>NW_027287095.1:41430237-42852737 GCF_022747635.1 Hetaerina americana
TTTCATTTGATGAAGAAGTTTCCTTTGGCTTCGGTCTTCGTTAGCAAACAAACGAAAGTGCAGAAAGCATGACTATGATTACAATCGTTTGTAATTTATTGTCGTGGCTCGGATTGTTACATACGATATTTGGTAGTCAAGCGTTTAAGGTAGGTTTTTGGATGGACACGAACTGAACCCACTTTCATATCTTTCCTTCGTCCAAGAAGAAATTACCTGAGAGCCCAAACTTCAATCAATGTCTCCAATTCACATGCCTTCAACTTCTTTTCATTCAGTCCAACATACCTATTTTTTCCTCCTCCTTCCTCGATTACCTAACGCTCCCCCCCCCCCACCATCACGGTTTTCAGTATTCCATCGCAAATCAAAATGCTCTACATTTACCATTCCTGCCTCCTATGGATTTTTCGCACAACCCTCACCAACCATGGGCAGTGCTTCGTTTGTCCGTCTTTGTATTTGTATCCTATCCAGCCTATGCCTATGAAACCATGCCTATGGAACTGAAACTGAAGTATAAACCTATCTTTTAAATTATGTGGGCTTGCGGCTCCCAAGGAATTTGTGGAAAAGAAGAAGAGTGATGATGAAAGAGGAATCGTTTATGAAGGAATGTAGATTAGATGTGCCATTAATAAAATAGGATGAGAAACATGATGTGCTTTGCTCGTGTTCTCATGTTGGGAGAATTTATGAGAGTCGAAAGATGTTACAGATATTATAGATAAATAGTGAATGGGTTGATATGATGGTTCCCCGAGAAGGTAAAACTTGGGTGCATGAGGTGGAAGTGCTTTGCAAAACTTATACCTCTGGAAGAGAAAAATAAATGTGATGAATTCGAAATAATAATGGATTAAAGAAATTTTTATCCAAGAGAGTTCTTGAAACAATTTGAAATGAAACTATTTAGACCTTGCCCGCCATGATATGAAACGTCGTGAAGAACAGTTATCTAGTCTTTATTTATTTGCTTTACTTTACAGACATTTCCGGTTGCTAGTGCGTTCCAGAGATTGTTCTAAGTGGGTCTTGATTTTTTATCTGGTTTCTCTGGGACTGAATCACCCTTTTTTGCAAAAAAATACATAATATAGTCAAGGCTCCGAGCCATTAAAAAGCCGTCGGCGAAACGGCTAGAGTTTGTATTTTATAGTTTATGTTTTACTTTAATTACTCGGATTAGTCTGTTTCTTTTTCCGTTTATTAAAACAATGTAGAAACTTAAAGTGTAGGAAAAACTATTGGGCACATACACCTATGCAATGTATTCATGCATTTATGTACCGTATGTACTTTTTCACGTAAGATGATAATTGATTTAGGTATTCTAACGTTTAAGGTAGGTTTTGGGTAGGTACAGTATGAAATACGACTCATTTCTCTTCCCCTCATAGCAAAAAACAACCTAAAATCTGACGCTACAATAAATCCTTTTTCAATATATAATCCGTCCTCCTTTCATTCCGTTCAATGTTCCAATCCTTTTCGTACCTCGCTTGCCTAGCGTTCTCTAAAATGATATAGCAGTGTCTAATTATGGGCGTAAATCCACTATTTCGTTGGTTGATTCATATTTCGACGATTAGAATGCAGCCCGATTAACTATGTTTTTAACATGGATGCAAATATGCTCGGGGTAGTCCATCCCGCAAAGTCCCATCTTCATCATCCATTATTCTGTGCCATCAACAATAGTGAGTGATTCTTGTGCCAAATAACTCAACTGTTATTTTGTTTCCGAAATTCACTTCCAGTATCTTGCTTTGGTGATTGCTTCGTATGACTTACATCCGCCCACTCCCACACATTCACGCTGGCTCGATTAATTGTCCTTCTATCAATTTATTGATTTATTGTTATTTTCTTTTGTGCGTCTTTTTAACGACCTTTGAGAATTACATCGCACGACTCCCTGGTCATATCACTCATTGTGTTAGTGTGCAAAAAGTTTCTCGCTTAATAATTGAGGAAAAAATATATTTTGTATGTCTCATCACAGCATATGCGCGCTCAGTTGTAGCAAAAGAACTTGTATTCTTAGTTTTCGAATAAAAAGGCGTAATTTAGTAAGTAAAATTTAATTCATAGAAAATCTTGAATAGTACCAGGCTACTTAAAAGTATACCTCGCATATCTTAACAAGTCTTAGCTTAGTAAAGTCATTAATAATAATTAAACTTTTTGGATCTCTCAGTTCCGAATACTAGAGTTTACGAAAAAAGGTCTAATTTCATCTCACGAAGTTATTCACGCGGGGATGATTCACTGTGAAATTTTTAATTAGGTGTGCTGAATGAGAAAACAGAGAGAGAAAATGAAATATTTTCAATCAGAACTTGGGAAAGAAAAGTTTTTGTGAACTCAACTTCATGAAAACGCAGTGGAAGGTGCCAAGGTCTCGGGAAAAATCATCTCTGCGGAAAGATAAGTGAGTAGATCTCCTTTTACAGCGTTTGCTTCAGTCCAAATCGCTTTCGATAAAAAAAATGATTTAGCGGAATTAAAAAGTTTGGATTAGATGGAGGTAGAAGTGAAAAGATTGGTTGTATTGATCGAAAGAAAAGTTTTAATATTCCTTAAAACGGGTTTTTGCCGGTAGCTTAGTTATAAAAATGTAGAATTTCCTCCTGATACTTTCATAATAGGTCTTTCACGAAATATGCTTTCAATTGTTCCAACTATTAGACGGGGATCGTGAAGGTGGGGTGGCTAACGTACAGGCTTCCCACCGAGAGAGAATGGATTCGAATCCCGGAGGCGGCAGATATTTTTCAGTGGTATCGCGATCCCTGCTTGAGGGGCTTTGA
The DNA here is from genome assembly GCF_022747635.1 of Hetaerina americana. NCBI lineage: Eukaryota > Metazoa > Arthropoda > Insecta > Odonata > Calopterygidae > Hetaerina > Hetaerina americana. Next base: position 41,433,051 of record NW_027287095.1, read on the forward strand.
GGAGAGCACTTTGAGTGAGTGCGACGGATGGGACGTTAAACTGCGGACCCCTTGGCGCCTTTCAACAAGAGTAGGCTAATACCGACGCCGGGTTTCTCCCCAACCTCCCTTTCCCATCCATCCCTAATGCCGCAAATTACCGTAGCTGTCGGTCGCCTCCCCTAAACATTACTACTATTAGACTTCCGTCGGCGTATGGTCAACCTCAAGTGAGTCCCAATATGTTCTTGAGATTACCATTTTTGTGCTCTGCGTACACATATATGATTACAAATTTCATAATTACCGGTTAAATAAGGTTCATAAATAGAAAATGTATCCTTTAAATACATATTGCAGTAGGTTTTTCATTGAACTTAGTAATTTATAAACGCTACAAGCATAATCAGTTAACGTCCATTGGATGAAATCCTGAATTGTAATCGCTAAATCATTTGTACGAGGATAAAACCCCATAGAATTGACAACTTCAGCTGTGTGGAATCCAAAACAAATAATATTAGTTAAAATAATCTAAATTGGTAGCTTTTTTTAGCTAAAGAAAAACCCATGCACCTAATCATACGTCAGATGAATGCATCATATTCTTGTAAGCAAACGATGCTTAGAGAAAATACGAGGATAACATGTTTCAAATTCAAGGGTAAAATATGAGGTGTGCGTGTAGAGATGGGATGATTGCGAACATTAAGTAAAGAGTTAATAGCAGCCTATGAGCTTGTAGAGTGAATGCTCGGGAAAGGGTAGTGGGGAGGATCATAAAACGAAGGCTCGAGGCGGGGGGCTGAGAGAGATTGAAGAGTCACTCTCTGGGAGGGGAGGCTGTCGAGGGACGAATGAGGCTGCGGAGTGGGGCTGGAAGCAACAAGCAAATACCTTTGCGAAAGTGGCCAGGCGGTATGGAATCAGAGGTGAGGTGGGAGGCGGCATAGAAAGATGTCAAGGAACGTTGTAAGAGTGGAGAGGCGGCCCGCCCTCCCATGGTTTGGCGCCCAATGGGCAACAGTGATTGCTAAGTGCGTAACTACGACGTAGACTGTGGATTCGTCGAACCGAATTCTCTCTCTCTCTCCCCCGAAGCCCTTTCAACTAGCCGCCTCGCCATGTCCTTTTAATTCCTCCCCTATCTCCATCTTTTCTTTCTCTCACCCCACCTCTCTTCTCCTCCCTCCCTAGTTTACCTATTCTTCTTCCCTTTTGTGCTAAGCTCCTTCTCCTCTAAATATACGCAAGCTTCCTTTCCTTCGTAACCTCGTTCCATGTGCCCTTCTCAGCACCTCGAATAAATAGAATATATTCAACCTCTTTCCCTCACCCTCCCTATTTTCATTGTGCAGTCGCATCATTCTATCAGGGATATGTGGTGTCGTCTTATATTTGTACAAACTGTAGGATATAAGGTGATAAATGTAAACCGATGTTATGTTCCTACCGCCTGGCTACTATATATACGTATTACGACTGTGCAAAAATGTGTTCGATTGATCTAACGCGGTTACTACACTGGGAGATATACGATATAGGCCACCCCTTCTATTTAACTCTAACGAAAATTTCACTACCTCAATCGTCAACTCTTGTGCGCATTAACTGCTCATGCTCTGTTAATAAATTTTTAAACGCAAACCTTCATGAATACGAATTCATTAGACTGTCTTAAATTAAACCGAATTGGATTTTCATGTGGAGCTATTGAGTGAGGTTTAACAATGTATTATTATTAAAATTATATAAAATGATATTCGTGCTAATATTATAAAATAAATTATTTTCCGTAGCTAATCATTCTAATTATCCCGGAATTAAAAATGCTTAACTCAAAAGACAGAGCCCCATCGGCCGAAATGTATGTGAACGAAGTTCCTTCTAATTTAAACATTTTTGATAACAGCTTTGTCCGTTAGCCCCAACCTAGTCAGGAAATGGCATAAGGAGCGAGACAAAGCACTGAGTACCTGCAAATGTACGATTAAGTCTTTTTTGAGCCCCCAATCATAATTCGTTTTATTTACTGCTACATAGGAAACTACAGTTTTTCAGTGCGCAGTTGTTCTTTCAATATCCTCTTTATGATAACGTTTATTCCCATGATACATTGGATGCTGGGATTTTATGTTATGGATGACATAAAGTGCGTGTAGATTGATAGTATAATTTTCTTTATACACCCCATAGCACATTTAGTTTTTATCTCCTTTTCGTTATTCGCAGCTATCTTTCCTCTATATAGTCCCACACTCAGTATCTTCTTTTTAACTTCCCTCTTTACACATTGTTTTTCACTCTCATTCCTATAGTCTTCTACCTTTTTCCCTTTATTTCTTTTCTCTTAAGCTTGTTATCCCTTGGCTCTCGCCCTATCCACTTAAATCTTATATTTATCTCCTTCCCTCCTTTTCTTCTCCTTTATCACTCTGTGCATTTTATTTCCTCTCCCCTCAATCCTTTCTTTGGATCTCCCTTCATCCCATCCTCCTCTTCCCCGCGCTCTCGCTATCTTTCCCTCCCCAGGTCCAATTGCGGGAATACGCCGCCTTGTCGCGGAGCTGTGAAATACGACCGTCGTTTGTCTTCTCCAACCCTGCCGCCGTCGCGACGCCCACCCCACACCCCTCCTCAACCCTATCTCTCTCTTCCCTCACCATTCCTACCCTTCCACCAGCTAAATAACTTCTTACACCACCAAACAATTTAAGTTTCTCACTTCCCTACTTCTCCCTTCCTCCCACCCTCCTCCTGTGCTTCTACTCGCGCCCCCCTGCCCTTCAACGACCCCCTTTACCGATAACTTCTGCCAAATCTCCCGTTCTCGATTGTTTATTTAGTATTTGTGCCCGTGCCTCTGCCATTTCTTTCAGTCTCCCAGGAAGGAAGTTCTTCTCTCCACACCGCTGACAAAACTGCATCGGTCTAATTTGCCGATCCCCTGTTCGGCAATCATCACCAAATTCACTTTGCTCTTTTTTTCAGCTTTGCCCTCGACCATCTTTCCCTCGTGTATACATTCATCCTTTCTTCTCTGCCTTCAAATTTATCGGTCATAACTCTTTATTGATTCACCATCCTTTCAGGATTTCTCTGCATGATACATCGATATACACTGTCGTCCGTAAATTTAAAATTGTCTCAGAGAGCAAGAGTCTTTCAAACTAGCACACTTCTTCATGCGATTCCATCCCTTTTTATTTGGTTGGATATATATTTTTAATGGAATTCTTTTTCCCTTCGAGTTTATGTATCAAAATTAACTTTTTTTAATCGATATTTTATCAGAAGTCCTGCCATTTTATATGAAAACGATTTGATGACAGTCCATTATTTGTTTAGACGATGGTAGCCTTTTGGCTTCCGTTCATGGTTGGTTGATTTTCGTCTATATTTTTGTCCTAATTCATTTTCATAAGTTATAAATTTGCGGGTATTTCTTTGATTTCTCTCTTAAATGATTTTCTCGCATGAAATTTTTATGGCAATCTGGTCATTAATCAATTAATATATCTTTTGCATTTTTCCTAAAATTCTCATTTTTACGGTAAAGGTAGGTATTGGAACAGTGAGGAAAGCACTAACTTTTAAATTAAATCTTACTTGATTAATTTTGTTCATATCACGAAAGTTATAATCATATTGAACGAGAACTAAACTCTGAAGTTTTAATCAAGAGCGAAGTAGCATATGGTTTCGTCAAGTCACTGTGAAATTTTCCCAAAAAGACTAGTCAGTCTTTTCAAATGGCGAGGAATTAAATGGGTGAGAACTCCTTCGGCCGCTTCAATTAACGTATCCTTTTCCTCCATAGTTTTTAATAACCGTCAATTAAATCCTTCCTGTTTTCCTCATTTCTCATCATTTTTCCTTTTCCTGCACTCGCGTCGCGTCGTGAACTCGCAAGTTTAGTTTCGCTTTCCCTGTATCTCTTGTCCTCTCTCTCTTTCTCTCTCTCCCCCTTACACTCCCCTCCTGGCTGCATATTTCCAGAAACTTGGGTTTCCTCAACTTCATCACGCACACGCACACACACGCTCAACACATACTCTCTCTCACTCTTGTCTCCTAACTACCCCCTCTCCTGCAGCTGCCTCCACGCAATCCTTGAGGGTGGTCAAAAAACCTCATTAAAATTGGGCGAGATTGGAAATGACAGTCCGGCTCTCGGTATATTACAAGCGCGGGGGAATATATATGAGTTGTAATATAGGAGGGAGTCTGGAAGGTCGGGTATACGGCGGTGGAAAGTTGAGGGAGACTCGGTGAAATCGGCATTTCCCGTTGGCTGGGGACATTGCGCTTCATTAAAGGCAGACGACGGAGGTTGGAGCGGGGGGCAAGGAAGCGGAATGGGAGGTGCCTGTGCAGCGGGGGCAATGTAAAAAGAATTGACGCCGTCATTTTGTCCCCGTCGCCCTAAGGAGTCTCACCGAAACGTAATTTGTACAGCCTCGCAACACTGCTCATTCCCTCGCCCTCCCTTCCGTCCCCTTAACCGGCGCTGCAGTCGAGTCGGCTGCGCCCATTCGTGACGTCGCCGCGTGCTAAAATCCCCGCGTAATTAAAGGGGGATTACCGAATGCTATGCCGTTTGGACTGACTACCTACATCAAAGTTACCGCAGTTAGGCTGTTTTTCTGTGGTGCAATGTATTTCCCGTTAAGTAGGAATTCTCTGAATCGTGCCACCAGTTGTAGTTACCGCATCATGAAAACGTTAAGATTAGCTTTAATGAGCTCGATTGCCATTTATTTTTTTTTTAGTTCAGCGCCTGAAATAAAATTGAGGTAGTTAATTTTTTTATTCCCGAAAGTTACTGCCTTGTATCCGATTTATAGGCGACTCAACGATGTCGAGTGTAATCATTATATGTGTAATATCTCTTGGCATTAAACATGTAGCACAATGGACATCCCTGCATTTATATTTTATACAAGACCTGTTTCTCAAAGATATGACTCATGATGGAAGTCTTTTTAGAAAAATGGAGAATTAATGAAAATCATTCTAAACTTAGTATCCTGTGAAATTTAGGCACATTGTTATATATATATATATATATATATATATATATGTATTATATATGTGTATATATATATATACCTGTATGTATGTGTATATATATATACACACACACACATACATGTGTGTGTGTGTGTGTGTAGTCATGGAAATGATATGTTCGACAAAGCCACAAGAACGCGTGAATCGTTCGAGAGCGTCGAAACACGGGCCTCAGCTAATTATTTGTTTACGGGATGTCCATTTTTTTCTGGAACGTCGTAAATCCTTAAGCGCGGGTGTACATTTTGGTATTTTGCTCTGTTGTCTGAGAAAGTGGTGGAGTCTAAAAAAATGCTTTCCAACGATGAAGTTCGGTTCATTCCTTACCTAATAGAACTGTGATGTCATTTTTCTTCTATTTACCTGTTTTATATTTGAAACAGAATTCATCAGGCCTAGAAATAAATATCGCGGCGAATTTTATAAAGAGGAACATAATCATCTTTTACATACCCACTGGAAATTTAATGTGTTATAAATTTTTGTTTGTGCCTACTTGGAGTTGGGACATTTTTCTCTTTCCAACTTTGAAATCCCTTACCCACAATAATATGATGAATATCATCAAGCCAATGTCTCATGCATACAGAGTTTGCACGAGCAAAGTCATGCATGTAATATCGGATGGAATTCCAACGTAAGCTGATAGTGCTCACTGAATTTTTCTTCATTGCGGGTTTCTCCATGTTATTCATCTTATCTCTCTATCACCACGCTTCCCATGAGGTGTCCCGTTAGAATTTATATGGGAATAGTGCAATTTTGCATTCTGGGTGTAGCAGGGGAATGCGAAAGGACGTCCTAATTGGCGGAGTTAACTTCTGCACATTTCAACGCCCGGTCCTCCCACTGGGATAACGAACACTCATTTTTTTCCGCTCAAATTCCTTCCTTGTTACGCCCTTTCATTCCCACAAATCCAAAAAGTCACCGAATCAGTAAAAGGGAAAAATTTTACGGAAAGGCTCCTAATTTTGGGGGCCCATCCGCCCGATCTGGTGGAGGGAGTGGCAGGGGGAAGGATTCCCTCCGCCCCTCCCAGGCGGGGTGGCCCCACGGATCCCGCCAATAGATAAGCCCTCCAGCGTTAACCCGTTTCCGTCCTTGCGCTCGCGGGGGTCGGGAAGGGGAGACCCCCCCCCCTCTTTATGCTCTCTTCCTCATATCCCGCCCCATTAAAAATAGTTTGGTTTATTGCGCCCCCGTGAAATATGCGGTGCATTCACTGAAAATTCTTTTGTTTTTTATTGTCCCTGTTCCTCCTCATCTTGTGTGGTGTGAGTAACGAAGGGTGTGGAGGGTGAGGAGGAGGCAGATATCTCCCTCTATCCTTCCCTCCCTCCCCAAGTTCAGCCGTGAGTTATGCTTTTTTTCCCTCGGCCGCGCAGACGACTTTTTATCGACCGGCGAGCAACGCACACGAGCGCATCGTGAGTGTGCTTGCGTTTGTGTGGGAAGGACGGGAGGGTGTGAGGACCTCGCGCGCATAAAATCCACGGCCTCTCGCGGGGTTGGAGAGAAGGGTTTCGAGGGAAAGTGGTGGGAAGAGGTTTGGGGGAGGAGACGGTAGAGGGTTATGGGTGGTGTAGGGAGTTCCCGGATCGGGGTGGGGGGGTTGAGAGAGGCCCGGAGGCGAGCCCACTCGACTGTCCCGCCATCTGAAATTGCGAGGGCGTAAATTTGGCGGAGCGCGTTTACAAACTAACTTTCGCGGCAGTAATAACGACCTCTCTTAGCCCTATGCTCTCGAACGCCTCACTCCTCTCTCCTCTTCCCGTCTCTCTCTCTCTCTCCCTCGCATCCATTCCCAGTCCTCTCCCTCGCGGCTTCTCTTCTCACCCGGCTTTACCCCGCACCGCTGATTCGTCTCTTGTGCGTCTCTCCACCACGGCCTCTCTCATTCCTCTCCCCCTCTATACGCTCCTCTCCTTACCCGATCCCGCCATTGTCCATGCATGCCGCTTACTCTCGCTGTTTAAAGATCTGAATGCGTCTAATTGTCGCAATTATGCCCAAATAATGTCATTGCAAAATACCCTTGCCTCATCAGTTAAGTTCCGTCTATTTTTTTTCCCACCACTCCTCGCGTTGCTTTTATTTGTTATTTTAGGTCCAACTCGTTTACTCAATTCCGTGGTATCTTAAAAGTTTCAAGGACTGGAATGTTATTTTTTTCATATCCTGCCAGAAGACTGTTAGGTGTTGAGAAACGTTCTAGCTTTCGCATAAATCTAAACCTAACCTGGGTAATTTCATCTTATGCCAGCATGAAAGTATCCAATAATAGAGTCAAATGGCCAAATGGTCACAGGATGATAGAATTCGTTTAACGTGAGATTGAAAATGGACACTTGAAACTTTTTGAACGACCTTATTATGACTCTCGGTTGCTGCCAAGTTTTCTTTTGCAGTTTCAGATACTCATGTTTGAACTACATTCACTGTGAAATAATGAATGGCTTGTAGTGGTGAACCTATGCCTTTTCATGTGGCTATTTAATCAGAAGCGAAGGCGGTTCACTTTCATTTGCAAGTAGTGTGCCCTGTTTTTCCATTTTCCAGAACACTTGCCTTCATCTTTATTTCGAGCTTAATTCATCCTCGCCGTACCATTGTTTCTCCTCTCTCTCTCTCTTTCTCTCTCCATAGTTTCATAAGTGGCCTCACCTTCCCTCTAAATCACTCGTGCCGTAAAAACATTGGTCCTTTTGTTTCCGGTCGTTCAGTTATTTTTCCGTTTCAACTTTCACTTTAGATATTAAACATTCCCTCTCTTCCTGGAGAGCCTTAATCCCCCCTTTCCTCCGCCATTCGTCCGAAAACCCTATCTTTCCACGTCGCAATGGCACAGACATCTGGACCATCGGTAATAAACGTTAATGCCTTCCAAAACTCGTGTTAATGTTCAATTCCCGTGTAGCGAAACATCAAACGCGTTTTCATTGCTGCGGTCTGCTGGGTTATGTGCGTTATTTTTATTACCTTTTAGAGTTTTTCCCCGTTATTATTTCTGGATGGCGAGAGAGAAAAATGGAGTTGGAAGAGTGAAATAATGCTTCGCCCAGTTGAATGAATGCGCTTTCATTTTTTTTTAATTCACTTCGTGTGCGTATCGGCGTTTTGGTGGCTGCGTGTACGCATGAAAATAAAAGCGATTGTTGGAAATGATCCCTGTCTCGGAGACATGTCGGTGCTTTTTAAAAAGCCTTTTCATTTCCCTGCCCCCAAACTCGTTATCTGCTTTCACCCAGAAGTACACGTTTCTTCCTACTCACTTCATGTAGCAATAAAATGATCCCATTAACTTTATCTGTCGGCGATTTCTTCGGTAGAGGTCGTTGTCGGTTTCCATGCAATATTTAGTGAAATGAAACCTAAATTAACCACAGGTAGGGGCAAGTTATTTTTAGGAAAAAATAGAATTTGTCTTCTAATGTGGTGAGTTAGGGTTCTAAGAAGAAGTTAAATGTTTCGTTCGCTTCTTCTCACCCATTGAAGATTTTACAAATTTTCGGAGACTAAGTAAGCTCACCAATTGAACTATTTTAAAAATCCTGAATAATATTTGAAATAACAGCTTTGGAAATGTTTCATAGTATTCGCTCCACGAATGTCCAAATGTCATGTCCGAATTTTTAATAAAGAAGTAAATTTCCATCTTAGAGTCTAGATGTTACGGCTCATTATGTGAAACTTCGAGTTTCCCACATTTTGAGTATCAGTTGTTATTTCTGTCTTTGGTTTTGGGAAAATATTAGAGTAAATAGCTATTAATTAAAGTATAATCGTCTTCTATGTATGTCGCTTAGAAAAATCTTCGCTTATTGTATAACAACGAAAACCATTCATGTTCCATAAAATTTGGCAATGCATTATTTCCCTTCTTGCATAGCAGGATTGGTAAAGAATTCTGCACTGAAATAGCCACTTAATTATTCTTTACCTTGGTAATGGAAATTCTCTTTCAATAACTTCCTCCTTCAGAGTTACGCATCTTGTTTTCTTTGAGTTCTCTCGCTTTTTCTCCATCAATAATATTGGATTCAGCACTAGTTAGGTCATTGTTCCCACCCATTTTGGGATGACATTTTTCCAAGCAAAAATTACTCACTTTTTTGGCTAGAGTTTAGGAGAATATAATGGACAAATGTTATGGAGTGGAAAATTAAAAGATTTTGGCCCTGCGTTTCGATAATTTCGGGTCGAGAGAGGAATTCGCCACTCCTACCTTTAGCATTAGCTGTGCACGTTCGTGTCTTGGAATCAGGTCAATAAATACAGGACTTCAAGGCGTGACCTTTGTAAGATATAGTCGCATTCCTCGATTCAGAATGAATGAAACAGATGGGGGGGGGGGAGATAAGCTGTCGCGATAAATTACCATTCGGTCACACCTAGTCGGTTTTAGTAGTCCAAGGTTGACCACGCATTTGCACGAAGCATTGATTTTTTTCAAGGCGTCGTCTCAGAAAGCGTGACGATCCTGATAATTATTCTGATTGTCTTTTTTTTATATAATTTGGTACCTCCGAATATAGAAGGGGACACTGTTAGAGTTTGGGTGGATCTGGACCTATCTCCGCTCGGATACTTAATGGAGGAATAAATTAGCATAATTGAGAGGGGCTTAGAGGGCATACTAATCCGGAGAGAGATGAAAAACCTGCCAGAATAATAATCACTACCATCGCCAAAATTTTTTTCCAAATTTTGTCAAAGTTATTTGATTTGTCACAATTTTCACGCCTACTCTTTTTGTTTGAAATATTAACAGATACGGCCTTATCATTGCCACACATGCTATATTCTTTTAGGACGAGGTTAGGATCCAGTAAAAAAGAAAAAAGGCAAACTCTAGGTAGTGGATTTCTAAAATGTATTTCTGCGATTATTACCAGGGATTTGACGTTTACGCTGATACAAGCATACATAAAGCAACAAAACGATTACAGTCTCCTATATTGACATTGAAACTAGGAGAAACAGTTTGTTAATTCCTCGCCAAGATCCTTCAAATCGGTTAGAACTCTGTTTGTTTCAGTGTGACATTATAGCGTTCAGCGTGACCTTCTTGATGTTTGACAAATCCTGTTTCTAATAATTTACGTTGTGGATTTTACAGTTAGCTAAGCTTCACTCTGTGCCAGTGTGTATCGAATGCAACTCACGTACTCAGATTTCATCCATTCATGGATTTCATCCCAGTCTGATTATCATTTAATCTACGTAATTTTGTCAATACGCTAGTATACAGGTACGTCGTGTTTTCTTAGTGGCTTAAACACTTCTCATCACTTAATGGGGGGAATTCGAATAGAAGAAATCGTTGTTTCGTTTTTGTTCCCTTTATGCTAATTGAGCCCACGTACTTGTTGTGATTATTCTATAGCCTTTTTCTTTTCTCCAAATGAAAAAATATGTACCCTCCATATAATATAGGTATGCATTATTTGAAATATTCTAGTCATTTTAAATTGCAGTCTCGAATCATATTTTAGTTCTAACGTGGTGGTGTAAGGAAATCATTTGGAGACGTAATCTACTCCTCTTTGCTTTTTTATCATCTATATTGGCTGTGACTGATTCAAGTCTTGAATGAATTGACATATATATCCATGAAAAAGCAGTCTTTTTTTAATGGCTAAGCTGCCAAATTGGTTTTATCGCGGTTAAAAACTCGAAAAAGGCAAATAAAGATAGAAAAATTGCTCAATTCCACAAGGCGGAAGTACTAGGCGCTTAAGTTAAATTTGAATATTCTTGTTATGTGTGTCCCATTTTTCTCTGCTAAGTTTCAAAGTTATGCTATCATGACGTAAGTTTGAGTGTGAGATTTAATTTGCGGTTTTTAATGGACTATTAATGATAGCAATTGACAATTCATCTATTTATCTAATGCTATTCCCATTTGGCCATGCACGGAGATATCATTTAGATTCAAATAAAGATTATCATGGCTTAACCTTAGTGCTTAAGTGTTAACAATATGAGATTTTTAATATTTTGTCTGAAAAATTCTATTTTTCATCGCATATTCTGCGGAAAAATCTTTTTCCAATACAAATGAAATTCATCTGGGTATTCTCTGGGAATAGTTACACCTTAACTATATCTTATTGAAACAACAATTGTCTTTGCATCTGTAATCCGAATTATTCGTTCAATTCTGCGCATTACCCTAGCATAATTTATTAACTTTCTTAATTGTTACAATGTATTAAATACGGCTTTTTGTATTACGAGGCTCTCGTTGGTTCTCCGGTGAACTCAAAACTATGATCAAACTACTCGGCATAACAAATCCCCTCCTTATAATCCGGTTGAATATTTTATTTTCCGACTTGGTTCTTTATGGCTTCAAACCACCTCTCCTAAACCTCCAATCTGCATCAAGATCAGAGGCCGTGACACCCAATGTATGTGAAACATATTCCCGCGCTACCGTGAACGAAATTCGTGATCTCGGACCATGTCGGCGGCGGCGAGAGAAAACTCTGTTGAAGCATTCTACCTCCTGACGGCTCATGCAACCTAAATCTGGCCGTTGTTTTACTAAACTTGGAAACACGCTGTTAAATGAAGGAGAAGAAGAAGGAATGGGAGCTTTCTTTCCTTCTAACGCGTGTTGTTCTGTTTTTCCCTTAAGAAACTGTACAAAAGGACTCGTCGTTATGTACTGCCTCTCGCTGCAGGAAGGGCCATCGGGAAAATGGGATTTTTCTCTTTCCATGACAACGGGAGCCCTCTTAACTCCGGTGATGGGACTGTGAGATGAAAGGGGGACTCGAGGAGTGGGGAGAGACGGAGTTTGTGAGTGAGGAGAGCCCGGGCCGAAATGTTTACAAGCAGATGATAAGATCGTCCCGTGACCGATGTGGAGGGAAGGAGCGAGCAAGGAGACGGTGTAGAGAAACGGGACACATTCTAGGAATGGGTGGGGGGATAGCACGGTGGGGGGTGGGGGCATTCCCAAACAGCCTTCTGACCCCCTTCTCCCTCTGACCACCAGCCCTCTCCCGCCAACCCGCCGGAGGAAGATCCTCTCCAGCCAATAAATTAGGCGTCGCCAGCATAAGAAGTCTCAGTAGGTATTCCATTAGGGCAAGGACACTTGGGAGATGGAGTGAGTATTCTAGGACTTCCTACTCTTCTGAGTATATATTCTTTTTCATTGAACGGCTTTCTGTCCTCTTCTCCATCTCTTCCAGAAGCAGTAGGCTTCCGTTCGTCTCGTACACCCCTACCTTATTCCTCTTTCTCTGTTTATATGCTTCAATGGATGCTCTCCCACTGTCATTTACCTGCCGCCTCAAAGCTCCATCTGCCTCATTTTCCCCCACCCCACTTTTTCATTCCAAACATTCTTCATAGTTCAAAATTTGAAATTCGAATTTCGTGTTCTCCTTTCTGTGAGAAAATCTTAAGAGCTCATTCTTTCTCGTGGTTATTGTTCACTCGAGGCATTTGATACAACAGTAAGCTAAGGTTATCTACTTTATTGTTGTGCGCGCATTTACCTGTCCTATTCACAAATACGGCTCTCGTTCTTTGGGATTTTTTAAATTTAAAAGTTCTTCACTTGGATTATAAACTTTGAATGTTTTACGCATACTATTGTTCCCATTTTAATCAATTGCATTATTTACGTGCATAAAAGTTTGCATGCGTGTGATATGTTAATCGAGTATCGTAGCCTAAAAAATACGAGGGTCATCCGGAAAGTAGTACCCGTTCGTGAAATAAAGACACAAAAGTAAATATTAACAAACATAAAAAATTTTATTTGAAAGAGGATACTTTAAACTACTTCTCAACATAATCTCCAAGCAAATTAAGGCATTTGTCATAACGTGTGACAAGTTTCTGTATTCCTGCTGCATAGTCCTTCGCCGCCAGCTCATTGAGATACGCGAGGGACCCATCTTGCACAAATTTTTGCATAATGCAGATGGTGTTTAACAATTTCATGAACAATTGTTCGAGAAACATTGGGAAAATGCTCACAGATGTCATCAATTGTGACGCGCCGATCGTTCCTCACGAATTCGTCAACTGAGCTCACCAGTTGGTCTGTAATGACAGACGGTCTCTCCGAACGCTCATCGTCGTGTGTGTTCCCCCTCCCCATGTTGAAGTTGCGACACCACCGCCGAACAGACGACTCGTCCATTACATTGTCTCCATACACCTCCTTTAATTGGCGATGAATATCACATGGGCGAACGTTTCTTGCATTGAGGAATTTAATCACTGCCCTCACTTCACAACTGGCGGCGTTCTCAATTTTTTTAAACATTGTAAACAATCACAGAAACAACACAGGCAATGCTAGCGTCACGCAACTTGGCTCAGAGAAGGCAGACAAGCCACTGAAGCTATCTGACCTCGTCCAGCGGCTACTCGCGTCGTCAGCACTTCATGCGGCACGAACGGGTACTACTTTCCGGATGACCCTCGTACAACGTGATAGTTTTCGAAGCATTTGAGAGAGGAAGCGTTCTCATGAATATCTTTTGCCTGGTTCCAATTAGTTCAATGTACATTGTAGCAAGCTGATTAAATAGCTAAAAATAAGCGGAATGTTTTTTCAAGGGTTTTTGGTTTCAGTGCAATTTCCTGCTTACGTTGATCTTTGCAGCTCTTTCATCTTCACGCTTAATAATAATCCGGGATCACTGATACAGTAAACATTTTAATTAATGCCATCTTCATTAAGTTTTCCCGGATATTTTATGGAAGGGGAATTCACTTGACGTTAGAAAAATTGGTTCGACTGGGTTCAGGAGGGTCCCGCGTTTATTGGATAGCCCCAATTTTGGGGCTAAGCTCTAAGGTTTTGTGGACACTATGATGACATGAGAATCAGTAGGAGGCATAGAGAAAGTTATTGCCCTCTCTTGTTTCAATGTGATAATTACACATGTTATTGGGCTTATGTTGAGGATATCTAGATCGATACTTATCCAAACCAACGTTTTGTGTTTTTTAATGTTTTTATAGGACAACTCTGTTGTTGGATGTTTTTTCTTCCAATTTTTATGCTGAATCATAGATTTGTTTAATATCAGATTGAATTAAATTAAAGTCGGTCACGGAGGACATATCTGTGGGGTAACACAAATTTGATGATGCCAACTTTACCGCTATAGCTGAGTAAATTCGTTCCTATCTGTCTGTAATTTACTTCAGATGTGCGTATGTGGGTGCCTATAGAATGGATGCAATAACCTTAAATTTTCCCTAATTGAGGGTAGGTTTTTCATAAAATTCAAGATCTTCAATTATTTCTCGAAAATGTCTAAATGTTCTCGTAGGAGAAATCTTATGGGAGGCCATAATTTATGTAGGGATAAAGATATCTGATAGAGTTCTTGGAATCCATAAATAAATTTCTTGAAGGTCGTTTTCTACCTTAAAAATGTTTCGGATCTGGGAAAGGGAGCACGGTGGTCTTTCATTCGTCCACAAACAGGGGAACAGAGAGAGTGTGTCTTATAATTGGTTCGAAAAGACAGGAAGAGACTGATGTGAAACTGGCTAGAGTGTGGTGGATGCTAGGAGAAAGAGTAGTGGGGGGACCAAAAAAGCCGTGATGGATGACCGAAAGCATTTAGAGATGAACGATTAGGGGAAGAGATGCTGGGGTATTCTTTGACGGAAAGGGGGAAAACCTCCTTTTAATATTATCCTCCTCTTTGCTTCACCTCTCCGTTTTCCACTCCTTCCAACTTTATAATTTTATCCCAGTCTCTCTTATCTGTCACTTCCATTTTCTCTGCCGTCGTCGCTCGTTTTCCGATGTGTTGTCTGGCTTTGAAATAGCCAGCCTGGGTGGGTGGGTGAGGCCATGAAAACTCCTGGTTTGTTTTAGGTAGCGATGAGGTCAACCTAATGATGTTCTATAACAGTGAAATGTTATATTTCCTGAGGCCGTAAAACACTAAATTTCATTGCATTTATTCATTTGGATGATAATGGACAACTAGTAGTTAAGTTCCGATTTTTTACTGTGTTTAACGTTACTCTCACATGGAATTCGTACGTTTCTTCTTAAAATAAAGCCTCACAATGAAGCATGTGAAATGATAAACGTGAAGTAAATATGCAGGAAAGCATTATGAAAAATGGTACAATGTGGGATTGGAGTGCGAAACCTCGTTTCAGTGAAGTAAGTCAAGATGCAGTGAGAAGATCGATACTGTTGCGCTTCAGTTGGTGAAATAAAGCCGATAAAGTAAAAAAATAACGTTGTAATATGGTACCCGACAAGTTTTACAAAGCAGTTTGCTACTTCGCATCTGCAATCATGCTAAAATATGCAATGGTTTTGTGCATATTTTCCCACCGACGCTGATGTGTATTGATATGTTCATACAAGAAATTATTGTGTTGTGCTTACTTAAGTGCTTACTAAGTTGCTTCCTTGAAAACCCAACGTAGGGGCTATTACGACAGCATTGCTTCTAAGTAGTGGAGTGAAAGTACTTGATGTTGATTTCTTACGAGTTGCGATTTTGTTTTACACATTCTTTCTCCTAGACAACTGGACTGAAAAGTAAACTCACAAAAATTTTCGTTGCCATTTAGTTGCTGTAAAAACTTAGGTAATATTTAGAAAGAGATTATTAAGTAAATATATTGGTTTAGATAAAGATTGCAACTAATATGAAGCTGATTTTAATGATGGAAGTTATACCAATGCACTTGAGTTTCAACATTAATTTTTTTGGTAAGAAAAACTTGAGCTAGAAATGTACCAAAAAGTTGGATGTGAGTCAGCTTAAAATTTTATGATATTAAAAATAAAACTCTTCTGAGTGTGTAATATTTTTTTTCTTCACTTCCGGTAACTTGTGCGGATAGTTAGTGTGTCATTATCACCTTACTTATACTGTACGCGCCTCTGATTATATGCTACGGAATGAGACCAAAATATGGTTATAGGTGTGCTCACTAAAATGTAGCGTGGCATATGGGATGAATTCCTAAAGAAGTTTGCCGCGCGTGGCCATCATTACCGCCGATATGGTGGAATGGACGGCTATCAGAGTGTAGGTGGATGGAAGGAAGACGGAAAGAGTTGATGAATTGTTCGTCTGGGGTTGGGCGAGTGTGGGTAAAATGGGACGAGGGGATGATGATCCGGGAGTCCTGAAAATGGTGGCGGGAAAGAGAGAGAGGAGTGCTCGGGAAAGGATGCGGTGATGGGCGGAGGAAGAGTTTAGAGCAGGATGAGGAGTTAAGAGGGTGGGGAATTCAGGGCGTGTGGCTAGGGGCGTTGCTATTGAGGGAGGCGGGGGTGATGCAAGTTGGAGGGCGAAAAGGATAATGCGCGCGATGGGTAGGGTAGGGGTCAATTTTGGCCCTTTGAGGAATGAGCTTTTTGTGGGGAAAATGGGGGAGAGCGGGTTAAAGAAGACGATGGTCGAATTGAGAGAAGTGAGGTCGAAGGGTGAGGGAAGGATTCCGATAGCTCTTTTGGGGATTCCATGTGTTCCGGGAAGGTGGCTGGGGGCGGAGTGGCGGGAGAAGGGGGTGAAATGGGGGGATGGATGATAGAAAGGAGGATGTTGGATGCTCGGAGGGTATGGCGATGAATGGACAGGGGTAGGTGTGGGGTTGGGGGACGGCAAGGGGTGGTGATCTTGGCCCACGGAGCAGAACGGGCTGTGTAATGTCTTTCAGGGGTGAGTCATCTACCGCTCCCGAAAAAGGGGTGGTTTTCTCCGGCGTCTCTTTTCTTCCCCCGGTGTGATGTACTGTGAGATCTTATATTCGTTCCCCTTTTCTCTGCCGGGCCCAAAGGATTGGCTAACTCCCCAGCGCCCTCTCCAACCCTACCTCTCTTCCTGTCCGCCTCCTACACTTCCCTCGGTCGCTTCTGCGTCGTTCTTATATTTCTTCTCTCACTCTCTCTGCCCGTCCTCCTCTTGGTCGGGTGGCTGAAATGAGCGAGTGCTCTAGCTGATTTTTTTCCTCTTCTCTTTTATTCCACCAATGAAACGCCTTTTACTCCCCACCGATTGAACCGTTGAGATATGTCTTCCCTTTCATCCGACTCTCCCTTTGAACTACGATAATGCGCAGATTCTGGCAAGGGGAGAGACAGAAAGAGAGCAGTCGGCAGGAGTAAATGTCTGGGCATGTCTATTGAGGAAAAGGGACTTCATCCGTGAGGGTTTCCTCATCGGCAAAGCAATCGAATTTCCCACACGCAAAATAATGTTTTTACGAGGTTTATCCTTTATCAAATTATGGTACATTTTAGTGAGTTACAAAATTTCTTTAAAACCTAATTGGATGGACGGGAGTTGTGAGCAATCATTTTGTAGGCCATGAAAAAATTGATTGTGGAATAATACAGCACTATTACTCCAGTGCTATTATAATAGAAATTTGAAGAAATGAGTGAAAGATATTGAACTAAAGTTCATCGATCACGCAATAAAATAGTATTTATCAGGAGCATACATATATGACGCCTTTCATATTCAGAAGTACTGTTACACCGTTAAACATGGTTGCAATCGATTTCCATCTGTGTGTTATGAATTGACCGCTTTGTGTGTACATGAAATTTCTCATTTGGCATCCCAGAGGTTTAAGTTCGTCTTCTCAAGTAACCACTGCGGGATGAGAGTAAAATTGTTATAAAGTGTTCGTGTCACACTTAACTAAGAGGGGGAACATCTGTTTTTGCTCTTTTCATTCTTCACGCTACCATATTTCTTGATTCTGTGTGGTCATTAATAGCCAAACCTTTTCAGGTGCACTGCACACAACGATATCGTACTCGACTGTTTTTGTTTAGCAAAGAAATTACATTTTATCTTCCGTATTTCCGTGTTCCGCCATTACCCAATTTCATTCTCTAATGTGGAATCAATAAGCAGTGCCCCTAAAAATGCCCTTGATAGTGATAGCTGCCTTGAATTATGATTATAGATGCATCTTAATTCCCGAATCGTATGAAATAAACTATTGGCCGAGCACCATCAGGACATTTTATTCATACTTTTGTGACATAGGTGAGCGCAGTGTTCGTCAACGGTAAAAACTTCGTTGACTCGCACTACAGCTTCTAAGCTGGAGGAACCAAGTCCCGTTGCTTCTTTAAAGGGTGAATTTTATTAATTTTATTTTCAATCGTGCCATTTGCACAATTGTGTGAGTTTACCTAATGGCAACCCCTAATTCTCTTGTCATTAATGAACAATCAGTTTGACAGTTTATCGAAAATACGATGAGAAGCATGAAAAACTTGGAATAAGGTAGAAAAAAATACATGGGAAATCCTATATGGAGGCCAGCCAAACTCAGCAGAAGTACGGGAAAAGTAAATGATGCCTCTCCCCATACATACACCTCGTCTGGGAAAGATAATGATGTCATGGTGTCTCTCGAGGTTGCCAACTCGATCTTTGAACACCCATCCTATCGTGTGAGTCTTCCTCCTGCGATATCTCGAATGGCATTATCTATGAGTTCACTTCCGATTATAAATACACCCACGACCACGAAAAATAGGTACAAGTTGCACGCTTTAATTTTTCCCTGTTATATACCAATATGCAATCTGTATTTATTTGTTTATTTTTATTTATTTATATACACCCTGCAAGCCACTTCCAGGGTGTGTGGAATCATATTTAAAGAGAATCATAATTAATTTTGGTTACCTAAATGCTTCTGTAATTTATGGTAGTAATAACAATTGGCAAACTGATTTTTTGTACTAGTAAACCTGGATTGTATTTACTTTTCAATATATTTTATGCTCACGAATGTAAGAACGCGAAATTAATATTATGTCAATTATTACTAATAACTTCGCTACTAATAATTTGGAATTTCTTTCCCTTCTTAAAAAAAAATTTCTTAAGCCGAGCTTTAATATATCCTAATTTCTAGCGCTTCCCTATCCGCTTACTCTCATCCAAATGCTCTCAAACACGTCGGAAATGATAAAATGAGTGGTGTAACTTAAGGTAGTTGATATATTCTATTGTTTCAGGCTTCACTTCGTGGAAGTATTCAATATCCATACTAAAAAGAAAGACTCGTACTTTTCCACAGATTTTATTATACGGTACAACGCGTTTCACCGTTTATAAAATCTGTGGAAAAGTAAGAGTCTTTCTTTTTAGTATGAATGTTAAGGTAGTTGTTTATCCCCAAATGCCTTGTGATAGACCTCCTTTCCGAACTTCAAGCCCTCTTCGTCTTATTGCATACGATGACCTTCTTCCTTACTCACCTCGGTTCTCCCAGATTGCTGGGTAACCCGTTATGGATAAGGAGTATTGTATTGCTGGGAGACAGGAGGCACTAAAAATATTGTGCTTCACATCTGATCTGACTCACTAATGAGTCTCAAACAGTCATCTCCATTGCTGCTAAATTGGTGGTGGCGCAATTGCATTGGTAACGGAAGGTTTATTTTTTTAAGTTTTAGAGAGACAGCAAAGGAATGGTGATTTATAGAGAGATACAGCCTCATATGGAGGTGGGTTTAGGTTTAAAGTTTAGACCGGAATACACTTCAAATGCATGCTACCCGCTATAGTAACGGTGATGCTTATCGGAAACTATATTACATTCCATATTATCGGTTGGGCAAGCGCGGTGTAAGATCATTCAAATGAAAATACCTCCACATTATAATATCTCCTGATATTCATCGTATTTTACCGGAGGTGCTTCATTGGGATGCACCTCGGTCCCACGATGATTATTTAGGAGGGTGAACATGTGGATAAGAGCTATATGAAAGTGTTTAGAATCATTGTTGGAAACTTAAATGATAACATTCTTGAACATTATTGTTTCCAATCTGTAGTAGCAATTTGATTCGGTAGCGTATATTTTTTTAAGTCAAACCGGCAAGCAGGAAAGCTTCATTATTTGGAAGAACTCAAGAAAACTTACTCAGGTTAATGTGAAAGGTTACTTGAAAATAGTTCTAATTCGCTGTTTATAGTAAAATAAAATTGTTTGTATGAAATACACGCCGTGTTGGTGTGTGGGTAAAGATTTCATTGATCCAACTAAATAAGCAGTGATAGTACTCTCCATTCTATCTTCTCGAAGCAGCTATTCACGATTTTAGCAGATTTTGGGTCAACTTTAGCTAATTCCTTAATTATAATATTCTCCCAAGGATCCCTGTTACATTTCTTCTAGTCCAAATGTGCCCTAGCAAATGCAAAAAAGACCCTTCTCCTCGGGTTTTTCATTATATTGCCGTTCAAGCCGTATGCTGGAGCCAAGATTCTTAAAAGTGGACCCACACATTCTGCAGTGTGTGTTCCACAAAAGGTTGGAGGTACTCCCAAGCACCTACTTAACTTGTTCCGAGTTACTTAGTAGAGTCGCCACTTGAGAACGAATTGGATATGTTCCAGTAGCTCATTCGTATGTCAACTTGTTTTTAAATCAAATTAATTTCAAACTCCAATGTAAAAAGGCTTCATGTGACTCGGTTCTCTTGGATGATGGTACATAGTGAAGTAAATCTGTGAAATAAATTTCTCAGATACGTAGTTTCTGTTGACGTTTATAGCTCGACGAGTGAGTTTCTTATCATTTACTCTTTATAGGGGAAGAGGTATATAAGGCATTTAAATCGTGGGTGGTTTCCTTAAAATATATTGACTTACGGGGAATATCACCTGAGGAATAATTCTGATGGACTTTTTTATATTTGAGCTGTCGAATGAACCGAGAGTATAATGTCTTATGATGTTTTGTACATTGTTCTTTATAAATTTTCTACATATTTGGAAAGAACACTCAAGGAAAAGCCACTAAAATTATTTAAACATACATATTAGTTTGCTAACTGCCCTGCAAGTCTGGAAGTCTATAGGAATTTTAGTATGTTTTACGAAACGATTTATGATTTATTTTTGTGATTGGGAAATTTCTTTTATTTACCGTGAAAAGACCATAGCTTACGCTAAAACCATATAAATATACAGGATTAAAATAAAGATAAGTGCTTTGCGAATCAGTTGCTATAAGTTTTACAGTTTTTTGGGGAGAAAAAAATCTCTTCTCACGTTCAACACGACATTCATCAAAAGGATCGACTTGGCACAGACTCAACTCAATCTTCCTGAAGGGTTCAGATCTCCGTTTCAAGTGGCACCTTGTACCTTATGGCTGCATGACATATAATCCGCTCATTAAATGCAATTGTTCTTTAAATATTTAAAAACCTACTGAATATATGAGAGAGTGTATTACAAAAGTAATCCATTATTCGCTATTATCTATATGGGATGTCCTCTCTGTTTTGAAGTGCGTCATTGTGATATAAGAAGGTAATATTTCCATTAACAAACATTTCAGTTAGTATAATATTTAAAAGGAATATTTTACTTAGTATAATTTTACACTGCAAATAACACACATTAACAATACAGTCATACCTATCTTTCTTCGTACGAGTTCATTGTCTTAATTCTATTGAGTTTATTCAACAATGAAGGATTTTGGATTGATAAGTTGGATATCTGGGCGTTTGTAACAAGGATTCAAGTAAGATTTTGAAACAAGCATCTATGGATTCTCGTTACCCCTGATAATAGGGGTGAAATTGTTGATAGCTCATGCAGTAAGTCAAGGTTTAAGGAAGCAGTTTAACTTCCTAATATTTTGGTAGGTAATAATAATATCGAAAAATTAATAAATCCAATTCATCTCAGATGTGACCATTTATGCCCGTTGTATTGTTTTATTTTTGGCTCACAAACATCCTTCTGGTGGAGGGTCACCAAATGCCTTTCATTTCCTCCCAAGTCATCACCTTAAATCCTTGTATTTCAGCTACCTTAATTGAGCAAATTCGATCTCTTTTCAAGGTTTGCCTAACAGTCTCGTAGTCTTTCGTCATAAAGCATGACTGAAGACCTCAATGATGGTTGATTCCAGCGCTTTCCCGCGACTAGATTGCGAATTTACGACTTCGCTTCGATGAGCCATTAAATCTCATGCTTGGGGGTCACGCACGAATGGTCAGTCCGCCCCACCCGGCCTCGTCCCTTTCCCTTACACTCGGGTTCCACCCTGCAATTCGCCTTCCCTATCCGCGTTTTCCTCACAGTCCTCGTTTCCGCTACCCTCCAATTTTTGGTATTCCTACCTGGCCTTCCGTGGCCCTTGAGGTCATATCCTAAAGATGATGAATTGAAATTGTGTTTCCTCGTTAAGGCTCGACGAAATTCCAAGATTTTCTCCTCAAGTCTCTCATGCAATGCCTCGCGTTTCAGGTGCGGGTTAAGATTGATTCTGTTCTTCTGCGTTCATAGCTCTCCGCGCAACTGGATGGTTGTTCTTCTTCGGGTCAATTTTGCGTACTCTTTTTTGGAATGAATTAGTTTGTGGCACCAATGTGGAAGATGAAAGTCCTCGAAGTAAAGGGTGTTTTCGTAATGTGGCTTGAGTTTAAACAGGAATCAAGTACACGATTCAACGAAGTCACCTTGTAGATCGTTCGCCTTCGTAGGTTTGTGATGCTGCTAAGATGGCTCTCGAGGATGGCTGCTTATAGACTGACTTAGGTCAAAGAGAGTAGGAAACGATAGGGTCGCGAAATGTGTTGCGAATGCGTTTATAAGGAGTTGAAATACGCAACTAAAATCATTTCGCTACCCAACATCTTTCGCTCCGCTAGACGGGAGAAACTTTGAACCAAATAATGCTCCATACGCAGCCACGCACGAAAGGCACCATAGCATCACTCGGCTTTTGGGTTTCAGAAACGTAAATGTAAATTGTAACTTCGTATACCTCACCACGTCCTCATGGATATAGTATAACACGAACCGATAGGGGAAGGAGCAGCACCGCTTTCGCCCTCCGCATCCAGAAAATGAGCACGGATGAAATAAGATTTTCTTTATGAAAGAAAATATATACTAACCATTTCAAATTTTTTTCACCCTTGACTTTTTATTGCCATTCCGATATTTATTCCTGAATTTCCAGGTTGCTAGATTTCAGTGTAGGATTCTGCTTTTTAGAGATCGTAGGAGTTTAGACTACCCTAGAAGTTGGCTACACATCATCCACTAGTGCTCAACCCAACTCATTATCCCACCATTTTAAGTACTTGAATGTGATAAAATTATAATCACTTAAAATGATTTTAATATTATATTGTGCCCTCGTAAAATGATTTTCTGATCGTGGTATATAATTACACCTTTTATCTGGCAATCCCCTCTGCTATGAAAAGTTACCCTTGTTAGTAACTATTTTGAAATATTACATTAGAGTCACTTGATTGTTAGAATTTGAGAATTTCTTGTGAGAAACACAATTTACTCTGTTAATGCATCGAGAGGCAAATTCTTATTTCTTTAGTTTGATTTACCTAACTTCTAGGTGTTCAAGTTTTCACTGAGAGAATGAGAAAGTTATTTCAGATTGTTTAGGTTACTGAAGTCTGAGATAATATTAAAAGTGGTATTCGTTAAAAGATTCCTCTAATCCCATCAACTGGAAAATCTAATTCTATTAAATTTAACTTTTATTTATTTCAGCATCATATGTGGGCTTAGTTTTGTCAAATTCTCTGAGAAAGAAAGCTTTTTCATTTTGATCAGAATACATTTCATTGCTAACTTTTCTTCGTTTTCTCAGAGGTTCTGGACTTGAAAGACGAGTAAATTCCATAATTAAGGTCGTTCTTTTCAATTCATATATTCTACCGTTATGCCAACGGCTTGCATTGTCAATTTCAAATTAGTTTGCAATGAATTATACAGCTGCACCATCACTTCAGCGTTAACGATTAACTGGAGCCAAAACTCAGATCGCGTTCACCCACAGGTAACAGAGCAACTGCCACCACGCGATAATTGGCCCGTGATATATAACTACGACATGGAACTAAATGGAATGGCTTCAAGTCATGTGTCCGCTTAGCTCTCGTTGATTCTTAAAACTCGCTCTACATCATTTTTCCATTCCCGTCCACCTCAGTATACCCTTGCTACCTCGCGACTTCTCTTTTTAACATCTCCCAGTTGCGGAAAAAAAGTGGAACAGAGAATCTCTCTCTGAAATGAATACAGCGATAAGCGACCCCCGTGGTGCCTTCTTACAATCTCCCGCAGATGCCCATAATTCAACCGACGCGTAGCATTTTCCCCCTTTTTTAACGACCACTTTGTTCATTTGTTCCGGATTCTTTATTACTTTGGCATTTTTCTGTTATTTTTTCATCAATTTTTTGCAATGCTGAATCATGTTACTGATATTTGAAAATTAGTAACTGCATCAATGTACCTGCTCAGCTTTTTAGTTTTAAATAGCATTAGTCCTCCGGTTGCCCTGTCTTCGCGAAAGCACGAGAGCAATTAGGACAAGAGCGGAAGTGTTCAATGATTTTATTCTCTGCGAATGGTCCCTAAAAGTCGTTGACTATCGAGGAAAAATAGCCAGTGCAGTCCTCTCCGAATAACGGCATTTTTTTATTGTAAACAAATTTATTATTATTGGTAATCCACGGGTTGAGGTATGTTTGGATAGACACAGGCTACACTCTTGTTCAACGATAATTCCATTGCCCCTCCTGCATAACATTACCTGGGATATTACAGCCTATTGCCAACTGCCAAGACTACATTAAGCCCCTCTTCCTTTTCGCATAAATTCCACCTCCAACTTAAACGTATCAGCACATATTTTTTAAGACACATTGTACGGTGTTTTTTATTTTTCCCTTGAAACTGGGTTAAATTATTTAATTTCCTACTTTAATAGTTTCCAAGTGAATTTTTGCAGCTGTTTTATTTTTAATAGTGTAAAATTTACAGGGAAGTCCAGAAATATCTATTTATAAAATAAAAAGATTTTCTTTATTCCATGATCCTGCATTAATTCACCAGAAATATATATTGTTCATCGTTATAAGTTTAGGTGAAGCGTACACTCGCATGGATTTATTTGTTTAGTGTGTAGCTTAAGCTTGAGAATATTGTCCATTGGTCAGTTAACGTAGTAACTGACTAGCGATGGTATCAAATTATATTATTGGCACATTTTCAGAGATATTTAAAAATCTCTTTTTTGATAAACATGATCAATTTTAAATACTCAAGTGTCAGGTGAAAAATGTGTGGCCGTTTGAAAATATATCCCATTGTAAGATTTATCTCTCCTTTCCATTTCACTCCATGTAAAATGTTTTACACCCTAGATACACAATATTTAAGGATTGTATACCGAAACTAAGCGTTGTAAATTAAAGGATAATTACTGAAGCCTAAGGGTGCCTATTACCAACGGATAAACGTAGGAGTAATTCTGAAATAGGGCTCGAGGCTTATTCATGAGGCTTCGTCATCAGCGCCGACTCCATCCATCACAGGCCGTCGTCAACATTCTCGTCTTATTCAACACTTTCTCATCAAAATCTCTCCGAAACCTCCCCCTGGCGGGATAAGTCCCCCCCCTCACTCCTCCATCGTCTGTGGGGGACTCCTAGCCTATCTTCATCTCGCCCCATCGAAGGCCCAGAATAAATCAGCCATAATCCCCGCAACCCCACGGCTCCGGAATATCGCCCCTCAACCCTCACACCACCCTTAACGCCCGTCTTCATTCCATTCCCTTCCCTTTCCTCCTAGTGCTGATCAGCCGGGGGCAATGCCATTACATCGGGGCGCTTGTGTGTGCCATCGAATCGCCCTTTTTTTCAGAGCATGAGTCTTCCGTCCACGCATAACCACCACAATCGACGCCTAAGCCTAGTTCCGGAGGACGTTCGAAGATTCGGTATGTTGCTCCTAAGGTGTAGATGGCGGCATGAATGGAGGAAGGGTGTGAAAACTTCCGAGCTGAATTTACTCTTTCATCTCGTCGTTGCTGAAAATCCACGGCGTTTTGTCGGGGAGGGGAGCGTTCAGTTCTCCAATCCGGTCACTGGAGGAAGACACAATCGACCTTATCTGTTTCGGGGCAATGATCGCCAGCAGAACGAAATTGTGTTTTTTTCCTCTTTATTCCATTCAGGGTTTTATAATGTTCCTCGTGGGAAACGCTATCGCCACCCCTCTTCTGTCACCCCGCCCGCACCCAAGTACCCAGAAACCTTCCCGATCTCCCTCCTATCCCGCTGCCCGCCCATATCGCCGCCCCTTTTCCCGCCCCCTTTCCTTTCCATGATGAAGCTCGACCTCCCTCTGTGCAGCAACCCCATTCGGGCCCGACCCCGCCGTTCTTTCACACCATTTCCATCTCCATTCTTCCGTACCTTTTGTTCTCGTCTTCTGACAGACACTTGTCTGGTATTCCTGGGTCTAAAAGTTCTCTCTGTCCCCGAGGATGCCTCTCGCTCCCTTTTCCGTGGCTTTTATTGCGCCCGTTAATGACGTCGATGATTCGATATTGTCATCGTCAACTCGGTGAATTTACATACTGCGTGTTGAGAGGGTTAAGAGTTGGTCCTTCAACTTGGCCATTGCTTCATAAATGTCATTTTCTAAAATTCATTATTTTCTAAATAAATTACCGAACACGTTATCCAGGTGTAAGTATGTGCCATGATGATATTCAGTTCAATTCACAGTTCAGTTCAGTATGAGTTTTTTCTGGCATAAAATATTTATAGTTTTACTCAATTTTCATTGCATATTTTATCACGTGGCACTTTTCATGAAATATTATGCATGATACCAACTTGTCACGTTGGCCTTCTCCAATGTCGTTAATGTCTTTCTTGCATTCAGGAGTCAGGTGTTTTTACTCCAACCGTATTACCATGTGATAACATTTTTTGTCCCATCCAAAATTTTCAGCTGTCCACATTTTCCTGCTAGTTGCTACCCTAGATGCTAAGATTTTAGATTGTCGTTTGAAGGCTCAATTCTTTTGTCTTATCAGGACACAAACTCTCTTTTGTGTCAAAATCTAATGACTTAGTTTATTGTATTTGAGAGAGGAAAAATGATTTTGGCATACAGTTTTATGATTGATTTGTTTTCCTCCAGCAGACTATCTACTTTCTTGGAGAAATGTTTTTCAAAATATTAAGGCCTAAGAAAATGGTGAGCAATAAGATTGGTATTTTTTAGTAATGACGGAGAAAGTTAGCTTGAATGGTTGATATATGTGTGCAACTATTTCCATCGGTTATTACTCTCGACTGCTCTCTATTTAATTTGTTCTCCTTGCCGTTGTGGCAAGGAGAATAGGTTTCGGTATTTTTACTCTCGTCATTCATCTAGCTCTTGCTGGCCTCACTTCCACCAGGCGGGGCCATAAGAGTTACGTTGTTTGGCCCTTGTATCTAAACCCTCCACATTTTTTTCCACCCTCCACACTCAAGCTGGAATCTTCCCTCCCCTGATAGGGGCAAGGAAGGCCCATCACATCCTATAGATGGCGGATATTTTTGGCCTCACCTCTTGAGTTTGTGGCTCTGCGGCACGGGCGTCTGGCACGGCGGGGTCTCGAGTGTCGATCTTAATTTTTTTCCTTCCCCGACAGCGCCTAACTTACATTCCATCACTTTTTTTCTCTCTTTGACCTTTCTTTGACCATTAACTATGTTACCACAAAGTGGAGTTATCAAATAGGAAGTCGAAAGAAAAAGAGTTGCTTCCAGAGAAAGATATAGGCAGTGTTTATTTTAAGGACGAGATATTTCTACAGAGATTTAAGCTCTTGTGAATGCTCCACCGGGTAATATCCGTAATTGTTAACATCCTTTATTGATATCGTTTCCTTTTTCTTGTCCGACATATCTGTGATAGTGATTGATGTTCTGTGGTACAATATCTCAGCGGGAGTATCAATACAAGAAAATGCAAAATCCTGGGTTTTACAACTTGGTTTCATTAACTTCAATGCCACGAAGTCAATCGTAATGGATTCCCTCAAAACATTTTTTGTTTAATTATTTTTTTCGATGTCTGCTCATTATTTCGGTCCCCTCACTTTGCAAAGCTATTTCTTTGCTTCAAGGTATCAAGTATCTAGCGTGAAAGCACCCTTATCCAGCACGGTTATTCAATGATTTCAGTTAATTATAAGAAAGTTGAAGAGCTAATATAATTATTCAAATAATGTAATGAAGTTTTAACTGGTAATGACAAAATACAGGTAATAGTTTATGTGACGAGCAAGACCTTAGTCATGTATTTAAATCAGTAATAAGCGCACTATAAAATCGTCCATAAACCAATGAAATCTTTTTAAATTGCCTTAAAAATTGATTAGGTCAACTGAATGATTCTCAGTGGACTCAGTATGAGTCCTTGAAACATTATAAGGTCAAGAAGTAATAGTGAAGTTTGAAAATAATAATCAATAACATGATTTTCAAACTGCCCTTGTACAGCCAGATTACCAAACAGAGGTTTATCGACAATTACATGATTTACAATCATTTCTTAATTGTCCATTTACTATGTCTCTCTTTCTATTTTGAATGAATTGTAGATCAATCGTTATTTTCCTTCATTGGACGAAGTAAACCATCGAATCTGTAATTAATCTTTGACCATATGCGTTTGTGAAACCTAATCTGGAAATTTTATAAAACGCTTTATGGGATACCGCCACCTCTTCATATTGATCCCATGGCCGTCTGGTGAAAAGTTGAGTCAGAACCAAATAAAAACATTCGCCTGTTGGCTCGTTTGGGTATTGGATGCACGTAACCTAGCTGTCTTAAAAAAATCACCGTATAGGTTGTTCGCTGTCTTCCCATCGTTACGTAGACCAGCGGTCGCTTACGTGCGGAAGTGGCCAGGGCAATGGATTCCGTGCTTTATCACCCCTGAGCTAACTCCCAACAAGAGTGGGCCACTCTATCTTTCAAGATCATATTGTAACACCCGAATACGTGACGGTTGGGGCTGAAGCTATAGTGTTCCCTTTCGTGTACATAATAAAGGATCCTTTTCTCCTCCACTTCATCTCATAGCTCATTGAAACTTTTATCTTTTGGCTAAATTAATCTTGAACGAGCTGTGCGATATTTTTTACTTATTTCTCTAATGAGATAAGTTCAATAGAGGCACTCATGATCGTTTTTTTGTCTCGCACTAAATGTATAGGAAGATGAAAAAGTCCGCAGTTAAGTCGCTGAATTCGCATTATAGTTCGCGTAGTATGATCGAAAATCCGGGCAAAAATGTTGTTCATCCTTATATCTTATGTTACGTAGAAGAAGAAATAAAGGATTTTTATTTAAGTAGTTGGCAGTAGGCAATAAATTGGGAATATTTTATTTCACATGCAAAAAGAAAAACGGATATTAAAGCAAGCAGAAAAATATTATGAAGAAAGTATATGAGCAAAGAAAAAGAGAGCTGTCTACCAAAATATATGTTTACCGCCAGAAATAAAAGTCATTGGATAGGTACGGGTAATAAAAAATACAGATATAGTAAACTTAAGCATGCAGCATTGAGACGAGGACGTCAATAAAAGTGGAGGAAATATAGAAAAAGAATGATTGTCAAACGTGAATAATTATTAAGTAGCAATAGTCTGAGAATTCATTAAATATTACTCTCAGAACAAATTGGGCAGAAAAGTAATTGGGTAAAACAATAAATTATTAAAAGAATTCGTACATATTCCTTGCATACATTCAGGAGTTGCTTCGTGACATTTGATATCCATAGAGAAATTGACCTTTGTCATTTTCCACAATTTTATTTTATGGCGGGAGTGTGGCGCATATCATTATATGATAGCATATTAATAGTTTTCAATATGGGGAGACATAAACATTAATAGGGAAATTCGAAAAGGAATAGAATTATGTCACCTGAAATAATATGTACATAACACCTAAGCAAAAAAAACAGAAACGGGGTAATGCAAATTCATTTCTTCAACTTTACCCTGGACAGGTCTTCTTCCTGTGTAACAGTGAACGACTTACACTATCGGAAAATATTACTAGATGATTGCTAGGTATAAGAGAAAAGGTCATTCATATAGTATTCACTGGCTATTTACGAGTATATTTTTTCTTCAAACTCATTTGAGAAACCGAATGTAATATAATATTTTATTTTGACGGACGCACAATTAATTAAACATCCGTGTACGCTTTGTTTCAGACTCGAGAGCGGACATTTAGATCTAAATACGAGGACACTTTACATCTAATAACAAGTTGTCCAGTTGTTCCGGACACTGTTATGTTGTTGTTGTTCGAGAGGGCGAGGTCGCGGGAGCATCACCCCGGGCGTGTCAATTAATATTCATTGCCGTTCGGAGGCGGGCGTTGTTAGCGCTAAAGAGGGAATGGAGTGGGGGTATGGGGGTGGGCCGTTTTATTTGTGTTTTCTGGGAGGAGACACGCGAAAGATCACGGGCGTATCGGTGTTTTCGGGCGACCTGGGGGGGCG
Source organism: Hetaerina americana (assembly GCF_022747635.1). Taxonomy (NCBI): domain Eukaryota; kingdom Metazoa; phylum Arthropoda; class Insecta; order Odonata; family Calopterygidae; genus Hetaerina; species Hetaerina americana. The sequence goes on from NW_027287095.1 coordinate 41,463,485, forward strand.
GGGGGGGGGGAGGCGGAGAAACGGACACGCAGGAAAAAGAGTCGAGATGGAGGGGTTAGGGAGAGAGAAGAGGACGAGGGAAACGAATGCGCTATTTTACACTTTGTCGAATGCCAAAACTCTAGGCGGGCTCTAGAATCGTGTGTTCTATAAATATTTTGTGGATTTTTGGATAAATCTTCACTACGCTGGTCGTAAATTGAATTTTCATGTTTTATTTTGCTCATTGTTATTTCAGGCGTAATTTTTTCCCCGTATTTTCTCATGGTACAGAAGTTTCTCTGGTTCCACTGATATATTTTTTCGCTAAGCCGCAATATTTTAGGTATAGGTATCAACTGAAAGTTGTACCTGCGCCCGTGAAATCTTTATGAAACGTTTGTATTTGTTTTACTATTGGCGCGTTAGAGGTAGTTATTTTCGTATCTGTACTTAAAAGGAATGATTATTATTACAAAGAATTAAATATTTTCTACCAATGTTTGCTGGTTATTTCTTAAGAACAAATTATTACAAGTTAATGAATAGATAAATTTTAAAAAAATGATCCCTTTGACAGTTTTTGGTTTTGACTTGTAAGGCAAATTTCCCGTCGTGAATAAATATTATCTTGACCTCTCAGCAAGACACTTAGTAGTTATCTCCATAATAATAAATAAATAATCTCAATCCGGAATGTGTCACGTGATATTTTTAGCGATCCAATTTAATTAATTAACTTAGCAAGAATATATTTTACATATATATACCCACAGTGACTTATTTTTCGACAATTTCTTTCAGATTTATGAAGGGTGTAATACATATTTTTTTTATCATACGGGTCCTCATATTTGGAGACCTAAAATACCAACGCATAGTGGGGGGATATCTGATATTTTTTGCTCGTGAAATATTTTTTAGTCCTCATGTCATGAAAGTGATTTACCCTTATGGACAGGAGAGTCTTAAAAGGGACCCTGTAGCATAAAATACGGCAACCCTAAAAAGCTTTAAGATAATCCCTTGAGATATTATGTTTCCGCGAAAAATCCTTCTTAACACAGTAAATCCATTACATTACCCTTTTTGTATAACTGTTTATCCCACCACATCATGATTCCGTCTATTTTTCTTACCAGTCATTTCATTTTCCCGGTTACTCACCGATTTTTATTCCCGACACGGCAAAAAATGTCTTCACCCTTCGTTTTGGCAAACACGCCCATCGCCGCGGGTGACGTCGGGTACTATTTCACGGAATAAATTGAGGAGTAATGGAAGGGGGAAACATTCTCAGAGGAGGATGTTGCGGAAGAGGCGTTTTTGGGGGAGGTGGGTAAATCTTTCAGTTAAGCGCATTCGGATGAGTGGCCAAGTTTCAGTCAATGGGGTTTTCCAGACGGGAGCAAAAATAAGTTGGATCATTCTCCGTCTTACCTCTGCAGCTCTTCTTGCCTCGTTTATTCTTCTACTTCTCTTTCTTACTCTTAATTGCCCATCTCGAATTTCATTAGTTGTTTTCACCACATATTCCGTGACTCTCTTCAATTTTTTGCGCTCTTTTTCCATTTGGAATCGTTTTAAAATAAAATACAAATACGTGTTATCAAACAAATTTTCATTTATTTTGACAGTAGTCTCAATGCTTGCCTTTTTAATGGCGTGTGCCGGAAAAACATTAAGAGCCCCATGGACAGAATTGAGATATTAGGTGACATATTAGGTACTAAGCATATTACTAAGTAAAGTTTTCTCCTTAAAATATTTGAATGCATTAAGTAATGAAATCACACTCTAGCTTAGTTTATTAATACGGAGGGGTGAGAATCGAACGCTTTGGGATCAGGTGTATATTTCCCTTCTGAATTATTCAATTTACCGTAAAATTCATATTCGTGCTTAGGCTGACTTCGTGCTGTACGAATGGGAATTTTAGCCTACTACGTATTATTCTGTATTTTCTTTAATGTGAAGTGGCACGAGTTAAAGTAATTTCATTTAATATAAAAATACACTGTTTTGCCTCAATTATATTTACATTTTTATAGGAAAAAAAAGAGCATTCATATTTCCCATGCGTAGTTCAATGTCGAACTCATTAATGCGTATACGCTGAAATGTTTTTCCTCTGTGCTGATTTAGAGCGATCAACCATTAAAGTGAAATAGTAATATTTTTTGTCGTATCAACCACTATCTACAATGCATAGCGAATTTTTCCATCTTTCACAGTTACCATAAACGTATCTTTCAATTGCACTCTGTAACCACTTGCAAAATTTTTCATGACGTTTTACAAGCTTTTCTCATTATAGATCGGATATAGGATCAGTGTATTTACAGATTACCAGTTTTAATTGTGCAAAATATGGGACCATCTATCTTTTACCAGTTTTTACACATTCTTGATCAAACGAAACTCCACGATATCGGTTGTAACCCTCGTGTAGGTGGTCGGTTTTCTTGTGTCGATCCTCAACCCTCTTACATTTCCTTCAATCATTTGTTCTTCACATATACCTTCACTCATTGCTATCCTCAACTGCAAATGCCCTACCTTTCTCTTCTCCCCCTTGTGACTTCATCATCATACCGGTTCATCTCCCATCCACCCCTTCCTTCTCTTCTCCCCTCCTCCGTGCGGTAGGAAGTAGTGAGCTGTGGCTCCTGGTAAGGGAGATAGGAGGGGTCTTCCCCCTATCCGCCATCCGGCCGCTACCTCACCCCCGTGCTCCGGGACGAGAGCATCTGCGTTGAGTTTTAACAGCCCTCCTACGTCCACGTGCCACTCATTAAATAAATAAATGATTGATGAAATTGCTTTTCGGAAAAGCCAAAAAAATCTTAAATGTTCCGGATGCAAGGAGGGTTTCTTTTTTTTTCCTTCCCCTACGTACAAGCAAGTTCTGGCTCTTGTCAAATCTATCTGACGCTAATTTGGGGTCATGATTTTTTTTCTTGGGAGAAAGTAAACTTCACTCGTGATCTGTTCTCTTCCATCCTTACCTCTGGGTTTGATCCCGCCTGCCTGCCGCTCTATTTAAAGAACAATGATTTTTTTTGCACATGGCCTGCATATCTCTCACGCGTCATGTTTTTCCCCAGAAAAAAATAGAATCCTCGGGCTTACTTTTAAGGCTTGGAATCTAAAATTGATTGTGGGTACCTCATTCCTCTTGAATATTGTATATTTACGTGTACGCATTCTTAATTTTTTCCATTATCGTCCATAATTCGACGAGATGATCTACACGGTTGCACATAAACTTTTTAATCCACGCTCATGCATTTTTCAATCGTCATCTCTTGACGAAATATTGTTACTGCGCACTGAATGGAGTCGATCTTTATACTTTTGCCGCCTGCCCTCCGATTTCCCGTGGGAGGAACCAGGGCGTGGCGCGTAATTGCGACGTAGAGACCCGTGAACTTTATTAGATTTAGTTTTTGAGTGTCTCCATCGTTTCCCATTGTCCGGCATCGTGCCCCCAAGGATTGCTCTTAATCGTCCCCCCCCCCTTCCCCTTCGCGCGCGCCAGGAGCATTTGGCCACGGAGTGCGGTCGGACCTTTCACATCTTCATCCTTGTTACGCTGGCGCGTGTAGTCGCGTGCACGTGCTCATCCACGCACGTGGTCCCATCACGCCACGTCCGATTCCTTTGTTGCTGGGAAATTTACAACCAATTTTCTATTTCCAACTCTTAGGGCAGCCAAGAGTCATCCACTCCGTCGATTATTCGAGGATCTCTTGCTAAGTGTTTGCGAAATGGCAGGGGAGCTAGAATTAGGATTATTCAAGGAAACCTCCTGTTGGCCTCATGTAATTTAATATCTGTACTTTCCTGTCGCTGGTATTGGAAAAATGTTAAGTGAAAATGTGTTACCGCGGAAGGATCCTCAAAATAAATGCCGCTTTAATTTGTAGAACCTTCAAACATAGAGCAGTTTCTTGCAAGAGCACTTGCGTAGCCCTTACACTGCCAGTATTATGTTGTCAACACCGCATAGTTCTATTGATGTTAAGATCAATTCCCGTATGTATAGACAGTGGCGAGAGGGTAGTGTAGAATATGAAAATCCCCTTAAGGAATGCAAGGCATGATTTAGAGAAAAATCTAATTACAGTTACCTGTATATTAGTTACCAGCTCCCAGGTGTTAAAATACTGAAATTTCAAAGTGTGGATAATTTCTACCAACCCCATCTTTTTGATGTTCTAGGCAGCTTAGCTCATTGGTGACTAATTGATATAGAAGAAATTTACATCACCTATGATAATCTGTGTTTATGGAGACAAATCGATGGAACACGTTGAATATTATTTTTTTTAACTCATGGGTGTTGTGAAAAAATGCGAAGCGTTCAAAAATAATTATATAGACACTAGAAGGGCTAAAACTATATTCCAGCCATAGTTGGGAAACGTCAATCAAAGCTGCGGCGGTCGTGGTGAATCTCTACCGAGAATAGCCTAGTACCGAGCGACAGCTGTCTCTCTTCCATGCTCTCAACTCGAGAGATTTTCAGCTCTTCCCTCTGCTCTGCTTAGGATCGTTTGACAGAAATAAAGAAAACATCCCGTAATGCTGTCTCTGGCGATTGAACCTTCGCGCCCACTGTAATAAGCATGCAGCACCTTCATCCATTTAGCTCAAATAAAAGAGTCCTATCTCATTCCCGTGCTCGTATTTTATTTTACCCCCAGCCATGCATCGAGAGAGGAAGAAATATTAAATTTTTATTCAAAATCTGTGTCCGTAAATTATGTATTTTTATTTATATATATCGCCTGAAGAGGTCCGTGTTGCCTGTTTTTCGAGTAGGCTTTCCCCGAATCATCGGTTATGCTGGCATTGAATGAAAAACAAATCAGCTGAAATTTCTTAGAAATTCTGTGAGGTTGGGTGTTCTTAGGAACTCTTTGGGCTTATTATTTTGTGAAGTTAAGATGTTTTTAATGGGCGGTTTTCTTCAAGTTATAGAGAGGAGGCGATGAAAGGCTCGAAGGTAAATGTAGCTGTGAATAAATGATGTTATCAGGAAGCACTAAGGATGCGATATCGCCGCAAAGTCCTGGAAACATTATAAGTTGATGTTAGCGGTATAAAACCGAAAATTAGTACAAAGTTATGTCAGTAATTTTTAGTTCGAATTTTTATTTATTGGTTTGGCTGAAATACGAATCGGTACATGGAAATCATATTTTGAGCGTTACTCTCAGGTGAAGCGTATTTTGGTTTCAGCACGTTTCTTAAACCATATTATTTGGAAACTGTTATGCACTAAAAATGCTGATACTAAATCCTTACTTGCTGGATTCACGTGTACCTGAACATTTTTAATTGAAATATTCCAGTGTGCTCCTTCCTCTTGTATAGCTAAGTACTGTTATCTTCATTTATGGTATACATGGATTTGGATGGATGGAACGGGGGAGAAGATAATCTAAATATTGATTAAAACGGACGAAATTACTGCAATAATTGTTGTAAACAATCATCTCCAAAAGATTGCATTTAATTCCAAAGGGTTTTGTTTGTGAAAATAAGGGAAACCGTGCCTAGCTAAGTTGTGACCCAAATTACTTTGTAATATCCTTCTCTGCTACATTATAGTACGCCCAATTAATGAGTTGAAAATTTACCAATTTTATTTTATTTTTTCGTCTTGCTGTAACTGTAATGAGTACGACTGTTGGCAATTAGAGCCAAATCTTCAATCAGTAATTAGCTAAAACTAAGGTTAGTGATTTTTTGGGCAAGGCAAAGGGAGACCACCACTCTGAGAAGCCACCGTCGCTTTGGAAAGGACAAGAATAGGAACGACATCCTTAACCCTGAATATATTAATTTCATCTTTAGATCTGGTGCCAGGTACTCTCTTCATACTGTAGGTATTGCTGAGAGGGAGTAAGAAATAATCAAGGGATGTAGCCATCAATCCTTTCAATAAAACGTACCGTGAAAAATAGACGTAAAATGTGAAACTGCAACGTAATGGAGGAAAAATAAAGCATGCAGTTACCAATCCTTTAACTAAACGACTTCGATGTCGGCGAATTGTTTGTTACATTAGCACATTGTAAGGCAATATGAAAATCACGGCCAGGAAATTGTACTTTTCAACACATTCGATCAATATGACACCTCGTAATTAAGCTAAAAAATGAATGTGGGTTTGAACGAGCCTTTTGTTGCAATATTACGTCGTACTGGAATGTGGAAGTCACAGGCGCCCGATTGTACTGTTGTACTCACTCGATTTATATGACAGAGAAGATTGTGATCAAAAGTGGGGAAATATCACTTTGGCGCTTGCATAATTGAAGGAGTTGGTTGGGCGGATATGATTGATGCGAGGAGAAGGTCTGGAAGATGGCGATGGCTTCGGATCGGAGAAGTGAGGACGAGAGGCACGCGGAGAGCGGAGACCTCGGCGGGACCTTAACCGGTGTGAATGGGGGTTGGAGCGAGAGGGTGGCGGAAGAGGTGGGAAAGTATTTAAAAAAAAAGAAAAGGATTAACTGCGGGGCCGGGGAGCGACCGCGCGTACCTTCCGATCGTGTTTTATTGGACGGGTTTCGCCCACGGCGGCTCAGCGTGGGCAGGCGGATTACGCACCCAAATGCGAGTCTGTGTCAGCGGGGTGTTCAGGAGGGAGGGTGGATTCGCGGAGGAGGGTGGGTGCGAGAGAGGGAGAGATTGTCTGGCAGGGGGTGGCGGTGGGTGAGACCGTTATTGGTTGTCGGGGAAGGCGGATGGGGTTGCACTGGGCGGATGGCTGCGCGTATTCCGGTCTGCAGTGGCGTGGGGGCCGGCCGCCGGGCTGTTTTTACGGCTGGCAGACGGAGGGATTCGTAGACATAGAATACGGGTAGGGATTGTTGGAGCTGGTTTTGCAAGAGGGTAGCTTGGGGGTGTGTCCCACGAAGTCGAGGGTGGGCCGAGATGGGGGTGGCGGATGTGGGGTTGGAAGGATGGAAAATAATGGGAGGGGGAAGGGGGATGGTACCACGTTCGTGAGAATGCATGTGGTGAATTGCATCCGCTCCACCGGGAATAAACGTCTGGACCTCTTTCGATATTGAAAGAGGACTGGGATGGGAAGCCGTAAGACGGGTTTTAGATCGATGAGGGAGTTAATTAAAGGGCATCGTATGTTGGTTGCATCCTTAAAACCTGAATATGCGGCATTAGAAGGAGTACTTCGATCGGAATCAAGAGCTTTCCAGGGAATTGCGAATGTTTGATAATATTTACTAGATACTTTTAGTGATTGCAATGAGTGACAAAGGAAAAAACAAGGAATGCCACTTGCGCTATCGTGGGGATATCAACTGTGAGTGTAATGTTGTTTCTGAAGAAATATTTAACTTTACGACAGTATTTTTGGAAAAGAAATATTTGTGGGCCTATCTTGGGATGGTTTATTTTTAGACTGCCAAATTCGAGAAGGATTAAATGAACAGGCAGCAGTAATGTATGTGAAATAGCAAATAGAAACGTATTGTTTGCCTGTTTTATTTAGATGGTAAATATGGCTGAAATTTAATCGAATATTAATAAATTTAAGAGCGAAATAAACTTTAAATTTTGTATGTGAATTAGATTAAGTAAAGATGTACTACAAAATCAGCCCACTTAGCAAAAAGGTTTGACGCGTAATTGTCACATCAAGTTTGCCACATCCACTATTATTTTATACACAAGAGTCCGAAATGCAACTCCTTCATAAAGTCGCTACCATATGTTAGTACTCTTTCGCTGTCATTATATTGCATATTCTTTATTGTTGAAATAAAAATGGAAAAGTGTACTTCTTTATTGTCCTTATACCTTCTTCTAAATAACAAAATCGAATTCGTACTTTTCCGACGGTAATTACGAGATCATATCGCTTGGTTTCCATCAGATTACCTCTTTCATTCAGGAATTTATGAGGATATAGGGAAAAACCACTGTCCCCTCCATACTTCCACCGAATTTGAAAAATGTATCACCGAGAGTAATCCGCATTTATCGCATTACGTCAGTTTGGGTCGAGTCTCCGAAGTGTATTGAACGAGCGTTATTCCCAGCGGCCGACCTAACTGATACAAAATATATGCACAGTAAAACAAGGCAGACGGAATAAATACATTAAATATAGAAAAATAAATAAACAGCCGATTCCGTTAAGAGATTTGAAAGAAAAAAAGAAATCATGCGCCGAAATAAATCAGCTTGTGCATTAATCGCATTTCCGTTTGCGCTCTCCGAAGCGTCGTTAAAGAGAAGACCGTGAGAGTCGAGCGAGTGTTGTGGGACAACTACGTGCGCTCAGTACTCATCATCCGGGTCGCATAGCATCGCGTCGTTTTATTGATTTTACCTTGCTTCTTTTTTTTTAAATTCGTATCAGTTTTCCAGTGGACTCGGCAAAGCGGGCGACGGACAGACTTTTCACGCTTTCGAGCGGCGAACACGAGCGCGCGCGAGAGAGTAATTAAATCGTTTTTCGCCACAGATGCAATTTGTAAAGCGGAGCGTAAAATGTATATGAGCGCCCTCCTCTCCATTCTAAATCATGGCCTCCTTCCGCTCTTCCTCCTCCCTCCTCCTCCTCATCCCCTTCCACCATTTCGATTAACCCTTATGGCTAATTGCTTTATTTCTCGTTTTGCTCGTTGCTTCGCTATTTATTGAGGTACCCGCCAGTTTAATAATTGTCGCATTCTATGTGCCATGAGTCCTCGGAAATCCGTATTTTTAATTAGTTGTGCTGCATTTGCATTCGCATATATCGAGAAACGCTTAATTTTCCATATATCTTAATTAATTTTGTGTTTTATTAGTAGGCTCTGTTACTTATTTTTAAATAGTGTTCCTCCTGTCTGAGTGCAATTAACGAATGGCGTTATTAAAATTGCCTGCGTTCCGGAGAATTAAGGCGGTGTTAATCAGTATGGATATAATTAATTTGATTCAATGTAACTGCATGCACCGAGCAGCATTTAATATTATGGCCATACAATCGTTGTAAGACTTCATGGAAGCAATAATATTTAATAATAGTTTAGATCGCGTCCTCCTATTTTAGAACACCTGCCTATTCTGGCGCATTGCTTGTGTCCTGCTCCAGAAAAATTTTAACCGGAAGAGGTTAAAGGTTAGGTTGTCTCCATATTGCTGGTAGTTTCAAGGTTGATAATTATTATCGAGTGTTAACTGAAATCCTTTGTTAAAATATGGCAGTAGTGTTCTGATTAATCCCATCGGAATTAATGTTTCATGAACTAGATATTTTGAAAGGGTTTTAATACTTTTTAGTAGGACGTGTATTTTAAGGTGCCTGGACCCTGATTGAGTATCGCTGATATGGGAGTGTGAACAGGTTTGGAACTTCTTCACGCTTGTCATGACTTGGAATTGGCACTTGCCATGACATCGCCTGCTGGGAAAAGAAATCAGTTAACGGATGAGTTTTTGAAGATCTTTGAGTGGGCAGTGAAAATATTTTGCTCTGGCGTTTGAAGGTGAATAAAAACTCTCACACAATAAGCATCGTAAAAAGTTCATTGCTCAAGTTATTTGTCTACCACTTTTGCAAAACATTGAGATAAATAGATGTTAACTCAAACTTTTTTCTGTTCAGCTTTAATTTGGAATGATCAGAAGTGATTGTCATCCATCACATTATTCCGCTCTCCTCGCCGAACGAGGAGATTTCAGTTCAGTTACTCTAAGCACACTGGGACCATTGATTGAATTAACGTCCAATAAGATCAGTGTATTGGTCCTGGTGCTTGATTAGAATTTCGGTAAAAAGTTACAGATATACCTAACAGTGGAATTAGTTCGCCATTCTACAAAGAAGTCCCCCAAGTGCCGCCGCTGGCCCAAATTACATTTCCCCACTTTCATTTACCGACCGGAGAGTTCCGCACAGATCTCAGAGATTAAGTTTTGTATAATCTTTTATACATTCAAGATGTATTCTCTTTTTTATCAATGTCCTCATTTGTCAAATTCAAATTCATTCAGGTTGCGCGTTGCTAATTAAATAGATCCTCACGGTAAAAAGATATTTTTAGATTTAAAGCAAAAGCAGGCGCTAGGACTGAACCTGGACACCACTCAAAGTCCAGGTATTGAAGAAGAAACGTCCGAATTCTGAATCAGTTCTCAGGAATTAATTGGAATGGAAACTTATTTTATAACATATCCGGAGCAACGATTTACAAAGTAGTTTCATGATCAACACTGCGCTAAGCGGGTACCTTTGTCTGGCTAGGCTCATAAATTCATTTGCTTGAAGGATATTTTTTTATCAAAATCAGTATCCTCGATTTATTCCTCACATTCTATTAATTTTTATGCAATATCTTGATGATTTTTTCATTTCATTCCTTACATTGTGTCGTGGATTCTCTTCTTTCAGTATGAAATGGAAAATGGTAGGGTTGAGCAATTATTTGCTACTCTAATAAAGTTGATTCAATAAACACCAAATGCTAAAAAAATGAATTTATCTCACTTAATTCGATGGCTGCTGCGATAAGATGAAGTGTCTATCGTTCATGAAAGTCTGCCGTTGAGCTGTTGGTGCGTGGGATATCGACTTCGGCGAGAGTTATAAAATATCCGCTCAAGGCATTAACTACTGGGCCTCTGACGGCTTCGCCTTAATAATAATTTTTATTTTTCATGCACCTGAAAAATTTTATTTATTTATTTTACATCTTGTATAATTTAAATCGAAGCAAGATAAAACCTTAGACTTTGATTTTCATTAATATAGTGTTGTTAAATATGTCCAGAGTATTCCGTACTTAATAAACTGGGGTGATATATTAAATTCATATTTTATTCGGCCATAAATTGGAGAAGAAAGATATGGCAGCCAGAATTTGGAGGGTTATTAATAGGGAATGAACTGATAATTTTGAACTTACTTTGTACTTGGAGTGATGACATGATATAACTTTACGTCTTGAAGAATAGCAAATAGCATAAACCAACCTTAACGAATGAACTAGATTTTCAAATGAAGCATGGGATATAGAAATATCATTGGATTGTAGAGGACCATTTTATAGGGTTACTCTTAATTGGAAAAATTAGAAATGATTAAATTTCAAATAATAGTTATACCACTACTCAACTCTTATCGAATGAAATAGCACGGCAGGAATTTTTATCAGGGATGAAACATTTTATAACTAATCTACATTAATTTGAAACCAATATGACAGGTAAATGTGGATCCATAGATGTCTATACGGTAAATAATACCTTGAAAGTGCTACAGGTAACGTTCTCCCCGCGTTTTTCGCTAGTCGTGGATGAACCCTGCTTTCGAGGTAGCGCGGTAAACTGTATGTTTAGTGAAATATGGACGCAGCCCCCTTTGAGAGCCAACTGAAATGATAGCTGAGTATCTTAGAATCATCGAGGCGCCATTTAACAGGTGGTGTGTTATTTTTGTTTCACGCAGTTCAAATAGCAATAAATGTAGATAGTGATCACATTAAAAATATTTGTTTTCCCTCGAAAATATTTTTTCATCATTACTTGATTCGGATGATAACGTCGGATGGGTTAGAAGAGATAGAATTGGTAACGGCGCACCGTGTCGTGCCGAACTCGTTGGATCACCATCAAAATCGGAGAAATCACTCTCGCTGTAATTCCCTTAGTCCTTGAATGATGTCCCCGGCTCTGAAGTCGCCACCCGGATGCTCATCGCATCCACCGATCCCTTCCCCACCACACCCCGGAACGTGTGACGAAATGGCCTCCTGTGAGCGACCGATGGGCAGGAGGGGACATGGTTGGAGGGTGCGTAATCCCCTGATGCACCGGCGAGTAATCCTCCTGAGGAATGGTTTGCACGATCTGTGAGCAAAGGGCCGCGATGTGACGCGTGGGCAGTGATGACTGAAATTGAAGCTGGTACGACACACATACATAAGGCGAGGAAGTGTGTTGAGAGGGGGAGGGATGGAGAGGTAGAGAGGTAGAGAGGGAGAGGGAAGGAGATTGGTCGCAGGGTTGAACTCGGTTGATGGGGAGGGGACTGGGGAAACGAAGAGCTGGGGGGGTTGGGAGTGAGCACAATGGCACGCGGCGTCCCGCACGCTTCGGGGGTAGCGGCGAATTTATATACATAGCAGGCAATGGTGAACGACGCTTCTGCAGGCGGTATCATGTGCGTATGTGGGTTAGGAGAGTGGAGTGAGGGGAAGGGGGTGGAGTAGGGTATTTGGCCGACTAACTGAGCGGAAATTAAGGTAATAGTAGAAGAATTACAGCGACGAAGGGATGAGGTGGCTCGAAAGGGGAGAACGATGCCCACGGTGACGCATCCCTTGATGTTCTGCTGAAATAACATGATGGTCAATTATCAATGTTTGGAAACTTATTTAGCCTAAGAGCATGCAGTGCCTGTTCGTAATATCTGTTCAGTTTGGAGTAAGGAAAGCTCATCGGGATAATATTGTCACTTCGCGAAAATAACAAAAGTTGTAAGTTAGATCAGTATATAATTACGTGTTTTGCCTCTCTCTTTTGTAAATTCATATTTTCCTCTAACTCAATTTGTCGCGATTTGAAATAATTCTATTATTTAATAAATATTTAAAAATCTAAACCATTTTTGTCTTTTTAAATAAAAAATATAATCGGCAATTTCATTTCCTATATAAAATTAAAGCAAACACGTATTTCAATTAGTTTCAACCTGTTGGGTAGGCTCAATTCCTACGTCTATGCAAACGACATTCATGGAAATAGGAATTATTGAATGTTTTTCTACTTGCTTTGCTTATTATGATCTAAGTAGATGCTTTTGGCTAAATTCCATATACGTTTCTTTGTAGCGGTTCTCTGTCTCCACATAGCCTCTTTCCCCTATTTTTGGAACCATTTTAAGGGCTCTTAGTTACACCATTCGTAATGATAAAAATTGTTGCAGAAGGGAATTGTATTTCTGTGCCCTATTATTCTCTAAGTTAGCTGAAATTTAAGCAAGGAAAGTGTATGAATTGTAAATCGTGGAGTCGCAGGTACTCGTATGTAGCAGTTACTTCAAAGGTCGAGTGAAAGTGTAATGTAAAACACCTTTGGAAAATTTTCAACATTTCAGGCCATTTCCAGCTGTATCTTTCTTTCTCTGTTCACTTTAAACTTTGCTCGGAAGAAATGAAGACACTGCAATAAAATTCTCCGTTGAATTAAGCCTTCGATGCAGAGGCGTCCTGACGTGCGATACAGAGGCTTGTCAACATCATACTGCGTGAGGCGCAGGAGGCAGACTCCTCGGTTATAATACGTTATATTTACGGTTCATATTCGTGCCGTGCGTCAACGCATGCGAGGGTGCTCTCGTGTTGTGACTCGGTGGAGATAGGGAAGGGGGTTGGGGCGGAGAAGAGATATATTTACAGAGGAGGCTGGGTGGGCGGGGACTTGCGGATGTTTGGAGTGGGTTCGGCGGTGGGGAGGTTTGGCATATAACGGCGTTATGGATGATTTATTGGAGTCGTTCCATATGGAACGCGACGGTCCTTGCGGGGGAGAGAGGGTGAGGAGCGAAGGAGACGGGTGGAGGGGTCGGTAGGATGGTGACTAAATTGGCAACCGGAGCCGGGGTTGGGGGTAGAAAGGGTCGTTCCCAGACGAGGTGTAAGGGTGGGGCAGGCGGTTATCGCGGAGACGACGGCGGACGAAACTGACTGAGGAAAGAGGATCAGTCGTAAGGGGGGAGGGGAGGGTGCTTGGAAGGATGAGGAGAAGCTAAGAGGAGAAACAGTGTGATGTAGTTGTAGGCATACCCGTGTCCGGATGGAAAAAATCAATATGCATTCCTCCGTATTGTTGATTAATCAATCGAGGGTGGTTTTGCTTTGCCACCATTGCTCAAATTTTCTCGCGTAACCATACCGACGTTTTTTCCATTCAACGTAATTTTTGATTTAAATGAGCATTGTTAAACATGTTGGTGTAAAGATTAATGTGACGTTTTAGAAACGAATTTCATGCGTAATATCTTTCACCGATGGTTTTTTTAATAGAGATTTTCTGCAATATACATATTCAAATTCAATACTAAAGGTGGAAACAGCCCAAGAGAAATTTCTATTACGTCAGAATGATTAAAACGTTTTTTTATCGTTTTCATGAATCGTTCCCTGAGATATTTTATCGCACGTCACAGTGCCTGTGTCTCAGGAACGAAGCTCGCCGCAAAATCCTTTGCTTGCTGGCCCATATGGAACGAAGGGAAATGGTTTTAATACAACAGCATCAATCTCATAGTCGTTCGTCACGTTGAAAGGTTTGTGGCAACCCCCTGCCAAGTGGCAAATGTTTGAAGTTATGAGTGAAATGCAGGTGGCTCAAGTCTAAACTGGACGAGAGAAAGCTTGCAGTTATTATTTTTCCAAAATTACTTCGTCTCACGGCGTGTCGCCTGTGTTCCATATTACCAGCTTTATTTATTAACCGGGGGAATCCATTCTGCAATAAAAATACATCGGTACATTTCCACATGGAGCTCGAAATATAAATTCGAATCAGTCGACGCTTAAAATTGAGTTTGGTAGTGGCGTTTGAAAAACATAACAAACCCAACCCAGCATAACCAAAGATCTCATAATTTGTGTTTCTACATTTTATTTATCGCTTACTTATACGCTTACTTATATTATATGTCTAAGCACTCCAGATCACCATCGAATATATTCATATTGCGTTTGATTTAAATGTATGTATAACCTTATTATTTAGAAAAACATTATATATACTGTCCATCATAAATGGATGCAACGCATATTGATTGTTAAGGAATGTTGAAGACTGTGATAGAGGGAGAATGTTAGGCAAACGAGGAATGGGCGGGAATAGGATAAGAATGTTGGATTGTTATTATTATAGGTAATCTACCAGTGAAGGTAGGTTTTGGCTGGACTCAATCACCAAATAAATATCTTTTTTCTCCTAATAAAACAACTAAACATCCTACCATACAACAGGCCCTTCTTTATCTCCGTATACTTTCTTCCTCCCTTCATTCCCCCTAGCATTCTAATGCTATTCCTGCACTTTCATCGTTTGTCTAACATTCTCCAGTACATTCTCCATTCTCCAATACGAGTAGTATGTATCAGTTTTTTCCATTTTGTATGTATATTCAATGACGAAATACAGTGCTGAAATACGTTTTCTGATACTAAGAAATAAATAGATGCTTTTCATATAATATACTAAAGTTCATGTCAGTAAATCAATTTCCTTCAAAGAAAAATTTCATTTTTTATCAGCAAGTAATAAGTAAATTAATTTATTGTCAGAGAAATATTTGTGATAGCACTATAAACTCATTGTGACCACAGTAAAAGTGTATTTTTCATAATTTGTTTCCCACACATTTCAAGTTCAGTTTTGAATTTATTTTATTAATTTATTTTTTGAATTCATTGACTAGGGATCGATTGCTTTCCCACTTTTTATATTTGTTCCAGTTGTCAATTGAGTTGCTGGGAATATGGAATCGCGTTTAAAATGAATGAAATCGTGGCCGTTAATTGATTTTTGGTTCGTCTGATTTCAAGGATCTCTCCACCGTATCCGTGAATGTCTACGGATGACGTTAAATATCATCTTCTACTAGTTCGAATGTAAAGTAATTACTTTTATTGCACCCTTGCGCTCTTGGTACACCGGCTCAATTTGGGCGCATTGATCACGCGAGACCTGACACATGATGCGTCGCATTCGCCTTACCAAGTGCACATGCTTACGTGCATTTCGTGAATTTCCCGCGATTGAGATCATAAATAAGCTTCTTGTGTTACGCAGTAATACAGTCTCCCGAGGAGAAAACGAACGAGATGGCCGACACATGGGAATCTGAATAAAAAATAACACGCATGCACGTACACCCTTGAGGAGACCGAGATATCTCTGGGAGAGATAAGGTAGCCTACCGAATTTGTCCGAGGAAGCGTTAACGGTCGAGGATGAAGAAAAATAAGAAAATGGAAACGTGCGGAACGACCCAGTGAACACGCCATTTTGGTAACGTACGGAAGCCCTTCGAGGCCTTCTTCGAAGCGAGCGATCCCCGCGCCCATCTCTTTCCCCAGCACATTATCTGATCGCGCCCATTCCACGGCTTGCTTATGCGCGCACGTGGGAGGACGTAAGGCGAGCCCTCTCCCCCTCCCTCTCCGACGCCGCCTGGAGCGGAAGATCCCGATGGAAACTGCGAGATTGCGGGCATCTGGATCAGAGCAAAAGTGGTCGATGAGGAAGGGACGGGAGTCGAATCGTATTCAGAGGCGGCGAAGGGAAGGCTGGATAGATGGGGGAGGGTAAACAATTCGGGAGACGGAAGGTGGAAAGATATGTGAGGCGGAATCCAGAAATCGACATGACGTGTGGAAAGAAATATAGCTCGAAACTAAACTACCGTCTCGAAACTTGAACGGGGAGTAACGGAATGAACTTAAATGAAAATGTAATGGTTGTTTGCGGACCGAAGACTTAGCATTTCATTGGAGTGGGAAGTGCCAATATTCGCAGGCGGAAATTTGGCGAAATAACAGCATCTTCGAAGATAATGATTACATGTGTCATTTTCAGAGATATAGGCATTGACTAACTGGCAGTGATCTAACATAGATATAAGAAAAATTCCTAGAAACTGCGGGAGATGCTGCAGCAGTAACTTTTAACGGAGTCATTCGCTTAAATGCATTTCAATGCAACAATTTCGCCTTGACCAGGATCCTGGTCAAGGCTAATGATTTTTACCCTCTGAAATTGCTGAATAGATATTGGAGTTCATTAGTGAAATAATTTCACATTCATAATGAAGAGAAAAATTAATCCTTACCCCATTAGCCCCTCCCAGCCTCCTGCGTCTGATTATTAAAAGCACAGCCAGAAACATTTGCTCGTATTTTCACCTTGAAATTGATCGAGGTTGATAAATTACCTTATAAACTGATATACTGAATAGCTGTATGCTGAATTATGCAATCTTTCATTTTTCCCTTTATTTTGAATGAGTGGTATGCTGAAATTGAAAAAATTCATTGGAAAATACGCGAGAAATTTTCATTTCTCGAGGATAGCCCACGCATAAATTCGTTTGGTGTTAATCATGTAATATCTTTTGGTAGGGCATTGCTTTTGGCGTACCAATTCGACTACAAACAATATATTGTTTCCCTTCATTGCAGCTACCGGTTTTCAGTTAACGTTTATATTTACAGATGCCACACTGTAACTTAAGTTATAGATTATTCGCTTTCCGTATTATTTATACAGTTTTTAGTCGAAACATACTTTATTCGAAGATAAATAAAAACCTTATCTTAGGCCTAGAAACGGTACCATTTTCAATTCCATTAGCTAACTTGACTTCAAGAGGGATAGAAGCCAACTTTTCCTTCCATTAAAATTTCGCACTACAGATACGTTTTCACAATTTTGTGTATTCATGCGACTATGGAAATTCAGTCACTTCCTCTGAAAGAAGAAAGGGGGTTTTCAAGCTTCAAATACTTAAACATGGGCCAAAAATCGACTTCGGTATTTTGTATGCGACTCCTAATTGATAACTAGTTCACGTAGTTTCTAATTGAGTCAGAAGTATCAGTTATACTTGTATGTTGTTTGAAACTACTGGGAACACGTGCAAAACTTATTTGCTCTCATGCAGTGGCACTTGATCAATCGGTGCGGAACATCGTCTCATTGACCAAGCTTTTAGTAACTTAGGATTTACCCCAGTTTCTCAAAGCTGGTCTGTGGACTATGAGTGTTACAAGGTGTGTTGATGGTTGTCCCATCTCAATTTGCGGCGAGGTGCGAAGGACATACTGAATGAAAAAGTGGCGATCAACGTTTTTTGTAGTTGAGAGGCGGAGATGGTGTGTGGAGAGGAGAATGGACAGGCATATTCCAACGAGTTCTTAAAAGAAAAAAGGAAACAATAGGACGGGGCAGGAATTTCGAGGGCGTAGGTGTAGGTGTTAAAAGTGTGTGCGCATATGCCCCGGGTCGTTAATGGTTATGGTTCCACGAGATGGTCGAAGCACATGTTACGTGAGTTCGGGTGTTAAGGGTAATGGTTTGAGGGGCTGTTGTCTGTCTTGTCGTCGCTGTTACTTCGGAGAATGTGGTCCCAGGGGAGGTAGGAAGAATTTGGAGGAGGGCACAGGCTTGGGCAAAGAGGAGAGGGTAAGGTAATCTTCGACTACCTGACGCAGAGAGGAGGGAAGACAAGGATAGAAGGATATGATCCTCGGGCGTTCCATCAAAAAGTTCCCAGCCACCCCGCGAGGCGCTATCAATCTCGCCTGTCTACTCAAGCCATGAGTACCTTTCACTGCTTTTTCTCACCTCTTCTCATCATATTTTACTTAATGAACCCCCGCATTTTTCGCAAATCGTTCCAATTTTACTTCTTCTATTTAAAAAATATTAACACGATGCCCCAGCTAATGCAGGATTATGCCCTCATAATGCACATTTTTAAAAGCTATTGGTAAAGATTTGAGATAAGGTGAAAACATGTGAGCCTATTGGTCGATTTTTTAAACAAGGGGTTCAGATAAACATGCGGTCTATGGCGTAATCATGTTGTAGAGCTTTTTTTTTGTTATCGAAGCCGATGAATAAATATTTGTGGGCAGATTTTTGGTAGCAGTTTAGTAGCCAAAAAGTAAGCTTCGATGTATTCTCTTAAATTTTGTTTCAATTCACTTAATTCGTGGTAATAAATTTTCAGCAGGTAAAAATATTTGTGTGCGAAACATTTCAATGATTATTTATAGCATTAACTTTCTCTAATATCCTATGAATTGTTCCAGGCTGTCAGACCTTTAGCACCTGGGTAATTTAAACTTTGTATTTTAAGGTATTGATCAGATAAGTTTAACCTCGTTCGTAAACTAAAACTAACTAAATGAGAATATTGGGTTTCCGAATAGATTTTTTTCTTTCCAATAATATTATTCTTGATAGGAGTAAATTATGGCCGGATTGACCCTTGATAAAAAGTACTGTACGTAAATTGCGTAACACCCTGCTTTGCACATTTATAAGTGAAAGATCGGAGAGATCGAAGGATCGGATGAAAAATTCGAAAAGCTGATGTTTGCGTCCTATCCATAAATATCTAAAACCGTATAAAAGCTGGTTATGCAAGTAAGTCAGAAATTTTACTTCAAACGGTTAAATGAACAAAATAACCAACTATTTTCACCTGATGCGGGATTATATATTATGAACATATGACGTTATCCGTGCACTGGTAGCGTTATAAACATTTGACATATGATGGCTAAATAAGTTTATCCATCGTAATTGCATGTGCTGAATTTATCTACTCTACATTGCAAGCTAGACTTGACGTTTCATTCAATGCGTAAAATGGTTACCAATGTGCTACGCGTATAAATCGAAATAGTTTTCATGCTTAACTTACTTAAAAATGCCATATTTTCGGCCCAGTGATATAGTGAATTCTTCGGTTTTACGCCAGTTGGTAGGATTTTACACATTCATGAAGAGAGTGCTACATCATCGTGGTTAACCATGAACATGAATGCATTCCGTTCCCTTATTTGTAATAGCAAGGATAGCACATTGCGTACCCAAGCTGTGGCCAGCCCGCATGGTTCACTGGCCCTGGATTAATTTTCTCTCTGGTTTATTTGAAATGACGGACAGGCACATATCCAGTCCCAGAGTTTACTACCGAACCGAAAAAAGGTCGATTTCGACGCATCTTAACGGTGCCCCTCCTCCCGTGTGTGCGGCCACAACAATGCGGCTTCGATTTTTATTCATCGCCCCGCGACACCTGCACCTTCCGGAAACCCTCCGCCGATTTTCCGACCCCGCATCCCTTCCCCACCTTGCCATCGAATCGCTCGTATCCCCTTACGCCCTAAAGGGTTTCAATATATTTCGTCCCGAAACGAGGATATACTTTTTCCTCGGGAGTGTGTCTGGGAGAGGGAACGACTGCTCGGCATGCCAGAGTATTTCGACCAAAGGGAGGCAGGGGAGCGGCACGGGTGCGGAGGGAGTGTGGGGGATGTGGGCGGCTCGGATAGGGTGGAGGGAGGATTAGGGAGTAGGAGAGTCGAAGAGCCCCGGAGTGGGAAGAGAGGAAGCAGGCAACAAGTGGCGTATTGCTAAGCGTGATTGAGGTCTACGCGTTGGTTTCATCCGGAGGGAAATAACAGGGGTGGAGAGAAGGTGGTGGTCTTGAGGGTGGGTGAGGGAGAGAAGGGTGTGTTCCTTCAGTCCACCAACGCAGGCTGGCGTGCCCATCGCGTGTCCGTGGGTAGCTCATCCGGCCGCGGTTCTCCGGAACTTCCTTCCTCTCTTCTCCGTCTCCTTCCTCGCCTCTTTCCCTTCCGTAATTTTCATGCTCCCTTCTCACACTACCCTTTCCACTTTCTTCGTTTTATATCCTTGCACTTAACTTCCTCATTCTAATTAATAGGGTAAAGTTAGGGCAAATAATGAGTATGTTTTTCGAGGAATATTGATTGGATACTTCGGCAATAGACAGTTGTGAAAGGAATTAACCTCTCTGGTTTGGTCATATTAAGTAATTGGACGCCGTTGAAACGCCATATATATGTGTGTGTGTATTATTTTATGCCATATATATATTATGGGTTTTATATAATGTATATGAAGTTAGCACTAGTGGACAAGACCAAAAACACAGAAACATGAAAAAAATAAAAGAGACTCAATAGTTTTCGAATTTTCGGTGGTCCACGCCATCTTTCTCAAGGAAGAGGACAGAAATCAGAACTCCGTGAGATTTTCACAAAAGTGAACCATGCATGAAACAATGTATGAATATGATAGAATCGAAAGAAGCGTACAAGGAAAGTAAATTTACAGGAAAGTAGAGGAAGACCGAGAAAATTTCCTGAAATAACTTAAGACTACGTTTATTGACTTGGCATACTCTGAATGTGAGCAATGTGGAAGGCTTGGTATTCATACATTATCTTTCTACTCTCATTATTTTAATATCTACAATTTAATTAGGAGATATGATTTAGAATGTAACCCCTTCGTCATCTGAGAATGGAGAAAATTGAGATGACACGATAACAGTTTTACGTATTTACATTTCCTACGAGATGGGACTTGCTTACAATCTGTACTTTTTTATTTATCTTGATAGTGCTTCGGTATGCTAAATGAATCACAGCTTAATTGCACTACGCTAAGATAATGGTAATGCTGTTATATTATTCATATTATTTGGAAAAAGTGAAATGGAATAGTTCACATTTCCACGATTAAAAATATTTTCAGGGCAATCGGTAAGTCGAAGCGGCGACCAAATTTTCAAACGGATCAGCCAATGTACGAGGTAGTTATTTCATCATTTTGTTTTCTGTCTTTGTTGCCTTTACTTGGTTATTTCACATTTGATAGCGCCAGTTTCCGAGTGTTTTTTTCTTTTCAATTAAGTACCCCATTGTTAAGGAATGCCCTGAACCTTCTCTTTGGCAATTCTTTTGCTCGCGATTGATACTGATTGTGTGATTGAACTATTTGAGTGAATATACGAATAGAAAACTACGTACCCCTCTCCTTAAAAATTGATTTCATTGCGAACGTTTGTCATTCTAATAATTGTAAAGGTTGTTATTTTTCTTCAATGTAATTCATATAACGGAAGTGCTGTTTCTGGGTTATGGTCTCTGGGCACCCTGCTGCTTTCCTCTGGCCTCCCTCGGCACTTTTCTCCTCGCCAAGGATCTCGTGTCATTAATAAATAAAAAATCCTGTCTTCCAACCGTTCTCGATCCTCTCTTTACAACATACCTCGTGAGATACATAGCTCCAGAGGCTAAAATGGCTATTGCCGTGGGTAATTTATAAAGCGTTCCCCTCCTGAGAATTGTTTTAGGGTGAACATTGTTAACGTTTTGATGAGGACTGCCCATTGTCCTGATGTGCTCCTGCGCCAGTCTACAGGCCATCTCATCTCACATGAACAATGTCTCAAGCGCCTCAAACCGTCCTCCCCGCATCTTTCCTCTCGACCATGCGTTTTTCAATGTACCCAGTACACGCAGCAGGAGCACCGCCGTGCGCGAAAAGCTTTGGTCTGAGGTATCTCATTGTCCCTCTAAAATAAACGAAAGCCAGACAATAGCCCTGCATTCTGGGTCTCTGCCCATCCTTAATCCTACCCTTATGAGTTTTTTCAGCCACTTCCATATTTTTCTTTCAGGTTTTAAATATTTGTTACTTCCACGCAGTCATATCAATTCTTTTTCAGTATTTACGTAGTTTCAACTACTGTATGAATCCCTCAGTAGAAAGAAAGACTGCCCTTTTATGCAATTGATAGAAAAGTAAGTTTTGAAGTTACTTCCTGCAGTGTTATAACGCTAAATATAAGCTAATATACGTTTTACATAAAAAGGTTTCCTCCATTACATTGTAATGAAGGATCAAATCCGTAGTATTCTACTCATTGAGTGTAGGCATATCAATCGGTATTGAATGTTAATAGTTAGTTCTTAACTAACGTGGCTAAAGCACTCGACCGGATATTGAGGGATCTGGGTTCGAGTCCCAGTCAAGGCGAATGATTTTTTCACTCTGAAATTGTTGCATCGTTAGTTCTTAATTTTAATGACAAAATCAACCAGTTTGCATAACGTTCGGTAGTGGAAATATTTACCCATAATCCACCTTAAAAGTGGTATCAACCACGTCAAAGTTATGTTAACTTCTTTGTCTTTCGATAGATGTCGACAAAATTGCTCGAATGATCTGTTGCTTTTTAGAGGACTTCTGTATAGTTTATTATGTTGCTTTTTTATGAATACATTGAAAAACAAACATTTGGAAATTCCTGAATATAACCAAGTTTCTCTTTAAAAGTTGCGCAAGGAATCATTTAACTTTATATTTATCCATAATTTATAAATGAAAAGCATTTCAGGAAAATATCCAGATCTCCATCGTTACCAGTTCGATGCCTTACTTTCAAGAGATAGATTTCGGCTAATGTAATCCCTGGATTTATTAATCACCGTGGCTACCCGATAAAAACGGTGCAAAGTAATCGAATACTCGTTCTTTTTCTATCCTTTAATATGCACCTAAAATTCCCTTCCGTAAGGAATAAAACGGAAAACATCGACAATTCCTCTGAGAATTCCGAGGGCACGGAACGTCAAATATAAATCGTCTATGCCCATCGCTTCCTTCCCCTCCCTTCTGCTCTTTTTCCCCCTACCTTAACCATACCTTCTCCCCCAGCCTCTTCCATTCTTTTATTTTAACTGCTCCCTGCCACCCTCTTACCCCACCGTCCTCCATTCACCACCGCAGACATGCACCGCCCTCTTGATAGCCATGAAGACTAGCCTCGAGGGTTTAGCGTGGCGCCCTCACGGTTTTTCCTCCTCCCCGGCAGTATTTTTCGGAACGCGTTTTATCCATCCCAGCCTGCCTTTCCCATCCACCCGTACTACTCACACTCAGGGCCCAAGACGCTATATATGTGTGTGTGTATATATATATATATATATTATATATATATACATATATATATATATATATATATATATATATATATATATATATATACATATATATATATACATATATATATATTAATATATATATATATACATATATATATATATATATATATATGCATGCATATATAATATCAAATACATACACACACTCACACCTTAATATTCCGCCCTGAAGACCTACTTGCGCGCATGCTTAGTTGGTACTAAGTGGGATTCCATCCCACTCAATCCCATGCCAACCGCACTGAAATAGCGTGCGGTGAAGAACAATAATGCACAAGTGAAAGCATGGATGCTGCTCCAGCTACATCAGTGGTATTACGATTAGATTCATCCCATGAATCCTAATTTCAGTAAAACATACGTGAGGAAGTTTTAGTTGGAGACCTAGGAACAGACAGATTTCTATAAAGGCAAAAGTTTTTTTTTCAGTTTTCGTTCTGTAGTAACCTGTTTAGCTCTTTACTTCCCTTCATTTTATCTACTTTGAAACAATTGGAAAATTTCTAAGCATCAAAGTGGTTCGACGCCCTGACAAGGAATACAGTTAGTGTAAATACAAAACTGAAATATCCCTATGTACTTTGTGGTCGAAGCTTTCGAATTTTGCCATGAAAATAAGTATTATTTAAAGTTTCATGCAAATAAAGGATTCAAGAAATTTTTTAAAGAGAGCACATTACCATTTCCTTTGTATTGATCACCTAGTTTACCTTAAACTCAAGCTCCAAAGAAAGGTAAACATTTTATTATGCAGATAGGTTTGTGAGCCTGCATAGGAGTATTATTGATATGATACTTGCGTGTGTAGTAGTAACAGAATGGCTGCATTGGAAAAGTGAAATTTTTGTGCTTATGCTTAAGATTTGCCTTGGCGTTGAGTAACTAATTTTATAATTCCACTATATACCCATGTACTGGACATTGTCATTTTTGTGTTTTCACATTTTTGATGCAGCCGACAATTTCGATTTCTTATCGGCACCTCACTGTTTCATATAAATTAATTTCTTTGCATTAACTGCTACCAGGCTCTGGCTTTCCAGAGAAAATAGTAAATTAAAATGGACGTTGAAACAACAATGAAGGGTTCTCTGCGTTAGCTCAGTGATACTTTGCATATATATGTAAGATTGTGACAACATTCTTGACTCAAAATAGGAGAAAATTATTTTGAATTTGATATTTTTAATTCTGATCGTTAAAATTGATGCATGTTTTATTTAACGTCACCATCAAAGATTTTTTTATAGGAAAAACGGAGAGATCTTGAGTGCATGGCCTCTATTCAATTAGCTACGCTCCGGAGAAGTGCCCCCGGGCCACTATCTCCTCCCGTCTCCGCCGAGCCTGGGCACTAACTCGCGGCTTTCAACGCTCAGAAGAGCCGGCCGTATCTCGCGAGGATTTCCTCTCGGCAGGATCCCTTCTCTCCTTCCATTACTGGCGCCCCTTTCGCCCTCCGTACACAGCGCGCAGTTCCCTGCCGAAACTCTTACGGGGGCCGCGCTCTTTGTCTTTCCTGCACCCCACCTCTCCCTTCTCGGACCAAGTTCTTTGACTCAGTTCTCTCTCCCCGTCCCAGTTTCTTCATTCATAGGAGCTTCTAGTTAGCTGAAACTTTACTAATTTCCACCCTTCGTTTACCTTTCATGACCCGGATCGTCCTTATCTACGCGAGCGGCGGAATTATTCCCCGTTCTCCTCGTGCCCTCCTCGACCCCGCTATGTCCTCGCGAACCCTGCTTTTGTCTATTGTCCCCGTTGAAATGTTTGCCCATAGCCGGGGTCTGAGTGAGTCGGAGGGAAACTTGACTTACGGCACTCATTTCTTCTTTCCAGAGTCTTGTTTAATTAAACTTGTGTTTAGGTTTGAGAAAAGTTTTGAAAGTATAGGTAAAGGCGTTTTGAAGCTGTAATGGAAATGAGTGAAGCAGCGGAACATTGTGAAAGAAGTATTCAATTCGTGCATGAACCTTTGGGCCATTACTGATTAGTTGTATCCTTTTCCTCAGGGAATTAAATATCTATTGTCCCAAAGTTGAACTATTTCTTTCAAGTTTTGAAATTATCATGACCATTTATCGACATTAATCATATAATTTTAGTTTTTGAAATTTTTACGGAAGTCACGTCACTAATTTTCGGAATAAAACTAATAGGAATTTGTATTAATTACTAATTAATATCAGCATGTTATGCTCTTTCCACATTTTTTCTGTTTATTGCTGTTTTAACATTTAAATTATTGCTTGGAAACTTACTATAGTGTCGCTTGTTCAGTAGCTCAACATAATAAGCTCAAATGTTTAAAGGTATCACCATAACACGTATCTGGATATGAGGCATTCCTGTTTTAAGTATCCATTCGAATTGTCAACTCTTGCT
Source organism: Hetaerina americana (assembly GCF_022747635.1). Classification (NCBI taxonomy): domain Eukaryota; kingdom Metazoa; phylum Arthropoda; class Insecta; order Odonata; family Calopterygidae; genus Hetaerina; species Hetaerina americana. The sequence continues at coordinate 41,489,452 of NW_027287095.1, forward strand.
ATTTGTAATTACATCGAATCTAATAAATTATGCTTGATTACTCTCTTAAAAGTCTTTTTAATATTCGTCGATCGGCGTGTCTGCGTTGTTTAAAACTCGAGGGCATTTTTGAACGTGTGTTCAATCTTTTATTTTTTATCCAGCCGATGTGATATCGATTTTTCAATGAAGCTCCTTCCTATTCTTCTTGATGTTCATTGGCACTTGAGGGTAGAGTTCCTTGGAATAGCCAATTATATCATCCCGGCAGACTGTTGGCATAAAACCGTAACCTCGATGAGAGAACGGTATCTAGAAGCCGTCATCACGAACCTCCCCATCCCCACGTATTCTCTTTTTCCGCTCCACATAAGGGTGGGGCGATGGAATGCCCTGCAGTGCCGAGAGATAACAAGCAATAAAAGCGAGTTTGGTGAACAGAGGGAGGTCCGAATATGACTCAAAGAAGGGTGGGGTTAGGAGGTTAATTTTCTCGTCGATTCGAAAGGCGAGGCCGTAACAAGAGGTCAGCTGTGAAACCTAATTGATGATGGGTATTGGTCGATTTATGGGGGCTAAAGGTAGCTTATGACAGTTGACACGTGTAGAGAACCATTGGCCGAAGATTTTGGCCGTAAGCTTTTAAAATCAACACCCGATTTACCTTTAAGCCCTCAACCCTCATGCTAACATTTTTCTGAAGCAACTCATATCCTAATCCGAAGCAATTTCATATGCTTGTTTCATCTCATCTGCGCAATGTCTCCATCTGCGATTAAGGGCATTGATATCCTCGTTCTTCAAATCGCTATTTTTTTCTTGCATCTTCTTATTTAAGTTCTTGCCTACATCTTTGTTTCTACGTAAAGCACATGTTTGTAAGCTTTGTTACTTCTCTAGTTTTCTTCCTTTCACAAAAAACCACAAATATTGAAAAACGAAAGAAACGCTGGAATATGGGGTATAAATTGACTGTATCGAGTGGTAAGATTTTAGGAAAAAATTATATTTCATATTTTTAACAACTTATTATAATAATTTTGTTCGAAGATCTGGGCTGGCGAAATGAGCATTATATGATGTCAGTTATAATATATCCTTTGAGTACTATTTCGCCCCGAATTTTTTTCGCTCAACTCCCGTTACTGTAGACAATCTCTTGGTTTCGTAATCAGTCTGAAGATTTTCCTTTGGGAATTTGAGTTTCTCATGAGAATACTATATGCTCATGGATGTGAAAGTAGTGACATCACGCTGAATTTATCAGTCGAAATCTTTTAAAGTAACCCATACATTCACCTATTGGGAAAAATTTTTCGGCATAATTGAGCAACATTTTTGTGTGAAACTCTCCGCCGTAAATGGTCATTCCGTGTGGGAGATAATTGATTGATAAAATGAAATTCGAAAGTTTATGTCCTCAAAAGAGAAAGATTCATCTTCACTTTAAAAGACGGGAATATTATAAGTGGATTTCCCCCCAGTTTTCCTTGTGAATTCCCAACCCTTCCCGAGTATTTTCATGCCTCTCATCTTGGGACATTTTTCTACCACATTCTAAGGTAAAATATTGAAAATTTATTCTTACCTACTATTTTTGAACTCCTGTGAAACTGCAGTATATATTTTGTCTATATATGATCACACCAACTTAATTATTAAGGTTTTCAAGATGCTTCCTGTGGTGGTTTAAATGGAGCTTTGCGTGTAAATGAATAAGCTCGAAATTTTTTTTTACCAGCGAAATAATTAAATGAAAACAATCAAAAGTTAAATTCTTTGTTAAACTTAATGTGCTCTAGTCAGCAAAAATATATTTATGCTATATTATTATTTATACTATGGGAAATACCTAAAAAATATCCTGTGTAACAAACATTATGCATATAGATCTTAACTTTTCTGATTCCTACGATCGCCAAAATGTTTAATAACTATTGGCCGAATACTTGTAAAGAATTCCTGATCTTATTCATAACCAATTGGTTACTTTTTATACTTGCATGACCAAAAATGTATTATTGCGTCATATTTTATCAACGATTTAATTTGTGAATTCATTCCACTCCGAAATTATTACTGATTCTGGAACTGTTAAATTTCTCGTTAAAGTAAACATTCAATTAATCATTTCATCATTGAGATACAAAATATCACATTTCTCAAAAGGACACCTTATTGTGTTTTTTTAAATGTTTTCTGCATTATTGAGCTCCTAGCACTTTGGGCCAGTACTTTAGCAATGAAAAATATTGTGTAAAAAAATTGAAGTGGTCGTACATGCGGCTCTGAACAAAGCGAAAACATATAATGGGATGGTTCTTACTCGAGGCTAAATACAGATCGAGAGTTTGGCGGGCATTTGCTGCGATAAACTTGATTGACTACTTAATAAAGGCACTTGACACCAAAGAATTTTTTCATTGTAGTGTTGCGTGATTACATCTCAAACCTCGCTAGAAACACCTTTCATTTTCTTTGAGAGTTAGCGGAGAAGATAGCACTTAGACGTCTTTCTTTTGTCAGCTATTACACCACCACATCCCCAGAAACCAACAGAAGATTTTTCAAATGGAGTTGGAAAAGGGAAAGAGTTTCTTTATTTACGATGCTTGTGCGTTTCGCCTAATCGAAAGCCTGCGAGCGGACTAAAAAAAGCAATTTCTGCTAAAGTAAGCCCAGGTAATTTCTCAATGTTGTTTCTTGGGCGTGGTTTAAGACAGCAGTATCAAATGCGATAAGTGAAGGGCGTTTTAGAGGAAGAAGTTTTATTTAAAGACGGGTCTCTGACGGGAAGGAAAGAATCAAGGCTGCAATGAAGTTATCAAGCCGAAAATAAAATGAAGCATTTTATTCCCCACTACTATCACGGTGTCTATAGACCCTGTGGCTTCTCCGAAACCGCCTAATATGTACTTGTTGGGAAGAGAAACGTATTATTCAGTGTGATGAGCGAAGCAATTGGTGAACGATTTATTAAGTCATTTGGCGTTTCGTGGGTTCTGAAGAAATTATTGACGTGGCCAATGATTCCTGAATGCTTTTATAGTTTCGAATAAAATGATCTGCAAATATTTTTTGCATGTTCGCTCTCTGCCTTCATATTTTTTTCACCCTAAAAACTTTAAGTACGTTCCTTATGAATTTTATTTTAATCATTTATAAAGTATGATTATACAAGTCATAACTCGTACTTATTCAGATTTTTCCATACATTTTCCACTCTCCATTTTTCCATATATATTTCCATGATGCAAAATTTCAGCCAAAAGCAAATTTTACGATATTAATAGGCTAGTAGTATGAGGTTAATTTTTCTCTGTGGGTATGATCTGCATAATTTGAATAATCCGTATTTTTGTCATGAATAACGTCATTCCTTCATGGGAGGCCTCGGAGGCTAACGACAGATCACAAATATACTAGCTGTTTTTAAATAAGAATGTGCATCAATTATTTTAGCTCTATCTAGCCTACTGACAGTTGTTATTTATTTAAACATATTTTCACGTAATAGTGTACATCGTGCATGATTAATAAGTGATGAGGTGCTACTTTGATAAGGTGTTGCTACAAAATCGGTGAAAAATTCATTGATTTTCAATTGAACGAGGCAACATAGAATGCATTACTCATTACTAATATAAGAAGCAAATAGCAGAAAATTATTTTTATTTAATCTGCGCTTGAAAAATATGGCCAAGATGCCAAAGATTAGGGCGTGTTTATCATATAGGCAAGTAGTTGATAAACTCCGCGACTGCTTAACGACATGATACTACGGTAGGGGCAAGGTATATACACTTTTTAATTCATAAAACGCAATTTTTCATGTAATCCTCGCCACATTCGTACCATCGTAATTATTCTAATTTATTATTTATAAGGTGCTCATGTAATTATAAAAAATAAGGCATTTAACTTACCCCCGACATACCATACCAAGACAGGAGATATATTTCCGAGTATTCGTGTTTATAAAAGTAGCACGCCCAACCTTGAGCCAAGACCATTAGCAGCCTTTTGAGCACATTCAACGGCTCACTTAGATCTCTCGAGTCGTTTATTTTAATCTGTGCAAACCCTCTCTTAGACGGGCGAGGATGACAGTTGCTAAATACATGGTCGGGAAGGAGAAATGCGACTGATTAACTATCCCCCTCTCAGGAGACGCTCGAACTGGGGACATTGTCAAATCACGATATCTCTTTGCGTGTGTGGTCTCCGACGCTAACGGTGGTGCCTTTGTTGGGTGTCCTCCCCAATATACGAGGTGTTATCCAACATTTCAGCCAAAGCCGTATGTATAGGCTTCTGATTTGATCCTGAACTTCCACATTAAAATTCGATAACTTCCTAAAATGTCGCACCGCTTGAGAAAAACATCTTAGCTAAAGCGGAGAGATATTTTGAAGTTTTTTCTGTAAAGAAAAGATTAATCGGCTGGTCAATTTATGACCGGAGGGGATATTTGAACGGAGATTGATACATGCATAAAGTGGTCCTCTGCTAATGTGCGATTTAGATTGATGATCCTTTCGGTGAATAGATTTGGAGCTGCTCTGTCCCTGGAATGGCCCTGTTAATTTTAAAAACTTTAAAGGTAGGAAGTTTTTTAGCATGGATATTTATATGTTCACATATATTTGGCGGCTTGTTTCATATATGCTATTTGTTCAGTATCGCATGCTAATTTCATTGCTGTTTCCATGCTTACGATTTCCCTTACCCAAAATACACCAGAGCGCTGTCAGAAAATATGATCAGTGCCCTCCACCGATATTGATGCCATCTCAACACCATTCTCGGGTATGCAGATGGAACCCATGTTTTAGGCTTCGGCTATTAATTAAAAAATGACTCAGTTAAGGCTTGTGGTAGAAGTTCGAATCTCTTACCCTTAATCATAACTGCTTACTCAAGAAGTCACCGTAAGAAATGATACGTGAGGAAATGACCGACAACCGTTTTAAATTACCGATTTATACTTTAATTATAGTTTATAGCATTACAACAGTTAATTTGGGACATAAAATGACTCATTCCATTGAATTTAACAAGTTTTCTAAGATTCTATTGATACTTACCATTATTTACAATTTCAATGTATGCGGCATGTTACAAGATTTGTAATTTTTGCAAGGTACTAGTACGTGTCACAAGTTGGCATACAGTTTTATAAGGCATGCGGCACAATTAAATTTAAAGTTTAAAACTCGCATAATTCATGCGAACTCTTCGTTATGTTTCAATATTTTGAAACAAAGTTAATGTTTAAAATTAAGCATTTCTGTAATCTAATGTCTAACTTGCTTCCTGAAATCTGATTACAACCAAATGTCGTGCAGTACTTTGAAGTCTCTTTGCTCTTTCGGAACGTGTCAGAATATCAAGTCAACGCGAAGATTCCTGCTATTTCACGAAGTCTGGACATTTTGTTGGCTATTTTTGGATGGAAAAATTCTCAGAGGGTGATAATTATCTTCTAAATATGACAGAAATATATTAAAATTCTATCAAAATACGAGCACCCGATTTGAACCAGGGTATTCTCCGGAAAATAATGAATTTTGGTTAAAATTTGTTACCTTTCCGTAAAATTTATCGGTATAAAGCATTATTTATAAACTTAAATGTATTTTATACTGTCATTAAAGTTTGGTTAATGCATATGACAACAGTGTGTAACTCTCATGCATTTGAATTTACCTAAAAGGTTAGATGATTACAGAAAGGATTTTCTGTTAAAGAATGACAATTTTTTCTCTCGTTTCGGAATTAATACTAATAATGAAACGTACAAATTAAGCTATAAAGGTTTTTGGTAACATAAATACAACATAATTATGAGTTCAAAATAAATTACTGCTCTTCAGCTCTTATGAGTTGCGGGAGGTCATTAAAATAAGAGCCAATATTTCGTTTCCTTTTTAAATACATATATCTTTAGGCTGTAGGCATTAATAAAAATGAACACTGAAAATTATGTCGTCATGTAATTCATATTAGTATTTTAAGTAACCTCCTTTTCATTTGTAATTGACATTCCGCCGTAAAAGACATGGCTGTGCATTTCCTGAAAGTAATGTAGTACGAGTATAAAACGTATCAGTTGCCGACAATACCGGCGGAGACATTCATACTGTTAGCTTGTTTAATCCTGGTCTCTCATTTCTTTATTTCGTAGTCCGTTTCATTCCTTCTATCCTACCCATTATCGCATCCATGGGTTTATTAATCTTGTCCATCCTGTCCATTAATTTTAAATAACACCTTGAATAAAATGTTTAAAAAGGTTTGAAAATACGAAGTTTGAAGACTTGTGGCGTTAACTAGACGGAGACAAACCGTCTTCCTCCAACTCGCCGAGGATTGCCCTCCCTCTCAAACTCTGTCTCTGGGAGTCTGACCCCGCAAGTCCCCCATGCTATATGCCATCACTTCCGTAAGGTCTCCTCCCATCATTCCCTTGGTGCTAACCCCATGACTATGAAACACGTCTCCCGCCTTCCCCTATTCGCCGGGCGCTCGTTTTTCTTTCGCTAGGAATGCCTCAAGGCGCTTCTAAGAAATATTAAAGGGTGCTCCTCTGAGCAGTGTATACTCAAGACGGAAACATTTTAAGCAGAAGGAAATGGCCATTATTTTATAAATAGGCATCATGGATCCTCGGAGATTTTTATGAAAGCCGTTCATTCTATACGAACAGCAGCCAAAATGAAAAAAAAATTGTAGGTAGTGTCGTAAATGGGTATGAATCCTCGCGCCACCGAATTTGAATTGAGCATAAAGAGAATAAAAACAGAATAAAGTGCTTCTTCTTCAAAAGAATTTTAAAACATCACCTTGCATGAGCGGTTGAGCTGCAGATCGTGCATGGAATTACGTGACTAACTTCGGGTCACTTCGAATACGCATAAGCCTTTTAACACAATTTTTGTAACTATTCGAAAATCCGAAGGAAAAAGAAGTCCTTCGCTGCTGTGAAATTAGAGGGAATTTTAAGTACAATGTCATGCAATATTTGAAATTGCTCAGGAATTTTAGTGTTGTTAATTAGTGAGACATGGCACATTCCTTAAATTTTATTTTTTCATCCCATCGTTAGCGTCTTTCAAAAACCTCGGTAATCATCCCGAAAACTGGTTTGATCAGTGAGGTTAGAGATCACCTAATCCTACGCACAACGGCGTGTAAAATTCACTCCTCAGGCTTGAGGAGTCAGTTCCTTTTACGGTCCCGTCTGCCGGTGTCGAGGGAGACTCGCACCAAAAAAATTATTTATCCTGGGTGGAGTTGAGGGTGCTTAGAGGCGTTACCGGGAGTCGAACCCGGCTCAACGGTCAGTAGTCAGCGCTTTATCTGCATGATTTGTTTTCTAACAATTCGCTCTTATATTGAAAGCACCTTTAACTCTAAATTTTTATAATCTTATGTGTCTAGGGATGCGGCGTTTATTTTTCTAGTCATTATGTATGTGTTTGTATATATATATATATATAAATATATATATATATAAATATATATATATATATATATATATATATATATATATATATATATATATATATATATATATATATATATATATACACACATTCAAACACGGAAACCCATCACATGGCGAGCAAATATTCATTCACATGGAAATAGATATAAGGAAAAGGAATAGGAACACATATAATGGGCAAACACAGGAGAAGTGGGGAAGACAGAATATGCACACACATACATATTGATACAGATATACGAGTGTATGAGAACACGCACGCAATCAGCAAAACGTCATCATTTAATTTAAACGATCAATAAATAAAATGCTCTTCTTAATTTCCTTCTTATCTCTCTATGAATCTTATCTTTCACGATGGTTTTCGGATGTTGCCGAGGTTTAAATCTATAGCTCATGAAATCTGAAGCTCATTTGTACGAGCTCGTATGAGAACATAATAAAATGTATTTACAAATATGGCGATTGTTTGTTAAATTTTCCTTACTCGTGGCAAGTTCTTTGCTCCTTTATTGACCTTTTGGGACGACTCCGGCGATTACCTCGTATTTAGCGGTATTTAACAATTCCGAAAATAAAGGTGAAAGGGAGTCTTTCAAACGGCTCTTGGGGCATAAATCTCGCCTCGGTCCCGACCCACCCACACCCCTAACTGTTCATCCTCACATTCCAAGACCTCTCTAGGCTTGGTGTGTTTGAGAAACGATCCCCACTCTCCTCTTTCTAACTTCGCTTTGCCTCAAACGTAAGTTGGTGTTTTATTTTTCCTATAGTTCCTTACACGAAGATTTGACTTTCTCTATCGTGGAAAAACGAAAGTTGGGATGGTTATTTTTTTCCTTCTACCCAAAGATTTTATATTTTTTGAACGCTTTCAAAACTAGCTAGTTGAGGAACTATGGCATGCGTGCAGGACACCCACTATCGATCATTGAATACGGCCGGCGAATGTCTCACGAAAGTGTTCCCTCGGCAAAAAACATTATGCTCTTCCACGACAATATGTTCTTCCCACATAAAACTCCTGCCTGGTTTCTTAGATTCCAGTTCACAAATGGCTCATGTGAGCCTAAATATTTTCCTACCTCTGGTTTAAATAATATTTGTGCAAACTTTATTCCACTAAATTGGTATTTGCGATCTCTTCTATTAGTTTTACATCTGAGATTCTTTAAGTCACTTTGTCTCATTGTCAGATTTCCTTGGGTCAAATCTCTTAAGCTGGCATAACATCACGCCCGAGAGCTAAGGAATAAAATCCGCGAACTTTACATTTACAGGACGACGTGTTACCCACCACACTAATGTGTTGTCTGCGACGTATCTTCCAGGAAATAGCTTCTGAGAGAACCGTTTTTATTGTACTTTATCGATTCAAATACCTTATCTAGGTAAGGAATAAAATTTAGGATTTTGAATTTTTCAGGCGAAAATTGTGAAATGTATTTGCAAATAAAATTTTGATTTCAGCGTGTGTTAATAACAGGTGCATTAATTTTCTCTAACTCTCTACCTTTTTAACTTTTCTGCGTGCCAGTTCCTCTCGGGAAATGACTTTTAATTCTTTTCAGCTCCTTAAAAATTATGCGGCCGTCACTTCTCTTCCCATACATAGGCTCTCATGAAAAAAATATCTCGTAAATCCCATTCTTCTATTAGCAGTCGTATTAGCCCCCCTCCTCCTCCTCTTCTTTCCTTTGCTTTTCCATAGAGTAAGGTAGAAGAATTGGACAGTCTTGACGTGAAAATTACGATCTTTTTAAAAATTAAAGCTTGTACGAAATTCTCTTTTAAAATAAACTTCAAGGGTTCCAATGATGGTCAGCGGCGGTTATTATGTGTGCGCGGCTGCGATGAGAGGTTTTCCTCCCGAGTGCCTGTCCCCTTGAACGCGGCATTCATTTTATTATTCTTTTACTTTTTATTTAATTCAAGATGTTTATGGCCGCTTTGTTCCCGCTAGACCTTTTATTCAAAGTTTATGAGCGGCTGACAGATTTCACCTCATCCTTCTGTCAAGACGCGGACTGCTATTTTATCGCCATAGTGGACTTTATTTTTTCATCTTGCTTTTCCATTCGCTCCTTTGGATCCGTCTCTCATCCTCACCGAGCAAGCTAGCGCGTAATATTTTAAATGTGCTGCCCTTCTCCTTAGAGGGTCTGAGGAAGATTCATTTTGGGATCATCTCTACCGCCCTTGGCAAGGGAATATCATTCACTTCGTTCATGGGAACCATTTCGTGTTTGGTCTTGACGGGCACAACATGTTTCCTTCACTTACTTTTGGTACTCCGATATATTATGTTCCTGAAAAGCGAACGAGTGATTTTTCTGGTGAATTCAGAAATACTTATTTCTTGTGAAGGCATATGACATGTTCTGAATAGGACATGAACGAATTTTTGGTTATATTTTGTAGCTTGATTGCAGTTATATTCAGGCAAAGTTGACACTTTTACCAATGGAATTATTCTTTTCCTACTATTGGTGTCTCAGAGAAGGCAATTTTGCTGGTCATATGGTAAATAATTTTGTGTGTATTGAATATTTTTGGTGCAGTGCTGTGTCAACTATTTATAATGAAGAGAATATTTGTTAATAAGACCTATTCATTTTATTAACCGAAATGTCATGGACTACCTTAAAGTTATCATCAAGGAAGAAATTTGGGGATCGCAAGACGCCATCCACGCAATGGAATAAAGGAGCGGGATAGAGGGAATAGTGGAGGAGGAGAAAATGTTTTGAGCCCACTTCAAGAGAAATTAACCATTAACAACACTTAGGGACTCAGTATTTTGTTAAAGGCAACGAATGGCATGAATTATAATATAATTTCCACGAACCACGTAGTCGAGCATTAAAAATTTACCTATTCAAATAGGGAATGGATCTCCATAGATGCGAGAAATTGATGAGTTTGCAATAAATTAATTGAATTGATGGAAGCATGTTGCCATAGGAAATAATGGATATCATATGACGCGTCAAGGGGCCGATGGATTTCTCAGAAAAATATAAGATTATGACAAACAGTTAAATGATAATAGGACAAAATATCGCAGTTTGTATTTTAATTCGCGATAGTTTGCTGAAAACAGTTGTAAAAGTTATAGCAAACATGAAGTAACTACATGGTGAGTACCTGAATGCAATGCATAAAACAGGTAAATGGGGACATAAAATATTAACATCTGAAGAGATTAGCAGATATGAGAGACTAATAGTGAACTTCATGTAAATAACTCTGGTGTTGATGTTTATTTAATCCCATGGAAAATAGTTAAAGAGGAGAAATAGAGGGAAGGGGAGGAAAAAGTATGAAAAATGCATCGTGACTAAGCACATTTAAATTAACGGGATGGGAAGGGCATGCAAACGTGGCGTGTGAGATATTACTATTGAGATTAGCGGCAAAGGTGAAGTTAAAATCCGTTACAGTACCAGTCGTACATATATAAATATGCCGTTATATTTATACATGAGTAGATGGAAATATACGTGTAGATATGGATATATTTCAACAGGTACCCTTACCCATATCCTTATATAACCGCACAATTACATAGAGAATGTTTTCGTAAATATTTAAATGTTGCTTTTTCAATTAAAAATGTAGGGTTGCTGAGATTTGATGTTTTTATGATCGTGTATCAGGTGAGGGTGGATCGAGTATTTCGATCTGTCGGTGATATCTATTCCTGTTTTCGGCTTAGTCCTACATTTTTGCGTGCATATTTGTCAATATGTGGTTACGTAATTCGTCAAGAAGTCGATGAACTATGCTGCTTTTTTCATAGCCTGTAACACCTAATGAGTACTTCCTAATGTGCCTATCTTGCTCAGATTCAATATTAGGCTCATTATTCACTCGAGTAATAGTCATTTTGCAATATCATTAGTGTCTCAGAATTCCTACTTACGAATTCAACACCTCATGGGATTATTTGCATGTTTTTGATCTACAGTACTTTAAAATATGATCTTTTATCTGCCAATATTTACTCATGCTTTTGTTTTATTTCAGAGATCTTCAAGGCAATAATTTGACCGTAATCTTCGAGACAGATTTTGAGGACATGGGGAATCTCCGAATATTGTAAGTAGTTTTTCTTTAATTACTTAATGATATAGTTAAGTCTGACATTTTCTTTTTCATATTAACACCATAGAAAAGTATCCATTCCATAGTACGTTATATCTCCGGCCACATTAATTAGCCCCTGTGGACAATAAGTATGTAGTTTGCTGTAACTTTAGTCTGACTCGGCTTTTTCTATTTACTATATCAACTAAGGTTCTGGAAGTTTAATTTTTTGCTGCAAGAATATTTCTTTCAGTTGAATACGAAATATTCGCCAAATTAAGTCGGCTAATGAAGTGATTATTTCTGATTATTATCATTCGAGTTTTAAATATTTGCTCAATGAATTGGTGTGTTTTAGAGAGAGAGAGAAAATGAATATTTAACTCGAAAAATAAGTAGGTCTAAAATTTAGTTCGACATTTTCCGGGAAAAAATTGCTAGCTGCGCTAACGAGATGGCATTTCCACAAACAAAAAGAACCAATACCTTTTTCTCTCATTCTTATTTCAAAGATATCAAATATTCGATTTCTGCTCGGCCAAGTTTCATTTCACTCCACCGGCTCCTTTCATTAATTTCACTGGAACTTGGACTCCAGGTTCCCTCCCCCACCCCCTTTTGTTTCGCAAACGAGCCGAATACATTTGTCTGCAGAATGAGCGAGATGGAGGAAGAGAAAGAGAGAGAGGAAGAAAGAGTTAGAGCGTGAGGTTCAGTCGGGAGGAGAAGTAGTCCTTATTATAATTGTCGTTTTTGTTTTCCCAAGGAATTCCTCTACCTCTCGGACCCCTTCACTCCTTTCTCATCTCCCCTGCTCGGAACCCCTCCTCGGGCACCGCGTAGGCGAGTTTGCTCTCTTGGAAACGAGTCATTGTCGAGGAGCGATTTTGGTTTTTTATCCCCGAGCGACATTTATGTCGATCATTAGCAGTGTAAGGACCTTTTCTTCCCTCCCCGACCTACCCTCCTTACCCTCCTTCCACCCTCTGTCCTTTCTTTTTCCTCTCCCACTCCCTTACTTAACAGTGGCGCACACACACGCGCGCACACCCCGTGAAAGGAAAAAGAACGCTTTGACAAGCGAGGCATGTGGAAACTTTTCGGTGGAAAATGAGGGTGGGGGCAGGGGATCGACGGAGGAGGGTCATGACCGGGAAGGGGCGGGGTCGCAAAAGGGAGCGCGGCGAAGGGAAAAGGGTTAAGCAGGCGGAGGGATGGGGTTGGCATTTTCGTCCCGCGGGAAGCGAGGGTGGGTGGGGGTGACGGGGGCGGGGCACGACTGAAAGAAGTGGGGGCGAGGGGTTAACGGGGTGCCTACGGAGAGGTGTGGGGGAGGAAGAAGGGGGAGGCGGATTCATCTGAGGGGGTGGCTAATGAAGGGCAGGAAGGAAAAGTTCCGGGAGGGTTTCTCCTCTCCCGGGTGGTGCATGAGGAGGGTGTCGGAGGGAACTTGCGGAGGCGGATGCCGGTACTTAAAATGAAGGAGAGCGGGACGGCTCGAATCACGCTAACGGCTCCACGAAGAAGATCATATGTTCAAAATAACGTGAATCAATTCGAATCCCATTTGCTGATTTAAATCTGTATCTTGCCAAATAGAAGGTTTTATGGTTATTTAGTAGTACCAATAGGATGGCTCATTGTATCGCTTCTATACGGCTTGCAACCATAAGTAATTTGGATGTAGTCGGAAAGTCACCCCCTCCAATGGAATTATCGCGGAATCGAATCGGAAGGGACACAATTTAATTGATATCCGCTCAATTTTTTCGTTAAAAATCAATCTCAATGATGAAGGCGTCGAAGAGGGGGTGAGTACAGAGATAGCAAGTCACGGGAGTAAGAAAAACGAAGCAGAAAGTGGTAAAGGAGAGAATATGAGGGCAGGGAAAGAAATTGAGGGAAATGGGTGGCAGGGATGGATAGGTTTGTTTCCCTTGATCGAACGAAGGAGTCGGTTGGAGGGCGGGAGACTAAGGGGAGAGTAATGGAGCACACGATAAACGGGAAGGGATTGCTAAGAGTGGGTAATGAGGACCCGAAGGAGCCTGGTGGTAATGAGAGATGGGGAAGATGTCGTTAAATAATGCGTTGGATGGTGGGCTAAGATCAAAAGAGGAGTTAGAAAGATAGAAAAAGTTCAAGGGTGAGGACAAAAGGCAATGGGGCAGAGTACTCAGAAACAAGACGAGCGGTGGAATGTCGGGAGTAGTCCGAAGGGGAATGGGGAATAAAAGTGCTGATAAAGGAAGGCGAATGGATCTGAAGGCAAAGCTAAGAAATTATAATTCATTGTTTTCAGGATTACAATATGGACAGGAGAAATAATTTGGGAGAAAATGAAGAGCGTAGTTCTATGAACATAAGTAGCTCATGGTTATTTTTTGGAAATGTTCCAATCAGTCTTAATCAAAGTTTGAAGTGTGCAATCAGTGTATCTCAACCTACCCAATGATATTTAATTCTTGTGGAGGAGAGAAACATTTTCTCTTAATTAATTTAGTCATCGACCAGCATCGACGAAAGCGATAGTACTTTCGCAGGCGTTAAATTAGGAATAAGCAACAGAGAGTTAGCCGTTAAATAAAAATTATTTGAGATCGAACACGAAGTTTTTAACTCATTATTGAGTGTGTAGAGTTAAATTCTATTGAAAGTTCAGTAATTGGAACTGTCTTGGTTATACTTACTTGTTATTACTTAGAAGGTAATACACACTTCTGATAAGATTTTTTAGAATTTTTCTATTTTCTTTGGAACAAGCTCGATAAAGCTAAAATGTGGAAAGGTTAAGAATTTAAACAACCAAGGTTCGCAGGAATTAACGATGTGATAATCCATTCAAGTTTAATTTAACTGGTTTTAGAACTTAAGGTTTAACATTTAGTATGGAAATATTTCGAAAACTCCGTAAGCACAGTAATAATCTTTAGTAGCAGCAGAGAATTTAAGTTGTTTTTGTGAAGAATGAAAAATTATGTCCTCATCATGCATCATAAATTTCAAAATAATAAGTACAAATATAATTTATCGGTGATAATTTCAACTACATATTTTTAACAATGAGAAATGGCCGTGATTCGCACAAAAAAACGTGAATGACTTGAAATCCGGCCAAAGATCATGCTGCAGATATTTTATCCAAATGCAGGTGTTGGAAACTTTTTATATCAAGAGTGTATGTTAAGAAATATTTTCAACCGTAGGAATGTTTGTAACGACGATTATGCTTTAATGCTTCTTTCAAATTAATAACCAACTCCTTAAATGTTGTGAAATTCATTGACCATTTCATGAGGGAGGAAAACTTAATGAGAACACGAGGTAAAAACTGCGGATTTTTCTAAGTAAATTATTGGAGACAGTATACAACGATAAGTAACTACTCAGCATTAAAATCTAAAATTATTGGTTTATTGTTTATTCGATTCACTAATTTCCCAATTTCTACGTATACTCGTATGTTTTGAGTTGTTTTCTGCGGCTTAGTTGCACTTTCATGTGCTATGAATTTGCACAAGTCGATCCCAGTACAGTATGATCCTATTTACAGCTAACCCCTTAATTAAGTAATAAGGGAGATGTACATTAATTCCCCTGTGTTTAGTAGGTATTATCAAATGCCATATGATAATGTTTCGCGTTTGACCGTAGTTCTTTGTGCGTACATTTTCCTACTAAGAGCTATTTGAATGAAGGATTTTACATTCAGTGCATCATTCAAGTATAAACGTTACTGTAAATCACCAGCAGTATCGTGTGTGCTTGACGGCCGGCAGTATTGAAATCGTGCGTGGTGAATAATTGTTGGAATATCCAAGCACCGTAATAAGCCTGCGGCTAATCAGAAGAATGTCTTTCGTTCGAAACGAAAAAAAAAATAATGGAGGATCACCTGACCCGTGTTAAATCGTTTAAGCTCTTACAGGAGGAACAAAGAAGAACTAATGAGAAAGAGACAATGAGAAAAAGAACCGTGAAGCACCCGCGGCAATGAAACATGAAAAGGGGGTGCGCGCCTTCAAGAAAAATTCGTGGAGCGTCCCTTATGACTGCGCTCTAATATATGTGAATGGAAGAAACATTAGGATGAGTGGGAGTGAACGGGTGGAGGGAAGATGGTAGGGGGTATGAAGGGAGGAGGTATGCATTGCAAGATTCGGGGAATGGGAGCGAAGAGGGGATTAATGGCGGAGTGGGAGAAGGAACGGCTTTAGGTATGGAACTCCCTAAGGAATGAGCCTAAAAGCATTAAGAAAAAAGAGAAGTGAATGCGCTGTACCTATTGCCCGACGTGAGAAATGTATTGGATGTTGGTGGCACTGATGGAAAGGCCGGAAGATAACTCAGGAAGCGAATGTATTGAAGGAGATAGAAATGTACGATTAAGGTAATTAGAGGCATGCCGGTGTTTTGTGGAAGGGTGGGGTCGGGATGAGTCGGCGAAATAAAACGAGTTCTTAAAAATAATCTTTTCGGATGAA
Organism: Hetaerina americana; assembly: GCF_022747635.1. NCBI lineage: Eukaryota > Metazoa > Arthropoda > Insecta > Odonata > Calopterygidae > Hetaerina > Hetaerina americana. Next base: position 41,505,514 of record NW_027287095.1, read on the forward strand.
GTTTAGGTATTTAAGAGGGATTATTTGATCCACTCTGAGGAACTACCGTGACAACGCATAAGGTCTGCATGAGTAGAGGCTTGGAAAATTCTAGTACGGCGTGGAACTTCGTTTGTTCTAATAATGCACGTGTTATTAAGCATTGATTTGAGAGTATTCATTTACTGTACTTATTATATGTTACGAAATGGGCTCATGTAATTTGGAGTGAAATTACGCCAATATACTTGTCACTAACGTTGTTACTAGCCGCAGTGAAATGGACTGCGGCCTTCACTCGCGACTTCTCATTCCGAATAATTGTAAACGTCGGCAAATAATTATTCATACCAGCTAAGTTAAAATCATCTAATAAAGCTTCTCTTTGACCACCTTGCGTATTTTGTTTTCAGCGGACATCAGAAATGTAATGGCATTTATTAGTTAACCATGATATTTTTGGGAAACCATTGTTTCCACCCATTGCATATGCAGAAGTGCTGAAATTGCAATGCAATGTAGAGTTGAGTTAATAGGTAGAAACTCTACCCACGGTACCTTGTGGAGGCAGAACCAATAAAAATAATTGCATGTGTTTAATGGGACTTAAATTACCGCAGGGAAAAACATTCAACCTTCTACCGCTCACGATCAACAATAAGGTCGACTAGACTACACAAATTTCTCTCGTGGAGAAGTATCGTACGATAGCGTCCGAAGTAATTTTTTGTGGCATTCTGGTTCTGCGGCAGTCTTTTGGAAAAAGCTTCAGGTGCAATTTGCCGAATGTACCCAAGACAACTCTTTATATCCCATGGATAGTTCGTTCTTAATGGACTAACTTATCAGTGTTATCTACGGTGAGCCATGCTAAATGGTTCCTAAAAAGAAATTTACGGAGAGGAAGGATTACATTTGTGAAAGTAACGGCTGAGAGAGCAAATCCAGGTGTAACGCCATAAAAAAAATCGATGCCACAAATTGTTGGCGTTACCGTTTGGGTGATGCCCACGGTGCACACCATGCTGCTTCCCCATTGTGAGATAACTCGTCGGCTCGGGGCAGGTGAGGGAACGGCAGTGGAAGGCTCAGGGAACGAGTTGAAAAGACGTGGGGAGAGGAACATCCGTGAAAAAAGAGAGGGAAGAGAAGGGAACGGGAAGAGGGTAAAGGCGGGGGAGGCGATGCTGTGTATCAGGGAGGGGAAGAAGGGGTTTATTATCGGCGGCGGCAGTGCGGGAGATTTAAGGTATCGGGGCCGAGATCACGATGGAACGGCGGGGAAAGGGAGAGAGAGTGAGAGTTAAGGATGGTTCGGAGGCTGCAGAGGGGGGAGGGGGTGGCTGCCTTGCTGGGGGGGTTTCACAAAGAGGAAAGGGAAAAAGGGTGCCAAAGGACTTTGGGGGGAGGGGGGTCAGAATTAAAGAGCGGGCGGAGGGCAAGGATGGGGAAATCAAAAAGGGAATCGCAGGAGCGGAAGGGAGGAATGGGGAGAGGATCGAAGGAAAAGGAAGGGGCGTAGGGAGAAGTCAAGGTGGGGAGGGAGAAAGAGAGGAGAGGTGGGCTCTAACGAGGGGCTGTGGAGTGGGGCGGGGGGTAGGGGTCTCAAAGTGGAGCCCCGGCCCCTCGGGGCCCAGAAGGCGAGACGGCAGATAGGGAGAGGAGGCGGGGCGGTGAGCAATATGAGGAAGAAACGTTGCCATTCCAGTAGCGGCATTACGCATTACCTCAAGAGTGCTATTCAAAAGGGCGTTGGAATCGTTTCGCGCCAACATGTTGTAAGATAATGATTGCCTTTATTTGCCATATTTATCTGAGAATGTTAGACACCATAATGGTGTAAGCAATACCGATAATTTTCAATGAACTGATAAAGCTTACTATAAAATAGTAATGTCCAATGATGCCTGTGACAGTGTATTAGCATATAGTAATTTATAAAAAACAGAAGAATTAGAAATAGTGCATATTGTAAGTTACCCTTAGATTCTTTCAGCTAAGTCAATTCAAGGTTTATGCCTGTAGAAATATTAATACAGGCTTTGTTCATTATCCGCGCTAATTTTGACCTTATTGAGTTTTTATATCGAAAATGTATGATTTTAGCAACAAATGCTATTTAATGAAAATCAATTCCAAATTCTGTCTGTATATGATTGCATGTGTACTTATTTTAAAGAAAGCATAGCGTTTTTTATAATATGACACGTAAGTACATTTATTGAAAGCTATTGAAACACTGTATCTGCATTAAAAACCACTTTCCAGCTGAGAAATACTATAGTAATGTACCAATTGATCACCGAAACGTAAGGAAAAAACTCACCGCTTAAGACGCCAATTAAAACTACTGTAACATGAAATTCCTTGCGGCAAGTGTTAATTTGTAAAGACAAGAGGACGGCCTTACCGTCAAAAATATTTTTCTTGATGTTTTCACATGAAATTAACAAGTTATATTTCATGTGAAAATGAGGTGTCTGTGGGTGTGAATTTATATTTATGTATATATATATATATTTATTTTATATATATAATATATTTATATGTATATAGTTTAATTCACTTGTGATAGATTAAATTCAGTTAAATTAGTCATATATTCAAGAATATTCAAAAGAATTTCTTTAGTTGTAACCCAAGTTGTTCAAGGCACAAAATATTTTCAGGGAAAATCTGATAGTACGAAATTGCTTACGCTAACTCTGATATATGTAGAACTCACACAGATAAGATATTCATATTCTTTTTGTTATATTATCCGGCCGACTTTCACCTGGAGGTTTGCATACTTTGACAATAGTCAATGTTTTATTGCTAAATTGGATTATTAACAGGGGCCCAGAGCATCGCACTTTGCAGTAGAAATATTTATGACATTTTTACGTTGTGCTTCATGGACAAGAACTCATGGGAAGTTTTATGAACGGTATACGATTCCACCATGCGACACAGAAAAGGGCACGGCGGCTTGAGGGACTAGAAAGGATCAAGCGGAGGAGAAATAAAGGTGGGAACGCTGGCGTACACGCATGCTCAGTACATAAAAACTTATGTATGTACGTACACAAATGCATATGCAGACATGAGTGGGAAGTGAAAAATCCTCGGTGTCCTTCCATTAAATTCTTTCGGTTGAGGGACGACAGGGTCCTCCACTCACTCGCCCCACATCCCCCTAACTCCCATACCCCCATCTCAACCCCGCTACGTCCTGAAAGCTTTCTCTGCTCCTTCCCCCTCCTTTGACGGTCGTCTCACCCACTCCCACCACCCTCGAACATTTCAACCGCTACCCCGCCGCTCCTTCTCAGTTATTGCAACCATTATGGAGGTGTACAAGGAAAGGAGGAGGTTTTTGAGAGCAAAATATTTCTGAAAAGGTTTTTAGAAGAAAATGCGCGCCCCCCCCCTTTCCATGGCCTTTCATTCCTCCTCTCTTCAGCATCCAGCGACAATGGAATCAAGAAGTGACACCATCGCGAGGACGGTGCCGCTCCAGTCGTTTTTTTCCGATTTCTTTGGGTTAGGTTCTTTGTCTGCTGATTCATTCCCTACTATTGCCCACCACCTCCTTCTGCTTAGGCATTCTCTTCTCTCCTGCCTCCTAATTTATCGGTTGATTTGTGTTGACCTTTCAACCCGTCTTCTTTTTCACGTATTATGATTCCCTCTCTATTTTTCTACGGAAGTACAACAAGGATTGCTTTTGCTCGTTACTTTTCCTAAATCTTACCTTATGTGATGGTTTTTGGAATGTACTTTATAAGCATCTGCGATTTCTAGTAGGTGCTCCATTGCGGGAAGGATCGAATTGACTTTGAATGCATCGTCATAGTTTATTTCATTTTCCTTATGTTTGTATTTCATTTTCCATAGTACTTGTTCGTCCATTTTACCTTTTCTTGTCCCTAATTTTTTTATTACTGCTCTTCCTTTCTATGTTTTCTGTGTCGATTTTGATTACTAGGTCCCCTTCTCATGCAATTTGTTTCAAAATGACTCTTGCACAGGATTTTAATTAACTTCAGTTTAATTTCACTTCATCGTCTTACAATTCGTATTTGAAAATGATATAGTTTCATAGTTCCAGCCCTCCACCATTCTTAAATTTGAATAATCTTATTATCCAGGTATCTTTCTTTCTATTTTCAATTCTATTCTATCAGATTTTTCTCAGGATTCAATTGTTCTTCGGCTCCAATAATTCATTTTCTGCATGTATTTCTCTGCCCAAAAACAGATGCATCTAATTCAGCCATATTGTGTGCCAATTAGTTGTGAATTCGCACCTTTCTGTGAAACACTGCTATAAACTCAGTTCACTAGTGCACAGTGCAGAATGCAGTTCGCTAGTTTTTCCAATTTCAGTCGAACCAGAGAAATCTACAAGCTTCTATTATTATGTGGACCAAGATTTATATTTCAAAGTTTCCTCTTCTCTTATCATTTGAACCCTAAACATTTTCCTTGCGCATGTAGCATAATAATGTAGACGAGTTTTATTCTCTATCAACAAGCATAAAAAACTTCACAATACAGGGTTCGTCCGGAAAATAAGTGTACTGAGCTCAGGAAAAAAAATTATTACACTTTTACATATCTTAAGCTAAAATTCCTCAAAATAGGACCCTTGTGAGTCGATACACTTGTTCCAGCGGCGTTCCCATTCCTGGAACGCTCCCGCGAAGGCATCATCGGGAACCTCTCGAAGACACGTCGTCACGGCCTCTTTGACGGCGTCCAAAGTCCCGTATCGCGTTCCTTTCAAACTCCTCTTTATCTTCGGGAACAGAAAGAAGCCCGGTGGTGCCAAGTCCGGGCTGTAGGGCGGGTGCGGCAGCGTTGCCACGCCGTGCTTGGCCAAGAAGTCCGACACGACAAGCGCGGTGTGAGACGGCGCATTGTCGTGATGCAGCCGCCAGATGTTTTTGATCGCTGGCCGGACGCGGGCGACTCGTTTTCGAAGCCTGTCGAGTACTTGGACGTAAAATGCAGCATTTACAGTTTGTCGTTCAGGTACAAATTCGTAGTGGACGACTCCCCTTTTGTCAAAAAAGACAATGAGCATCGCCTTGATCCGAGATTTGCTCATGCGAGCTTTCTTTTGACGGGGTGATGATGGGGTGTGCCACTCCGCACTTCGTCTCTTCGACTCCGGGTCGTACTCAAAGATTCTCGTCTCAAAGATTCAAAAAGTCTCGTCACCCGAAACAACGTTCTTTAAAAAATGTGGATCATTTTTGCAGTGATCCGCAAGTTGTGTCGCGATTTCCAAACGATTGAGTCTTTGATCATCACTGAGCACTTTCGGCACCAACTTTGCACAAATTTTTCGCATCTGTAATTGCTCCCTAATAATCTCGTGCACTATTGTTTTTGGCACATTACACTGCTCTGCTATCATCCGAACACTAAGACGATCAGAGTTCAGTACATCGCGAACTTTTCGCACATTTTCGTCGGTGAGTGTCGTTGATGGGCGTCCAGGCCGTGGTTCGTCGTCGACCTCTTCTCTGCCCTCCACGAACATCTTGTGCCACCGAAAGATCATGTTTCTGGACATGGCTGACTCCCCGTAAGCCTGGTTAATCATACCGACAGTTTCGGTAGACGATTTCCCAAGCTTTACCGCAAATTTGATGGAATAACGCTGCTCCAAAAACTTCGGCATCGCGTTCCGTGACGCGGGTCGAGCGTGGAGGTTCGCGTTAACAGAGCTCCTCACTACACCACAGCTCAGAGCCGACTGCCTTTTTCAGCGTCGCTTGCCAACATACCCCCCTCCAATCGCAGCCCGTCAGAGCGGTGCTGGGCGCGCCTGGAACGGCGGGAAAAAATCAGTACACTTATTTTCCGGATGAACCCTGTAGAGGTAAAACTTTTCAGTTTAGTTTCAGCTGTTTTTGGACATTAAGTCTTCAGTATGCGAGTGGTTTATCATTTAATATCGAGTAATAAAATAGTCTAATATAAATATTTCTTCATTAGGGTGCATATATTTATGTTTTAATGACAATTGTGAATGATTTTTTTTTAATAAGCCGTCTAATTGATTTTATATACCTTTCCTTCGCTTTATAGCCAAATTTTTTTTTGGTTTTGTTAATTTAATTTCAATTTTGTATCATTCTCTTTTTTTAAGTTAGTAAGTACCATATTATTTTCTAAGAACATACCAATTTTTTCTGAGTGTAAATCACAATTTAAGATATTACTCAAGTCGTCAGTAATAATCTTATGCTCTTTTTTATGTGTTGCAATAAAATACAATACGACTCAGTGGACTTGTATACTTGCCACGGAAATCTGCTACTTTGAAACTAAGGCGTTTCTAAATTTTTCCCGTTTTTCGTCAACTTATATTGAATTTGAGATTAACTGTGTCAGTTTAAAGTTACTGTATTTAGATGAAATAGCTATGTGGCTGAGAATCTCAAACATAATTTGCATGAATACTCCCTCTTAGCGGTGAATGAAAGAATTTTATGCATAGGACATATACGTACAATTCATGCTCAGGACATAAAAATGAATTTCATTAATATGCGTATCACACAAAATAATGCTATTGAAATGGTTCAATTAGAATTTAGATATTTTAAGGAAAACAAGAGCAACGTAAGTGTATTCATTTTGTTTTACACTTGATGAAAGCGATCTAGATCTTCTAATTTTTGTGCATAAGAATTGGTGAAATTACCCTGGGTGTTAAGGAAATCACTTCTGACTCATTATTTCTCTATTTTCACCTATGGAAGGATATATTTTTCGATTTTACCTTTCTTTTCGGATTTTAATATTTTTGTCAGGACCTATATTTCTCAGATTCCCGGGCTCTCTACTAATCGAAGTACAAATGTAGAATAATACCATTCCAAAAACGTTTGAACAAAAAACAATTTATTTCTCTTTGGGAAAATTTGCTGAATATTTACTTTTAACATTGGACGAAGGAAATATTTGTGGCAGGAGCGGGCAAGAAAGAAACGATGCATAAGGGATTCATATTAGTTGTTTACTCCACCAATATATTATATGGACTAAAAATCCAAATTATAGTGACACATCTTTATAATTTAATTTCATTCAATATTTAATTTGATGGGTGTTTGAGACTACTACCAAAATAGAATTGGATTCAAAGAGTTTAAAAGAACTTTCTTGGAAAGCATTATTTTAATAATTCACGAGACATATGAATGGAAAAAAGAGTGAAATCTATTGGAAAGAATTAACAACTAGAATTCAGTTCCAAGTATTGCTCTATAATAACCTATTATTGCCTCGGAGAACGCTGTTTAGTAATCAAGAACGAGAAGGGCAAAAGGGATCGTTCTGTAATGACTAACGGTTCAAATGAAAGGCCTCGGAGACTCCATGACTTCCATTAAATCATTTGTACGGGATATAATTAATTCTATGCTATGAGAAAAATAAATTTTGGAAATATCTTCCTTCAATGTTATAAAAAGTCGAAAAGTATGTGATCACGGTGAGAGGAAGCACAACGCCAATGATATTTTCGTGTTGCATTTGAATAGAGGAGAGAGAGCTCCTTCGTAACGTTCTCACTCCGGGAGTCTCTTTGCTTGCAATATTTTTTGGCAACGTCCGTCTCCACTTTTTTTGTCCCTTAATCTTTGCTCTCTTTCTCCACTCTCTACAGATTTCACAGAGAGAGGAAGAGAGTGAAAGAAATGGGCATGGGGAGATAGAGCAATTATCTCTTCTGGGGCCTCGCTCTCATTTGCCATGCGCGTTCATTCCGGAACCAAGGGTGCGGAATAGAAATAATTATTCAAGCTCTTAAGAGGGGGTGGGAGGAGGAGAATTTTTTTCCCTCTCTCTGAAGGTGGAGGAAGCGGACGTTGATGAATGGCGGTCCTGTTTCCTTTGTCTCGGATTTGTTTGCGGGGTTTTCTGGAAAAGAGAGAGAGGAGAGGTGGGGATGGGAGGATAGGGGAGGGAAGTGAGCGGGTAGAGGGGAGGTGGCGGTGGGTAGTTTTCGCGGGTGGATGAGGGGCAGGAGGGCGAGGGAACAAAGGCGTTCTCCCCAGCTTACGTGAATTAAAGCGTTCCAGATGAACTTTCCGCTCATTCGGAAAGAAAAGAAATGGGAGGGGGATTGGACGGGGCGGTACAAGGTGAAGGAAGGAGTGCAAGTTGGACAGACGTTGGTAGGAAGGAAACGCTCCCATGGTTTAATCCCGGGGACGAATTTTGTTTTACGTTTTTGTCCCGACGGGCGGAGCAAAGTTTTCTCCTCGAGTCTTCTGAATGGCTCGTAGAGTGGGCTCTTTGGTTATTTTTTTGTGCTCGATAGAATTTCGAGGTGTTTTTTTATTTGAATACTTACTATTACAGTGGTAGAATCATTCGGGACACCTAAAAATGTACAAAAAAAGTCTCCCCGTGATTCATAATTCTCCTTTTGTCGCGGAATGCTTTTCAATGCTCTTGCAAGTGTACATCAATGAAATGGATACGCTTTTCTCATTATTCGGAAGGGAGCGGTTCAAATTGGCTGGAAAAACCGGCTATCTTTTTTTTGTCAGTGGGAGTTGGTAGAATTTTCACCGAACGGCTATGTTTTTTTTAAATCATTTCTACAAACCCTCGCCTCACTATTCGTTGCCGAATGATTAAGCTAAAGTCGATCGCACCATTGAAAAATTCCATTTCAAAAAATTTAACTTTTATTTGTGGGTTAAGCTGCATGCAGTGTTTATATGCATACCGGAAATAATGCGTGTAACCCAACTTTGTGCCACTATTTTTGTTTGTTTTTGTTTTTTCGTTCGCATATTTTGTTCACTCATTCGACTTGGTTACTTGGGAAATGATTGGAAATTCACGACAATCAAAAAAAATGTCAAGCTTTGGGTATTCTCAATTGAAGAATTTTTTGTTATCATTGCGCCAAAAATGCTTGTTCCTGCATCACCCCCTGAACGGAATTCCATTTCTTTGGAAGACCTACAAAAAACATGTCCCTTTCACTTTTCCTTTTCCGGACTTCCACTTCCGCCGTTTGTCCTTTTTCAACCCTTTTGTACTCGTGAAAATATTCATCCCCTGTTCCTCCTTGCCCCGGCAATCCGAGCTCTCTCCATTGTTAGTCCGAAAATTAAAAAAATAATTTTTCCTTACTTTACTCTTTCCTGAGAAAACCCGAGTTTGTTTCACGATATTATCATTATCTTATGATTACCTTCCTCCTAACTGAATTGTGATATACCTTGTATAGTCTCCCTCTCTCTGCCATCCCTTGACCGTGCTCATACTGATACATTTTTATGTTATTGCCATTGTCACGATCTTGATTTCGTTCTCCAAGTTATTTTCAAATAAAAATATTGTCTCTGGTTCTTAAATAACGTTTGAATGTTTTAATTTATTAGTGTCAATGCTCTGAATGTATGTTAATCCTGCGCAATTACGGGAATTTCTGTGCAAAAATCTTATTTTTCATTAGATATTTATGCGTAGTATATAATTATGGTTAATGGTGTATCATGCCACTGTGCCTTTTTGTTGTGAACATATTGATGAAGATAATTCCATTTATTATAGGGAAACAATAATGTACCTTTACCATTTTTATTTCTAGACAAATAGCATTTGTGACCTTAAAATTGCTTTTTTCTTGATAATTTGAAAGACCTTATATCTTTCGAATGGGCGGTGTAAAATTTTTAGATATCAAATACCAAAAAACTTGTAGTCATGCTCATTTAATATTACATGTAAGTAAACATAAAATCAGTCGAGTAGTTTTTTGCATATTGTTTCAGATCATTAAAACTTGTTCACTTAAACGGCTAAACAGAGGACTCCTGGTTCAAATCCGGGCGATACATCTAGCCTTAACCAGGCAGAGTTAATTTTCTCGAGTTTTCGGGTATCAGAAACTGGATATTACTGGTAAATTATAGGTGAAAATACACTTTCGCCGTCACCTTCCAAACTGACTTTTGGGTAGAATACAATTTCTGCTATAAAAGTGTTTTGACATATCATTTTCTTTATATATAATTAGTATATCTTAATTTTAAGAGTCACGTTCCTCATTGTTTTGTTCATGCCACTTATCTACAATAAACACAATTTATTGCGTTTGATTCAAGTTTTCATGAATGATCCAGTATGTCAGGTATTTTTTCTACGTTTCGAAGCCAGAGTTCTTTAATCGAAGCGTCGACTGCAGTATTCCTGACACACCTTGTGGATGTTACTCTACGCTGGAGAAGTACCAATCTCTTCTAGCGTTTCGTTCAACAATCCAATATTTTGTAAACTCACAAAGGAAACGTCCGTTTGGTTCTTTTGTGTACTGATATATACCATGAGATTACGATCCCGATAACTAAATGATTATAATACCATGTCAGTATTTTTTCAAAAAAATATTTTCCCGATTCCAGGCATTAAATGGTCGTAGTATTATATCGAAAAAATATTTTCTTCATACAAACCTCTAATTTTTCTTCTCTTTTTAATTCTTCTTTCCTTACAACGTTTGTTGTGTTAAATGACGACTTTAACGCAAAACTCCCCAAATATGTGAGCATAACAAATTAGGCGTAAGAGATATGGTCCCCTTTAAATCATTATACTTGCTATACCCTCTTCGGCCTCCCGTAGTTCCCCTTCTTTCCTTTGCTAGCTATACTCTCCCCCTCCTCCTCGTCTCACCCCTCACACAATCCCACTCTTTTCCGACCCCTTTCACAACTCAACCCTTGGTGCACGGGCTTCTATCCCGCGCCCTTCCGGTTGTCACAAAAGGGGCAAAGGCCGCTTGCTCCTGCCCTTATTCGCCCTCCTCCCACACTCGCAGTGTCCACCCCGCAGCGGCCCACCCCCCACCCTTTCTCCACCCTTCCGCAACCCTCCTTCCAGGGGTTCGCTCATTCGTCGTCGTGCTAACCCGTCCACTCCCTTTCATTCGTCTTCATATTCCTTCTTTATTCCATCTATTTTCCTGTTCTACCCCCTTTCTTCTTCCCGCCTGTCGACTCTTTTTGTCGGCTGAACACGGGTTAATGCCTGGGAAATGATATTCTCCTTCGTACGCAGTAGATTTATTTCTGGCTCCGTGTTGTTTTCGTTTGAATTTCCTTTCTCGTGGTATTAAATTCCAGAATTTGTTTGAATTTTGTTCTCCCTTGCAAAGCCGAGTGTAGGATTGTGTCATATGTGAATTCTTTAACGAAATATTTTCTTCAAAAAGCATTTATAATGCTTGGTATGGATTGTTTGCTTGTTATTTGTGAGTCATTGTGCTGTAACATGAACTTAAGTTTCGTCATTCGATAAGAGTATAATTTAATAATTAGGACTTGAACTGTTACCGTGAGAACAATTACAAATCCCAAATATGGAGGATAATCTATTGTTACTCTATGTTTGTTTGCTACCAATCGATTTTAACAACTACTCTATTATTCATGTTGATTTCTGATGAAGCAAAAATGCAGAGATTGCTCTGACAGGAATCAAATTTACAATGCTCACATAGATTCCCACGAGATTGTTACCGATGAGTATTTCAGGTCCTGTTTACGTACTTCGAGGAGAAGCGGCACACAATGTTTGTTTCACACGCACTAGAATCCGAAATCTTTCTTCCCTCTATCTGGTTTTCAGGGGAGGAGTCCAAAGTAATGCGTGGGTTCGTACTCATGGTGCATTTGTTTTAGTCGTTACTCCAATCACATTATCCCCTTTCCGCACCCACCCTTTTGGGGAGTTACTGCAACTTGCGCTCTCAGCTCTCAAAACTACATCAGCATTTACCTCCTTCGCAAAATTCCTCCTACACAAACGAATTGTATCAGTGTTGGAAGGCCCACCTCTGGCAGTCAATTCTCTCGAGTACTGGGTAGTCGAGTCTGAGTTAAAGGCCAGGGGAGAGGGTGCCTAATAGGAAATCAAAATCCCGCTGACGAGTTAGTAATCTCATTTTGTCCTCTCTTCCGCGGCCTTCGATTTTATCTCGATATAAATCGGTGTTTGCATTTCCAGAGGCTGCTTTATTTCGGGATTGTTTGCCCTTGGATGTGTGAGTTCCCGACGCGTGTAGCGTGTGACGCGTGCAGTAGGGGAGTGGACGTGGCTTTGAGGAAGTTGGTGAGCTCAATCTTTATGGGAATCAGATGTGCAGGGGGAGGGGGGACAAGAGGATTAGCGCGGAGTTGGGCGAAAAAAATTGACAGCACTCCAAAGTATTCCTGTTGCCAAAATTAATTGCCTTTGCATTATCTCGTTATGTGCGAAGAACGGCGCTTTGATTATACATTGGAACCAATTACTGAAGTTATCGTCCGATCGGATGAGATTGAGTTTAAATGTAAATACAGTTTTGATGACACTGTAATCGGAGTGCTGAATTTTGCTTATGACACGCATTAAAACTTTTCTCTTTTCTCCTGCATCTCCATCATGAAGTGAATCTTAATGCGAAAACTTATACTATATACATAGCCCATTGCAACTGTGAGATCATTCGGTGCATATTCTTGAAAGTTTCACATTTTTGCTTAAGGTAGCATCTGTTTTGGGGAGAAATCGGTTATTCCGTGGTGATACATTGGGTATAACTTGAAAACTAAATCACTTTCAGGTACGGGGATGTGTTAAGGCTTGGGAACTTGTCTCGTACACTAATTAGTAATAATAATAGGAATATATCTATTGATACGGATATTTATACATAACATTTAATTTATTTGAACTACACAATGGTGATGTCCACATAATAGTCATGAATTTAAATACAGGTTTAGGGCAAATGCAACAAGTAGGCATGTCATACATCACAAAATCAGTTTCCATTCTCAGAAACCATAATCCTTGCTTGCTGTCAGTACTTAAACGGTAAGGTAATGTGCTTTAAGGTAATTGAGTAAATGATGTTTTGGTGTTCTGAATATATTATATATCATGATGATGGTTGATTTAAAAAAATATTATAAATAACGAGAATGCAGATATTTCAGTTAAAAAATGATTCCCCTTGACCTGGATTCGAACCCGGATCTCAGTCAAGGTGAATGATTTTTACATTTTGAATTTCTGCGGTTAAATGCGTCTTCGCGATTGACTCCGTAAAAAGTTACTGTCACCGAATCTCCTGCAGTTCTTTGAATTTGTAACGAGAATATCTAATCGTTAATATTTAAAGGGAATATTTCTCCCGCACTATGATTTTAGCACAATATTGAAAACTGGAAATTCGTGTGGGTAGTTTTCCTTTAATAATTTTTTGTGAAACTTTGTCTTGATTTTAACTCTAATGTTGTGTTGATTTCAATACATGCTTTACCTTTATTGGGTAATTAACTCTGCATTTAATCCTCAGGCAACTGATGGACAACCAGATCCATACGATCGAGAGGGGAGCTTTCCAGGATCTGATGTCTTTGGAGAGATTGTAAGTACAGTACTTGTTTACGCTTCCTAGAAATTGTATGCCATAATTGTTTGACTACCTTTTTTATGAACATAATTGTAGATCGGCAGCTACAAGTCCAAACGTGGATATTGATTCTTTAACATTATAACGAAATTGGAGACATTTTACAGATAATCGATCAGCCGCTTTAAAATGAGATTGGATTAACTCTTTGGATGATGAATTATTGATTAAAAATGCTAGTAGCTAAAAGCGGGGTTTATTTTTATTTGTTGAATATTATATTTACAATATCATGCAGAAACAACTTAATTTTATTTGCGGTTATTATAATATTGCTGGGTGTTAAAAGAGAAAACTATTAACATTCGGAAATTTCCTGGGTGATATACAAGGATATAGCGCGAATTTTTTCGTTCGCCGAACTTTCTAAATGTTAGGCGTACCGTGTTCCACGTCGATGAATTTTGATGAAAAGTATTTTCATATTCATCCAACTTTGTTAATTTGGGAGAGCACCTATCTAAATTAACTTGTTCGGTGCTCTAACAGCTATAGCGGAAATTAATTCGCTGACAATAGGAACGGCTACCCGAAATGGAATGCATTCACGCGAGCTGCGTCATTGTTATCACCTCAAGCCGATGAAGCCCTTTAAGTTATCTTTGTACGCTCGGATGGCTCTTGGTCAAATGGGGAAAATTGACAATTTACGTGGGAAATTCACGCATGGTGAACGGCAACAGGATTTCGAATCGCTGGAAGAGTTAAGGAGCGAGGCGGGAACCGATTGCGAGAATTGAGGGGAATGTGACGGATCGGAAATACCTAGACGCTTTTAATTACGTTTTTAGGCCAGCAACGCGGAGCAAATTAGGCGCGAGAGAACCATCGAGACGTCGAAGATTGTTTTCAGCGTCACTCGTCTCGAGTTCGACGTGGGCGACCCGCGGGGAAGAAGACCATCGTCGGTCCCCCTCCCGATGGCTGGGGACGACTCTCGTTCCTCATCAGCGTCGGAAAAGCGTTCGTAATGCGCACAACCAGCCAGACGGACGGAATAAGTATGATGATTCGGGATAGGGGAGAGTGTGTGCGGGGGAAGGTTGGACCCTGATTTTTCCCGCCCGACCCCGTCCACGCGAGCTCAAACAGACACCACCTCCCTCTCACCCCCCCCCCCTCCACACGTACTCATCACCCGTCGTCCTCTCGCTCTCTCCAGCCCTCGGCTGACCCTCGCACCAGCTCGCAAAATTTCACGCATGCGCCCGAGGATTGTGTTCGCAAGTGAATCGCTTGGCAACCGCCGATCAAGGAGCGTATATCCACCGCCATGTGACACGTCGCTAATGCGACGACAGAATCGATTCTCGCCGTCGTCCCTTCGGACACAAAGCGTTTTGATAGATTGTATTTACCCCTATCCAATCTCCAACGCTCGATGGAGTGTTCGCTCTTCTGCCGTGGTGCTATTAGTGCAGAGGATCATTGACCACGAATAGAAATATATCTTTTTTTGTGTTGAGTTTCTTGAAAATCTCGAAGTCGTCGCTGATGGTTGTGTTAATATCAGTGAAAGATGTAGATCGATTAGGTAGATTAAAATACGCCATGATTTGATGTGAAAGGAAAAGTTTGCTGGTGGCATAGACGTGTGATTAATTAGAATATCTCTTCACTTAAATCGATTCAAATCGAGAAGGAGCAGAAATGTCCTCTGAGGTCACTATTGATAAAATATTTTCGTGGAAAAATATATTTCTAGATGCGTACTAATTTTAGTGACTTTCCTCCAGGCTTCTTGAAGTAGTTAACACCCTCTAAAATCTGCCACATTCTCCAGTTTTCTTTTTTTTTAAACGTAGATTGATTTATGTGCTTCAGCATGTCGACCCGTCAGTCATGTCCGTTTGCTTTCACTAACTTTCCCCTTCACTTACTCGCCCCGCACAAATCCATCACCGTCCTCGTTATTAATTATAAACAGCTGACAATACTTACGTTCCCCTGTTTATCTTTTCCCACCATAGACCCGTTCTCCGAGATTTCTAATTATCTTCGTTTCTCGACCATTGTCAACAGGCGTCCTTGCCCAGACGGGCACCGTGCCTCCGAGTATAATCATCTTTCCACAATCATGAGTGGCGACGGACAGGTCGTTCTTGAACGCCAACACTGCACGCGCAGGCACGCGTGGGGGTAAGAAAAAAGTGGTTTACATAAACACACCGAATTACCCCTATCATCAGTGGCTCAGAAAAAAATTACCTTACTCTTAATAATAGGCCCTTAAAACATTGGAGTAATCAAGCTATTCCAGGACTAAGGAACTTTGTGATTTAACGTAAATTTGAAAATGAAATATATTTTGCGGTTTACATTCCAGTATTAGATGATTAGTTGCGCTTTGTATATTACCTATTGGGAGTCCTATCTGAATCCAAGTAAATATTTGTAGTTAATATAAATATTATTAATCGCGATTCATTCTTATAGCTAAGGAAGTTATTTATTTCCTTTCGCTTTTGTGATGGACCAAGGCCAGGATTTCGATGCATGATCACATTCACATACTTTTTTTAAACTGAGAGGTTCGCTAAATCCATTCGGGGGTCGGCCTTATTGCATCCATTTCCTCCCCCTTTGCGCTATCCTTCGTTTCGGCCGACACGTCACTTCAATCAACCATTCTTGCGTCACTAACGAAAAGATTACAAATGCATTTATGTATGAGAACTCTCGGTCTCAATAAAAACCCCTTTTCTTCCGCGGTCGTATATCTCTCCCCCTCCCCTAGCTCCCATCCATCCTCGTCTTCCTCTAACGCTTTCTTTCCAATATGCGTGGGCCACTCCGTAAAAAGCCTCGGAAGGATGATGTCGGGCGGCGGAGGGGGGTAGGTTTCAGAGGGTGCGGGGGTGTTTTGTGAGTCGACCGGTTGGTCATGAAGGGTAGGGGAGGTCGGAGCGAGTTGGGGGATGATGAGGGGAAGGGGGAGCCCGAATGAGTCGGACGAAACAGTGGGGTGTGAAGCGAGCCGGGGGGGGGGTGGAGGTCGGGGGACGGAAATATTCAGGGATGGGTATTGCGAATGAGGGGAATGAGGGGGGGATTACTTAGGGGGTGGGAATCGAGGGAGGGGGGAGAGACTAAATGAAATTGGGTATGAGACACTACGGAAGGGTGATTTTTGTGGAAGGGGATCGAGGGAGGTTTTTCGGGGGTCGGGTGAGTGGTACTGGAGCAGCTAGGCTGCGAGTAAGGGGGCTAGTTTTAGAGGCGGGGGGAAGGCGGGCACGGAGGGGGAGGCAGGTTGGTTTGGGTGAGTGAGGCATTATGGATGGGAGCCCTTATGCATTTTTACTCTCTTTCCTCTCCCGCGAGCGGCAAACACTCCCCGAATCCACGTGTGTGCTCACGGGGGAACTTTGAAGGCGCCGCGACCAAGACTCCCCCCGAATTCTCGGTGTGTTTCTAGGTATCCACCCTGGCTGAAGATATGGGAGAATAATCCGAGTGGGGGGGCTTCATGTGTAGATAGATAGATATACGTGCGCGCGTGCGAGAGAGCGATCGTGTTCCGGGATGGATTTTCCGAGTTTGAAACGGATAGAGAGTTTTAGGCGGGGAGTGGGCCTCGTGGATGGCGTGGGGGAAGAGGCGTTAGGAACCAGGGGAGGGGGTAGTCGAGAGTGTCGTGCGAGCGTGACATGCTAAGGAGATGGGGATTGTGGGTTGGGGTCTGGTGGATGTCGGGTTAGGGGGAGGGGTGGGAAGCTGTTCCGGTAGGTAGTGAGATTTTTGCGATAAGGGCCCTTCTATTGCGAGAAGTGTTTGCCGAGGATGAGAGACGTTTTAGCGAGAACTGTGACGATGGGGTGGAACACTGTTTTCCGAGGCGGGGATCGAGGGAGAGGGATGGGTGAAGTGAATGAACGGAAGAGCATTTGAGAGGGACACATACGCAGAGGAGTGTGCCGATAAGAGGGGGATTCTCTAGTGGGTCCGAATGTTTTTAATCGAGATTATCAGTGTTCCCTTCATCTCGAAAAAAGAGAAGGTTGATGAGGGGTGGGTTGGGAGGATTGTCACCGACACGTCGAATTGGAATATTTGATTTTAGCTCATGAAAATCTCGTTGGTCCCGGTGCTTGGGGTGGGTGTAGGGAACGTTAAAATCGTATGCATGATGTATTCAGCAGTGTTCGGAAATATCTGACGTAAAATAAGTGTCGAGTGTGTAATATTCGTCATTATGGTCTACCATAGTATTTCGGTATACCGTACGGTCTACCCTAGTATCTGAATTATATTGTGCTCATTATTTCGTACTGTGGTGCTTTTAACTGTTGAGGTTTCCCCACAAAAAGGTATAGCAATGGTAAGATAACATTTAAAATAAGTTAGAGTGATAAACGGTTCCATCATTAGTTGAATTTAACTAATCGCACCTCGGGGGTCAGAATAGGTTCGACGTTACGAAGAGTGCAGTGCTCTTAAAACGGACTTGAATGAAACCCTATGAGGATACCAGTAAATAATCAATATTTGTGCTACATGTAACTCTGAGATTAAAACTAGTTTTCTTGTCGCTTTCGTCGTAGCATTAATACATAACTTGACTTTTTTAATATTGAAATATTTTGATATCTGTCGAATACTTCAATTGCTAAGTGGCATGCATAATACTCAACACTCGATGGAATTTCTTTGAA
This sequence comes from Hetaerina americana, assembly GCF_022747635.1. Lineage (NCBI taxonomy): Eukaryota > Metazoa > Arthropoda > Insecta > Odonata > Calopterygidae > Hetaerina > Hetaerina americana. The sequence continues at coordinate 41,523,631 of NW_027287095.1, forward strand.
GAAACCCTCATTTTATTAAATGATCATCAGTAATATTTTTCTACTTTCTTTGTGGCTTGATAACGTTAATCGCTAAGGTGTTTTTATATCGAATATTTAAAAAATCCCGACCTAATACTTGCAGCCCATTTCGTTTAGTCCTATACGAGAAAAGTTTTAATTCTTTGAATCATTCATTAAATATATTCAGTATGGCGTTGAGCGGCATTTGCCCGTAAATCTCTTTTCGACGCCGTGCATAGAAAGCTTTTGGGGCGTGTTTACCGTTCTGCCCATTTTCACAAAATGCAATCCAATTTTGTTCGAGAGGGCCGATGGGAAAAATGCGAAGTGGATACCAAACAGACCGTTGCCAGACAAAAGAGGTCAGCGACCTTCGCCCCGGACCCGTCGTCCTCGCAAACATCAGATCCCGGATACGTGCGGGATTTGCAGCTATAGCCCCGTTTCGCGTCAGCACGATTTCTCCAATCCTCCCAAGCAATGGGAATGAAGGTGCTGAGGAAGTTTGAGCAATGATGAAACCGGAAATGGCATGGTGACAAATATGTTACTAAGCAAGAGGCGGATTAGACAGCGGAAATTAAGAAGAATAGAATTGATGTTGAATAGATCGGAATAATGTCTTAGACATTGATATAAATAGCCAATATGATTACGGCATTTTATGCACGAATGAGCTAACTGAATGGAAAAGACACTCAAGTAACAGTTTTCTGAAATCTGTTTAGAAAAAATCGATTTAGCTTAAAGTAGAATATTGGATCTCAACACGCTTGTATAGTATCTCGTATTTATTTTCGCAATACTTTAATCTCGATCAATTTCATGAATGAATTTGTGCATTAATTCTTCAAGATTGCTAACTTTATAGTAATTTTATGACTTTTTATGTAAGTCAGTGGGTCGCGGTAGTTCAGGGGCATAGGGTTGGACTACTGACCGATGGGTTCGATACCCGGGCAAGCTTCTCTAGGCACCCTCAGCTCCACCTATCTATACGCATCTAGCTAATCCTTTTTCGGGTGCCAGATCTTCCTGAGAAACCCTAACCGGCACAGGTAAAGGAACCGGCCCCCCTACCCTGATGTGTGAATTTCACACGCATAGTACTGGGTGAACTCAACCATTAACTACCAAACCCTTCGGGTTGATTATTGTGTTTATGGTTTTATATGTAAATAACTAAACAGTTGGTAATATGCTAGTAAACATCTCGTTCAACATGAGAGGAGGTACAAGTTAATTTTCAATTTAATTGAAATAGGAATAAGAATTCTCAATATGCATATATATTAGTGCTTCTTTACATTTTCCGGAAAGTAAAGGGCCGTCGTTTATTCACGGTCGAATGGTTTTACGGGAAAAGTATGACTCATCGTGTGAAATACATTCTTGAAAAGATATGGGAAGTAACGAGAGAAATAGCGCCCGTTACTTTTGATTTCTCTTTGGCCCTAAGAAGATCCGATATTTCATTGCAAGGATAATGGTCTTTTTTTTTAGTACTTGCGAGGTGGCGTGTTAGCCTAGGATGTACAGCGTCCGGCTACCAGGGTATATTCCGGGTGAAACCGGGAGAACCTACAATTTCACTTGAGCTGAGGGATTTTAAATTAGACATATTTTCCTGGGAAAACACAGGCGATACAGAAAAAGGAACGAACCCTCCTACCCAGATTTGTAAAGTAATAAAGAACTAGCTGAACTCTCAATTATAATGCCAACTTTCAATTGACTACCGTGGGGCATTGCTCTCCTGCCAATAAAAAAATGAGTAATGCGAATCATTTTAATACATCTTTCTTTTCAACAATTCTAAAAAAATTATATATCTGCCTTTGCATCTATCATATCTTCCATAAATTGGAATTAATTTTAAGGTGCACTTTAATCTGTGCCAGGGCCCATTAATATGAGGAAAATGTGTGGGTGGTTTTTAGTTGAATGAAGTTACGGATAATTCAAGACCTACGTACATTCTGCCTTAACCTGTAGCCTTGTGGGGAGCATAATTCCTTCTCCCAGCGTAACGTCGATCATGAATGTAGTATTCCAAAAAGAAAATATTTGTATCCCTCACCCATGATATACTAGTACTTGAACCAGAAAAAAAGCCTGCATGGATCTCGTCGGCGCGTTGTCACGTCTCCGCTATTTAAGGACGCCATAAATCACGATAAGAATCAGGAGGAAATAAAATATGATTCCTCGATGAAGAACAAGGGAATGTGAATATAGTGTCCATGGGGATGCAACCACGGTGGGATGTGCGGCGTGACTCAGGGTGTGAGCAAGGGGTAGGTTGGGGATGGAGTTGGGTGAGGAAAGCGGCGGGGGAGGTTAGAGCCGGAGGAGAGGGAGAGAGACAGGGTTCGGCAGTAATCCCTACAGAGATGAAGTAGGGGACCAGGATTCTTGATGTAAAGTGTGCCGAGGGGGTGGGGTCGGATGGTTTGTGATGCGTAGTAACGAAAAGGGGCGGGGGGAGGGGAGTTGCGTGGGAGGGGGTGGGAGAGGTACGCGTCCTCCGATAGTGGGTGTGAGTGAGACGGCGAAACTGTAGGGATTGGGGGGCAAGGGGGGGAGGGCGATGGATGTTGAGTGTAGGGAAGGAGAAAGGGTAAGAGAGCAAAGGAGATTTCACGGTCGGCTGATCGGGTTCCTAGGAATGGGAGGGACTGGGAGTGTGTGCGTGTGTGAGAGAGAGAGGGATAGGGAAGGCCTTTTATGTATAATAGAAGGGGAAAACATAGGGAGAGAGGGAAGAGCGAAAACGTGTTTTTATTTCGACTGCACCCCCTTTCTCCCCACTCGACTCTCGTACTTCTCATTCCCCGTCCGCCCCCTTTTGTTTCCCGCCGAGTGTGATTGGTGGTCGCGGGTTGAAGAAAGCGTTCGTATTTGTGGAGCTCAAAAACGTTTTTGCAAGCCTGAGACACTATCGTACATTTGGAGCAAATCGTGTTCGAGTATAGATTTTGTAGGGCACATTTTTATGTGTTTGAGGGTATATTTTAAACTCGTGGTAGTCTCTCTATCTTTACTAAAGCTAATTAGAAGGAAAACTCAAATCGTAGCGAATGCTGATATTTGATGAAGATTCCTAAAAAGTACCTACTCCCTCATGTACCCGGATTACATGAAGTATTGGAGTCATTAATTTAGTTGGAGAATAGGCATGACAAAGGAAACTTCCATTTCTGCGTATTAATATATTTTTATTGGTTGTATATACTATATTCCCAAACTAAGTCGACGATATTTTGCCTCAGTGTTAGAACTAACATGCATGTGCGTTTTCCATAACGATCGATCTCAGTAGTGGGTGGGTGGAAATAGTTCTTGGACTTGGACTGCGGTAAGCGGATAGATTCTCGAATATACCGTCGATGTGAATTCTACACACTATATTCAAGAAGCAATTGAATACGATCATCCTGTAGAGCTTCACTCAGAAAATATCTGAAACTGTGAATGCATGTTCGCGTTGCTACAGGCTGTTAACGTTGCCTGTATTTGCTGTTAAAGTATTTTACCGTGGTGGATGGCTCTTTCAGGAATGTAGTTCATTATCAAAAATTCCAAATTCGGGAAAGAGGCTTTCCTTGATATGTTCTATGAAAAATGATGTTTTTTGTAACAAGGGAACCCGTGATCAATCAATTAGTTTGTCATATTTTGCTTCATGTTAAGTGCATTGCCCACGAAAGAGAAAATTTGTATTTTCCATGACATCAAACAGGGTATTAGGAGTATGGGAGACGTAGGTTTCCTTTTTTAAATCAAGCTGTTTGGTAGAATCTCTTGCTCCCTAAATTGCCCGTATGTTCCATCACTTTTTCTGAAAAAAGTATTTATCGACTCATCGCGGCTCTTCAGAAAAACATTCAGTTGTAATCCTCTCACTATCCCTTCAAATCCTTAAGCCAGCCGAAGAGATTATGTTGTCATTTCACTCTACAGAAGACCCACGGGAGGAGAACGAAGGGTAGGGCGGTAATCTCCCTCCTCCGTCGCCCGGTGGATTAGGCGTTTTCGGAAAATCAAAAACAAAACAAACCAGGGTTTCGAGGCGCAGTTTGTAAGGTTAGAGTGGAGCTAAGCGGGAAATGAAAGGGGGAGAGTTCGAAAAAAAGGTAACGTTCAGAACTAAATTGTAGATGAAAGATAATCGAATTTTGAGAGCTTCAAACTTTTTTCGTCCCGTTACTTTCACAAAAGGGATTCGATGCATCTCCACCGTGAGGAAAAGGGGATGCATTCACTTCCGAAAAAAGTGATAAGGGACAAAATGTGTGCGTTCAGAGGAGGGACGACTCGGGAGTTCTTGTCGTTTTGGGGAGCAGGTCATCAATCACGGGGCTTTAAACTGGGAGACAGGACAGGCGCCCCGCTTTGACTCTCGCTCCTCTTCAACAAACTCGCGCAGAATCACGCACGGTTTCCCCCCGTGCCGCGGTTCGCTCCTGACCACACAGGACGGAGATATCCCTGCGCTCTGCGATACCACGGCAAACGACAGACATTTCTGAATGAAACATCCTCAAGCTTCAAAAGACACGAGGACGTCTTAGGAAAGGGAGATAACTCTCTCGCCGCTTTCCCCCTCTCTTTCTCCCTCATCCCTTGTCTCTCTCTCTCGCGGGACCGTTATGATCTGAGCAAACAAGGCAACGGATTGATAGGGCTCGTTTGGCTCGTGTACCCTGGCGCTGGAGACCTGGGAGGGAGGGGGTTTTAGGATCCGGGTATACATAGAGTCCCTACATCCATCCGCCCCCTTCCCCCACATCTGGCTCTGACCAAAAGAGCTCACCTCAGGAAAAGGGTTAGTATCGCCGGGATCCTCCCCGTTTCCTTCTTTCTCTCCCTCTCCATCTTCCTCCTCCTCCTTTCCGCCTGTCTCCCTCGCCGTCTCCAGGGCGTGAATCGATGTCTCCCGAAATCTCAAGGTCGTGAAACGTGGGTCTCAATGTGCTCTGCCTTCTCGTGGATCATGGAGTTCGGGGGGATGGGAGATGAAAGAGAAGAGGTGGGATACGTTCGGCGAGGATAGGTGAGGGAAAGGGGTTGAAAAGGCGGATCAATATAATGATGTGAGAAAGCTGGGAATTTTGAGGAGGTAATTGAAGGTAGAATTAGGGTGGAGAGAATATCCGAGTTCATGAAGGAACAAAAAAAATAGGGTGGTGGAAGGTTCAAATGGAAAGAAAGAGAGACAGTAATGAATCAAATAAGGAGTTGAACGGAAGCTATGGAGACGTTAAAGTCCTGGAAATTGCTGCGATAGAATGAAAGGCGACGTCTGTTAAAGGTGCTTCCTATAAACCGTGCAGAACTGTAGGAAACGTAGGAATTTCCATTTAGTGAGTTTTAGTTAGTTTTAATTAGTTGAAATATTTCAAAGTGTGAGCAACCATATGTTATTTCAATCCGAAGGCAAGATTTAATATTCTCTTATCAATGGGGAGTAGGAGCGTATTTCCGAAACGGTAGTGATCTATATAAGAAAGAACACATTAGCTCATGCATATATGCACTCGGTATTAAAATAGAAGAAAAGAGTAACACAATATTAATGAAATATGATGGGGCAACTTGAAAAAATTTTAACTGTAGATTAAATTGCTTCGGAAAATTGACTTGAATTTTCATAGCTGTTAATATTTGGAATTTTCTAGATACTTTCGAATATTAATAATTATATTCATTGGTTCAACAGAATAAAATATCATTTTTTCTTGCATTTCAAACGAGAGCATCTCTGGTACTAATAACGGTAAATAAGATTCTTAACAAAAATTCATCATGTCTACATCAAGTATCACTCTGTTACTCTCAGAGTTTTATTTGCCTTTTTGAGGTGAATCGATGATTTGAAGGAGCTTTATATAATATTAATCATTTTAAAATGACGAACATGCAAGCCCAAGGTGGCGGAAAGGCAACTAGGCGGGAATGTAAGTCGTAAGAACGTAAAGCCTCTGGGAGTTCCCTTTCCACCAACGGGAACAAAATATATCTATTGCTGCACATATTTAAATAAGTGGCGCCGTAAATCAGGCCTTCTTTGTTATATGGTTATATTCAGGGCGTCTCGAATGTAATCTGACCTACCCATACCGGGCCAAAATATTACCTACGATTGCGGAGTAACAATAAATGCTTCCTTCTGTTGAGTATTTTCTGATAATTAACTGCATCATGAGATATGATTTTTAAGGCTCGTATATGGAGATTTGTGGGCGATATTTTTGACCCCACTCAAATAGAAGGGCATTATCCTAAGAAACAAGTGTTTTGGACCGTGCAGTGGTGTGGAATAAGAAAGGGAGAACGCTGTGTGTGCATTAGTATTGGCCACAAGAAATCATGCGTGTATCTCAATATGTGCTGCGGGAAATTATATCTAGTTATTGGCCGCGGGAACCCCCAGCATCGAGAGGGGATGCGGAAGGGAGACCTCCGCCGCTTTCGCCACCGCGTGCGCAACATATGCCGCGTTATAATCGCGAGCGTGTGTGCGTCCCCACTAACCCTTACCACACAATGGGCAGGGAGGGTTTTCAAGGGTGTATAGAGTTGAGGGGAGGGGGTAGAGGGTGGGGGAGGGGGCGGAGGACAAGATGAACGGCAGCACATGCGATCACCCCAGATTATACCAACCAACCGCGGTTATCCGCTCATTCTTCTTGTCACCCGAGGGTGACGTCATGCAAACAGCCTCTCCCTCCAGACTCCCTCGCAGCCCCATTTTCACGCCCCAACACTCCCTCCGACTCTGCCGAGAGGAGATCCGTCACGATTCTTCATTCCAATAATATCCTGGAGAATCCATTCCCTCCCACCATCACTCGGTCCCAACCACCCACCGACTCACAATAACCCCATGAGCATCTCCCCCCTCTCCATTCCCTCCCCCCCCCCCACACTCCTCCCGACCGACTCCTCTAGTCTCCAGCCGTTTCGATTCCTATGGACTTAATTTTGCCTCGGGTGACTAATGCAGCTCGTGAGGATGGATTGGATGGGGAGTATGCAGTGTGGGGTGGGGAAAGGGGAGAGGATTGGGAGATGGCGTGGAGCACCCATTTCGAAAGGGGTCAAACCTTTCCGGGGTCCACGTTGGGAGAGGGCGAGAGGGCAAGGGTGAATGCGGAGGTCACCACGCCTCGACGCCCTTTTGCTTCCGCCCTCGCGAAAAGATATGAAGCCTCTCTCTGTCGGCGTCCACTTCCGCGAGTCGTCGGGGCGCTTAAATGAGGAAGTGGGACCATCTGGGTGCGGGCGACCGAAGGGTGAAGGGCATTCGTCTTGCATTCCGTCGCTGCGAATTCAATGGCTGTACTCGTGCCATTCCGTCAAGCGTCAGCGAGGTAGAAGAGAAAGGGCTCCCATAGGCGAGTGCCAAAACAGGGCGGAGGGCAGGGGCGCATGCTAATTGTTCCGTTCATTCGTCCTTCCGAATCAAGGACAATGCTCTTTTTTGCGATTGCTTGGAAATTTCCCTGAAACTCGAAGCAGAACGTACCTCTATGCGATTTATCTCTTACTCTGCTAGGTACCGCTGAAATATTCTAATTACAATTAAATTGGAGGATTGGAAGAAGATGCATCATCAATTTTCGTCAGTCCTACCCAAGTTGTTTCAATGTATCACATATTCAAATAACTTTCTATCGTCTGAAAATTTTATGATAAGAGACGTATTTTACAAAAGGAGCCACGATCATGATTATATAAATAAATGCATTTGTTCCATGTTATTGCATTTCTGATGGCATCTTTATCTATGTCATACCGAGTGAGTTGCCGGGTTGACCTGTCTCGGGGAATGCTAGGACATCATGCTGCTCTTCGCAAGTTCCGACGCAGGTGATACATTCGCAGCAGGATTCGCATACTAAAGTTAGGTTGATGGAGCATTGTAGTTTTAGTACATGGTGTTGGCCTTGTTGTGAGTTGTAATAATATGGGTGAGGGAATCACGTACATCAAAATCTATCCCAACCGAATTTTTCCTCGTAAACGGATCGCACATACGGTCTGACAACACTTAAATGCAACTTACTCGTTTCAGTTGAAACCCGCAAAGTAAATGCAAACTCGGGCCAGATTTGCTAGCTCAAATGCACCGAATGTTCGTGGAAGCTCCAAAGGAATTAGTGGTTTGCGAGCAACGCGTGAGTAGCGACGGGCTCGCTCAACTTCTTCTCCTCGAGGGAAAGGAGGAATCGTTGTCTCGATGAGCGATAGGGATACAGCTCAACGGGGCTTGCTGTCCTGGACACCCAGGGAAGGGAAGTTGTCATGGGGCGTAGGGGAGTTGAGAGGGTGGAAGCGGGGTGGGGAGTTGGGCGCCCGTGTGTGCCGGTTACGCATGGGGGCATAGGCGGCGAATTTCATGTCGGTAGAAGGTGGGGCGATGCATTTTCGGGAGTAGGGTGGGTGTGCGGGCGTTTCATGGGGGATGGGGTGATGCCCAGCGCACACCCATGAGCGAGGGGTGGGGGGTGCCGACTGGAAGGCAGGGGAGGGGGCAATTTCATGGAGGAGAGGGCCTCATTGTTGGGGGATTTTAAGAGGAGGGTGGGGAGGACGGGGAGAGGGAGGCAATGTTTCGGCGGCAGCTGGGAAAGGGATCGTGTCGCAAGGGTGGTAGTCGCATTGTTGGAGGAAGAGCACACACTAGATATATGTAGAAAAGGGGCGGGTTGCGTGGGTGGGGGTCGGGGCCGTTCTATGGTAAAGATGATGTGGAGGGTGGAGGGATGGAGTAAGTCCCAGTGGGGGTTTCTGGCGTGGATGGACGGAGGGGGTGATTCGGGGGTGGGAAGGGGTGCAGGGCGGGGGGCTTTTCGGGTGGAAGAGGAAATATCGGGTAGTTGTCGTGAATTTCCTGCTGTCACGTCGGTGATTAAGGATGGCCTCTCCCATTCTCTCACTCTCTTCCCTCCTCCCCGGCTTCGAATCCGCTCGCATTGATATCGCTTTATTGGGTGGGGTAGGCCATGGGGAAGCGACGGAGTAGGGGAGGGGGTCTGAGGTAGATGGCCCCCGGTGGGCCTTGGGCGGTTTCCCATTCCCATCCTCTGCATTGTTAGCCGGGATGGGCCCCAGCGTTTTAGTGGGAGTCGCCGCCTCTGCGAGTATTTGTCATAGCTTCGATCTCTTTGGGGAATGGATTTTATAGGATTTATGGGTGGGAGGTAAAGAGTGTTGAGTGTTCCTGATTATTGGGCGGCACTCGCCGTTGAGTGCCGGCGAACACGCTCGGTTTGCCAGTGCACTTGTTCCGTGAATTCCGTAGCTTCGTTGATGGAGGTTGTTGCTCGGACAGCCTATCGCAGTGAAATTTGCTTTTCCAGCGAGGAGCGCGCACCCATAGCCGGAAGCGTGTTCGCCGTGTAATAATATGCTGTATTTCCTCCCCCGGTCATTTTTAATGCTATTCGGCTGCTAATATTCATACTCAGAGCTAGTTGAAGGCAATGAGAGAAAATTTCTACCTTGGATATCGGCATTTACGTGGTACCCTGCACGCCGCCGCTTGGATGCATGGCGGGAGGCGAATCTACACCAGGCTTGCTCAATCAACTTTGTGTGTTGCTTTAATTATTATTTAACTTGGAATTTTTATTAAAATCTTAAAATTCATGGGTTTAAAAGAAATAAAATTGTAAAGTACAATTCCATACATTTAGAATGACAAGTAGTAGTTTAAGTGACTTTTATAGACATTAGTAGCGAGTTTAAGACTTTTCCTCCATGACATTTAGTGATTGACAGGGATTTAGTTGTATTTGATTTAATATGGGGCTAATTTTCAAACGTAATTAATATATTTTAGTTTTAGTTTTCATTAACAAACAAAATTTGGTATAGTGGTGATTGAAGAAGCATGGGTGATCACAGTAGAATGTGTTTTATGTGTGTAAATATATATATATATATATATATATATATATATATATATATATATATATATATATATATATATATATATATATATATGTATGTATGTATGTGTGTTAATGTATATATTATTAAAACATTAGCAAACCATGGATCAATCTAAATATGGTGGAATTTCCGGTGTTTGGTTTGCTAAAATTCCTAGTTGAACGGAACTTTTCATTCTTCTATACTTGTTCCGGCTTCCCATAGGAAGAGTTGAAAATATATCCAAGAATAATAAATGAAACAGAAATACATGTTTGGAACTTCGCCTGGGCTGTCCCAAAGGACTTCCGTCTCGAATCCGAATTCCCCCATCCCGTTTCCAGCACCCGGTCGTGCGAAACACTCGACCATAACCATGTCCACAGAGCGTGACTCATTGGATTTCCCATATTAGCAGCCTGTCGTCCCTCCGTCCTTCTTACCGATAACCCATTACAGTAGCAAAACCTTAGCAGATGAATGCTGAAGGATCCGCCTTTGGAGTCTTGAGTAGGTGCATATTTAGGGCAAACTATGTGCCGCTATGACGTCCCGTTTGGAAAGGATCGCGTGAGTATGTATGTATTCGCCTTTCCTAAGAAGCGCACGCAAGCGGAAACTGTTTGCAGAATGATGAACACGTTCGGGCACCCCGTGCATATATTTTTTCTACCACACAACCCCCCACTTACTCCGCCAGCGTCCCCCAGCAGCGTCTGTCCCTCCCTCAGAAACCCGCTTCCTTTCCCATCCCCACCTACCCCTCCCCATTTTTCTCCTCTCTTTTTTTTACCACTCGAGCAGAAGTTCATCGTGCTCATGGATAAAGGTTGCATTTGTAATCCGGAAATGTTTAATGGCCCGGAACAGTCATGAAAACGGTAACCGCTGGCATTGCTATTTTGTCCTCTTCTCAACCTGTCCGCGTGCTAGGAATGTCTCGGAGTAGATGTGGCCATGAGGCTTTGCTTGGCATGTCAAGGATTGCTTCAAAGTCCAGTTATCCCTCTAGTGTTGAAGTATTTTTATGATTTTTCATGAATTAATGGGAAGTGATCGGAAAGTTTTCTTGGACCCCTAGTGGTGGTTTTTATACCTGTTCTTCGTGAATTGTCATCTATCGAAAACTAGTTAAAATACCGATTGAGTATGTAATAATATGCTATATATTCTTTCACAATCATTTTTGGGAGGATAATTTATTTGCGGCTAATTATTGGTTGATGTGTTAGCTAAGGTGACGTATATGTTTTTATCTGGCATACTAATTAATGCATGTGCATATAAGCATCAAAATGAGAGCCCTATTCCTACTCTCATTAAATATTTGCATGATTATAGGAATTAAATAAAAGCTTAAATACTGAGGATATATAAGTTTATTGGTAACTTCAAAAACCCTTTCATCGTTTAAATTAATATGCATTATAGTTACTAACCTAATAGGAACATACGGAAGTATGTCGCCGGGTCACGCTTTTCTGCCTACCAGAAAAGGTTGTTTATACGTTATCATGATGGTGAAAATTTTGTCTCTGTTATAAGTGGAATCAGCTTCATATTGCTGCCCTTCATTCATTTTTCAACATTTCCCGGTTCATTTAGTATTGAGCATCATTTTTATAGCATTAATTCTTTATTAATCAAGCGCGAAATTCAGTGGGCAACTCCAATGAATACAGATGGTCTTTTCCATAAATAAATGAATGCCTCATCATCCAAGCGCGTCCCTGCAAGGTTTTCTTTCTTCATTGTGTCCACTCCTACCTTATATAATCCTATTCATTTTCTCATTTAATTATAAACTTTCAAATGGGTATAAAAGCTCAGGGTTGAAAGGAGTTATGTCATACTTTTTGAGCCCTTTTTCACAAATGAAATTGTTTGCACCGAGCGGCCCTGACAGAATTGAATCTGTGTTCATCAAAACGTGCAACATGGAGGAACATGAGAGAAATGCTCTTTCTCAATGATCAAACATTTATCGCCGCCCCCATCGCGTCGTTACTCTTCCCCGCAACGTCTTCTCAGCATGCGAAAGCGGAAAATACACCAGACAGTCCCATCTTTCGTGCCAAATCGGATTTATGGCTCTCAACTCCACCCTTATCAATCAAAACCTTTGGTCTCCTCCCTCCTCGGCACCTTTTCTACATCCAGTCCTGTCCCTCTCCCATTAAATGCTTGCAAACCCATCAAAGCGATTCGCCCCATTGTCATCTCTCTCTCACTCTCTCCATTGGAAGCGAGCACCACTTGCCGTCTCACCCATCCCCCTCCCTTACTTCCCTCCTCGCACGAATCGCTTATCAATCTCCCCTTCCTTGTCTCTCTCTTAGCCACGGCAACCACTCAGCTCTCACGGCGAGGGAGAGAGCATTGATTGAGAAAGAGGCAATCGCTTTTCGTTTTGCCACTCGCATCTCTTTTCCCTGCATCCGTCGCCTCATCCCCAGCAGCACTCAACTCCCGCCCCCCTCACCCTCTCTGTGGCTACACCTTCGCGCACTTCTCAGGTATTTCGTTCCCTCCTGGCCCCTTGCTGCTTACATTACCTCCCGTAGACAATGCTCTCATCACCCCGTCATTACCCCATTCTTCATGTATGGCCCTCCGTTCCCGGCGCAAATCGATAAATCGACCAAGTCATATCACCGTTCTTTTTTTATTTACTGCCCGAGCATTTCTTTGGTGCTTTTTTTTTATTTTTCTCTGGAGGGTGTCGAACCGCAATCAATATTTCTGCCTTACTCGGGCGACTAGAAGTAGTACTCTGATTGTGTTGGGTAGTGTTGTGAGACTTTTTCATTGCGTCACTTTTCAAAATCGCTAGCCGACGTAGAGCGAAATATGACCCTTCGCGTATTCAGTACGTATTGCCTGATTTAATTTTTCTTTAAGATATTTACATCCATTCACTTGCTGTTGATGTTTTCTGATATTAACTGTCTAAAAATGCCATTACTTAAATAGTGGATGATGGAATTCAGACACAATAATTTCTCCCTTAGTGGCGCCTTTATGTAATCAAAGATATTACATTAGTAATTCATTTTTGGATTACAATTAACCGACAGTTTTTACGCATTCGATATGTCACCCAAATATTCTAATAAATACTGCGTTGCGCTTCGATCTGTGATATATTAATGTTAGAAACTTGCAGCAGCCGTCATAACACATATATCGATCAAAGGCTTCAACTTTAACTCATATTTTATTTTTCTAAACAATGAGAGTTTTTCTCGGTTACAGTAAAACTATTGCTGGTTCGCTCCGATATTTAAGCCTGATAATGTGCAGTTATTACAATGACATAACCGTTTCTATTAAATAGGTAATGCAAATCATTTTCGTAAGAAAAAACAGCGGTAAAATATTTCATTTCTTACCAGTGCAGATGTTTTTCACATGGCACATCCTGTCATTTCATTCTATTTCAAACGTAGTATCAGAAGATTTGAATCATAAGGCCGGGCTCGTGAGGAACCCTGTGGTTTCAGCGAGACTTATACGGAGCTTATGATACTTACTTTTCGGGTAAGTATACGAATTTGTTTTCAAATTTTGCGGCCCTTGACTTTTGGTCAGAGGAATATATTAGTGCTTACTGAAATAATATGAAAGCATTGGGTACAATTTCACTGGGTTCCGGTAAATATCCTAGTTCCGCATCAGTCACCTTGGATGTTTAATGCATTGCATTCAATTGATTCTTTTTTCTTATGCTCACATCTATACCTCATCTCGCAAGCCGTCGCAAGGAAGTGCGGGAGGGGTTGTGAGGTTACGAGGCGCACAATGTCTAATCCAAAACTTCCACAAAAACATGGCAATCCATGAAACGCTTAAAGGGCTCGTGGAAGGGGGCGACAGGATATAATTCATGCAACATCCGTAACGCACTTCACAATGTTATACTGTTAGGAACCACCCCTGACTACTCTAAGAACACAAATAAGGAATCCCTTTGATAAGGGGGGGGGGCTAACATGCAGCGATCTCACCAACTATCAGGTAGCTATCCGCTCATGCCGGACGGAGATTAGATTTAGATGTCTTCGTATGTTATTGCACCAGCAGCTGAAACTAAAAAGCCCTCTGATATTTGTTCATACAAACATAGGGAGATTGGCTTTGAAGTGCAATTATTGCCGAGTCATGCAATTATATGTCGGCGCTGCCTCCCCCTTTCTTCTGTCGTCGCAGCATTCGTTTGCTTCTTTGCCCTTTCAGAGCATCTTTCATCCCACTCATTCCCTGTCACTCCCCCTTCACACCCATTCCTTCGCTTCGCACTCTGCACTTATCGTCACTAAGGCCTTCTCTCCGCCCTATGTCGCCAGTCCGCGCCTCTGGGTGTCCCGTCATCCCACCGAAGCTACCCTTTCGTCGTCGGAGGGGGGCGTTGAGGCGACCGGTGAGAACGTGTGCGATCGCTCTAGCCGAGACACGTGCTCTTGCTTGCTCCGACGCCAGAGAACCAATTGTGCCAGAGGGGGAAACAGCGTGACTGAATTAGTCTCCGAGATATTGCTTTGTCGCGTTGGAGTGAACTGCAGGGCAAACGTGTGACATGCCAGTTCCTTTTGTCTATAAGTGCTTTATGATGGCATTTCATAAATGCGTAGAATTACCCAAGTTTCATAAAATCTCGTTTTACTAAAATCATTCCGGTTTTATTTTCAGTTTAAGTCCATATTTATACAACTGTTCGTTTTTTTTATTGAAAAGTAGACATGGTGCCCTTTATATTGCCTAATTTAAATGGTTCTTAATTAATCTGTTAATGTTGTGGTTAATCAAGATAAATATATTATGATTAAATATACTTATAAAGTGTCCGATTCAAAAAGATAAGGCTGGGGCGACGGCTTAGGAAATGGAATTTAAAAGAATTAACTGGAATGGCAAGGAAGGAATATCAGCAGGGATTTTTGATAGAAATCATGAGGCAGGAAAAATGGATGAAAACCATATTCAGTTAGGCAAACGAGGAAAGGGCAGGAATATGATAGGGATGTTGGGCTGAAGGAAGGGAGGAAGGAAGGATACAGAGAGAAAGAGGGGCTTTTTTATAGAGTAGAATTTAGGATTGTGTTTTTTTTGGAGAAAGGAGATATTAATTTAGTAGTTGTGTACATCCAAAACCTACCTTAACCGGTAGGTTTCCCAATAAAAATGTTCGTCCGTTCTCCCCGCCATATGTTTTTATTCCCACTCGTCTTTGGGTTGCCTTTTTTCTGAATAACTTCATTAGCTTAATTTTCCTTTTATTCTTACGCGAAGGCAAATAGGAGTTTACAACTGCTCGTTTGCTCTGTAATATTCTTAAAATATAATCCAGTTAAGTGTTTGAACCCCAATAGTTTGATAGCTACGTTGAGGTGTTCACCGCGTGGAAACTAGTAGAGTTGTGCGTCATCGATGCCTTCACTTTGATTTATTTAGCCAACCCGCGTAGCAAGGGGAGTAAAGTGGACCACGATTCCTCCGGTCCCCGGTCCACAGATCTCTCTACGCACTCTTCATAAGGAAAACCTTTGGATGCATTCATGTCATCTCTTACCACAATTAATGTGATTCCCATTTTGTTTTCCATGTCTGTATGTGTACAAGCCTCCCGTTATTTGATGCTTGGGCAGGTGTACGTGCTTTTCTCTCGCCGTTCGAGTTCGTTCACATCTAATGTTTGCATCCTAATAGACGTGGCAGTAAATGAATAGGAAATGAAAGGGTAGAGAACTAGCAGAGTGGTAATGAACGCCATTGACAATGAGCTTTTGTGTCGGTTCCGATTCGATTATGATTGAAGGAATTGATATGAAATAAAATGTCTCTTATTTTAAATGGTCATGTCTTCGCACGATTTACTCTCTGTATATTCCAGCCTACAGAGGTTTGATGAAGTTCTACACATGCCTAACATAATTATTATCTCTATATGCAGTGAGATTCTTTGCATTGGAAAATCCTTGCATTTAAAATTGCTTGTTCGAGCTCAGGAAAAATATCGAAATATGGCTTTAATTAAATATCTTTGATTAAAGAAAGTTTATGGAGGAAATTCCCAAATAAATGAGGACTATATCCTTAAAATTTCGTGAGTTTTTATGTAATAGGGATATAGTCTATTTGCATCAGTTTTACAACGCTTTCATTTTCCCTGCGTTTTCTCTGAACATAATCTCCTATAAATTATTTCATAGAGTAAAGAGATAGTTTACTTGTATGCGTATGAAACTTGCAA
Organism: Hetaerina americana; assembly: GCF_022747635.1. Taxonomy (NCBI): domain Eukaryota; kingdom Metazoa; phylum Arthropoda; class Insecta; order Odonata; family Calopterygidae; genus Hetaerina; species Hetaerina americana. Next base: position 41,539,826 of record NW_027287095.1, read on the forward strand.
TGAATACCTTATTAATTCTTTCAAATAATGCAGTTACTTTTGCAGGCGTAAATCTTGCGAGTTTTTATTTATGTGTTTGGGTAAATCGCCTCATGCCGTTTCCTTAAAGCCAGTATTATTTTACAGCAGTGCATGCACATGTTAAATGATTGCTCACCTACATACCTTGCCTAGTAACGACAACATAAACCGGTTTGTACTTACCTCTGAACGAGCTAACAGAACAGACGCGTGCATGTTAGGTTTTATTTGCATATAATTCGCCGGCATCACGTGCCGCCCGGAGCGACACAGCCTCTCCCCTTGCCCCAGCACGTTCCAGCCTTTCTCTTCTCATTTCATTCTCTCTCTCCTCTCTCCGTCTCTTTCTCTCTTCTTCTCTTTTCCTCCCTCCACTACACTCCTCATTTTTTTCGCCCGCGGATTCGGCTTCCCAGGACGGCGCCCGCTTTATATTTTCCGCCTTTTCCATTTCATCGTCTCCCTCCTCACCCCACCCATCTCTCTTCCTTCCCCTTCTGTCGGCTACCCTCTGACTCCTCCCGCGGTCATCAATTCGTCTGTCCCTTGCGCGCGCTTTCCCTTCCCCCTCTCCCCTGTTTCTCATTATGCACGGGGTAGACTGACCGACCGGGGAACGAACGCTCCGAATAAAAACACTCTTTCCAACTCCCACGCGTCCTCCTTCGATTTAAAAAAAAATGAGCGGTCGAAGAGACGGTACCGTTTCCTTGTAGTAATTTATCGCCGACATATTGCAAGCATTTCTCTCAGCGGCAATTTACGATGTGGGTCAATGCGTTCGGATTTATTGACCTTATTATCGTGTCTCCGAATAATGTGTTCGGTCGCTTTTCCATGATGGCAACATGTATTTTCGCAGCGGGGATTGATCAGTGGAGGAGGGATGAGGGAAAAGGCTCTCTGTGTGAAGAAATATTTTTGCCGGGCGGGCGGTTTGTATTTTTCATTCGACTGATGGTTCTAGCGAAGTAAAAAAATAGGTTGTCGGTGGCTGATTAATTATGTTATTTTGGTCTGTGAAAAATACGTTTAGTCGATGCTTGCTTTAAAGCTATTCGACATCGTACATAACTCCTTTCGCACCGCTTACGGATTAGAACGGTGTATTATGTTTCTACAACATTTTCTATGTGTGTTTTAACTGTGTAGATTCTTTCGGATTTAGGTTTTTCGGAATGTTTATTTACTGATAAAATTCGTCAGTAACATATTTTTTGTTGTAATCTGTGTGATACAAGCTTTGATATTCCGTTTCTGATCTTTGGCGAACTCGCAATTTTTATGCCTTATTGAAAGATTAGAGAATCATTTCGAAGCCCATTTAGACACTATGGTTTTTTCCTGACTCAGTAGCTAATGTATTCTTTAATTACTATTGGCACTAGGCGCATAATATATGGACGAATTTCTGTAGCTCTGATTCTTTATCATATCTGAAATGCAACGAATAGTTTTGCGAGTAAGGGAGTTCATTAAAATTAATTTTTTGATCAAATAGGATAGGCCTGCATAATTACAGACGTTCTTAATCTGCTAATTTGATAAATTTAGTTGAAGAATACTTTAAAGCATTTATCTTACCAATGGAGGCTGCTTCCTAAGAGATATTGTGAAGACAATATCCAAGTTATGTCTCATTCATGCATATTATCAATGGGAATAGCATTCCTATACTTAAAAAAAGTGCATTCATATTTAATGCTAATAAAAATGAAGCATGGGAAGGTGAAAAAAACTTGTGAAGGAAGTCTATAAAGACCGGAAGGAATATTAACGGATAATATTTTATTTTAATCACGAATCAGTTCAGTCGTCCCATCTCACTCTCGGAAAAATTTGTACTGCAAAAACAGCTTCCCTCACTCATTTCTCCCCCGATTCCCGTTCCATAATCCTTTCTGCCTATGAAACATTATTATATTTACAAATACCGCCTATTCAGTAACCAGCACTCATCATAGTGGCTGCGCGATTGAACAATAGTTCGCTGAAACACCAAACAAAGGCGAGGCTCAGGAAGGTGATTGAAGGGGACCCATATGGTGGAGTGTGCTGCTCGAGAGGAAGAATCTTAAACGGGATTAGATGGGAAGAAAAAAGGAATTTGGACCTTGATGATAGAATTTATTTCATGAATCATCGCTCTTGTATTGAAAAGGAAAAATAAATCCATGAGCCTTGAAGCGGCTTACGCACCCGTAACCCCCAAACGACAATTTGAACGGATGCTGTGTCGACCCTTTCTTACTCATCGTTTTCGTACTGCTAACTTCAAGTATTAGTCGGTTGCATAAGGCTGGCATCTTGGATTTTGAATGCATTAAGTGGATTAATCCTCCGTCACGTCTCGATGAAATGCATGAAGATTTATTTTTTCTTTAATTTATGTTATGCCTGTCTTACTCGAAAATCCTTAGTGAAAATAACCCATCCTTTTTTATGAGCCTACATAATCAACCGCTCGAAAATTTTGTTGTTGGCAATGGCAACCGATATCTATCGAAGCGATAATTTAAAGAACATCTCATTAAACTTGAATGCCGAGGATACTTTTCGAAAAAAAGGTTCTTCGTGTTGTTAAAGACTTTCAGTTGGTGATTTTTGGTTTCGTGTATTGTTTATATTTCTTGTATAGTTTATCATAAAAGTGTAAATATTCGTCAAAACATTCTTGTTCTTTGCAGACGAATGACATCGTCCAGGTCCCATAGTCGGAATTATGAAGTGGTATCTCATATTAATGCGCCTGTCTGAAATGCTTCTCTCACGAACGGGCGTCAGAAAAGTGGTGGTGGTTCGATACTTCAGAAGCCTCGAAAATATCTAATCCTCGAACCGCCTAAGTTCTCGTGAAATGCAAGTCATGATCGACGATCGTACGTAATGCCCTTCGTCTCTCCACCCCTCACCCATTATCCCACGCACCCCATAAACTCGCCTCCTCCTCTCCTGCAGTCCACCCGTCTTCCCATGGCTCTCCCGCCTTGCCCATCGAAATCGCTCCGAGTGACTCAGTCACACATCTCAGGCTTCAGCTGAGATCTCGTCAGTGATCCTATTCATGGCATTTCACCTGTCTTCTCTCAACCTTCCGTACAATGCTGGCGGCCTTCTGTCCACTCACGGATAGGTTTCTAAACGCCTTTTTCTAAAAACAATTTCAGATGAGATTTTCCTACCCATACGTTTTAATCCTTGCTCAGTTTCGATTACTTCATCAGAAGGTAATAAAACTCAATCAATTGCATTAAAAATGCCATTCTTGTTTTTATCATCTAAAAACTCTAAATCGATCAGATATTGTTGCCTTCGTAATAAACTAATTACACAAGAATAGAGAATAAGTTTCCGTCACGGATACCATGAATTAATTTTCAAATATGAATTATTTTCATGAAATTTTGTAAATAGAAGTTGAAAATAATCGTTTTTTCAATAAGTGTTATTAAAACGTTCTAATAGTTCAAATTTTAAACAAAACCTTTTAATCGTTGGTTAGTACCTAGTTAGACATTGTTATAGCTACCAGCTCAAAAATCAAATTGTCGATAGCGAGCATGTTTAATGAATGAACTCTGTTAACTGCTTATTAATAAATTATCATTTTCTATAAGCGTTAAATTTAACTTCACTAAGCCATAGCGTAGAAAATTGAACAAGGATTTAAATGATCGAGTCGACTGTGCTATAGCAAAGCTCCAAATGTGAGCAACTTAAAATTAATGTAAAAATGCACATTCGGGTGTGAAAAAATCAAATTTGTTGGCATAATGGGTTTTTCATGCAAAATTCATCAATTTTGTACTTATTATTATTATCAAATTATCGTTCTACATTTTGTTTTTATTAAAAGTTTAACAAAACTTTGCATTTGCCCCTGCTCTTCGAATGGTGTGCAAACCTTAATAGGTCAAAAGCTTGAATGTCGACCATTGACGAAGGAAAAAATGGAGGATGTATTTCAATGTGTTCTTAAGCCGACCATGTAGACAAAATGAGCAAACAGATTGTTTGGCATGAGCATTACTTATTCATACTACTCAGGCATGTACGAAGTCATGAAATATAAAACAGAAGGTCGCATAATGGATTCTTTTTATTTCTCTCCTGTGATTGGCCGGAATTCTCTCAAGTATTTAGCATATTATTTTGCCCTCATGAATATATTAGCGGGCGCACCAATGAGTACCATATGCATGCATTTTCATTCTCTTTGCTTCTTTTATTCATCATTTTATTTTTCTTCCGCGTATATACATTTGGCATTTTCATCTTAAACCGTCCTCAATATTTTTTTAGTACCTTTGGTTACCGTTTGTTTCCTAAAGTAAAACAGAATTGTCGTACTGATTAATGAATTATTAGCTTCAACTTTCGATAACGCTGAATGGAATTCATTTCGTCTTAATATCAAGTTTAAAGTTCTATGCAAGCGATATTTTTTATCTCCGTTTCGGGAATTTAAAAAATGCTACTTCCAAAATAATTTAGGGAGTCTTTAAAATTACTAGCGTGCATTATCTCAAGGATTATTTTGACCATTTTTAACCAAGTTTAAAGTTCTATGCAAGCGATATTTTTTATCTCCGTTTCGGGAATTTAAAAAATGCTACTTCCAAAATAATTTAGGGAGTCTTTAAAATTACTAGCGTGCATTATCTCAAGGATTATTTTGACCATTATATGTATGCCGTGCGAACCACGGCTTCTGTAACTTATCGATCATGCGAGTCCATCGAAATCCGTGAAACCGCTCATTTCATTTGCTGCCTTCGTTCCGCGGGTTCAAATTGAAGCCCTGTGCGTGGGTTACGTACTCCGCCCCCCCCCCCGCTTGCCGCTTTAGTCCTCCCCAAATGTTACCTCTCCGCTCGACTCCTTTCCTCCTCCTCCCAAGTCCCCGGCCCCTCTCACCGCTGGCCTTAACAAAACCAACCCACCAGCATACATGGCACCGCCGAATTTCTCCCCCTCGGCTGGAAAGGGCATTTCTCGCCTAAACACTTCCCCAACTGCTCAAACCTTATATCCTTACATTATTAATTAGTCTCTCTCTCTCTCACGCAGACTACACCATCCCAGTGAGTTGTTGTGTTGCCATGAGCAACACAACTCTTCCTCTTTCCCCACCCTCCATCCTTCCGTTCCGCCCACTCCCCCCCCTCCTGGAGGCTGGCGCCTCCCTCTCCCCCTTGCAGTATGGCGTCCCGCTCTAATTTCCATAATCCCTCGAAGTCCCTCGCAAACCCCCGCGTGTTTCATATAAGATCTGGACGTCTGATTTGCTCCAGCGTCTTGAGGTTTTCTCCTTCTCTCTTGTCGGTTGTTTCCACGGATTTCGGACTGTCAAAAGCTCGCTCGGAATTTGCTGATGAATTTTGTGCGAGGTGCCGTTGTTATGAGGAGAGGGATGGAGGGTGTGTGCGGTCTGAGCAGACGTTTTGGATAGGAATTAGTTAGATAAACTCCTTGCCGTTTGCGCTGCGCAAGGAAATTGAAATTAGCGCGTGATTCCCCGTTTACTCAGGGATTAGGGCGCCTGCCTTTTGGGGATGCGTAAATATTTCATACAGATTGTTTCATAAGTACTTTTCAACTCGTACCTTGAAAATTTGCGTTTTTGCCAATTTCCCAAGTATAAAGGGGTTTCGGAGACTTCCATTTGTGACATTATTACACGTTCGCATGGAAGTGTGGGACTTTGCGAAAACGTCTTGAAAATGAGTTTGTTCGTAGAGCGCGGTGAGGTTTCGCTATGTTGGTGGAATTGTAACGATATTTTGTTCAAAAATACCAAAGTATTAGTTGAATGAGCGGTATCACAATGTTTTGATAATTTACATATTCGCAAGATGAATATTTTACCAGTTTTATAAATTTTGCTTCGGTTGTTGTCTTTAAATGCACTTGACAATTCTTACAATATTATCAATATAATAGTGTTATATTATCGCCTTATTTACTCGAAACGTAATGTGTGACGACGATCCGGCATGTGCGTATTCACATGGAGTAGGTAGTTTTGATCGTCCAAAAATCTTGTCATAATCTCCAATCGGTTATATTTTTATAGTTTCCATGAGTAATAAGCCAATTATGTACAGTTTTTTCTGAAGAAAAGATTATTTGTAGCCCTGTCTAAAGTTGAATTCTGTTTTGAAGAATGTGCTAAAAATCTAAAGGTGTTATTTTCGTGAGACGAAGGAAGGATAATGGACATAGTTGGTAATGGTTTCAGGCGCCGCAGAATAGTGGATGAAGGTTACTAGGGAATGATTAATTCATCATTTAAATTGCTTTAGCTTAAACTTTTAATGGTTTTTCGCAACTTAGGAGTCCAATCTATGTAAGATTCTTGTTCTTGGATTAAAAATCATTAAATTTTCATAGAGTGGCGTCTTCTGAGGAAATAGATGTGGGAAAGTGCTCCGTTGGTTTGGAATTCCCAGAAGGGAGGGCTTGCCTTCGAGTTCCTAGGAGCGTTGCTGCCGAGGCACTTGTTAATTGCTTCAAAGATTCCATAATGAAATTAAGCGCGAATTAGGTTCCAAACCATTAAACATGAAGTACCTAAAGGGAGGGTGGTGAACTTCTTCATTGATATAACCGCGTCTCCTTCAATTTTCAACCGAGCCATTAGTAAGGTTGCCTCTCAATCTCCACCTTCATTTATCAACCCTCCGTCCTCTTCTTTTTACCTGGCGCCCACTCTCTACTTCTGTTCTTCGTCACCCCTTTCGCCTTTCGCGCGTCCTTCCCTCCCTATCGGTATGTTTGCTCAGTTCCGCCATCCCTTCTTATTGCCGTCTGCGTCGTGTACTGTTTACGAGCAATTAGGATCAGGTGTTACAAGGCTAAGGAATTAATTTCTTAAGGAAAAGCTGAGGTATTTGAATGATTTTTTCTTCTAAATCCTGTTTATGTTTCGTTCGCGAATATTCTCGAGGAATAATTACAGAATGTCATTTTCGCTGCAAATGTTACTCTTTTCGCTCACGGTCATACCCATTATTTTAATTAGCTGTTCTGCGTATGGACTGCAAATTCATGAAATGTAGTTCTGAACTTTATCCTATTTTCTGCTCTGCTTTCTTTTGCCTTTTCTTATTCTAAAACATATATTTGTTCAAAGAACTTTTGGTTATGCCTTGTAAGGTATTGACAAAAACTAGTGCATCCGCTTTTTCTATTTCGTAAGTCCTAGCATCTTAACTTTTGGATTCAGTATACGTGGATCCACTCTAGATCACTCCCCGTCTGTTTCTAGTTGTCATGAGATCAAAGACATATCCCAAAGATGGAAGACGTGTGATATTTAAATCAAAAATATTTTTTTTCACGCTTGTCTTTCACCTTTTCAGTTTGATAGAATAATTGCGGATAAAAACCTAAACATTATCTCTAGAACTTTCTGTCTCAAATGTGAATATTGTGCAATGAAATTCTCTGCGATTTATAGTAATTATTTGGTTCAATTTTCACTTAGAATACGCCATAATAATTTGATTTCCGCGTAATTCACTCGAAATAGTTAGCAGCCTTCTGATAAGTAAATAAAATGGACTTCTTTCCCTTATTTATTTGTCCTTGTGTGTACCTACTCCACAGTGCAAATTTATCTTCAATTGCAAATAATCATTCTAGCTGGATTAGAATAATGTGATGCTTAGGTATATAATAAATTAAAAATGAGCGATTCAACAATCCATGTCAATAAAATATCATTATGTATTTGTTCCTGAGTATGTTTATGATTCGTGCGTAAATGCGCCGTATTCAAAATAACTTTGGATTCAACAATGATATGATTTAGAAATATCACGATGAAATATAAAGAGACCAAATGATAATTGGCAGCTTTTTGACCAATTTTTCAACCTTCTACCGTTCCATCATTTAACTATGGGAGCGGTTTAGTTTATTTTAGTTCAATGATTTCACGATCTCGTAATTGCTTTTGAAAGAGAGAAGCTTGCTAATATCATATAGTTTAGTTTTATCCATTTTTCACTCCATTGCATTATTCTCCTCTTGTGGACTTACCCGTTCGGATCGCCACGCATGATATTCTTCCCTGTATATCCTTAATGCCCTCCTTCACTTATTTGTCATTAACCCAACATCACCACATTCCGTTGCGCCTTGTTCTTCCCATTATTACTCTTCTATCGTACATTCGCTCACCTCACCGGTCCTTTGCGCCCACTTTGGCGGCCACCCTTCCTATCGAAGGAAGGCACACAACCTCGAGTCCGGCACCCTCCGACCGTGGCCTCTCCGCCCGCCAATGGGCTTGCTCTGCAGTAACTTTTTTACTATCTGGTATATTTCGCCCACCCCCTTAAACTTCCTTTCCGTCGCCTTCGCCCTACCTCCACGCGCAATTTCACAAACCAACCCCCTTTAGTCCTCTCTATGCCTGGCCGCCCCTCCTCACTTCCTTTGGTCGTTCCTCGCCTGCCACCTCATTTCCTTCGTTCCTGATTCGCACACCAGCAAACTTCCACCTTACTCCATCACACCGCTGACTTTTTGATTTCTTTGCAATTCCAAGATTTGTTCCCTCTATTCCAGTAATCTGTATTGTGAAACTAGAGTTCTCACGCAATTTGGTTTGTCATTTTTCTAATTTTAAAGGTTTCTTACCTATAATATCTCGTAATTAAACGGTGGATTTTATGTTGCCTCTAAATATGAAATTTATATTTCGTCCGTGAGCGTGTATTAATTCCTTCGTCCGTAAGCTGCAATTGACTATTTATTTTTAAGGTTATTCATGCATTTTTGGGGGAAAGAATTTTCGAGATATACTTTGCAACCAAGATTATATAGTTTTAATGTAGATTTGTATTAATTTTCCGTTATACTTTAATTATTTAATGATTTATCCTTCTTTAACCTGGTCACTTCTCTTTTTTGTCGACGACCTGAATAGCTCGATTCCGATCTTAATATATATTCTGAGTGCACCTTCATCACCCATTTTTTTCTTTCCCCATCATAAAATATAACGTGCTAAATATGATGATTTTTCCCTTGATTCATGATTAAAGTTTCTATTTCGAAATTACTTTATAGAACGTGGGCGTTTTTAATGACGTTCTCGCACTTCACTCTTTCACGTATTCACCATATTTTACGTTCTCTGCATATTAAGCAACCTTGTTAAATCTGCCAAATGTATGAAATGACTAGAGAATGTATCAGGCTCTATTATATGTCCCCCGTCGATTTTTCTTTTTATTTCAGAGACGTGGGAATGACCTCCCCGTCTACCGTCTGTCCCTTGGGTGCTTCCTACGTCTTCATCTACAGCCTCCCCTTACTATCGATGCCATTATTCCCTCATCTGGTTTCTCTCCGCCCGCTCCTCTGCTGTGCGTCGAATATTTCGTTATCTCGTTCTACTACTATTTTATTGGTTGGATGTCTACGTGACCTCCATGCGCCAGGACTCGTCCCCTATTCCGTTGTATCCTTTCAGCCACCATCCCCACTTCAACTTTGCATCGTTGAATACCTTTCACCCAATCATCGAGAGGTCTTCGTTCAGTACGTTTTCCACTTGCTATGCATTACCGCAGGAGTACGTGTCTCTTCCACCTCTCGGCCATTATGACTGTCCATTGCTTCGTATGCGCCAAGCGTAATAAGCTGCTTTATTTCGTAGGTCAATTCGCCACAACAACGTTCTCTATGCCTAGGCATTCTTTCCTGGTATGTGACTTTGAAGAATGATTTCAAGTTATATGAATATACTACAGCATTTGGAAATGGGTCTCATAATTTCCTTTAAGATAATATCAGAACGTAAAGTAATGTGTTTTTTCACCACACTTCTTAAGATAACATTTGACGGGCATCATTCTGATATATGTACCATACGGCCGCTTGGATGGTATTCGTTCCTCAAGGACATTTTGGCCTGTCAAATGAAATAACCTCCGGGGTTAAGGATATTTGAAGAGAGGTAATATTTCAAACTAACTAGACTTATTCACATGCCACATAATAAGCTTAAAATGGCTTATTTTCACTCTCACACGTTTGGTATGAGCAATTAATTATGCATGCAAACCTATATATGCAAATAAAATGATGTATATTTTAGTATGTAAATATCTCTCTTTTGAAATATTCTTGATTTCCTCTATATTTCCCACCTAAGAGGTTGTTTAACTCATGGTTCAATTTGTTCTTATGTTTACACCGTGGTACTAAGTTTTCGATACAACCACGAAAAAATACTTTTTTGATTATTTTATCTATCCACCACGGAATCGGCCTTGGGAGTTTTGTAGCTAATACGGTATGAGAAGGAGCATGAAGTGAAAGAAGGCAAGGAAGAAATTAGAGGTTTTGAAAATATGACGTCACATCCAATGGCCCGGCGGACGGTGTGGGATACAAGGTATTCGATGGAATCCTTTTTCACCTCAAGATCAGATGAAAGACCGCCAAAAATGGGGGCACAAATGATTGTTTGCTCTTAAGTAGTCTACAAATTTTTATATGGAGAGGCGTATTAAAATTATGACTTAAATGCTCAGATTGGTTGGCTTGAAGACCAAATATTCAATTAGTTACGCTTTCATTGCAACATGAAGCACGTGAAGCAGAAGCGATGCCAAAGTGAAGCTTGAGCGATTCTTGATCGAGGCCAAGCACTCGAATTTGAAAATATTTTAATGCACTGTTAGGAAACATGCTTGTGAATATGCTTATCCATTTTTACGCAGGTTTTTACATTCAGGAAGATGGAACGAACTATTAATGTCTTTCGCATTCCAATGAGATCATTAACCTCACTGAGGCTGTTAGGAAAACATTGAAGTAACGGAGGATAATACTCGTACCATCTAACGTCAAATCATGAGTTTAAATCAAATAAGCGCAGAATGGGTCAGGGTTGTTTTTAGAAAGCATCATCCAGGCTATTCTCTAGCAAATTGGGACAAGAACCAGAGCGTCGTTTCTCCTATCCATCCGATCGATGAGAATTGGGTGAAACAACGTCCGTTGTTGTCACTTTGTACCGTAAACACTGATTTTATCCTTGATCCAAAGGCCCCGATGTGAGAAATTTGACAACAAAATCGCCTTTTCACTCGGAATGAAGAGCTGGAAAAGTTATGGAATCAAGCTCCGGGACCGATTAAATAAGGGAGCCTTTCGTCGAGGAAGGGTTTTGAATTTGGGGGAGGGGGAGTGGAGACCAATGGGGGGGGTCTCTCCGAGTTTGGGTGTGGGAGTGTGGCGGGTGGGATGAATGTTGGGCGCCGTGGAGAGAAGGGACGGTAATGGTCGGCGAGTGCGGGGCCACAGGTAATGTGATTTAGCGCGGTCCACTCCCTCATATTCAAACGGCCACCCCCATGTCACCAACCCCTCCTTCCCTTCTTCCCGTTCTTCGTAATTCCTCCTCCCTCACTAACCTCATCTCCCAACTGCCGACCACTCTTCAGTCCGCTCCCCGTCCAACCAAAAGCCCTCCGGTGCGGCCACATTATATTTCCCCTCTCGAGCGAAGTAGGAAGACATTCTCTGAAGGATGAGCAAAGGCGTTGAATGGGCGGAGTATGGGCTGACTGGGGATAAAGTACCTTCGTTTAAGAGAAAAAGGTTTTTCTTATAGAGACACTGCATATGCTTACAAGTCTTAACATGGGCTTTGCCCAAGTGGATTTCAGTGGACAAATTCCCACAAATTTGGCGCTTTTCATGAGTCAATCATGCAATAAGTCCATTTTTTTCAACTTTATAGGATATTTTTTTCCGTTATAGTATTATGATAAAGGAAAAATGAAAATTTAATGCGAATTTTGAATTAAATTTTTAATGCCTGCTGCTCAATAAAATGAGGAAAGACCTTTGAAAAGATTCTCAAGAAAACAGGTGTATTTTTCCTTTATGATTAAAAAAAGTATGCGTTTGTCGAAAAAGCGAGATTATTTTATCCCGATTTGTGGATATTTCGAATTGTTAAAAGTCAGTTTGGTACGTTTAGGCACAGCAGTAGTCCCATCCCCCCCTAGAGGGATAACTTTCCGTTCCGCTAATTACCGCGAACGATTTTCAAAAGGAAACGTCCCCCACTAACCTGCCCCGAGAATAACTTCCGTGAGAAAATGAAAAAAAAAAGGAGTGAGCACACCCGCTGAAACGGAGGGAAAGGAACTTTCGGACGAAAATGCTTCCACAGCGTGTAAGGCGTCGAACAATGGGGAGTAGGGGTGGAGAGGACGAGAAGAGCGCGCACAAAAGGGGAAGAGGAGGAAGAGGAACACGGGTGAGATGGAGGATGGCTACGAGGGTTCGGGGAGCGGAGAGGGAGTGTGGCAAATGAGAGATGCAACGAGGGTGTTGGGAAAGGGAGGGGTGGCGTGGTGAGAGCCCGGGGGGGTGGAGGTATAGGAGAGGGACAGCGACGGATTGGTGGGGAGGGGTTGCTCGCTTGTCGGTCGCCGAGGGGTGGGAATATGGAGGGTGGGGGTGGACGAGTGCTAGGGAATTACGCAGATTGGGGAGGAGGGAGTCCACGCAGATACGTGGGAGGGGGAAAAGTTGTGTGCGGGACCCCTGCAGGCGGCTTGGGCGTGCGCTTGGGGGTGGAGAGATGAGAGTGGGATGAATGTGGGTGGGAGGTGCGAGGGGGTGATGGGAAGGCCAGGTCGGGACGGGGAACTAACGTTGGATACAGGGGTGGGCTGCTCTCCACCTCCTTCTACCCCTTCCCTCGCTCCTTCCACCACCCCTCCTCCACTCGCGATTGATAGATTGATTAAATTCCCAGATCCGAGTGCGGGGGAGCAGTGGTGCGATGGGGGTAGGAGGAAGGGGAAGTTTGAGCGAGTGGAGGGAAAGGAGGTGTTTTAGGGCTGGGGAGAGATATGGGGTGGGTGGCGGTGGTGCGTCGAAGAGAGTGGGGGAATAGGTAAGCAGGGTGGGACGGCGGGTGGTTTGGCGAGACGTGAGTGAGGGTAGGAGTTGAGGAGGGAGCTTTTCCGTGGGGTAGGTGGGCGTGAGAATCGGAGGAGTGAGACTTGGGTGGCGGAGGGGTAGGGGGCTTGGATGGCAGATTTCGAAGTTGCTCCTATATTGCTCGGCCCTGCCTGCGTCTGAAGCGGAAAGAGCAAACTTAAGATTGGTGTTTAAACTTTATGTCTAAGCCTAGAAAGTAGCGATAATTACGATTTAGGAGGGGTTTTTAGTGGCCGTAGGAGTGAACGAAATGCGGAGGAGGTGGTGGAAAGAAAATAGAGAGTAAGGGGTTAAAATTGGAAGTATAAATAAAACGGTGGCTTAGCGGAACGTCCTCGGCGCGAGAATATTGGCATGTCATAGTGCTCGGAAGTGTTTCAAGGGAATCTCCCGGAAATTACTTTATCTCGTGCCTAGATTTTACGACGAGTTAAATTCTGATAAGGAGAGCGTCTGCTCTCGTCTTGCCAGCGGGAAGTTGAGTGGTATTTTTATGTCATTTAAAAACTCCGTGTCAGAGAAGAAATCCTGGGAATAGGACGTCATTTCGTTCTCGTCTGGATGTAATTTCAGTCTCATCTTGGCACCGTTTCATGGAAATCAGATCCTTAAATTATAGACGTTTTTAGCGTAGATTTTATGCAAATGATTCCGTCTGGGTATGTTTAGATCAAATTGTATTACTTGAAATTGGACTGTATTTGCCGTGTTGTCAGGTGCAATAAAATAATAATGCTGAAAGACGAAAATTGATTAGGAGAGTACTGACCGTGTGAGAAATGTTACTACACATAACTAATTGTTTTCTTTTGATATTATAAATAGATACCTTTTGCTCTTAATATTTAGCATCGACTTAATCCATTCACAAATACCTTGAAAATTAAGAATTCTAGGCAGGGATGATTTTGTACCAGCGGGAAGTATTTTGCATCGCAGACAAAATTACAAGTATTTCAGGTGGAAAAAACAGCCTCCTTTTCTAGAAAATTCGCTGGAAATGAAAACGCAATGGCAGAAGGATACCCCATTGCTGGAAATCGGAGCATGAAGACGTCTTAATTAGTCTAGATTTTACATTTTAAATGCTTAACCACGCATTGGACATGCAATTTGTACTAGGGACTGTTTCCTGATTTGCATGGACGAAATGTGCGTTGCAGGAGACACGCACATCATCTCCTCATTAGGCGCAATAACCGGCACATTAACGCAAGAGCGTAATTTCCATATAAAACGCGTCGAGAAATCAGCGCAACCAACGAGCTCCACATTATTACGTCATTCCAAGCGGGACAACGGGTCCTGTTCGTTTCATGCAAATGGCAACCAATCCGGGGGTTGCGAAGACAAATCGTTTATTGCGCACCCCTTCGTCGTCCCACGTCCCCTCCGTCTCCCACCTTCGCACTCATACCTTGCCCTCTCCCTTCAGTCTTCTTACCGAGAACCCTTAAGAGCCAGTGGCCATAAATCCACCGGAACCACTTAAGCATTTAAGCTCCCAGCTTGAGATCGACACACTCGTGGCAATACGCTAAGCTCTAGGGCACGAAAGAAACGATCTTCCTTAATATTGTATACGAAATTCAACTTCAGCCAAATTTATTTCGGCAGCACCTCACCACGAGGTTGGTAGCGGAGGTGGGCCTTATGATTCCCCGCGCAGGGACGGACAGTGTCGCCCACTAATTTCTGAAGCCCGAGAACCAGTCACACCTGCGGTTTGAAGCGGGATTGAATAAATTCTCGCGTGATTTTTGTTTAATTTAAACTTTCTTTTTGGGAATAAGAAAACGATAATTTTTTAACGAAAACTATATATCACAATGAAGGCAGTCTTCGTAAGAAATCACCTTTACTACACCCTCAAAAAATGAACGGAGATATGGGAATGAGTTTCGTCGTGAATCAAAAAGTTCTGTCAAAAGATTTTAATATATTCGTACCTTAGATAACGTACTACTTATTCCGTTTTGCCCCTCTTTGAATTATGGAAGTGGGCACAATATGCAGTCCTCAGCTGAGAAGTTCGGAGGGGATAGTGCTGAAAATGGGAAATTTCTAGGCTGCATTGTATCGATTCGATGGCTAATCCGAGTTTTTTACTTCGTCCCTCGTCACCCAAAGCCCGCGCGATTTCGCGCGTGGCAGCGATGCAAGTGGTTCTCTTCGCAGTCTGCAGATCTCTCCCCTCCCTCCCACCTCCCTCTCCTGCATCATACCTGATCCGGGAAGATCCATGCCTCGCCGGAGCTTCCGGATCCACCCTCTAGCATGCCCCGCCCCTATTGATATCGGCACCCATCCTACCCACCTCACCGACAATTTCCCCCAGCCAACCAACCCCCACTTCGGAATTTTGAATTGGCTCGTTAGCGCCCGGGAGGGCACGTATATGTGTGGGTGCGCGTGTGTGCAGAGTTGCCTGTCTCATTCCTCCCTCCACCCCGTTTCCCCCCCCTCGCGGCGTTCATAGAATCCTCCACACTCCCGTCCATTAAAGTCCTGCCTCTCGTTCCTCATGCCCTCATCCTCCACCCTCCTTGACTCTGCCACTCCCCATAGCTTTCCACAGGCCACAACCAGCACTCCTCCCAACCGTTGCAATCCCCTAAAACCCTCCCCTCCCTCCCCAGGTCCGCATCCCGATAAGACCCCGTGGAAGCCATAGTCCCAGTCTCCGGGCTTTTTGCAGTCCTTCGGGTGTGTGTATGCAGATTCGTGGAGTATCTAATGCCCCCTCCCTTGCTGTCCCCCTCAGGCTTCCCCCGAGGCTCAAGAGCCAGGCTCTCGGAGGGTGAGTCCTTCCTCTTGCTCCTGGAGATAGGGATAGGAAACATTTTTTTCTCTGATGGAGGGGGAAGAACTAAGAAACCCGTAGGGGCTGCATTCGTCCGCCGATGGAATGTACGCTCGTATATTAGAGCGATGGGGGTGTGAATAAGAAGAGTCTGATAGAATTGGTGATTTCGGGACGATATAATTGCCTTTCAGTTTCTAAATAAGTGATGAAATATAATAATGAATAAGTGATTAGAAATTGCTAGTATTTCTTAATATTGAATGAAAATTGGTTTAAGAATTTTGTATGTGTCTGAATATACACATATAAATCTGTTTGCGTGCTGATCTCCTTATCCACAGCTGCCTGAAAAACTAATCTCTCTTTAACGTATTCAAAGCCTGGGATAAAATAAATGCTTTAAAAATATTCCTTATTTATAATACAAGAAATATGTTTAATTTCATCCTAGGCATCTTTTCATCTGCTTGTAACTTAGAAATTTCAGTTAAATAAATGAAGTTATAAGATCTATGTAGAGTAACTGAGTTTAGTTCAGGCTTTCAGTTTCCTATGGTTGAACAGTTGAGACAATCGTTTAATTTATTCATTCATTCGTCTAAAAATACATTACGCCAATTACAATGCAATAATGATAAAAAAAATAAGTGACATTAACAATGACAACGTAACATAACACAAAAACAAAAGCTGAAAATACAAATTTACAAAAAATAAAATCACTGTCTAAAAGACACGTAGTTTACACACATGAGGGAGACAAAATGTTAGTGAAGGAGAATAAGGTCCGAAGAAAATTTGGAGGGAGTAAGAGTACGGCAGAAATGGGCGGAATGGGGTGCTCGGAACTGGTCAGGGAGATGTTTTATCATTGCATTAAAGGCTGATGGAAGTCTAAATATTTATTATTAAAAGCAATCAGTGTTCAAACACGAAACGGGTGTAATTTTTATGGATCGTAATTAATATGAGGAGTTGTTGAACTAGGATTCTTCTCTGGTACGTAAGCCTTGTATGCGATCCTCTGTGAAGTATTATATTATGCCAGCGGTTGCTCTGGAGTTACGCCAGGGTAAAACTAAAGAGAAAATAATAAATCGTCCCTTCATCAAGGCATTCATTGGTATTGACGAATTGGTAATTGAGCAATATACAATTTTACGGTTAAGATATTGACTATTAAATTGCGGTAAACTGTAATTATTTGTGCTTAAAAATTTAGCAAGCATCAAATGCTTCGATGGCTTCCGCGGATGTCCTCCTTTACTTCCTGTTGGTATGCGTGGGAGGGATTTTGCACCAATTTCCCCCAGTGAAGGACGATGGATAAGCTAGGATTTAGGATGGTGAGACACAGGACATGAATTCGGCCGTGGAGGAGTTTGAAAAGAAGCGAGGCCACCGGAGGTGACGAGTGGAGGCGGGGGCGTCGTAAGGAGGAGGGGATTGCCTGCGTGAGCGCGGGATTTTCATTGAACGGAAAAGGGCGCAGGGCGATGAGGGGGCAATAATAATGGAATAAGAGGTTCGTTCTTTCGTGGGACGTCGTGTGCGAGAGGGAGAACGAGACAGATATAGAGAGGGCAGGGAGGGAGTTAAGATGGGAAAGTATTCCTCGGGGAGAGGGGTGTAATAACGCCGAGGGGTCCGATCTTTCTCCGTTCTGCTTGCGGGAGAGGGGTGGTGGTGCATTGTGTTGGTCGCTCGCGCGGTCGGAGCGGGCGCTCGTGGAGGGCTGTGGCGGCGGGGGAGTCTGGTAGGAGAGCAGGGAGCGTTTGGTTTGGATGCCCATGGGACACCGCTGCTCTGGGGAGAAATAGTGTGGGGGGATGGGGGGCTTGGAGAGGTGGAACCCCAGTGTCGGAAGAAGGGGAGCCCGGCGCTGCTCACTACCCCCCTCCTCTGACGTCGCATCCCTCGGGGGCTGCGACTTGAATGAGCGATGTAATCGCCGCAGACGCGCGAAAAAAAGAGTTTGAGAATGAGGAGGAGAAAGAAGAGTGTATGGTAAGTGGAAAGAATTTTTGGAGTCGGATGGGAGAGGGGCATGGGTGGCCGAATCTCCGAATGACAAATCTGAAGCCGTCTGCGTTCTTTCTTTCTACTATTTCGCACGTCCCGCAGGACGTAATTCCATTTATTTTTTTCCCCGCGCATATCGCCGGAACTCTCGTAAATGTCAGTCTTTTTGAGGAGGGTCGATCGGGTTTATTGGATTTTTTCCTTGCATTGTGACCTGAAATATCTAGGCATAATATTCGGCGCTCGTAATTTACATGTCTTTCTGACGGAATGAGTGGCGAATCCCTGCGGTCCAATTCACGGGCGCCGAATTTCTTTACTCCGAAGAAAATTATTTTTTCATGGAGCGTTGAGGCTAGGCATAAATATTTCATCCTGTCGGGTGATTTAATAATTTTAGGTACCAATGCTCGCAACGCACATTATGCCCGCGGACTCTGGGTGTCCACCCTTGTTTACGATTTTTCGGCCGAGGCCCGAGGCCGAGTGATTCATTTCCTCTTGGGTTGTGCCCACACGGTTCTTCGTCGGCGTACTTTATCCGGATTTTGAGTAGCACGGTTTAGAGGTTCTCGTAGATGGCTCTGTCGTCGTCGCATGAAAATATTGCGATGGAATAACTCTCAAGGATATTTTCTTCTATCCAATGCGTCAAGGATTGACGTAGTGAGGGCAAGTCCTATGAAACGTCAGTCGAGCAGTTTCTCTGAGATTGAACGAGAGTTCTGTAAAAGTGGGGAAATGCGAGTCTTACCGTTAAAATGCATTAACCCTTTTCGCCTTACACCGCTTTAGTTTCCTCGCGTGTTCGATGCATCACCCACGTCGGCGATGGTTTTGGGCTGCGCGAGGGCGCGTGGGCCCCGTTACAACGATTCATCTCCTGTAACAGCATTCGACGGCCGTGCGCCAGTGTGGGGGAGATATGGGAGGTGTTCCGGTGGGGGACGGGAGAAAAACACCAAGGCACGGGAGAGGGGGAGGGGTTGGAGAAGATACACAACGCACAAATACTTGAAGCACAAAAGGGGGCCAGGGTTGAGGAGCAGTTAACGCTAATGGAAAACCCATCGGAGTGACGCAGCACGAAACAAATGAAACACGATATTCACGTGAGGCATGCGAAGGGTGGGGTGGCGTGAAAATGGATACGAGGGAGACTTGGGAGTTGGGGGGGGGGTGTCGGGAGGGCGAGAAAAATTCCCTTAACGGAAATTTTAATGGGTTACACATATATTTTTTTGGTATGATTTATAAACGCGTGGACAGTGTTTTCATGCTGGTTTCCTAGGGCGCACTTAACGGCTGAGAGTATCCATCCGTCCGTTCCTTGGGGACCCGTGGCCGGGAGACGGTGCTGGTGCACAAGGCGCTGAGGGTGAAAAAGGTGGAGGGAGACGCAGAGAGAGAGAGAGAGAGAGCGAGTGAGGGAGATCTATTAGGCCGATGTACTCCAAGGCGCAATGAATCAAGCGTAGATTGCCGGTTCGGGTAGGTGGGAGGAGGGCAAGGGGACGCGGTAGGCCGGGGGAATGGAGGCTTTAAAGGCCGTGGATGTTGGTGAGTCGGTGGGAGTGTTCGTACAATTAGTGTTGAGAGGGAATCATTGTCGATGGGCGGGACCCGTGGAGTAGAGAGATACCCGCGCTGGGTTTCGATTGTGTTTGAACCTCGACGCGCCTCGAGAGAGTGTGTGGAGAGTGTGTGTTAATGTGGGTAGGAAAAAGAGCGTGGGAGGGGGAATGCTTTATGGAATATCCTCTGCGGTGGAGTTGCGTGCGGAGAGAGGCGTCGAGTTTCTCCTTCTCGAGGGGCTAATCTTTTGAGGATGAAGTGTTTATCGTGCCTTCTTGATTTCCCTCGTTCCGTCCCCTCCCTTTTATTTGCATTTCTCATGAAACCTGTTTTATTGTTCATTCTCAGATATCGTTTTTCTTTATTTACTCTCGGCTAAATGTATTATAAAACAGAATGAATACCATTGAAAAGTTATCGTCTGTAAAACTTGGATAAATTTCATAGATTTTTAATGCAAAAGTTGTTATCACTTTCTCGGAATCTTAGCTTTCTCCGTTGATAATCTATTTGGATGGGTAACGCTGAGTATTCATGTAGATGGATTTCACATGCCTTCCATTTCGAAGTTAACAACATACATTGTTGCAAATCTTAGGGTCAGTCCATAGAAATATAAGCTTGTAAAATCTTTTTTAACAATTTTAATCCATGTACATGCCACTACCAGGCTTACAGGTGTACTAAAAAGCTTAGAGGAGTTATAAAAAGAAGAAGATATTACTTGTTCGGTAATTTTATATTAAAGTTTTAGCTTGCCTTGAATGAGTTAAATCTTTAAAAAAGTGACGGAAATAAAGTGGTTATTTTTTAAATATCAATGGTAAAATAATTATTCCTTGTAACCGTCATTACGTTCAAGTTGTATGATTTTTCTGGAAGGAAACATTTTGTGTTCAACATATTTATTATTTCATATCGTGCTTTATTTTGGGTGTTTTTAGTTATAGCCATTTAAAAGTGTCTCAATTTCCCCCATTTCATAAATCAATTATAATTAATATTGAAATAAAATGCATACTCTCTAATTATGTTGATAAAACAAAATTCCTTCTAATCCCACCAATCCTAGATAGAGAATGTTTTAGAAGGATGCATGATTTAATCTTAATCATTATGGGAAGGTATCGAGTAATCAGACAAAATTTGTCTCTGTCCTGACATTATGCACGTGCCATATAATCCTCGACCGCCCCTTGACTATATCATAATCATTGTAGTAACTGCCTCTTACTGGATGTCTCACTCACCATGAGATAGGTACCATCGCAATGGACCACGGTGACGAGGTAATGGCGGAGAAAGGACGATGAATGGAGCCGTGTAATACCTTTTCCAAAATGAATAAGCCTTGGAGGTGACGGGTGATGAGGTTGTTGAAGGATGGGAAGCAAGGTGGGAACAGCTACATTCGCAGATAAGGAGGAATTAGGGCGTGGAAAGCGAGAGACGGCCCTCGGGGGGTAGCAAAGCGTTCTCTTAAGAGGACGAGATGAGGGGGGAAATCGAGAGGGAAGGAGAGGGGTAGAGGCCTATAAAGAAGGGGTGGAAATTGAAGAGAGGCCTCTGCATGATGGCCAGCGCATGCGCCAAGGTGTTCCTCATGAATCTTAAGTTACATATAGCCGCATCATAAGGAAGAGGGATAAAAGTTTGTTGTTTATAGGGTAGTAATTTTTATGATACTCCATTTCCACGAATAGCTTGGGGGTTTTATCTTCTAATTGATGACTTGATTTTTCAAGCGAGATGGTTAAAAATGGTGATCATCGTTGATTCGCTTTTTTGAGACGCTCAAAGAAATAGAAGTTACCAAATATTTTATTTCATCCCATTATTAAAAAAATATTGTTTTTAAGAAATACAATGAAGCATAAAAATTCTGGTTTTTTAACTGTAATAATTGTTTTAGATGCATATTAAATATAAATTCATCCCGGTAATATTTATCCCTGAAATACATTTGTAATATTTAACCCCGCCTGTGAGGCTCTTATCAATACTATATGTAATATTTAAGAGATTTTTTTTGCATTCTGGACATCTCTGAAGGCCAGTTCTGCGGTATATGCATGCTACTAATGACTTTTCATCAGTTTTCCTGAACTCATAGCTTTTACACAACCCCCGAACTCTAGGTGAGACACCATACCCAAAGGTCGAAAACGCGAATTTTGAGTAGGTAGATGAGCACGCTACTCGCGTGGTTGTCTCGTCAGACTAGAAAACGTATTTGACATTTTTAAGAAGATTCGTATTGTAACTAGCTAAATTGGGTATCTTACGTTAGAATAGCTAGCACTCTTTTAAGTAGCTACTGAAAAAGCTGAGGAGCATTGAAAGTATGAACAAGAGTGAGTGATTGTCTGCTGATTTACGTGAAGACAATTCCGCCTTTTTTTAAGATCAGTAGGTTTCCCTAATATTTAATAGTTTTATTCTAGCAGGAATGGAACAATTCTTTAGTAGTGATATTTATTTAACATACCGTCTTTAAATGCCATGCAGATGTTTATGAATTTCCACATTACCTTTTGTTTAAGTGATTTAATAATTTTACTTTTCCAATTTTATGGCAAAATTCTTACCGTAAATTTTTAGGATAACAAAATACACCGAATAAATGTTTGAACTAAAAGGTTCGATTCCTTCTTTAGGAAGTTTTGACAGTTTTAAGCGTGGACAAATTTCCATGCAAGCTTTCAATGATGAACCCTTTCATTAGAAAATAATGAAACAGTGTTGAAGTGTAATAATCGTTCGCCTACGATTTTTAAACTTTGGGATTGTTGCATGGTAATGCGCATTAGCGGATGACTTCGTTAATTATTACTGTCGCTGCCTCAGCCTCAGCCTCAGTTTCTTAGAATGTATTAGAAAATAGTTTTACTGAAGTACGAAGAGGCAAATTCAGTTAACCAAGGGGGATTGCGCATTATTTATTACCCGAATCGAAACATTTCGTTTACGCTACCCACGTATTGAGTCCGCATGCCAACGGGAACGGCAAAATAAATGTTAGCTGTAATTTTAAAACCAAGTATTCTCTTACACCGAATATTGCCTTACTCTCCCTCAGGCAATTGACATTTTTGGGCTTCACTTACCGCCTAAAACGTTTGCTTATGACATGGTAGCACGCTCTCCTCCGTCGATTCGAATCAAAATCCTCCATTTTCGAAATACTTTAAGTACACATTTTGAAATTTTTGTCGGAACTGTCATGATAACGCCACCTAGCCCCAGCCATCCCCTTCCACACCTATCCATCGCTTGCATACAGGTCTGTAAATGGACAGTAGAGATTCCGAGAGTGGAGTGAGAGGACAAGGAGTCTGGGGAGGGGAGCTTCGTCATTAAAGTCCCGAGGGGTAGTGGGTAGGACATGGGAGTGCTTCACCCTATCGGCCGTTATAGTGACTCATTAATGGAGTCCAGGGGAATGGTAGAGGAGAGCTTGGGGATGGGGGGGTTAGGGGGAGGGTTTTCGGGGTTTTAGGAGTCGCGACCGGGTTTTGTGAGATGGGGGGGTGTGAGGTTCGGGGGAGGGGAACGGGGACAGGCTGAGGGAGAGTGTTCGGCGGCCAAGCGTATCGGATTGGAAAGGCGGCGGGTAATCCCAAATACGAGTCAGAGGGAGGAGGGAAGGAGGGAGAAAACAAGGCGTCCCATACCGGAAGAGGTACCAGCTAAACCCGCCTCTTCATCCCCATTCTCTCCCCCACATCCCCTCCCCTCACCACATCAGAGAGGGAGGGATGCGTGCAAGTTTTTTATTCAAAAATTTTTTTCCCTTTTTTTCCTTTTCTTGAAGCCTGAGTCATTGTCGTCAATTATTGATGGGCTGTTTTGTTTTGCAAATGACGCTTGAAATTAAGGCCTTTGGGAAATTTATGAGTCGTGGATTCTTACACCCATTTTGTCCCACACCCTCTCTCTCCATCCTTATTTCGCGTTTCCAGATAAAAGAATCGGTTTTCCTCCCGAAAACATTTTTTTTCTTTCATTTCGCAGGATGTGCTCGCTTGAGAAGTTCCCTTTCTTTTGGAGATGGTAACCCAAGGAATGATGGTTTACGCTTAAGCAATTTTGATGTCATCAAGAAATGACGTAGGAAAATTTTCCAATGCTTAGTTCTAAAATTTATCAAAAACGCGTAAGGAACAGTACCATGGGTTTTGTATTTTAATGGAGACATCAACCAAAGTTTGGTAATTCGCCAATATTTTGCAGAGTTGATGACCATCGCGATGCCAGAAAAGGAAAAAGCTTTTTTATTATTGCTCATAAAACAATTGAAATATAACAGAATTTCGCAACAGAAAAAAATTAATGAATACTTATGGGAGATTAAATTAAGAATACAAGGTATTTCTCCACTGTTCTTTACTTTGGTACTACTAGTTTCAACGCTAAGGCGTCATCATCAGGTTATTGATGCCTGATGACGACGCCTTAGCGTTGAAACTAGTAGTACCAACACAAAGAACAGAGGAGAAACACATTTTATTCTTCATTTAATGAACATTGACTTCCACAAAGTTGAGCCAGAAACTGTCGAATACTTATAGGAGAAGTTGTTTTTCCTTAAATTGTTCCAATTATCCTATTAGCTGTTTGGTTCCCCATTTACATGTCTTTCTTCTAGCAATTGACTGCGAATTATGATTCCATACTAATATAAGGTAATACCAATTTTAGTGAAGAATCAAGAACCGATGTTGGTAGAGACTTACACCAAAATCTTTCAATTTAATTGCCCCAGAACGATTTAACACCTTTCCTTTCCCTTTTAATAAGAAACGTACTAAGAAAATCCTATTATATTGGAAGCATTCATTCCCGCTGTCCCATAGACCCCTTCCCTCAACCTTATCTCCACGTGCCTCTTTCGCCTTAAGACTACTTTCATGGATGACTCTACTCCAAGCAGATAAGAGGGCCATTTAAAAACACTATGCTATGGTGTGGGTTTAGGGCAGTAATGGGGATTGGGGTGCCACGTGAGTCATTGTCTGGCGCGTTAATTGCCTTTCAGTTACATTTAGAAAAGAAAGTGCGAAAGGAACTGGGATGAAGAAAACGCCGATGGTGGAGATAAGATGGAAGGCAGAATGCGTAGCGATGGAGTGGAGTAAAAGAAAGAGGGAAAGTCAAGGGATTAGCGCAGATTATGCAAAACAGGCCTCTTTTGCCTTCAAATCATAAAAAGATAATGGATGCGTCCCGAGGTGTGCGGAATCATCATACGGCTGCAGCCGTCGTCGGATACGGCCACGGAAAATTTTCGGACGACTCACTTACCGCTTGAAAGTTGAGTAGAGACCGGAGCGTTTTCAAAAGCCGCCATTTGGAAAGATGGAGCAAACGCTCGCTTGGAATAAGATCACGATTTCTGATTAGAGACGTAGAATTAAAATGTTACGGGCGTTATTTTGTTGTCTCGGTCACCGAAATTGGATATTAAGTAAAGAGCGGTAAAAAGCTAAAACATAGCATAGTAGATTCGTTGAGTTAAAATTTCGACGTTTAATCGCTAATCGTTCAGTCATTTGTATCAAAAATACTCCCTTCGTTTACTATTTATCTGGTTGCGATTATAGCCTTTTTTCATATTTTTAATCTAGCTATAGTTCTCAACTTCTAATAACCCTACCCAATTACTGATGGCCATCACCAAACTCGTCATCATAACTCAGAAATAATTCCAAACTTTGTTCGAGTATAATACTTTAATATCAAGGAGCGATACTCGTACTTATTTCCGGAGCCTGTAATTGTGATTTTTTTCAATCTATAGAAGGGTTCTCGAAGAACTCTTCTCTACCTATTAAAATTTATCATTTCCCTTCCTATTCTAAATGATCTATATTTAGTGAAGGCAGAAGTCCGAGTAATCTCGTAAAAGGAGTAAAAATCCACAAACTTTTAGCAAAAGCCCTATTTCGATCGGCAAGGTCGTTCCAAAACCGACATGGTTAACCGCGGAGTATCACTAAAAACAAGAACTATATCGGCAGCCAAAGTTTTACCCCGTAGGCTGGGAAACGAGAAGGAGTCGTCGGGGAAGGTTGCACAAGGGGCTATTGGGGGATTGGAACATCAAAATTCAGGATAAGGAGTGAAGGTGGGGAGGAGGGAGATCTTAAGAAAAGTGTCTCGAGTCATTGCGTGGGGATGTGGCTGGCGTTTGAAAGGAGGAGGGAGAGGAAGGAAAGTCATCTGAAGGATATGGGGTGGAGCAAGCGTGGTCTGGGGGACTGTTGGCAAGGGGTGGTAAAATAAAATGGGGGAATCTGAGATGGACTAGAAATTCGGGGAGACGTGGAGGGAGAATTGACGCGTTGACTAAATTGCCTATGGACGAGTCCAGCGTGCGCCTGTTCGTGGACGGACGGACATTTTCGTTGCAGTACGTGCATGCGTAGGTGATATGACTGGAATCTCCAGCCGAACACAGGATGCTTAAAGAGAGTGTTCCTGAGACCTGAGTCATAAACTAGTTAACATGGAATCTTGGGAGTTTAATGGGGGGGCAATTCATTTTTATTGGATTATACAGCCTCCATTTGAAAGTTGGTCTTACGCGGTTGTATTATATGTCATTTGAGGCAATCGAAATACATGACTCCGGCTATCGAAATAGCGCTATCGCATAAAGAGAGAAACAGAAAGAAGTTTTATTCACCTTACTAAGAATTCTCAGGCTATGAGCGATATTTTTCGGAATTCGTGAACTCTCTTTATTGAAAATCCAAGACTTATTCAAGCTCTCTAAACTTAGAATAATTATACTGGATTCTAATTGTTACAGTATTTAGCTTGGATTGCATTTGTTTTTCCTGTCGTATACTTTTTTTGCTTAGAGAAATCATTGTTTTTCAGGAAGGCAAAAAATTGTGACATCTACTCGAGTACTCACTGTAACATGGGAACAGCGACCCGTAATTTTCTAGAAACAACATGTTTTCGGCTTTTTTGTTCGCTTGAATGCAATAGGTGCACCGAGATCGACGTAATCGCTGAGGACAAGTCATAAGAATAAGAGAAATGTTTAGAAAGAGAGGACGATGATGTATAGGAGTGGTGATGGTGGTGAGGTATTAAATAGGAGATTGGTGAAGGTATCTGATGGAACTGAGTGAGGAGAGATGATTGGTAAAATAGGTCGAGGAGGAATAATGTACGTAGTCCGATCCAGCTGTGGTGAAAACTGTGAAACTGATTTCTTGTTGGACCTATACCTTCTTCATTATGTTGCCATAAATGCGGAGATAATTGGAGCTATAAGGCGGCCAAAAATAGCTTGTGTCAAGACTCCTAACAAAGCCCACGTACGAGACGGCTTATGTATCCAAACCGAGGCTTCGTTCACTGCCCACACATTTCGATCGACCTACATCAAGTAAAGATTTTTGTCACAATTGTTCGGCGACTATCGAGCGGGTCGTCAAGCCAAAAGTGATGAGGTCCGATTTAAGACACCAACTGGTTTCGTACCTTAAACGAACGATCCAAAAATTTATGGAATCAACACCCTAGATATTTTTCCTGCGCGAGTTATTTCGGTCTGGAGAGGATATGACTTTGTCAAATTTGCTACGCACGAATTAGTGCGTTTTATAGCGTAGCCTTGACTAGTGTAACCATTATCTGAATTTTTTGGAACAATTTTCTTTGCCAACATCTTACTTTTAATTGGGCACTTATCTGTCCCTTGGGAACCGAGTATTAAGATCATATACTGCTTTCGTTTGAGTCTGTATTCAGTTCTGCAGCCTAAGCCTACCCATTGGTTCGTTTCCAAAAATCCTGTTATGTCCCGATTGTACTTCGCGGGAGATAACGCCAGCCGTTAACAATTATGGCCGCCTTCCTGCGAACACGAAACTTTTAAATTAAATTGGCGGCTCATATTTACCATTCGTCATTTCGATACAGTTCCGGCGATTGTTGGAATCGTGACGGTGGCTGGGTATTCAAGACTATTCTCTCGCCACCTAACTATTGGGAATCGCTGACTGCAAGGACATGATTAAGGGGTGTCGGAGGAAGGAGGGGATAAACGCCAAGAAGTCTGAAATGGGGGTGAGCGCTCAATCGCCGTTGTCTTCGAGCCTTCCATTCCCACGCAACCACTTGGGCAATCTCGGAGTGTCTCGCGGAGTGGCAATTGAGGCAGGGGCGTGATACGTTTCGAGAGTTGTTTAAAAGAATGGGATTGGGAGGAGGTTAGGTCCTTCGACCGATTGTGGGGAGAGGTTCATTTTGTAAAGAAGTCGTTGGTTTTGGGCGGAGAAGGAGAAGTGCTCTCCTTGGTTTGGGGTCGAAATGGATAGGTTATCGTGGTACGACGATGGAAGAAGCTGAGGCAAAGCGCGATGGTGATGGTGGTGAAGTGTGACAGCGGAAACCAGGTTACCAAGTTTGCGAGTAAGCTGAGTGGATTGGCTGTGGTACCTTCTGGCAAAGTAATGTATGTACTCGTATGTATCGCAGCATTCTCCACCCTTTCGCTTTTGCGTTTCTCCCGTGTTGAATTATGAAATGCATTTAGCATGCTCATATGATGCACGTGTTGGTGGGTAGTTGCATTGCATAATTGAGCTATCGGTTCATCAATTTATTTTGTGATCGTGCTCTATAAAATATTACTTTTATATGATAATTTATAATTATTAGTTTATTATTTTATCTAAAAATCATCAAAATTATTTCGTAGGATACTTAACTAATAAAAATATTTTTCTATAATAGCGAGATATTGTTAAATAATTTTAAATATTTATAGGGCGCTCTGTGAGAGTAATTACCGGCTTTTTATCATTTAATATAACTAAATAAATAGTGGATGGGCAATTAAAGCCAAAACAATATTTAAAATATTTTGTAACCAACTAACTTCTGCATTATTTTTTGAGAGATTATTTAAGGATATAGTTTCGGGTTTAATGAATTCATGTTTAGAGATATTTATGCATGATGGATTTCCTCATTTTTAGAATAATTGATATATATATATATATATATATATATGTATATATTATTTTTTCTCGGAACATAGACTAGATTGTAGTGGGCTGTTTTGCATTTTAATCAATGATTTCCTTATCGAATGTAACTGAATCCTAGTTCAAGGTAGTAGAAGACCATAACTTACAAAATTAAGATATTTTGGATAAAATTAAAGTTGAATATTTGAGACTACATTTTTCGGACAGTTTGGCTAATATGGAATAAAAGATGTCAGATTTGGGAAATGTTACATATTGTATAATGACTGATTTCGATGATTGGTAGCAATAAAATTTAAAGTTTTGTGCTATTTATATTTTATTTGACCTATGATAATGGCGAGAAGTCGGCGAAACTGGTTGATATAAAATAAAAAATAATTGAGTCAAAGTACTAAATGTTTAATTAATATTGGGCTTGATGACACTGCTCCACTTAAAGCCCCTTCCAGCCCGACTCGTGTACCAACTTCTCTCATTATTTTACATAGCACCAAGCCTAAAACGCTCTTAAGTATAATGCCAGTCAGGTTAAGATTGTATTTCCCTAATATAGATTTCAAGCAACATGTGACCCTTGGGGCTTTTAATTCGTGAATATCACCAGCAAATATTTAGTTGGAAATGGTGCGATAGATTTTTTACGAAATATTTCACATTATTCTAGCAAAACAATTATATTCTGGAAATGAATTCAACAAACATGTTCTGGAGATGACCTTAATACTAGTTAAGATGAATGGATGTAACAATTGAGCATATTCATCGTTGTGGTAACATTATTGCTTAGAATTAGAATGTTCAGAGTTTTCTAATTGGTTAAATTATACAAAATGTTTGTCTTTTCTGGCTGATTTTCGTTAGCTACTTTAGATATGATTGCCTTATCACTCATCCAATAAAACCATGGCCTTACAGTGAAATAGAAGTCCGAAATATTTTATCTTTAGCAAGTTGATAGTTGAAATATTTACCCATCCCTCCCTTCTCTGTTATGAAACTGAAAATCAGTTAATTTGGAAACACAACGTCTTGCCTTGAAACCTCATTTCCTGTCGTTTATGTGAGCATCAAAATGCGTCCCCTCAACTGGCAAGAACCGAATGCTCTCAAAACGCGATGAACTCTTTAAAAATTGGCCCTCTGGGTTGAGACCTCATTTTTTAATGGTCATTCACAGAAACAGTGTATTTAAAGCTTTGCCCTGTTTATGTTGTTGTACAAAATGTAAACGACTTTTTGCTTTTTGGAAAAGTTAAGAAATGCCCAGGAGATTGCGAAAAGACCGGTAAGGAAGCCTGAGGAAGAATTTTAATTTCGAAGAACAGAAGGTTAAGGGGCGATGAGGATGATGGGGAAGAAACGACGGTTATTAGAGCGGCCGCTAAGAAGCTCGGCGGGAGGGTTTGGTGGGGTGAGGGCAGTCAAGTATAAGAAAGGAAATGAGGAGGGAGGGAGTGCTTGTGGAGTGCTTTGTGGAAGGGTGAGGAGAGTGGATGGGTTGGGGTGGAGACGAGTGGGGCGTGGAGGAGAGCAAATGAGGCGACGCCTTTCGCTAATTCTGCCCGCGGGAATAATGACATCCCACCAACACCCTCCTCCAACCCCTCCAGCAGCCCTCCAATATCGAAATCTCTCCCTCCCTCTCTTTCATCCTCTACGTTCTCTCTCGGATTCTGAAGGAAGATGTGGAGAGAGAGTTAATCTATGCGTAACGTCGGTTGAAACTTTGTTCCCTCCCGAAGGGGTTGTAGGTCTAGTGTGATTTTTATCATGAAGGAAAACAGAGTGGTTTATTTTAACGCTCTGTCGGAATAATCACGGACCGCTGTGTAAAATGGAAATCATGGTGCATACACGGTATATACGTGAAGAGAGGTATGATTGGTCTCCATTATACCCTATTAATTGGGTAGGAATGTTCATGAATTGACCATTTCTGCCTGCCTTCATGAATGATGAAGATGTCATTATTCGAAAATAATCGAATATATAGTTGTATCATAAACTTCTGCGGATGCTATTCCATATTGAAAGTATTCTGTCAATTTGAATAGTGAAATTCCCTTCATAGTGATTTCAAATATTTAATTTGATTTTGAGTCCCATCTTCTGGTATTCCGTGTATTAAGCGAGAAATTGGATATCCTATACGCTAAGAGTTCATACTATTTTTAGCTGATGATTGGTTTATGAACTAAATTACGTTGCCAACTTCAGTTTAAGACCAAAGTGAGTAAAAAATAGGAAATGTAGCTATACTTTAAAACTGCCTCCTTTGAAGAAACTCAATTTCGTTTTACTCTTGATCGCAGAGAAAATATTTGTAAGTTATAGTTGCATTGCCATAGCACTCACGAATTCACTCACTTGCATGCATTACTACATTCAAAAAGTCTATTGGTATATCAGTCGATTCAACTTAAAGCGCACCAGGCAACCATTTCATTGGTGGAGAAAAGGAAGGGAATTCTATAAAATCGTATCGACAACTCTCTCGTGGGTCATGTAATATGAAGTTGGTCAAGAGCCTTGACTGTGAAAAAACCATAACTGTTGGTCACGCAAGTTAATTCGTGAGTTTTTGTGATTATTTGCTTCTCCTTTCAAATATAATCCGTCAATGAATGAGTAAATAATTTTTTTTTCCATTTTCACCCCTCGGAGCTCATTTCCTCTCGGAAGAGCAATTCGTGGGCTCCTGAGACGGATAGTAATTATGCCGCTCACCTCGTTTAAAACCAGTCCTTTGCTCGTTTGTTTAGGTGCGCTTAATAAAGTAAGGGTCGTACTCCTATAGCTTTTTTTAATCATCTCTCTCTACTATTAACTCCTCCCCCCGGAGAAATATAAGAGGTTTTTAAATATTCATGTTCTCTCCTCACACCTTTTGTCAAGCCCCACATTTTTCCACCGCCTTCGCCGCCACACCTCTCAGACACACTCCTTCGTTCCCTTCATCTTCCCCTCGTGACAACGAAACCACCGCAGGAATCACATTTGCATTTTTGTATAATTCACCTTTACTCGCTCTTTTTTTATTCTTTTTGGACGGGCGTTGCCGTATGATTAGGAATCCATCACGTCCTTCAGAATTTCGCGAGAGTGGTGCATTTCCAAGTAAAACGCTGTGTTAAATGAATAGCACCATGTATATTTCCACCGTTCTATTGGAAATATATTTTGTGTTCTTCATTTAATGAACATAAACTTCCACAAAGTTGAGCCTAAAACAATTGAATGCATAAACACGTCGCTTCCTTCATATTTACCATATAGTTTTCTATTAACTCTTTGTTAAATCTCGTATCGTTTTCTTCCTCCGCAGTCGTCCCCATCCAATACGTCCGCTATGCTCTCAAACACAGCTTCCGGGCATCGCTCCATACTTAAATGTTTGTTATTTCTACCTTCGTGCCTACGAGTGTCCTCTCTGCATTTTTTCTTCCGCAATCCGTCGCCCTTGCTCCGTTCTTAATCGCCCTGGCTCCGTCACAAATTCCTGGACAAAATCTCATCTAGATACCTATTTTTTTCTTTACTTTCAATCCCGTAACTTAAGACTCTCATTGTTCCCTCTTCCCACCCACCGTTTGACCCCTCTTTTTGTCTATACAGCGACTTTGGTCGACGTTCATTTTTTTACCGTTGGATTGAAGAAAGAACCAGTGTATTAATGGTAAGTCGGAGCTTCGTAATTTTATGGTGTCGCTCTGTCCTTTCGCTCTTAACCCGAATCTCTTTTTAAAGCATGAATCTATTTTTCACTTCTAATGCGAGGGTGTGTTTTTTAATAAAGTTATTTTTTCCCCAATAAATATGCGGCAAAATATATTGTCACTCTGAAAAGGAACTCATGCTATCTTGTTTGTTCTAGTTCTTCAGAGTAAAAAATTATTGAAAACAATTTAATAATTTTAGTTTAAGTTCCCCAAGATGTATCCTTTATAATTTTATTCGATATTTGGTGTCAGTTGATCGTTGTTTAAGCAGTTCACTGATTGGGTGAAAGGAGTATTATTACTATAAAAAAGGAATTTAATATAAAGGCCAAAGATTTCAGCAATAGGAATACCTGTGATCGGTTCTGTACTTTAAAATATTGCGGTAAACTCTTTTCTTGGTAGAAGTTTTATTTACTCCGTTTTATGCCAGTCTTCTTACTTTTAGCCGAGCAATGTAGGGTAATTGCATGGAAAAGATAACTGATAACTATGCCTATATCATAATATTTTCGTATCAGATTTTGTTGGGACGAATACTCCACGAATTTATTAGAGCGAAAGAAATTCTAAAAGTATGCATTAGTTATGGATCTGGTGACTTTAATGTGTTAAAAATCTTTAACTACTGCATTGTCATTGATTCTCTCGAACTCTAAATGGAGTCTAACAGATTCTGTGGTTTCGGGAATAGAACGATTTTCTTTGGCTTCTCGCTTGAGCGGCCACGCCCTAAAATCACCACCGTTTTTGAGGAAGTCCTGATTTTTTTGCCGTGACCTAGCGTCCCTCTCACCGGGAAGAATGGACTTTCTTTTCAACGCACCCACCTTTTCTTTATTCCCCACCCCATTCCCCGAGAGGAGAAGTCCACAGAGTGTACAACAAAGACACGCATCAGCAGAAGTCCCGTTTCCCATTTTCTTAGTGTTTTTCGAAAAAAAACAGGGCCCGCTTGCGCCTGAGAGGCTTCCTTCCCTTTGCCCCCTCGGCCTTCTCTTCACCTCCCCTTGCCCCCTTCCTCTTTTGTTCCCTATACCCACATCCATTCCTCCCCATCCACACTTTCATGCCCTTTTTACCCACTCCCTCTATCAAGTTTGCCGGAAAAACAATATTCGTACCCCATTGAGTCTCACCCCACTTCCTAACACCCTCCCCGGACGAAGAGCATCCGAAGCCGTCCTACCACGCCCTCCGCCGGCCCATTTCTTCATCTCTACAGATATATCAGCCACTCCCTCCTTGGCCACCCACTTCCTCCCGCGCCAACCCACGTCGCCGTGCTCGCCTCTCCCTGCCGCTCTCCCTCCCAGACCCGAGCAGAGGATATCGAGAGACACCGGGGCCCACTCTCCCACTCCTTTCAGCCTTCTGCCTCGCCTTCCACCCCCCCGCCAAGTCCGTCCGAAAGAGAAGCCTACCTCACCCTCCCCCCGCGCCCTTCCCTCTTCCACCCCTCCTCATCGCGTGGTGTCCTCTTCCCACCCTTCCGTCCTCGCTAGTGCCCCAACCCCGCCCACCACGGTATACCAGCCCCCACTCCTCCCGAGAAGCCCACCCCACGCCCGCACACTTGCCCGACCTTTTACACCTACATCAGCATTCTGGTCCGTTCCCTGCTCACAAGTCGCGCGAAATTGAATGTCTGGTGGTGGGGGGGATCTGTCTCCCCTTCTCTATCTCGTTTGTTCCCACCCCTCCCCCTGCTACCTTTACTCGACCTCCCCCTCCCCCAATTCACTTTCTCAAGCTTCATAGGCCTTCTCCAGCCTCCACCATCAGCCCCTCTAACCTCTCGCATTCACCCTCCTCTAGTCACAAAGGAAGGATAGGGAAGATGCGTCGTATTCCGGTTGCATCTCCTGTCATCTGTTTTCCTCTCCTGTCCCTACATCTCGGATATGTCTTCCGTTCACTCACAATATTTCCTCTCGTTCCACAGTTATCAGCCAGAATCGTATTCAGCATTAATTGGCAATAAGATTTTTTCTTAGTTCCGCCTTGGTGCACATTAATTTTGTGAACGAAATTTTATGGTGTTGATGCTTTTTCAAATCATGTCCCTAAAATTCTCCCTTGACGGTCTGACTTTCATGTCATAAAATCCAAGTTCTCTTTTCTTCACTAAAAATACTCGGACAGCCGATATAGTGCTATCTCTGAGACAGTATTCCAACCTATACATTTATTTTTAAGTTTTTTGGTATAATGGAAACATGGCCTGCTCGAATAACTCATGTCTTTTGCCCACGAGAATATTAGATGTGAGTGCCATGGGTCAAAATCTTCTCATGCATATAAGTAATACAGTGACTGTGCGTTGGACTATACAACTGTACGTGACATAGATGTTGTCAATCGACGGAATTTAACTCATCTTTTCGTAGAATTTTTCGAATGCGTATGCAATTGCATATGCAATACGAATACGTATACAATACAATTTCGTTCGAATGCGTATAATATATCGAACTTGTGTGTCCAGTTTCGCGCACTAATGAATAAGTGATTTAAATGCATCATGCTGTTTTCCTTTCTATCCTTTATACGATATTTTATTGAATAGTCTTGGAATTTTTGTGTTTATGAACGTTTCTTAGCATGTACGACAGTGTTCCTAAAAAAGTGAAGGAAATCACTCATTCACTCTTCTTCTTCTAGTATAATAAAGCCCTGAGTCTTCTGTTTTTATTTTTCTTCCATCTCCGAGCATGAAGGAATGATTTTAATATGCATTACATTTCTTCAGCTTTTCTTTGCTTTCTTCTTTGACAGATTTTCATATATTCTACTCACGAAATGTAATTTCCGATCCTACATAATCACAACAAACTATACGAGTATATTATTCTTCTACTGTTCTCTTCTCGTTCCAGGTATTTATTTTTACTCCCTCATTCTATACTTAAGATTCATAGTGAACTTCATATGCAAGCTCTCAGACATGGCGTAGGATATTTCAAAAAATGCGAATCACACAAATTAACCACGGATTTCGTGAGTGACAGCTGTGACTCAATTAAAAAAAATTAAAGGGCTCTCTTGTCGTGAAAATTTTAGTCATCAGATGGAAATGCTTTTAAAAATTGGACAAAAACCACGATTGCGAAATATTATTACCAAACCAGAAAGGAGACTTAAAAACATTTTCCCCATTCAAGGATTTTTTTTTTCGAAAGAGTTTAAAACTGAAAGAGTTTAAAACTCTCATAGAGGTCATTGTGATAGTTTTGCGTTTCTCAAGCCTTTATTTCCCTGAAATAGGTCTTCTAAGTTTGATTTATCCATTGATTAAATTAAATCTGCATTCTCTCTACTAGGAAGGTTGTTCCCCTCCGTTCTTTACGAAATTACACCCGGAAGAACTTTTTCTCTCATCCCTCGGTCTTGCCTTATTAAAAAAAGTAAGCCTCCACGGAGGCTTCTTGGTAATTAAATTTTCCCGGGCGACGAGAAAACAGAAACAAGAATTAAAATAAAAAAAGAAGCCTCCCCTTTTTGGGCTCGTTGTTGTTGCCGGCGTCAATTCAGGGGCGGAGTTGGACGCGATGGGGCGGGTGGGCGGTGAGGAGGGAGGCGACGCGGGGAGATTGGTAGTGTATAACCAAATGGGGCAGAGTTAGCGGACATATAAGAACTTCGCTCGCGTCGTAGCAACAGCAAAAGGGGAGAGCGGAGACGGAACTTGGAGAG
Organism: Hetaerina americana; assembly: GCF_022747635.1. Classification (NCBI taxonomy): domain Eukaryota; kingdom Metazoa; phylum Arthropoda; class Insecta; order Odonata; family Calopterygidae; genus Hetaerina; species Hetaerina americana. The sequence continues at coordinate 41,575,666 of NW_027287095.1, forward strand.
ATCGACGGGGAGCAGGGAGGGGGGTGGAGAGGACAGAGAACAACTAAGAAATGAGAGGGGAGAGAGAGGAGGGGAAAAGGGACGAGAAAGTGAAGAAGAGGAGGTGAAAGAAGGGGAGTGGGCGGCGGTTTGGTCCATAATTGGAAGGTCACAGGTGTTCTTTTGGGTGGAGCGAGTGGTTTAAGGCAGCCAGCGGTGAGGGGGGATCGAGAATATGGAAGGAGAAAGGAGGGAGGAAGGCCGGGAGCATGTTCTCTTGGAGGTGATAGTAAGGTGAGTGAAAGACGAGGGGATGGTGGTTGGGGGGGGAGCAGGGAATTGTTTCAGTGCTGGCGAGGAATGAGGCAAAGAGAGTGCGGTTGGAGGGCCCGCTCCCTCTTAAAGATGGGATGTCCCGGGAGCGCGAGTCGGGATGCTTCCCTCAGGGCATCAACTTAAGAAAGATGGGATTGTAAGAGAGAGACTCGAGCCCCCGCCGAGGTTGCGGTCAACTGGCGGTCGGTTTTAGTTTCGGTTCCCGGGCGTGGGCGAGCGGGATTAGTGGTGGGATCGGGGTTGGAATACAAGCAGATGTAACTTAAAGGAAATGTGACCAGAGTCCCCACCTCTTTCATTCCCCCTCGCTACGGTCTATTGCACTCTTTTTCATTTGTAAATTAGCAGCTGGCGGTGATGATGCGACATTAAATGTTTTATAGGGTTAAAGTTGCGAACGATGCGAATGGAGGCCAATGAAACTTGATGTTAAAGGAATTGCTTTTCCTTGAAGTTATGAAGATCCTTGAATTAACTTGTATTTCCCGCTAGGTTCTCTCTGGGATGTCTCCGGTTATGAGGGAATAGTCTCTCGAGGCAAGACTTCAGGATTTAAGTGCGGCTGCATCGTCTGTAAGAAAATTATTAAATAAAAAATGCTAGTAATTGTACGATATCTCCACTATTCGTGGTGAAATAGTATATAATGCGCAAATTTTTCTCTTGTATGTTGCTTGTTACCTGCCTGTTTGCGCTTTCTTCCTTGCGTGGTTTAGAGTGAAAATAAAGGCAAAGGAAAAACAGGTGTGGGTGTAGGGCACCGAGGAATGGGGAAGGAAAGGATTTGAGGTGGCAAGATAAAAGAAAAGTTAGAACTGAATTAAAAACGGAGGAAGTGGGCGTGCCACACGCAAAAGGCACCCGACAGGGGAGTGGAAGCAGGGGAGTGGAAGCAGGGGAGTGGGTTGACTTTTGTCTTCTTGTCACCTTATGAAAGCTTTAAAGCCTGGCCAAAACAAGGATTACAATTCGAGTAAAATGGACGGGATTGTTTGTTTTGGAATACCATGGCTGATTCATCTATTGCTTTTTTTTGATGATGGAATCGTTATTATTGCAAGTCACTTGAAAGTGATGGCATTTGATATTGTTCCTAGAAATATCATATGCATGAAGCATGGTAATAATCAACACTAGATGAGGAAAATGACTTTCATGTAATATATGGGCTATCAAACTAATTATCCCTTATTTTTAGGCCATATCGTTAACCATCTTGGCTGCTTCTGCATATTTCATAGAAAATGAATTGCACTTTTTGAGCAATGTTTATAGAAAATGAATTGCCCTTATTGCGCAATATTAGTTGTATTTCCGTCCCAATATTTTCCTTTTCTTCATTGCATTCTACCTTTATGGAAAAAAGTCTAGGCCAGAGGAGATAGGGGAAAGGGGAACAGGGTCCCCATATTAACCGATATTTTTTGTTTCAAAAGCTCGATTAAAATATTTTGCAAGATATCTTTGTGAATTTTGCGTTCTAAAGGTGATTTATTACACATTTTACGAGTACTTAATTTATCTTTAATTTTTGAAAGCATAATAATTCCATTTTATTAATTTTTTTTATCAAACAGGAAAACCCCTCAAAATCTGTATATTTTTTATATTTTCTAATCCTCCGTCAGTTTATGCCTTTGAACTGCATTTAATTTGATTAAATCCTTATTTTTTTCCCAAATATGTTTTCTTTTGACGAATTCTAAGTTAACGTAGATCACTTCTCTTTTGCTATAATGCTAATACACTTAGATGTTCTGTGGATAAAATTAATTGATGTTTTAACGAAAATTACCGCAAACGCACCAGATAATATGAATCCGAATTAATTTAGGTTCCTAAGCATTATAGGGGAGATCGCGTATGTTCCATTTTTTCCACTACGCCTTATTTTGCATTTAGAAATAGCGATCAGTCGAGGCATCGCCACCCTTGACGGGTGTGAAAGGTTAAAGGGGAGGAAAAAACGATTCCAATAATATACAAAGCGTCACGTACATTCCACCGCCGCCATTAATATATTTTTTTTCCACCGCCGCTGCCCTAACCGCATCCGGGACACTCAATACTCCCCCGGACCAGAACCCACGTCAGTCGATAAATCACCACGCGGCCGTTCTGACATATGATGTTTTGGAAAAGAGAGGCGACGAGGAAACCTGTTCGCGAAACACCGAAGAATAAGATAAATAAACACGAAAACAAATAAAGGTCCACGGAATGAGCGAGGCTCGCATAGTTTGTATTTTTTGTCCTTCCTCCTCATTCCGAACGCCGGCTTGCACAAACATCGGGGCGGGCGCTTATTTACCATAACCGACGGAGCGTAATGAGCGGAGGGGTAAATGACAGATATTCCAGGAGAGGGAACTGGTCGAGGGGAGGGGAGGATGTGATGGAATGGAAAAAAAGGAAGGAGCAGCCCGGCCGGGGTTGGAGGGAGGGAGAGGGGGGGGCGGCGAAATACGTGGTGGGGGGAAAGGGAGAGGAGAGACGGAAGTGCGTAGGAAGCTGCGAAGCAAACCGAAATGACAGGGCGGTGGTGGTGTGTGGTCGCACCCCCGCCCCGTCGTCCTGCCCCGCCCCTACGGAGGTGGGAGGGGGAGGGTGGTGGCTCAGAATGACACACCACGGCTCCCTTCGGTCATGCGATGACGACGTGATGGTGGGGGCGGGGGGGGGGGGGGGTTGGGACGACGCGACGGGGAAGGAAGAAGAAATGCGGAAAGACACCTGTCCTCCGCGCTTCCCCCTCCCGATCGCCTTGCTTCTCAAACTCAAGCGCAGCGTGTTCTTCCTCTCTAAAGGGTCATCCTTCAATAAAAAATAATATACCAGAAGAAGGGTCACCACGTGTATAGCAGCCCCGGAAACAGTATTTTTTTATCCCTTAGCGGGGCTATAGGCGGAAGGATATAGTGACCAGGTGTCTAAAGTCTACGCTCAGGGGCTTCATTTCCTTTCTAAATAGGCCTTCCGACTTTCTCGATTTTTTACAATAGGCGCGCAGCATTAGCCTTCATGATTGTGTACCTCTCTTTGGCGTAGATGACGTTAGTTTAATTCTAGTATGATGTTCAATTTCCAAAACTAAAAAGCTAAACTCTCCTATAGTTTATCGATTTTTTCCATGAATTTTTAAGGAATTTCTCCTCGTTTCAATGGTAGTAGTAGTTTTAAGGGGAGGCGACCGACAGCTAAGGTCATTTGCGCCATAGGGGATGGATAGGAAAGGATGAAGGGTGGAGAGAAACCCGGCGTCGGCATTAGCCTGCTCTTTACGAAAGGCGCCAAAGGGTCCGCAGTTTAACGTCCCATCCGACGGACGGCGTTATCACTCAAAGTGCCCTCCACAAAGCACCTCAAGTAGGGATCGAGATACCTCTGAAAAATATTCAACACCGCCGGGATTTGAACCCGCGCCCTCAGGGTGGAAAGCCAGTACGTTAGCCCCTCGTTTCAATGGTTCTTTAATGCTCCAAGTACTAGCTAGCAAGTTACAACTATGTAAAGTGTTTGACGATCGCAAGTGAATTTCATATCTTTGTGAAAGTTAGTAGTTCCAATTAAAACAACCATTGAAATATTGATGCCTCTGTTTTAAACTCTGCTACTGTGTTTGCACTTGCACTGCTATGTTCTTTCCCAATCAGTTGGCAGGCCAATAAATCTACGATTTCGATCGCGAGAAGATTCGAGGATGTTTCGAGGATTAATACTACTGAATTAAAATCGCTGAGATTTTAGTGTGCCCTATATTGGAGTGCATTTCTAAATTTGCGCTTAGATAAATTCAATTCATAAGACCGAGAACCCACTCCACTTCTCTGCAAAATTTATGAAATGAATCATTGCTTTTTGCCTCTAAGTTCATATAACACTGGCTTATTCTCTATGTAAAGGCTTCGTTATCAGTTCAATGGTATAAATACTTGATTTTTATGTAATTAATTTCGTTTGAAAAATCGTAGCAAATTTAAAAGAAGTATATTTTTACGTAAATAATCAATGCCTTACGCGTCTTTTAGGTGATCATTTTTCTTCATGGTCTAAATTCTATAAATGAATTTTCTGTCGCTATCTTTGAGCCCAGTTGGTTGTTTCCAATTGACCTGCAATGCGGTTTTCGACCAGACGGCTGTCTCAGTAATATAGAACCTATTATCTTCATTCTGCTCTGCTCATAACGACCTCTACGCATCATAGCGCTCCAGTCATCCTCAAGAATCCAATTTCCGGGTCATCGTAATGTAATCACAAGCCACGTTCATGTCATACTCTGACACGCTCTAGCGCCTAGGGTAGTAACCGCATAAGCTATTGCTTCCATGCTAAATGAATTCATATCGTCCTCTTGCCTTCCAAACCGTATCCTAGTTATAATTTAATTTTTCCTATTCGACCTTATGACCGGCAGAGAAATAAATGCATGCGTATGAAGAGTAATTAGTCTACCCTTTTAAAATCGTTGCTGTAAAAAAATTTTCGGTTTCTTTTTGAAGTTAATTTTCTGTACATGAATTCTCTTTAGAATGATGTATATTTGAAATTTTTTGCTGGACACATCGGGTATATTTTATGCTGTGACTTTGCCATTTTATCTGATTGAAGTTCATCTAGAGGGCCAGCTTTCGCTAATGACATACGCCTGGAAGAAAAATAAAGAGGTGGGATATAATGGCACACTACGTATTCATTTCTAATCCAAAACTCAAATGACACTCGTAAGTGGTTTCTGTCGAAACTGATTACTGTTTCGCAGAATTGTCCGTAAAATTCATTATTTTCTGAATTAATTGAGAAGAAAATGACCCTAATTATCGTAAATGGACGTACCAACATTCAAATACCAGAAACGGAAATGAAATTAGCATATAATTAAAATACCTAATCTATGTTTTAGTTTCTTTCATTGCTGTCTGAGCCATCACTCCTTTGTTTTCCTGGATGCTATCATCATGCATCCAGGTAATTTAACTCGCCATGGATGGTTTGAAAGGAGGCGAAATACAGTTCGGAGGCAATTATAAGAATGAGAACAATTCTCGAATGGGGATTAATTATTTCTGTTACACCTACTCACAAAATACCCAACCTTAAGAGAAACAGTCCTCCGACTTGGAATATAATGACACACATTGATAGGAAGATTGTCTTAAAAATTGAAAGGAAATGACTCTTCCGGTTCAGACAATGCAAAGAAGCTCTAGTACAACTCAAGAATTCCTCCGAAAATGGTATCTAATAATTTGCCTCGAAATACGAGAGAAGAGAAATGGTGCAGTAAGCGACATTAAATATGTGGCTCTTATTGCATATTGTCATTTACGCATATTCACGATTAATGAGACAATTTGGGGTCTCATTTTCGGGTTTATGTTCTACGCCTCTCATCACGGAAATTTAAAATTTACATTGTCGCGAAGGAATTGAAATCCACAGAAATAATTTTTTATTAGAATCAACGAAAAGAATCAAATAAAAATTTGTAGGAGAGTCTAATAAAAGGTAGTAGCCTGGCCTTGTAGTAGGAATCTATGCTATCAACAGGAGACAGTGAATGTCCTTATTGATCATATGCAAGTAAGAGCTTATAACACTCTTTTTGGTCTCCTCTCGATTGACGTATCCAGTATAGCCTTTTTCTTAGGCGGGTCGTTAATGTATCTGTGGCGCCCAATTGCTTCGTACGGCCTTTTCCAAGTGCGATTTGAATTGTGATTCCTTCTCACATTGGCTTTAATCGCTTTCATAAATAATTAGTGCGACATCACACTATTCCTGAGCTTCCTCCTCCTCTTCATGGCTACCGCTCTCTTCCCACCTAATCCTTCGCGCAAGTGTGAAAATGCATTTGCTTGTCGTCACTATTTTATACTACGATGCTCTCTCCGTCCATTAAATCGTTTCAATTTTTTACGGCGTCTCCAATGCGAACGCCATGAATGATTCAATGGGGTCCGGAAAAGGGTCGCCGGAAGAGAGAACCAATCAAGTGGGCGAGTAAAAGAAGTGAGAGAGTAGAAATGAAAAGGGGGAGATTTTTTTCTGTTGTACCGAGCGGCGGAGTCTTGAGTTACACTCCATTTTTAGTGTGAAATAACTACTTGGTTATGAATCTCACGATTGGAATGGGTGTATATTTTTGTCGAATGCAATAAATTCTCTTGCTGATGGGACTAACTTCCCACTTATCGCCTTAACACAAATTGATTGCGTTTTGCCTTCGTCACGTAGGGTTAGTATTTCCTTCGAAACGGTTTTTAAACAACGTGATTAGATGTTTCATCTCAGCGTGAAATTTCATCCCTCTGATGATTGTTTCTATTTGGGATGGTGAAAATAATCTCCGACTATTTGTTACACCCCTTCAATTAGAGATGAAATGGAATTTACGGGTCCATCTTCACAATCTAGCCTTCCTAATTAATTAATGTGACATCCCAGTTATATAGAAGAATATATCTACCACAATTCTCTTTAGATATATGTGTTAGCCATGATAATTTTTTAATGCACTGAATCTGCTTCGCTCGATTTGTCCGTGTTGCTGAATCCTTTTATTTTACCTGACTCCAAGTACTCTCTTAGTCTTTCAAAGACTTAAACCCAGTGGTGGGAAATAAAAAAATTTAACCCCTTTTCTTAGTATTATCAATTCACTAATCAATCTTCGTAAACTGTCTTTCATGATGGGAAGAGACGATGGAAAATCAGGACTACGGAAGGGTCTCATCTTCATGACTTCAATAAATCACACCACCTTTTTTTCTATATGCAATCTTCTACAATGAATTAACCCTATTATTTTCATACAGCTCGTGTAATTCTACCAGTCCCTGGTCCAAAGAAAAAGTTTTCATGCATAATTATCGTATACAACAATCTGTGACCCTAATCTTTTTGATGCCTTTAGTGTAAGTTTATCAGGTTAGAATGAGTTCTGGTTTGCTTTTTTAACCTTTCTTTTTTTAAGATCTTTAAAGTTTAAATCTTTGACTTTTGACGTTTGCTAAGCCTTAATAAATTACATATATTACTTGAAAACTCAAGAAAAAGGTGTTAAATTGAAATTGAAAGAGGAGAAAAATAGTGGATGTCAAGGAAGAGTTCGAGTTTTACCCCACATATGCCAAAAAAGTTGTCTGGCTATACTCTAGTTTCACTGGAAGGAAAAATTGAAGGATAATAATTGTGATTAAATGCAAATACCATTTAACGATGCTGTAATTACACGGAATATTTTATACTGAAGGTTGAAGCAGATATTTGTCAGCATTGCTTTAAATAAGCCAAGCATTCTTCATATTTTTACATTTGTCGAGCACAGTTATGCAGCTATGCCATTATATGTTTGGCGAAAACAGAAGTTTTGTACGCAGCCGTTGAGAAATAATTTATTAATTAAACTTGGATTAACATTAGTATTCAGTTGCCACATTAGTTACGTAGCAGATGCACGCATACTTTTACAGCTCAACGGAAAGCTATTGATCAACGTCTTCCATGCACCTGTGGCCTCGCCCTTTTATTGTAACTTGTGTACAACTAACCTCAGGAGCTCAGAAAAATTCTCCCAAGTAAACTAATGATGCACCCCTCAATGTGTAAGAGAAACCTGATGAAAGCAAAAACCGATCATTAAGGAGAGACATTTGCGGGTCTCGGTAACACTTTGTAACACAATCCATAATTTCATTTCTATCCGTGCTTTCCGGGGCCTCCTTAATGTTATCTTTTTTTAAAGTCGTCGTATCACGCCCCAAACCCTCCCAACTTCCCCTCAACCTCGAGGCCCTTTTTGCGGCGGCGCGCTCCCGTTTGATCCTCCCGAGGAGCGAAAGACAACCATCCAATTAGAACCGCGATGACAGGGTTAGGATTCCTTTTCACGCCGATGAAGAGCGCAGCCATCCCACCACCCCATTTCCCATCTTCCACCTCCCTCCGTCTCTAATCCCGCCCCTCGCCCTCTTCCACTCGCCCCCCCCCCATCACCGCCTCCCCCTTTCCGTCCAACCTCCCATGTCATACCTTCATAGTCTCTCTCTCCCCTCCCCCCGCTTCCCGACCCTCCAGGCCCCTCCCCACCCCATTACCGCCCACATGCGCGACGATTCACGTGATTGATGATCCATCTCCCCCCTCCCGTTTCCCTTCCGCATCTCGACCCCTCTCACCTCCCACCACCGCCGAGTCCCACGAAATCCCATCACCCCGCCCACCTCCTGCTCCCCTCTCTACTTCTTTGCATCCAACCCCTTTCCTTCCAATTACTCCTCCTCATAATCCTATTTCATATCCACACCGCCGCTTCTTCCCGCCGCACATTCCGCTCCATCCCCTCGTTTCCCTGCAGCCCCGAAGGGGCCTACTGCTCCCACCCCGATGCTCCTCAACTATCGCCTCCCCTCCCCCCCACAGTACACAGCACATTTCGAGCCCCTCCCGCGCAGCCTCATTCCTCATGCCCCGGTCCGTTCTCTCATGACTCCTCCAGGACGTGCCTCCCACTCGATATTACCCTCCCCAGATTCATGATGCATCCCGGATCTTCTCTATTCTTATATTAGCCCACGTCTGCATTGCACCTTGTCAACGCCCGGCAGTGGTGTGGCTTACTTGGTGAAGTGTAAAAACCATATGTCTAGAGGGATAGTGGCACTTATTTAATTATTTCTGAACTAAATACATGTATTGGAGGTGCGGGCATGATTCGTATTAAAGTACTTACCCATTTTTTCAAACATTGGAATGATTTTTGTAACTGTAATCTATAATTTTACCTGATTACGTTCATGCCATCTAACTAGTAATCTATTACACTTTGGATTACTTGTGTCTGATTCATCATCTTTACAATTTTTGTATTTGTGTTAACAGTTGTTTTATTTTCACTTTGGTTTATTTTCACGTTGGTTCATTTTAGTAGCATGAACGTTTGGTTAGTTCTAGTCTAGAACCAAAACGTTTGATTCATTTGATTGAAGTAATTAAAGAATTGGTTTACATCGGCTTTTATTCCTCTTTTCATAAATGTTCTTCCGAATTAAGGCTTTTTCATTTCGAGGAAGTTGGTTACTGAGTGGAATATTTAAAGAACAAGACCCTACACCTTGTTCTTCTGAGATTACATATATCCTAGGGTATTATACTTGTATATCACCAGGTTTCCGAGAATTTAAATTTTTTTCCCCCGGTCAGAAGGTGGAATGACTAAGTACTCTCCCGTATAAACACAAAAGCAAAATGTTCATCTTTTCAACATAGTCAAAAGTACGCTAAGTTAGACTTGAATGGGAATTAGAAGTTTTTTGGTTTATAATAATAATAATTATGTTAATATATTAGCATTCAATAATTAAAGTGTAGACAATTTAATCGAGAAAGACGCTAGACAGGGTTTGTTTGAATTTAAGCCAAATTCATCCTGAAAAAACTCCACGGTACGAGTATAACTAAATGAGTTCTCCTCCTCAGTCTCGCACTCAAGAAATACATTCAAGTATTCCGTAGATGATTTCAGGAAGTGGCATCCCAAATCATTCTTTCAAAAATGGTACTGCAAGACTGAACGAATAGCCTCCGCTTATGATATAAATTCCATGTAATATCCGAAGAAATAAAAACCAATAAAATCCTTGCATTGTCGAAAGGCCGTATTCTCATCCGTTAAGGTAAGTTTAAAATTAGGTCTCCATTTTAGCTTCTCTGAACCTCCCTTTCTATTTACCTCTCCCCGCTCACCTTACGTTAATCACCCTGGGCACCTCCGTGCATCAACATCCTCGCGAGATCTGTTCTTCCGCTTTCTAAGCCTTTCTAAATCGCTAAACTCGCCTGTTCCTCTGATATCGCTGATACTTCTTCTCTCGCCCCGCTTCCTTCTCTTTATTTCTCCCCTCCACCTTTCACATTCATTTGCCCACGCCACGCTTCCCTTTTCCCACGCCTTCCCCGTTCCATGCCCGACCCACTTCACCGTTTTGCATCACGCGTTGCCCCTATTTTCCCTCGCTACCCTTCTCTTCCGCTTCTCTCCCTTCCTTTCGCACTTCTCTTATCTCTTCCTCATTCGAATATTTCCTCTATCACCTTTCTCGACTCCTCAATCTTCCTTTATCCTCTTCATTTCAACATTCCTTCAGGATCGTATCATTTTAGTTGTCTGTTCCTTGCCGTTAATTTTCCTGAATGCTCTCTCCTTAACTTCGTCATAATGTTTGACAAGTGATTTGCATTTTTTCAAGTTTTTTTTCCTTTTTGGCAGCACCATATGGTAGCAATAGAGTAGTTAGTATTTTATTCTATTGTCATTCAGAGTTAAATTAAGCACATGAATTTCTCCCGAAGTTTATTCCGTTGAATGTAGCGTAATATTTTTTCTTCGTTCAATGTATGAGTTGAATTTGAAAACATATTGCTGACCATCAATTGAATTTAATATACTACACTATTGCTGAGGTATAATTGACAAAAATTCCCTGCTACTCTGTGTACGACTTCTGCAAATGCATTGATGATTCTGCAAATAGGAAAAAGGGGCATGCTAAAATTCTCTCTCCATACATTGCGTTTGATTCGACCGTTACTTATATACCACCGCCCTTAATCCTCTCGCTCCCTCTTCTCCGTCCATCCCTTCTCACCGTCAACCCCTTTTCCTTCCTGCATTCATGCATTTCTTATTCTCTGGTCCTTACCCCCTTCCCATCCCAATCGTCCACCCCCTTCCCTGCATTCCATTCTCAATCTCCCCGACTCCCTCACCGTATCCCTCCTCACCCTTTATCCTCCCCTCTCACTTTTCACACCTCTCTCCCGCACTCCATTTCGCCCCGAGGCCTTCCTCTCTCACCCCTCATCTCTTCTCGTCTTCCCATTCCCTCCTCATTACCTTGCCCTCCTCTCTCTCCATTCTCCAACATCCCCCCTTCCTCACACGCACGCCGGTACATTTATGCACCCACCCTCCGCACCTCTCCCTCCCTTCCTTCCTTCCTTCCCGATCCCTCCTCCCCTTCGCCCTGGCTCCCTTTTATCTCGGCCGTAGCATCATTAGTGTTATGGAGAACGGGAGAAGGAGGGAAAGGGGCGACGGAGTTGTAGGGGTTAGAGAGGGAGGGAAAGAGAGAGCGACGCCTTGAGGAAATGTGTGCGTGGGTTAAGGGGTTTGGGCGCCTTAGAAGGTTGTGGGGTGGCGGGAGAGAAAGGGAATAAGGGGGACGGGATGGAGGGTAGAGGAGTGCTAGGATTTAGTGGAGGAAACGCCTTAAGGGCCAGGATGTAGGGTGGCTATGGTGGGAGGGCTGAAGAGAGAGGACAAGAAGGGCATCGAGATCTTGTAGCGTGCGCACAAAACCCGGCTACGGGCGGGCACGCGGCAAGAAATCAAAGGCAGGTTAGTCGGGGGGTCGGGAGCGGAGGAAGGGGATCGAGGCGAGGGTGTGGTAGGTAGAGGGTATCGGGGGGAGGCAGGGTGGGTATATCGGAAAGTGCTAAGAGGGGTGGATGGGAGTTGGAATTGTGGGCGTAAGGGTGGGCATGTGTTAGACGCTGGGGAAAGTGAATGGAGACGAATAAATCGATGGAGAATATTTCAAGGAGGCTGAGGGAAGTGGCGAGCAAAACGGAGGGGAGAGGAAAATTAAGAGCGTCCTTAGGAAGCGGGAGAAATTTTCAATAAAATGCCTGTCAGGACTATGTATAGCTGTTCGGATATTTCCGACGCTAAAATCAGGAAAATAAATTCATTATGCAATAAACTTTAAAAAATGGTTGTATTTTTGAATTGAAATGTTAATTTTTTCGCTGCTGGAATAGGAGGAAACATTTCTCTAATGTGGAATATGAATTCTTATTATTTCTGATGTTACAGGAAACTGCAATTGCCTTAGTGGATATTCAGTCAAGTAATAGTACTTTTGAAGAGTAAAGTTCCTCGTTGAATTGATGGATTTCCAGATTTAATGAAAGAAAATATGTGGTGAAATTACCTCCGGGTATAAGAGCTAACGGCCACGTGATAGCGGTTTGAGAGTAAACCATATTTAGTGGTTAAGTGGTATTCAGACATCGATTCTTTATTGTAGTGCATTTCACCAAAGTTGCAAAATAAATACGTCTATACTGATGACAAGAGTGGAAGTTAAATAAATAAGAGAAGAGTTAGAGAGAGGTAATGAAATTCCGAGGCGTAAGGTTAAGGAACTTAATATGCAATAGAAATATGAAAGGAGAGAGAAGGCGAGAAAGCTCAGTAAAAATGAATTTGATAGGAAAAGAAATGGAAGGAAATATATGTTCACCTGAAAAAGGAAAGTTTGCGTCGAAAAATGAGAATGCGTGGAGGACGTAAGCAAGGAGGAGGGCGGAGAAGCGGGAGGGAGATGAAATACGAGAAATAAAAAGAGGGAGTTGGAAATTTGGGAAAATAAATAAAATAACCCTGGTGTGCGCGCGGATGCGGACAATCATGCATGATTGCGGGAAGTGAAGGGTGAACGTGGATTCCGCGGCGATTGGTTGGCGAAAACCACATCACGGAATCCGAAGAGGGAGCTGTGGATGACTTGAATTCAGAGCCCTCGGGGAAGGTGGAGGAAGTGTTTTGGAGGTAAGAAACAATATGCTCGACGGAATATGATGTGGCAAATGCAGTGATGCCGAGATCAAACGAATACAGTCGTTTTAAAGGAATATACTCTTCATTATTATTGAAGGCAACTATTATATCATTTTAATGACTAAAATCCACGAATTGAGGTGCTTTTCAATTGGGGTGTTACGCTTTTCCTGTGCTACGCATACACATACAATTATATACGTATAAATAAATATAAAAATATATATGTGTGTATATATATATATATATATATATATATATATATATATATATATATATATATATATATTAGTGGATGAAGGGGGTATTGACCGGCAGTGGGATGGCAGGGGAGGGGAGATTGATCACGGCTGTTTCATAAAAAGTAGTGTGATATGATAATTTCTGAATTATCCGAAGAGTTAAGAGGCTGATCATCATATGATCGAGAAATCCCGCCTATATATGTACAGAAAATTAGTATTTTATCGAAATTAATAAAAAGAATGGCAACGGGGAAAAATTTAGAATAGCGTCAACGGAAATTCCTATCCGTGAAAATGGGGACGCTGATGTAGGCTTTGCATAAACGCGAAAGGAAAAATTCTCAAGGAGAAATTCACGGGATGAGAACAGAGGGAAAAGACATGGTCAGGGTGAACAAATCGCTCTGAGATTGGGAAAGCATGAAAAGAAGAAGAATGCGACTGGAGGTGGGAGGGGGACTGTGGCTCCCTGCAAACGCAGGGGGTTAAGCGTCGGGGGTAATGGAGGCAGGCAGCCTTTGAGGAGGGAGGGATGAGCGGGGATAGAGAGCGTAGTTGGTCGATAAGGTTATGTGTAGTGAGAGAGATGAGTGCATCCTGAGCAGGGATTTCTGCCTCGGATTAGTGAGGAGAAATGGATTGGTCCCGAGGATTTCCATTGTTAACGAGGTTGAGATGGATGGTTTTCAGGGACTCGTACCTGAACTCGCGGGCGAAGCTGGGAGGAAATGATAGAAACACATTCTTTTGTCTTTTTCTTTCTTCTACAAATTATGTTAGAGTCTTTTATGCATTATATTATATATGAAAGATATAACCGTACGTTTTATTCAAAATATCTTTATTCCTGTAGATATTAATCATTTTTAAATGGAAAATTTTGGATCTTACTTTCGCATTTTCTGTTTTATAGCGAAAATTTTTCATAGATTTTAATGTGCTAACTAATTTTTAATAATCGCTAATACTTTAAATCATCAGAGTTTTATACAACTTTGTTGCAATTGTGGTTATATTTTGAACAAAATGAGTCAATGGGCAGTGCGTATGTAGCAACAAGCAAATCGCGGAATAATATTTTTGGAGGTGTAAATTCTTCATAAATTCCTCGAAGGCTACTAAAAGTGCCCATACATTCAGATTTTGCTGGTATAATGCGATGGAGATAGAACATAGGAATCATATATTTCAGGAAAATTTGAAATTTTATACTTTTAGAAATCCAAACTACTGGGGTATTTGCATACCAGTCTGCTAGGAAATTTCGGAGAAAGGACTCACCTTCAAGCGATAAGTCAAACGAAAAAGTATTTTAAAGTTAATCACTTCATATTTTTACCCATTCTTCCCTTGAATAAGGATACTATACATAAATCGTAAGATAATTGTCTGCTCGTACAATAATTTATGTTAATGGCCAGTAGCATAAAATGGTTCAATGCTCCATAGAAGTAAATACTCATAAGGCACTGGATGTATCAAACCTTAGGATAATTCAGGAAAGTGCGGATATATCCGGATATATATCATGGAATCCTCAGGAAAATCTACATTCTGGGTTCTATCGCAACTGGTAAACCGAAATCCAGCGGCTCAAACATATCTAATTTACTTTCATGTACCAATAGATTACACCCGTAGAGTTTAGCGAAATGGAGTCGGAATATGGAAGTGATGATTAATTTACCAATTACTTGGTGCGTTCTTTTTCATCCCTTCCTTCTCCCTTCCCCCCAGTTTTCGACTGCTCTTGTAATCATTCTCGGAACTCGGGTCTTCATTTCCAACTCGCGGAATTGAAACTCCCCGCGGATCAGTCAATTAAGCTGGCGCGTATTCGAATCGTTTCATCGCTTTGCGCTCCGTGCGCACGATAGAGTGGATCGCCGCGCGAATTGAAAATAAAAAAGATCGCAAAAATATGAGAAAATAAAAAAAGTCGGGTCACCTATTTATTTCACCGGCTGCATTTCGACCCAACCGGACATCCGACGGGCTTGAGGGGCTCGCGAGGGAGAGACTGGGCATTTTAATAAAGGACAGGTAGAAATTTACAATTATATATTTTTTTGTTATATTTTAACAACGTAATGAGTCCCACTTCTTCCTTCCGCTTTCGCTTTTTTTCAGCGTTTATTTTTTTCCCGAAACCCTTCAATCAATGCAACCAATCCTTCCCTTCCCTCCCCACCGCGTGACCCGCCATTTTTAGACCCTGAATCCCGCTGCCGTTGCGTCAGATTGTAAACCTCACCGAATCTCTCGCTCCCCCCACCCTCTTCCCCGCGGCCCCCTCCTGCACCCAACATACTGTGGCGCCCGCAGTTTCACTATTCCGTGCAAATGCCCCCTCTTATTCGATATTGCGGCTCGCTCATCGATTTTCAAATCCATCGAACTGGTCGCTAAGAGTAAGCATGGGGGCGAGAGGGAGCTGAGGGAAGAGGGGACGAGTAGTAGGAGTGAAGGAGGGGGTTGCACGAGAATGTGGAGGTAGGGATGGATAGATAGGGAACGATCCGTGGGGTTGTAGGTTGCAATAAACTCGATCTTTTCCGCCGCTCCGAACCGGGAAAATGAATTGGTTTTGCGAGAGAGAACAAACCACTGAAACTGATCGCATAAGAGGGGACGGGTAGTGGGGTAGAGCGTGGATTCGAGGGAAAATATAAAGGAAAAAACAATGAAATTCGTTTCTAAGGCTATATTTATAATTTATATGGGCAATTATGTATTTTTACATTATATATATATATATATATATAAAATGTAAAAATACATAATTGCCCATATAAATTATAAATATAGCCTTAGAAACGAATTTCATTGTTTTTTCCTTTATATTTTCCCTCGAATCCACGCTCTACCCCACTACCCGTCCCCTCTTATGCGATCAGTATATATATATATATAAAATATCTTCGAAATGGAACGCTCATCGGCGACACACAAATATATAAAAACACAGATGTAGATTTTTAGAATATAGAGACACAAAGAAAGGACACTCACAATTTGTTATTTTACGTTTCGACAGCACGGCTGTCGTCTTCAGAATGACGTTCTCGGGGAAGAGCGGAGAGGATGTGCGGGGGAGAGGTGGGGGAAGGAGAGGTAAAGGGACCAATAGGAAATGAACAAGGGGGTGGGGGGGATATGTAGGCAGCCAATTGATGCATTCAGTGGGCTTGGTTCAGCCCGGGCGGTTTGAATGATTGGGCCACCCAGATATGCGCCATCTCGCGGGTTCTCACCTCTATTATACTCGCAGATTTGGGAAGGATTTCAATCACCAAATCTGCGAGTATAATAGAGGTGAGAACCCGGGAGATGTGAGACCCGGGGGCCACCCGGGAGGGTGGCCCAATCATTCAAACCGCCCGGGCTGAACCAAGCCCACTGAATGCATCAATTGGCTGCCTACATATCCCCCCCACCCCCTTGTTCATTTCCTATTGGTCCCTTTACCTCTCCTTCCCCCACCTCTCCCCCGCACATCCTCTCCGCTCTTCCCCGAGAACGTCATTCTGAAGACGACAGCCGTGCTGTCGAAACGTAAAATAACAAATTGTGAGTGTCCTTTCTTTGTGTCTCTATATTCTAAAAATCTACATCTGTGTTTTTATATATATATATATATATATATATATATATATATATATATATATATATATATATATATATATATATATACACACACACACACACGTATTTTTATTTATAACTCGCAGCAACAGTACCTATCTTGCGACAATATGTACGTTTCGCGAATCTGCTTGTAAATTAATGCAAATGTATGCAAATTATTTTATCTTCGTATATATGGGTATTAAAATCTTCTCATTTGACGTTTACCGTCAAGTTTTTTTGTGCTGATTCTCTTTTCCTGGGAAAAGGCAGCGGAGGGAGAGTGTAGCGCCAAACGAGGGCGCATTCAGCTAGGCATTTTTGGTACCAAAACACGTACCAGATTCTCGAACATCGTCGCGGCAACGCTTCGTATTTATTTTTTCCATTCGATGTGAAGTGGTCAGCGTTTGTAATGTTTTTACTCGTTACACTTTTTCCAGAGGGTGACTTCGATCTTTCGCAATTTCCAGTCTCCTTTCGCAATTCATTGATTGGGGTTCTGAGAGTCTTATTAGATCAAGGGCTGCTTTTTAATTTATCTCTTGACATATCATGTCGTTAAAACAGAGTTTTTTGCATCAATACGTTTATCAATTAAAAGTCGCAAGTCGGTGTAATTAAACTTGTAGTAATATCAAACCAAACTCTAGTCAAATTGGAGCGTAGTTGTCAATAGGTTTTGCTGAATCCTGAAGTTTAGCTTGAGTTGATTATTTTTTCTTAGATGTCAAAATTTTTTAATTTTATTTTTATCTTACTCGTATTGTGTTAGAAAATGTTGAGTTATATATTTATATCTTTTCATTTTAGTGGAAAACCTGTTCCTTGTGTAGAATTAGTCATTTTGATATTTAGTTATCTAAGTATTTCCCCATAGCGGTATCCAGTCAGATTTATGAGGTATTTTCTTTTTCCTACCTGTAGGAAAGAGGTTTAATAAAATTGTCAAATTATCAATTCACAATTGAAAAAAATCATTTATTTGGACGATTAATTGACTAATTTAGTGTGCAGGTAGAGCGAGATTAGCGTTGATGTTTTGGTGAAATGCTATGAATTTAAAAAATTTTATTTGTGCCATAGTCTGTAGTACACTAAAGAAATCCCAATAGTTTTTGTTCAAATATTTCAATAATTCGTCGTGCATGAGGGGAAATCATGATAAAAATCCGAACATACTTCATAATGTTTATGCTATATTTCCGTCACAATATATCGTATTGGACATTCGTCTAGGCTAGCAATACTTAATTTGTACTTATTGTATGTGTTGAAATTGAGTTTTTTAGGTAGTTTATAAATTCACATCCTTAACGTTCACTAGTTTTTAAAATATAATCCAAGAGGCCTTGCCTTATTTATCCAAAAGACTAAAGAAAATCGCTTTCGCCTACATCGAGCGAATATATATTATCTAGTTAATATGAATAGTAATTAATTTTCTTGGACGCAATATAGAAAGTAGTTCTAGTTCATATGCTGATAAATGACCATAAACAACAGATTCTTTGAATGTACTCCGAAATGAAATCTTATATAAACTCTCACCTATCCAATCATTTTCCTTCCCGGGTTACTGTTCTTTAATGTTTCGTTATTCCACTTACCACAGTTTGTAATAAAATGATGAAGCTAAATATGATAACTGTATTTTGAATTGATGATTTGTATTTTTAGCATGATATATTAATGCTTTGAGACATTGTATTGCTCGCTCAGACCGTAGTGTCACGACTTTGTTCACATTTATCCCATGTGTGTACTACCATAAGTGAGTGTTAGATGGTGCGACGGCAGTCTTAGAACGTTATCGCCTATGGGTTTATCTCGTCAAGAGTAGTTCTGGTCGAAACAATGGAAAAATGCCTTCGTCGGCGCCTCCTTATCTCGTCGTCTGACGCCCGGGGGTGGCCAGCCGTCCTGTTCCTCCACGGCCGGTTATATTTATTCCCCCGCCTACCGATCATCCCTTTCTCACGACGCGGTATGCTCCATTTCGTCGCCCGCGGAGTCCGCCACGCCCAGCGACTAAAGGAAAGGAATAAAGCAAACCCTTTTTATTTCCGTTGACATTCTTCGTTCGGTCGTCGTTTGGCTCTCCCGTAACCTTCCAGGCCACCCCTCTGCCATCGCCCCTGCACCCGTGCCCTCTCCCGTCCGGGGTGGTGGCTCTCGGAACATTACTCTCTTTCAGCCCATCGCACGACCCCGTAGGACCTAAAAATAAAGTCGCCGACCGCAGAGAGATTCCCGCTAGGGAAAATAGCGAGGTTTGTGTCGGGGGTTGGACACGAAAAGCGGGCTGAAGAGCGAAATAAAAGGGGTACGGTCATTCCTCGGGAAAGGAGGTGAATGTGAAATGGTCCGTGGGCATTTATCCTCCCGTTAAGGGGGTAATAGTATGGTCTTAGTTCCCGGTGTACGAGGATCGGACGTGACTCGTCGGGAAGAGCCGGAAAAAAAGGAAAGCGAACTAAAGAGAGAGAAGTCTTGATCCATTTGCTAGCTCCGAGGGATCGCGCGACCATTACTCCCCTTGGGTTGCACCCACCACCGTCTCCGTCTACCCACCTCCTTCTTCCTCCAGGAGTTTCCCACGTCTTTCTCTCTCTCCTCCCCTCCTCCTCGATGCAACCACCACCACGTAACCCAGAATGCGTCACGCCGAGCACTATGGGATACCATTGTGTCGTGCCTCCTTAATTCCGGGCTGGGAATTCTCCCGCCTCCACCCCTCCTTCACCAACGTTGAACCACCCCGAACACATCACTCCTCCCTACTTCTACCCTCCCTTAAGCGGATCACGGTTAACTGGCATGAGCAGATGAGAAGAGTGGCGAGGACGGGGTTGCGATGGGGGTTGTAAAGGACGAAGGAGAAGTATTGCGGCGCCGGGGCGACTCCCAGTGGCGGTCTCGCGAAGCTCCGATTCTTATTGGGGGTGGGGATGGGGAAAATAGGGGTGGAAGAGGGGTGAAGGGAGGGTAAATGGGGTGGGGTCTTGAGTGTGGCGTTGCCCTGAGAAATGCGGCGGTCGACGTAGGGCGGGGTGGCGGAATTGAGTGTGGGAGGTCGGGGCGGGGGGGGACGAAGGGAAGGGGGTTGGGGGTGTGTGGTGGTGGTTCGAGGGGTTTTGAGGGCGGGGCTGGTTTGTGGGGAGGGGTGGGTCTTCGCCCCTGGGCAAATGAATGGGGTGGCTTAAAGCGACGCCGAAAAAACGGGGGTGGGTGGTTTTTGCGAGGCCAAGGGGGCGTGCGAAGAAATGATTAAAGGATGAGTGTTTCGATGCGGAAAATCGATGAGGTTAAATGGAGCGGTGATGTAACACGCTGGATTGGCCACATTATGTTTCCCGAATCAGGTTTTTCGTACAAAATGGTGCGAGTTTAAGGTATAAACTTATTTAAATCAACTTCGTTGATCGAGCAGGAATTATCCCGGTCATTTGCTTATACAGTGGATCCCGTGTCAAATTAACGTAAAAATAGTATTCTTATGAACTACGTGAATCATTTGGGGGGGAAATCAGATGTCTATCTGAAGCGTATTAATTTTGTTCAGTTAAGAGTTATGGGGTAAACTATTTCTTCAGTGGAAGTGCCTTAGCCTTAGGAGAATATTTCTCGCGCCCTTCTGATCCATTCTGTCGGTGGTTCATATCCTGACTAAGGAAGGGTGTTGCGGTTAATATCGCCACGTTTTATTCGTATTTGAAGAAATTATTTTTTGAGACCTTTGCAAAGAGGTGGTTAAAACAATAAGAATATCTGGGGAAGGCCGTGGAGAGTTGCAACAGTTTCTAATTTTTGTAACTTTTCTGATCACCAAATTTTTTTACGTTGTAGTGCAATGAATTTTTTATTATTTATTAATCTCCCTACAGCATAATATTTTGTGCAAATATTGTGTAAAATATTTGAATTTGATAAATTTTGTCTAATAAAAATATAGAGCGCGATGAATATAGTGGCAAGGAATGATCATTTACGTCAAAAACACATGGGGTGAGGGAAGGAGGCTGTGGGGTGGATGAAATCGAACAGGGTGTGGCGGAAGTAGGAGAAGGAGAAAAGGGACCCATTCTGAAGGGTGTGACAACCCCATAAAGTAAGGGATCAAGCGGAGCCTCTCCACTGCAGATTACGATTTTTACCCATGGAGTAGGGATAGGAAGGGGTTGAGAGGTCGCTCGGAGGGAGGGGTATGTAGAATGGAACTGAATAGAAGGCGAATGGATGGGAATGCGATGAGACAAGATGGAAAAGAAAGGGCGTTGCGTTCCTTCATATAATTTTTTAAAAGAGAATATATGGTGATTTACGTAATGATGTTACCATTAAATTTTGTAGAGGCGAATGGAAAAGAGTTCTCTATTGACTGTTTTTTTATCTCCTTTGTCATAATTGAATTCAAATGGAAGTATCGTGTTTCGTATTATGTCGGAAGTATACTTTTCGGCACTGAATCTTTCCGGCGTACCCATCGAAAAGGTATTAAGATCTTAGGGAGTATTAGAAGCGAAAACTTAAAAAAAAACTAGAAGGTGCACATGTGACTATGGAACAAAATTGGAAATATTATATTAGTCAAGTAGGCTGTGTAACGATCAAGTCCACCTTAGGTTACTCCTTTGTACTTTGCCAATAGTATGCAATAACATTAAGTTTAACTTTTGTCTGTCGCTCAAACGTATGGTCAGGTAGTGTCTATGAAAGATATTAATAGCCAGTGTTTTTGCAATAGGTGATATGTTTTTCAATATACTTTATGATTTTGTTACAAGATTTTGATGTTGCATGATGGGAAGAAGCAAATTTAGGTGAACCTATCACTTAACTCCTTTTTGCGACAATCTTTATTGGGGATATTGAATGCAATATATCGATAAGGAATTGCTTGAAGCAAATATGGAGGTGTGACAAAGGGAAGATTGCTGTAAACCAAAAAGATGGATGGCTTTACCAGAAAACGGTACCGCCAAAAAACGCAGCAAGAGTCATTAACATTTTAAAAGACACGAATGAAACTGTCAGCACCTAAATTGATCACCTATTAAATTGTGTTTTCTACCAATTCCGATGCCAATGTTCTACTGTGATTGCTCTGAATATGCTATTGCCATAATTCAGAAAGTTTCTTTGCGGCGAGAAGTTTGTTAAGTAAAATACTTAACATGTACGCATTAATATGATGACATTTTGTCCTAAATTATAAACACGCCTTAAACTAAAAAAGTATTCAACTTTGTAGAGCACACGAAGACTTAATATGACTCCCACATGTGAGATACTTAATATAATTCTCGTACGTTGAAATTAATCTTTTGTAGTTAAAAATTATCTTCGATCAAAATCATAGTCACAGATACTGTATCAATTTTTGGCTTGGTAAAGCCTCAATCACCTTTCACTAAGAATCCTACCTTCTCCAAATATTTTCCCCTTGGCTATATTCCACATGTTATCATCGTAGCTGAGGGGGTGGTAATGTATAGGATAGGGCTGGTACCCAAGGGCAAATCAGGGAAACGTATAAGTGTAAAAATTCAAATGGGCCGCAACCATATTTCAATCACTTCGGAAGGCTTTTGGGGGAGAAGGGGTGAACGCCAAGAGACGGAGGAAAGTGAATGAAATGGAATGAGAATGAGGAAGGGCGGATAAGGAGGGAAGTGGGCAAGGGATGCGGGGTGATGGGGAAGAAGAAAGGAGTGGAAGGAAGGAAAGAGATTTATTCGAGTGGATGGATTGGGCGGGAGTGGAGGAAGGAGGAGAGGAAGTGGAGAAAAGAAAGGGGGCGCGAGGCATCAGGGCGGGCGAGGAATCGGACGGAGGAGTTTTTCAGGCGACGAGAGCATTAGAATAGTGTGTAACTAAGGATTGAGTCCCAGGGGATTGCTCCGGACCCGATCTCTTTTTCTCACCAACACCCCAAACCCTCGATCCCTACCCCACACCCCCTCGCGGTTTTTATATCCTCAAAATCTGTATAAGCGCGTCATCCCACCTCGGGACCCAGCGGCCCACACGGGAAACACTCGCGTTCAGCCCCCGGAGAGTCAGGCTACACGCGCGGGTGGTTTTCTCTCTCTCCAACCACCCCCCCCCCCCTCAAGCCGAACCCCCACCTCCATCGCCCGAGCCATCTCTGGGCGAGATGACGAAGTTCCCCCTCGCCCAGCTGTGGTGTCTGTCATATCGGGTGGGCTTAAGGGAGTGCGCGGTAGGGTGGTAGGAAGCGGCGGGAGGGGTGGTGGAAGAGGTTTTGGTTGATCGTGGTGAGAGAACTGTAAAAAATAGGAAGCTCTCGAAATGGAGAAAGGGCTCTGCGGAAGGGGGATGAAGGGGGTTGGTGGGGAAGAGCGGGGGAGGGCTTTATTTTGTAAGTATTCGGAAGTGTTAAGAGCCGGAGGAGTGCGTCGCAGCGGGGATTTCTGCTCCCTCCTCCCCTCGCCACCTCCCTTATCTCCTGCTTACTCTTTTCTTCGCTGGAGACGAGAGCCGTTGCACATCCTGGCGGGGAAAAAATCCTGACGGATGCTGCTCTCTATGTCTTCTTTCGTGAGGATTCTCTTTCTATTACTTTTTATTTGGGCTCTCTGATGTTCTACCAGTATGGACGTAATGTATGGTTACTTACTTACCTTACTCCCGGTTTAAAGGTGAACCAGCCTAGAAATGTTGAAAGCATTGGATTAACCCTTCCGCTATAAAAACGAATGTTGATACTGCAAAAGTAGGTATGGTATCAATTTACTTTCAGTCCATTGTCAATATGTTTTTTAATGTTCTTTTATGTGCCATCAACTAATTAACTGGTATTGTAAACCAATCCTTTGAAATGAATTACTAATATTTTATGGTGATTTTTTTCTTTATAGTTTTCGCCTTAAAACATGTATTGTATGATGAAGAGCTGTTGCTCTGTAGAATTTTTTGTAGACGAGGCTTATTGTAATGGCTTATCGCCCTGGTTTGCTGTAAAATCTGGATGCATAATTAGACTACAATGAATAATGCATATGTTTTTCCCGATGAGAATAAAGGAAATTAAGTAGGCAAAAGGCTGTCCTTTTAATGTAGCAGGTATTTCTCTTTATCATATTCAGCGTGGAAAAATTAAATTTACAAGATTATAATTAGATGAGTTCTGATAAATCGTATTTTTCCGTACGAAGAACTTATTCCGGAATAATTTTGATGGAATTAATATAAAATTATAAAATAAGCATTGACAGTTGAACAAAATTAAAATAAGGGGACACTTTCATTGGCTACTCTTTAGTTGTTGGATATGATGATTACTTTCGTGGCCGTTAATCGATAAGCACAATGAAAGGATATTATCCCGCAACCTCGCTGCAGGAGTCACGATGATTCAGCCAAAGACTACTCAAATCGGACCATAATAGTGCACGCCTGGTTACGGGGAGCTACCCCAAAAAGATAAAATATGCTTTTTTGGCTGCATGGCTTTTGTTTGTAAATTAATCACTGAGCGGTTTGTGTACGTTCTGTCGGGACGTTTTAATGGGATTAGCAAACACGCATGCATCTCCGACGAATCCAACTTGTCTTCCGTTTGGTCTCTTACCTTTAATTTGGTCTTGTTGATCACATTCATTTGGCGGAATCTCTACGAAAAGAAGTCGGAAAAAAGGAAAGATTTGCTTTCTTACCCTCCTCCGATGGACGTTCCTTCTGTCGTTCAGTAATCGGGCCCTTTCGTAGCTTCGCGCGTGAAATTAATGGTTTGGGCCATTTGGGGATTCAACACGGCGGTAAGAGTACGGATGTTGGAGAAGTGCACGAAGAGAATCCAAGATAAAGGATCCGATTTTGGGAAACTTTAGATTGTTCAGAGAACTTACACAGTCACGAAGTTTTCGATTTCCCTGGCTTTCGCTTCTCCGGTGGTATGCGTTTCACCGGTACTTGAACGGAAAAGGAAGAGACTCACGAGATTCGGTAGTACGTTCGGAAAAACTGCGCTTGCATTATGTTCGGGCTGTTCGGGGATTACGAGGGAAAGATAATAAGGAATGAAATTAATCAGTGTCAAAATTCCGAATGAATTAAAAGTTGTGCAGTTAGCGCATAATCACATTTGCGAAACCTGTCACTTTGTTGTTTAATATTTTATAAAAAGCCGAAAGAGAATTTTTCGGTTCGACTAGTACTTTTAACCCTTTGGAAGATGGTGACAAAGTCTATCTCATTTCGTGAAATTTCGATCGACTTCACATTGGAGAATCCTTAATAGCTTTCGCTTAATTTTTATTTGGATTCAACCAACTAGACGACCAATTTCTGACAGGTTAAGATTTTTTATGTTCTGCGTTAATCTCTTTTTGCTCGAAGAGTTTGATTTTTCGTAATTCTCGAATTAAAAATTTTCCACACTACAAAGATCCGTGTTAAAAGTTCCAAATTTTTTGTCTCCTCATCCTCTGCTTTTTATTTTAGGTTAAGGAAGAATAAATCCCGAATAATAAGTTTCATCGAGGGAATTTCTGTCGGATTTCTATGCCGTGCTCTGTCGAATAAAAAAGTAAAATCGTTGTCCGCCGCCAATGGAGCGAGTCCCGTTTGGGATCGGTATCCCCCCCCTCCCCTCCCTTCCCTCTAACCTCCACACCACCCTCTTTGACCGCCAGCGCACATCCACTGCACCCGAAAGGTCGGGATTTCCCCACGTCCCTAATCTTTTCATTCTCTTTCGCCGCGGCACTGGAGGAAAAAAATTACGCGCTTCGGACATCGACATCGTGAGATTCCCCCGAGAGAATGCGCAATCGGGTGTCGGCGCTGGTACGTGACGAGGCAGCCGACCTCGGCATCAGCCGGCCAACGGTAGAACCGAGAGCGTCGCATGGGGTTGGGAAAGTTGGACGGGGTTAGGGTGGGAAGGTGGAAGGGTGGCTAGAGCTAGAGGTTAGGATGTAGAATAGCTGCGGAGCGGATATATCCGCCGACTGGAATCATTCTGCGGGGAAGGGCGAGCGGGCGGTGCGGCGAATGCGAACTGACGACGTTCAAGTCAGCGGAGGAGGCCGGCCGGCGTGGCCGGCGGACCGCGGGGATTGCTACATGAGTGGCATATTGTGTGCGGCGAGGCTGGGGCGGTGATCAAGCGGGAGCAGTGGAGACAGGAAGGGTGGTGGAGGAAAGAGGAGGGAGTATAAAAGGGGCTGAATGCGTTACAAAGAGGAAAAAATAAATGGGAGGAGAAAATGTGATGTACCTACGTTCCAGAGTTCTCACGACGCCCTAATGTGACCCACGGGGGTATTTCGCTCTCGCCGTTTTGGAAAAAGTTTTCCATGTCCCTCGTCCCTGAATGAACATTTTTTTTCGTCGTCAACCCTTCCCTTTTTACCGGTAGCTTACCGCGTTGATTCGCTTTTTGAGGATTCGTATGTAATTCCAAGGATGTAAGTTGCGCATGCAAAACTGCGGCAATGAGGGTCATGACCTGTCTCCTCTGCTTATATTTTTACCAATTTCCCTCGTTTTGCGAAAAAATGACGCAGGGAGGTTATTTCGCGGTAAATAATAACTGTCTGAAAAACTGGAAGCAAACTAACGGAAGTTTTCCTCGCTGATATGGAATTGCGTTTTCAATCACATGATTTTTCCAGATTTAATTCCTTAGAAAGCACATTTCCTTTATAGCGAAGAAATAACATTTAAACTATTACTAGTTATTTTAGTTATTTTGAGAGTTTAGATAGATTTTTATCTTATTAAGTAGATATTGTTCGGGGCCCGCGATCTCAAACTAACATTATAGATTACATTGATCAAAATTCAAATGTGAAATTTAATCCACCTCAGTCGAGATGTATTTATTTTAGGATAAAATGTATAATTTACTTCAATGAAAAACCGCGATAATAGTTTGACATAAAGTCGTTTGCCCTTTGTCTTGAATCTCAATCTAAATTGGGTATGTTCTTGAAATGTAATTTTTCTTGATCAGTCCATTATGATGCTAATTTTATTTTTCTGTAAACTATAGGATGAGCCTTTTGTCGGGAGAGAATGGTTCATCTTCGTTCTGAATACTTCTGGTCTAAATAGTCCGAGTGAAGGATTGAATTACAGATATCACTCCTTACTTTATTCATCAAACTGTGCGACTGTGACTGATTGTTTTTCGATGGAATCGGCTGGTAAATGCCTCACAAATACCATTGACAATTTTGCATGTGTGGGAGGTGGAAAATATCTGGCAAAAAGACATATAGAACTGCAATGACGAGGAAATAAAGGATGTAATGCATGGAGGGAATTCTAAGTATATATGCATAAATGAATATGTGTATATATGCGTGCTTCCGTAAAAATATACCGAAGCACACGCTGAATTCGTGAGGAACCGATTTCTCGTGCATGCAGGCTGTGCCCCTAGTATATGTATATTTGGGCGAAAGGATTGGGGAAGGGGTTGAAGGATTTCTTGAAGTGCTGCTGCTACGGAAAAAGGTTTCCTTCCTTGGGAGAACGCAGTGGCGAGTGAGGGACGAGAGAGGACAAGAGGGAGGGGGCAGAGGAGACTGCGGGAGGATTTCTCCCTTGTTCCTCGGGAACCGAGCGACGATGGATTTTGATTTTTTCCTTCCGTGCTCCTCTGGCGGAATTTTTCAAACATCTCTCTCTCTCTCTCTTTCCCTCTATCCATCTCCTTCCCTCGTTCTTTTGAAGAGATTAGCGTCGGCGTTCCTTAAAGGCTTTGGGATGAAAAAATGGGATTTTTTTTCATTCCTCTCCTCGCCATCTTACCCCCTTCCTCTTCTTCCTTCACCCCGTTCCTCTCTCTCTCAATAGCCGTCGTTTGAGGAGGCCGGTCACGTGACGTTGCGCAGGAGCCGTGACGCGTCGTCCGCGGTGGATTGTTGCTCCGTGAGCCGTTGGTGGGAAGAGGAGGAGGCGGCAGTGTAGGGCCTGAGGAGGGAGTCTGGGGGTTTTTCGGGGCGATGTAGCCAAGAAGAGGAGTGAGGGTATTGGAAGGGGTAGGGGAGGGAACTGTCTGGCGGGTTGAGGGTTGGTTTTTCGAGGAGGAAGAGAGGGGGGGAGGGATTGTCGAGGGAAGAGCCGCAGAGGGAGAGGAGGTCCGGGCGGAAAGGGCGGCCAATTTGGGGGATCACATTCTTTGGGGAATTATTTTTTCATCCCATGTACGTAATATATAAAAGGATAACGCTTATACGCGACCACCCTGGTGCCCACGCACACACTGAAACACGCTCTCTCTCTCTCTCTCACACTCCCCCCTTCAATTCCGCATCCAGGACGTTCGCCGTGAGGACGTGACTTGGTCCTTTCACGGAAGGTTTTGCACCCCACGGTCACTCGTCGTTTTTGTGACCTGCGTGTTCTAGGGTACGAATTGTTATTAAGAATGCACAAGTACTTAGTCTTGCGGTTAAATTCCGTTCTATAAAATATTTTTATTTTGAATGTAGGTTTTTCTTTTTCTATGGGACTGGCGAAAGAAACCAGAGCGGTCTATTGACATTAATTCAAAAAGCTGCTTCGCTGTGAATCTTGTAATGTTTAAGTGTTTTTACCTTTCAAAACACCGGTACTAATAAGGTGATTAGTAAAATATGGTAATGGTTTGGTGCTGGCGTTCCACGATGTTCTGAGTTTGACAACGAATAAACATGACATCGAAAATTGTTGAAATGGTATTAGTAAACGATATGTTTGTCAGTGAGTAAAGTATCAAAAATAAGTAACGTAACATTATAAATACGAGTATACAGTACCAATGTCATTATTTAGTACTTCACATAATTAAACATTCAGGCTTCTTTTGTACTACCATATCATCTAGCATTTTGTTTTCTTTGTATACAACCTAATCGCTACGATGCAAGTAGATATTTTTGACGCATTTCGGGTAAAGATATTGAGCTATTTAGCTTTATGAATTGGTTTATGGGGCTCTTGCTTTACAATGAACGCCATCAACATTCTGGTGGGCCAAAAAGTTAGGTGAATATGCTTTGATGCATGAAAATAAATTACTGCGGGATATCTGCCATCCGATGAAAATAAAACTGAAAATGTAAAAATACAGCTGCACAAATATTTTTTGCTTGTGCTGAGAAATGAAAGTATTTGGTCGTTATTGGTAACTATCTATGCGCATAAAATTAATCCAAAAAATTATTATTTGATACGAATTTTTTAATTATTATCTCTGCCTATCTTTATTTAGAACTTCATGCATGTGTATTCTGCGTCAGTTTAGATAATACGAGGAAATCATTGCATAATACTTTTGTTCCTAAAATTAAAGTATATCGTACGTCACATATTATATTACTTTAAACTGACGCGAGTACATACTTTTGATATTTATCACTCGCAACCTCTGAGAAATAACGAGACTACTACAATGAAAACTGCCGGAGTTGTCAGATTGACTTATTTTGTCTCAAATGCCGTTCATTTTACGAAAGCGTGAAAACTCTTGGTGAGTTTTATTGCGATAATGCTTTTCGAAGTCAAGTCTTGGGGGGGGCGTAAAAGCCAAAAAACGAATCCACTCTTGTCAGCGACCACGTTAGTGGAATCTATTGCAAACACGTCTGCTTTCGGGAGAAATCTCCCTTCCCCCCACCCTCCGAAAGATACGCCGGATCATCCTTTGAAAGGTGTTGACCTTACCTCTCAGGTTAAGTGGATTGAGGATTATTCAAAAATCCTCCAAGGGATACACATATCTACTTTTCCACCTGTACATGGCGAGTCTAGGCTTAGAGAATACTTTGGGGGGCCGCGTGGGTAGGTGAGAGGTCGAGGTTCCGACACTCCTGTTTGTGTTTGCTGTGGGGGATATATCGAAGAGCTCCGGCAGAGAATGCGATTAGAGGAACCAATATGGCAACAAACCCTATCGCCTTAAAACTCCCGCCTTAGTCCAATTTAGTCTTAGAGAGAATACAGCCCCGGAACTGTGGGCGGCCGGAGTTAAAAGTAGGGCGGGCCAAATCCGATGGTTCACTTCACTCTGTGGACACAAAGATTCGGCTACGGACGGAGGGCGGTGCAGAGGGAGCAGGCGAAGACACGAAAATCAAGAGCATCGGAGTTAAGAGCGTAAAAGCCAAAAGCAAAGAGTGGAAGGGAGTGGAAGGGACAGAGCATAATGTAAGGTGAATCTTGAAAACATAAGTATGTAGTAAGGCCTCCTGTTGGGTTGCTTGTTTCAATATGCTTCCTATTTCTAAAGCCTTCTCGTTATGTTTTAATCGAGGAAAGTAAGGTTAAATATCCTCAATCAGTCAAATCGACAACATCGAATACAACACGCGAGTAATACCAAGTCCATATTTTAAGGAGATGGGTGAGGAAAGTTACATTTCCATCACAATTTAGTTGAAAGTGAGCAAAATTAATTGCCATCTTAGTAGCGCCTATTTCTCCCTTCCGTGAACACTGATAGCAGTCTTGTTTTTGTGATATTGATAGTTTTTGAGGTCCAAAACGTGCCACTGATATCGCCTCCGATTGACTAAGCGCTAAAGTCGAAATACTGTGAAAAATATTCCTCTCTTTAAAGTGCTCTTGACACATCTGACGGATATATTAAACTCAAATTTTTATGAAGTTATGCAATGAAGAGAAAAGTGGTATTCCTGCTACATTAGAAGCCCAAGAAACTACGGGAGATGCTGCAACAGTAAATTTTGACGGAGTAATCCGCTAATATACATTGCAATACAACAATTTCAAAGTGAAAAAATCATTCGCCTTAACCGGGAATCGAATCCGGATCCCAGGATGTCCGCTCTAGTGCTTTAACCAGTTAAGCTATCGAGGCGTCCTCTTACATTCTGAAATCTTGGATTGTTGGAGGATGCCTCGGTAGCTTAACTGGCTAAACTCTCGGGTGGACATCGAGGGATCCGGATTCGATTCCCGCTCTAGGCGAATAATTTTTACACTCCGAAATTGTTACCTCAGTAGTCGTTTCTCGTGGTGATCATTCTTATTTATCTGGCTTGAATTCCATATAAGTTCGTCACAAATCAAACCAGGCTGTTAAGAAGTATTGCTGTAGTATTATGCTTAATATTTTATCCTGCTGAACATTCTTTGACTAACGATTCACTCACGTAAACGCATGGATGAATCTTTCCCTCCAGCAAGAAGTTCCAGTGTGATATTTAAAAAAATCTGTATTCCACTCCGCTGGATTTCGTATGTATTTCTTTTATCATTTTTCACATTTATGCGTTTCCATTTATCCATTTTTTGTTTTCCGTTTTAAATTTTTTTCACAAAATGTATCCCGTGTGGGAAAGTGAACGGACAGGGCAATCTTTATGCCCCAACCTATGCAGAGGGGAGGTCGTCGCGATTGATAGGCACACTACATCAATTGCCTCGGTACAAAGTTTGATGGGATGAAAGGGGAGAGGTGAAGGGAGAGGACTCCCTTGCCGAAGGGACGACCGAGGAGTGAGGAAGCTGAGGACGATGGGAGGGTGGGGATAGTCGGACAGCTCTGGGTAGTCGAGAGAGAGAGGAGGAACGAGAGGGCTATGGAATGTGTTGGAAGCAGTAACATCGCGGCGGCGGCGGAAGAGGTTTTGAGGAGCCTCTCAGGGATCGGAGAGACTGATGGGTTACAAGGTTGGCATGGTAAAGGGTTGGCTCACGGAGATTTTAT
Source organism: Hetaerina americana (assembly GCF_022747635.1). Classification (NCBI taxonomy): domain Eukaryota; kingdom Metazoa; phylum Arthropoda; class Insecta; order Odonata; family Calopterygidae; genus Hetaerina; species Hetaerina americana. The sequence continues at coordinate 41,607,170 of NW_027287095.1, forward strand.
TTCTTTTCTCCTTTTTTTCGAAAAGGCTCAGGAAGTAGGATGGTATGGGGGAGATATGGGTGGAAAGGAAGGGAGGGCGAGTGAGAAATACGTAGATTACAGAGGGGTGGAGGGAAATAAGGGTTGGAAGAGAGAGAGAGAGAGAGAGTGGAGGAGGGATGAGTCAGGAGGGTAAACGTGAGGGTTGGCGGGAGAGAAAGAGAGAGATGGGGAGGAAGAGATGGAGAGAGACGGCATTTGGAATAGGGAGAGGGATTCGGACAGCCGCCGGCGGGACCAAAAGGAAGCCGATTCCATGTCTGGATTGACCTCGTGGATGGCGAGTTCCACTGCGTTTGATTTAATTCACTGACGACGTTTCGCCGACGCAGCAGTCGACTTCTCCATCTCTGCAAACGGATCGATGAAATGTAACTTGACGGAAGTAAGTCTCATCCTTTTCAGTCTTTGCCGTTCTCATGACAAAGGAGCAAGGCTCCGAGTGAATCATAGTAAAAGGATTTACACGAGCGAAAATTTGGTTTGAAGACGGAATGAGGGGAGGGAGGTTTGTTTCCATCTTATTTGAAATGCACGATGCAATTACAATAAATCCCGCTCCAAGAGAAACTCCATTTTCTTATTTTTACGATCATTCATTATTAGTCCACGAGACGAATTTTCTTCGTTTCTTTTAAGTCGCCTATTGGCAAAATTATTTAAATGCCTGTGGAAAATTATTACTATTAACGGCAGCATATCAGTGAAGGTAACTTTTGGATGAATTGAAAGACTAACCACTACTAAGCTGCAAGGCCTCACCTGACGCGATACAGCTTGGAATTCAACAATAAAATAAACTGCCTGAAATATTAAAATTAATTCAATGAAACCGTTGCGGCCGAGATACGCTAAGGAGCAATGCTGCATTTACTGATTGCTGAAATCACTAAAATTTTAAAGTGCACATTTGCATTTGCAAAGAAGACTTTCCTCAACATCTGTAGTTTTACTCGGACCCGGTATTTTAATGCCACTGATAACCGGACAAAATTTAATCTTTTAGGTTTAAATGAGTATCATTGAATGATAAATATGTAATGTGTTGAATATTAGTCACTACGTCGAGTGAAAAAATATGCGAAAGAAGAACTGAAGAGGACTGGAAAGGAAAGAGAGGCGCAAAATAGAGGCGAGGACACGTAGGTCCCGTGCGGTGGGAAAACGAGGCTGGCGCATGCCTGACGGACAATGCATACATTCCCAGGCTCTTTATTTACGTGTCCATATTTCATGCCGTCAATGGTGTGCTGCCGTGGAAGTGAACGAGTGGGTTCCTGCGGGAGTGCCGGCGGCGATCAGCGTTGAGGGCGTGCGATAAAAAAAGTGAGCAACCACGGGCGTCCGTCCTTAAACATCGTCCGGGGATCGCAAGTACGCTTCCAACGGCCGGCAGGAGGGATATTCGGTGCTAATCTCCTTGCGGTCTGACCGGTCACGCGCCCCCTCCTCCGCCTGACCCTCCGCCCGCCTGATGGCTGGCAAATAAATGCTCCGAGTCTCGCGCTCCTAAGAGGGTGTGTGCTTGAGAATAATGGCAGCAGTGTGGGTTAGCGACGGAGTGACACACCAGATAAGTTATTGTCGATCGAGGTAGGGGGTGATGCTTATCGCATTAATGTGGATGTCTTTAGGAACAAGTAATCTTGGCTAAAGTTAATTTTCTCCATCTTATTCAGGTTATCACGGTTTGGTCCATTCGAAATATGTGAAAATACTGTAATTGTGTAACTCTCCTCTCATCTGCTTCAAACAAAAGCAGACATAGACGTGTGAAATTCACTCGTTTAGTGTAGGGAAAAATCATTTCCACTCTGCTGTTTTCAGGTTCAGAGTACTTTACTGCACAACGGTCCCATTTCTTTTTGACATTTCAAATTCCATCAGTCGGCTATATTTGAAGAGTAATCGCAGAATTATTGAACTTATCAATTTAATATTAATCTCTATTGGATAATATATTAACGAAGTTAGATATTAATGATGATCGGAATGAAGACTATGTCATATAAGTATTAGTGCTGGAAGAGCGTGAGAGTTTCTTTTGGAGACGTCCCAATCCCTTTGGCCCGTGAATTTTCCATGAAGGGAATTACGTTCACTGCGATTACGTAAATGTAAGTCGAGTGTGATAATTAAGTAAGAACGACCCGCCAACATTCTTCACTTTATTATACCGATATATATGGAAAATAACCAGCTCTTCGGACCGAAGAAGTTTTCATGCTGAATTAATTTGACTCGCTTAGTAGCAATTAATCTTTCCGAATCCTCTTACCAAGACGGTAATCTGGGCATTTCATCCTTCCTTATTATAGTGCCACCACATATCTATATGAGATGGCAGAAAATTCTCCTCAGACGACACCAATCTACGTAGGGATTAAAGAGAAACGTTCGCTCTTTTCATAGATTTCTTTATTGTTCACCCATTCGGATTTCCGCATAGTTTCATTTAATAAAACCCTGCATCGAAAGCGCACCTACCTGTATGTCGGTATAGTTAAGTTCCATTATGTATGTAGTTGTTTGTCCAGCCGAAGGACAAAGAATTTTCAATCAAAGAAAGGGAAATCAAAAAATAGTAGCGTAGATTTTCCGTGATGAGATTATCAGGTTTAAACGGAAAAGGGCAGAATGCATGTGCGGAATATGGAATGGAGGAAGTCACGGGTGGAATGAAAATCGCCGTCGAAAAGCGCATTTAAAGAGCCCTTGGAGGGAATGATTGAAGAAGAGGGCACGGTGAGGTAGAGGAAAAATGGAAAGGTAGATTTGAGTCACGTAAATAAAAGGAGGAAGAAGAGGGGGAGAAAAATGAACGGTAGCGAAGATGGAGGAAAGGTGTTTGAGACTGGGGATTGGAATTGTGGGAACGACAGAGCACATCGGCGAAATAAGTGTTAAAAGGCGGTGGAATATACCGAACAGCAAAGTAAGCAATGAACATGGGTTAGAAATCTGTAGGTGGCAGGTGAAGGTGGAGGAAAAGCTAAGTACGGCTTAAATACCCTGAGTACGTGCGAGTATCTAAAAAAATCATCATGGAAGTCGGAATATTCGGTAATCATTTCAAGTAAAAGTTACGAATTATCCAAGGAAAAATTGACTGCAAAAATAGAAAATAGGTGCAATTTTAGTTTATTTTGTTTTTACGGTCCAGGAATTGGATATACAGGTACCTGTAATATTTAAAAAAAAGGCATTTCTTTATTTAACGGCGCGTGTTCCCCCTGGTTCAGATTTTATGCATATTTTTAAAATTTAAAATCGTAGGCAGAGTGACCCTCGTCAGACTTGCTGCCGACGAAAACATATAGGTGCCAGAAATTTTGTTGTTACCTTCATATTTCCCCCATATTCAAATTTTTAAACAATTACTTTTCCTGCATTTGACTGTGATCGAAGACAAACCTATATGACCTTTCATTTTCCCTTACACCAGCAAATATATATTTGCTTGTCAAATGCATGTCTTTTTTTAAGAAGTAACTTGAATTATTGTAAACTCAATGAATCATTTCATCGTTGGCCACGGTAGTGGCATTGATGTAAACTGGCTCATAGAATTTAAAAAATATCACAGAGTTATATTTACGTCTGTTTAAGCACTTTTTAAGATGGATTTAACCAGTTTATATCTTGTCATATTACTATTTGACACCTAGTCGTAATAATATAAATACTTTGTTAAGAAAGCAATTGTTGTTTTTGAGTATTCTCCGGGAATAAATGCCGCAAAATCGTTGATCTATCCTTGAAAACTTCACTAACACCGCAATCAGCCGTCTTAGTTGTAAAGGTCAAAGTTATTGCCAGCATGCCAATGGGTGGTTCAAATTCTCATACTGTTCTATATTTGGGTAATGATTGTATTTAATTTCAAATTCTCAGTTACAGCAGAGTTCTCGGTTACTTGGGAATAATGTTCAGAGAATCGGTATCACAAAGAAGGAGGGGATAGTGAAGGTGATTCCAGCAGGGAAAAGCTCGTAGGAAAAACAAAGAATATGGGATCGCGATATGAGCTGAAAGGGATGAAATTTCGTGGCAAAGAATATGTGGAAGGAAAGTGGCACGATAAAGTGAGAGAGTGGATGGTAGGCTGGGAATTACGTCCCAATTGAGCGGGATCGGAAGGTAATGGAGGGGTCGGGATTTGGAAGGAAACATGAGAGGATTGGGCAAGGAAAAAGGAGATAAGCGTGAGCTGAGAGGGAATGGTCGGTCAGGACACAAGGTGAGGAGACGTACGGAAAAGAAAATCTAGCTGAGATTCCATTCCCGGAGAGAAGTGCGCAGGGAGCGTTGGGGCAGGGTGTGGAGAGATTCCTCCGCGTGCCTCCGGGCTCCCGGCTTTCGGGAGGATTTCTCACGGGTGAGGCCGCGTGATCCCGTAGGAAAAGGGAGGGTGGGGACTAGAGAGCGCGGGGCTGTCGACACGGCGCCCCCATTAGTCTCTCTCCTTTCATTTTTCCCACCTTCACTTGCCTTTTCCAAATGTCCCTCTCGACCCAAATTCTGCCCGCCCGCATTGCGCTCCTACGCCCCCACCCCTCTCTCACGCTCCTGCGTGACGGGCGCGGGATTACTACTGTAGCCATGGAAAACAGCGAAAGCCCGGAGGAGGGTAACTCTTTTAGTCTTGGTAACCCCTTGAAGTCTGGGAAATTCGTCAAGTATCTGAAAAGTCAGAGAGAGTTGACTACTATATTCCTGTGCAAATAAACTGTTTTTAATGACCTAAAGTTTTAGGAAGCTCTGTAAATTGGTTATAAAGGCGCTCGTGGCCATCCAACTTGAATAACATTTCTGTTACTCTTGACTAAACTAGTGGTATTATTGTCTGCAATATACTCATTTCAGCGATTAGGGTACCACATATTCATTCATAAATAGTTATCTCCCATTAAATATTCACCTGAAGTTTTAAATTAGGCCGATTACGTCTATAAAAAATCAGAAATTTTTAAATTAGCAATCCTGCTTTTAGTGCTCGCTTCCTATGAGATTGTTATCAATTTTAACTTCCCTCATTTTTTCTTGCTAAAAATGTTTTTGGAATTAATTAGGTAATGAATGAAACGTTCCCAATTCGGAGCTCTTGTTTTCATTTTTCGCTCTCTACTCAGTTCGTTTTGCCCTATTTATTTCCTTATTAATTAATATTTATTAGTATTAATATGATTTTACATTATTTTTTAAATGATTTTGTCAAGTTCCAGCCATAATGAGTATTATTTTGACATAACACGGTAAAGTGCAGAATTGTGGTGAGATATCTTATAAATTGTATCATTTAATTGATAATAAGTAATTATCTATTCTATTTTTCCTTATGATTTCATCAATTTCCCTTTTAGATAAAGATAGCCTATTTTTATCATATATTCCATTGCTGATGTTAATGGTTTAATTTGGCTAAGGCTATTTGTATGATTACGGAATGGTGGATAATTGACCTTAGCTAGAAGTTATGCTTGAATGATAGATAAGAAAATGGATCAGCCTAAGCCTGATGGAAGTTGCCAAGAGAATTATTGGTCAAGACTTCTTATGTAAAGCCGAACATGGCATTTGAATAAATCCCCAACTAGCTCTCTTGCATTTGTCTAGGAATTATGTAGAAAAAACCGCCGTCAATGTGCATTGTCGCTGGACCCTAGGACTGGAAATACAAAACGTTTACCACCGTATAACTCCCATCTCCTACTACTCATCGTGTCTGATTCCACTCACAAAATCCCATGAAATGACTGAATCAGTATTGCACAAACTGGGAAGCATAACAACTTCGCAGCGAGTACTAATTGTCGATGTTGTATTGTACTGTTACAGTGATCGCAGGAGAAAAAACGTCGTCCTTTCATGTTTGGAGATCATTTTCAGGCTTTAGATGGTAAAACAGATTTATTTTCTGGGGAAATGTGACAGGAAAGTTACATGAACACGCACGCCTGGCTTTAGTTCACATTTCAGTGATATGTTTTAGGGAATGGCAATGAAATATATCTTTATCTTTAAAATCATACAAAATGAGTTTCTGTATTCTTAGAATTCGAATTTAGTGGCTTAGGATAAAAACATGTTAAAAACCCTCATCCCACTCTCCCTTAATGACGAAAAGCTATTAATTATAGTTTTTCATGGTTTTCCATATATAAACATTATTGGCGTCCGAGTCACAATAATTGTATTTCTGGCATTATCTTTTTTAGAACTCCTGCACATTAAGAGATGAATAAATGACCGTAAAACAATTTCTCCTCTTATCGTTCCCAAATGGTTTATGACACTTTGTCGTAGAATTAATAGTGAAGGTTTCCCGTCGAGATTTTCGCAAGTGTTAAGGCTCCATTAAGTCACTAAGTACTTCAACGGTCATCAACAGGAAAGTGTGCGTGGAAAGTATCCCTTTGTCCTCGAGGATAAAGATCCGGAAAGAGGTATGGAATTAAAGGTTTCATTCTCTTTCAACCCTCGATTTTCCTTCCTAGAGGTGATAAAAAAAAGTGCAGTAAATATGTTGATCCCTTTTTATTTTTATTTTCTCCCTTTTTTTCCTTTTAATTTATTTCTACGCCTTCATTCCCGATAAGAAAACAATTCACGCTCTTTCTCCTGCCTACACGGGGGGAGGAAAAACACCTCCGTGGGTCCTGCGCTCTGCTCCTCTTTCGTCTCTCAACTCTGCACAGATCCTTCCTTCCTCTTCCTCCTCGCCCCCCCTCCTGATTTTCCTTACCTCTCAACGGAAGGGTGGGGAAGTGGGTTTTCTGGGAGAGGGAGTGAGAGGGTCGATCCTTAGATCCATATTGTACACGCGTGACTTTCCATACATTTCGTATCTCCTTTCATTTTTTTTATGTAAGCCGTCGCTAAGAAGGGATCGCACGCAGCTTTCTCTTCTCCCCTCCCCATCCTTCTCTCTCTCTATTTCTCTTTCGCTCACTACCATCATTCATTCCTCCTTCTCCTCCCACATTCTCTCTCTCACTTACACTCTTGCCCTCTTCTCCGGCTCGAATCCCTTGCCTCCCCCGACCCCGTCCTTTGTCGAGTGTCTTCTGCGTTTCTTCGGTTTCTATAAGCCGTCACCAATTCTTTCGTACTCCAATCACTTGTCTTTTTTCATAGGGTACCAGCTTTTTTAAATGAATGAATACGCTTACTAAATTTTTTTGTTGTACAGATAAGAAAAATGATCGTAATACCTATTCTAAAAGAGGGCAGCATTAGACTTACAGGGAAACGCCTAAGGATTATACATTAGACGCTTATATCTGCGACTTAGTTTGAAAAAATCATGTTAAGGTGTACTTATACAGTTTTCGTTATGGTTCAATATCAACCAAACAAGAGGTAATGATTCGTTCGGATTCAATGAAGTACACATGGCAATATTTCTGGTAAAAAATATTATTTCTACTTATTAAATGAAGAATGCGATGAATATTTCCATTGTCCTTTATTCACGTACAACCAGTTTCAACGCTCAAGCGTCATCATCATTGTATTCTTCATTTAATTAAAATGAATTTCCACAAAGTTGAGCCGGGAACAATTGAATATTATTTCTACCATTAATATTGCTAGCTGACCGGAAAGTGCTCAGTCAAACTTTTATATTACTTCTTTGTAATGTTTTCAGTTATAGTAGCCATGTAGAGCATGAAAAAACATAAAAATGCTTATCTCCCGATTTAAAAAATGCGTAACACATTTTGGTACATGCGATGCATAAAGATATTAATACCCACGTATCCATCACTCCACGTATCAATGGAGGTTAAATTGGCTCGCATCAGCATTATTACAGCAATATTTAGGGTATAGCTCTTCCATGTTTAAGTGAATTGAAAGTAGGTTAATATGAAAATTCCCGCAGCTTCCCTATTCTTTCGAGTATTGCACAATATCTATTTCTCCTTGCTCCATCTCATTCACTTTTATGCTCCTCCCGTTTATATGTTCTTAGATGCCTCCTCTCCGCCAGTGTCTCTCCCTCATCTTCTTGTCTCAGTCCTTTCCACCGACGCACCTGACCTCACTTGACCATGCGGACCAGCAAAGCTATGTGAACATTCCGATCGGACAAAGAACACCCAATCCTCTGCCCCTCCTTATTTACCCCGTGTTACCCACTTTGGGGCTTCCCTAAGCTTCTTTGGTTTCCTCTAACATCCAGAAGAGCCGCAAATCCGCTCTCTTTGCATTACTCTCGCCATATGTTCTCTATCTCTCTGACCCTCTTCAAGGGTCCACCACTGCCATAATTCTCCTTATGATTTTTTACCGAACAGTTGACATCTTTATCCAATTTATCTTCCTGCTCCTTATCCCTCTGTTCCCTCTTCCACCCCCCTGTCATTGCATTTTTTTCTATCACCATAAAGTTGTCTTGCGTGCATCGATCTCAAATGAGATTTCTGGACCCCTGAGAAAAATTTATCTTTCATACAGATATCATGGTGTTGTTTTCCTCAGAGTTAAGGAAAAGTTTGAATTTAAAAAATGAGTTGTAATTTTTTTTCCAATTTTAATTTGGTGGGAAGATGTTCCAAACATAGTTTCAAGTTGTACTTTCCCGTCGCATGCATTTTTGTAAATTCAAGTCTCTTAAATTTCTGATATTCATATATTTATATTTCCGTTAAGCTTCGAAGAATTTTCATATTCACCTCTTCGCTTTAATGAGCGTACTACAACAGCTGTAACCTGTAATGGCAGCAGCCAATTCTCTGATTATATTCCGCGGGTAAATAGTCCTAAAATATGGCATTCAATGAATTGATTAAGTCTGAAGTAAGTGTATGGAAAGTCATTTACACGATTGCGTCATTAACTTTATTTGATCTTTGCACTGCAGTATATCTTCCGCCTGAACGCCACGAACGTTGAGAAGTCATGCCTTACATTCTACAAAATACAGCTTGTACTATTCTTGTCGTTTTTGGATCATATTAATCCTCTCTGTTTTCCACTCGCCTTAATGTAAATGGAGACTTACTATAAATAATTTTAATTTTTGGAACATATTTCCCGGGGCATTGCAGTGTTCTCCTTACTTCGAATTCTGTCGTATTGCAGCGAAAACCCGTTCTGAGAAGTTTAGGATTGGGAGAAGGGCGTTTTTGGAAATGGCCCCGAAGAGTGATGGGCTGGAGGTGGGAAAGTGATCGAATCATGGCAAGCGAAGGATTGCCCTCACCATTTCTCTCTTTCTCTTTCTCTCTACCTCCTTTTCTCTTTTCTCCCCTCCAGCGGTTGGGAAGAAAATTGGGAACAGTCTCGGGCGAAGAACAGGCGCGAAGGAAGAAAAGGTTAGTTTGAGCCTTTTGAGACAAAAACGGCGCCGAAAGGAAGGCCCCCGAGCGCTTATTTTCTTCTCTCTGCCCCCAAGTTTCGGTATGCGTGCGAATGCGGGCGGTAGAAGTTGTTGGTCTGTGAGTGTGTGTGGAGGGGGGGGGGGAGAGGTCGAGGGTTTTGTGCGAGAAGGGGAAGGCGTCTCGTGGAAAGGTAGAAAGTTGTCTCTCGTACTAGATTGCGGTTTTTAAGAGTGACGGTGGCAATTTATGTCTTAGCGTCGTGGAAAATGATAGCCGTCCCCGTTACGCGGGGTAGCCTTTTCGGGGATTTTCCGGTGTAATTTGTCCACGTCATGTTTCGTCCTCAGTTATTCCTGTAAATATATCATCCCATCGAGATTCTCAAATGTGACCTCGGAAGGAATGTCTTATAAAACACTACTAAAAGATTTTTATTCTGTCATGCGTGCGTCTCAAATATAGCAGTAGTATAAAAGGGGTAATTGATAAGCCAATATTGTATCATGGTTTTCAGCGTAGACCGACCCTTAGTATAAGTTCCTGGTACTTATCTCGGTTAAGTGAACTTAATGAAATAGTTGAACTTGAAAAACTAAGCTGCAACTTTGTTAATTCCATTTAATGGAACAAAGTTGCAAATTTTTCTTTCCGTAATTGATAAGTTCTACAAAGTCAATCCTGAAATCACCAATTTTATTTTTCAAAACTATGCGCATCATGGTAATGAGGCCTGTTTATTTAGCTGTTTATGACATACTAAGCGATAAGTAGGTAATATTTCTGGTTAAAGCAATGTGAATCCTGACATTTATGGCAAAACATATAATATAAAATAAATATTCGATGGACATAGTATACCTAAGTTTCAATAATGCCCTAATTATCTATCTATCCGCTATTCATCTAAAATTGTTCACAGAATCAGGCGGGGCCTTGAAAATAACTTCGGGGAACTCGTTCCATTCATTAATTCCGCGATATAAGGAGTGTTTGAGTATCTCCGTTTTCTGTGGCCTATATTTCATTTTGAAACTATGATCGTTCCTTTCTATGAAATTGAGCCTTTGTGTGCCTTTAAATATCTTCTATTCATCATTAATTATTTAAATACCATGAAATATAGTACTCACTGAAGTAATGAAATATTTATGTTTGACCCCAAATATTCGTAGCTACTAGGAATCGGTGAAGAAAAACTCAGAAGTGGACTCTCGTGTTCATTTTTATGGACAGATTCTGTTTTATGAGGGTCCTTCACTTTCCTGCATCTTCTTTCAAAGAACGACCACCCAAGAATTGGGGCCTTTCATAGATGGCCCCATCTACTAGATAAAAATATTTGAAACTATATATTAGGAATTATTTAAAAACCTTTAACTTATTAACCCTGTTACCATATTGACAGTTTGTTTAGAGAAGTGGGAAATGATAAAAAATAAGGTAAATAACGGGAACTGAACTTATCCCGTTCAGAAATAGAAGCCCTAAAAGCGAAGAATAACGGAAAAAAATATGTTTAGATTTCTTATGAGACTGTATTTGAATGTATTTTTCGGGGAGAAAAGACTTCGTAGCCTCTTTCAAATGGATAGAATATAGCGATGCACCAGATGTCCTGGTTGGGTGAACGGTAAAGGGTTTCTACGAAGTAGTTCTAGACGGTTTTACTAACCAGACGTCTCAAGTGCTTACTGAGGTTATTCTGAGGTCATTGGATTTCTATGGAGACCTCCTCCTCTATGGAGACTTCTATGAGGAAAGGTTACTCCGGAATCCTTTTGAGCGACGCTTCAAATACTCTTCAGTGGATTACAACCTTCTCCATTCATTTTTCACTCGAAAATGAATCTTAAGTAATGCATGGAAATGCTCTGAAGTCCAGGGTGCTGTAATGCGCTGGGATGGCTTCTCGATTTTATTCGTAATCTTTGCCCATTCTCTACCACTGTTGAATTGAAGCAGTTTGATTAAATTTTGACGAACTTTTATCTGAATATTCGGGGAAGTAGTTCTTCAATTATTTTCACGTTTGCATTCTGATTTATGGCGGAATCGAAATACGCAGGAAGGGTATGATCGTCTTTAGTTTTTTTGCGTTCTCTTAAATCCATCTAAAACGTGCAGTGCAGTGTTTTGGATGCCATCTGCAATCATCTGGGGTCTACAATACCCTCTTCCTCAACATTCATAACCACTGAAACTACTCCAACTCTGAGCATAATTAGGTGTTTCTTAGCATTGCACATTTATGCAACACATGGCAAACTGTTGAATGTTTTTCTTGAAAACTCTAAAGATTGATTTGCTGTGCAATTAATATCCCAGTTTTTGGTTAAATATTTTAACACCTCTCTCGTAAATATGAATGATTGAGTGTATCGAATTGATCGTAATTTTTGATGCTCAATTAATGAAGTAACGTTGAAAAACAAAATAATTTTGTTTCATTGGGAGTGGATTGATTAAACGGGGAAAGTGTATTCTAATATTTAAATATGATGGTTCAAGAACTAATAGCTACAATTTTGCGCGGTAAGCCATTGGGGATTTCCAACGAAAAACGCGGTAGCTATTTTTTCTTTGCTTTAAATATTAGAGTATTGACACGTGACTTCCTTCACCTAAAATGTCCATCTCGGCCGTAAAGAACTTTCATTTATTGCATTGGTAGGTAAAAAGAGAATATATTCCGCTGATTATGATATTGCTATTGATATTAATATGATGTAGTAACCCTTGCTATTGGTTATTTCAATTTATTATTTCATAAACGTACTGTGAGCTACAGGAAACAAGGAGGTAAAAGTGCCAAAAGGTACTTATTCTCGCTAGATAAACGCCAGGTAAAAACTCATTTACCTTAATAAAATAGGAAACCAATAGGAAATTGTATCTTCTACGAATATTTTTAGGAAAATATTATTCATACAATGCATCATAACATATTATCTCGATTTTCAGCTATTTCATGACATGGCTTCTCATACGATTTCTTGAGAGCATATATGGCCAAAATATTTTCATATGCCCATAAAAATGTCAACACCTTTAATAAAGTAAGAATACTGTAGATGGAAGCGTAAAGTGTTATCTATCGTAAAAAACGGTTTTAACAGGTATTAAGTTAACTTTTAATAACTCAATTCCTTCAGTTTGACCTACCACTTTGAGAAATTATTCAAATAAATTCTTGCACACTGCACCAATTACTCTTCTCTCGTGTCTCAAAATTTGTAATGAATTATTAAGTGTAAAAACATGAACTTGGGTTTTTGGTTTTATTCTTTATTCGCAAGTTTATAGACCTCCCTTAAGGTTATAAATCCATACCGCTTGCACAACTTCAGAGTGTAAAAATCATTCGCCTTGACTGGGATTTGGACCCGCATCCCTCGATGTCCGGTCGAGTGCTCCAGCCAGTTAGGCTACCGAAACGTCCAATTTCACGCCGAATCCTGGTCAAGGCGAATGATTTTTGCACTCTGAAATTGTTGAATTGTTATGCACATTTAGTGGATGACTCCGTTAAAATCTACTGCCGCGGCATTTACCGCAGTTTCTTGGAATTCATACCTCCTTTAAACCGTGACGCAAATGTAAGAACTGCAGGCAAGGGGAAATTCGAAAATAGCATTTTTTCGAGTTATACCATTTTTGAAATATTCCCGTCCCATTTATCTAATGTGAGATATTAATCTAGATTTTTTCAGCTTTACAGTGTTCTATTACCCAATTATGCAAGTTACATTGTTCTCTATTTTTACTTTGGTCCCAATATAACATTATTATATCTTAACTTAATTATTTGTGTTGCTTCAAATGTTTTCTTCGACGGAAGTTCGTTAAATTATTAAAATTTAACGTATTTTCATAAAACTTCTATATTTATGGAATTTTAGTAATCTGCATGAGAAGGATAATAATCATGCATCTGTCTTAGAATCTGTTTATTTTATTTCCAAATATCGCACTGATTATTTAACTTGATGCAGCATAAAATTGTGAATGTGTTTCAAGTAAAATCTGCATGCATTTCTCAATTCGCTGTAATTTTTTCGTTCGTAATACTCTCACGTGAGGCATTACTGTATTATTTTAAACGAGAAACCTCCACGTGAATTCTTGCTGCTGAAGTCATACTGATAATAGGAATAAGGTTATGAATGTTTCCCAACCGTCGTGTTCTAGCTTCACCTTCCCATCTCGAATACAACGCGCGGATCGCCCGTCAGATGATGTACGATTCTTACTTCTTCTCTCACCCCCGTTTTCTTCTCTCCCGCAGGCGTATGAGCAACAACCGACTTCGCCACCTGCCCGACATGCTCTTCGCGAACATGCCGAACCTCCACAGGCTGTAAGTACACTCGACCTTTTTCTACTCATATATCTACCCTCTATTCATCATTGGGTACTATTGAAGGTGCTGTTGTTCCTGAAGGCATCTGCGCCGTAGCTTATCTCCTCTTCTGCGATGCGGCGATAGTTATTTTTTATTGCCCTCGCCCGAGCTTCCTAGACATGCAACGAAGATGATATAAAACCTACAAAGATCATGCAGTAGGAAGGTTTAGTTTCGTTTGGAAATAAAATGTCAAAACGTAACTCCCGACGGAAACCGTGGGGGTAGTTCTGCAAGAAATATCTTCATTCTAGGAGGAGTAAGCAGAATTCCTTGCTTTCGGAAGGTAGTCTCCTTGGGAGTAAGATTCTCTTGGGAATCTAGCGTAACTTGTGGAAGATGAGGAATGCGTATTGGCAACTTCGGTGATTTTTAAGATTGTTTACTTTATCGGTAATTACAGCATACCAATTGGTGCCACTGTGTAATGGATAGCCATTTGGTTGATTGGGGTTTGAATCGTCGATTGTTTTACTGGCAATGTTTAGCCATACAAACCGAAGGGAAAAGTTTCATTCCCTAGCTCTTTGATGGGCAATCGTTATGAGGAAGAAGAAAGGGATAGGCATTTCGAAGGGCGTATTTTATTTGAGTTTTTATAACGAAGGGCGGTTTGAGGTCGAACTTAATGGGAGCAAAACAAGTGAACGACTTTGAGGTTTTTTTATGCTTTTTGGAATCGAGATTCCATTACGAGCGAGCAATCAGGGGTGAAAAAAAAAAGATTCGGTTGGGTATGAAAACTTTTGATGGCGGTCGTATATATTAAGAGGTGGTCTGCTCTTCGTGATCCAGAAAAACTTTCCAGGGATTGGGGACGTTAACATCGTTACCGGCGGGTTACGTCGTTCCTTTTTTCCTCTGTGCTTAAAAACTTCGCAGAAGTTAATGCGTACATCATCAGGATAGCGCACAAAGAACTATAAATTAATTCATGAGAAGTTTACGAATCGATCCGTCGAAACTTTTGGGATATTGATGCCAATAATATCTTCCAATTCCGGTTGAAAGTTTCAAAAAAAGCTATTTTATTCTTAATATCTGTTTATCTGGTATTCTTTTATGTAAAAAGACTTTTTCGATGATTAACCTAAGATTGTAGGTTTGAATCTTTGCTTTAAAAAATTCTGTTTATTTTATTTCTTCATGAATGAGCGTTCTTAACAGAAAGTGTAGTTTTTTACCCATACGTCATAAGACTTTTCAAATAGAAATGCTCCTTTTCCTGTGTATCACAATAAGGTCCCCTCAATCTCCACTTAGGAGACCATCGGGGTTCTATATTTATATGTACTCTCTGGCGTTTTATTTTAGCTCAGCGTTCCGATCAGCCCGCGCATAATTCCCAATTCGTCTTAATTTTAGTGACGTTAATGAACACCTTTATATGAGAAGACACTGAATTGAATTTTAATTTCCATCCCTCTCATTTCCGTTCGCTACCATTTTTCATCCTCACATATCGTTCTTCCTTCCGGCGAGTCACCGTGAGGAGTCCCCTGTTTTCTTCCTCCTTTGACGCACTCCCCTTATTCGATTACCTGTTTCCTTCTTTCCTTGTCGTCGCATTCTCGGTACCAACTCCACCCCTGCTCCTTTCTCGATGTTCCACCTTCCCCAGCATCCCACTTCCTCTTTTCCATCTCTTCCCACCTTCCCACCCTTGTCTCAACTCCCGGGGGAGTCGTTCTGTCACCGATGGCTGCTTTATCGCCGTTCAGTGCACTCGCCACACTCACACCCTCCGCTCCATCGAAGGGAGGGAAGGACATCTACTCCTACGCCACTTCCCTCGCGGCCTCAGCAGCAGCCTGCTTGCCATGGAGGAGTGGTGGACGTTGTAAGAAGCCGGGGACGGGCGTGACACGTACTCGGGGGAGAGGCGGATCGTGTGCGGGAGAGTGGGTTCTGTGTGTGTGTTTGGGCCGGAGGAGTAGGAGGTCGGGAAGAGAGGGCGGTCCCTCCGGCGTGGTGTGCTTTAATGGCGCTGCGGCCGAGGGGGAGGCCGGAGGTGTGAGCACCGACGACGAGATGAGGCAAGGAGCGCGAAAGACTATGTCCCATCCATCTTTAACGGGGGTGTTAGAAGTCAGGCCTCCCCTGTTTTTCCGTCCCCACGACCCCCCCTCCTACCCGTTGTTATCTCCCCCACCACTGGTTTCCCAACGACCCCATCTCATACCTGAAGCATTCTTCTCCCACCCATTTCATTCCCTCCCTATTTCGTCATAATAATACCCAGCGCTTCCTTGACTTACCTCCTTTGGTCGTCTATTCGTCCTTCCTCATTTTTTGCTCTTTAATGCCATTGATAAATCGCAGCTTTATTTTTTATCTGTTTCAAAGTAAAAAGAGGCAGTTGTGCACAATGAGTAACATCCATATGATATTTTCTCTTGATGGAGAATCTGTGAAATAATATTCAAATATTGATATCGATCTTAATTTTCATAAAACTCATTGAAATCGCGCAGGCAAGTCTTTGATGAGCTCTATCACTCCCTTATTCTAATTAAAGTATCAGGGAGCTTTTAAAATATCCATGGAAACATGAAATCTTTTTAGAATAAAATTCCTGTCACAGATGAGAGGATTCTTGATCACTTCAGAGGATAACGAGGATTTACGGTGCTGAATTGAAGGAATCTTAATTAAAATAAATATATCAGGTTCTCATAACAATAATATTATTTCAGTCTCCTAGCACTTTAGTATAGATGTAACGACAATATCATATTCATGTTTGCAGAAAAAATTCGTTGGGATTTTTGCTACATAAGTTGCAAAGCAGAATGTGATTTATCAATACATATGATTTTGAATGTCAGAGTTTATGCTAGTGTATGTGTGTGTGTACACACACACACACATACATATATATATATATATATACATTATATATATACATATATATATATATATATATATATATATATATATATGTGTGTGTGTGTGTATATATATATGTGTATATATATATATATATATGTATATATATACATGTGTATATATATATATATATATATATATATATATATGTATATATATATATATGTATATATGTATATTCTACAGAATGGCTAATAAGAATAAATACAAAGGAAATAAAGGAAAAGTAGCGTTTCATATGGCCATGACGTTGAATATTATGGCTGAAAGTGAAGGAGAAAGTGGAAAATCAAATGGTATGTGAAAATATATTCGAACAATAAGCGCATAATAGGTAGACACAAACGTAAGAAGAAAGGGAAAGGTCGGCTAAATGGTTTGGAAGGAAAGGCGATACGTATAACATTTCGTGGAAAAGGAGAACAACTCTTCTACGTCTGAATGAATTCTGGGTGTATTACTTTATTTTTTCTTGTATCGCAACTCTGGGGTTTCAAATTGCATTACATTCATATTTACTTCCAGCAAAAATCGATTTTCCTTAGAATAAATTTGATGTCCTAAATGTGACCATTTTATCTGAGTGAAATAAATAGCAAATCTTCTTGTCTCGAAGAGTCCATGAAGATATTCCGCAAAAGGCCTAATGACCGAGCGGTGTTGTTCGTAGATAACGGCGTGTAGTTATCTAAAACAATTGTTTAATTTACAGCTATCACACTAAGGAATGTTTCTTTATTATAGATTTTGGGGAGTAACCAAAAATTATTTCATATTCACAACTTGAACCAAGCAGTCCTCCCATTAGTATTTGTATTTATGTAAATTTCTCTTTGCTAAATTAATCCTTGATACTCACTCTTATGCTGTCACATTTTTAAATAATCTCTGAAATCAATGATTCACGACTACCGTAAACATTTAAAAGATAAAACTCTTTTTTTCCCATAAAATTTCTATTTCCACGATTTTTTCAGCTTTGATTGGCGCTCTTTCATTGCCTTTCTAATTGTTTTGAAATGATTAAGTATTTCAAATGAGTGACCTTGCGATTTTTATGATCCTGGTTATTATCGTCGTTGTATTTTGATTCAAAACATTTTAAAATACCCATTTATCATGTGATTCTTCATCAAAGTTCACGGCTTTCTGCATCGTAGATATGAGAGAGAGAGAAAAAACATTAAGAGAGACTTCCAGCAGAAATATTTGGGAAATACATCTTAAGAACATTGACATTTCACACTTGACCATAATTCCTTCCTGCGGAGGTGGAAACACCATTCTCTTTAAATTACGGTTGTTTTTGCTGCCAGGGGAATTGTCACAACAAAAATAAAATATGCAGAACTCTTCAATTCTCACCTGGCTCCCACTGTTTTTGCGGGCGAGCCCCTTTAGCCCATTCAAAATGATTATGGATACATTTTAAGGGGACAATCGCGATATCAGTAGATTTAAAGTCTTTCCAGTCAAATTTGATAGCCTTGGGAATCCCTTCTCCAATGTTCACTCAAAGCTACCGGCTTCTGTAAGGTGCGAGTCCTTCTCCCAAAAATATCGCATTTTGAATCAAAGAAATTCCTACCCAGCCTTTCGCATTCCCGTCTCTATCTTCTTGGTCGTAGTGATCCTTTCTTCGTCACGTGACCCACAGCCGAAGATAGATTGTTTCCTGCCAGGGGGAAGGAAGAGGTGGGGAGTAGGAGGAGGAAGGTGAGTTTTCGGGTAGGTTGGCGTAGTAGGCTGGCATCGTGTGGATGTCAGATGCTCCTGCGGGGCGGCAGGACGGTGAGTGAAAGAACAAAATAAAAACGAGTGTGGGGAGAGGTAGGAGTGAGTGGGGATAGGGTACTGGTAGGAAGGCTTTGGAAATAAATCGAAGACGGGAACTCTTTCTCTTATTTTTCCTCCGACTACTCCTTTCGATGCCTCGACTTCGGTGTGTAATTCCTTGAAGGGGTGTGAAAGAGGTGTTTTGTTGTGGGGGAGGGAAGAATCACTGTTCAAGCCGAGAGGTTTCACCTTTTTTTCACAATTCCCGTGAAGAAGAGATGCCTTGCTACCGAAAGAATTGATCGATGGTTATCTAGGACACGTCGACGGAGTATTATAGCCGAATACTTCGGACTACATGTCTTCTTCAAGCTTCATCATCATTGTGTATAAAAAATCCCTCAGTTCTGAAAATCGATATCCGTCGTCATAATAATAGAAACGGGCGAACATTTTTAGTCGGAAGGAAGTAATAAATTTTGTGAGACAGTGAAGTAAAGAGGTTTTTCTGATGTTATATCTCTTTGTCGCAAACCTCATTGGACGGCGAAAGTTTTATCACGTAAATTTAATGGAAATTAAAGATTAATAGAACGGTGCCATTCAAATTAGATTGTTTTAATACCGGTAGGGTTTTTATCGACTATATCGGCAAAAGTTACCTGATATTCTAGTTGGTAAGGCACTAGTGATAAAAGTCTTATGCCTTTTATATCTGTTGTCTGGTTTAAAATTACTCCTCTGAGGAGTTTTTTTGTTTTAAAAGTTTTGACTGCTGTTTGCCATTGTAGTTACAGTTATATCTTCATTTGAACGAAAATGTTTGTTTTTGATTCAATTTATTCAGTATCGCGATTCCTTAGCAATAGGAAGATTATGGAATAGTAGAGTATTATGGCCTCCATTACAGCTAAACGAAGGGTGCAAAAAATATGTTTTATGTAGTCGACGGACATGGAGAGGAATGAGATGTCATCCATTCTTTCTCTCCACCTGCACCAAATCCATTGCGAGAGCGCATCTCTCATTCAGTGATGTATGTGCATTTCGGGGAATCCGACTTTCCGCCAATCCATGGAGCGAAGAGTCCGTGTGGGATTCTCGGCGAGTTCAATCTCGCCCTCGAAATACCCGTTTCTGACTTCATCCTAAGTCAAAACCTACGAGAGAAAGAAAAAAGTAGCCACTGCATAAAATATTAAAACAAAAATAATTCCCTCTCCCGTTTTTATGGTGGAAGAGTCTCCTCATTTCCAAGCCGGGAAGGAAGACCCAATATCTCTGTCCCTTCCCACAGTATGGTGTAATCTCATATCCATCCCTAAGTGTTTTATCAATATATAAATTCAAGTTTAAAGGGATTTAAATGTATTCCGAGTGGGGAACGGGAGAATATTGTGTCCGCTTAGCGGGGCGGAGGGGGGTGGATGGGGGGAGGAAGAGAGAGGTGAGATTGGACGTGTTTTCCCAGCGGAGGGGACGGCAGGATGAATAAGTATGGGTGGTGGAGGGGGAGGAGGCATTGTGCTTTGGCTGTATTTAGGAATTTAAGCTTTAAGAGCATGTGTGGTTGTGGGGGAGGGATAGATTTAGCGGAGGAGGCTTGTTCCTGAGCGGATCTCGGGCTAAGTGGGCGGTCCGACTATGTGCGAGAGGAGACTGCAAAACAGGGCCGTCGCGGCGGGTGGGTGGGGACTTTTTTTTGAAGGAAGAAGGACCATGTCAGTGGAGGGGATGATGTTCATCGTTGGACGCAGGTGAGGGAGAGGGGACGGTTAAAGGGGGATGTGGAGGAGTTGGGAGAGGTAGGGACATAAATCAAGATGTGTCTTTGGATCTTATGTAGGTACGTAAGACGGAGCCTTGCTTCTCCAGTGAGGAATTCTATACGAGGAAGTTACCCTTAACCCCACCCATTCCCTTTCCTCTGGTCGGCGCAATACCTTCATCCCGCTCCGTAACGTCCCTCCCGCCTTCAGCCCTCTCTTGTTCTCTCCCTCCGTCACCCCACCTTCGCTCCCACCCTCGCTCAAAATCCTCCTCTTCCTACCGTTCCTTTTTCATATCTTCTTTCTTCTCCCTACCCCCAACAGATCGCCCACATTGCGTCTGATACGTCTTCTTTGCTTTCATATATTCTGCTGCTTTTGAACGGTATAGGTGTTCCGCGTAGTTTCGCTTTAAGTAATGCATGTTGGCGTAATACTTTTTTGCAGTTTTTCCTCTCGAGGTTTTCTCAATTTTTCATGGGAAATGATTTTTTTCCAGACAAGGAGTGATCTAGTAGGTAGTAGATAACTTGATTACCCTTTTTTCCATTCAGCTAATAATGCACTACCTTCAGGCATGACCTTTAAAGCTTATCACAGTTTAATCAAAAAAGCAAAATATCGATTTATAAAAAACATTTGTTGGCGATATCTTTTTTTGAGGTTTTTAACACTCTTTCAACTTAAAGTTTGGAAAATTAAAGATGAACTAACCTGGTTGATAAAGATGAGCTCTGCTTGGAAATAGTTGTAAATTTACTTATGTGCAAGATAATGTTCAATGCGGCAATGGTTTTAAAAACACTCCTTACCAAAGAGTCATTCTGCTGTGAATTTTTCATTTAATAATCATGGATTCTACTTTTTACGAGGGATTGCCTGTTATTACCGTTTATTTGTATATGTCTCATATTTTCTAACGCGTATGAATGTGTAAAAACATATCTTGCTTGACTGTGACAATCGATGGGAGTATTTGTAATTCGTATTTGTCATTTTTCCTTACTCGTGCACTGCATTCGTTTTTACTCGCAAACACATAGGTAGCACTTGGTATCCTAACGCCTACTGTTACACACTCTCGTGGCGATTAGCAGGACGTGGTTCATGTGTATATTATGGTCGGCTGAATTTTTTGTTATTATTTGACCACCTTTTGGCATTGGGTTATAGCATGTGCCGGATCTAGGGAAAATCGTCCAATGAGCTGCATTCGAAAATTGCAATCGGCCGGAATACCAGGCTGGCACTTGAATCACTACTTCGGGTATCGTTGCAGTGATACCTTTAGGTTGGGAATTCTATTGCATTCAGGTAATGTGGAAATAAAAGATGATTAACTCTGCCACCGTGGGCACGATACTAATGGGTGCCAAAACATTAAGCGCTGGGCCCCGAAATGACGTCCGTCGCTCACGTGGAAAACTGTTCCTCCGTCGAAAATTACGAAGAAAATTCTATTGTGCGGAAAGACGGGAAAGGTGGGGGGGACTGTGGTAGTGAGCTGAGGGAAAAGAGAGGTTGAGAAATGGCCACTGTCCACCTCCGAGGGGCAGTCAAAAAAATGAGTAAAAAACCTGGGTCCACGTCGCCCACTCTCTCTCCCCTGCAGCGGCGTGGAGCTGAAATTTCTCCATTTTGGAATTTTGCGTGACATGTTTTATTCGTCATACGACACGAAGTTATGACGCGAACAGGGAGAAATCATGCGTGATGCTTGTACAAATGTAGTGAGCTATATGCCCCATAAGTACGCGCCTGTGGGTTTGCGTTTAATAAGGTACTCAAAAACCTATGGTCAGTTACCTGTATGTCAGAAACGTCCATATAAAGTCTTTTTCACTAAGATTATTTCCATCTTTAGGCGGGTCCAATAAGATTAAGCCAAAGAAATAAATAATGTTTTACGATTTATCTACATAGATGAATTAAGTAACTTTTCAAGGCCACAAATGATTCCATATATGGGTCAATATTTTAGAGCACTGGGATTTTCCAAGTTGTACCGTTCAATTTAGAATGAAATGCTAAAGTTGAAAATGGTCAATATAAATATAGATAAGCGATTTTCTAGGAATAAAAATGCTGAGCTAAACATTAAAGTAGGAGGGAAAAAACTAGAGCAGGTAGAACATGTTACGTATCTCGGCAGTGTTTTGGACCAACACGGTCAAAGTAGTAGGGACGTAAGGAGAAGAATTGCGCTAGGCAAAGAGGCTTTCACAAGGAGGAGGGAGTTAATGACGGGGACGTTGAGTGAGGATGTTAAGAAAAGACTCGTAAAAACTTTGATATGGAGCGTAGCTATGTACGGCGCGGAAACGTGGTCATTGAAGCAGGAGGATAGACGTAGACTGGAGGACGTATATATATATATATATATATATATATATATATATATATATATATATATATATATATATATATCGTATATATATTTGAAATTGGAAACTTCACCATCGGCTTCAAGATCCCGTGTATTTGCATATCGAGATTCTTGAGTATTATTTGTTTATCAAAATAGCCATTAAATATTAAACCGCTTTCTATCAGTGAGATTTTAAAAGTATTTATCTACATAAGTGCAAAGTAGATATATTTTAGTGGGATTGTTATAAGAATTTCAATGTAATTCTTAAACAAATGGAAATCGTCGTTGTTTCTTACCGGAGATATAGTAGATAGAGTAGGATAAAATGTGTTTGTAATCATTATGATAAAAGGCAGCTTATTTGAAGTTTTAATGGTTTCACGAAAGTTGGTGAGCAAGAGCAAATACCCGACGATTCAAAGAAAATTCACGCGTTAACGGTGAAATGTGAGTAATGTCTTGGTGTGAGAGCTCGCTATGAAGGGATGTGTAGAAGGTGGCACCCGTGATGACTCAAGGGTTCTCGGCGACTTGAGAGACCACCCGCGACTCAAACACGCAACATTCCCCCTCATCCTCCATGTTCTTCTGCACCTCTTTTCCCACCCCCTCCACTACGTCGAAAGCGCTCGGTCTGTTTCTTCCTTTTCTCTCCCGAGTCGCCTCCCACGACACTTCTCATCTCTCTCTGCTTCCACTGCTTCGCATTTCCCGTCTTTCCAATCTACCCCCACTCTCCCGATCATCGCCAGATCCAAAACCTTTCCCAGCCTTGCCCACCTTGGAATATCTCCCGCTCTCTACCTCCCTCTCTTCCTTCCCCTTTGGCCTCTCTCACCCTTCCTCGGGGCTAAATGGACCGAGCGGGGCTCCTCGGGACCCGTGCCAAATGGTCGCCCTTTCTCCTAGAGGAAATTCAACTTCTCATTCCCGTCTTCGACCCGGGTCTTATTTATCCCCGAAAGTATTCTTTTTTTATCTCCCTTTCTTATAAATTCCATTCTCTTCCTCCCAGCCCGAAACGCTCCTTTGAAATACTCTACTTTTTATGGTCCCTGCTCCAATTCGCTTCGCTTAATTTCTTTTCGGAAAAGTTTGTGATGTTATTTCTTCCTCTTTCCCTTTGTTTTTCACTACTTCCCAGCTGAATCCCCGAGTGATAGATTCATTGCACTCGTCGCAGGGTTTTTTTCCAAAACAAATAGATTGTAAACACTTTTGTATGTTAATTTTTGCTTAGATTTTACGGCATTCTCCAGATCTCAAGTCCGTTAGCGCAAAGAAGTTGATTGTTAACTAATCAGTTTTGAACTGTATCTATGGTCTCCTTGTATCTGACGAAACATTTTACGTTTTCATCTGCTGTTTTTCGTTCCATAGGATGTATTAAATTGCATTATGATGAAAATTTTGGTATGATTTCCAATGAGTACTCTTACTTAAACTTGAAGCTTGTAGTAGTTAATCGGACGTTGTAAAATCAGCACACTTTTACTCTTCTGCACGTGATATCTTTTGAATTGTTTCTAGTTGTTGATTTAAATTATTATTATTTTCAATTATTTGAAACTATTGGTTAATGAGAAAATTAGGTTTTCTTTTCACGTTCTTTTTTGTTTGTGAAGTGGAACAAACAAAATAACAGTCCTGATTACTAAATTTTATGTTTTACAATTTATTTGCAAGATGGTCTTAATTATCATTATTAATCTGTCCAAAAAAACGCGCCATATTAACTCTAAATCTTTTGCATGGTTAATACATATTGGTAAATATGACGTATAATAGTCAGTTTCTGCCTCACCCACAAGTTATATCGTAAGTCGTATGAATTAACATCTTTAGCCGTATTTCTACTATCTCTGTTTCACAAGATTTTAAAAAGTATATCGAGATTAAATTATTAAAGATAAAGTTCGTTGGAGTTAGAAAATATCGATAGATAATTACAACTCAGCTCTAATAATTAAAATTATGAGAACATATGATATACATTATGCTAATCATCATTGAAACTAAATTTAATTTAAAAAAGTCATCAGACGTTAGCATTGCTTAATACATACATGCAAAAAGTAATTTCCATTTCATTTTTGAATCAAGACGTAAAAAAGCCCTAACGTGATCTTGCACTTAAATACATGTGTAATGGAAACATTTTCGCAACCTTCAAAAATATAACAAATTTGGAGCTTATAGACAATAGTTACATGCAATGAAGTTAGTAGCTAATTTTCTATCGTAAATCACAAAAGTTGGTATGCTATCTGAACTTAAACAATTAAATTCTGTAGTTATTCTATTGAATCCGTAGTGCATTTCCTCTTTAAATAATTTTGTGTTCTTTATTCAGTGGCAGCCGACGAATTTAATATATTTAATCGGTGAAACGGTAGGGGTTATTCGCGTAGCTGTGTGTAGCCACGAAGTGACTCAAAGAGAAAATGTTATTCAATACTAAGGTGTTGCGTGATAACCAGCCGTTAATCCTTAAAATTCTTCTCCCTTCTGTGCTTTCCCAAGATTTTAATCGTAAATGGATGATACGTCGGGCGCAATAAATTTTTTATTATTAATCTTGTCAATACCACTTCCTCGACGTAATATAGCTCCCGAAATCCGTACTTTATTATCTTTTTTTTTAAACTAGCAGTAAAAAGTGTTTATCATTAACCTAGACGCATATGATTTATGCCCTTGGTACCTATATTCTTCAAAAAAATCAGTAAATACAGAATCCTATCTTTATAATGGAAAGCATGATGAATTCAAATTTATTTTTCAAATCCTATAAAATATTCAATGTATGTTCCTAGAAAAATTGGTGTAAATGAAAACAAATCGTACCTAAAATGGCAATATAAATGTCTATATATCGTTCGATAAGTATCACTTTCTTGATACTACAATCAATTCAAGATGTGTTTTGTCCACTCGTTCCTAATAGAAAATTTCACGTTACAGTAATATAGGGTTTATTATGGTGGCCCACACTACGCTGACATTTGAAACGGCAGATGACGTTTCGTTGTCAAAAAAAATCAGCAATATCTTGGGTGTCATCATCGTGTAATGGTTCAAAACTACATGAGGATAATTTTTTTGCACAAGTTATCTTGAATTACAGGTATATTTCAAATTGTTCATCCTTCTTAGATTAGCATACAGTTTCCTCTTCCTCGTGGTATCCATCATTTAGTCATCATACGCTCTTAGCTGGTCTTTACGTTCATTATTCATTGTGGCTAGTAGCGAAACTCATAGCAACTCGATGTATACACCAAGCACCCGCTGTTTATATGACTTGTACGGCATGTTGCGAATGGCGGGCGAAGAGAGTTGGCCGTTCAGAATCGGAAACAGCTTGCTTCTTTGTCTTACCCGTCTTTTTGTCGACCCCGTATTTCTACTTTGAAGGCCACCTAAAATATGATCATAAATTCAACTGACAAAAAATTGCAGTTTCAATTCAATTTTGAAGTCACCAGTAGATTTTTTCTAGTATTTACTCTTGCCATTAGCTGAAACTTATTTATAAAAAATAATACTGACTCTAGGTTCCAATAGGATCTGATTAAAACAGATACATTTCTAACAAACTTTGCAATTCAGTGTATCGATTTTTTGGATATTTTGTTGGACAGTTGAGCAGAACATGTTGCATGTTATCCCGATGAATTCGGGTCAGATTCAACCAACGAACCCGGGTATTCTTTAGGGAGAAAGTTCAATAGACCATTGAAACGGATCGAACCTTCACAGCAAACCAGCATAGCTGTGCGTTCTTATCTTTATGTCCCGTGCCTACGTTTCCCATGGAGGAGAAAGGCCGTGAGGGCGTGTGCGAGTGCATAGTGTTTAAAGGGCTCAGGGCTCCTTCGCTCCGTCCTTTCCACGTAGCGCCGAGCACCGACACGAAAGGAATGAACGGAGCGAAGGGAAATAAAAACAAAAGCGGGTGCTATCCGGAGGAGAGTCGAGCGGACGTGTATATCGAAGTATATCATTTGAGCGTTATGGGTGGAAGGCATGTTCTTCTCGGGGAACCCCACTGTGTCAAAAGGCTTCGAAATATAACTGATTTTATCGCCATTTGGGTCTTTCTTTATGGACCTCGGAGGCGGCGAGGAGAAGTTGTTCGCCTCGAACGAGTTACGGTCACCCGCGCTGCTTTTGTGGGTGCGGCCTTCGCCGTGGAGAGGAGCTAGCGATCTTCCTTTATTTCGCTCCTTCGTGGTGAAGTGCGGATAAGAGATGCCCGGGACGGGAAGGGGCTCCCGAGAATAAAAACCCTTCTTTCGAGCTCCCTCCGTCGGTATTTCAAGCGCACTCGTTCTCTCCCTCTCGTCTCTTTTCTTCCTCCCAGACTCCCAGCGTTCACTCACCTTATCTCTTCCTTCCTTCGCTCTTATCCACACTTCTTCCGCGTTTACAGAGCCCCACCTTGTTTTATTCTCACCTGACCACATTACATCTCCCCTACTATTTTCCTGCGCTCCGCTAGTTAAATTGCGTCTTCTTTAGTTGGGAAAAATATAATTTTACTGGGGAATAATCTGTTGTTGGACTCGTAGATTTTTGTGAAAACTGGTGAGCCATATTCAGTATTCTGCATCAGAAGTTACGATTACTATCAACGGTGTTTATGCATTTTAACCTGTTCGGTAATGTTAAATAAAATGAATTGCGACATGTGGTGAACCGAAAATGAAAATATGAGCACATGAAGATACCCGGCATCACTGATGCGTTTCAATGCATTAAATAAATTTTCACTTATTTTCCTCTACCCCTCTCTTTTTAATTCTTCATCATCCTTGCATCCTCGACCATATTCCCGACTTCTTTCACTTTCAGGTCCCTGAATCTGCTCCTTTTACTCCCTTCTCGATTTATCCTCTTCTCCGCTTCACCATAGTCCAAACCGTTTTTAAGATATTTACGGCTCACTGTGGCCATAAATAAATGCCGAGTTCAGGAAGGGGATGCTATTTCTATATTTTTCTCTCCCAAATGGTTAATATCTGTAACTGTGGTGTCAGCGTGCGTGTGTGTTTGTGCATTAAAACGGCTTTAAAGGTATTTTTAGGTTACTGGTTTATATCGCTCTAGCTAGAAAAATACTTAATGATTTATGTTCCGATGTCAGTTATCTTAGAAAGATTTTTTTGCTGGAAATTTTATTGAGAAGAAAGATTTAAGCCTAATTCTCTACTGGGTAATTAATTATGGCTCTAGTTAAGCGTTAAGACCATGGGCATTTTTAAATTACCCTTGACTTTATTAGGGATATACATATTGATTTTGATTGTGCCATTTGAATTGATTACGGAGCGAATTAATTCTGTAAGCAAGCATTTAAGTGATACTATGATGTTACATTTGGAACTTGATTTGAGAATCCCTCTTAGGATCTACCCCAGTAATATTGTTCAACTGCGTTACCGCCTTATGGGTAGACTCCACTCTAGACTGACCAGCTGCTTATTCTCAAGCTGTGCTCTCTCTCCGGTCAGTTTTTTTGCATGAGCATCATCCTTCAATTCTACAAATTCCAATTGACTCTCTCTTAAAACAATTTCCTCCTGTACGCAATCGCCCTTGAGCCAGCCTCGAGCTAAATTGTAAATGATTAACATGAAACCGCGCCGGAAACTACTTCCTGCTAAATCGCGTGTCCATTCCTCGTTTCGACTCGGAGATTTTGGACCGCCCTACCCAGCGATCACTTTGGGATTCCACGGCTGTAGGCGCCAGCACAAGTGCCAAGTGGAGCCAGTGCCGACAGTCTAGTGATCTTCATGAGATAACCTACAATCTCGACTCGTGCGGGAGGCGGCTTGGGTGGTCGGGACGAAAGAGTGCGATTTATATCTTTTAGGAATCTATGTCTGAAGTGGGCAGGTGGTGAGGTTAGAGGATGTTTTGGGCCATTGACGACGCCCTACATATTTGGCTTATGAATCTCCGAGAAATGGACCACACCGAGCTCGTATAGAATTCCTCAGAGTTCGACTGTGCCCGAATATTTATTTCTGGTAAACGCTTTTCGACTTTCATGTTTTCTTACATGTTTCATTTTTCATATGTCGTGAACAAGATCAAGCGTTTATTATTTTTGTCTCCTGATGGATATCACTTGTATTTTAAGTGACTTTGGCCGTCAGCATTTTTCACTTTTCTCTCGTGATGGTTGGAATAATTGTGAAGTAATTATTTTTCTTTTTTGAAGGTATTTTTAGTGCGTTCCGTATTACTTTTATTCCCATTTATGTTCAATGCACTCAATTATGGCTTGCGATTAATACCGAATAAAATGAAATGTCCAAAGGTAGTCACTACACCTTTAACAGGCAAACGTCATTTTCTTTTTGTGATTTTCTGAAATAAATTTTATGTAAATGATAGCTAGTATTTTTCGCTTGCAATAAATTATTTTTGGGTTGTTGTACTATTATTATTGGGTTGGAGTACTTAGGGAAACGTTGGGATCGATTCCCTTTCAAATTATTTTACCATTAAATTTATTGGAACACTATTTCCACGGTTACACTCGAATGACTATCCAATTTAAAATGATGTTTGATTCTTCTTCGAAGTCTTGGGGCTGCCCTGCGCATTCGCACCTGTATCTCCCTACAGAGGCCATAGATGGGTATCGTTAGATTTCACAGATGATCACATTTTCATTGAACCTTGGGTAAGACCCCATTGGGTGGCCGGGGGAAAAGAATGAAGGCATTATTACCCTATGGGATCATGTTAATAATCTCTCTCTCTGAAGGCGATATACAAGTAAAATGAACCCCCGACGAGAAAAGTGAGGGTTTTTTGATGATATTTTATAAAAATGTTTTATTGCAAGTAAATTTTGTATTCTTTCTTCAGATAGGGTTTTTACGAAATTTTTGCATTTTATGACAATTTTTTTCTTATTTTTTTAACCGTTTCAATCTGAATGATATAATAGTTGATTTTTAGTGTTACCAATGGAATATCAGTTTTAGATAAATAATCGCGATAGCTAGTCGTTTCATCTTACTTAATGCTAGTATAATAATAGCTAATACCGTCCGACATTCTGAAACAATTCATAATATTGCTTTAATATCATAATACTGCTTTAATTCATTATTTTTCGGGTCAACTTGTTTTGTAGCATTTATTAAATATGTATCGATGGACAAGTGCCATTTTGCATTGATCAAAATTGGTCTCGGAGATTTTCAACAGTAATATCCAGTATATTGTTTCTCCTAGATGAGGATCTAGTTTTTCTCCCAGCAACGCTAAGATCTTTCTAAAATATATGGTTGTTATTAAATAATACGTTTGAACGAACGATAAGAATATTTATTTTTCTTGCCATTCAGTTTCTTTGTCGCCTTCGGAATGACCGTCCAGGCCCGTTTTGTCTCCTGGTTTTCTCTCTCCATTTCGCCAATATTTACCTTCGACACGCGTGGCTTTATGCTTCATTACCTGTTCGCTCCTTTCCTCGAATTCTACTTTCCGCTTGCTCCTCTTTCACTGCCCACCTACCGTCTGGCCTGCCCTCATAGTATCATGGTGACGCGAACTTGAGGACTTCGCCCTTCCTCTCTTCCACAAAACTTCCACTCCTATCCACCGCCGCCACTCTGCAAGAGAGTCACTTCCACGTGTTTCATGCTCCAGCTCTCCAAAGGTTACTCTTCTTGCCTCCCTCACTCCCTCCCCCGCATCCTCTACTTAGCCCTTGGAAACGACGCTGCGTGGAAAACCTTCCCCTTGACCGCATGACAGCCCCGTTTAAGTGCATCTAAAACCGAGCCCCGCCAAAAGACATCCTAGAATTCCCGCCCTGCGGAAATAAGGTAGTCGTTTCCTCTTCCTCTCTTCGCCTCCCCCATCCACGGCCTCATCCCCCTCATCCTCTTCCCTACCGCTTCCTTCACTCCGAAGTTGAGTCTCTGGTTTGGTGGGACCGGTGGAAGTTGGTTGGGCTACGGAGAGTTCTGCAGTGGTCTGTTTGGGCGGATGTAGGTTAGGCAACCGCGGGTCTTCCCTTCCCCCCCCCCCCAAGAACACCCACCCGCATACCATATACGCGCGCGCCTCTTCCCTCCGCTTCCTCTTCTATCCAGTTCGCGTGTTGCTGCTTTGGACACGACGGCGGTGGCGAAAACTTTCGAAACACGAGTCCGTGGGATACTAATTCGTTTAGCTTCCGAGCAACGCCTCTATCGTTGCGCTGTCTACGGGTAAACATACTCCTCTCGCTCAGTGCCTGCTGTGTCGTTTTTCTAATCTCGTGGTTTTCGAAAATCTGATGACTTGTTTGGTTTTCGTCACCGGGTTTCTCCACTGTAACACACTTCGGAAGGTCTTGATTTAATGACAGAAGAGTAATTTCCCTGCAAGAACTTCATTTGCAGATGTGGCGTTCTCACTCAGCCCTTTCACCTCAATGCTTTTTGCTGCTTTACTTTTCCCAGTGGTAGGGAAATATATTGATCTCTTTGGAGCTGGTTTCCAGAATTCATCCTGTCCTTTTCAAGAGATTAATGTAGCCCTTGAATAGAGTCCAACCGGAAGTTATTTAATCTTGCTTAGGTGATGGCATCATATTATCAATAATATTTTTGAACGTAATTAAAACGTTTACATATTTGGTTTACCTTCTCCTTGGGGGCAAGATTAAGGGAAGTAACTCAGTATGTAGCGGTGTGCCCATATTCTGTTATCAATTATCGTACTCGAATGTTTATCCATTAAAGTGTTAGAAATATTTTCAATCTGGATACAAAATTTAAATTACATGATAATAGCCGATATTCTCGGTAAGACATAATCTGGAGTTTCATTTTATTATTATTTTTGGACTCTGATTTTCTGCTCAAATGTTCTATCATTAAGTACAAATTATTCACATTCTTTCAAACTTCCGTTTACACTTTCAACTCCACCCGACATTCTTGAAGTCTTAACAACGAATGAGATAAATCATCCTCAGTGTAATAATTAGTGTTTTTGTTCTTTGGATAATCAATTAGTTTCAGCTTTCGGGATCTTGTTGGACCAAAATGGCTGGTGTGGATACAGCCTCTTCCACACACCTTCCAAGTGGCTTGTAGGGTATTTTGTAGATGTAAGTAGAAGATTTTTCTTTTGAATGATTATTTTATCCACTGATTGATATATTTATCTTACAAAAGCAATTACGTTATTTGGCTACATAAGTAGATAACTCCTTTGGCAGCTCTACATGCATTGTATGAAACCTATAATAGCAAAGATCCAGCATTCAATCTTTTTCAGATCATTTGAATCATCTGTGTCCAAGTGAAAGACCAAAATATTCCGATGGAAACTAAGAACATTTATCCAGAAAACTAAAGAAACGCATTTAATATCTGATGGAAAATTATCACTCCCTATTACCTTGTTTCTTTCGTTCTACATTAAAGTAACATGGCTCACATTACTCACGATGCGTTAATGTGGGAAACCCAACGATTTATGTTATCCATTAGCAGCTCGCCTTTTAAAAAGAAAAATGGTAAGCGGGCGAGTCTTGCGAGAAAGATAAGGATCTCTTAATTTCCGATTTGGTGGGAAATGAAAAATGTTAATCTTTCACTTTATATCTCTGCAATTAAAATCTTTGACGCTCCAGCATAGGGTTCCTCACTTTTGTTCATTCCGTTACAATGCCTTCGCTGCTTTTGTAGGACTTCTTCTTTGGAACTTGTGTACCGAATTTAATTCACTCGTAACTGCATACGTTTTGGCGTTATGCCAAGATATTACTAGTGTTGCAAATTCACACTCTTTTTATAAACTCCTTTCTCTACCCGATTTATCAAAAGTGTCTTTCTATTTTGCTTCCTGCTGTTTCTCCAGGTTATGACTATTGTTTTTATTTCTCAGAAAGGTATTTAACAATCTTAATGTAGGTCATTTTACACTTGTTGGATTAATGATCCATTTTCATAACATAATTGATCGTATGAGGGTAAGAAGTTAATATTTTCTTATAGGGTTCGCCATTAAAATTAGTTTACTTCCATACCCACCCACTATGATTTGTATATGTTGTTTTAAGACTATTATACTATTATATTTAATTATTTATACTGTGGAATTGCATAATTAAGCAGTCACGTGTTTCTTACCAGTGATGCTAGAGTCTTCTCAAATTATTTAGGCCTTCTTATGTCAAAATAAAAGGAAAATTATGGGTTCTCCAACCCAGCTTTCATATTTTCTCAACCTCATTTTTTGTTTTTCTTCAAGTCATGATCGATATTTCCTTCTTATTGATGACGGGGATTATTTCTTACAACGAGTTATTCATGCCTTTCTCCGGTTATCAAATTCAAAGTCTTGTTTTTAATGTCTTCTGTTTTTTATCCCGGTGTGTTCAAATTTTCTGCCACATAAATTGCTCTCTCTCTCTGTCCGCCTTCGTATCCTCGACGTAAACGTGACCCACCCCTACCCTCGGCGCTATAAAATTTCCCCGCTCTCCAGCTGTCATGTCGTGATGTGGATTCATTTCCCTTTCTTGTCACCTTTAGTTGTACTTCCTCCTCCATTCCTGTTTCCCTCCCTCCTCATTCATCCTGCTCTCTCTTTTATATTTTTCCTGCTTCCCTTCGTTGTTTCTCAGATATCTCGCACGTAAATTCTTTTCTCCTAAATATCCTTAAAAATCCTCCTAAAACTGCTTGACGCGTTTATCACAATTTATTTACTCGACGTAGTGAAGTAAATCCATGAGGGTATGGATTTCGTGAAGATAATCGATTTTTCAAATTGTCGGTGCATTTCTGTTGAGTCTTTTGTAGATCTTTCAGGCCTGCAATTTCAAGGTTTTTCTTTGTTGAATATAGAGAACGTAATGCCTTTACTCTGACCGAGTGAACACCATGCCTAAAGTGGGCAACCGGAATATTGATGATGAATTTCACGTAGAATGGAACGGTAAATAGAAGAGATTACGTACATTTTCAATTTTTTAGCTTTTTAATATAAAAAACGCTTAATAATTATAATAACTTTGGTTTAGGGTGTATACTTCTTTCTTTTGAATCATTTATAGTGTCTTACGTTTGACTTCGTAAATGTGGAATGTGGACGGGGGCATTCAGCCTTTTTTTTATGTTATATTTTATAACGATTTATGTATTGATCATTTTACTTCATAGTAAAAAACTAAATGTTTATTGTGATGTTATGTATGAACGAGTCTATTTAAAAATATCCTTGTAGTTAAAACGAGTAGAATTGTCTATCCTGCAAAAATGGAGGTAGGGAGACAAAGATAATAACTTCCTCGGAACAAACATGGAAGTGGGGGGTAATTACCTGATTCATCAAAATTAATGAAGGTAAATTTGGACCTTCCATTTTAATATGTTTTTCCTACTTCTCGCTAGTTTATCCTAAAGGTAGATGGCATAAAAATATGTGTGTGTTTGTGTTTAATGAATCTCAACTTTCTTTTATTCTCAGACTCACGTTAAAAGATATGTTTAATCAGTATTCTATTTGGATCAAAGTGAAAACTCCAAATTGACTCCGGAACGTCTTTACGAATGTCGTTTCTCCCTCTCACTCGGTTGGAATTCCAAGGAATACGTAACAAAATGTTATGTACGATATCGAAGTTTATTTATTAACCTATACTTACTCGTCGTACTTCTATCCATATTTTCTCTTCCATTTCTCCGTTGTTGTCCAGTCTGAGAAACGTCTGCGATGCAATTAATATTGTTAAATCATCATATTTCTTTATAAACCAATATTTGTATGTTTTTCCACCTTTTATTGCACACTCAATGTTTATATATCTTTTTATGTATCGCATATCTACACTTTACGCTTTTTAAATTATTTATACCTGAGAACTTTTTCAAGTTTGTCTCTGTTTTAATAGTTATGATTTCATCATCAAGATTCGCAATTAAGGTTGAGGCTGACTGATGGATAATAATTGCTTCCGATTCGCTATTCATAATTCGTCGATAAATCTTTGGAATATGTACAGGCATTGAATACGTTCTAGTTTAGAGAAAATATACAATTTGCCTGCCAGATAAATATTCCTTACTTCACGACAAGGAAACTTACCTGTTATTTTTATGCAGATTTGCATCTGTTGTTTGAATCATGCAGGTACTTTGGAGATCATTGCCGTTTTATATTGTACGTCTTTATCCATTTCTTCAATATTTAAAAAAAATATATTTTACAGACTCTAAGCAGCTTAGAAAGCAATATAGGTCACTTTGGCGAACTTTCCGAAAACCGTTGATATTTATAAAACTCTATTCTGAGATTTCAGCAATTTTGCATGATCGAAAGCCGATTAAATCACATTGGGCATTCGGGTGGAAGATTGAGATATTGCGTCGTATGAGTAATATTCCCCAAAACAGTAGCTTTTTATTGCGATTATTTTGACGGAGTAAGAATTTAATGAAATGAAAGCCGCTTAGATTGATCCAGAATAATTTGTATTCAGTGAGGAAAGCGAGTGTGGGTAGCAGAAAACGTGGTGGCCTTACTGGAGGATCAGAATTTTAATTGAATACAAGGGTGGTTGTAAAAATGCAGGGATCAAGAATGAAGGCGGGATTCCCGAGGAATTTATTTTTATTGGTGAGCACACCATGTCGACCTTTCTTTATTATTTCCTGCTGATTCCCATTGGATTCATCACTCGCTGTGAGGTCGCTGAAGCGTCCCTTAATGCACGTGAGTATACATCACTCCCCTTGTCACAATGCACATCTTAATGAAGCCTTCCAACCGCACGGTAGATAATTTCTAAAATTTCTAAAGGCGACATTTTAATCGGGCGTGTGTGAGGGCGTTAGAGGTTCTTTTTATGCGTATCTGATTTATCATATTAACGCGTCAAGAGCTGAGTCTTGCGTTTTGCTTTTTTTCGACAAGATAGTAGAGGATGAATGACGACTAAAGTTTTTTTTCCATGCCACAAGGTTTGAGAAATGGGTTTAACTCCAAATAAACTTTCACTTGTGTTTACATGAATGTTTAGTTGCCATTCATTGGATTTACTGACGTATTTGATACCTTGGTTACATGAATATTTCACCTCATTAATTTCTTCTTTTAAAATCGTCCAATATTTAGTGTTTCATAAAACAGTGTAAGTAATGCTCAAGTTTAAGGTACAACTTTATCATAGAAATTGCCATATGTAGAACCTCTGAAATTTCTACCAGCCATTCCAAGGCTTTAAAAATCTGTTTTTAAAACAGAAAGCTTTTGTCAAGGTGTCATTTGAGAATGAATTTCACGATGAATTTTTCATATCTTTCCGTAGTTATTTTGACATTTTTAGGAAAGAGATAATATTTGTGTTTATTTAATGTGGAAACAATTTCTTTATTGCCCTTTCGGTGTAAAATGGGTGTGTGATGGATATCCTGTCACCTTATATGTATTTTCTGAGTACACAGAATGATCGATTCCAATAAATTCAATGGAGGAATTCCGCTGAGGCCCTAAGTAAGAGCATAGAGTAATTACAACGTTCTTCAGTGGAATGTGTAGCAGACGGGAGAAAACATTTTTTCTATCTCCGAAAATGTTTCACGTCTGATCCCCGCATGCCAGTACTGTTCATCACATAGTTTCCTCATATGCTTGCGGACACTTGTCCTGTTAGGCACAATGACAGTACGGAAGTTAACGAGGTACATAACGTTTTAGGTATCTTCGGTGTAGATGGATACCACCTGCACCGCTAAACCACAGCACCTCGTTTCGCGGACTGCGCAGTTGGTTGCAGGGCTTGCCCCCCGCAGGCCTTTACTTCCCCCTTTCGTCCGCGGCCGGGGATTGAAATGGTAGCAAGGGGTCCGCCGCAAGCCGCCACCGGTTGCCTGGCGACTCTGATCCGCCAGCGGACGAACCGCACTCTGGCACGGTGTCATATGCGGTTCCGTCTTTCCCAGCGTCACCCGACCACTCCGGGTCCCCTTCCCAGCGCCCCTCGCGCGCTCCCTATTCCCCCGCCCCACACGGACTTGCTCTGCTTGCACGACACTAATGACGGCACGCTTCTGTAAGCACACGCTAGGTAAAGCTCAACGCCCGAGCCACCTGCTTCCCAGCCGTGCCCGCCCGCAATCTCAACACAAACGGGGTTTCCCGGGAAACCTCATTTCGGCCCTATGCCCCAAAGGGAAACCAAACAAGAAGATTTGACGTGTCACCCCTTACCCTTCCCTTGTTCCCCTTTTTAACTTTAAACATGCCCGGGGCTTCTTTCTGTCAAAACTGTCTTTTTCAGTCGCTACATTATTTATCTACGCGTAATTGGGGAACACTATAATTTACATAAAAGATGGACTGAATTGTAATAACTTCAACAATGATAATCTCTCTGACAATTGTTTCTTTCTCCGGTAGATTTATCTTTCATCAAGTGCTTCGTGTGTTAAAGTAACTGCCCAGTAATCCGAAACAAAATTCATAGATTTTCCATTTTACCTCTGCAATGCAAGTGAATAGATGGAAAGAAATACAAATTAACATCATTGCTATCTCGGAAGAATTGCAACGAAATTCTTTCACTTGAATTAAGAATGGTATGTATGCTACCTGTCTAATTATTTTGGAGTTACGGTTATATTTTTAGACTTGAGTGAAAATTCAATTTTATTATTACAAATATAATAAGTAATTAATGCCGCTGTCAAAAAATGGTATAAAGTTGACTTAACTGGTGTGTTCATTGGTTTGGCTGTAGCCATTGGGTATAGAACATGGTATGT
This sequence comes from Hetaerina americana, assembly GCF_022747635.1. NCBI lineage: Eukaryota > Metazoa > Arthropoda > Insecta > Odonata > Calopterygidae > Hetaerina > Hetaerina americana. The sequence continues at coordinate 41,644,540 of NW_027287095.1, forward strand.
TTATATTTAAATATTATGACTTCAATCATCTGTAAAGTGATGTATAATATTTAAAGAATAAGGGCTCTTGAAAAGCTGCCTTGACCAGCAATAATATTTTACTTTGGCGTGTAGAGTACACACCCGCGATCACAAAGTGTGCGAGTCATGCCTCGGTTAATAGTGGTGGGGAAAACCTGGCCACATATTCTTTGAAAAAGTCATTCTTATTTGATACGAAATGTACTAAATAATCGCAACTGTTTGGTCTTAAATGAAAAAATCGAGAAAAATTGAAAACTAAGCGTTTATTATATTATTCAATTAATATCAAGTCTTTCATTCACTTCATATATTTTTGATGGCATGGTAAACTGAGTATTTCGGTTGGCATGAAAACTCTAGCATCATGTCGAACCATATATATGCACGTAGAACAATCCATACTACTTACTCAATGGATCAAGTTGAGTTTTAATGCAGAACTTTTGATGATATATAGTTGAACCAGCTGCCGCGCATTCAGCCCGGTCTATAGGCGCCTCTTCTAACTCAGCACCCCATAAGGGACCGAGAATGAGTAAGATAAGAGATATCTCTCGAGCGCCTTTTTATTTCAAGCTGGCGTCTTGACTCCCAGGATCCTCCTTAGCCTCTCGCGCCCATACCTTCCACTCTTGCCAAGGATTACCCTCCGCATCCCCTTGAATGCATCTCGTGGGAGGGAATGAGCCCCTCCATTTTGTTTTCTACCATTCTCCGCCATCCTCATATAATATTTCTTTCCCTCTCTTTTCATTCCGCTTCTTTCATCTGGCCCGCTTTTCTCGCCTTTCCCGCACCTCCCTTTTGAGATTACTTCACTCCCCACCCCCTACACAAAGTCCCGGATTCTCCCAACCCCTTCACATATATTTCACCTCCTCTCCCACCACCCTTCTACCTACTCCCTTACCGTTCTCTCCCCCACCTTGGTTATTCTCCTCTCTTACCACTCTTCCCTCCCCTCAACTCCATACAGTCTCTCTCTCTCTCCCCCCACACCCTCAACCCAGGACCCCTCCACCGTCATTCCAAGGCAAACCTTACTCGCTTCCAACCTTCAGACCTCCCGCTTCCTCCAGAAAACTTCCCATTCTTCCATATCTCCTCTTTTTTTCACCCCTGGCTTTCCTCTTTTCTCCTAGGTGTTTCTCTCTCCCTCTTTTGCCTGCCATTCTCAAACTGAGCTTCCCACATCCTATGCGAGCGAGCGCGCTTCTTCCACTTTTATTCCACAAAAAGAATAACCGCGCTCCCCTTCTTCAATTCCCCACCCCACTCGACCTTAAAGGTGCTGGAGGCATTGTGCCATGAAAGACGCGTTCCCGCACGGTCGGTTTTTTTGTCGTTAATGGCCTGAGAGTAGGTGGAACGAGTTTCGGAGAAGGGGAGCCGGAGGGAAAGAGGGGTGATATGAGTCGTTTTATGCATTCGTAAGAGGGGAATTGATAAGAGAAATCACGTGGAAGGAACGTCGGGTGGGAAGTAGGGGAAAAATATTTCTATCCGTCTTAGTAGGCGTCTGCAATTAATGGTTTCAGCAGCGTTTCGCTAAGTGTTTCCGTCTTCACAGTCGACGAAGGTGTCTTTTGAATGGTTATTTTGGCCGTCACAGGATGCTTTTCTTGTCAGTGACGATATTGATACGATGGATTCAATGAAAGATAAAGCCCATAAATATTAAGAAATCCATTTCTGGTAATGGATTATTCATTGGATTACACTGTAGCTGAACTGTCCGCTATCTATTGTTTGTTATATTCAGTTGTATTCAATTTGCCGTCTATTACGTGCAAATCATTGGTAACAAACCTTCATTTTATCTTTAATAAAAAGTTTTAATTGGTAAGATACCCTCACAATGGTTGATTGAAATTATATATAAAAGGATGACCCTCTTTTAATATTTTCGATGCATTCATAAACACGTTAAGAACTATTGTTAAAATTTAATTATGGCATTATTTTATTTGCTGCTCATAATATTTCGCTGATTTAGTGAATGCCTATATTCTATATCTATGATTTAAAATAGTATTTGTAAGCCTTTTTTAGCCGTCTCTATGTTCTCTTTTTTCCGATAGCATTTTATCATACTCTACAGATCTTTTGCGTGCTGGCTATCTTCAACCTTTGCGGAGATAGTAATCTTCAACGCTGCCATAAATTTACGAATTGGTTGGTTATGGCATCAGCCCATTGTATCCGAAAAATGTTTAGGAATTCGGGAAATTTCCACCAGAATATATGATTTGATGGAAATCTATTATCACTAGTGCATCATCATAGAAGACAATTTTAGTCTGTTAATTATAAAAAGTATCAAAAAAGTTATTGTTATCTGTATTAGTAGATCTAGATTAACCTTATTATGTATTACTGTCGCTGTATACTCAGTAGAGTTCTCAAATTGGACATTGAAATTTTATTTATAAATCACGGGAAAGCTTAAATTTAAGCTGTATATGTAAAAAACTCGGGATCTCAATGTGTCCCCATTGTATTGTCACTGTGATAATTTATGGATTTATTTTGCATAAGCTCATTGCTTTTGGGCAGCTCATTTCGTCACATTGTCCGATGAGTAATTATATTTTGGATCAAAAATAAAATTTGATGAAGCACGAATTCTACTGGTAATTTTTTTCCTTTGAAAAATCCTTTTTATTTCGAAATTGCAAACGTTTTATGAAATTTAGAACTACTTATGTCACTCGAATGAAGAATTCGGGTGATACAATCTGAATAAATTATGAATAAGGGAGTAAAGAAAAAAGCTGTTGGCTAAGGAGTGAAAGTGAGTGGGAGTTATAACCTTATTTCCTTTGTCCTGGGAAACAAAGGAACCTGAAAGGTCATGAGGTGGAAAGGAACCTTAGTCTTTTTTGACCGAGGAACTAGAGATAAATTATATCCGATGAATGCTTAGGACATTTGGGGGCAAAAAAATTGAAAAACCTCTTTTCCAAGAGATTAAAAGAAATAGATTGCTTCTTTTGGTGCCTTAGGCAGAAATGCCAGAAGCAAAGTCTTCTATGGCTCTAATGACACCACTGATCAAAAATATTCTAAGATATTCCAGTTGGGTCAGAATCTAATATCATCTTGGGGTCATGTTTTTCATATTCTGTAAATCAATTGTTCCAAGATTTAAAGTACTTGAGGATGATATTGACTTCTTAAACATACGTAGATGTCGAAGAACACAAAAATGACTGTTGATATAAAAATAAAAATACATTTTGTGGTATTTAAGGAAAAAAATGTTGTCTTGCATGGGAAGGAAGGATATTTATTGGCAACAGGATTGCTATGACACAGACAGCAGAATAGGGGGGCGTGGCTGGCTATGTGTCTGTGCTTTTGATCGGTGACTTGAACACTTGTGTCGCGGGTGCCTCGAGGGCAATGGTCGCGCATGTTCACTGATAGCGTTGACCTGTCTGCGAAACACTATTCTTCCCGTCGCTCATGTTCTCCGCTCCCAACTCCTGGCGCCCTTCGCCCCCCTGTTCTCTCTATCCCTCTCTGAACCCTCTCTTGGACGCTTCGCTATTGTCGTCCGGCAAACACGCGCGCTGACGGCGACCCTGGTTAGTTCCTCTGTCCTCTGTCCAGCGCTCGCGTGGAGTCGACCCTCGTTCGCTTCACTCCGCTCAGCAATGCCACTCCTGGCCTTCCGTGTTGTCACATTTCTCTCCGCCGAGAGATATACTCCGTACCCTCTTGTTCGAACCTTTGCCTTACGTTTATAACTCTTTCTGTTATTGCGATGTTCTCACTTCCACTGTTTCTGTTCGTTTGCTACGCGTATCAAGTTTGCTAACATTATCCCAAGTCTTTTAACTGGATCATTGTGACATGATGATCACCCCATAATATAACAGAATGACTCATTCCGGTGATTTTGGGTGAGGTTATCCTGACGGTATCAGGTTTACCTGACGGCTATCCACAAATCTAAGATGTTCGGATCCGAGTGAGAGGTTTTTGTTTTATGCCTAATATTTGTTTGGTTGTTCGCTATATTTATTGGTAAAATGTAACGGATTTTGTCAGCTAAAATGTTATATTAATATGTATATTTTTCATTCATTTTGCATATCTTTTTGTGTGATATTCTATTTATTTGAACACTTAGTATCGGTGTTCCTCTCTTCCTTTGCGTTGTTCGACATTCTTTTTTTATTCATTTCTTCTTTCACAAATCTTTGTGATTTTCTTTTTTCGTGAGAATTTAATTCTTCTCATATAATCTCTTTGTGTCATGGATTATTTCTTTCCAATTTGACTCACATATCCAAATGGCTTAACCACGTTCAGTTTCCCGCCTCCCCCTCATCCTTCTCTCGTCCACCCCGCGTCTACAGCTCCCCTGCGGCTACATCCATTTCTCTTCCTCGCCTGCCCCTCGACTCTCCCCTCCTCCCCAATCCTCTCGAACACACCTTTCCCTTGGCATTCATTGTATGCTTGGGGATTTGGCCCTCTGGTGTGTGACGGAAACATCTCGCCTCGATGCCCAGTCACGTCACGCGATGGGAAATTGCGGCGGCGGTCTGTCGCACTCACCGGCCATCCACGTCCACTTTCGTTCTGTGCTACCGCCCTTGCCCCTGCCCACCCACTCGCTCTACCACCACTCACTTCTGCCTTTCTCTCTCTCTCTCTCGCGCGTCAATTGCCCCATCTTTCCCGTACATTCCCTCCTCATCTCTATCTCGGCCTCTTTCCTAAGCTTGCACGTCCGCTAATACTGCAGAAAAAGGAAAGCTGCGTGTGTGCGTGTTTACGTGTACGAGTGCTGGAGCATTTATGATGGATTTTCTTCGATCGCGTTGAGTCAATTTTGATTGGTTGTTAAATATCGAATGTTTTGTGACTTTTGTAGCTAAACTGCCATACGTATTTAAAAATTATGTTTAGCCTCAATCGCTCTCGATTGTAGTTTTGTATTGAAAAGTTTCTTTTAGGTTCTCGATTTTCAATTTATATTGTAATTAACTCTTACGTAAATTACTTTTCTTCTAACCGTATAGCTAAAAATTACTCCCATATTTTTAAATTACCAATTCAATATTGGAAAACGTCACGGGAAGATGAATTGGAGAAATTTATAACTATTACGTCGAACCGTGGGCTCTTAGGTCAACGGATCGTGTGTTGGAGTTGCATATCGTAGGTATAGTTAGCACATTATACATGCCTTTGGTAGTTTTCGTCGTTTTTTTTTACTCCCCTCTTTATATACTTATTTGAGAAAAAAAGTTTGCTAGCATTGCACCTGGGAAACAGGTAGGGTCGCTTGCATGGAATTTTGGTGCTAGACGCCCAACTTTTTTCATTTTACATTCCTGGTGCTTCAACCAATCAAACCTTGAAATATCATCCGACATGATGACCCTTATATCTTGCAAAGAAAGGGGGCTAAACTATTATTGATATTTATTTTTATAAAAAAATTATTAATATAGAATTTCCAATAATTTTTTGAAAATTTTCTTGGGACGAAAATCGCACTTTTATTTTGCAGTCTCTTTCATTGTATTACTTTTTTAGTTCTCCTTTATTCCTGAAATAAATGTCTACACCTCGATCAATCTTCTCTTGTCGTCCACTACGAAAAGGTTAACGTGTGTAGCGTGATTGGGTGAATGGCGTCGTTTCTTCTTTTTTTACGTAGTCATGTTAAAATGTCTCCCCTTAAGTTGCAGTAAATAATTTAACTACTTACAGCACTTATCGACAGTATTTGAGAAGATGGCGTTGGCGTATCACAAGCCACAACAAGTTCTTTCCTTTTGACTAGATTTGGAATCGAGTATTAAGTCGCTTCGGAGCGTATCGGGTCAGCGGGTAGATTATGGCTTGAATTATTAGACCTGGCAACAGCCTGAAATTGCTGCGCTGCTCAACTCAAGTCAGCTAGCCGTACTATCTTACATCGCGCCGGAATTGGAAGCCCCGTACACATACGCAACCAGGCTCCCCGGATTGTGTAGCACGTTGCGTCGGCGTCGTGTTCAGGCGCCGGAACCTAAATGGAGAGAAAATCAAAAGCCGGCCGCCATCACAAGCAACGGCTGCATTTTTAGGACAACCATTTTTTTTGGAAACCATAATTTCCTCCCCTCTTAGTGGTGGTTTATTTTTTCCTCACTCGAAGGAAAATTTTCCTGCCGAGGGCAAATTGTCTTCGCTTTCTTGGACTGCGTTATTTTCCACTTCCCGGGTGCCGAAATTACATGTCGCTTTAAGGCTTCCTACATAATAATTTGCCGAACAACCTTCCTTCAAGTTCGGTCTCTTTCAAGCATTCCTGGTATATTTTCCCTTAACTTTTTCGTGGAAATTTCTTCACATTTTTTTCAACTCCAAGGACAATGAAGTTATATATTTTGGGCAGATGGAATTTTAAAAGATTTTATCTTAATTCATTCTTTTCACCTTCATTAGCATTTAAAAAGAGTGAGGGTAAATTTGTTAAATGCTCGAGGGAAAATGACCGAATTGAGTGAAATACATCTTCACCTAAACTGACATTTTTTTCCAATTTTAGGAGTTTAGCTTTGCGTTAAAATTTTATTTCATAGCAGCTTGGAGATAAAAAATAAAAATAACTTTTGTTATTTTCCATATTAACTAACTTCCTCTCTAATAATGCCATCCAATATTATTGATTTTTACGTCCATTAACTTTCTCTAGTGATAATAATTTCGATTCGAATATAATCATCGTTACTGAGTCTCCTAAAATAATATTTCCTTGGATAACTGAATTTATGCTGAGTGTATACTCACTCAACTCACTCCTAATATAATTCATCAGAATCTGTTCTCCTCTACAGGTATATACTAACAAACAAAACTCCTCTTACAGCTCTACGAGTCGCGATATCCCCTCTATCGAGGTTATCCTTTCGCTTTCACAAGACCATTATAGACAACACAAATGCATCAAAATTTAAAACCAGGTAACAGAAAAAGCTGGTAAGTTTAAAATAAATGGTAATTACGATAAAGGATGAATTTTTGCATACCGTCAGTGAGCAAATTCTAAATTTTGATTTCTAGTGTCATTGCGGGTGCACCTAACATAATATATACCGTAAATTGTATAAAAGGTTACTAAAGTAATTCATCTGCTTCTAATTCACGAGAGATTATACCTCTGAGGGATAGGCCGTGGTAGGCTAAAGAGTAAAAAATTTATCCTTTTATAATTTTCTGAGATAACTTTGAAGAGATGAAAGAAGTAGATACGCGATTAAGAAGGGAAAGTGTTTTGAAGGGTTTGTTTCATGAGTAACTCTTTTTACGTCGTGCACGCAATTCTTTTCAGTTTTTAATAAAAAAATTTTGAATTCGATGTTTAATAACTGCCTAAAAATGACGTATATTCTCTGTCTTCCTCAGTCCTACAAATGAAATAAATATATAATAATCCCTTAATGGAAGGTATAGACTCAGAGTAGATTAGCTTAACAGTCTTCCCACCAGTGCACCTCATGCGTACCGGCATTTGTAGAGGAAAAATAATTATTGGAGCAAGTATATACGATTTTTACGATTATATATGAGAAATTTCTTTTTGGTGTTTATCTATTCTTCTGATTTTATTTCATATCTTTTTCGCTGAATATTTAGGTTTCTTGCTGTCGATACCATTTTCCTCCAATCTGAATGTTTATTTAAAAGTCTTGCTCTTAACTTGCGTTCTTTCAATGGCTAATACCCTTAGAGAATAGGAGACTGTCGTTAAATCTTTTTGTAAAAAGAAATGAAAATATTTGCATAAAAATGGAATACTAACAATTAAGACAATTTCCCTTTGAGTAGTGAACAATGAGAGAAAATCATTCCAGCAAGAACTATTGATTAATGAAAATATTATTGACGTGAGATCAAAAGAGTTAATAGATAACCGTAATTTTAAAGCGTGCAATTACAGATGAGGTTATGCGTGATGAATGTATATGAATTAGGTTTTATTTTCAATGCCGAAGAATTCTAAACGTTTCCAATGGTCTAAATAGCAATGAAGAATTTACAATAATTGTAGAACTGACCAAAAGGTATAGGGATCAATTGGGAACAATGACTTAAGTCTTCTGTAGACTTTTATCACACCAATTGCATAAACAAGTCGGCATATACTTTTAATATCGCTAGGTAAGGTATGACGCTCGCTAGACACTCTTCATAATGACCAATAAAGGAAGAAAAAACGCGCCTAGAGTGTTCACTGGAGCCGACAAATTCGGATGAAGAAATGAGAAGGCCGAATGGCGGTGTGGAGAAGGGAAGTGTGGATGAAACACCGGTGAGTGCATTGCGTACGCGGAAGAGGAGAGGCGGCAGTTGTTTTGGGGAAGGGAGGAAAGAAGAGGATAGGGGTGGACGTCGTATCCCAGGGGAAAGTAGGGTGGCGCCGTCGTGCCATTCTCCCTCGACTCGCATCCTTAAGAGTGGGCGGGTGTGAAGGGAGAGATATAGAGGAAGGTTGAAGGCGTACCTGTGTGTGTGCTAGGAGAGGAGCGAAAGGGGGGGGAAGGTGCCAGTTTGCATACGGGGTGATTCCGAGGCTCGCGCGGGTGTGACTGCGGGCGTTCCCATTTCCCTCACCCTAAAGTCCTCCCGAATTGTCTCCCTCGCGTCTTCCCCCGACTGCCCCTCTTCTCTTTCCTCAAAGGAATGCATAAAAGGGGGAGCGTGCCCAGAAATAGAAGTGAAGAAATGTAACGGGATGAAATACGAATGTAACGTCATTAACTTTTGAGAGAAGGAAGAAAATTACGTAGTTCCGTCTCGTTTTCCCATGGTGTGACATGTTCGAATGTGAGTTTTGACAAATTAGAACTTGATAACTTGCAAGAAGGGAGAACGTGCCGTGCAGTTGATATGTGAATCTATGAAGATTTAGAGAATGGTATGTCATGAACAAATTCTTGAATACATGAAACAGCGACAGCGGAGCTATATACGAGCTCGTACGCATGGCCCAGGATCTAGCATTAAATAAATGAATTTGAAAACAGTTCACTCTAGCTTAGTTGACGTATTTTATGCTGAGTACTGGTTACAGGACAGTTAATCCGTAGGCGCTTTTGCTCCGTGTGATCCAATGTTGAGCTCAAGCTATATATAATGGTTTCACGGATAAACATATGGCGCTAGGGTCGATATTTTACTAATAAAAAGGGACTTTTCAGGCGTGATATGGTGGAATATCATGATTCATTAAAAATTGGCAATTTTCCACGTAATAAAATTTAATATGACTGGTTTTAATGTAACTACATCATCATCAGGTAACAATAATCTCTCAGTGAACTCTGTGTGATGACTGTTACCTGATGATGATTTGTTTCATTGAAACCGGTCATATTAAATTTTATTTTGTGGAAAATTGCCAATTTTTAATTAATCGATATTTAACGATGAACGACCATGTGACGCGTGAAACGTATAACCGCTGTAATGTTAACAATGTAGCTAAACCGTCAATTCCATAATCGGTGTTCTAACTGGAATGCCTCTTAAGGTAGCTCCATAATGTCACTAAACGTTGATATCAAACATACCCAAACGTCGTTTTGAGATATGTGGTTTTATTAGAGATCTCTGCCTTTCAAGTATTCCTCCGTGGAGTCCATACGATTACTGAGATAAAGGTTTCGACTGGCGGATTCGAATTCAGAAAACAACGACTACAACGCATTCCCTTCTCTATAGACTTCCACGGAGAAATACGCGGATGATCACGAACCGTTGAGATTCAACCGTGTGTTGTTTCTAGTGCCCATAAAAAATAACCAAACCCCTTTTAATCGATCTTCCCTGTAGCATGTGCACTTACATACCTCGTATACATATTATTTATATTATATCGGTGGAAAACGTTACTTTGATGTATGGATGCATATGAATCGATAATTTAAGAAAACCATATCACGGCAAGTTCACACATGAATAGAAAAAAGCGAGAAACCATTAATCATCCAAGTGTTACGATAAGACTCATTCCATTATATCCCGTTTATTGTTACAGAGATAAAAAATTGCAATATTTGGAAAGCTCCTTTAAGGAAATGTTTCGAAGTTTCTAAGAACAGATTCATAAAAATGTTGATGAGATGAAAAATTTTCTATAAGTATGTGACTTTTATTTTAAAGAAGCGTGTTTAGGCCAGATATTTGGGATTTGTGTAATCGTCAAACTATTTTGAGAGTTAACTCTACATTCTAATAATTCTTAAACTAATTAAGATCCGTGCACCAAAAGTAACTCTCTACCTATTCTCTGTAAATGCGCTTAAATGCCCAGTTTCCATTACTTTCTTCACATTGACAGGTACTAATTTGATTGCATACAATTTATGCCCCCAAAATATTTATATATAGAAATGGCTTTTTTTTCTAATAAAAGAAAATTGTTTATTGTTTAAAGATTAACAGAATGAAATATAGTTATCTCTATCACTCTGTGCCAGAATTTCGAAATGTATTCGGTCACGTTTCTTTCGGATTATGGAACGTGGAGAAAAATGAGAGGGAAAAACGAGATTCTTATCGACGCACGCTCACACACAGCTACAAAGTCTTAAATCCATTGAGCGACGGAGTATCAATCCATCACTTTCAATTACAATTTTCGCTCAGAATCAGCGTTTTTCTTATCATTCTGCAAGCCCTTTACACACACTCGTAAATGAACGATGAAGTCCAATGTTTTCATGAGGTATTAATCAGTAAACTCTGAAGATGGGCGAAAAAATGTACTGACCACTGCAAGTTTTTAATGTGTAGGGAAAACTCCTAAATACATTTCCTATGATAGCAATCAAAGCACATTCCAGATTTGGAACAATTTGACGGTTGCTCTTTTTCATGACCAAATCCTGTATAACTTGAAATTAAGATTTATTTATTAAATGAAATTCGCAACTTAATCATTTTCCTTAAAATCATCACCTTTTAAATGGAAAAATTAAGCGTACTTATGCAATATACCTGATGCGGATTTATTGAATCGGGTCATTCAACTAATAAGGAAACTGCTTATTGTTGATTTTATACTACTAAGACAGAATAATATTCATTTTCATCTGATAAATTATTAATTTTGGTAATATACCTGTTAAGGCAGGTTTTGATAGACGCAGACTATACAACGGTAATTTGAGACAGTAACATGCCCCTATTGAATAAACACAACCCGATATCCGACATCTGATAAATATGTTGAAATGAAATGCATAGTTTCAGGCTTGACTTTGTGGAACTTATTTATTACGGAAAGAAAAAAAAGATATGATAATTGTTCTAATTTTTTTAATTGTACGACCCGGGTTTAAATGCATATTACCATCACCTATTTTGGAACTTTGCCATTAACTCAACAGAAAATGAATGGAAATGTGTGTTATGGAGAGAAAAAAGCTTTTAATGAACTTCAGAATCACTGTACATACAAGTGAGCATCAATTTACATGAAATCACGACATGATATCTTGAATTGCATTGTTATGTACGCCATTAATTATCAGTTTTATTGAAATGTTATCACTTATGCCACTCGTTCGGAAATTATATGCATGATTGGTTTTTCTACGGAAGATTTATAGTGAGAATACATAGTAAGAATCCAGTTAAGCATCATTTGTCGTAACCAATCATTTAGACACCAATGACAAGTGATGACCAACTGGAAAGCTCTGCTAAAAAGATTACCTACTGCTTTTGTCGATCCGCCCAAGTATATATTTGCATGTAAAAAAGGACCGGCCTGCACAGTAAACAGTACGTTGAACGATGAGGGTTGAAGGAAGGCATGGTGTGAAACAAACGATGGAGCCTTCAGTTAAACTGTGAAGGTGGGAAAGGAAGTAAGGGGAAGGGGAACGTTGCGGAGTGCCTGTCCCATGGGATTAGGGCGTGAGTGAGAAACTTAGGAGGGGGAGAGAATGCAAAAGAGACGGGAAGAAAGAAGAATGTGGTGAGAAGACGGCATGCGAGAGAATGAGGTTCACGACTAAGAGCAAAAAGACGGAGAAGGAGAGAGAGAGAAATTGGAGATGCGGAGAGGGTGAAAAACAGGTTGAAGGTGGAGAAAAGTGTAGTGAGAAGAAATGGGTGACAGATGAGACCATTTTGCTTGCATGGCCACGCCTTTTACTCTTCATTTCATGCGAAGGCAGTAGAATAAAAAAATCGCTCTGGGCCAGGTTACTAAATTTTTCTCGCGTAGAGCACAACGTAGGATAAGTGTGAATTTTATTTTCTGATCTAGGATTTTAAGTTGAATGGTTAAACTTATCTTATAGCGAACTTATCGCAAAGTGATGAAGATAGCATTAGAAAAGGGTAACCTACCAGGTGCGTAACATTGTAATTCTAGTAAATTTATCGAGAACAGTATTCCAAATATAGTGCCAAATGGATGAGTGCTTCTTTAAGATTTCTCAGCTGACTATGGATATAAGGAAGTCATGCACACTTAAACCTCCGATAAATCCTCCATTTATGAATCAAATTTCTCAAATTGTCTTCATGCTATTGCATATTCTATTTTTGCACTTACTATTTTCATGTCTCTTCCAAATTTCTCCGTTTAGGTTACTTTTTTCGTTGCCGTCTCCTTAATTCAGCAATCAACCTTACCTTAATATCGACATTGCCTTTCATTTTACTAATTAAGTTTTAAATATGCAAGTTTAATACTTTTTAGAATAAAAATCTTAAGCGTTAGTAATTGGAATTTTTTTGAACATTGTTTCTTATCATTAATGTATCATATTCTTACAGTGAACATGCATTATTCCCAGAAGAATGCGCTTCTTTCCTCCTTCGTCCTCTCCTTTTGCATCTTGCTCCACTGGATACCATTTCGCTCCTTTTCCTTCTGTTCCTCCTAAATGCTACTCTAATGCGCACGAATTAATATTTTGTTTGCACAAATTTATCCTCTATCAGGTATTCACCCCCCACATATCTTTCCCCTAATCTCGTCATTTACTTTGTCTTGAGTTACCCCGTCTTTCTAATATCGTGTACTTCCGGTTATGGAACTTTTACTTTGAACTTTCACTGAACCATTCTAACTAAAATCTTGACTCATTACTTTTCAATGATTTTAATTATTTATAGTGATGTATTTCTCTAGCGTTTAGCTTATGTATTGATTTGCTCCTAAAGAAATAAATATCCGAGTTTACAAAACTGAGTAAGTAACTAGGTGGTAAATTTTGAAGTCCAGTATGTACAGACATGTAAATGTATATTTTTAGCTTTTATGGAAAGGTGTACAAGTATGTTTTTATAAAAAAGTTTAACCATAAGCCTTATATTACGATTAATCATTTTTTTAAGAAAGAAATCTCATCGTGTTTTATAGTTTTGAAATCTAGAGTTAAATTTTGGCCAAGAACACAGCTCAACCATTCAATTCTCCATCTCGTTCACTTCATTTATTTATTATAATATTATGCAATTTAATTAAAACAATTCTCATTGTGGTAAAATTATTCGATAAAATATATTTGGATATCAAACGGGTGTGTAATATTCAGCGTGAAAACAGACTTTAAAATCTGGTTTCGCGTTGTATTTTTTCTTTTATTATTTAATTTTTTTCCTATTAGAGCACGACTTTATGAAAGATTTCTGTGTTTAAGTCATATTCTATTTTCGATCCCTCTTAAAGACTATGCTATTTACCTGAAAATATTTTTATAAATGTTGCTTTTCCCCTTTCAACCCTCTTTGACCCATTATTTTTTGAACTGCCTACTGGCCTTTCCCGCCCCCATACTACCGCGTTATAACTTCGCTCCTCTTCCAGCCTTATTCTCTCCGCATTCCAGAGCGATATTATTGTTATTATTCATCCCTTCGCTACCTTTTATTTCCTCCTTTATCCTTTACGCCGCTCTCTATTCTGGCCCCCGACTTCCCATTCCATTATTTTCTCCTTCCCTCCCTCTCCATTTTCTCTCCCCTCTTCTCTCTCTTCCGCAATGTATTCCCCTCCCCCGTTCCAGAAAACCCACCCTACTTGTCTTCTTTCCCTCGTTTCATGAATTCTTTATTTCACTTAGCGTCCCCGTGGATATATATGTATATATCTCTCTGCTGTTCGTGTATCATTTTTATTTCATTTTTTCATCCAAGTCCTTCTTACCTTTCCCTCCTTCCACTGCCCTTTTGCCTCCGCTATTTTTCCTTAAATCCTTTTTGTTGTACTCCTTGTAGATCTCCTGTGTTCTTCTTAATATGCGACCGTTTTCATTCAGCGTTCTTTTGTGTGTTTCGCTTCAATATTTTTATGAAACGTTCTGTCAAGACATTAAGCATCGAAATGTAATAAAAAGCTTTCCCTTTGTTTCCGTCGCTGCGTAGAAATTCCCCAGCTCCGAAGAAAAACTAAAGAGTTCATATGGTTTTATAATGTGTCGGAAGCAGTCGGTGACAGTTTTTGTAATGAATTTTTTTCCATCTGAAGAACTCTTTTTAATATGACTCGGATTTTTGTTGTTAAAATTTGTTTCGTCGAGAGAAACAGTCATTCCCTGTTCCGTTCATTCGTTATCTCTTGTGCGTTGTCTTCAATAAATAGCTCCGTACTTAGCATTGTGTAGGTTTTTAAGGCAGTTGAGTTTTATTCAATATTGATACCGGTCGTTACACTGTGGAACACTGGAATTGCAGGGTTTCATTTTGTTAATTCATGTGAATATTACATATAATTAAGGACCGTCACGACAGAGAATATCGCGGATACGGAGGTTTGGTAGATATTTTATAAGATAGGATATAGCTTTAGTCTGTGATTTAAACTAAAATTTGATGACAATGTCATATTTACGTTTTTTCGAATTTTATAGGAATATTCGGGAGGATCGATGTATGATATTGTTGGTAAGCGGATAATGAAGGCCGTTGTTAGAAGAAATGTCAACGTTTATTAACATAGAACTTCTCATGATTTCACCATTTAGAAATAGTGTATTGCTGTTTGAAATACCTTCTGATTTGTGAAGTTAATCATCCTTTATACTAAGTCACACATTAATATAAAGTAATGTAATGGCAGCTATATAACTGCCAATGCATTCACATTGACTTCCCATCAAAGGAATGGTTTTATAACTGCTAAACAGTATGCGCTCAAAGCGGGTTTTAATTAGAGTGATTTTATAGGCGTCTTTAATTATTTTTTATAAAAATGAGAATTACCGTTAGTTAATTAATCTACCATAAACACACTCATCGACTCAAAGGTAGAGTTCTCCCAATACTGAACCTAATGGCGTGTGAAATTCACGCATCAGGGTAGGGAGCCCAGATCATTTCCCTGTCTCTTGTGTGTGCATATATATATTAGAGGCTTTTGTGATTATTCCGAAATTTTAATTATGTTGAATTTTCTCCAACTCGAGCACCCGACCCATAGGTACTATGGGTATAAACCTTCACAATATGAGGAGGAGAGCAATTTTAACAAAATAAGTTGATTTTTATAAATAATTCGTGTTAATTGTGAAACGATTCGGCATTTTGAGGTAAACGTTGAAAACTGTCTATCAATACCATTTAAGTAATTGTTTTAAGGGATGATTTTAAAGTTTGTTTTGTCGCTGGACGCTTTATTAGTTTTATTGCTTTATTATTTTGAATAAATGTATGCCCCCTCTGTCAATTTTAAAGCATGATAGAAAATGTCTTATTAAAATTAATGCTATTACATTATCTTTGAATAGAAATTTCTTTTTCAATTGCAACTGATCGTAACGCAGTTATACCGACGCGAGTAAAGAAATCAATCAGGAAAATTACAGTGCTAAAGTCAGATTCAAAGATTAAAACAGGTTTGCCATCAGCTTTCAAGTTCAGTACTCGGAGTATACGGTGGGAGTTCTGATGGTTTTCCCGTATTATTTGGTAGGGTGAGGAGAGCAAATAGGGATCGCGGTACTTTGCATGGTAACACGCCGCTGAGTGCTTCCTTTTATGGCTCCATTTCGAGGGGAAGAGAAGGGAATGTTACTGGGAGGAGTTGGGCGCATTTGAGGAAGCAGGGTTCAGGATAGTAAGGACCCGAGGGGGGGAATGAGATGTTCGGGGACAAAGGGGGTGATTGAAATGTGATGCGACAGGAAAGTCGGGCAGGCTATGAAAAGGCTGACAAGTTTTCCCATCGCTATGAGTCATAGTATTCCTTGGCCAGTGTTTTTGTTGCAGAGATGCGCTCAACCCATTGCCGCCGGAAATTTGAATAAAAAATTAAAAGACGTTTTATGGGGTAGAACACCTAATGGCCTCTCAAATTTTTGCATTAAGTTTCTTACTTATTATGTTTCTAAATTTTCTGGTAAAGTATGCGTCATTGTTAATACTTAAGGTCATTCGTAGAATGTCAGGGTTTTTTGTTCGAGGGTTCATACATATTGTTTATTCTGAAAGATCTCAAACTCAAATTACGGAAACTATCGCTGACAAAATTATATTTTCTCATAATTTTGTCATAAGGGCCTAGTTTCGTAGTTCATTACTTCAACTTTCTTTCACGTTCAATCCTGGAGAATGTTTTCGAAAAGTATCTATGATGTTAGGTAACTATTTAGCGCCTTAGAATTACATTATTTTTCATATATATGCCCTAAAAAATCGGTCTGCCAACGGAGCCAAACGAAGAAAACATTAGATGTCTTTATTTCTTAAGCTCCCTTGAAATGTCCAACGAAATAATCATATAGCTCTCTTCAATTCTTTAAATCATGATAAGGAATGTGTTGTTTGTATGTTGAGTTTCGCTTTCGCAGTATATTCTCGATTACCTGAAAATGATGTTTGAACATTGGCCATTGATTGCACTAAGAATCAAGTTTCTATGTTCTAATTATTATTTTGAACTCGAAATGTGGAAAGCAGACTAGTTCCCTTTCTTTGGATGGTATGATACGAAAAAACGGTTTTCTCTTTTTCCCAAATATAAAAGATGAATATTTCTCGAAATAAAACCCAAGAAAAACTGGACATTCAGTGGATACATTGTAGGATGGGGAAAATTAGCCCGTGTGGACAGAGGTCAAATAATCGGATTTCGCTGTGAACTGCACGTCTCTTGGAATAATGTGTCTGAAGCAGACAGGCAGTGAAGAATGAAGGTTGAACTAGTTGATTTGAGATTGATGCATAAATCATTTCATTTCGAGGGAAAGATAGTCCTTGCGGAGAGCGAGGTAAATATGACCTGAGAGACAAACACACTCCCCGCGTAACTGAAGATGATGATGAAGCGAGAATCATAAAGGGAACAGTTCGAGGACGGAATTGAAAAAGGGAGGGTGAGAAGGATGCAAGATAAAGGCAACGGGGTGAATGGGAGCATTGGGAGAGCTAAGGAGTGAAAATCTGGATAGCGGACCTCGAGGAAGGGAGAATTTGGGAAAAACGTGAAGGAAAAAAAAAGAAGACGATGACTTTGAATTCCGTTTCTCATAGCTAGAGGCAGGATGAGGAAGAAAGCAGTGAGATGGAACTGAGGGCATTGAGATATATGTGTATGTTTTTGTGTCTGCACATATATATATATATATGTATATATATATATATATATATATATGTATGTATATTTGTATATGTGTGAACTCTACCATCACCTACCAAACCGACCTTCGGGTTGATTACTGTGTTATATATATATATATATATATATATATATATATATATATATATATATATATATATATATATATATATATATATATACACACACACACACATATATATAAACACAGTATGGGTATGTATATATATATATATATATACCCATACAGATCGGGAAATCCGCGGGCTTATGGAATTTGGTACAAGAATTTATCAAGTGTTTGTTGGAGGTAAGGTGGGATGGAATTCTGAAAATCTTGGCCGGCATGTCCCACAAAAATATACGCCTTTATTATACGATATTTCATAATTTTCAATGCGAGTAATGCATAAATTTGGTACTTGGTACAGAAGCTTTAGGGCATGTGTCTCATTCATTTCCTTCTAGACGGTTAAGGAATTGAGTTAATTCCGTTTAATTTCATTCTGATAAATTTATGAAATAATTGATATGGTATTTCACACAATTTGTGAGTGGTATACAATTCCCAGAAGCCATTTCAAATGTAAGGTACACATATTAAGGCGTGATTTTAATAATTTGTTTTATTCAGGCTCAAAAATTGTGTCGTTAGAATTGTATTAGCTGTCGTTTACATATAGGACTTAATCATCTTGATAATATTTTGAAATATGATATTTGATTAGGAACTGTTCAGCAGAATTGTGTGATTAACTTCAGCTCGAGTCAGGAAACAGAGAAGGATGCCGAAATGAATGGCTTTTGGCAAGTGGACAGGTAAATAGACGACTAGGAGTGGATAGGAATGGAATGGTGGGAGGGAAATCCGAACGAAATGAGGCGGAAGTGTCTTTGATCGATACTCCGATCCGCTGGGACTTCTTCCCTCCGCATGCAAAAACCCTGGGAATGGGTTTAGGGCGGCTGCTCGCGTTCCCTTCGCGCCCATCGATGGGGGGGAATGCACCCTTGGCTTTTATTTATTCCGGTATTAAGCTGGAGGAAAATATTCTGCGCCTTATGTTCCCTTCCCTGTCACCGTCCCTTCCTCCCCTCTACCCACTTCTCCCACCCCGGCGAACTCTTTGAACGATATCTCACGGGCAAATTGAATGTGACTGCACCAGGTCTCCTCCTGGTATAAATTTTGAAGACGTTTGAGGAACATTTTAGCCTCAAATCTCGCTCGCTCTTTTCGGAAGAAGTGGGGAGTCATGTCGTGTGCTGAACTAGTCGAGCCTCTATTATGTGCCTACGGAATAGTAGAAGTTGACATCATGCACAATTTACTATGGAACGATTCCAGGAAGGAATGGATATAATGTGGTTGAATCATGAGAGAATCTCAGAATAACCACTCTTGTACTAATTGGAGTACATTTTTCTAGCTCAATGTAACTCTTGAGGAATAATTTTGAAAATCATTTTACTACGCTAAATATATACAGGTTAGTAGTTGGCCATGTATATTGCAGACAACGGTGCACATCTATCATTTTATCCTAATGTTATATAACTCTTTTCGTTGAATAACGTCTTTCTAAGCTCATTAACTGTGGTCTAGCGGCTTATAAATTTCCATTACGTGAAAAATGTTTGATTTAATTCCTAATAATACATTTATTTAATAATAATTTAATTCCTAATAATCCTGCATTTCACTGTCTTGATAATTTTCTTTTTCAAAGAAATGTGAGGGCCATTAATCGTATTATGAATACTTTTCACATCCAATGACTATATTTTGTTGGATTTTTGTTTTGTAATTATTTTTTTGTAGAACATTTTTTGGATAGTAATGAAACCCAGGATATAATGCCCATTTTAGACGTAGGAGTGAAACAGGCATCAGGGAATTAAAACACACATGTGCCGGGGAAATCGTGATATAATTATAGAAATATGGGAGTAATTCTCTGAAAAACATTCAACAAGGTTCGTGAAGGAGATTAAATACCGGAAGAATAGTATTTGTCTAATATTTATTCATTACGTGAGGAACATTAGAAGTAGATATAAACTTAAACATGAAGAGCAGTAATAGACTTAATGATGAGAGATCGAGGATTGGAAGATGAGGATTACAGCGACCGAGAATATTGAAGGAATATAGATATAACGTACTTTTAAAAAATAAATAAAAAATACTCAATTAGTTATACGGGGATTAGTGTAATGGCATCCATAAAATTCACGAGCAGAAATATGAAAATGTAGGTTGGAGTATGAGAATGTAGGAAAGATTAGGGAAGATCAAGCAGGCTCTACTGCAGCACGATACTATATGAATCTTATTTTTTGCCTCACAATTAAGTGAGAAGATGGATGCTAATGGTCAGGAATTTCATATGATACTTGTGAGCCATGACAAGGCCTATGATTCTTTACCTGTTAGTCATCTTTGGAAAGCAATGGGAGAGATTGTTATTGGTCTCAACTGGCATCACGTAATACCCATGTATGTACTCGTATACCAACAATCTCAAGCTGCTATTTAGGTAGGTAAGGACGTCTTCTTTGTCATGTACCTATAGGATTTAGACAAAGCTGTGGCCTAGCCCCCATCCTTTTAAAAATACATGTGCAGATTGTAATGTGTTGGAACAATGAAATTGATCCTGTGGAGGCATGGGCGTTCCCTATAGGCTTGAAGTATTGGGCTCTCTACCGCTTGCAGATGACAAGTTATTGATCCTTCAAAGCCGGCAGGATGCTAAGTTTATGATTAAGTTATTGAAAGCATTTGAAGGAGGAGGACTTTGGTATCTATGAATAAAACCCGTCGTATCTATGAATAAATGTAGTCGTAGGGAGAGGGAACAGATCTTGCCATGTCAGGGTAGTAAAACGGTGTATGCATTTCGGTTTAATTATTCACCTATTCGCTGGATGTGAATATAATGTCGAATACAGAATACTTCGGGTTCGAAGAGCAAAATTAAAGGTTAAATGAATTATGCGGGGCGGAATTATAATGTAGAAGATAAAGAAGAGAATCGTACAAACAATGATATTAGAGCATGCTGACCAATTGTGCTGAGAGATGGACTTCGAGTAAACGCCTGAAGAGTAAAATTTGTGGCCATGTTCGAAAAATGGATGAGTAAAAATAGCCAAGAACTCTTTTAGAATGGCCATCTCCAGAAAGAAAAAAATGTGGTTGACTTTAAGTAGACTTAATGATGAGAGTTTGAGAATTTGAAGTGGAAGATTTGCAACGACCGAAAAAAGAGGAGGAAAGAACATAGGATAGCCACTAAAAAAGGAAAGACTTTTATTTGTAAATGGTAATTTTCGTTAATATTTTCCGCATCAGTTCATAACCTCTGGTGGTTAATTAAATCAATTTTATATTAAATAAAATGTCCATCGTTCATTTGCTTGGAATTCGTGGTTGGGTAAATTTTTTATTTTTATCTCATTTTACGGGGGATTCTTTCCCATCGACTTCGTTTGCATATGGCTCACATGGTAAATTTTTATGGTGTCGATAAAACCCCTTCGATGCCTTTGAAACACATGGGCGCCACCTACACTCCAATTCATGATATATTATGTAACATGGCGATCTCAAGGCCGCATCTTAAAATATTTACGGCTGCTCTCAGTTGGCTTCACTAGCACCTGCAGAGAACCCTACCAGTGAACCATTCCTGTAAGGATACCATTATTCTCCGAGTCCCATATTTCTCCGTTGACTACGCGTTGAAAAATTATATTTTGTCATTAATTTAATTCTCATTCAAAAGAATATAACACAGTAATTGCACAAATGAATATTTCAGACAATAGTTTTAATTACCCATGTCTTTTGATTTCTTTCTGCCTAACACCTTTGCGAGTACTTAACTGTTTGTCTTTTATATATCATTAGAATTGTTCTTTTTTTAGTGCTTCGTTCAATATTTATTAATCCACTCACTGATGCTTAATGACTGCCATAAAATATTTAGTAAAGTTGAAAATGATTATAAATCGCTAAAAATTACAGCTATGAATTATTTCAGATGCATTCTCAATTTGATTTAGAGAATTGTCACAGAAATGTTCGAAAATCGGTATTTCATAGATATATTGATTATGATACACTTTTCCGTGCATAATTATTTTATTTTTATATAATTTAATTTCATACCCTTTTTTTATTTCAAATCAGGTTTAATTAGATTCAAGATAATGCGTCACGATGTTCAGCTAGTTCTGTTTACTCTCGAGAGTTTGTTTGTTAATTATTAAAGGTTATCTACCGGTTTTGGTTGTTGATGTTCAAATAAATTTCTCAGAATTCATTCAACCAATTGATTCAAATATATGTTGTTATAGGCTCGAATAAATAATTTCTCTAATTTTATCGTGTAAAAGTAAAAGATAAGCCGAGATAATCAACTCGACTACCAAATTTGATCGGCTCGATATATTCGAGATTTTTCGATTTTTATTTGGCTCAAAAGATGAGAAGTCAGGCTCTTACTAATATATTTCAGTAGGTTTTCACTTTGAAAACAGGTCATAGATATATAATTATTTTCAATCTGAGAAACTATTAATATTGGTTGGGAATTTTAGATTTTTTTCCCGGTGCACGATTCCAATGAGATATTTTCGGTTTTTCCACCGGGTCAGGATATCAGCTGCAGACATTTCGGTGGCTAACTCTCTGGCATCGTCTCCATGGCGTTGGTCGTCAATGCCCTGAGAAACCTGACACCGTTGAAAATCCGGGACGAATTTTCTGGCAGTATATTGCTAAAAAACAATTGATTTTATAATTCCTTCCTTTAAAATTTCTTTTGAGACATTGAAAGCAGTTTTCCGCTACTTCTCAGGAACTATGTAATTATTTCGCCCGTTGAAGACAAAGTCATTAAGCTCTCCTATTTAAAGAAATAAACACCTCAGTCGTTTTAAATGTGTTCACTTAATTTATTGCTGAAAATGCATTGTTCAAAGCGCGTGATGAATAATTTATTTCAGTAATTTAAATTTAATGCTACGTCCTGAATAAAGTAATTTTTTGAATCTTTTAAATAAGCGAATAAAATATAACAATTTCGAAGTGAAAAATTTCCTTTGCCTTGACCGGGATTCGAAACCGGATCCCTTAATGTTAAGATGAGGGTTTTATCCAGTTAAGCTACCGATACTACATTTAAATGCGCTCTTCGTTTATGAAATTTTTGCACCATATCCGTCCTGTATTACTTTAAATAGCCATGCTATGTTTACATTACATTTTAATCGAATAAGTAAAACTTATTTGTCCAAGATATGAAAATTTAGCTAAATATAGTGACTCCTCCTTAATTGCTCTCTGTTTACTCGTTAATTTTTAGCCTCTAATCTTATTATTAAATTTAACTCGCCGCGTACCCCTGTCTGCCAGCGGCTGACGGCAGGGAAATTAAGAAAAAGCAAAAGAAATCTCGTAAATATAGCTTTTAAAATGCGTGGGCCTTTTAAATGATTAAATGCACCGTGTTGGGGAAATATCAAGAGAAACCAGGACTTGTCTTCGCCAAACAGGTGAAAACATAATTTCGTCTCGTTTTTGCGCCCCCGTCCTCGTTATGGCGATGTCGAGTCGTGGTATCCAGCCGTGAATCCCTCGTCTCGTTGACATCAATTATCTCCGCCCAGGTTCCACTGCTCGGCGTGCAAGTGACACAAGATGGGACACTCGCACGGAAATTCACGTGCCTGACCATACTCAAACGTATTCTATCTTTTGAGAAAATAAAGAAACCTCTCTCTTCTCCAAAACTTTCCACCTCTTGTTGTTGCGCTCAATAAATACTAATTCTCTTGGGTGGAACTGTAATGGTATTTCTTGATGGATTCTACCTTTTTCAGTTGACTTATGACATATATATATATGTATATATATATATATATATATATATATACATATATATATATATATATATATATATATATATATATATATATATATATATATATATATATATATATATATATATATATATCCAAAGAAATGTGTTCGATAATGTGATACACCTGAAACTATTTGCCTTCGGTTTGCACTGCGGAATCGATTCGATTGAAATTGTACAAATTAATACATTAATTTCAAATTTATCATAATGCATATATTCTTTGCAGGTGTAAGACGGTTACATATGAACGTTTTTATGTCACTCGACTCCTAATAAAGTTCTATTGCGATGGTTCTCCGATAGTATTTGTCGTGCTCAATACTACGTGTAATCCGTTGCGTGTAACACGTCAGTAACGTTTCGTCGGGGTTTTAAATAAGAGTAAACTAGTCGACGGGTTGATGAACCAGGGAGTTTAAGTGCAGTTGTCGGTGAGGAGCGATTAGTGCAAAAAATTAGTTCAAAAGGATAAGGGGCTTGTCGATGGGGTGCCGAAGGGTTGTGGCGCAATTTGTGTGATAGATAGCCTTGTCAAAACGTAGACGACCTGGAATACAGCGGAAATATGAAATTTTAGGCATGAAATGGAAGAATGAAATATATTACTCCCACTCCTGTGCGTCTGGGAGATAAAAGGGATATATGTTGCCTAAGCGCATGCTTGTTTGTGAATAAAAGTAGGGAGAAAGGTGAGGAGTTCCATCTGCAGTGTCTCTATCGACTATAATGCCTCGTCGTCCGCCCCTCTTTCTTTTCCGTACTCGACTCCCTCCCAAAACGTCCATTTGCTTATTTTCTCTCCCATTCGGAAAGAATGCGATTTTCATCTTTTTCTCCAATATTTTCAACGCCGTTTGTAATTATATATTTTCATTTGCATCATATAATATTAGAAACGTCGTAGCCGCTCTGATATCAGTCGATGTGTGAAAAGATAAATTTTATTTCCTTTAATAACACCTCTAAATATTTTTAAAAAATGTTGTGCTAGTCGATAGCTGACGGTGAGAAATCTATTTTTGTATGTAACACACGCCCTACTTTTAGAAAGTAGATATTATGTGTGTGATAAAAAATTCTGAAGTTCTATGTGTTTGGTAGTATTGCGTGGAAGTGAAGGTACACAAAATGTGACCGCTGAAAGAGACGATTGCTTTTAATTGAATTACGATAACCCGACGATGTTATAAGTTTTTCCTCAGTATATCTAATTATGTAGATACATCATTAAATTATGTATGGAAAAAGTAGATATAGACGGCTGCTGCATTGCTAAATTTCTACGTATAAAATAAGTCACATGCTTATTCAAATCATCTACGTATATTGTATGCATATACCGACAGCAGTATTTGGATGCATTTTTGCCTAGTTTTTAATCTCCTTGCATCGCGAATCCTAAATTATGTCTCCTTCATATTACTTCATGAAATTATACTTTAGATTATCACTTTCTTTCCCCTTTTTACAAATATTATCTACCTCTTCCATACATATATTTTTGACGGTGAATATGAAACTCTCATAATTTCAATGCAACCACATTGAGTTTGTACAATACGCGTCGACCATGCAGCTTTCTAGACTACAACTCCTACCTGTTCCCTACCCATAACAAACCTATTAACTTCCAAAAATCGCCCAGTAGTTTTCCAGAAGATACTCATGAATTTTTAATTTAAATACCATAATTGATTTATCCGCGGATTATAATTTCTCTGATGCGACGAAACAGTAAATTCCATGCAAATAATTAATTGAGTCTAAATATCCATCAGTTGCATAGAAAAGAGACCCTCAAACGCGATATTGCTGTACTTCTAAACTTCAAAACTGTAACGATATAAATATGGACTCAAGCTATTTTTCACATTGTATCTACCCGTCCCTCAATTTTTCACATACCTTTTATTTAATTAAAATACTTTGGTTTTTGTCTTTTTTGTAGAATCTTTGATTTATAAAGTTGTATGTGGTCTTCATCTCTAAGAAGTATGTCTGCCAAAAAAGATAAACGGTTGTTTGTGAAATAAGACCATACAAGAGGTTGAAAAATTGGTTTTTAGTATTTTTTGAGACTTACCATTTTCGTTTCCTCCTCACTATCTTGTTCTTCTCTTCATGCAAACAATGTTTACACATATTAATCTTTATGTCTTCGACCAGATTTTGATTTTTTATGAAGCCTATCGTGTGGTTAGTGGTTACACCCAGAGTCAATGAAGCTTTGTAAATCTCACTTATTTCTTAATGGATAGCACTACCCCTAGATCTTTGATCCTTAAACATCTTGATCATCATCCTTAAGCTTCAGAACTGATTAGTTGGCCTATGAGGGTGGTCTAAATCTATTTATTTTGAAACTATGTGGTAGGTACTCTTACCCCCTTGATTCACTTCTCTCTTTCGAAAAAACAGAATTACATTCACGTCGATTGCATATTGCCTATAGGAATATTCGTACGAGTATATTATAATTTAGGCTTTCAGCGATCAAGTATGTACAGAAAAACTGATCCCTGGAAAAGAACTTCATCCAAAATCCTCCTGCTGCTCGGTATGAGAGGTTTACCGAGTGCATTGCTTTCCCATTCCAAGCTGGATTGAACCCACAAGGGAACAGATGGAATCGAGGATAAGGTTCACCCGTGATATGCAACATTAATTGAAATCGATCCCTCGTCCTATGCACGCTTTCTTACCATCTTCTCACCAACCAACTCCGATGTATGTAAAAGTGCTTTAGAGACCTTCTCCCTGCAGCGGATCTAGGGAATTATGCA
The DNA here is from genome assembly GCF_022747635.1 of Hetaerina americana. Lineage (NCBI taxonomy): Eukaryota > Metazoa > Arthropoda > Insecta > Odonata > Calopterygidae > Hetaerina > Hetaerina americana. Next base: position 41,670,870 of record NW_027287095.1, read on the forward strand.
AAACCCACTTCTCTCTTTCAAAATTGCGCACCCTTGCCCATCCCTGCACTTCCACTTCCCAACGGCTCTCCTCAATCTCTCAACCTAACTCTTTCCCTTGAGTAAATCCCATGTTCTTCCTACTTGTCTCGCATTATCATTTCCAATTCATTCTAATATATTTCCGTATTTCTCCCTGGCACATTCCACTCAAGTACTTCCTTTGCATTTGTCCTCGTCTCCCCTTCTCTCCATCTATTTCTCATGGTTCCTTTTTCCAAATGTTCTTTTATCGTCTGCACTAGGTTTCTACTTTTATATATCCTTTACGTTTTTGTTGTTTTATTATTTTCCCCTGCAATCTCCTCGATTTTTCAAACATTATTTACACCCTTTTCCTCTTGCATATTTTAAAAAAATATTATTAATTTCAAGCTTACATTTGTTCGTGTATTTTCTTTTCTATTTAGTAGAAGTGAATCTGTCTCCCAAGATTTTTTATGAATTCCATATAATGTGTCAGATAAAAATTTTTATGTAATAATAGTATTTAAAATACGATATTTAGATTTTTTCCTCTTTATACAATTTTTCATTCAAATTGCTTATTGAGATTAAATTGCTGATTGAGAGAGGCTGGTTACTTTTATTTTTATATTTTTAATTAATTCGAATTAAATACCCTCACCGTATGAAAAACATTTTCTCTGGCACATTTTTATCTCATGTCGCTAACTTTTGTTTTAAAATTCGATTTACTTTCAAATTTATCACCTTTGTCAATTGGTTTTTGTGTATGCTAATTATGTCGACTAATTCTAAGTACAAATGTTCATTTCAGATTCTATGTTTAAAAATTATCCTATTTTGTGCTATAATTGCGCATGATAATTACTTTCTTGTACATTCATGCTGTTATTTTAATTCCTTGCGCTAAATTTCATTTTTTGTCACAAAATTATATCTTATCACCAAGGCACTTCCGCTGTTTAACGTTTTTCCTGCGCCGATTTCCTTGATAAAAAAATGTGTTTCTTTTTCCGCATTTCTACCGCAGTCCGCAACATTATCCCACATTCTTCTTTCACCACGTTCCAACTTCCGGTATGCGTACCATATTTTCTTTTCCATCCTTTTTCCTCTCCACTTTCGCTTCGAACAAATTGCAATGGCTTTTTTCCCTTCCTACCAATGCGTATTGGGATATAAGAACTTATCACGTTTACAAATGCGCACATGTGTATTCATTCCTTCTCTTTCAGCATTTTCTTGTTTTTTTTCGAAGATCACACCCAAAATATGTAATACGGGGAGAGGAAGACATGAGAAGAGAGGGGTCGGCAATTCGAAAGGAGCATTTTCTGTAGAAAGAAAGGCAGAATTTGGTATTCCCGAGCATGCACTTAACTCGGACCATTTTCTTTAAAAAGGAAATACGATGTTGAAAAAACCTGAAAGCAAAATAAATTGGATAGAATCAAATATTTGGTTGGCTAGTCATAGAATTTATCATTGCGTGTCTTTCTTCCACTTTTTAGCGTACAATTTGTGACTAAATGGGAATTCTGTGAATAACAACCTTTCAGCAACATTCGCTGATAATAGTGGTGTTGTTACTACACTTATTCGGTGACTTAACTCTTTCCCTGAACCATTAATTAAGAAATGAAAACTAAGTAATAGATGTAGGGCATATCAGTAAACATGGAAACAAATGAAACTATTTAAACTTTTCTTCCACAGTTTAAGTAAGTATAAAATAAAAGTTTTTAAATTAAAGGGTGGAATTTCATGAAAGAAGAATTTTTATAAAAAGGTACTTCTACTAATGTTGACTTTGGCTATACATATATTAATCATTAAGGTTTATTTTTTGACTGTTTCATTGATTTTCTGTGGGTAGTCGTATTATGCACAACAGTTTACCTATTCTAACCGTTCTCTTCCTTGCCAAAAAAATATCTACCAAAGGATACTCTTAGAACTACTAACAGTATTTATTTTCACTTAATTTCTAGTCCAATGATTTTATTCTCTCGATTAGTAAGTAGACATATTATGCATTACTACATTCTCTATTCTGTTCATCCTCGTTTGTAACTGTGGAAACATCAAAAATGTACATCATCTTCTTTATGCTCAAGTAAGCATCGTTCTCGTGATGTAATATCAATCATTATTGGCAGTTTTTCCATCTTTGGAAAAATCCAATTTAGTCTGAGAGCCGATTCAGTGTTTTACTCTTATATTTTTTCAACTTTGTAAACCTACTTTGCTTCCTCAATCGCAGAACTCTCCCGTCGCTCCTCCTCTCCCCGTGTTGAGATGAAATACTCATTCTTCCATAAATTTCGTACCTCTTGCAGTTGCTGTTGTCGATATTCCTCTTATAAGTTTACCTCCTTCCCATAATTCAATCCCCGAATCGCCGTCTCCCATCTCATCCTCCCGCCATCCAATCCTCTGTGCCCAAATACTCTCTTCATCCCTCCACCCCTATCACTCCCTCCCTCCTCCTCCGTGTCCTCCATCCGCTTCCTGGAAGGCCCACCCATTCTCATATAACTACATCCCTTTCATTTTTCCTTCCATTTTCGCATTAACCTCGAAGTCAGCCAGCCTTTTCCTCATCCCTCCATCTCACTTCGCGTAGTTCGTCCCGCCCCATTCCCATTTCCTTGCACTTTCTTTTTTTTATTAATTCTCCCCCTCTAACCCCCATCTTCCTCCCCTCCCACCCTACCTCTCTCCCCTTCCGAAAGCCTCGCCTGTCCTCCCGCCAGTTGACTCCCGGCACCCACTATCATCTTACCCTCAAAACTCCAATTTTCCCTATCTCTCTCTCTCTCTCTCCCTCTCCTTCCCGGACGTTTCTCCCATCTCCTTTTTTCACTGCATCGTGATGATCCTTCTTTTTCCTGGGGAATGCGGCAGCCACCTCGGGTGTCTCAATATCGATTAGTAGAACTCATTTTCCTGTTTGCTTAACCCGTGGAGCCGAAGGGTATCATGCCGACTCACAGGATATTTTTGACGTTTCTGACGTCTCGCCGGCTCTCGCGCTTCCTTTGGTAGGTCTATTTCTTATCTATCGTTTCATGAAATCGATAAACAATTTATTGGCATATTTGATGCACCTTTGTGCTAATTTAAAAATTTTTAGTTGGACGAATCATTATCTTAATAAGGTGTGTAAAATAAGGAGTAGTTTCTTTGTCTGCCAGCAGTGTTACTTCTGTGAGTAGATCTTTCAAGGATTTTAATCTAGAATTAGCTATGAATATTATGTATTTTAGTGAATTTTATATTTATGTTACACTTTATTTCGAAAGGAAAGCATAAAAAGTATGTGAATTAAATTTTCCTGGGCTAATCTTTACCCATGGTATAAATTTATTGCATTAGAAGGTATATCACTAGTATCACGTCATGAGAACCCTCGGAATTTATTTAAGTAACCAGAATTTGTTTCTCCCTCATCTCTGGATATCTATGAGTCTGAATAGGGAGGGGTAACTGGCGTCACTTTGTGGAATCCTTTCATATCAAAATATTTAACTTAGTTATCTGCAATCATTTCATCGGTTACGACTTGAATTTCCTCGCGTCGTGATATTACCATGTGTGCATGGATCGTTTTATAACTTTAACTGGAGTTTGAAAACTCTCTGTGAATAACGGATAATGTCACGGCGCGACAAAACTCGTGTTTTGGCCAAGAAATGTATGCGGAAAACAAAGTAATATCTTTCAAAGCCTTAGGTGTCTCCTACTTCAAAAATTCACATCAGAGGCCTGGCTTTGTATGCTACTGAAATGACACCTGATTTAAAAGTCAATGATTACCGCAGACCTCTATCTTCATACTTTTAAGGTTTTATTCAATCAACCAAAGGCTTAAAAAAATCCTACTAAAACTTCTTTCCGCCAAAAACCATGTAAGAAAGCGGATTAAATATGTACTGAGACCCTTAAAACCCATTCTGTCTCAATTTATTTGCTTCTTTCCTCACTACCGTGCGCTATTGCCCGAAGAACTTCTCCTCATCGACCGATTAGCAGTCTGTCTTCTTTATTTTTTCGCTTTTTAGGGTCCATTCTCTTCCCATACCATCCTTTGATATTTCCCCTTATCCTCATCTTCTTTCCTATGTTTTCTTCCTTATTCCCTCAACCCCCACCTTCCCCTTCTACTGCAACCGCCCCCAACATGACGCTATATCTTCACCACCTCCGCCTTTCCGCTTCTATCTCTTTTTCTTATTCGCTCCCACCCTTCCTCGCCCCGCGCGCCATCCCTTAAAAGCCTCATGCGTGCCCCCGGGCGCGCCGTTCCCCCACTCCAACGCACTATGGATGAGGCCGTGTTAGGGCGTGAGAGATGGGTATAAGACGGAGGCGAGGTGGGGAGGCCACAGGGGGCGCTGGGCTGGTGAGAGGGAATCGGAGGGAAGGAACGGGATGGGGGGCTCGGAGGAGCTACTGCAGCCCAGAGAGGGCGAGAGGTGGAAGGGGTTCATGCGAACGCTAGATGGAATGCGGGATTATCGTAATGGATAGAACCAAATGTCTGCTTACGCGAAGGACCGACCAATAAATCACGAGTATCTATTAATAAACTCAAAACGTGGATCTAGACGAGATGTGTCAGTGAAAAAAATGGATTCATCTGATAGCGATTGGAGAATGACTCGGAGATGAACGATGCAGGGCGATTAAAATGCCGGACGGAAAACGATAAGTAATATCATCAATCCGAAAGGATTATCAAAATATATGATGCTATATACTATATTGAATTTTCATTTAATATGTGGGGATCTGTCACCGAGATACGATCTTTCAGATATTTCCATGAAGTTTATAGTCGAAAATATAAATGAATCCCGCAATTTCATGTTTATAAATCATTGCCCGTCGATAGTATTCCGTTTCTCAGTTTTTTTGTGTAAGCCCTAGCCTAAATAGATTCGCTTTACTTGCATATTTAAGGACTATCCGTTGGATCTTGATTTTTGCCCACGCCATGGGCGCCTATAAGGAATTCGTTAGGTGCCTATTGTCTGTAAAATGTACCGAATTTACGACGGCGACTGGCGAGGTAACGTGGACTAGACGCGGTCCCTATTGTGTGTCCCAAATTTATGATTAGGCGCATTTTTCACATGGGAGGCATTGACTTGCAAAGCATGCATGCCTACATTCTGCTTGGGTAAAAAAATAGCGCAATTTCGCATCGATGACACGGTGAAGAAAGCACCCTTGTCCCGATGAGACGCCGTAAGGGCAGCCGAGAAGTATCTGGGTGTCCCCCTGTCCGTGTCCTCCAAAGGGATCGTCCTCCTCCTCCTGCCATCCGCCATCAACTCCTTTAATACCACCTTCACTTTTCAATTCCCTTGATCTTTGGCGAGTGAAAAAAACGATAAGGAAAATAAAGCGGTCGTGTATCGTGAGTCCGGACCGCCATGCCCCGCAACTGCCGACCGCCACATACACACACACACTCCCTAAGCGCATTTCCTCCTCCATCAGGGACATACCACGAGGCGCCTTCATCTCCTCACTCCCCTGGGATACCGGCAAGAGGAGGTTTTTTTTGGGCATTTCAGTGGGGGTGGGGCCGTAGAGGGGAAGGGTCTTTTCCGAGATGCCCTTCCCCTGGCCTTAGCGTGTATCCCCCGGGTGAATGGGGAGAAAGAGAGAGGGAGTCGAGTCGGGACCATTCAATAATGCAAAATGGAACTCGTGTGTGCGGCGGTGTCGGGCGGAGGACGTATGCCTGAGACCGGGGGTGTGGATGGGGGTTAGAGAGGGGTTTTGGGAGAGGGAAGGCATTGAGAGAGGGGTGGGGAGAGGGTTCTCCTTGTGAGGAGATGCTTGGGGTGAAGGGGGAGTGGAATTCTACTTTTATCCTGTCGAAGGTTTTTGGGGAGTTGGGGAAGAGAGCAAGTGGGGTTTTGAAGACATGAGGTTGGCGAAGAGTTCGGAAAGAGAGAGAGTCGCGTCTAGGAGGTTCTCCTTAAGTTAAGTGGCCGAGAGGATGGGGGGAGCGGGCTTGAAGGCTCTGTTTTCCCTCGAGGACGCGAAGGATTTTAAGACAGGAGTCATATCCGCGGGAGCATTCATGACTTTTTAGGGAGGAAGAGGTAAAAAGAAACGGATACAATAAATAAAGGAAAGATATTAGTTCTTGTGAAGGACCCTGATTTGAATCCTTTTTTTCCATACTCTTTCACGCTGCCTTAGAGAGGTTTTACTTTTCAAATTTTTGCGCCGCTTTTAGATAATACAAAAATTAAGAAGCTTGAAAAAAAAGGCTTGGGGTATAATTCCATATTAGACTGTCTTAGAATCGCTTTCTGGACAGTTTGGTGTCTCCAAGAATCCCACCACATTTGTGCACATTACATTAGATATGAAATGTCTGTTCTGGGACATGCTAACGCCACGTACAACAGAGGAAGTTGCCGGTTTTCTCCCCGAGTTCGAAGTGATGTCGTTGTTTTGTACCGGACAGTCGGAAGTAACCGCAGTGCCCACGGCTCTGAAAAGGTTAAAGAAGAGTCAAATGGAGTAGATTAAAGGTGTTACAATAGGTGGTGTGGTTTTGAGCTCGGTTTTTAAATTATGCTCATTCAGGAGAGGGTCATTTCATGACCGTTCCCTTCAAGCGTGGAGGTCACAGTTTAATACCCAAGGGGCGAGCATAGAGGAGAGTGCATTCAGATCAGACAGGGTGCGCTTCCGCCTCTTCTCCAGCTCTTTTTCTCTAAATTTTCACCGTCCCTTCGATCCTCGTCATGTTTACTCCACCGTACCGTCTCCCGTTTCCTTTCGAATCCATCCCCCACTTTTTCTTCTTCATCTCGGACAGCCTTTAAGGCACTCTTCTAAAAGAGGATGAATTCCACCCAGCGTCTTGAATGTGTTTCGTCCCTGGGGCTTTTGGAGGATGGGCGTAAGAATATCCTTTTTTTTACATTTTATAGTTTTTGTTTTACTCCTCCATTTCGCTGGGCATCGTCCATTTTTTGGGATGGAAGCGTTGAAAGCCGATGGAATAGTGGATGAATATAAACAGAATGTATGCGCGCCCATCTCCCTCTGCCGGGGCACTATCCCCAACGGCCTTTTCCGTGTTATAGAGGCATTGAGAGCAGAAGGGAGGCTAAAGGAAACACGTTATTGGCCGTGGTACATGATGTGCATGCCCATGCATAGTAGGTAGCTTCAGCTTCCGTTTTTGTGGCCGAAATAGTTGTATGGCTTCATGAAACTTTCTTTTAACAAGTATCCATTAATGTCAGCTTCCTTTTACATTTAAAGAAATGGTTTTAAGCGCTCATTAGGTACTTTACTCAAACATACACTTCTCCCCAGACGCTTTTTAATGTTTATGTGCCAATTTTTAGTATGAGAAAAAATGCTCGTGGCACAGAAGACTGATTCATTTGAGGATGTTTATTGAACGCGTGTAAGATAAATTTACCGACGCGAGAATTATCTGAGTGGTCACTTGTGCTAAGAAAAGTAAAGAGTAAATTTTTCTAACAAGTCATAATGAATTTACCAATCTCGATACTTATTTAGCCGAATGTACGTTTTGCAGGTTTTACCACTATAACTCATTCATATATGTTCAAGCGATATTTAAGTGACACCTATTAATAATATGTTCGCAATACGATTGAATATTATAGGAAAAATTAATTTCACTGTATCGCTCCGATTTATTGTCTACATCTCATCCCCAACTCTCACCCTTCTATCGTTTCTCCGTCATATTTCTTCCCATATTATCGATGCAGACACATTTTCTTTGGCAAAACCAGTTTTTTTAAAATTTGTATTCTTCAAAATATTCTTATCATGAATAATCTTTCCACGTCTACCCACATCCTCAACTTTGTTATTCTTATTTTACGCAAAAGTCATATCCGTATTGCATTGATACATATCTCTTTCCAAATACATCTTTCAAAATACCATTCAATCTGTCTATACTTTCTCTCGTTTTGCAATAACTGCCGTATTTTTTTACGAAAGGAATATTTTTTTCCATGTGAGTTTCTCAGTGGGAATCCCAGCCACGCAGCAAGCACGAATAGCACGAGGAGCCTTTTATCGAGAGATACGTAAAGAAAGCAGTCATGGTATGACGTATAGGTCTCACTAGAACTCCAACATCTTAACCCTCCTCCCTTTCCATTCTTCTCGTTTACTAGTTCCTGTCGGATCCACAAGCATCATTCGCCTTGTATGTGTGCAGACTCCATTCGACCCTTCTTCCTGCCTTTCCCATTTCCTCCGGTTACAACCGTTACAGCTCTTCCTTAAAAAAAAAGCACTCTCCCCTACCCTGCTTCCTTTCCCTCCCGCCTTCACCTCCCCCTTCTCATAGAAAAGGAAGCGCACACACCGCATCCGATGTTCGGAAGCGCCGAATCGCATAATGAGGGATGCAGTATAAAAATTTTATTGCCTGTTACTACTTCTCTCGCCTCCTTCTGCCATCCGGCGGGCTTTCCCATCTTGCTCACGCTCTCGCAAACAACCGGTCTCCCCTCCGCCCTTCCCTTCAAATCTCGCCGTGAGCACTCTGTCGTCTCGCCTCGCGGTGGGAGCGGATGAAATTTCCCACGGATCATGGAGAAGAAAGCGGATGAGCAGGGTGCAGGGTTTCGAGGAAGTAATTGGATTTTATCGAGTGCGCTATTGTTGATGGAAGTGATTCAAACGTCAGGGGACTTCGCTGTCCTGCCAGGTTTCATGTTATCTTTTGAGTGCCCGTACTCGAACGGAAAGAACTTCAGACCGTGCATTCTAAAATTCATGGTAGATGGTTTTGATTTGTTGAAAAAATATCTATGATGCAGTGAAATTCCACGTGTTATGATTTCTTAGTGTAAATAGCAAGATTGAAATAATTTATAGCGTGTAAGATTACTCATGACTTTCAATTACTGAATTTTAGCCCAGGTTCCGAAATTTTCCAATCGGACCACGGATGAAAATTCAGAGAAATCGATTTAAAAACTAATGCGGCTAGGGAGTCCTTTTATCATTTTACCCACGAGTGATACGTAATACAATAGCTGACTGTTTCCCAATTCTAGTGCATTCCATGAAAACTCATTCCCTATATCTTACTGCTGATTTTTGTACTCCCTATCATGCATTCGATGGGTATGAAGTTCCTTATAGTTCGGGGGTGTATTAAAGAAAGATCACGCTGAGGGAATCGGCAAAGTAGAGTTCACTTTTTGTCTCCCGACGACCGGGAGAAGGGAGGGTGGAGAAGAAAGCTGGCAGTCATCGGGAAAAGGTTCCCCTGCACCAGGGGTCCCCTTTGGCGCTAGAGAAAGAGAGAGGGAGTAAGGTAAGGATATGGAGTGGAAGGAAGGCCAGTGGAGGTTCGTCTCCCCGGGGGGAGGGGACGGAATCGTCTACCTCCACGTACTACTATCGGCAGTTTTCCATCTCCCTCGTACATTCTTTTCCATTCCATCCACTCCTCTCGTCGTATCGGCCTAATTCATCGCTCCTTTATTTCCCTTCCCACTTTCTATTGCTACCACATTATATTACTTCTCATATTTTCCCCTTTTCCTTCCATCGTTTGTTTACTTTGTCTTCCTTTGCTTTTCCTTATGCTTGAAGAAGAAACAGCTGGATCCTGTACCCTCAATTCCCTTTGAATATTCCGGAGCATTCAACCACTCCCTCACCTTTGTGTTGCTATGAAGGGTAGGCTATCAAAATTGAATTAGAAAATGTGATCAAATAGTATTCCTTGCGTGAATTTTTGCGGAAATATTTCATGTCGTAAGCTAGTTAAAGTTGTATACCTTCTTCGAATCAAATTTCGGTGCCAGGTCTTTCTGGTGAATCACAGGGGACCCAGGGATAGGAACTGATCCTTTCCCATAATTTTGAATTTTACACGCCGTATAGATGTGGGTTCCGCCCTCACCTTTCAAACGAGGGTTCAGGTTGATTACAATGGTGGTTGATTTGCAGGAAAAAAATTGTTTTCAGCTAGTGATGGAGTTTTGAATGGAAGAAAACGTTAATAATAGCATGTCATTATTTTTTACAATATCACGTTAAATTGTATAATATTCCTATCTACTCCCGCTTATTTATATAGTTGTTTTCTTTTTTCATATTCTATTACATTCTGTGCTCCTTGAAATATCACGACCCTTCATTTCCCTCTTCGTCTCTTATTCGTGTATTTATGCAGTTCCTCGGGGGATACCCCTCACTCCGATGCAGTCAGTGTTTGTATGTAGTTTACTCCTTATTCCCCTACCCCATCCCAATTCCTTCCTCTACCTTCCCCCACGTAGTCTCCGCTCCTCCTCCCACGCCACCTCATCCCATCTTCGACCGCTGCTTTCTGTGGACGGAACTACTCAGTCATTTGTCTCGAGGGAAGAGTCATTCCGGTCAATTTGGCCCGTGGAGAGGAGGGGTGGAAGGCGTCCGGAGGAGGAAATGGCTGCAGGCTTCCCAAGAAGGCGTAAATACGGAGTAAAAACCTTCTCAGGAACCAATCCAAGGGGATTCTTCTTTAATACTGTATATACTATATATATGTATACACACACATATATATATATATATATATATATATATATATATATATATATATATATATATATATATATATATATATATAACACTTTTTGAAAGACTCACGGACGTGAATAATAATGTATAACACTTAGCACTAGTGGACACAGACAAAAACACAGAAACACACAAAAAAAGAGACTCACTATTTTTCGAATTTTCGGTGGTCGTTGCCACCTTTATCAAGGAGGAGAGGGACAGAACTACTACTACTAGATCCACTAGTGCTAAGTGTTATATATATATATATATATATATATATATATATATATATATATATATATATATATATATATATATATACATACATATATACACACACACACAAAACTATTATCTCATTTATTTCATTTCCTACCCTTTCGACTATTCTCCGTTAGTTCCTTTCAACTTGCCCGTCTGTATTTGGTAGCTTGGATCATCGTATCAAATCCATATTGAATACACTATAAGCGCGCTATACCATAGCTTTTGGAAGGGAAATAAACATGGTGGAATAGATATGTACTAAGCAGTCACAGTCATGGCGTAAGTTGTACGTTCATTTGTTTGTAGCAACTCTTTGAAGGTTTAATTGTTTAATTCCTGTGCCTCTGAATAAATATTAATTATTTCTAGGCCCTGATTGACATTCTACTTTACATATAAAATGAAGAATGTGCATTCTATTTCATGCCTTCTAATAGTTAGCATGCTATTGAAAACAGTATTTAATCTTCTCTTCTTCTATTCTTTTCTTCATTTTCGATCATCGATAATACTAGATAAAAATACTAAAATGCAGTATCCATTGACTTAAAATGATTTACGTCTTAAATCATTTATGCGTACTTTAAATATGATATGGCCCGATATGATAACTAATATTTGGACATATATTATTTCGCGGGAGGTGAATCTCTCGCCGAACCAAGTGGTTAAAGGTAATTCATCATACTTATAAGTAATGTTTTGGGACATAGTCCGTACACTCATGAGAGAAATGGTAAACCGTTTCTATTTAGGTATCGTACACCTTCTCCTCCCAACACCCGTTTCCGGTGTTCTTCACGTCTGTGACTGGAATTTAGTGCCCTTCTCCCGCTTTATCTTCGTGTTGAGGTCTCGGATTTTGGTGCAGAGTCCTTCTAAATAAAATACCGTCGCCGAAGGTTGTGAGAGGTTATCTGTGGACTCTCGCGCCGCGGGGGTGGATGGGGAGAGGTTGAGGTCAAAGGTGAAATAGAGCCGTCGTCGTCCCAAGGAGGCGAGGACGTCTGATTTGTTTCGCTTTCCGTGGGCGGTGAACTGAGAGGGGAGATTTGCAGTTGCCGCCGTGCTGACGTTGTTGTTGCTGCCGGGGGTTCGCAGGAGAAAGAAAAGGGGATGGGCTCCTCGACCAATGGAGTGGGAGGGTCTCTTCGAGCGGAGAAGTGTGTGTTGATGATCCGAGCGTGTTGTGTATGTCTGGGTATGGGGGGTGGCCGCATGAGGCCGGCCGGGGGAGGCTGTGCTAATGGAGAGAGAGAGCGAGGTCCCTTCAACCCGCCAGGAGGGGAACGGGGGTCGTTCTGGACGGGAGATGTGATGTGTCCATCGTAGAGAGGAAGCTTAGAGAGAGAAAGGAGTGGATAAAAACGTCTCCTCCGGATATTTACGTCTCCCAAGACGGAGCATAAATGGATTCCTCGAAAGGAGTGAAGACTTTTCGGGGATGGAATAATAGGGGAGCGAAACATCGAAGCGCATTTAGCTATGGAACGTACGTAGTAAAGGGAGCAAGCAATAGTTAGCACTTTCGAATGTTGTCTAATTGCGTGTCTATCATGTCATGGGAAGTAAGGGTGAGTTTAAAAAGCTCCTTGTGCGATACATTGGGAATTAGTGGTAGATATATTAATGACCACTCGTATCACGCTGCAAGCTAGTGCATGTATAAGGGGGTACATACTTTGCTATGATTTTCATCTCTCTGTAGTCTCTGCAAGATTGTTAGTTTTTTAGTAAATTCAAATTAAAACAACTAAACTAATAAAGTATTTACTCATTGCTTCAGAATCCTAAATATCCTGTTTTGCATTGTTACACTGGGGAGCAATTTCAAACTGTGAAAAACCTTGAAATTGTGCGTCAATAAAAACGAAATATAAATTTCTTGGGTATTTATATTGTGACAATTTTTATTTATGAAACGGTTAATATATTAAATAATTTTTTGAGTGGATGTATCATTACCTATCCTTCACCTTAACTATATTCTTTCACAAAAATTACAGATTGCGGGAATTCAATTTACAAATGGATCGTTAATTTAATGCTCTTTTAATAATCGAAGTGCTTAAACCGTTATTTCCGAAAAGATCATTCACCGGTGGCTAAATTTCTGAGTCATATTACACTATCTTATGAATTGGGCATATGAATAAACATTTCTCTTCATATCAGGTTCGAGTATATACAGTATCCTATATACTTCTTCCTATATTGTAGTATATGTTTATTCTCATGAGAAATATGTAGATATTTGTATGAAGGATTAATTGTAACAATGGTGAGGAAGTAGAAAGAAGATTGATAAAGGATATGAAAAGTGGGAATGAACCTGGCGACCAAATAGAGAGGAAGGGGAAACACGGTTCCCAGGAGAAGGGGAAAAGCAGGAAAGGAAATGGCCGAAGGGCATAGGAGAGTGGAAAGAGAGGAGGGGACCGAAAAGTATTTTCGGTATGAAGTGCATATAAGGGGGAATAAGGCAAGGGGCGAGGGTTGTGTGGGTGGGATAGCGTTTGGGGGTTTTGAAATAGTCAAACAGAGGGCGAATGAAGGGAGAAGGGGATGTGAGGTGAAATTCAAGGTGGTGGGTAAAAGAAGGGGCGGGAGTGAGTGAAAGAGCGGTGGGAGACACCCTTATGTCTTATGCATTATGTATTGGCACCGTAATCTATGGTATTTCGACCTCTGCTATCCGTGAGCGCTCGCAGTCTATGTGAATGGTGTATTAGAAAACAGCGTTCGATGCGTAGAAAAGGTAACACTCTCCTATTCCGTGAAATATTTTGTGGAACAGCAGAGTGTTGCCTTCTACGCATTATGAAGGAGCTTCACCAAGTTACGCCATCCACCATTGCATACAAAATAGCGCTCGATGGAAATATGAATTAAACGATAGTACTAATTACGAAAGTAGGTTGATGATCATGCTAATGGGAATGATTTGTTATTGCTAAATCTTTTCATTACAATCATAATTGTGTCTTAAAACGATGAAAATATCTGACAAGCGAAAGTCTAACAAACACCAGCGGAGCGATTCTTGGAATTTTGCGAAAAAGGAGTAACAGCGATAGGTCGATGAAAACCTTGGAGGTCTTAAACGGGTTAATGTGCCGTGTCTCGTAGTTATTAGAATATCTCAAGTAAGGGTTAATGTACTCGGATTCCAAGGGACAAGCGGAAATGCTGCTCGACTACGAGGAAAATCTAGATGTCACACGATACGTGCTTACAGACATCTCAAAGGGTGTTTCCTTAACCGGCGAGTATGCACGATAGGTGATCTCGAAGGGGCAGGGGGTCCGTCGGCCTTACCTTGGTGGTGGACAGGAGAAGATATTTTCATGGGGGGCCGGGAAGGGAGAAAAAGGAGAGAACATACATAGGTCTGTGTGTCGACTCGGGAAATGCATAAGAGGTGTTCGAAGCGTCGTCGGGAGGGAAGAGAGAAGACGCGATGCGGCGGAGAAAGATGGATACGCCGACACGAAACGGGGAGGTGAGGCACGCCCAAGACCACCCCTTCGAACACAGAAAGCGTGCTCAATGTTTGCAGTCACGGAAAAGTGCGAGTTGTTTCCCAGTAAATAGAAGGGTATTGGAGCGGAAAGATGGGGTGAAGTCTGCCGGCGCCTGAGGGCGGCTAGGAGTGAAAGGGCGTCTACGGTTGGGGGCGCAGAAAGGGGTCGAAGTGGGCTGGAGTTCAAGGGGAGGACGGTTCAATTGGCGGTCGGTCAGAGTGGAAGAGGTGGATGTGACGACGGTTTAGAATACTTGCACCTCACGACTGCTGAATTTGACAGTGAGTGGGGGCAAAACCCTTCATAGATTAGATCAATGGGTTCGAGTGGTATATGGAAGACGTTAGGACAAGAATAATTGAGATATGGTGAGTAGTTTGAACTCAAATTCGAGCGGTGGTCATACAATTGAGGAGGTGAAATGTCAGGATGGCGGACCAAGTAGGCGTCGAAGAGAGCAGGACAGAATACAGGAATTGAAGGAGGGCAAGGTAATTCGATTCCATTTGGATGACGAGAAGGAGGACTTAGATTCAAGAAGGGTGTGAACGAAGGGCGAGGTTGAAGAGAGCACGAACAAGGGTTGTATATAACGCGACTAGACGAGTTCATTGGGTACTCTCGATGGATTTATTGGTGCTGTATTTCATGGCAAGTATCATCACCAGGAGGGTTGAATGTTCGCGCCAGGAAATTGAAGATGAGAGAGGAGTTAGGAGACCTTGCACTTGGAAAAGCAACTAGAATTTGTTGATACCTTCGGTGAAATTGTATAAATTATCCTCTGCAGTATATAATGTGATAATTTGTTGAATTTTTACAGGTTTGAGTATGTTGATTTGATAATTATTTAAAGTAAATAATTAGTTCATTGATTTATTAAAGGAGCAATTGATTTTTAGATCACATCGTGCACAGTATTCTTTTATAATTTAATAATGAAATGATAAAAATGGTACGTTTTACTCGGATGAAATCGAGATCAAATAGTTCACCTCACTAAAGCTCTGTAAAGTGTTTATACGATCGACATGGAAAGGGTTTACGCTTTTCAAAATGTGTAATTCGTTGATTATTATTCCTGG
Organism: Hetaerina americana; assembly: GCF_022747635.1. Taxonomy (NCBI): domain Eukaryota; kingdom Metazoa; phylum Arthropoda; class Insecta; order Odonata; family Calopterygidae; genus Hetaerina; species Hetaerina americana. The sequence goes on from NW_027287095.1 coordinate 41,686,348, forward strand.
TAATCTACCTGTCAAGGTAGGTTTTGGCCGGTAGAATACCAATAATAATAGTATGAATAATATTAATAAGCTAAATACAAATTTTGAGAAGCTAAATTTATTTTCATGTGGATCCTACGAACATTTAAAAGAGCGTGGTGAGGGGAACTGTTTCATCTCAATTTCAGCTCAGTTTAACTTCGCCGAAGCAGTTAACAAAAATTTCAGCTTGGTCACAAAATGAAACCTTCCATAGTTCTAGAATCTAATGGGAATAGATGTTTTGCTATGAAAACGGAAGCACTAGCCTTGTGTTTATTTTGAATGCAATAGGTATTTGATGAGCGGTGAGCAAACTAGCGGTGTGAGCAGGGCTAGTAAGTGGATTTGGTCTGGAGGAAAGGGAAAGGAAGTGTTCGGCTGAGTAGGTAATGAAGAGGAAGAGTTTCACGGGGAGAGGATGAGTGGAGACCGCGTTCGTGACCAAGCACGTAATTCCACTTGCATTCCCCCACCCTCCTCTCCCCCGCTCTCTGCAAACACTTTCACCCCGTGCACACCATGGCGCTGAATGTAGGAAGGAGCGTCTCGAACGTAGGTGCTTACTTTTGTTCGCACCTCATAGGAGAAAAGCCCAGGGAGAAACTTTGGAATGGCCGTTTAGGAAGGAAATCCGAAGGTTTTGGTCTTTGAGCAGAAAGGAACTGTTTCGGGAATTGGGAATAAGTAGACCCTTAGTCTAACTATAGAGCAGTCTAATTTAAAATTATGATGATTGAATTTGATGTTTTCCGATGATAAAATGCCTGCCACTTTGAAGCGAGAGATTGTCTCGATGAGGTGTAGTAAATTGAATACTAATCCATTAAACGGTGTTAGAAGTTACTCAAGATTTTTTTTCTCTCAACATTTTACCCTTATAATAACTTTGTTAAGGGTGAAGTAGAAATCATTCCCTTTTTACAATGGGGTATTATCTCGCAGTCTGTCTGGATGCCTCATTCGAAAGTACCCACGTATTCATCCTTGTGTTCATATAGGTATGCCAATATGTGTAACTTATTCTTATTTATATCCTTTGTGGGTTTTCACTGGACACTGGATAATTTGTCTTGACCGCGTTATACATTAGACAACGGTCTTTCACGTAGTGGCCTTCACGGGGTTGTATGGATTGAAATCCCATATTTTTCGTCGGCATACGTATGATTTCCAGCGCAAACCTTTTCCTAGGGCGGGACGGGAGAGAGAACATTGGGCTAAGGAAGGTGAAGTTGAGAGAATGGTGACGGAACGAATGGGAAAAGGGAGGTCACGACGGCACATAACGAAGAAAAGAGGAAGGGGGAGAATAAGGTTAGACGGACGATGTAAGAACAAAGGAGGGGGAATGGCGAAGAGAGTTGAATTGAAGTCGGGGAGTTGGTGGTTTGGGTGGAGACGAGAGGGGAGGGATATTGAAGTGGCGATGGAGAGGGAAGATTAGGAGGGGCTTCAAAATGAAATGTGTATCGGAAAAGGGAGGAGGGCGGACGGCGTAGATGATGCGGGGGTGGGGAGTGGACGAAAGGGGGAGCCGAGGGTATGGAGATGTTTGAAGAAGAAGAGGTCGGGGCATGATGGCATGAGGGGGTGTTGGAAACCTTGGTCGGGGATAAAGGGAATATCCGAAGCATTGAAAAAAATAAGAGGATAAACAAATGTTTACAACGCCTTCGCAAGGATTTACGGAAGTAAATGCGGAGGCGATTTATATGAAAGGGTGGTGAGGGTTTCGTTATGGAAGTCGAGTTTGCTTTCGCGAAGACCGTGCTTCCGGAACGGGAAATGTGTGGATGAGAAGGGTGAATAATTAACCGGAATGGAAATTGTTCGCGTCTGCAGAATACACAGAATTTTCGAATGTGTTCTTTGGAGACCGATTCCATGTTTTGAAAGTATGTTTATTCTCAGCAATGTATGTTGATGTTTTTTTTGTGAAATAGAAATCTGCACTGTCTCTTTGGAGTTTCAGAACAAAAAACGCCCTCGTTTTATATGATTCTACTTTTATAATTTCGCCCGTTCCTTGTAAATGCTCCATTATTATTCAAGAATGTAACTCTCTCGTAATATTCCGTATGTTTTTTTAGTATGGACTTAGGTTCAATTTTTATCAAAGCACATATTTAATTCAAATGAAAAATCTCTTGCTGGGAGTTTCATTTCCTGCTAGCGAGGAGATGTGTGAATTGAGAATGTACTCATTTGATTCCGAAGGGGTGGGAGTTCAAGAGATAATTGAATTTTCTGATTCGAAGCATACACCGCCTGACGCATGAGATCTCGTTTTAATTATAAATCTGAATGCTTGTTTCTTTTACGAATAGCTCGAGTCGCAAGGACGCTAAGAAAAATTTCTCCCAGTTGATTCGGGTACATGCCACGCGGAAGGATATGAAAGTCACTATCAAATTAAATATAACGATAATTAATGGATGGAATTTATTAAAAGGAGAAGGAAAATAAAATTCTTTCTTATGCAAGATTTCATTTTGTTGTTCGTCATCTAGAGCTGTGCGCGTCGCGTGTCATTTCAGTCCCAAAATGAAAACGTAATCTTCAGAAAAGATACAGTGGCGAAAACATGAGGGAAACGCTAACTGTAAATTGTCCTTTTCGTAGCACCAAAATTTGTTTTCTCAAGATTTCAACGCCTTTCGAATATTAATTCAAGGAAATCTGAAATTCGTTGGGTTGACATTATCTAAAATAATTTTGCACTCTGCAATTACTTTTTGTCCGGGACACTCTTGGATAGATTAGACTAGTATCAGAAATGAATTGGGCTTTGCCATACGCGAGTAAGCCAACTTCTGTTTACAGACGTACACATTTATTTTTCAATGGAATTGACGTGTGCCAGCGTCCTCCTCTACAAACAATATACCGTGGCGAGTCAAGCCCTCTGCTTTAAAATAATGAAGTTAAATGAATAGAAGGATATAATGCAATAAAATGATAAATACATGTACTTAATCAATACTCGTAAATATACCTTCGTAAAATAAACTTCTTATGCCTGATACAGGTCGCTTATAGAATTTTATTTCGTTCCAGATTTTAAAGAATGCTAAAATATGAAGTTACTATCAGCTCCCAATCCTATTTCTTTGATGTTAAAATATATAGTTTGTCTCTGTATTTGGAATAATTGCAAAATTATGACCAGAACCGCATAAGAAAAATTGTTATTCAAGTAAGCCGATAAAATTATAAGAAAGTGGAGAGTAGATGGAACTGCGATATGATGCAGTAGCAATATGCTCGGGAAATCTCGGATTTTAGAGCAGTAGGGAGCGGGTTAATATAAGTAGCCTCCTTGGGCGATGCGCTGCTCCTTCCGCTCGGCGGAGAAAATGAAAATAGAAAGCTAAATTTAGGGACCTTGGAGATTTCAACGTGCATTAGCATTGCCGCAGGCGGGCGCTCCATCCACCTCCCCCCTGGTACTCCTTTCAATCATCCCCCTGCACTCCCCAATCTCTTCTTTCTGCATACTAAACTCCTTCCATTTCTCCTGCATATTTCGGTCGTACATTTCCGTTATTCTCTTTCTCCCTTCCCAATTCGAACCCATTTAATGCTCTCTCACTCCATCCATTCTGCCGCTTCTCTTTCCTTCCCTCTTACCTTTAGAACCTATGATGCGCATTCCAATAATCTCCATGATTGCTGGATTTTTTTCAATCTTTCAATTTTGTTCTATATTTTATAAGTCAGTTATTAATGCTTTCTGTACCAGAAGTACACCTAATTGATTATTCACATTGATCTATTGCAATGTCTTGGTTGATGATCGAATTTAAGTCTTGCTGAACTAATTAATGATAGATCTTTTTATGTGGGTAATAGATGCTTTAACTGCGAAATTTGATTTTTCAAACGTGTAATTCCATCAGCTTACTCGATTATATCTGGGATCCTCGAGTTTATACGTCATGTATTTTACGGTAAGTCATAGGTCGTGGTTTTGAATCGTCCCTAGAATGTGGATTCTCTGTTCCCGAGCGATGAATTTTCCTGTGTGTTAAATATTCAATCCCATATGACATCAGCCTTCTTAATACAGGAAAAAACTTATAATTCCCGTTATGTTTGATACAGGAGGATTAATACTGCATACACATTTTTTTCGATTTTGGAAACTTCTTGAACCCTGTAGTTTTTCAAGATGTGTGATCCAGCCGATGTCTACCTTTCTTTTCCTCTCTCTTTGCCGACGTGATGGTAGGTTTTTCCGCTGTGTAGTCGTAAGATTCGTTCGCTTGCTCTCCCTCGTTTTTTCCACCCTCCACTTCTCTCATTCTCCACCATATAGATCCTTTCATTCCCTAATCCCCAGATCTTTCACTCACACACCACTCATCCATCCTCGTCTCCCCTCCCTCCGCCCTAGAATCCTACTTCCTTCATTTCCACCACTCTGGGTCCCGCGTCTCCCCCGCCCCTCCGGTTGTTGCCATATCCTCCTTCCCCTCACCCCTCTTTTCACAAAATTTCGTCCTGCCCTCGAGCCTTCCTACGATCTCATACCTTCACGGGATCGGGAGTTTGTTTCATTCTCCTCCTTCCAGGATCCACGCACCCACCCCTCCACGCCACCCCTATCTCTCCACCTCGGTCCTCTCCGTTGTGCAAACATTTCCTAGCTACGCTTCCTTAGTTCATATACCCTATAGTGTGTCGGTATACGATATAGAGAAAGAGACGGACTTTTGCGTACACAAGGGCGGTGTTTGGCGGAAGAGGGGGGAGATGGTACCGTAGGAGGCTGGATCTGCCATGTTTTGGACCATCCCGCGAGGGATTGTACCGGGGCACGAGAGGGGGATCGGGCAGCGTTTTAGGGAAATAAGGGTTAGGCGTAAGACGAGCAAAAGGGGATGATTTCAGTTTTGGGTATATTATATTTGGACAAGCAAGATGAGTTTATGGCCGGTCTGTATGCTAAAATTAACCTCCCCATCATGTTTGCTAGATTCCACTACCCCTCCTTTACGTTATTGGTTGTATTTTTTTCGAGGACTAATAGGATTTTTTCCATGACGGGTGACTCAAGGTAAGGCTTTGTATATTCCTTTCCCCAAGTTCTCTTGCATCTTTCGGGTAGTATTGGTTATTTCATCACGCAGCCTTGTAATTTTCTACGCTTAAAAAATCTGAAGCAATGGGAACGTAGGATATGGGGGATGGAGAGAAGCAATATTTTTGTTTTTGACATACTTTAATTAGACTTCAGATGTTGAAGCTTAAAGTATAAGTAAAGTGAATATTCGTACGAAATGTTGTTCATTTGAGTATGGAAAATAAATGCAATATGGCGCACTTTGTTATATTTTACTTGTATTTAATGTGTACTTAGAAGATTTAAATCTGAAATGATGAGCTGATGATCGAGTATTTTAATTGTGAAATTACTATTAATTTTCCTAAACTATTCTCTTTCGCAGGGAAAACATTTCGAGCTCTGACTTTAATTATAAATTGAATTTATTACTTCAATACGTTTTCCTTGTTGCGGAGAAATCTCCGAGGATCTGTTCGGAAAAGGGGAAGAAGAAGGCACTTTGCTGTTGTAGATTGCTAGAAGTAAATCACATCAGTCGCCCTGGTTTTCTCAGAAAACGCAATTGAATCTTAAAGCGGATTAGTTCCCATGTTCTCTTCCTCAAGAGGAGACTGAGAGGGTTGGAAAGGAGTGCGGAGAGTGACACTGAGGAACGAATGGCCCCCGGGCCGGTCGATGGTCCTCCAGAGATCCCCTCCGGAGGCTTGCGAGCGTTCCTCAATGAAATCCCACCTCAATACCGAAACAATTTCCAGCTCAAAAGGGCACTCATATCTTAATCAGCAACTTTTTTTCTTAATCTATCCTCATCTATCTCTGAAACCGATAGAATTTCTTTTTCTTTCCTTCTTCCCCAACTTCGCGTTCAGCACGGCAGCATTGTATCACGGCAGCCCGTTGGCTCCGCTATATTGCAATGTGTACGGTTTGCGATGCTTTCCCCGTGCTACACAACAGGGCGAAGGTCCGAGTTGACTGCCACGGGGGTCATTGCCATAGTTTCGTGTGGAAAAGCACAAATTATGTTTAATCTAATTTTCCAAGTACGCGCTTTTCGTACGCTTGCCACTTTTCTAATACTAAAAACTCAACAATTGCTCATGTAGAGTTATTCTAATTTCATGATGATTGATTATTATATTTTTATTTGGTGACTTAGTTTGAATATAAATCCTTAGACTTGATAGTAAATTCAATTTCAGATATTTTATTTATGCTCTTACTCTTTTTCGATGTGAAATATTGTGTCACACAGCATTGTTTAAATCTCTTTAACTTTTTATAACACTGTTTCTTCCATCACTTCTCCAAGTACTGAATTACTTCATAGAGAGAGATAATCTACGAGTACATTAATTCACTAATTTTAGGGATCGGTATTTCATTTTATGTTTTGCTTCTTGAGTCGAAAGTATTCCAAATTATTACAGAAAAATATTACGGATTCCGTGAGAACCGCTTAAGTAAGAAAATTGTATAACAATTATTTCTTGTTGCAAAGAATTCTTTCGCCCTTATCCTTGGCTGCTCTGAATACATATTTGAATATTACTAATCATCGACTTAATTTTCTGCGTTTTTTAATCATTACATAGTACCCTATTCCCTTCTATGGCCTAGGTACTAGTCCCATGCAATATACTCATAATGTGGCTATTTTTGTTTCACATTTCATTTGAACTCTCAAGTCTCAATTACATCTTACATTCCTCACTATTTTAAGTTTTACTATACTGTGAGGATAAAGAAAGTGTACCTCGTACATTCAATTTATCTCCCAGGACAACTATGTAGTGACAATGAGATGAAAGAGGGGGCATGAAGGTAAAGTTTGGAGTGGGTTCAAGAGTGTGGGTAGTTGAATCGTGTAAAAACACAGCAGTGTGACGGAGGACCTGCACTTCCGCTCGACAAGGAGGTAATTTGAATCTTCCGCGACTATATACCTTCCCTTTCCTCTATTCGCGCTCTGTTTCTCGATCTCCTTTAGTGAAAGAACCCCTACGCCCGTACTCCCCGAATTCCCACAGGCCCTCCTTAGGGACCCATTCTCAAGCGGGAGAAAGAGGAAGTGGAGAGGGGGTGAGTGAGCGAGACAAGAGTGGGAGTCCCCCGTTGGAAGTAGTTAGGTTCGGACGTGGGCCGCATAAGCAATGCTTGTGTGGGTGGTTGTATTAGATAGGGGAGACAGGTAGGGTTGGGTAAGACCTAAGGAAACCACTTGGGCGTCGGATGGCTCGAGAGGAGTGGTGAAAGAGGTATTCTGGGATGGGTCCAAGGAGGTAGGCAATGTTTTTTTGGGAAAAAAGATGTCACCTAATGAGCAACGAATAAAAGTGAGTCCTCTCTGGATGGAGGGAAGTCGACAGTTCGTCAAAGGTGAGGTGATCGAAGGCGAGTACGTCCGAAGATGATGCACAAATGCGCGGTATTTCATTGAGCTTTCCGTGCCGTTCATTTGGTTTTTTCACAAGATAAGGGGGATTGATACCTGTGATTGATTTTTCTCATTTTCACACTAGAATCATAAAATATGCGTGCATAATTTTTTCATCAAATATATGCGCGGAGGGAATGACGGAATCCAAGATTCTCTCGTTTTCACTCATTGCCAATTTCGGTAGCGGCGGAGTTACGCCCTTGTCTGGCAACTCAGAGGTCGCGGGTTCGATTTCCGCCTAGGTGGGTTTTCTTCTACCTCGGGTTTGGGTGTTTGTAATCATCTTTACTGTGTGTATAGATAGGGGTTAGATGGAAGAAGGAACTGTTAAATCTCAACTTTGCCTCAGTAAAAATCGTAGTATAAATAAAATAAAGGGGTGGCATAAGATGCGACGAAATATAGTTTCAGTAAAGCAGAAAAAATGGATTGGCCCGCATAAATTTCCGTGCTAAATTTACCTGCCACATATTCATAATTTTCTACCCTCTTCGGCATCGACATAATCCTAGCCCTTAAGAAACTTTGAAAAATCAGAGACTTATTATAGTCTCGAGGTTGCTTTTTCAAGAAAGGATCGTTTTTTGTGATTTGAGGAAACACTCAATTATATATTCGATAAATTCACGTTTAAATTATAGTTGTCATTATTACATTCATTTTAGACAAATTGATATGTTTTAGGAGGCATGTATTATTTCAATATTGCGCACATTATTATTGCTTTCCTACCGAGACGGATAATCATATTATTTTGGTTTAAATATTAATATGAAATTTGGGAGACTACTCGAATTTTTCAATGAGGCACCCTGATCATATGTAAATTGAAGGCATTCAGTATTGATGTGAAGGCAAAATACGGGAAGCCAGAGGAAGGGAAAGCGACGGAAAACCCGAAGATATAGAGAGAGGAGGGGAAGAGAAGACCTTCTTCGTATGGCGCAAGTGGATGAAGACAAGGGTAATTAAATGGGAAAGCGAAGATGATTAGGAAGAGTTTTACCAAGTATTTATGGCGAAGTCCCCTCTTCGAGTTGTAGAGTAGTTGGAAAAGAAGGTTGACTTCTCCAGGGGAAGAAAGAGGGCTTGGTAGGAAGGGGGCAAGGGCTGGAGAAAGCGAGAGAATTTTGGTTGACGACGGCGAGGTGGATCCATGTTGGTTTTAAGGTAACGATGGATTGGAGGAATAACTTAAGCAACTTCACTCTAAGGAGAGGAATTGTGGAGGGTGCTGGAGGGGAAAGGTTAGATGGGTTCTCGAATAGTAGACGGGAGGGCCTGGGGAGCAGGAATTTGACGGGGAATAGGCCGATGACTTTAATGGGAATTTTATGGAACATTTAATTTTTAATCATAATTATTGAGGTGATTTCATCCCTCTAGAACGTTCTTCATACTTCATGCGAGAGTGAAAGAAAAGGTGATTGAAGCAAATATGCCTCCCAATTGAGAAAACAATAGTACAGCGTGCGACAACAGAACTTCCTTTTTTCAAACGTAAAACGCATTCAAAACGTATTTAAATTCTATGTTTACGACAGCAAAGTGGCTCAAATGGAATATACTTATTCCTCATCTTTCTTTAATATCAACTTCCACAAAGAACAAAATGTTTGCTTTGCCCAAACCTCCTGAAGCATATCTCTGAAATTCATATAGGTATTTCATTCTGTACTTTTGCAAAATTTTAGATTAATAAAATATTAAAGAAAGGTTTCTTACTTATTTAATGCAAATTTAAAAATATTTCTTCGTAGCACCGCGTCTTCTTTCATTCGTTGAAAATTTAGGTATGCATTTTAAATATCGGATAAAAATAATTAACCGAGCACAACAAATAAAACCTGGATCTAAAGAATGTCTCTGTAATAAGAATAATGAAATAACTTTCCCCAGTCTATATTTCAAGTTTATTTTCATGATTAATGCTTGGCGGATTAATTATTTTTCCCAAATGAAGTTTTATATATGTAACCGATTTGTTAAGAGTATAAATTAATCAGCTATGAATTGGAAACGATTAATGTATGAATAAATACAAACCAAGGTGGTTGTGCATTTACGTCGACTGCAAAAATATTCCTTCAATTTATATCATGGCCTACGGAAATCTGTAAATAATCATAAAACCGATGCGATCGGCGATAAAATTTTTAGCCCCCGTCTTTTTTTTTGACTGAATTCCCGCCTTGGTGTGTACGCGTCGACGACTCCGAGTAAAAGACGTCCCTTTGTCGCAATATGGAACCACAAATTACCTCCATGTTTAGGACGGGAAAAGGAACTGGCGCAACCCCTCTCTCTCCTTCCTCCACTAAATCCTCCGGTTCAATCTGAGACTCACGTATTATGTGCCGCCTATCGTCTTCTGGGTGCTGATTGGTCGACTCCTGCCACGCAAGCTTTCAGCTCTCCTCTTTCCGGCACTCCATGCCTCCCTTGCCGGTCTTCATTCCCCCTTCACCCACCCTCATCCCGTGTGTTATCACCAGGCGCCGGTGAAAGGGGTGTTTCCCGAGAAAAGAAGCCGGGGGTGGGGGTAAGGGGGAAGTGGGTTTGGAGTGGGGTTTAGGTAGGGGCATAATCCCTCACCCGCCGCCCACCCACCCAACCACATCCCCTGCCTCTCTCCCCTTCGCCCTCTTAAGAAGTGGACTAAACAACCCGGTCTCCCCCCACCTACCCCCCTCCGCGTCCACCTCACCCTCTCGCCACCACCACTCTCCCTTTGTGTGCGCACACACACACACGCCTCTTTTCATCCTCCTCAATTCCGATATCTTTGACTCGGAGGAGGCGTCACGTTTCCACCGAATTCTTCCATTCATCCAATAATTTTCCCCGGAGCACGAGAACATCAGAGGGTGTGTGTGTGTGTGTATATATATATATAATATAGAAGTAGTATATAAAATGTTTGCTTGTATTGGTTAAGGCGATTGGAAGGAAGTGGTTTGGAAGAGGGGAAAAGAAAGAATGCGAGTGAAGGAAGAGATGCAGCTAAGATAGGGAGAGAGGGAACGAATGGAGGGAAGAGGATAGAGAGACTGCGAGAACACGTGTTCCGGAAATAAAATTAGAAGGTATGTGAACGAAAATTCAAAATGAGGGGAACGGAGGGAGAAAGACGAATGTAGGGGAATGAAAGGGACAAAGAGATAGGAAAACATAAAAGGATGAAGATACGTGTTCCGGAAGGGAAGCGTTAAAATGTATGGAAGAGATGTGGGAGGAATATGAATAAAACGCGATAAAGTTAGACTCCGTTGGTGAAAATAAATGAAAGTTATAAACTGAGCCGCAAGAAAGGATAACTTGACTCTGTTTTCAGAAGCTTACGTTGGTGAGTTCTGAGATGAAATAATTTCGTATTTCACTGAGTAGTGTTTTAATATTTTGCTTGGTAAAAGCAGTCGGATGGCGGATAATACTTTCGGGGTGAGCCTACTTCTTTGAAATATTCATATTTTAATTAATATTTTGCTCATGATATAAAAAATGCCTAAGGGCAAAATTAATTGAGCACAAGTTCACGGAGTTGACTGAAATAGTTGCGATTTAATTAATTTCACTTGTAAAGCCGACATATTTGTGGTGAACAAAGCTGACAAAAACTATCACTGAAAGGATGAATTGGGTCTCGTAGCGATGTCCTAAATGGCGTTTGGGAACGGGAGTCATAAAGCAGCTCATATTTCTGAACTCAATAACAGTGCGAAAGTATGGAAACCTACTAGGATCGTTGTCCTTTTCCATATGAAATTATTGATTGTTTAAATATAAAGCCTTTTGTGCTACTATTTATTGGTAAGAATAATTTTTCGCTTTATTGAGTTCTCGCCTGCCTCCCATGAGCTCGTAGATATATACAGCCATGCTATTTTCAACAGAATGAGATCTTCATATCGAAGGTGGGTATGTCATCACACCTAGTAAAATTATGTGAAGAGTAGCAAATACGAGTAGCAATGACAAGGCGGAAAGTAGCGGGTGTTTACATGTGTGAAGTTGGAAAAGAGAAATCGCTAAAAAAAACATGCGAACTACTCTTCACGAAAGTGAAGGTAATGTGAATATACGAACGAGGTTGAGAGAGATGATGCAGGGAAGTGGTCGAAGGAAATTAGAAGAGGGTGTGGGAAGGGAGCGATGGGATGAGTGCTAGAGGTAGGAGGAGATGAGAGGAAGGTTTCATGGGAGAGCGGCAGGAAATGAAGGTGGGCCGGCGGCGGAAGTTGGAGAGCTGACCGTTCGGAAAAAGGCACTCGATGGGACGGAGGGAAAACATGGTAGATGTGATACTGCCGGCCAACCGCACGGAGAGGGCGGGAGAATTTGCAAGGGGGCGTCAAGATATGTGTCAGAACACCCTTCTATATCATGTTTCCCTCTCTGCTTCCCGGCCTCTCCCCCTCTCAAAGTAATCCTATTGATTGTCATCCCTTCAGCGATCTTGATATTTTGAAATGGATCCAGTTGTTTACTTTTGACGGTGGAATTCCATTGTGTAAACGTAAATGATATTATCCTTATAGTAGTAGTAATATTTTTTAGACACATTCCTAGGTATTTAGTTCCGTGCCGAACATTTTTGAAGTAAAATTTTTGTAGTGACTATAGGATCGATTTCGTTGCTTTGGCCTGGTAGATTTTGGATGACAGTAAATTTTTGTCAATTTCAAAAGTGTCGGCATTCTTTTGCATTATCAGCATAACATTTTAATATGTTATTAAAATGCATGCAGTATTTGAGCCACCCAACAAATTGGGTTCAAGGCATTAGCGAGCCCAATTAGGGGATATGCGATCGCCCTACCCTAAGAGGGCATTTCTTTATTATATCCCATGTATACATACTTGTTAAGACATTTTATTAAAAAAATAAATTCTTGTATCTATTTTAACAGAAATAGTTGTAGTGTTAATCGTATCTAAAGAATTTCTTTTTGAGAGATTTAATTTCAACAGACTAAATTCATGCAATTAATCAGACTGCATCCACAGTAGAGAGCTCGTTCCCTTGGTTCAGGAAAGAATCCACAGAATTGAAGTTTTTTAGTGGCAACTAGCAAAAGACTGGCTCTTTTCAATGCCATCACTAAGAGAACCCATAGGTTGAAATCTTGAATTACGTGGGTGGATCCCAAAGCAACTACGTGGATCATTCCGCAAAAAAATTATAAGTAGATAAACAGGGAAAAACATATCGTACGCATTTATATTTGAAAATTACTTAAACAGGTGAATGTTTTCACTTTTCGGCCGTTTGTCTAAAAATGATAGGTTTGTTGCTTGAATTAGTAAGTTACGTTAAAGACATTAAAATAAATACCATGATACGTTATTTCCACTAAAGAAATGATTTAAAATCAATGTAAATTAATTAATGTATGAAATAAACAATATATTAATGCTCCAATTTATATATCTGTATGAGTTTTGCCAAAATGCGTACTCATATGTTTGAAGTTAACAGTATGTGTGGTTATACTTGTTTGGAAATAATTATTCCATTACCTCAAGCCTGCATTAAAAGACGACGACACACATGCATACGCACACACATAAAACCCATTCCCTTCGTTGATAATGTTAGCATTCACCCGAATTAAATAAATAATTTTTTCTTCCTGGGCAAACTAGCAAAGTGGAAAGCGACGAGTGAGGCAATTTTACACCACGGGTCCTCTCCATCATGCATGGTGATGGCAACGTGAAGCATATGGATACAATCCCTAGAGGGTACGTGTGATTCAACTTTCATGGTCGGGGGGATAGAAGAAAATGTAAAAAAGATAGGAGTGAAAGGATGGCCATGCGCGCTTGAGGAATGGACGTGGAGGGAAGGGAATAGGGGACGAAGAATCCTTGCACACTAAGCCGGTCCTTTTGCTGCTCACGTGAATGCATGTATCGCGGGAGTGACCCTCGTTGCCCTCCTGTTTTCCATATCCCAAACGACACGCGGGGAAAATTTTGGCATATGAACCTTTCACGAATTCCCCAAACTTTCGCATGCGGAGTTCCCACAGAGGGACAATCAAGTGCGCGCACTTTCATCCCCCAAATCTTGCTGTCTAAAACTGCCACAGGCGTCCCAATCCCCATGCCGTAGGATCATCATCACTGTCCTCCATATATGCATCTTTATTCTTCACTAGTGTGGCCATTCGCTTTCTAATAATATATTTAGTACTCTCCTTACCCTTGCGGTTATACTCGTACTCGGTATAAATCCATTTTTGTAACTTTCTGTTATTTTTCAGATTGTGGTATTTTTTATTTCATCTGACTTTTGAATCAGATAGTGTAATGTATATTTTGTTTTTATGTTTCCAAGTTCCGTAGGTCAAAGTTGCGCATTCTTTCCATTTTCACTTTCCAAATGCACAAACGCTAACTTCAATTCATTACATTTCCGTCACTACGAATAAAGCTGTGCCCTTAAAAGTAATGTACATAAGCATTGTTCAATTCCAGAGTTTTTAGTGCCTGATGTGCACGGAGGAAGCGGTATTTATGCACTCTCGGTGTCTATGTGCTCGGTGCTGTTACTTCTCTCGTCTTTTGGGGAAACGTAAAGTCGAATGTACCGTATAAGGGCCAGTGGATGGATATTGGAACCGTATGTCTTCGAGGTGTATTCTGAAGAGTGCCTTCACAAACAAAACTTCGGCTTCCCTGTCACTTCTAGAGGCAATGTACACTTTTTACAGTGTGTTATTTTCCCAGAGGGTCCGGAGAATATTATCCGAGACTTGGGATTTAATGACTAAAAGCTAGGATTGTTTTAAAGGGAAATAATGCGTACGGAGAGCGTGCGTGAGGATAGCTCCTCCACATTTCCAGCAATGAGAACGTAATTTCTTGCTCTCTTCTCTATTTTCTATTCTCTTTAGGGACACTGACCCCTAATTGCTGTACATCCTCTTTATCCGTATCCGCGCGCACCGATTGCTCATCGCCCGCATTGCGCGTTTTATGTCTCCTACCCTTTTCCTTCGGCCTCCGTTCTCTTCCTCCTTCACTTCCTCCGCATCCTCTTTCCTCGGTTCTCTCTCCTACTATCACAGGGTGTTTTCGACGTCCCTTCCACGCCGTCTTTCTCGTCCCACATCATCTTTCCCGCAGGCCTGGTCACGTAGTAGCTTCACGCCCGCCACCAAAGCAGCTCGCGCGACAAAAAAGCGAAGGTCTGAGGGCGTAAATGAGGAAGGGGCTCGTGTGTTACTCAGGCGACGACGGCCACCTCTCACCCTGCCTCCCCACACCTTTTCCTCCTCGTCCCTCCCGTGCTGCTCCTCAGCCAAGCACCTTCTCATCCCACTTATTCTCAATACCTCTCTGTCAAACTGCTCCCCACCCCCCAAAGAGAGTCAGTCCAGACAGAGCCCCACGTTCCCAGAGTTTGCTTTTTTATTTTGTGGCAGTTCTCCAGTCGTGTGGTTGCAATAACCTCACTTAATGATCTGCTGGCCGCATTAAAAATGGAGCAAAACACAAATAACACTCGCGAATTCCCTCCCCTCCACCACCTCACTCCCATCTGTCTTCTTCCCTACGACCTCTCATTCCGCCCTCTGGTTGCCGTAAGGGGCGGTTTTGATTATCAACTAGCGCTTTTGAGAAGCCTTTGATCATCTAGGTCCGTGATGTTTACTGTGTATAAATTTACCGTGAGAATTTTAAAAAAATAATTTTTTCAAGAATTTCCTCGTTTCAATGTCCCTATCTTAGTGTTTTGGAATGTAATTGATTTTTGAGCTGGAGCAGTAAAATAATTTTTAACTTTCTCACGGAATTCGAAAGTTTATTTTACAATTTTTCTCTCTCGAAAGAAAGTGTATGAAAGGTATCATTTCATTAGATCCCTTTGCTTGCAAAAACGTTGGTCGGAAAAAACGTTTTTGTAGAGAATATTTCTTCTGAAAATGTTTGTCATTAAGAAAGTTATTTTAATGACAGGAAAATGTTAAACATATTTTGATATTAATAACTTCCCTCTTCTTTAGCACTCCTTTCCTTAAGTGAAATAAGCGAGCGAACTGGCTTTATTGTTTTCCAGGCCCAATAGTTTAAAGTTTTGGGATTTTTAAAACTGGAATAAATATTTTGAAAAAGCAATTAAACTATTTTTTGCTCGATTCTGTTTGTTCATTATAATATACGAGTTGCTCGTAGTTGCATTCGGTATGGACAGTAAAAGTTAAACAAAAGAGTTAAATATTGCGATTTCACGCTTTGTAGAGATAATACACGTATTATTTCAATACCAGCATACATACCCTTTACGGCGTCTCCTTTCGACCTAACTAATGTCAAAAATTAGCAAAATTTGGTTTATCAGTGGTAATTGACTATTACTTCCTTCCATATCGTTCCATCCTTTCTTATTGTTTTCATCTCACATCCATATGTCATATCATACGTACCCCTGTTTCCGTTCTACTGCTTCTCTTGTTGTCTTTAGTGTCTTTCTGTAAAGTATACCGGAATAAAGGTATTTAACAAATGTACGCCAAAAATCTATTCCGCATGTATCAATTACGTGAATACTATTTGAGATGCCTCCGGGCGTGATTTCTTCCTTGCTGTATTTTTTTCCTTGCCTGCTCTCATTCTCACGTGCTTGCACCACTCAAAAATCCATCTCTTTTCTCCCTACTCTTGGGAAGTCGACCTCCCTCTTGTCGTCGGAGCTTCCACCATCCCCTGCGTCCCCTTCTCTCTCTCTCTCCCCCTCCTTCCCTCTCTCACCCCCGCCTTTTTCATCGGAGACGGTGAGGTGAAATATAAAACAAAGATGGGGAGAGAGGTGGCTCGACTTAGCGTGGAGGAAGGAACAATACGATCTTGGGAATCCTCCTTCCCCCTTCACTCCGCCACCTTCTCGACTCCCAACTCTTCGATATTTTCTTCTATAGTGCCTCTTCTTCTCCTTTTCACCTTCACTCAATTTTTTTCTCCCAACTCTCCATCCTTTTTTTATTCTTTGGAATGCCTCGTACCTCGCAGCCGTTACCTCCTCTTACCTGCCTTCTTTCATTTAATCCACGTCCTTTTGTCATCGATATGTCTGCAAACCTCCCTCCGTCTCCTGTTTATTCTCTCCTTCCATCACGTTCTTCGTCCCCCTTTAAAGCAAATCTTTCTTAAATGTCTGAGGGAGGGAAGACTTTTTTTCCTTAATGTGTGCGGTGAATACTTAACCTTTTCACCCATTGCTTTTTTTTACGGAATATCCTGTCCTTTAGATGTTACTTCTTTTTTTCATTTGAGTTTGTACACACGATAAAATAATGGAATGAATCCCATCTCTCTCGCTTACCTGCCTCCCTCCATTTCTCCCGCCTTGCTGGCGCACTAATCTTCATCTTGTTTCCTTATGGATTGCGTCTTAATTAAGACTGCGTATATCACGTAGGAGCTTTTCTCGTGGGGAGACAGGTATTATATCTCATATCGTTGGCTCATCGCAGTTACATTTCTATCTTTAAAGGTATCTTTTCATCGAGATTCGTCGCCTTAAAAATGTTTCTGTGATAAAATATTATGCATGTAAAAGCTTAGGTCCCTCAAGACTCCGAATTTTTAAAAAGTGAAATATTGACAGTTTTTCAGTGAACCGGCCCGTAGCCAGCGAAACTTTTCGTTGCACTACTCAGAAACGTAATATCTTTAAATTGATTGAAGCTATTTGTGTAAACCATTTCAGTTCATTTTATTTGATTAACCCTTAGCGACGATACCTATGACGTAAAATATCAAATTTATCATAGTTCCTTTAGTTATGTTTCCTATTTTTATTCTATATAGCTATCGGAATCAGTTGCAAGTTTATTTCCACAACACAGTTAATACGAATTTTTGCTATCATAAGCAATGTCCAAATCCCCCCTGGCATTATCATTATTTATTATTTGTTTGTCTTTACGGATTTTTAATGTAATTACGCGTAAATTAATATATTGTAAAAGAGGAAAAATTATTGCTACATTAAGAAATAAAATACCCTCGGAAAAATACATGAATATTATGACTAGGTATATTGGTTGGAAAATGAAAGTTAAGGTTAAAGGATTGTTAAATTTCTCGGCAACACTTATATTGGAAGAAATAACGACGCCCATCATAATCTAGTTTTTTTATATGGTTCTAGTGATGCATAACGTAAAAAGAGCTCTTTATTGCATTCAGTAGATTTTGTAGTGGAATAAGGAAGAGAATTTATTAAAAAAAGGGATACCTTAATTAAGGTAGTAAGTTAGAGGAAATTGGTAGGATACCATATTTATTGAGAAAGTAATATTTTATCATAAAGGTTGTTATTTATTAGTTAATCATTCTAATTCTTAAGGAAAGACGAGCGTAAAATAAACTGTCTCCATTTATTCAGGTGTTTTTATGCAAAAATGGCACGCGATCTTATTCTCACAAAAATCGTTAAACGCATTTAGGGAGGGTGGATACGACACGTCACATACCTGGTTCGGTTCGTGAAAAAGTAACACCGGGGTTCTCCAAAGACTGTCTGGCTCATTCCCTCTGACCGAGAGTCGTGTGTAAATGAATACTGACAGTTTCTGTTCAAAGCTCATCTGTAAGGGTTCAGTGACTGCAGGTCTGTGGTGCGTGATATTATTATTTGGTGGCCTTACCTTTTCGGGTAGGTTTTGGATTGCCGCAGAAAATATCGCTGTATTTTTTAGCTTCTTCCAAACTAGACACAACCTTGAACTTGTTTCCTCCGGCGTAACTTTATGTAATTGACATAACACATTGAAATGAAATAAGTAACTTATTAATGTGAGTGTGAGTGGAATGACAAAGTTACTTTTTTTCCTTTCAATAGACACAACCCAATACTCCATACTATACAAAGGTCTTCTTCAATTCCACGTACATTCTGCCTCCTTTCATTCCGTCCATATGCTTTTCTCCCCACTTCCACGCTTTCCCTTCCCTTGTTCTCCCTTCTATCACAGTCTCCAACATTTCATCTCCATTCGCGCTCTGCACACACCTTTCCTACGTCCTTTGGATTTCTCTCAACACGCCTCTCCCTCCTCTACCATGTCTAGTACCTCCGTGTATTTTTCTTTCCGTTTATGGTATTTAATCCATCTTTCTCCACATCCACATTTCTAAAGCCTCGAATAGCTAAAAGACAAATATCAGCAGTGAAAACTGTAGTGGTATGACAGAATCTCTCAGGTCCCCTTTCCCCATCGTCTTTCTTCTCTCTCAGCTGCTCCCGCGCTACGGAGAGAGAGAGAGAGTTGCTTTTTGTTTCCTTGCTGGTGATCTCATTTCAAGAACCTTCGTTCTTACCTCCCTTTCGCTTCCCCGCCCACCCTCGTCTCCTTTCTCAAGGAAGAAGCACTTCTCTCGGATTTGACTATCGGCACATCCCCGCCTTCCTTACCCGCACCCCTGACTTCCCCGTCTCCGCCCAGCGAAACCAGCGATTTCAGGGAACGAGATATGGGATCGCCTTCTCAATCTTTTTCCTTCCATCCCTGCGCTCTCTCTGTTTGCCGCTATCCCTCCTTTTCCAATGTTTTATTCCCCTCTTTTATCTCCCCGTGACTATTTCTCCGCCAATTTTCCTCCTCCTGTGCTCCACTCCATTTTGCATGACTCCTTTTGCTCGCTTTTAGCGGTCTCTTTTGGTTTATTCACCAGCAGTTCGCCCCTTAACTCCGTTTCGTTTCCCGAGCGCGCTGTTATCTTCAACTCTCTCCATATTACGCAACTCCCTCTCGAACTTTATGATTCTCGCTCTATTGGTATGGTGAAGTTATTCGAAAATTATCAAATCTCGGCGGCACTGCCATTCACACTAGTTGAATTCTTCTTTTGCATGAAATAAGCAGCTGAATGAACACTTGCGTTAGTGTTTTAAAAAGTAACTATATTTTTCTTTTGTTTAATAAGTTGTTTAACCACCATGGAGCGTGTGTTCTTTTAGAAATCCGAAGCTCGTTTTAAATATTCTAGTTATTCACTAATTGTTGCAAATATCATCGCACTCCTTTCTTGTGAGAAATATTTCTCTCAAATTTTTAGACAATATGCATTTGGGATGTTTTTCTGTTGTAATATGTTGAATATCATCGCATGTTACATCAAATATCTTCTAGATAGTCAATTATCTAGGGTTTATCTACTGTATCAACCATCTTTCAGTCATGGAAAGGAATTTTAACAAGGTCTACCTATCAAAAGTAGGTTTTGGACGACGCCTAAGAGCTGTAAATTATTACATAGTTTATAGATGCCTCCAAACTTGTTTGTTACACATTATTTTCTTTTTTTATTTCTCTCTATATTTTCTCTGACTTCCTATCAATCAGAAAGTCTACTCTATCCCGCTTGCCTAACATTCTCCCTCGCAGTTTTTAATATTATATAGCCTTCAGCATTCCACCAGCTCTCAATATCTCCCCCACCCACCTTATGTCTTCTTCCAATGCCTCTCTCACTTCTGCCATTCCCTGCCATTTTTTAAATCTTTGCCATTAGTATATCTATCAGCGTATAATACAATCACTTTATTAAATATCTTCTTCGCACTTAAATCTTAAAAGACATCAATCTGCTTTTGTCTAATAGACCAGGTTTTAGATTAATACAGCGTCATGCTCTATATGAAGGGTTTTACTATTTTTAAAATCATGTTTACCCATAGAATATTGGTTATTACTTCTCTTTTTGCCAATCATTCTTTCTTTAAAGTAATTTTGTCTTTATATCACTGCTACAAGTACTACCAGCCCCATGTTTTTCCAAAATGTGGTCCTAATACGTGAACTTTTCCACCTGATCAATTTTATTTCTTACCAAAATGTTCTTAACCATTTTTCATTTTAATTAATTTTCTTGTCAATGTTCTCTTATGAGTATAGAAGAAGGGTGAGAATGTTACAAGTGTTCATAATTTTTCGCAGTGGCTGGCAAATATTTTTCTCATTTCCTCTTTGTATCCTTTGCCAGATTACTTTTCTTAGAATTTTATTTTTCGGCTGCTGTATTTTTTTAAACACGCTGGCAACATGTTTCAGGAAACTGTCAACGTTGAAACCGCATCAGGCTTTCGTCTAATCAAAGAAAATTACCCTTGATAATGAGCGCTCTCTACCACAATTACAGTTTGTAAAGTTGATATCAGTAATATTATCTTATTTCAAGTAGTTTGGCCCTTTGATATCGGGGGACCTTTATGCTAATTGACTTTTTCTGGTGAAAAATATGCCATTTGCCTTTCAACCGAATCCCATAAATAGATCTTAGTTAGGTTGCGACTGTAATTTTTATACGTTAGCCGAGGCTAATGGTTATAGACTAAGCGTATGTAGCAAAAAAATAAGAGTGCTGTTGGAGACTTACTTTATACGAAACTCCCTTCCTTCGTGAGTACATATGACGGTACTTTTCGTATTCCCTAGGCGACTTCTACGTAACTTTAATTACGAGAAAATAACTTTTTACAAAATTTGAGAGCAGCATCTGGAAGGCAAGCAGTTAAGGCTGAAATATGCGTTTGGCTTTGTTCTTCTTGCAGATTAACGACTCCGCAAATGTGCTCGGCGATAGTTTGCACTGAGAAAACGAAGCAAATTTCTTTTGCTCCAGCCGACGTTAAGGGAGCCCAAGTTCACATTTCATCCACATCCCTTGTTTTATTTGCTTTGTCAAGCGTCCGTGTCTATCCCTTCTTAATTTCTGCTTCTGCTGCCTCGCATTCCTTTTCCTCACCTGCATCCAGCCGAATACAGATTTCTGCCGTTACTTCGGTTCCTCTGGCAGTGAGGTGATCAACAATGTCTTTACGATTCTACCTCGGAAAGGGCGTGCGCTGCAATAACTCCCGAGGGCAGTTTTTGCTCGAATGTTTTTGGGAAATACAAGGGAAAGAGAGACTAGGGAGTGAGGATCTTATGGCAAAATTCCTCCTTGACTCCAAATTAGAAATCCAAGTCTTATTCTTTTTATATCCTTTGGGATTTAATATCACAAAGTGTTGGCGAACATGATGTTTATTTTTTGCTGCACCATTATGACACCATTACAATAATGAAACTCGAAAATATTTTATCTGTGATAAATAAAGTATTGCTTTGTTTACTTTTAATAAAGTATTATTTATTAGTTATATTATTAATTCCTCGGGTGTAGTTTTATTCTGTTCTTAGTGTTCTGTATTCTTTATTTCTACTGCAGATATGAAGTGGTTGTTGGTTATTTCACCAATGCTTATGGAATAGAGATTTAACTAGGAAATAGTGAAAATGAATTACATTAATACGAATGGGTTTGACAAAGCCTACTAGTATTTCTATTTAACATGATATTTTACTGGGTTAAATATTTGGATTGACTGCGTGCTATCTTTATATTTTCTCTTTCAAGCGTTTATGTAATCCTAATTTCTTTTACAAAGACATGACAAATTTAAGTATCTTGAAGAAATATACGAGTTTGATCTTGCATAATTTTCCTCAGGCAAGTCCTTCGATTTAATCCCTGGTCACCTGATCTGTTGCCAATTTTTTATAAAATTAATTTTCATGTGGCGTTATTAGATTAATTAATTCAAGTTCATTGATTCTTGGTTTCATTGTAATATTGGTGGCCTGCCACTTAAAACGTTTGATGACGGAATACTGCCAATTAAATCAGATAGAGGGGGAAAAAATGCTTAGGTAGCGCAATTACCCTCATCATATATCTCCCATGTATTCTCTCCGTTACTGCCTTAATTTTACCCTTACGATGGATACTTCGTTTGCCATCTGGTGGATAGAGAATCATTTATATGCAGTGGATAATTCTTTGGAAGAACATACATTAATGTAGCTTGCTATTCGCATGCCGTGCTGAGGATTCGGTCTTAACCAAGTTCGTTAAAATGCCTCCCATTACGAAGCCGATTATCTCCCACCTCACGTCAGTTGCGTTATAATCTTTTTCTACGCATTCACCTTGCTCCTATCTCGAATTAAATCCCAATTTCTTCCATCTGCCCCCCCATCAACCCCCAGAGAAAACAAAACTCCTTTGATCCCCTTATAAAAACCCTTTTTATATTCGTGCTCGCTCAAAAAAGCAAACATCCACCACTTCGTTGTCTTTTTTTTCCTCACCCGGGGATTTTACCTGTCTTTTTTTATCCTTCCATCCCACCCCACCGCATTTCACCCCTTTCTCTCCCTTCTACATTTTCTCCGGAAAAAAACCCGTCGTCAATTCATTGTTTACCAAAGCTTCAAGCGACTCATCACGGGCTTGTCTCTGGCGCCCTCGCAATGTGCTGTAATAACCCTTTTCACCTTGTCCCCCCCCCTCCGTGTCATTTCCCTTTCCTCCGTATGCCTCCACCTTGCCTCGAGCCGTGTCTCCACCTGTCCCCCTCCTCTTCCACCTTTATACCTTCCTCCGTTACCTTTCCTCCATCCTCTCTCTTCTCTTCCCTTCACCTCTCGTCCTTATCTCTCCTCCACTTCCGTAACGTTAGATTCGAAGCAGCCCTTCAACCCGGTCTCGTCTGCACCCCCGCCTTATTCTCCCCCTCCTCTCACCCCCACGTCATCTTCCCTTTTCCTTCCTCACGCGCAGCCCATACCCCTGCTCATCCGTTTGCTTTCATGTAGAACTTCTCCTTCTCGTCCTCTCCGCTGCGCAATTCCAGATTCCCGGCATCTTGTGACCACACCCACATCCCAAAGACATGCCTTACACATTCAGATCACAAATTCATTCCTTTCTTTTCTTCCACTCGAAAACTCTTCCAATAGGAGTTTCTCTAGACCACTCAGAGTTGGGACCAGTAATTTTAGTTGCTCAAAGATATTTGGGGGATTCCTGGACTAGTTGACCAACAGTTCATATTTTGCGTTTCCCGAGAGGAGAAGAAATATCCCAAGTTATTGCAAGAGCTGCTATATATCATGGGATTAATACTATAGCAATGAATGCGTTAAGTCAATTTCAAAAGGAGAAAGTAGAGCTCTCTTTGAACTGCAGCCAGTATCGTATGCATTTCACGTATTCAGGTTAGCGGTCTAGGTCTATTTTCTGTGCCACCAGCAGGGTTGTGCATAAAATCGCATTTGAGTGCCACACGTACTCATCAGGTTTTTACTTTGCCGCCCATGAATGTGAGAACTTAAATTAGGGTGACCTTTTGTCCTCCTGCTGTACTGAGTTATTTAACCTACCAAATACATCTAAGTAGTAGGTTCTGCTGATTACGTTAAGGATTTAAGTAGTCGTGTGACATTCTTTTAATGTTGGTGCACTCTGGTGTCGAATTATCTAAATAATAAGCTAAATCTCTCACTACATCTAGGTTAATCTGAATTCCTGCACCACTCTACATTCTTCTATGCTGAACCCATTTGCTTATTTCAGATTATCAGGTCCTCGCGCATTTCTCGGATTCACTGATAAGAATTGGTGACTTTCCTCAGCGCTGTCGGGGAAAGAGGAGCTTTGGTTTCCTCTTAGACTATTGGTTATTCTAATTAATTTTAGCCCGATTTTTTTACCACCAATTTAAAATTAGTACCTAATTTGAGTTGATTTGAATGTAACCTGGAAGAATATAACATTCATGAGCCAAAATACGGGGAAGGAATGGTAATATGAGGTGAACTAATACTGTTTCTATGCGATCTCCCCTCAGATGTCAACCTTCCGGAGCTCACCTTGGCAAGTTCCCTATAGGGTACGGAAAGTGATGAAATTTTATTCCTCACATCCAATAATTAAGTGCCCTCCATTAGCTAATATAAGTGTGTTATGATTACTAGCTACTGAGATGTAGGACATTTGTTTCCTTTGGCAAGTCATTTTGGAGTTATGCTTTTTCCGACCGATTCAGTCTAGCGTATTATCATCATTTCCGAAGCACAGAGATGCCGCGCTAGCAAATAGTTTCTTAATAACAAATCTGAAATTCTTATCGCACCTTGTTTAATTTCCATAAGGCCCCATCTCCCACTCTCAAATTCAGAGGACGCCAGCAAAATTGGAAACTCTAGCTAATGGAGTTTCCCGGAAAACGACAGCGAAATGATAATGAGCCGGTCTCGAAATTGCTAAAATCTCCGACCCCCATCCTGGGACGAGGAGTGAAACAAAAGTGGCGGAGTGGTCGAAGGACTTGGGTGATTGCGACGCTCTTTCTCTCATTGACGTTCTGTTTTCTCGCCGTTTGCCCTCCCCCATTACCCCTCCAGCTTTATCCACCCCCCTCCGCCTCCTCTAACACTTCAAATGATCTTTCACTCCCCGCCGTCTTCTCTCCCTCCGTCAACCCCTCTTCCCTCCTCCCTCCGCTGCATCTCCACCCTCAATTCTCCTCCCTCGGACCTCATCCTTACACCCCCGAGTCATCGCCGGTCTCTCCCCCTTCAATGTTCCCCTCATTTGCGCCGAGGAAGAAAATGCTGGGGGGTGGGGGGAGTGGTAATTAAACATCTCATAAATGAGTGCTTGTTCTTACGCGCGTAAGGATGAGAGGGAGCAATGAGAATAAATGAAAGAGGGTGGATAATTGGAAATAGAAAAAGTGGAGGGAAGGTCTTCTGGTGTATGATGGTCGATGGGGCGGGAAAAACGGTGGGCGAGAGTTACAAGTGTAATACAGGGACTGTACAACTATGGAAATGATGTCGTGTGGCAAAAGTAAGCGCTTGGATAAAAATCCAACCATGCCGTAGACCTCGATGGTGCAGCTATTACCGTATGTAATTACAGTTCTGCTTGACGGCTTAAAACGTTAATTTTAATTGGAAAATTCAGCTAGATATAAGCCTTAAGCCTGGTAACCCGTCAATTAAATGTCGTAATGAAATGAAAAGGGTTATTTTTAATTTTTGTTTATTTAGTCTATAGTATATCGTGATACCTATGCTCTTGTATAGGTATCAAGTTGTTATTGTCCCTTTGATGATTAAAATTCATTAAACCATCCTCGAAGGATATTGAAATGTGTATAAATACGTTTTTGATTGCCATTATTACTTTTCTACAAGTTTTCACTTCACAAAATAAACCACTCATATGCTTGCCTCCGGGCATCTCATTTGGTTATCGTTAAATATTTGCAGAGATAAAATTTTATTAAATTTGAGAGCGTAATTTCAGTTTAATTACTAGCTTCGATAATATTGTTAGCCTCATAATGAGAAATAAAAATACCCGTAAATTAATAGCTACTGCTCTATCATACGCAAAATAATTTTCATAAATTGGAAATGGTAGAGCAGCGTGGTTCCATATTAATCAACCTGTTTAAAGCACGATATAAATGTTGGCTATTAATTACCTCGCACAGGTTTTTGGGTGCCATTATCCATCATAAATACGGTATAATCCATATCACACAATTGTGAGTGCCAATGTGCGAAGATTTATAAATAGCAGATACTTGCTCGTGCATATACATGTAAAATGCTTTGAGCACTTAATTAGTTTCTGAGATTTTAATTTAACCCATGCCGAATTGATTTTTGAATATTTACTGGATACTCTATGCTCAAAGTAAATGATACCAACATTTACGAATGAATGTTAAATACATGAAGGTTTATTAATCGTTCTGTTTTTCGGAAATTGGTTAGAAATTGCACTCAGAATCGGTGTTTGAGCGTTTATGCAATGGAATGATATGTGTATTCATATTATTGAACCTCCTTAATGAACACTTAACTATTGATTTATTGTCAAGTTTGGAAAAAAAGTGAAGGTCTGAAAAGTCGGTAACAGTATGTGTGTATTACTTTCAGTAGTTGCTAATTTAAATCTCATTTATAAGGTTAGCAAAATTTTATGTTTTGAATGAATGAATTAGTTTGGGTAATAATCAACGTAATGCAATGCTGGTCGTTTGAAAAACGCAGTAAATTTGAAGGAATATTATAAAACCCGCCATTTTTTGTGGTCACCGTTTATACTCGCGTCTCTAACTTAGGGCTGCATGGACATCGATAATTAATCACTGGTTGCTGGTGAGAATGGCAAGGTTTTACAAATTTCCACATTCGATTGGTCCAAAGTCTGGCGTTTACCTCAGCTAAGCTCGTCGCCATGCGCTGCGACCTAGCTTGACAGTTTGAAACATTCGTGGCGTGAAGAAGCCGATTTCCTCTCACCACGTCGCGTGGGTTGTCTCGCTGGTGGGATGTCGTGCACAGCATTTATTCCAGCCTGAGAGGGAGGGAGTGGTGGCCGAGGGGAGGGAAGGTACGGTAGTCGTTGCTTGTCCCGGAAAGGAAAATTGATTTTAATTAGCGGTAGGTGAATTGGACGCGGGGAAACAGCGTTTTTCTGATGGAAGGGAGGGTGGAAGGAAAGCCGTGTGGTCGTAGGGAACGGTCTGAATCGCATGGGATTGACAACCGAGCGTTTGTGGAGTTTAACGATGGAGGACAACGTCGGTGTGGGTGTGGTGGTGGTGGTGCTGATGGTGGCTGGGAAACGGAGCAGTTAGGGAAGCACCCCGAAGGGAAGCGGGGTTGGGTGAGAAGGACGAGGGAAAGGGAGAGCAAGCGAGGGGCTGAAGAGGGTGCGGTTTTCTGGGCGCGGGCATTCCAATACGTGCCGAATGGTTGGAAACGGGGACGGATCCGGGAACTGTGGTAGGGAATTTATTTTTTTACTCTGGATTGCGAGGGGGTGGTGAAAAGTGACGGAGGTCGAAGGGGTAGCAAGGTAGAGCGGAAAGAAATGATTTGACGTTCTATGCGCTCATGTGGATGAAAGGGAAAATAACCCTCGAACCCCTTTTAAAAAAAATATATTTTCAAAAATCCTTTAGAGATTATAAGGTAAATAAATCGATGATCTTGGCTCACTTTTTCGGATAATCTGTATTTTTGAATTTGTAAACTCTTTCTCGAATCTATATTCCATTAAATCAAGGATTACTAGTTTAAATTTTAATGCTAGAGATTCCATAACAACTTTTATATTATATTTATGCCTTAAGGTTTTCCACTACACGCTCCCACATCAGGATGCATTTCTATTTTGGATAAAAATAAGCCTGAAATATATTCAGTGGAGTTAGTGGACATTGACTGTCAAAGTATTTGCTAAACACAAAGCAAATGTGTGTAATTGTATTAAATATCCTCTTAAAAAAGTGACATATTGCATGCGGCTAGCACCTTAACATTTTCAAACTAGTGGTAAGAGTGTTTAAAAGTCTACCAGCAAGTAAAATTTGCTAATGAATTTCGACTCGACATTATCATATTAAATAAGCTAAATAAAGTTTGGTTTAGTGAGTCAACAAATTTGTATTTCCGGTGCTTCATAGAGAGCATTATACAATTGTAATGAATTATATTGAAAAGAATTGTCACCGAGTCATTAATGTTAGCACTTCCCTTAGTTTTATTGCAGTTGGTGCCTCCTAAACGTTCTTGTTTCAAAATGATGTCCAGTAACTAAAGAATCAGTCATGTTTGCGTTTATGATTGTAGCATTTTAGCCAAATTTAGACTTCTTCGGGAAAAACATGCCCTAGGTTGTCTGGCACACATTTTGTAGTAAAAAATCACGGGTGCAATTAATAGCTAATCTGAACCCTGAAACTATTTTATATTTGCGTCAGACATAAACCATGCCTCCCAGTTTCGTTTTTCTATCGACTTAAATTAGTAGTAAATAAGAAATGTTAACGGGGCAAGTCCTATTACTGATAATAATATCCGCTTGCACTGAGTTTTATTGTAGTTTAATGTAAGAAGTAATTGATAAAGAATGTTGGAAGGACATAAGAAACCACCGTGTAAATGAAAAGCCAATGAAAAAAATTTTCATCGCTATAATTAAGTTTTACCTCCGTGATAATTTTTAGCAACATTTTTGAGTTCGTTTTCCTTTTGCTCGAAGTATGCACGTCCGTTACTCTGCCTCTTCATATTCCCGTATTCCTGGGACAAATATCTTTGTAAAGTTAAATTATTCTTTCATTTTCATCAGCCAGACATTAATGTCAATAGGGAGATTAATGTACAATGTAGTGTATAGTATTTATTTTTAGCATGAGATCTGATGAGCTTCCATACCCTATATAAAGATTGCTTTTGAGGAAAAAGTCAAGAGATCTTTAGTGGGAAAATTTCCTTCTTAAAGTTTTTTTAGTAACTTCTTATGATCTCCTGTATTTTGTATGGATTTACTAGTGAAATTTGATCGATCTAAGTATTTTCAGCGCTCTTTAAAAACCGAAAATACTATTTTCGGGCACTGCAGCGACTGTAATGCCTGAAGGATGCATTTTAAAGTAACTTTTTTCATTATTTGAGAGCATACCGTAATGTGAGTGGGTAATTAGAAACTATTCATTTCCACATGAATATCTCCTGGTATGCGTGTTGTAATGCAGCCGTAATACATTTTGCTATACCGTTTCTATAATCCTTTTCCGCTATGGAATATATCAATAAAGATATGTGGTGGAAGATATGTCTCAACGACAATCATCGTTTAGAGATTGCCCCAGAGTATTATGAACATTGGGGATATTCATTTTGAATTACACTTATAGCGCCAGAAATGGAATTGGTTTTCGTTTTTCATTCTATTCTATCCTCTCCAGCTCAACCAACTTTATTGCCTCGAAAAGATATTACTATTAAGTTTCGCCTCCACGACAAAGCCTTTTTGCGGGACACTTGAAAAAACATCCACGAGAGGATTGAAAAAAGGGATGAAATCCCCTGCCCTTGTCACCAGCCAAAATCCTCCTTTCTCCCTCTCTCTCCGTGGCAACATACATAACAAGGGGCTGTGGATAAAACTCAGAAATCACCCATCTAATCCTCTTGTCCCGCTAACTTTATGAAACGACGGAGTGAGCTCACGAGCATCTGAGGCTTTCACCGTTCGTGGCACAGGAAGAGGGAGCCACGAGCAAATTACCAAAGGCACACTTGTTTAGCGGAGCAGCGATTTCTCCCAATTTGTATTTTTTTCATAAATATCGAGGCTCGGAAATTGGAAGAAGAGGACTCCCTGAGATGAGAGACGGGGGTGCTCCCAGCACCGCATATTATAGTTTGAAGAGGAGTGAGAGGAATTTTGAGGCCAGAGTGGAGGGGCGGAGGCGGAATATACTAGAGGGTGGGGTGTGTGGGACCTACGGAAAAGGAGGGAATTTAAACGGGAAAAGGGGGCTCTTCCGACTGCTGGTGGGGATGGTTGGCGGAGGGGGTAATTGGGGAGAGGTGAGAGAATGTGGAAACAGGACGGTCGGAGTGGTTGGGGTGGACGATATCGGGGAGAATGGGGGGAGATGGTAAGGGGTTGGCTCCAAGCAACCAACCGGAGTGCGGGGACGTCGGAGGTGCACTGGGAAGGGGGATGACGTTGGAGGGTCCTCGTGGGAGGGGATAGGATAAGATAGAGGGTGGATGAGAGAGAGTAGGGAGGCACGCTTGGTGGGAAGGGGTTGAACGGGGAGGACGGCGGTCGGAAAGTAAAGGGAGGAGTTTGATTAATTTATATTGCGTGCCTGGCTCACCACCGCAGCCTCTCGAAAGAGGGTCTCTTCCCTCCCTCTCTCCCTTCCCCCCGCCCTTATTCCTTTTACCTCTTCATTGCCCCGGCGTCTCAGACTCTCCCTCGTCCTCTCTCGGTACAAACTCATACCCTTCGCTACTCCCAGCCTTCAACGGTCCTCGTAGCACCTCCTCGATTTTAGATGTCTGCCCTCCCAGCCTGGAGACGACTATATACGCCGCAGAAAGCCCCATTTTCCCCTGCCCCCCCCCTCCGCAAAGCAGTCAAGAGCACCGCAGGGTTTTTAGGTCGCCGAGGGTAAGGGATGTCGCCCAAAGTAGTGACTTTGAACTGCTGATGTACCAATCTTTTAAGACTTCGTATCCAAGGTAACCCCGCATACCTTGCGCCACTTCACCTTTGCAAACGTGAAGAGCTTAACACTACTGATCGCGTCCGCTTCACGGTATCGGAACAAGGGAACATTTTCTCTCCTTCCAGCGAGGCGGTGGGAAGTTAACTTTCTTCATTTAATATTAGCTAAAGGACTCGATTACTTAGCGCGATGGCATTGAGGATTTCCGTTATTTTGGGAATAAGTCAATTTTTACCTCTGTTACTTATGTGGCAGAATTCTTGAATTCCAGGAACATCACAATAGATTGTTATTTTTTTTAATCACAGGAATTCGGCTCCATAGTTTATAGTTTTTTATTGATTTTGGTAGGAAATTTAGGGGTTGTCGAATATATCAAGCCAAAATTAGTTACGGAAAATAAATAATTGTGAGGCCATGCTTCCACGAAAAATTTATCTAAAATTAATTTATGTTATTTTTTGAAAGGCACGAGAAAATTTCGGAAATGGAAAGAGGAGAAGGTCCTCTTAATTCTGAAATGAAAGGAAGCTTTGTTACAGGCAAAAAGGGCACTCTTGTCTTCCGTTTTTGTTCGTTCGGTTTAGTAATTCCTGTCCCACCGCCGGTCTCTTTGATTCTCTAGATATATATAATACGCTATTCCTTTCTTTCATTTTGAATTCAGGTCTACAAGGACTCTAGCCGTTCACCTTTCCCCAAACCCTCCCCATCCTTTTTAGTCAGGTCCCTCACCGTTCCCTATCCCTGAAAACCGCTTCATTTCCCACTTATTCCTCCGTTCCGCTCTGTTTTTTTCCTCCCCTAGTCTTTTTCCCGTCTCGACCCCGTTCCCATCTCTTCTGTCCATTCCTATGTGATTTCGTTTACTCCTTTTACATTGACCCCGGCTTCCATTTACTTTCCCTCCTTTCCCCCATTTTCTTTTTCCCAGCTCCACCGTCGCTCTAGTGCATTGCAGTAAGCGACTTCGTGCCCTGAATCTGGGATCATATTTTTAGGACTTCGAGATGAGGATCTTCCTCTTCCCCTCGCCGCTCATTTTCTTTTTCCTATTTTTTCCCCGTCTCTTTGTTACCGAAATCTATTTATTTTTCTTGCTTCTCTTTTGTATCATTACGTTTCTTTCCCGAGTTTCTCTGGCACATCGATTCGAATGCCTAACTCGTTACGAGGGTAGCCCTCTATCCTGGTAGGTTGTTGAGGAGAAAGGTTCGACCTCGGAAGGTCGAGGGATCCGAAAGACTTTTTTTTCGTGCCGTTTGTTGTATGCCGTTGACCCTCTACCGCAGTGACGACGTACTCAGCGATGTATTTCCTATTACATATTTTTTTGTTTATACAGACGCACACACACACACACACACACACACACATATATATATATTCACCTTTTTATGTTTTTCCCAACCCGCTTCCCGTTCCTCTCTTTTGCGTCGAATTAGCGTGAAAACTTTTTGAGTGTTTCATCTAAAATGAGAAAGAAGCGAGTCGGGAGACAATTTTGGGGCATCGTCCCTAAAACTTGGCTCACTTCATTATCCCAGGACGAATACCGATGAACCTCGTAATTAATTAGCCGTTTAATCATGGCTCAGTTAATATTTTTTTAGGACGAGGGGTACCTATTTTTTATTGAGGGAAAATTTAACTCTTTCCGTCGGAGGAGACTTCCGTGTACGACGGTGTGAGTGTGGGTCGCCATTTCCTTTTAAAGCTCGTGACTGCGTCTCAATTACTCTTCTCAAAGTTTCTTCACGGGGCCTCGCTGTTTTCGGTTGGCTCCAAGAGGAGATGGGGGGACGCGCGGAGGCGGGTACTCATTAAGAGGTCTTCCCACCCCCGAATCAACTGCCCTCCGCCTCCCACCCTCTTCCCACCTACCCCTGCGGAGGAGAAACTTGGCTCTGAACCAATAATCACGGTCTGTGTTACTAGCCCTCGCCCCCCTCCCTCACCATTGTACACACTGTGAGCCTCCCCCCCCCCCCGTTTGCATATCTATCGGCAGTGTTGCGAAGTGGCAGCGAGGCCGGCAGTGAAGTTTTGCGCTTGCTGAGCATTAAGTATGTATTCAAATTTTTCTTCTTCCGCTTCTCCTCGACTTGTTCCTTCCGCCTACCTCCAGGTCTCCTTCCCGCCCGCCTCCCCGACTTCGGCCTCCTCGACCCCTGCCGTCTCTCTCCCCCACTCCCTCCCAACCCTACCTTCCTCCTCTCCGGGATTCAAGCGCCGTTGTGAACGCTCGAGTTTTGCATTTTTGCTGCTGCCGCCGCCTCCGCTGCGGAAGTCTCTCCGGGCTGAGGCCCCTTCATCTGCCGCGGCTTGCTATATATTTCAGCGAGAATTCGTAGGTAATTAGAGAGGGTATATCTTCGCCAGAGGAAAGTTGGGAGTCGCGGCGGTGAAGCATTACGTGTGCAGAATCTCTACTTTTGCTTTGATTGAGCCATGCAACGAGTAATTAGGCTAACGTTCTGGAAATTTTAATTTTTCCTGTGCTACCGTAATTGCGGATAAAAATTTTGAAAATATAATTGGAGAAGGACTAAAATTTAACTCGTTTGGGCAACATTTTACAAATGAGGAACTTGATGCTATAGAGCAGAACTTTGTTTCTGGTTGTTACTCAGATTAATATCTCAACGTTTTTTTCAATTAATAACGACTGCTGGGTTGGCTTTTATTCCATTTGCACTGCCATTCCATGCACTTCGAACAAATGGACGTACGAATTTTAAGTGGAAGCGAATTTTAAGTTTAAGCGAATTTTAAATACCGAAAAAATTACCTAAAATGACTGACTAAAAAGATTGTAAATTTATTTTTCCCATGGATTATTTCTGTCGACTCTAAAGCTTTAGTCATTTCACAGATTGTTACATAATTTTGTATTTATTTTTACATTATATATTTTTGTGATAAATTTGGCTAATTGAAAGGGAGCAAGCCCACTGCACTTCTTTTTTTGCGTATTATCTCAATGCATCTTACACTTAGGGCGCTCTTACGAGACTCGTATGAAGTCTTAGGGCTTTCTAGGACAAATTAGATATGCTCTAGTGCTTCTTCTACTCCTGCATGATGCTCTATAAGCCGCCGATAGGGTGTGTGGAAGTGACTCCTCACGAGGCATTCAATGCCAAACTCTGCTTTTGCCCAAATGTTGCTTACTAACATATATGCTAAGAATGTAGGCAATGTTAACTCCTCCGGAGGAAACTCTGCTTGCAATTATATTTGTTTGAGATAAGTACGAAATTTTATTCAAGCCCTAGTAAGAGGTTACATTCCTGTTTCGGATTATTTTTGGTGAAACCACGTTACAGTTGCATGCATGCTGCATTAGAGTGAGTGCTTAGGGGGTTTAAGAAATTTTTGTGGCATCATGCTCATTTTGATCAAAATGCAATTACGCATCCATCGAAACATCAATCAGACATTTTGTTAGCAAAAAACACAAAAGTAAAACGGCATCGAGGTGGTTTCCATGGTATTTCAATAATATACTCATTAGTGGCGGGAAATGGTCGGTGTTCCCTCTACTTCGGCCCGCGGTCACTGGATGCATAACTTCAAATTTCGTTCGGGCAGCTTCCATTCTACTTGCCTTTCAATCTGTGTTTCCTTTCCGTGCCCCAGCATGGATTTTTCTGCCTCTCCCCTCTCCCGCTTCATCGGCGAAAACGATCTGGAATGAGATTTTCGCTGACAGAATATGACCCCAGGAATAAGATCGAGCTCTGTCCGCGGGAAAAGGCAAATGGAATGCGCCCATTTCATCCGCGGGAGAAGGGGCGTCGTGACGCTGGAATCGAAATAACAAAAAATATTACTCAAAGGAATGGGAGCCTAGGGTTCGTATCTCCCCTTCTCTCTTCCCCTCTCTCCATCCCTCTAACCCCGCACCTGCCATACCGAGTTTTTGTGACGAGTGCCACACCATGGGAGGAAAAAAGTCCATATTGCTTTTCGGTCCGCTCCTCGAGCGCCTCTTCAGGAAGCCATGGCGGGTGGATAGTGGCATTGCGATTTTGTGAATTCTTTTTTAACAGGACGTCCGCTATCCAAAAGTTCATTCCTCCCTATAGGTCCCTCTCCCATACATCATCCCGTCTCTCTTTCGCGTAGAAGATAAGGTGGCGAGGTAAACGAAGGGGTCAAATGGAAATGCAGTTTGCATTTGCAGCCGATAAACTGTGGTACACTTCCATATTATAGACACGTGCCCGGTCTACAAAAGACTATCCCCATGATGAGAGTAGCTCTAAAATTAAGGTTTTCCTTTTTAAATAGGCGTAGCGGCTACTTTTGGAGTAAATATATTTTATCTACGTATAATTTTATGGGGTGCAGTATTAACTTTCAAACGCAGGTGATATTTATTCCTTGTCAAAATGTATACATCTATAATTCTCCGGCGTTTTCGTGTATACACTCGTCAAGTATTATTTCATTTCCCTCATGTTTTTCATTTTAATACACGAGGTTTGCCATTCTACTGATCACAGTCGGGGAAGCCACGTATCCAGAAAGAGAGTCGCTTTCCATCTCTTCGGACACAACGCGATGTCTTTCGCTTCTCATAGTTTTTAAAAACTATACATGTGTCTGGGTCATAACCAGGGAAGGAAATGTTCTACGAAAAAATGCATTGTATATGAATTATTTCTAATCATGTGGTACATTAAATTTGGGTGTATTCAGGCAGTGCTTTCTAAATCATTTTGTCACTTGAGTGCAGGCGTACGAACGATATTAACTCCTCTCTCGACTAGCTGCGTCCCTGATTGGTGTGGTGCGAGAGGTGTTTAAGTGTCATCATCTTCGGCGGCCGTCCTGCGAATGCAGCTATCTCCATCTATGCTCTATAATAAAGCACAATACTACAATATTTGAATATTTAAAACATTATTTCAATATAATTTTAGACATAATATTCAATAGGAGCAGATCAAAGTTTTCTCCGTCACAATTTTTACCTTAGCCGTTGAAGATTCGTGTAACGGGTGAGTGTCCCTGAGACAAAGCTTTCCAAAACCTCCGTCTTCGAGCTATATAAACCTCATCCTGGCGTTTTAATTTGCTCAGAAATACTTTCCACATGCTCGCGTTCTTGGTAATTCTGGTAGAACTGGCACGACAACTCTTAGGTCGGTCTTTTTGAAACGAAACAATTGCGTTCTTTGTTCACCGGGATGTGCATCGTAGTAGCGCGCTTCGCGTAGGCAGGAGAATAGCTAAATGAGCCCTAGGAAGCCCTTTCGTTAAGTCCTCGGCGTTCGGTCCCACACGCCACAACCGTGGCCTCAGATATATGTGACTAATTTGGGGTATTTCAAACATGCCTCTCAGACCGAATCCCATCTCGCCGTTTTCGTTTCTCTTCCCATTTCATGCCATTCTTACGGAATTCCCGTCTACTCTTACAAAAAGAAGGTCTTGGCGCAGATTCTCCGCATATTTAATCCTTTTTCTGCGTGTCTATAGTGCGATAATGTGCCTACTGTGACAACCGCCCCACGAATGTCTCTCATGATTTTTTCACCAAAACAGAGAAAATGTGAAACACTTATTTTATTTTTCGCCACACTCGATCCTGTATATACTTTTGTGCATGAAAATTTGTGTTTTTTGGTTGTTTTTTCATTTAAATCTTTGTGTTCTTTTTAACCCGTCTACAAGTGAATTTTTGATTAGTCTAAAACATTACCTCTACGTTTGGGGTGTGTCAGTATGTCCTTTGAGTATTCCTAGTTTTTAAATGCGCGTAATTGCATACAACAGAGCAATCAAAGGGGCTTTATAATTATTGTTTGTCCTTTATCATTTTAAAATAACTCATTTTTGCTTGATGCATACGTTTTCTGTATTTTAAATCATTAAAAAGTCGAAATTTTTTGTCTTACTGTAAAAGCGCATTCTTGTGTTGCAATTCAGCTCGTTATTTAATCCCAACACAGGAAGCTTGCGCTAATTGCTTTTCTCGTTTTGATCCTTACTTTATTTTTTCTGTACGTGCCGTTATACCATGAGAACCATCTAATGCAATGAAAATATTCTACGGAAAATAAGACTGCAACTCGCCAAGGTAAGGCCGTGTTGCGTTAAAATTCGCCCGGTCTACATGCGTGACTCGGGAATGTATTGCTCGTCAGCGACCTTCGATAAAAGCTCTTTATTTCAGTTGCATTTACCAAGGGGTAAATGCAACTTATGCAATAAGCCAACATCTAACTCGCCATTTGAAAGACAGGCAATACAGCATACATTTCTTATATTGAGAGCAGACAAGTCGTCTCTATAGCATTGACTCCCAAAAATATGTTGTATGAAGTACTGTTGATCTTTTAGATTCAGATTTGCAGTAAAAAGATACCTTTCGCTTGAATGTATTTATGTTATTTATATCATTCAGTGCATTCTATGCACTGAATAAATTCATAACCATTCATTAGCAATTATATTATTTCTGCTACGGATCCGCTTGAAATTATTATTTTATTCCTAGAAAATATAGTCCCGTGCAAATATTTACTTCTAATAATGATTTTTTACATAGTAATCGAAAAAATCTATTCTATATCTTTAATTTAGTTTATATTGCGTATTATAAATCAGGAATTATACCCAATATGATACCTCATTAAGTCATATTAACAGGTTGACGAAGACCCAGACAGAAATTTAAAATTGGAAGTTAATCAGTGAAAACGAATTTGCACGGGGCACTATCGAATCATGATATTAAAATAATGCATTTCCTGAAACGGAAACAAATATACTCTATATGTACCAAGCGCGTTTTAGGCTAAGGTATTTTAAATTAATTTTGGAAATGTTCCAGCCTGTGAAGTCTGTAGGAGTGCAAAACGCGGGCAATTCTTTCAGATTACTTCTTTTGGGGAAAAAATATATCTAAGCACCAAATCTTACTAATTATACCTAGCTTTACGGCAGGGAAATCATCCCCACGAACAGAGTCTAATTTTATGGCCCCTAATAAAGCAAAATTGACGTAAATAGTTGGCTTCTACCTTTAGAGTTTACCACTGGTTAAGTACTATTTGGAAAATAAAAGACCGAGTAACAATGGGAGCAAGAGTTTCAAAGCATGAAAAACGAAATGGGGCGTGTGTCAGTGAATACAAAATGGTAAAGACGGAAAGGGGGAAAGGCGAAAAGGGAAAAAGGCCGTTGGCGAGAAAAGAAGGGTAGTGCTGGGTGTTTGGGAGGGTCGTCGGGTGTGGGAGGAGGTGGGATCAAGGGATTGGACAAAAAGCCACTCGATTTCTAAAACCGCGGAAATGTCGCCCGGCAGGTTGGACGGCCTTTTCGCTCCAGATTCCTCTGTTTGACCTTTTTGTTCCTCATCGGGTCTCTGAAGCGTGTCGTCCAGGGGACCCTCCACCTCCCACCCTCCCACGCCCGACACTCACATCCACAGCCCGCCTCGTCCCTTCCCTCCTCGCTCCTTCCGTGGCCCCTGTTTTTAAAAACTTCCCTCGACCGTTCCCCGCCGCACGGAGAAGCCCTCCCACAACTACGTACTACGCCTCCTCTGTGTCCCTTTTCTGCCATCGCCTAACGCTACCAAAACTCACTCTTCTCTCTTTCATCGCCTTTCTCTCCTCTCCCCCTTCCCCCGTCATCCCTTTACCCTTTACCTACTCCTCCCCACACCCCCTTGTCTCCTGCAGGGGCCGCCGGATCTGCTCCGCGGAGCGTGTGCTGCCCCCTATTCAGAGTGACCTGCGAGCCTCCCAATCCTCCTCTCTCTCTCGCTCCATCCTCTTCACATCCTCCTCTGCCCACGTATCCCCATCAAACCTTCTCTCCCTCCCGCCAGCCCCTCCCTTCTTCCTTATACACATTACACCCCATCGCTTTCCCAACTCACGCCCTCGAAACACTACCCCTCCCCCCGGCCCTATCCCCTTTCGCCGAACTACGTGCCGTCCACTCCTTTCGTGTGAAGAGTCGTCGCCATGGAGACTAGTAATGAGCGGGTTGTAATCTTCAGGGGTTAGCGGTCTGGTTGGATCTTTTCGCCACGCCAGTAAAGGAGGTAGTTAGCGTGCGCGGCTCTGTGGGCTGGCCTATGACAAGGGGAGCGTGATGCAGTTTATCGGGAGTTTGCATTGCCCATATTTTCGCACAGCTCTGTTGTTAAGGATGGCGAGTATGGTAAACCCATCATGATTCCCAAGTGCAAGTTCGTAAAATGAGTGACGTGGTGAAACTTATATCTCAATATTATACCAGAGGCTGCCAAAGAAGCCACAGTATTATGTCACATGCAGCAAGTATGGAAGAGTCGGTCTACAGAGAGTCAAATGGCTGTCAAATTTAGTTAATTTAAGGTTTATCTGTCCATTAAGTCATAAGGGTTGATTATAAAACTGGGTTTAATCAGTGCCAGCCTGCAGGGAAAAATTAAATGAGTCAATGAAGTAAGTTAATTTTCAATGGTATCTTCCCTTAAGCCCCAACGACGTTAATGAAGTCTTAAGGAATGATACGGTAAAGTTTTCGTGTTTTTATAGTTACCTTGAAATTTTTCATGAAGAAAAAAAATGCGAATGTAATCGTACATGTTCTATACTAGACGATATCTAGGCTCTGGCTGAGGAATTTCCTATTATTCTATATATATAATTCGTAGTGAAATATAAGTTTGGTGCATATGCTTCAGCGTGAGTTAGCACTTTTATATTCATGGATTACCTCTCACTAGGATCCTTTCCAACCATTTCTGTACTCGCGCTTCCAGAAGTTGTGTAAGCTTCACGACGAATGGGATTACGGCAGAGACCAATGCAATATATTTCCATAGTTCACGAACACCCAAGCGCCGTGATTATCGGCTCGGTAAATTCGATCCACGGTGAGTAGTTGCGGGGGCGGCATCCACCCTAAGCTCAGATTCCGAACCTACAGCGAAGTTGGTTCATTTACAAAGTAAATTTTGCACCCGTGATAAGTGGAGAGGAACAGATAGCGAATAAGTAAAGGATAAGGAGTTAGATTTACTACGGGAACGTGTTCGTTAATTCACATTCCAGTTCACAATACCTCGGAGAAACATATAGTATGAATTACTTGTAAAAAATTTATCAAAGTGTTACCGCCTGGAGGATTTAAATCGGTGTTGCTGGTCAACCTAAAGAATTTTCGCGTCTGTCATTTCGATGATTCTCGTTTATTATTGTGGGTAAAATTAAAACACATAAAAAAAGAAAATACTCTTTCCTTCATTATTTTTTACAATAGGTACCCATTTGTATTCGTTCCACCTAATCGCCGTCCTAACGTCTTGGTTTTAGTTTGTCTTGTGTGAGAGTTACGTGTACATTTATAATACGATGTTTCTGTTGAAAAGAGGTTAGTCGGGTAAAGTTTAATCGAAATATCGAGCCGAAGGACCTAACCTATGAGCAATGCTCACCGTCTTATTGTTAACATTTTAGAATTACGACTATTGATTTCCACAAACGGTTACGAATCTGCCAATCATAGGTAATGAGTGATTAATCATAAAAAAATATTTTTTGAATTTAAACAATCGGAATCTTTTACCTTGGATAACATTCAATACTTTAAATGATTAATATTTAGACATATCTCATAAAATCATGAATATCTTGCAAAACATGATATTTTGGCAATTTATTAACTGAGGTATTTATGTTTTATTCAAACTTTTCTCGTTTTCAAGTTTGGATATATATTGATAAAAGCTCGGTACCTACATCATAAATAAATAATAATCATTGACCCTTCAGTAACAATCTAATTGAAGTATATTAACTTCTTTTAAATTTATTTAGTCATTATTATTGTTACTGAATGAGCTGGATTTTATTTTGTACTTGTTTTTCGTACAAATAATGATTGGTAATGTTTCCTCGGATGATGAATCTTTAAATATTTCTATTTTCTCTTTTCAGGGACATGAGCCACAACGAACTTGTTGTCATCGCTCGCAAAACTTTACGAGGCGTGTCAGCTCTGAAAAACCTGTGAGTATGCCTCTGTCCTTAGTGTACAGTCAACTGGTTTGAGATTAAAGCAGTGGAAATAATTCTCAAATTTGTCAGTTAATTCATTACGTAATTATCTAAATTTTCCTATGATATTTAACTGTAAAATATGTACCCTTCAATAAAAAAATTATAGTATCCTGATATCATTCTAATCAGACTGATAAACAGTTTTAATGAACTTTTTTATACCAAAAAACATGTTAAACAATTGATTTGGATGCATTGCACAAATCCTCCCCTATTGACCCAAAGTTTATTTATGTTTTAGCCAACTCGACAACAACCAGTTGACCTGCATCGATGAAGCAGCAGTTCGTGGTTTGAAGGATTTGGAAGTGTTGTAAGTATATAAGTTATCTTTTCCCCACATACTCCTCGTATTTTGGCAAGAGTCCTCTACCTTTCCCAGTTTAATCATAAGCATTTTTTATTATATTTTACTAAACCTGTGCTTTTTGAAATTATGAAATATTAAATTATTTAATTGCTCACGCTTTGCTATTACTTATTGCTAAATTCAAGAGTAGTAGATATACTGGAATCCAAATGATGTAGAAGCAATCATATAAAATATTGTAGTATTTTTGCTTTTATTAGGGAAACCGGCAATGATAACTAACGTATGCTTTATACGATAGGTATATGCTATACTGGTGACGTATAGTGTATAATATGTGCTTGTACTGATGATTAAGTCAGATGACGCTGACGTCTGATGGGTGGAATGGTTAGACACATATTGAAGGGTCCCCGGTCCAAATCTAGACAATGACTCTGGACACCAGCAGTCAAAATTAATATGATTTTCTGATCGAATCTCAATAAAAATATACCGAAAGCCCAGGGAAAAAATACCTACCTTAATGTGTTTCATGCAAAGTTCAGCTTATTCCCTTGCGACCTCTCTCCTCGTACTTGAAATCGACCAATAGGTTAAAAACGTGGAGTAAGAAGGAAAGCAAGGAATACAGAGAGTGTTCCAAAAGTAGTGCAATTATTTAAAAAAATTGATTTATTGAACATATTTGAACAAGTACTTTAAATTCTTCGAAGTACTGTCCTTGGGCCTCTACATATTTTTCCAGTGAGATTCTGCCATGACCAGTGCGCGCCCTGGAAGGCGTGTTTCAGGGACCTCTCGCAAGGTATTCGTCACGGCTGATTGGATCTCTTCTATGGACGAAAAACGGGTTCCTTTTAGAGTTGCTTCAATCCTAGGGAATAAAAAGAAGTCTTCTGGAGCGACGTTAAGACTATAGGGGGGGTGGGGCAGCATTGGCACCTGGTGCTTGGCCAGGAC
Source organism: Hetaerina americana (assembly GCF_022747635.1). Taxonomy (NCBI): domain Eukaryota; kingdom Metazoa; phylum Arthropoda; class Insecta; order Odonata; family Calopterygidae; genus Hetaerina; species Hetaerina americana. Next base: position 41,728,120 of record NW_027287095.1, read on the forward strand.
CTCGCGGACTCGTAGCGTGTTGTGGTGAGGAGCGTTGTCGTGATGAAGTTGCCAGGTAGCGGAAATGTCTTTTCTCGTCCTCATGACCCTTTTTTGGAGTCTCTCCAGCTCATCCACGGAGTAGGCGGCGTTTACTGTCTGTCCTTGAGGAACAAACTCTTTATGGACCACTCCTTTGCTGTCGAAAAAGGCAATGAGCATTGTTTTCACTTTTGATTTGCTCATTCCTTCCTTGCTCAACCAACCTCTTCCTGGCCCTCCTTAACGGCCTTTAACCATCCCGAAACTTGTGAGTAGGGCAGAGCAGAGTCTCGTAAGCCTCACGAATCATTTTGTTAGTCTCCTCAAGAGATTTTTTCAGTTTAGTTCAGACTTAATCGCGTAATGTTGCTCGTTCGTTGATTCCATTTTTTTCGTGACACGGTCTGCGGGCAGAGGTTTACAATAACGGACGTCCTGCTGCTTCCACAGCTTGAAGACCACTAAGACTAGGTTTCGCGGTAAAGCTTAGCCTCCCTTCCCCTACCTACTCCAAGTGGTTCTATCCCAATCCAGCCAATAGGAGCGGTGCGGGAAATTCAATGGCTTTACTTTCGTAACGTACCGTGTACCATTCAAAAATCCGTTGTATTAGCGTCTACATAACAGTTTACTTAAACATTTTCTCTTTTTTTCCGGTATCATTAGGACCTTGAATAACAACAACCTGACATGGCTGGGCCGCGAACTCTTCGAGCACATGTACAGGCTCCGAATTCTCCGGTTAGGTGACAACAGCTTCACTTGCGACTGTCGTCTCTCCTGGCTTCCGAGGTTCCTACGGAGGTCCCCGGCGGCTGCGTCCCGGCCACCTCCCGCAGCAGCGGCTCTCACCACAATCGGCGCTCCTGCTTCCGCTTCCTCCCCTCTCGGAAGCTCTTCCTGGTCGGCGCCAAGGTGCGCCTCGCCCAACCACCTCCGCGGTCATGCCATAGCTGACCTGCACGAGGCCGAGATGAAGTGCTCCGGTAAGTGCAAGAGTTCATTATATCCTTAGCTCCTCAGGTTCCTCGGTCATTTGTCAATTTCTTGTGTACCTTGGAAAAATACATGTATATTTTCAATTTCTAAGTCTATGACTAGAAGAGATGGGCAAAATCAGTGCGGGTCATCGCGTCTCAGGTTTAAATTTGTGTGAATCTTGCTCGTATATCCAAAATTTTGGAAAGGAAAGGGAATCATATTCTTCTGGAAGTCCAGCTCTATTTTTCCAGTCCAGTATAGGGCACGTATTATTTTAATTGCATCTTGACTTTTCCTATTTCCAGCTTTTTTAATAAGTTTGTGGAAGCCTTGTCGATACTGAGCACCCAAGACTGTGGCATCAAATTTTTCCCTTATTTAAAGGTGTCATTTATAGCCTAGTATCAATTCTCTGTTAACTACTTCTTACCTCTTCTAACATGCAAAACATTATTTCCATTCCTGCGCTTTCATCTTTATTCAATTCGTACTCATCGGTGGGAATGCCATACTTTTGTCCCGAGGTGCTTTGAACCTGGCGCTACAATTGAAATTCCTTTCTTTGGAAGCTTAAACTTTTCCACGCTATGCATTGCCGTAAATATTTCACTCCCAGGATTTTCTTGCCTTTTGGATAGTTTTTATTATTTTTATACTCGTAAATATATCTTCTTTTGTCCTCAAGTTTGTGTGCTGCGTTTCCTTTTAATTAGTTCCATCACCTTTTCTGTAGTCCAATTCAACTTCTTAATTTTAGGTTGTCTTCTAGTAATAGCTTTAATTGCGGATTACAGTGATTATAATATGACATTTTTATATTTTTACTATACCGAGCTCGTCATCGGCATTTTGTTATAAATTTTTTTTAAGAACTTAGAGGCGAGCGAGTTCCACTTAAATTTTCCAACCTGTCTTATTCAGCTTTCTTTTAATTTCTTCAGATAACGCTTAATGATTGCTGTCTTATGATAAATAAAATATTATAATTAATAATTATATGGATATTATTATGATATATTGAATTATATATGATAATAATTAATAATCTGCTGTTTTTCGTCGATAATAAAAATTAATCAGGTATTAATCAACATTTTTATTTTTCCCCTCTATAATACGATGTACCAGATGTATTAAAACATTTCTGTATTATAATTACACTTTTTTGAGTTAATTCTTTTACGCAAAACTAGTGAAAAAAGAAATCCATTACACTGTCCATGATTCTTAGGTTGTTTTTATCATTGAAATATGCATCCCTGCCCACAAAATATTAAGGGAATTAATATATTTTTTTAATCTTGTGATCCTGAGAAGCATTAGCATATGTAAATCAAGAATATGTTTATTTCACGAAAAAATCTTTTTATATTTTACTTGTCTCAAGCTTACTTCAGCAATTAAATAAAATTCAGAGCAGCGATAAATATTTCCTTCAAACATAAGCGCCTCATTCGCGGTACATTAGATATCTCCTTCATCAAATTCCGCACACGAACGTAACTCTATCCGGCGTTCCCTTAAGTACACACAGAAAATGGTTAATTCATTCGTTAGTGAGAGGAATTCGAGAAGAAGTCCAACGTACCGTGGAAATGTAAATCGTATTCAACAGGTAAAATAGGGAGTTAAATGCTCTATCTCTCTCTCTGAAAGGCAAGGTGCGTAGGGCACACTGGTGAGAGGTAATGCCGCAGAAATTGAGACGCCGGGGGAGAGTGGGTAGGAGAATGAGAACGTGGCAGGAGGAGGCGGCATTAATGGTCTCATGAGTCTTGGACCGTTATCCTCCCGCGCCCCCCGCACCACTCCTCGGGAGGGGATTTGAAAGGGATGGGCTGGTTGCATATGGCGATTGCTGCGCGTTGGACCGCAAGATCTCCATCTCCAAAGCGGCTCACTGTTGGAGGTTTATTTCTTTGTTCCAGGTTTATTTTCGAGTTTATGCATGCTATACTGAACTCTCAACATTGACGGGTATAGAAATTGTGAAATCTCTTATCACTAAAGTTAAAGATTGCCGAATATGTTGGGTAAACTATTTAAGTGGCTTAGTAATCGTTTTGTTAGATTCATTTTCTAATGAACAGTTTTCGTACAGAAATGTTCTCCGTATTGGTATTTTGGATGACATTTTTCTAGTTTCCATATTGTTTGGAAATATAGCGTGATAGCGTGAAACATTCTATTTATATTTGGTAGAATCCGTCTAAATGGGATTTCATCTTGAGCCGTATTTGATTGTGTAATTATTATTTGCGAATGGCCAGTGAAAAAATAACCTTTTATAAGCTATAGGGTCATATGTGTTTGCTTTTGTGTTATAGTAAATCCATATTGATATTATCATTGATCATTTTAATAATGCAAAATGATCTGCCCCAAAGTGGCTGAAATTTAATTGGAATGAATTGAAAGAAGTTTTGGATGATGGATCTTGTTTATCTTGTATTATAAATACTATAATATACGTACCATGTAATATATATTAAATGTAATATATCATGCATAAATATTGATCAAAATTATATCTTTTCGATTGAGATGCATATCTAAGTAAACGTATACTTCTTTGAATAACATCTATTGTTTTTTCTACGCAGAAATAGCTGTAAAAATATTCTCTCTTGTGCAAAAACAGTTTCAAGCATTCCAAATGACATTGGGAATAGAATGGGAGGCTTTTCAGCCAAGTGTAAGTTGATGGAGAGTAATTATTTTCTTTCTGGGAAACCCTGAGGTTCTCCATTGAAAACACCAAGTGTTATTCTAGCAGGCGTGAACGTATTGTCGTGGTAAAATGCCTTGTCCTTAACCCAGGATTCCTCTCTCTCTTCTCATATACGTGCGAGTGTTAAGTATATAAGCATCCGAGAGGGTATTTAGATAGCATCGAAACAATAGCTAAGCTTTTCCAAGTAGACTGAGGGAGTTCGCAGGGAGCTCTGAGCCCTGAGTTGGAAGGTGGATTTGTAATAGACAGTATTAATATGACAACCTGAGGTGTATTACGAATAAAACTGAGGAGAAACAATTGAAAGCATTGCATAATGCCTGTGGTTTGTTTTTAATTTGAGTTTCATATTGATCAAGCTAATGGTTTACTAGAATTCCATTTTCATAGTCCATCACTCTTCTGAAAGCGTTTGCATTGTGTAATCCTACCGTCACAATTGAGGGTAGGTGTCATTCAAAGTTGTTTTTATCAAATCTACAGTTTCGCTAGATAACCATATTTAGCATTAGAAATAATTCCAATATCTTCTCTTTTAATCTGAGGAAGTATTAATTTGGGAATCAGATCTAGATCGGTGGTTAAATTAATATTAATAGCGAGACAATAGCGTGATTTGCAGCATACTTCTCCCAAATGAGAGCGTTCAATAAATTTCGCTTGACCCAATAACTACTTTAAAAGCGTATTGGCATGGTATCGACGCCAAAATAATTCTAACCAACTCATCGCTACGCTACAGTTGGTGCATTTTTTCGATTCGGCATTTTTTCTACCCTTCGTATATGCTGGATAGGTGAAAGTTGTGGGACCGTAATTGCTAATTTGTGAGCGCACTGGGGGTAGCTTTTATTTTCTTCTGTACCCCAAGACCCCGAAGCTCACCACATCCCTTTATCTCTCCATCCCTCCTCGTTCTCTTTGCCCCGAGGTTCTCTCTTCTTCTCCATTCCTCTTTCGTTCTTTTCCTCCCTCGCCGCCACTTCTACCCTCCGGCACCGTTCATCCCAATTCCAAAATTGGTCTGCTTATTTTTTCAAGTAGTTTCGTTTTCCTCTGTCTCTTGGCTCTCTCTCTCTCTCTCTCTCTCCCCTATCCGTTCCCTTCCTATTTTCTTCAGTGATATACATCTCTCATATCTCTCGCTTTCTGTTGAAGGTGCCTTAGGTCACCATTGATCCCGTTTTAATCCTTCTTTCAGTCGAATTTTCATGTAGCCTGAAGGGATCCAACGTTCTAGTGGTATCAAAATCGACGGACAGTGATAATGTGTATGATAAAAGAAATTTATTTATGTGTTGTATTAATTAATCAAAACATGTGAAAAAGGAATTAGGTTTTCACACGCATTCACTGGGAAGTGTATTTTAAACCTTTCTTGTGGCTATGAATTTATTCAAAATGCTGGTTTCATCTGATTTGAAAACCTTTAGATATTGTTTCATTAAATTATATAGCTTATTTTTAGTGTTTTATTAGTATTATAGTATTATTATCATATTAACTTGGTATCTTACGTACAACTTCGTAAGGAAAGAAATTTTGTTCATATTTAGAAGAGAAATGGAATGAATCAATTTAAAATCTCAGTTTTAAAATTAAAGTAAAAAGTAAGATCTTAAGAGAAAAAATTGCAGGGTATTGTTTACTCTTGGCTTAAAAATTCATCCATGAATCATATAATGTATATATTCGTTAATGAAATTGGTATCTCTATCCAGTTCGAAAACCATGGGGTCAGTCCCGCCGCACTGTGGACAACTTCACGTCAAAGTGTGCTCTTTGGGCACCGTCAATTATCTACATCTTTTCATTACTCGGCTAATCCTTTTTCGTCCAGCTTATTTCTCTTCCACACAAACCTGCTGCCTCTGCTTATGTTGTCGAATGAGTTTCCCCGTCTTCTTTCCCAGAATTTCCGCGTTCTCCACACACCAACACAGCGGGTCCGTTCACCCTTTGTCATCCCTCATAGCTTTCCACCCTTCCCTCATTCTTTCTCTCTCTCTCACTCTCTCTCTCTCTCTCTCTTTCTCTCTCTCTCTCTCTCTCTCTCTCTCTCTCTCTCTCTCTTTCTCTCTCTCTCTCTCTCACACACACACACACAGACACAATCACGGAAAAGTTGGTTCACTCATACTTTTAGTGAGTGAGTTGCATTCCCTCTTCCTTGTGGAAAATCCACGAAAGCTTTTCAATTTCCTCTTTCTCAATCACTTTCTTTTTAATGGCATAAAAGGACATGGTAGTATTGTTTCCCAATCATATTGGACAATCATTTCTTACGTACATTCTTTGAATCAAAGTTTTATGAGGTTGCTGAGGAGGCTAGTTTTATATTTAATACTAATTTTTATGTATAATTTATATACTTGTCTACATTTCGTAACGTTCTTATTGCCACTATTTTAATATTATTAAGTTGTGCCGGGCTACATCTTTCGTCTACTTTTCTTTGAATCAAATTTCAATAGATTTCTCATTTATTCCTAAAGAAAATGTGGTTAACTCCTTTTTTTGATTTTATTCACACCACCTTTTATTTAAAAAAACAATATCTAATCACTTTTTTCCTTACACGTTAAAATTTTAATTTATCTCATCAGACGTCCGGAGAATGAAAAAGTACACGAGTAGTTATTGTCACACTGCAGCAAAGTAGATAGATATATGGATAAACGTCTTTATTCGGACGAAATTGGGTCCCGACTTGTATTTAATCCTTCATCAAGTACACGGCAATAATAATAAGAGGAAATATATGAGTATGGGTGGAAACACCTCTGTCAGCCGTAACCAGGTCTTGAACCTGAAATCTTGGCCATGTCGAATAACTTTGACATTCAGCTTATAGCTAATGCGGAGGCATCGTTGTAAGTTATCTGATTTAAGTTAATTTTGAAAGTATGTCATTACATTTCATTTGGCTTTCATCCTCTCTCAAACGTTTATTATTGCATCTGCTTGCTTTCCCATGGGGAGGTTTCCTGAGCAGCTGAATGTAAATGACATTAAAATCTAATGAATTTCGCTGAAGTTATCTCCGATGGTAACTTCTAGGCGTTCGAAATTTCTTTTGTTATGACTTCATTGCTGAATGTTGGTAGATTCCAATCGGTTTGAAGCATCAGTTAATCGCTGTGGAATTATGATAAAATTTAAATGACATCATGAATTCGTAATCTCGTCGAAAGTATTATTTGTGCTTAACTCGCGATAGATTTTTGTTTTTCCTTCAATTTTGTAATTCCGATATATTCTCTACTCGTCGCATTCCAAATTTGAGTTCTCTTCCTCGCGGCTGATTTTTCCATATACCTTCCGATAGCATTATGTGTAGTTTTCATTCTCTCTCACTTTTTTTCCTCGCCGCATTTCCATAATTTTGCTCGTTTGTCCGCCGCTTCCAATTCCATTTCTTCCTTTATTTTTCTCATCATCGTCGTCGTTCCTCTCTTTCTGTTTTAACGCAGCCGCTCTTCTCCGCCACCTTCCGAGCCTACGACGCGACATCCCTTCCCACTTTCCTTTGATGGAGGGAAGAGGTTTGCGCGTGTCCTCTGGAATGACCACGTTTTCCCACAGACGACAAATAAACCACCCTTACTTGTCATTTGTCAGCGGAGGTGAGGGATTCGGTGGCTCCTTCCCTTCGCACTGTGCGTGGTCTCAGTATGACCATTCCTTTTCATAAGTCACCTCTGCATCCCCTTCCCTCCATCCATCCCCGGTATATATGGCTTATGTCAAGGTGCATGCTTTCAGATAAATGACTGGCAATCATTATAATTTAGGTTAAGTAAAAGATATGAGTCCAAAATTTTAAGTCATAATTCCAAATCATAAATTCAGGTTCTACCTTGCACGCTTTTGGAAACTTCTCAGGAGAGCTCCTTGTTAGTCACGAATCGTTTTAATTACCAGGTTTTATTATAACATGCTGATTGATGAGTGCTTGGTACCGTGTACACAAATACAGTCCGTGAAAGAAATTTGGGGGAGTTAAGCGTTGATGAACTTGAATACTACCGCCGTTAGAAATTTCTATTCGATATATTCCCGTATATTTGTACCTTTAATGAGGCCACCCGCCACTGCTAATATCTTGACAGCCGTCTTACCCTTTTGCCTCACCTTACTGCCTTTTTTTCTTACCTTTCTGTCATACTTTGTCATTACTTTTATAAAAGTAACATAACAAGCATAGCACTTAAGAAAATATGTACTTAATGCCCATGTAAATTCTCAATGTAATGTTAGCTAACAAAATAGCTGAAAGTTTTGTAACAAGAGGGAAAAGCCAAAGCAGATACCTTTCGCTTTTGTTGCATAATCATTTAAACTATTAGTTTTTCCATTCGATGTCTTCAGGCTCAACTTTGTGGAAATCCATTATCACTGAAGTGAAAATACCGATATATCCTTCCACTCAATTTTATTCGGTACCTGAGGATCACGCCGATGCGTCGAAACTAGTTGTACCGAATAAAATTGAGTGGAAGGATACACTGGTATTTTTAGTTCGGTGATAATAGTTTTCCGACTTCTACCGGATATTTCCTCTTATCGCAAGGATTCTTATAATATTAAAAAATTCTCCTGCGACAATTATCACATGTAATCAACTTTCATCTTATTTGATTAAGAGCAAATTGGAATACCGAGTCGCTCGAATTGATTTCTTATTTCGGTCTCTTAAGAAATATTTCCAACGACATTTGTAATCAATGGTTTTCTTACCTCCCTCATTGCTGTCAGCGATCGTTGTTCAATGTCATGGACTGTTTTCGATTCGTTGCACGAGAAAGTATAGTCAAATATGAACATTTCGCCCAATTGTAATCAGTCGGTTTCTAGGCATATGACCTTTTGTCCCCAGGAAACGGGACCCTTTTCCCGTCCCCCATCACTCTGCCTCATATTACGGCCGAATCCCGATTACCCGTACGGCTGTCTTGCCCTTCGCTGCACACACTTTCATTGACGTTGTTTTCCGAAGTCCGAACCCCGGAACCTGTGAGAGAATCGTGGACGGGAGGAGGAGGGGGCGTGGGAGTGGGTTTCGGAAGCAAACTTGCCTCTGGCTGAAGCTATAAAAGGGAAGATGAGTGGGCGGAGAAAGGAATAGTGGGGAGGCGAAGACGTTAAAGGGAGGCGTATTAGACGACGAGTCGGTGACATCAAGTCTACCGGAAGGAGTGGCGAGAGGGATTGGGCGGCTGGCTTGTGGAATAGGCCAAGGGGCCCTGAGGCGGGGCTGGGTGGAGCTGGAACGGGTGCGTGTGGTTGTGCGTGTCTGTGGAGAAAGTAGTAAGGTCTAGAGGAAGAGGGAGACGATGAGACGGGGTCATCCTCGTTCATCCACTGGACTGCTGGAGGAGAGATTCTGGAATATATAGGGAAACTTCCTTAATCGGATGTCTCCCAATGGCGGCCACCAACATCTCTTCATAAGTTCTTCATTTTAACCGTTTAGAAAAACCTCTTAAACCTTAACATTTAGTTTATGGGACAATTTAAGATGTCTTATCTTCTGTTAAATAATTCCATGGAATGGTCCCCTTTTCTATGATAAATGATGAATTATTTCGAAGTACTCATATTTCTTGCCTCGCGCAGCTTCTTTAAACTATTTTACCGGTTTGATACTGATGAATACATTTTTGAAGATCTTAAAGAATGATTTGTAAAAAATAGTTTACGGCAGTTAATTTAAAAAAAAAATAATAATATTTCAAATGAAGAGGAAGTTGATTCTATTGAAAATCTTACGTTAGCAAATATTATTAATCCCAACAGTTGAACTTGCTAGCAATACTCATTGAATACTGAGTCCATTCTGACTTGCGTAGACGTACGTATTTGCTGAATATTAGTAGAGTGTCTGAAATTAAAAAGGAACGAATTTATGGCCCATTTACACAAGCCAATTATGCAGTTATGTACATAATTATATGCTTCTCGGGAAGACGTATATATCAATTGCTCATATGTAGGACCATACACATAAAAGAGCAGATTAAAATCTTTGAACTAACGGCTGCGCGCACTGTAATATATTCGTATGTTATCGACTGATCTACACCGCGAATATTACTCATTCGAGAAACTCCTCGAGCTTGAGAGAGAAAGATCCCGTTTGAATAGATTCCAAGTTTCATTTAAAACGTAAGCCATTTTCTCTGTGTTTCTTAATTTTAGTTATCTATTTAAGACTCAATATATATGTTTAAAATTTATATTTTGGCTTAATTATAAGCGATGATTTAATGCTATTTAATCCAACAGATTCGGTAGTGTGGGGTCTTATGTTTGTAAAGTAACAGAGATGGTGGGATATTGAAATTACGGAAAGGTAGATTTTGAAAACAGTTTTAATAAATCACGCCACATCAGTGATGTATACGCATTAATTCAAGGACAATATTCGTCTTTTAAGGAATTGAAATATGTCCATGTAGTGAAATGGGACTGGATCTGAAAGGTGTAGCGTATTGTGAACACCAATCTAGAAATCATAGAAAATTCATTAATTTTCAGGTGCTGCACATAAGAATGATTAATGTTCGAAATTCGACGGGTAATATAATCTCAAGTAGAATGTCTCAAGCGATCCACGTATCGTGATGTAAATATCCAATATCACATTCATAACTCGCATAGCAATTTTCATTCTGGATGCGGAATTCCGCTTTGTTTTACGTTACGTCGTATTTGATAAATATTCTCTGGCATTTGAAAATATCTCGACAGTGTGAAACCCCATCGTCTCCACGTGAAATATAGTGATTTGGAATATGTAAATATCGATATGAACGAAGTTGGTCTGCATCCTCTTCACCTTCGTATTATTTTAAGACCCGAATTTGGAACCGCTTCGCGCAGCCAAAATGTTACATGTATCCATCACTCTAATCGGGTGTAAGATTGGCCTGGGTAGTACGTAATCTGTGTGCAATCCACGTATTCTGGGCAAAGGGCCCAATTTCTTCACTCTTCCATGGCGAAGCTGCAGCTTCCCAGAAAGAGTTCGTATCCAAGAAATCAAATGTAGATTTCGGAACGCATCAACTGGGACTCGTACCTAGGGCAGTCCAGTCAGTAGTCCCATGCTTTGCCCACTAGTTAGGTCACTGACATCACGTGGACAAAGTTTCACATCGCAAAGCATCAATTTCACGACGCAATGAGATATCGCGCGATGAGCGCGGTCGTTTCCTGAGCCCACGCGGCGTATGGCTTGCTCTCGCCGGTATGTGAGGCGGATAGACCAACGGGGGAGAGTTCTCCGTGTCCCGAGGTGTAAGGGAGAGGAGGAGAGGTTTGGGTCGGTTGGAAGTGGCCGAGGGGAGAGAGTGAGTGGGCCCGCGAGGAGGCGCGGCGGCGGCGGCGTTTTAGTGGGCGTGGCAGTCGTGGGCGTGCTCATCCCAAGCGATTGAGATTGATATGGGTCGAAAGACAATGCGCCCCTCCGAGGGGGGAAAGGTCAATGGGGTGACGTGGTCGGGAGTCGCGGTGGGTAGTGTGGGGTCTCCTGTACGGGGGTGGAAGGGGGGATCTTCTGAGGAGGAGGCACACGAACTCCTGCATCCTCCGTGGAGGGCGGGGGAGAAAGAAGGAACCAAAGGGGAGGCGGGCAGGTACGCTCGTGTAAACGATGCGTATGCATGTTCCCTTTCTTTTTGTCCTCTGAAGGACGGTGAATGCACACTAGGTGGAGTTGACTCGTAAAGGAGAGGAAGTCGTTTGTAAGGGGACGAGATTAAATAAAGGGGAGAGCGGGGTGGAGGGAAGGGAGCCCGAGGGGTGTGGCGCAGGTTTTCTGTCGGGGTTTCTGCGAAGGTCGCCATGGTGGAAGGCGCGGACTAGGAGTTCTTAAAGTTAATGGCTCGAGTGGAATCTCATCTCTTCCATTGCTCAGTCGCGAGACCGCAAATAGGAGTGCTGAGGCCTGGAATTATACCTGCCTGGGCATTTTGTCTGTTCTCAGTTATCCTCTAGAACACTTTACTGGATTTATGTTATCACTCGTAAAAATCTCACATATTTTATAATAAAACTCCCATTTGAGGGGCATCTGGTGGTTTTTGCAATCAATGTTGAAACTAATCTTAATCGAAATACTCACGATTTTTAAAAACTGGAACATCCTCCAAGCTGATGAAAGTTTTTGATATAATTCAATGCCATTGGAAACTTATATAATCATTGTTGACAATTTTATTCAATAGTCCTCTACAAAATTTGTATTATGGTAAGTCTTTGTTGAAAGATATGTAAGTACTAGTACTTTCTTACCTTCAAAAATTTTTGGCAGTACCCATCGTATGTTTTATTTTAGATAAATTGTCTTAGAATGCCGTTGATTAAAATTGAAAAATATTATGCTTCTTACTAGCATAAATCACAGAAATAAATTTGCGGGGCTAACGGAACAATTACACGAAAACAAACTGTTAGAAAAACTTGATCCTGTGTGAAATAGGTCAGGTGTGTCAGGAATTACTGGTACAGCGATATTTAATTTTTTATTCGTAGCTCATTATTAGTCATAGCAAAGTTTGTGGTGGTCTTGATGGGCCACATGTTATTTTCAAGTGTGTAAAAGTCACCCAAATTCTGTACAACTAAACAAATATGACCCAACTTACCTGTTAAATGGCCTAACGGTCATTTTTGTCTAATTTAGATCGCCACTAGAAGTTTTTTTTTTACTTTTCTACGTCTGGATCCAATTAATTTCTGCTTGTCATTCTGCCGAGTTTTTCGTTGATATCTCCCAGTGGAAGTTGAAGTGGATCCAATGTGGATCCACGTGAGCACTCGAAGAATATTAATGGTGTTTCTAAATGCAAAAGGCAGCGCCAGTCGGGGACGGACATCGTCGGAGGTGGCGGGCATGTCGGGGTCGTCGTCTGTAAACATTTCACGTTTCACGACGGAAGCGCAAGCCCGCGCTCCCAAAACGATCGCATTTGCACTCGGTCATGTCCGCATGCATATGCATGCTGCCAGAGATGAGGGGTGGGATTTAACGGATGGAGTGGAGATGGACGAATCCATTTGGAAAATACTGAGTATCCCCCTTAGTTTCGTCCGTCATCGCGTCCATAACCTCTCCCACCCCACTTCCTCTCCAACCTGCTAAAGCTCCTCGACCCATGGTTCCCCACGCCCAGCACTCTTCCGCCCTTCTCATAGAGCCGGATAATACTGCTCCTATCACGTCACCGAAAAGGGCGGAATGGCTTTTGGGGAATTTGGAGGAAACGCGTCCTTTCCCCCGTCATTCCGTAAATAGGGCGGAAAAATGCCGTATAGAGAGGTTTATAGAGGGGAGACAGTGGGAAGGAGACAGGTAGGGAACGAAGCCAAAGGCATTTTTGGACTGAGCGAGGTGCTCTCTGAAGAATACCTGCGGTTGTTGGGTGATATTGGTTCCAAGATGGATCGGTTATTTCTTATCCAATGGCCCCTTCACACCGAGCTCAAAAGACAGAAATCTTTGAGGGGTTGGTTGCGCTCATGAAAGAGGAAGAGATATAAATTTAATTTTCAGCCCCAAGGATTTCGGATGATCTGCTGCCAAACTCTATCCCCTGTCCACAAACGCCTACCGTCCTTGAGAAAATTCCCCATACGATTTCCGCGCAAAGCGTGTTATAGCCAATGCATATCTAGCAGCCTTCCTTGCAAGCATTCTAGACATTCAATGGCTGAAAATTAGCAATCGCAGACATGGAAAGCAATCGCTTGTCCATATATTTATTTTGCTTACTTAGTATACATATATCTTCGTGTCTCCTACGCTTTTAAGGCTACTATTATTAGATTGAATTTCCTCATTCTGAGCTTTCTATTTTATTTTTCCTCGTTTGCTTTTTCTTCGTCGATTCAATCGAACCTCAAAATGTACTCGTATTCATTGCATTAAAATTTGTTCGATAGGCGTATTTTTCACTCGCTCTCAGTAACGCGCTTTTTAATCATCGGGTCCTAGCGTGAGATATTCATCAGTTGTCTGTAGCACCACCTTTTTTTGGCTTCTTTCTACTTAATTCTTGTGTAACCCGTTCTTTTTGACACCCCTATGCTTGTATCCACGAGGCATTTCCCTGATTTTTTATTGCATGTCTGTGTTGTTTGCTTTTGACCCTTCTTTGTTTGAGCTAATTTCTTAGCTATGAGATATTTTCCTTTGGTGTGAATTTGGATTGGTTTTTGTAGTTTTATTAAATGGTTTTATCTGAAAGTTTCAATTAGCACCCAGAAGGTAACATTGGTTTCTAAGTTCCTTATGTGCGTTGAAGTTTTAATGACAACGAGCTTTTTCCTTTGCAAAGAGTCTTTAGTTTCCCTCGGAAAGTTTTACCAATAAAATGTAGTGAACGAAGAGCTTTTCCGAAAGAAACATGTTTATAGCATGCTGTCCACTTCTTTTTATTATTACTTATATTTAATCTTAATTACCACCTTCACGTGTTGAATTGCATCTACCGCTTTTTTGCCCTTGATAGCTTTTCTCGTGATCCTGTTAATGGCTCCTTCACTAATTTCACGCTTCGAAATCCCAAGTTTTTTTTCATACCTTCATAAGAAAATCTTTACTGCCATTTCCTTTGCCTAATTTCCTAAAATCTTTATTGCTTTGTATGAAATGAAATTGTTAATATGTCTTTCGTTTATCGAGGTCTGTATTTTTCTTTTTCCACTGTATTGTTTATAATAGCACTAAGTAGAGATAAAAATGCTACTGCTGGCCTCATCCCCTTTGTTTGAGCCCTTAAGATGTCATGACGTGTCCTGCCTTGATTTTTGCCATTGTTTTATATAACTTTCCTCGCTCCCCATAAATCGCGTAACACATCTCATATTTAATGTCGCTTAGTTGTACTTTTAATAAATATTCAATTTTGATATTTCTTTCGGAATACCGAGCATAGCATTTATTCAGTAAAACTTGTTGTCCTTTATGTAATGTAAGTTGTTTTCAATGGTTTATGCGATACTTCCAGCGTGATAGTATCATTCATTTAATCATTGGTATAAGTAGCAAAGTGAGAAATCATGTATGTGAATATTTTGTTGAGGATCTCTGCGAAATGCGATTATTTCTATCAAAAATGAACACGTGAGCCATAGGGACTAATTCCCTATGCAAGGCCACGCATGAGTGGAGTATATGGTGTAATATTGTTGCAGTAAAGTTCACATTTGTAAAGATCTAGAAATAAAACAGATTTTCACTATATATATATATATATATATATATATATATATATATATATATATATATATATATATATATATATATATATATATATATATATATAGAGAGAGAGAGAGAGAGAGAGAGAGAGAGAGAGAGAGAGAGAGAGAGAGAGAAAATCTGTTTTGTTGCGACCCATATATGGGTCGCGGTGGTCCAGGGGGTAGAGCGTTGGTCTACTGACCGGAGGGTCCCAGGTT
This sequence comes from Hetaerina americana, assembly GCF_022747635.1. Lineage (NCBI taxonomy): Eukaryota > Metazoa > Arthropoda > Insecta > Odonata > Calopterygidae > Hetaerina > Hetaerina americana. The sequence goes on from NW_027287095.1 coordinate 41,743,325, forward strand.
CGCTTCCCGGGCATGGCACTCTGGGCACTCTGGGCACTGGGCACCTGCAGCTCCACCCAAGCTATGTGATTTTTTCGGGTACCAGGTCTTCCTGGGAAACCATAACCGGTACAGAGAAAGGACATACCCCTACCCTGTTGTTTGAATATATATTATATATATATATATAACAAAGATATGCTATTTATATGTAAAAATATTTTGATCAATGATTCTGGTAGCATCAATATACAATTTTCGGCGATTGTTGCTTTTATATTTCTGTTCATCTTTAAAATTTTTGCTGAGCATCTACACCCTAATTCATGATTACCCGCGTTGAAATTTTGGTTACGATATTCAGCGACTCAAAGAGAAAATGTGGTTCAAATCACTGGCCGAAGTACGGGAGAAGAAAACGGATCAGAGATATAAAAAACTGAGGGATACAAAAGATGAGGTGAGGAATTCCCTTCACCCAGTCGCAAGGATTGCATCTTCGGTAACTCGTGGCATTTCTTTCAAATAATTAAAATCCCGTATAAGTAAATGAAGTCAATTTCACATTATGTGATAATATGTCATCTTGTTAAAATTTAGTGGTAATTTTCCCCAAAAATAGTATAAGAAGTGTAAATGTTGAAAGGAAAAATTCTTTTAGGTTTACATGGAGGTGTCAGCTTTATTAGTTTCACTTTTTTGAGCTGGAGTCCCTTGATTATTTTAATGGATCTTTCCGCCTCGATGTTTGACACGTCATGCTTACGTCGTTGTCCTAGCACAAATTACTACACTGACTGTGACACTGAAAGAGGTCCTCTACATATGCCTAGATAACGTAACATCCAAACCTTTTGCGTGGAAAATCAGTCGACTTTTCTCCTACGTCCTCTTCCCCTTCGCCCGGGCTGATACGGCGGCGTGCTCGCTCGCACGAACGCGTACGCCCGCGTTATGTTTTACCGGAAAGAAAAGGGGTTTCCGTGTTGAGAATCGTGGCAGATGACGCAACCCCCGCCACCTTCAAAAGAATCTTTAATTTCCCCTCCACACACACACGCCCATGCAGGAATCCACCCCAACCCTTTGCATCTCTCGCGCCAGATATCTCGGTCCCATCATCTCGTCCCCATCCCGGCTCCCCTTTAGGTTAGACACTCCGCTGCCGGCGACAAGGCTTGTAATATGAGGGTGGGAAACAGGGTGAGAATAGGTGGAGGAAGATATATCCCTCCCCCTCTTCATCTCGTTTCGTTCTGTTGTTTCATCTCTCTCGCTCTCTCCTCCGCGAATCTCCGTTCGCCCACTCACTGTCTCGGCGGAAGTTCACTCGGGAGGACTAACGCACCAGCGACTAGCACGGCATTCACCACCCTTGACACTAGTCGTCGAGTCGAGAACATACATACGCACACACGGCCGCTTTCCCTTATCTCTCTACCCCCCCCCCCGTCCTTCGGAGAGCGTGGATCCGTAAATGAGGAGCTGCTAGAGCGGGAGGATATTAAGGTGTCGCCCGAGATCGCTGTTGAAGGGTCGTGCGACACGAGATGTCACCCGCCTTTTGTCGTTTCCTTCCGCCGAAGCTGACGCGTTTCCTTGTTCCCGTGAGCCGGCGTGTTTTTTTTTCGGCACTCAGTTGAGACGGTTTAATTAAAATTAAATCGAAAATCCAGTCCCGAGAAATTGTCGTCAAATTTGGTGAGGATGAGTGAGTTTAGTGTTTCGCGGCAAGATATCCTTGTTTTCTATCTGCGCCGTGCTCTTCGTTAATGTGCTGTGTAGATAAATACATTTTCTGTATTCGTTCATGCATCATCTACTCGTAAACTATGTATTCATGTCCTAGATATGGATTTACGAGTGAAGATTATGACGATTTTTCAACATTTTCCTCAGTCGATTACGATATTCACAAAAGTCACATCCGTACATGACAAATTACATGACTCACTTCCGTACTTCAACTGCGGAAGAGTGCCCCTTCTGCATTAAAGAAGTGCGAATTTTCCCTGTAAATGCTAAAGTAATTCGATAGTGATGTGTGTAAGCATTGATGGCACCATTTATTGCTGACGAATATCGATGTCATCTTGTATTTGCATCATAGTTGAAACATTTGGAAGGTGAAATAGCAATTCAGAGGACTGTCTTCACCTTTAATGTCTCGCCAATATACTTCCCACCACCTTATTTCCCCTTTGGCAACTGCAATCAAATATTGCATCACAGATATATGTATGCATGGAATCATGGTTGGCACTTGAAATATTTTCTTAGTCCTGATGGTGTCATAATGTTTATGGTATGCGTAAAAAAATCTGGATAGGCAAACATTTCATGCCCTCACCCATTCAAATAAACGGCAGAAATGTAATTTTTCTAGGGAAGCTTTCTTTCGGTTCTTTTGCCCAGAAGCCAGTTCATTCTGAATTTTGACGCCATCGTCCAATTTTGAGTTCTAGGAGTTGCCTGCCCTAAATGGCCCCTCGTAAGTTAGTGACCTGGGCGGCAGTTTACAACCTCTAAAGCGAGCGATTTATGCATTCAAATAATGCACTAGAGAAGCTAATTCCTATCCGGTCCAGATTAAATATTTTAGTCATGAACCACTGACAATCAAAGTTGTGTGATTTTAATAGTCAATGGTCAGTTAATTTCGCATAGTTTAACTTATCATTTCATAACGCCATTAAAAAAAGGGGCCTTGAAGGGCCATATAAGTTTACCTGCGTTGGGGAAAGTCTTTATCATTATTCATTAATACTTGAATTTTCTTCATTTACATAATACCAGTATTCCGATTTTCTATGTATTTACTTTGGAAATAGTTTAATCACTCCAACTTTTTTTTAGATAAGATTGTAAAATTTGAGGTTCATCCTGCTTACAGCATCGAGCATACTTTTAAAATACATTCATTTTTGTGAAAGCCACTCTTCCAGTCTTTCATCCGAGGAGCCTTTGCCGATACTGCATCCTTTTAGCGTGGATGCGGAGTTGGAGAATTTTCCAAACATAGGTGAGGAGGACTGGTGGAAAATCTCGGGTTGGGTATTGCGTGCAGGCCTCGGTCCCAGTCTGCTTGGGAGCGCTTTACGGCCGAGCGCCCAATAAGGGCTAAAGAGGGAAGGGAAGAGAGAGAGAGAGAGACAAAGAGGGAGGGAGCGATAGGATATTGAAACAGCCAAGGGCTGAAGTATAGCGCGCTTTTGCCTGTTTACGCGTGGAGTGTCGTATAGGGGATTTGTATCATCCACCCTCCGCCCCTCCTGCTCCTCCCCGTGCTCCTCGCTCGGGCAACGGACTCTGCAGTGGTGGCCGGGGAACATCTGAGGCGGCGGGTGGAGGAAGGTGATGGAGATGGGAGTAGGGACGGGGGAAGGAGTATATGGGACGTCGAATGGCCTCCGGAATGGACCGAAACCCTACATAAAGGTGATGTACTTCGACAGCCGGGCGGGTGGCGTTACCTTGCTCCGCGCCGTCGGCCATCGCGGTGGGTCCATTGAGTGCGTAACGACGGTGAGGGGGGAGGGAACCTCTCGTGGTTAGTAGGATGTTAATAAGAAAAGGGCGATAACCCCCGCCCCCATCAAATTCACGTAACAGCGCCGTATTTCTCCCTATTATATGAATCCCTGTGGTCCATTAGAGGGGGCGGAGAAAGTTATGAGAAACATCGGCGGTGGTCCGTCATCAGCTTGTTCCATCCATGTTCGTGTGTGTTTGTTTTATCTCTTCGATGCCTTCCTTGTCCTGTTCATTCATCGGTTTCGGGACTAATGTGTGACTCCCTAATTCTAGCCGTCATTAAGTTATTTCATCATTTTCCGTAGTAATTGTGAAGTTTCCTCGTTATTGTCAGAAATGTCACTGTTTCGATAAATTCACGTTCCAATGACGCAGGAAACCATTATAATCAGTGCTTTCTAATTGAATAAATTTTTTCATTATTATCTCCCCGTATGTGCCCGTGTACAGCAGTTTATTAGAGTGTATTCTTTTCAGTATCTCGTCTGATGTATTACACCACTGGATTTGGATGAAAAACATCCGATTTTTTATATCAAACTTAATTATCAGTGTAGCCTTTATTTATCTGTTTTAATGGGACCATTCACCATTTGTTAGTTACTACTGTTTGAGCGAGCGTATTCTTTTTAGTGCAAATGAGTTCATCTTGCCATGCTTTTTAGTTTAGCCTCCCGAAGATTCGATGAGAAGTTTTTTTAGTTCAGTGGAATCCAATTCAGTTTTCTTAACAGCCACATAAAGACACCGTCCACAGTATCGGAATCTTATTTCCTCATAAATCTTTTGTCGCAGAAGTCGGGTGCTTAAGAATCCGATCAATCTCGACAACTATTGTAAAAAAAGTACGATAATTTGCGGACAATATAACTATGCGAGTAGATAAACATAGCTATATTTGAAAATCCAGTTTGGAGAAGGGGAAAAATTAAAGCATCGAGATAAAAAAATTACAAATAACGTAATGATCTATCATCGAATAAATGAAGATGATTTCTAAGTAAGAATGGGCAAAAATAGACTACAATAAGTGGACGAGCTTTAGAATTGAGGAAGCAAAATCAGGAGTCATGAAAACATCAAGAGAGATATTAGTAAGCAGTATAGGAATGGCGAAGAAGGTTTTTAAACAGAAGAAACAACTGCTGACGGCTAAAAGTAATAGCATAGACATAAGGAAACGATTCATTAAAACCAATACATGGAGTTATAAGAGCCAATGGATCTGAGACGTGGACAACACGGGCAGTAGGGAAACAATTAGAAACAATATAATATGTTGATACAGCGTAATGACGGTTTGATGGAGTGTCAGATTCATATTTAATTTTGGCCAAAGAGAGAAATCTAAGAATCGATGGAAATCATATACTTAAGAAGAAGAGGGGAACTTAATGGACGCTTCCTGTGGAACGATAATTTCCTGAAGACCGCAATTAAAATAAACATTAGAGGGGAAGAATTACAATTCAGAGGCATAGACGTATTACGAGAAGACATGGAAAACATTAACGCAATAAACTATGAAGAAATGAAAAGATTGGTATGAACAGCTTGGATGCTACAAACCATTCCGTGAATAGGAGACTGATGACGATGACAGTACAATCCTTCCTTGGTTGTATTCATGTACATATTCAAACTAGTATGATGATTTTAATATGATTGCATTCGGATTAAAAAGAATGAGAATATACTCGAAAAGCAAATCAAATGAATACATGCTAGTGGAATTGATTTTCAGAATGAGACTTAGGAATTAATTTGGAGGATCCAAAATTTTATTCTCCTTTAGTCATTGCACCGCCCATGCTGGATAGCTGAATGTGGTAAGCTTTCTTCCTTTATTCTTGTTTTTTTTTACATAATCCAGAATAACAAAATCCTAAGCGAACGATTTTTTTTAATATTTCTACTTCATAGTCAATGACTCTTACTTCATTATTTTATATTCTATACAGAAACTCGTCTCTCTTCAAGTTCTTCCCCACCCAATCCAGTCCAATTACTTCGGTCTCCCTCCTTTCTTTCTTCATTACATCCATCATCATTTCTTTACATGGGCTTCCTCCCTTCTCTATATGTGTCCATAACGTTTTAAACTCAATCCTAGCGCATTATGTGATGATTTTTGCAGTTTTTTCTCATCATATTTTTTTGAATTTTTTCTCGTAAGCTTAGTTACTAAAAATGTCGACCTGAAGATTCATTTCTATCATATTCATACATGTACATCCTTTTCATTTGTGCCCTCATCTGCCAATGTGTCGAAGTTAAGAACTCCTTTGAACATCTATTCCTCAACTTTACCATTCAACTTCAATCACATAACGATACTTTCTTCCGGTTGCTCAAATCTAATAGCGCCTATTATATGGTCTATTGTTGGCCTATTCTTACACCTACCGTAAATACAGGGTAGGTGAGCTTAACCACTGTTTGAAATTCTCCCCCCACCATTTCTTTTTTACTCCCCTGCACATTTACTATGTAGACTATTGATTGCCGAATCATCTTCTCACTTAAGTTTCTTAATCTATTACTGAATAAATAATAATAATAAATAATAAATGTGAAGTACGATTTGAAAAAAAATAAATATACTAAAAGTTTTAGTCACACAAACAGGAATAATACTTCAGTGCGATTCTTTGGAGCGACTACTAGATCTCTTTTACGAGAACAAAAAATCAGAGACAGCGAATACATCATTAGAGAAGCCTCCCACAGAATTTGAATTCATTACAATGGATGCGTACGCCCATAAATATAGCCAACTAGTCGCTTTCCATGCGGACGCAAACTTACACTTCATTCCCCAACCGAAGCGTTTAACGCGTCGAAATTCAAATTAATCTCGCTGCGGAACCGCAACCTATCCCGTGCTATATTGATCCTCCTGCACGTATTGCGAAAAGCAACATGAACCCCTTTGATGAGAACCCAAAACTCTCGCCCCTCCCATTGCCGGTTAATTCAGCCGTGACATTAACCACAAGAGTCTCTCACTCTGGTACTCGCCCGATCCTTCATTACACCGATGATACAGTGAGCGGTTTTTAACCACCACTATAAGCTTTAGCAGCGCTATGAAACGCACTACCCCTGAATTATTCATGACTAACCCCTAGAATATTACAAGAACGGAGATATTAAGACAGTCGTTTCGCGATTCAATGAAAGGAAAGCGTCTCAATTAATATTTCTTAATATAAATAAATGAAAACTGCATCTTACCTGACTAATTTTTAGAATTTTTTAGATTTTTTTCTAGATTTCATGAAATACATTTGAAAAATTTGGGAACCAATGCTCCATGATGCATAAGATTCTCTAAATGCCCACCACTAAAATTACAACGATTTCAAAAACATAGAACTACCAAAAAAACACTTAAAACATCAAGTGATCACTAGTTTTTTTCGGATATTCGGTTCGCTCGGCCACTTAAATAAGAGGAAAAATATTGTTTGTCAAAAATGGATATCGAATTAAGGCGCGTATAAGAATGGATTATAAATCAGCGACTCTTGTCGGTTATCAATAATATAGTACATCCCAAGAATGGAATTTAAGCACGTCCAAGAGAATTAATACGAAAATTTGGGTTTCCTTTGATTGATATTTACGAACAAACCATGCCTATCTTATGTTAACTATAAAAACTGAGCAAAAACATCCCCTACTACACGCCTCGTTCGAAACCCCGTGGGTAAGACGTATCTGTCGATTGATACATTCCATCATTAATTTCAGATATACTATATAACGCAATTTGGGTTCTTCACCAGCAAGCGAGATTTAGAACGAATGTTACTATGCCATCATTCCTTCGTTGAATTTTAAAATTTCAAAACATCTCAGAAAAATTCCTACCATCCTCCCTGCTTTAGTAACCACTTTTTCCCGCCGTATTTTACCTCCCCGAGGACTTTATGCTCGATTGGGCGCCCTTTCGCAGCCCGGAGAAGGCATTTACGAGTCCCACCCGACCCAGTCTTTCTTTTTCCCTTATCGGGAAAGCATAAGGGGGGGTAGGGGAAGAGGTTGAACGAGAGAGAAGGGTGGAGGACGGCGGGGAGGGATCGGGGGAGATCTCGGAATCGAGAGTGGTATGCGGGGGAGAGACGGCAGGAGGAAGGGGTTGGGAGGACCGCAATGGGGAGTGAGGCAGAGAGAGAGAGAGGACACGGAGACGAGAGGAGCAGGAGAAAGAAGGAAAAAAAGTTATTTGAATTTGAACGTGAACGGAATCCTTACGGGCGTGACGTAGGGCGCGGTTCGATTTTTCATCGCTAGAGGAGGAGTACTTGAGGGGCGGGAGGGGCGACTAAGACAGCGCCATCGGAAATGGGTGCGGAGGGGTTTTATAGGAAGTAAGAAAACAATGAAATTTCGGTGTTTTTTTCTCCCTTCTCCCCGACGGGCCCAGAGGGCTCCTACTCTCCCTTTGGCCTAAGGACAAGACATTGGAATCGCATCAGGTTGGAGGTATAAGGCCATCCAGCGGAATTGATGGAGCGCTGTTTCCTTCTCTAACACGGGGGACAATGAAGGGACTCCTAGGAGGAGGGAATATTGTTTATTTATTATTTTTACTGCCTACTTTTCGTACTATTGCTAACAGCATCAATATATGCCGTCGGAAATCGATCGAGGAGCTAAAGCGTGTTAACAATACTTTTAGTAAGTAGATAGCATAGAGAAAGGCAAAAAGTTTTACCTTTAAATTTTCGATAGAGATTTAAGCTTTATGTCCACAAAAAGTTGTCCTCATTGGTAGAAACATATCTCAAATATATTTCAGCCATTCTTAAGTTTCTGTTAATATTGAATAATCCAAATGCAGGCATCGTATTTATCTTCTCTTCAGAATAAGCAAAATTCTGTATTAATATTTCTTCTCCGGACTCCATTAAAAAAGAATAATCTGTACAAGTAATGTGGGTTAAGACCTGTTAAGTTGCAGGTATGACATTATCTGAGAGTGTAGATTATAGCCGACAGATTTAACTACCGGATAGATAAAAATTCAATTGAACTGTAAACAGCTTTTAAACTAATGAAAGAAAAAGTATTTTACAATCATTATTTAAGAATATCAACCCATTAACTTCCATTATTTAATTCTTGTCCCACTTGCAAAGACAATTAAATATATATATATATATATATATATATATATATATATATAATATGGGTATACATCAACAATATATACGTACATATAATATGTATATACATTAAATGTATTATATATGTATGTATATATATATATATATATATATTCACACACATACACACAGAAATATATACATACATATCGCCATGAGTAGCACCTGCTTTATGTGGCGTCATGCATACTATTCGTAACCGTATGTTTAATACAAATAAAAGTACATGTAAAACCAAAGAGTATATAATTCATCGTTTGCAAACATCTCTAAAAATAATTCTGACTGAGAAGATGGCATTCCCAATTTCCTCTTCACAGTGCACGATCACTTCAGAATATTAGCGCCGCAGCAGATCAATACGAATAAACCCAGAGAAAGCTGTAGAGCTCACCCGAGGCATTAGGACATGGCCTCGATCACAGGGCCGACGGACTCAGTAAACCACCGGACGTGGTCACTCAAAACTCTAGTCTACTCCCCTGAATGTCTCTAGGCTGTCCAGGAATATCGAAAAGCTATTTCCGGGGAGAAAAATGTTCCAATTTTCCATTATTTCCCTCACAGTTATTACCTTGCAATTTCCACCTCCTTTCTGTTTACAATTCTTTTTTTTTTCTTTCATCGTCCCGTCCTTCATTCTCCCCTTATGTCGACCTCCTCTATTCTTTCATCCCTCATATGCCACGAATAGCTCCGCTTCCAATGAAAGATCTCCCTCCCTAAAGGCCACGAACGCTCATCATTCCACTTGTCCTTTCTCATTCTGCGTAACTATGCTATTCCTCTCTGTATCAATAGCCTTTTGTATTCCACACATTACTTTACCCTTATACCTTGGGAAACGCCTATTTCCTACGATATGTATTATTATGACTGCTTTTGTGGATCTTTTAAATCAGTGTCACTAGTTTTGTGAAGGAATAACCGGAGATGGATATGTTTTCTTTTACCACGAGGAAAATATGAAGTATTTAAAATACAGCTGTGCTTCTCTGATAATGAAAAATATAAGTAAATTTACCAGAGGTTATGAATAATAGTGATGGCCAGCTTATAAATAATAATGATGGCCGAATCTTCACTATATAAATAGCGACACTAATCAGATTATAGCACATCAGTAGGATCCTATTAAAGATGAAATAAGTTTTAGATGTCTAGATGATGGATATTTTTCACAGTACAATAATTTAAAAAGAAGTTATTTAACACCATATCCTCTTGAACTATACCGGATTCAAACAATTTACCTTCGGATAGAATCAAATCACCCTAAACATGATAGGTCTGGATTTCTGCCTTTAGGATTAGTTCTGCAATTAGCTTGGCCTAAGAAAATTGCAAGCGTACAACACATGTAGAATCGGTCCCAGGAGGATACAGATTCTAAGACGAATTGTCTAAAACATTGAACTTTGGTCAAAACTCATCGATTCTGAAAAAAAAAGATTTGAGAAATAACCTTACTTTTACCTCGTATCTGACCTCGTCCAGCGGCTACTCGCGTCGTCAGCACTTCATGCGGCACGAGCGGGTACTACTTTCCGGATGACCCTCGTACATCCTGGGCTAACTGCAGCACTAAATTTCAGTGACGATGATGACCCTGCCTGCAGTTCTTTCTTATTACTTCCTTTATTTTATCTCCCTCCCTAATTTTACCACATCTAATCATTGTTCATTCTACATCTACCTAAAGGTAAATGTCAGTAGGGCTTTATATATTTTCTTGTGTCAGTATGAGAGCAAGGACCGTTTCTTTTGTTCCTCTACTTTTGTAGCCAAATTGGTAGCAAAAGATCTTTTTCCTCTATCTAGTTTTCAGTAGGTTATTCTTGTGTTAATATTTGGTAGTCAAATACTTAGTATTTTGTGCGATTTTAGGGGCCTTGTGTTTAGAATTTTTAATGGTCTAATAGTTCTATCGTGTGAGAAATTTCTTTGAATTTTATTAGGGATTATACTTATATCGTTCTCGAATATTATTGTTTATAATTTTTAAAAGTATTCCAATTAATTTCTCGCCTACCTTGACATAGTAATATTATTGGACAATTTAAAACCGTCGATAACGTAGTGTATTTTACTGCCGTTTATGACTCACTTTTGAAGGAATGTAGCAAACTTCAAAAGAACGAAATAATGAAAAAAAACTTAGTAACCTTTCCACAGATTCCGCTTTCGTCGCAAAGGCATTAAAAGTCATTAATCGAGACTTCTGTCAAACGTGTTCGCCTTCTATTTTGTATCCACGGCTCATTCATATGTCGTCTTATTTTCAGTCATGGTTATAGGATTTATCTTTTGTAATGCATTTATTTTAAATGTAATGATAAACTTGGAAAGCCCGTTTAATATGCTTTTACGCGGCATAATTGACGATAGTGTGCTCTGAGCTTTCAGACCTCTCTGATCGTCAAACCTTCCTGCCTTAGAAAGAATCAACCCTAGGTCTGTCGGACTAATTGGCCAATCGTTGGCGTAGCACTTTAACGCACCAACAATTGCCGGTTCTACTTCTAAATTGCTTTGAACTGGTCTAATTACAACAACCGTTTGTGACATGGAAATCAGTGACGAGGAATTCTCAGTTGTTCCCCAAACAGCCACGGCACTTTGATTTCTCGCCGTTGCACTGCAGTCAGTAGTGGAGTCCGTTGGAGGGGGTGGGGTGTTGTTTGTATGCCCCTGGCAACCGGGCATCCTTTGTTCAACCCCTTTCCCCATCCCCTCCCCGCCTCCCGATCTCCGAGAAGAAGCGCACGCCCCCTTCCGCGTCTCCCACGACCTGCGCCGCGGGGCGGAGACGGAGGGTCGCGGGCGACGGGGCGCGAAGACTCGGTTCCACAGGCTCCCCCGAAGGGGACGGGGGGACACTTCTGTCAGCCGACTCCCCTCCACGGAAGCTCGTCGTCGGATAGGCAATCATCCCTACCCCCACTCCCTTTTCCTTCACCATTCCTCCTGTTTCTCACCCCCCCCCCCGCCCGTAACCATTGCCCGCACGCGATAAGGGGCGACGGGGGAATTGCGGGTAGCCGCCGAGAGATGGGGTCGGCGTGGGCGATGAGAGTTGGGGAAAGGAGAAGGGGTTGTCGGAATCGAAACTCTTTGGTGGGGCGGTTGGTTTTTTGGGGGAGGCGTGTGAGGGGTGGAGGAGGAAGGGAAAGAGAATGAGAGGGGCTTGAGGGCCAATTCACGGTCGCGCCGCCGTATTCATTTCCCCCGGCCTCCCTCCATATTCCCGCCCTCCCCCTGCCACCACACCCCTCCCTTCCAACCGCACCCACACACACAACGCACCCCTCCCGTGTGTTCTTTTCGGGGGATGGTGCGATGTGGGTTGAGGAATGCGCACCCTCGCTTTGCGTCTCGGTTTTCCCTGCAATGGGGTTTTTTCGAATCTCGGGGTTTCCGAAGGGGTATTAAATAGCAAACCTGACGGTTTGATGGTCGATTATCATTTTTTTAAATTTGTTTTGATTCAAATTGGTCGGGAAACGTAGAGCTTCACTATCCACGTTCGTCTACATTTTCCCCTGTTGTTTTCCGGAGTAAAATAAAACTAAGGGTAATGTTGGTGATAGGTATTTAATGCTCTCGCCAATAACTATCGGTTCATATACGAACTGCCTTGTGAAGCATCACGTCGCTCGAAAGAAGCTATCACATAGGTACCGGCTCCAATTTCATCGGGGGGGGGGGGTAAGAGGTATCATAAATCAAGCTCATAAGTTACTGGTAATGGGAAGTAAGTCGTCGGGCCTATGCGCTAGCAGTTTCGTTTCCTCTGAGTAGACAGATCAGCTACATTTAGTACGTTTGCGCATTGAAATCGGTCATATTATTTTTCATTGGAATGTGAGAAATAGTAATTTGCAGCTTGAATGTGATATCAGATTTGCTGACGTTTTCTCGTTAAGTATTTTTTTATTACTTCTTAACAAAAATAGTGAAAAATAAATAACTTGGCAATTCCAAATAGAAAATTTTATTAACGACCTAGGTTTCGTTTTGGTGTAGCATGTTCAGGTCTAGTGGAATAATTATCCAGTGAACAGTGAAATAATTATCCAGTGGAATAGTGCTACTATCAGTCATTCTTAATTACTTCTTATCCTGTTCTAGTGTCTCTGGAGATTGGATGGGAAACTTTGTGTCTAAGAATGAACGTCTATTTCTCCAGTTTATCAAGTCTGCCACCCGGTAGATGTTCAAATGATCTGTATCCTTAATCCAAGGGCATGACCCGGTCCTATTTCATTTGATCTATAATTAAGAGCCGACGTATAAAAAGAGAAACCACTTACTTCTCTAATGCAATTGACAGCGATTGCACGTGTGACCAAATACCCGCTACCACACGCCCTCGCAGTGAATCGCAGGATAAAATGTAGGTGTAGACTGAAACGTGACTCGATTAGAGAGCCTGAATTATCTTATGTACTACTAGAAAAATAATGCGTCAACATATTTCTCCTTCGAACCTTCAGTTTGATTCTATTTTTCTTCTAGCTAGCAGAAATGGCAAAAAAGGAGTGATAGCGAGGGGAAGTACATATATGTAAATGGAGCTCAACTAAGTAAAACTCGGTATTACACCCGCGGATCGAAAGAAGAGTGAAACGAAAACTCAAATGAGAAATTAACTGACCTCTTAGAAAACCCTCTAAAGGTCCTAAAAGCACTGGTATTACCTATTGTCTCAATTTATTTTGCCTTTGTAATGAATAATCCTAGTGGTCCACATGTTCGCATGCATGCATGACCACCTGCGAAAGTATACCCTTTGATTTTCTTGACGTAAAATGTCTTCGTATTTATTTTCTTTAATGTTACTAGCTCACTCGTAAATCTTAGAATTCTAGAAACTTCGTATCTACTCACCAATTGGTCGTACAGTAAGTGTAACTACCCACAGACTTAGTCAAGAGTGTGTAATTACCAGTAATGATGGGGAATTAACGTCAGAAATACATTTACTTCCTAAAGGTTGCTTCTAGGCTCGTACTGCACTTCATTTTTCGAGAACTGTATTTCTCACCCTTCATCGCGATTTGGAATAATGGAATCCTTTGAATGCTTAAATGTTCACGGTTTTAAGCGTGGGAATAACCATTTGATGCTCGCTACTCCACGTCGTAAAACCGGCTAATCTATTTGATTCTCAAACTCGCTTACGGACTCGCATAAACATTACGGCCTTCATTACCAGGCATACCGTCATCGGCACTATCTACTTCGCCATAACATGCCTTCAAAATGGTTCCTTGTAGCGGACTCACGGCCACACGGATTAATATCGTCGAACGAACCATGACTTTTAAAAGTTATTTACTGGTATTCGATGCCAGTACATTCCTACCATAATATATTCTCATTGATCACACATTTTGGGCATTATATTCATTCGTTTTCTTTGTTTCATCGCCGACTTGTAAACCGTTGTCGCTCCCGTGATAATTGTTGAAGAAACATCTATGTGTCATCACTACCACGATCCCTGCCTTGTACTGCCACTCTCAGAATTTTTTTATTTGTAGCACTTAAATGCTTTTGCGTGCGTTCTTCGGTGCGGTGTTATTTCATCCATCCAGTCCTTTTTTTACCTTATTTCCACTTCTTATGATCCTCCGTGGAGGGAGGAAGGGTTGGTTACTGCAACGTACGACTTTTCTGCGATTTGGAGGTTGTGCATGAGCTTCGTTGAATGGGTAAAAGTGTAGGGCATGAGTTCAACAATGTCAGTGCTATATTGCCGCAATAATCGATTCACACGTGCGAGTATTTGACCTGCTAACTGTACTTAGCTGCAGAATGCTACATGTACCTATTAATAAGCTAAAGGCGCAACTTAGTTAACGCGTTTGGGCTCGTGATTTTGTTATGAAAGCGTAATAATAACTCTTTAAGAAGTCTGAAATGAAGGGGGTAAGATACATTACTAGAAGTGAGCCAGTAGCCTTGGATTAACCATTCTCACTTAAAATGTCGAGCTGCCTGTGTACATTTTGTCTGTTTTGTTCATAGGTCATTCACGATGGGGGAATAGTACATATATGATTATGACATTTAAAGGCTACGTTGAAATGTACTTGAAATATGATTATTTTTGTTGGTCGTTGAGTTATTTCAATAACCGCTGATAGAATAATTTTTGTACGAATTCTTTTTCCCGGTCAGTATCGCTCTTTCTTCTTATTTCGTTCGTTATTGGAGAGCACAGTAAAATTATTACTTGGCTGAATGTTTTCCCACTCATTTAAGAGCTTTAAAACATTGAATTGTGGTCCAACTGTCTTGGCAATTATTAACTCCGATGGGTAGATAATAAACATTAAGGGGATCGAGATGGTGCGGAGGCTAACGTACTGGCTTCCCACCCAGAGGGCCCGGGTTCAAATCCCGGCGGTGTTGAATATTTTTCAGAGGTATCTCGATCCCTACTTGAGGTGCTTTGTGGAGGGCACTTTGAGTGAGTACGGCGTCCGTCGGATGGGACGTTAAACTGCGGACCCCTTGGCGCCTTTCGTAAAGAGTAGGCTAATGCCGACGCCGGGTTTCTCTCCACCCTTCATCCTTTCCTGTCCATCCCCTATGGCGCAAATGACCTTAGCTGTCGGTCGCCTCCCCTCAAAACTACTACAATAAACATTAAAAATGGTAACATGCCAGCTTTTAAAGAAATTTTGTGCTTAATGTTGTACATATTGGTTTGGTCAAACACCTCGCATTCGTTATAAAAGCCATTGAATATGCATAATATTTGTCAACACTTATCCTTATGATTTTTCTATGCATTAAGATCCCTGATGGTTCACATAATTTTCTTCAACGACATATTTTCTCATTACAGCGTTAGAATACAATTTTTTACACAAATTGTCCTACAAGCCTTGGTGGTGCCTACTTTTTGTGAAGTGTAGGCTCCCCAATTGAAATCTTCATTTTTTCCAACGTATTTCCTTATTAGGCGAATCATCCGCAACTTGTAATGTCTCAGACTGCCATGGTTCAAGTGGCGGATGGAGTGTCGGTGTGGGCAGTGTTAGGAAGAGCAGTGAGACAGGGATGACCACTATCACTCCTGTTGTTCAACGTATACGATTATTGTATATAGAGTACATATGGAGTATACGATCAACATCGTATGCTAAGAAAATGCTAAAAAAAAGGCAAGAGAAAAACTGGAGTTAGGAATGAATTTCGGAATCCGACGGAGGGCGTACTTACTCAAAGTGCTCTTCACAAAGCACCTCGACTAGGAATCGGATTACCACTGAAAATTATCTGCCGCCACCGGGATTTAAACCTCGCCCTCTTGGTGGAAAGTCAGTTAGTTAGCCGCTGCACCACCTTGATCCCTGCAAGTTTATGAGGTATACGAGAAAGAGGAAGGCTGAGTTAAACGTTAAAAATTGGTCATGAACTAACACAGGTGGAATATTTACATTGGAAGTAAATAGTACGAGAATGGTCTGCGCTTCAGGGACATAATAAGAATTGGGGAAAAGAAGCTTTTACAAGAAGGAATTTTGAAAGGGGCGTTGGATCAGAATGTTAAGAGATGGCTTGTCAAAACGTTCATATGGAATGTGGTTTTTTATGCGCGGAAACGATTGATGAAACAAGGTGGTAGCCATTGATTAGACGCTGTTGAAATGTGCGTGAAGATAATCCGGTGGCGGTGAAATAGAGAGATAGGAAAACAAACGAAGTATTACCAGGCAAGGTGGGTGAGGAGAGAAAATTTTTGGCTTTAGATTCAAAGACTCAGGAAGCGTGGACGTACAGTATTTTGATTGGCGATGGGATGTTGAATATAGTGGTAGAGGAATGGACGTTAGTTAAGGGAAGGAGGATTAGGAGAAGATTGTGCAATTCAGGCTGAATGAAGAGAGGAAGGAGGTATGCGGAATCAAAGAATAGTTTATTGTAATGCTGATTATCAGGTTGTGCTTTGTTAGGATAGGGGAAGAAATGTGTCGTTGTTCAATCCTGGCCCATCCAAAACCACCTTAAACGGTAGACTTCCTAATAATGATTTCTTTATTGAACTGTGAGAGAAGGAAGAAAGTCAGGGAACCGAGGTAGGGGAAGAAGAGAAAAGGAATGTCGTGCGGAATGGAGGGATATGGAAAATATTTGAAATAGAACTAGCGTCAATCGACCCGTTTTTACCTAAAACATGCCCTTGATGATAGAATACCATGTTACATTTCTTTATAACAAGCAAGTTTTGAGAATACGTAGTAAAATGTATAAAGCCCACCGATTATTTTATTCATAATCCACCACTGTCCTTACTAGTTAATAATTGTAAGTATTATGAGTATGCAATAATATTTTCTTTTAATGTATTGCCTTGCTTGACATGAATATCTTTAAATTTTAAACATTTATGCATTTTATTGTTGCCCACAACAGCACGCTGTACTTCATTTCAATCATCTTTTAGTTCATACGGCTGTTGGTTTATTTAACATTTGGTTTTTTTCCATTTTGTCGAGTAATTAACACAAAATAGGCTCTGTAGCCGTAGAAAATAAATTAATTGCACTCATTAGTTGATATTATGCCCATTATACCATCATCATTGGCTGCTTATACTTAAAAAAGCAGCGCAATTCACTTCGAAAGCGGTGACCATATAACATTCCTAAATAGCTGTAGTAAAGGTCAGGTCTGCCGTTAAAAATATTCGAACAGTATCTCACCTTTGTGGGAGCAACAACAAAACACTCCTGCCGATCAGCTGAATGTGGAAGCGACGACTGGACTCGTCTTCATCGCTTTAGTGCTCTTCGCTGAAATCGAGGATGCCAAAGTTTTGTCTTCTTCTCCATATACGACCGATCACATAATTAGGTTAATAAAGCCGTTGGATATTCGTCTACCGAAATTTGTTTTGAAACTGATCCAACGGCGTCGGTGTGTCTCAATTCCGTTACTCTGAGGGTAAATACAGCGAAGTGCATGTTTTTTTTATGAAGGGCGAAGAAGGAGATATCTTTTGCGACCAATGTATTATGCAAAAGTTTACTGCTGGCGCTCCGGTTGTTATCTCCATGCATCCGTGTCGTAAAATTCCGATTGCAAGTCGTGAGTTAAGTCGGGACGTTTCGTTGACGGTTGTGGAGAGATGGGATACGAGAGAGGAGGCCAGGACGATTGCGCCATAATGATTTAACGACCCAACGACTCCCGCGGCTATCAACAGTCGTTTAGTTAGTGAGAGAAATTTAGCAGTGGGACAGACTGGATGTTTTAATCGAGGAAATGGAATTGCTCATAAAGATCCTTCAGCTAAACAAGCACGCCACTGAAATTAATTAGTCTTGAATATTTAATCACGTTGGCGTCTTTCAGGAGGTAACTTTAACCTGTCTTTTACACATAATGAGCCTGCAAAATGGTTATGACCTGAGTTCTTACTGTTAATTTTTCCGTCCTGTATGGATGGAAGAACCACCTTTATTAATGGCCCTTGATTTCTGCTTGGTCTGACGAGGTCAAAAAATAGTCTCAAAAGGAAAATGAGCCTGTTTTTAATGTATAATTGACCTTCCTTTGACGTTATAAATTCTATGTTCTAGTGCATGTATTTTTTAATAGATAAAAGCTAAATATAGGGGTGCTCTGTTGAACTTATTATTTTAATTTCTATAGTAGGTAGTACCGCATATCGAGTAATATTCCTAGAGCACATGCCAATAAGTCTTGCCATGGTTATGTTCGGTTTATGTTGAATGAGCGGATCAATAGACTACTGAATGACTAATTCCGGGTGCTAATCTTTGATATACCCATGGATACTGCTAGCGAAATTCAGTCGTTTGATATTATGGAGAACAGGCATGGATGTGATGTGCACGAAGAATGGAAATGCATTTTATTCGATAATTAATCCTAGCGCAATTTATAAACTCATGAACATTTTATCTGGCGTTTTTTTTTCGCTGCTAACTGAATGATGAGACGTTGATAAAGATAGTGCTTATGAAAATATTTTTACAACTTCATCGGGTCGACTGCGAAATACGTGATAATACTCTTTGAGCGAGGTAGATTGATAGCATGATTAAGGATGTCGGATGGAATGTAGGGAGGTATAAATTAGTTGCATTTGAGGAACAGTATATTGTGGTTCGGGGTGATAGGCGAAGAGGAGGAAGAGTATAGTGGCATGGATGAAAAGAATAATGGCCAAAGAAATGTTAAAACATGGTAAGAGATGGAAAAGGTTTTTGTTAGAATACGAGAGAATAGAACCATGTTTAGCAAAGAGGTAAAGGTGGGAAAAGAAAAGGCATGCTGGACAGAATAAACGGAAGCAAAAAGTATTAGGCATTGAAGATTGGTTTATTGTATCCAGGTTTGAGAGAATATATTTAGCGTCGTGTTAACTGCAGCAAAGGAATTCAATAGTGCGCAGGTAATTATCCACCTTCTTAAAAAACTTAAAAAAATTGTCGTTTGTGTCGTGCTATGCAGGGTTTTTAGTGTAGCATTACTAACTCCCTATATTCATCCAAAACGTATCTTTATCAGTATGTTTATTTCAATAATATTACTCAAGGAATAAGCTCGTTCTTTGTTTCGTTTTTGACTAGGCTTGGAATTGTTCATAAATTACTGATTTAAAACGAACGATGTATGATTCCCCTGTTCTTTTCATGTGACCTCCACGTGGTCGCACGCAGTAATTCTTGCAGCCGCCCGATGTGGCCCCTGTCCGTAGTCTCAATTCCCTATTCCTCGTGTTTCTGGTGCTTCAAATGCTTGAAACTTCTGGGTGCCTTTCTTCCCTACCTTCATCATACCCCTTCTCCTCCTTCGCCCCCCTCTCTCCCTGCTCCCTTTATCCCTAATTCCTCTCCGCCCCCACGCGCTCACCTCTGACGCCTCGAAATCCCTCCGGCAAGAACCCTTTTGTCTCCCCCCTCAGCTAATCTGCGCTCGGATTCTTCATTCTCAACCCCGGTCGTGTGTGGGTGCCATCCTCCTCTCTCACACCCCGTAATGGCTTTTTACTCCCGACGTCGTCCGCCACGGTTTTCCCGGGACGGGGATGGAATTCGTGTGGAGTTTGAGGGTGAGGGTTTTGGTATCGGGGAAAGGAGGAGAGGTTTTGGGGGAGGGATCAGGCGAACTTCTTCTAGGCTGGCATGAGGAAGGGAAGATGGGATTAAGAGGGTTCGAGAGAGTGTGAGAAGGAGGGAGGGATTGAGTCTTCTCTCCAAATACATCAAGATTTCCAGGAAGGGATGTTTGGATTGTGTAATTTTGCTGGGCAATCGACACCGAGATTAAGTGTTGCCCGCTCACGTTGACATTCTAATACCTGTGAGGCCGAAGGGTTGGTTGTTTGATAGAATCTGAGGGACTGGACGCCTATGAAATGACCTTTAGAAAGCCATTTCAATGATATAAAGGAAGCCAAGGCATTACCATACAGTTATAAATTTTGACTCTGTACCGTAATGAAATTTGAACTGGTAGGTTATCGGCGACTTTTATTACATAATATATATAACATACACACCATAATTCATCGCATATAAACCAGCGGTAAAATCACTCGTATAAAGATAAGGTCAAGTTGTCTCCAAGGATTAAATTGGCAGATATGGAAGTGATGAACCATTTAGCTGGAAAATGCAGAATTAAGATAGAGATTAGGTGGCAGTAAGAAGGTTTATAAACCGAAAACATTTGTCTTACTGAGGTATTTTCTCATCACCTTTTTAGTTTTAAAGTTGGCGTTAATCAAGTTGCATGATTATTCATTTAAAAATTATTTCTCATGTAAGCCATCCGTTTCACTTGTAGCGGTTTCGGAATGTCTCAAGTAATTACAACAGATCCCCATTATGTCTCAAAATCCATTAACTAAAGTAAAATAATTAAATTTAGTCCTCAATTGGTAATTTGATCTTTACCGATCCGTCAAACTTTTCTATGACTGGTAATTTGTACCGTAATGATCCTTGAACCACTCATTTTTATTTGTCCGAGCTTGATGTCTTCCATTTCTAATCCTCTCTTTGATTTCCTCAATGCTGATGAATTCTACCTCTGTTGTTTCTCACCTCGCCAGGCCTGATTGACCGGGGAGCTGGCATACTCGGCGGCTTCGGCGGTGGCTCCAGCGGCGGAGAGTGCATGAGTGAGCCTCAGTGCCCGCACCCGTGCAGATGTGCCGATGGAATCGTCGATTGTCGTGAGAAAGCACTGTCTCAAGTGCCGGACCACCTGCCTGAGGCCACCACCGAGCTGTAAGTGACACTACGAAAGTACATAAATGCACAATTCCTGGTAAAAAATCACCTGGAATGCAGGTGCCCAGTTAAAATTCAATTCATGTTTTGTTTGTTGACGGTTTAAACCTAAATATAATAAGTACATATCTAAGCCTGCCTGCATGATACCCTCCAAGTTATTGCTATGGTTTGTTGGAGGGGTAATTTCACACCAAACACGTTGCGTCCAAATTAGGTTTATCTTAATTGTTAATAACTTATGTAAAATACAAGTAATGGAGAAAATGATAACTGCAGGTACATGCACTACGGTATCTACATGTGAAGTACTTCTCTGTACACGTGAGAGGAGCTGCTATGAACAAGAAGGGCACTTAACTAAGGCTAGATGCAATAGTGACTACATATGTTCTACACGGTATGGAAGCGTAAACAATGATGAAAGCCAAGAAATGCGGAACATATTTGATGATGGAAGGAATGTATCTTATAATCTGGAAAATCTGTAGCTAGTGTATACTTCCCAACAGCGGACTATCTATGTGTCGAATGATAATTCTGAATCATAATGGAAGTGAGTTCACGTTTGCATGGAGACATAAAAATATTGCATTTACGTACGTACGTTTTGGAAATTAATCCTTTTTTTCTACATTTGAAGGCCACCTAGACTTTGAAATTTAGTGTTAAGTCTTCCACAAGGACAGAATAAATTGTGGCGTGGTACAGAAATAGGACAAAGGAGGGCCTTGTTAATTCTATTTTTAATGGAGATGTTGAAATACGCTTGAAATAAATAATTGGGGGGACATTCCATGGTTCTCCATTTGTTTAGTTTTAGTTCAGTTTCATAAATTTGCCTTTCAGAACTCAATGACAAGAGAAAAATATTCCGTCAATCGGAGTGTATGACTTTGCTGAATCTGCACGCAATATTAAGAATTTCAAGAAATCACATTCACCGCTCCAAAGTGTTTATCATACGGTGAAAAAAGCGTAAAATGCTGTTATGTCTTCATAAGTTCCTTGCGCTAAATCTTGCAGTTATCCTCAATTAACTGTGATAATAGGATATAGTCTACTGAATCCTGTGAACAAGTGTTTACTTTTCTGAGTGAGTAGGATCCCATTTTCTTCCAGAAAGATTTTTTTCTCCCTTCGTTAACTATCTCTGTTTCGCTGTACAAGACGGGATTCGTTTGAACCTCATGATAATTTGGGCACTAAGGAGTCTCATTTGTTTTATATAATGCCCTTTAAAACGCACCATCGCCATTTATCAGCGAAAAAAAATCACATTTTGATCTCCTTAAAAATTTTATTCTGAATTACTCCTCTCAAGCTGAAATCACCAAGGGGTACGATGTCGGGTTTAGATAGCAGTGCCTTCACTGAAATTAAGTTCCAGTATTTGCCGGAAAATAATTCCTCTTCACTGGATAAATCTTGCTGCGTTCTCCTTGGATGGAGCAAAAAATATATCAAACGAACACACACATGAACCCATGCACGTAAATTAGCGCTAGCTCACTCCAAAAACGAGGGTAAACCTATTCATCAATCTATTTTTGTGATCTCTAAAGTGCTTGACCTTTCTTTTTCCGTTTTTCTCTCTTATTCACCGCAGCTCCTCCACATTTTATATTGCAAAACCTAACCTCTTTTTAAATAGAAACGTTCTTTCAACCCAGTCCCCGGTCTTGCAAAATAAGACGTTCAAGTGTTGGCGAAGTATAAGCTCCGAAGAGTCAACAGATACGTGTACCGCACGGGTACATAAATATTGCTGTTTTATATCCATTATGTTAGTAACTATTCAAGGGAGTATAGATGGTATCTTGTGCTGATCTGAAATTAGGGCGACGGCCTCCAGCCTGACTTACCAAAGCTGGTATATTTGGTTGATAAGATTCCATCGGTGGTAAAAATATCTTCGGTCGTATTAAGTGTTATTGATTTTATAATTTTGCCATATTTTCCCGAAATTTAGCCTTAATGTGATGTCATGCACTTTTATTATTTCGATTAATTAGTATGACCATGTAAAACAGTTAAATCATATTGCTATTAATTGTACGAAACCTAAGACCAAATAATGTTTCATTCAAGGTTTTATCCGTTATCAACATCATTATTGAGTGATCGTATTTATTTTTTAATTGTTTAGCTTATTTCTCTCTACTATTATTTTTTACAACGAATGCACGAAAGATGCAGCCTAGGCCTTTCATTTGTCATCGTATTCTCATTTGTATTGTTTTTTTCGAAATGACGTCTCTCACATTTCCTCATTTATATTTGGTTTACTCCTTTGCGCTTTTTTGTCTTCTTAATATTCTCGTTATGCCACCGAAATATTTAAGGATATCACTGTTTTATACTTAAATGTTAAGTGTTATAAAGGTATTTTTTGTTGAATTTTAGTGTAATCATATAAAGTTGAGAACAAGAACGAATAATATATATTTTTTGATTACGTTGTTGTTTATCTGGTTTTCTTAACACAGAATGAATTAAATTGTATGTTGACGTTAATCTACTACTACTACTGTACTAGACGGTGCAAAACGGTTACGGTGAACTGTGAACTGCTTTTTACTAGCAATGGCATTAATTATATTGGCTTTCATAAACATGTTATGAACTCATGTAAAGTTAATCAGAGATTCACGAGATGAATGAAAATGCATTTAAAAAATTCCTTATTCTTGACCCAGAAGCAGTAAGCTAAAAACAATAGTGTTTTTGTAAAACTATTTAACAAACATCAACCAAGTTATGGTACTTGCGGCACAATAAGCAATGTAATATATTATTTTTACCCTTGGCTCTGTTTTCTTCGTTGCGGCAATTATTAGCTGTAGTGTAGCAATATTATTTATGAAACCAATATTGTTTTCTTCTCTCACAACAGGCGCCTGGAGCAAAATGAGATCACTGAAATTCCACCCAAGGCATTCGCTCCCTACAAGAAGCTACGAAGAATGTGAGTACCGTTAAGTTTTCTGTTAATACCGTTTCGCAGTCAACAAGCATCCCTTGGGACTTGTGTCTGAAACAACAAGAACCATCGTTTGGTCTCCATGACTTCAAATCTACCCCTCATTGGTATCGATTCCTCAGCGAGGTACCATCGGAGTTTGTCTCGGACTAAAATGGCAATTTTCCTAGTCGTTTACACGGTGGAGAATTGCCCTATGTTGAAGTATAATCGTTAATTTTTAAGATGTGCTGAGTTCATTCCGTCGGCAGGAAAGTCTTGCTCGATCTCTTCGAGCGATAATGTTTTAATGCAACTCCGCGTCGATATCACAAGAGATAAACGGCCTCATGGCCGCCTAAATTCGTGCTTTATCCGCCGAGATCCAGAGAGAATTTCCACGAAAATTCCCGGCCGACATTGTCCTCATAATCTTCTCGCACGCGACTTGCACCGGAAGAAGCAGAAATAGGGTTCTCTGAAACGCCACTTGGCGGTGGCTCTCCTCCATATTCAGAGCCGACATCTCTATGCCGTAGCAGTGATTTTCTTATTACATTGCAATTGTTTACGTAGTCATTGGCGGGCATCTCCGTGAAAACTTTTGACGGCGGTAGGTTTCAACTAATTCTCTTTCGAATCAATTTATACACGACCACATTATACCTATTTAATTTCAATTTATTCATATTTGTGCGAGAAGTATATGCACTGATCTTGGAGTTAAAGCGCGCTCTCTTTGTCGTTAGCCTCTTCTGAAATTTTTCCAGTGTTATGCTTTTGATGTTTTCATTTTTGGTTGAGAAATCGGAGGGATGTTTCGCGGAAGCAATTTATCGAATTCTTCTGCGTTTTCAAGACTATTTTATGTAAGTGCAATCATATATCCATGCAGTTGAGTAATTTCATTCCGCCGTCGCATTATCTACATTAATAATAGTAATAAATAAGTTAATACAATATTTAGAGTTGAAGTTAGTTGAGAATTATTTATAGACAATAAAATTTATGAAATACGGTTCGCGAAGGAAACAATATTTCTTAAAACGTTAATGCTATATTTTTCGAAAATTAAAATTCCGGCTTATATCATATTTCGTAAACCGGTTTAGTGCATATGACAAATACACAATATAAGTATTTTCATGGATGAATGCGAAAGTGAATTTCTCTCCCTTAAAAACAAACTGATACTCTCATGTGCCTACACGGAAAACTCTCATGCTCTTAAGACAGTTTATTCGTTAATTAATCTATAAACAAGAAATTTCCATCTGATAAATAAAGTTAAACAGGGTCAAATGTATCATAACATTCTTAGCTAATTCTTACTAGAGTTATTTCTCAGATAGAAACTGATTCGGGAGAATATGAAATATTTACACTAACCAATGGAACATTTTGGTCGTTCGAGAAAATCTGCAAAGCACTGCAAGCAAATCGTTATTCCTTATGCATAACCAATTACAAGGATCACAAGATAGGAAGTTCTCACAGTTGACGGAGTCTCTTTCTAGGCATAATACTTACATGAGAACAAAGGCGCAACTAAATACATGCATTCTCACCATAGACTATTAAATGGTTCAAAATATTTGATTAACTAGAGAGATTTTTATGAAAGGTATGCTTGCTTGATTATTTACTGTTACTCAGTAGTAAAACAAACCTTATTCAGTGCATGATATTTATAGATGATTATTATTGGTATTCTACTGGTCATGATAGATTTTGGTTGGACACAGCTTAAAAAATTGTGCAAAAATACATTTACTTACCTCTCCTAACAAAATGCCCAACCTGAAATCGGGCACTACTGTAAGACCCTCTTCAATTCCGCATACCTCTTACCTCCATTAATTCCATCCAAATTGCCTATCCTACTTCTTCCCTTTCCTCGTTTGCCCAACAGTCTCCCCTCTGTCACTGGCTTCAACATCCCATCGCCAATGAAATAGCTCTGACTGCATCATTCCTGCCTCCTTTTGCTTGCTGCAGACACTCCTTTCACGTCCTCCACAATGCCCAGCTCTTCCTCGTTTGTTTTCCTCTCGGTCCTTATCACCTTTTCCGTTCTTGCCTACACCCACATTTCATAAGCCTCCAAAATACACTGAGCACCTTGCTTCAATGGCCAGGTTTCCGCTCCATGCCAAACCAAGCCAGGAATCAAAGTTTTAACGAGCCTTTTTTTTAATATCCTTATTCAAAGTCCCTGTCAATTCCTTCCTCTTTGTGAAAGATTCTTTACGGAATGCAATTCTTCGACTTATGTTCCTACTACTTTGAAATAAATGTGTAAATATTAATTATTATTTGTGGAAAAATTGACGAAAACCTTCTAACCAAATCGTTTAATATAAGGGGTTAGGAGCAATCTTGTGACTGGAAACTTGATTAACAAGTCGTCTTAGGAGAGATGCACGGGCCGAAATGAATTACTTTCCTTTTCAAATTTATTCCCTAATCGGTAAAGATATTTGAGCGCAAATTATGCGATGGAGAAAATGTATGTTTGGCGGGCGTGGGTTGTGGATGAGTAGAGCCTTTGCCGGCAATTTTTCATTCATTCAGCCCACCCTCGGGCGATACGGTGTGAAGTGATTCCGCCTTCACATGAGTGCACCAACATTTTCTGATGGAAGGCACACTCGCAGCGTGCTTGAATGTCACCGAGGCTGGGAGATTGGAGTTATCGGACGATTCGAGCGGCATTCTGCGGGCAGTGAAAGGGTTTGATGGGAAAATGGAGGCACGAAGGGCGAGGTGGAAATATGATGTGAGTCAAGGCGTGGACAGGCTGCTAGGCAGGCTGATGATCGCGGATAAGGTGAAGCAAAACGAGACTATCGCTGATACCTAGTGCTTTACGTCGCTGTGTCGGATCGAAAGTGTACTTCGAGTTCGAAAATAGGTATTGTACTATAATGCAAGAAGCTTAAGTGTAGAAGTTAAATTGAGCTTTTTCATTTTTCTCTCCGTATAATTAACTATTAAGGGTCAGAAAGTCATATTGGAGTAAATACCTCAGTAATCTTAGTTTGCCGAGAATAATGGAATATGAAATAATTCATGTTGCAAAAAATTTCAAATTCACGTATATGTTTATATCCGTGGATGAGGCAATGAATAATATAGCATTTAGATTGAAAAACTTGAGTGCCTAGCTCTTGCACCTTGACCAAATTATGATCGGATGAAAGATCTAGACCCGTTAGAAAGCGAAATGCTTTTATTTTATCAGCTTTTAAATGCGAATATTAAAGGGAAGAAAATAGATTTTCTTCTGTGGAAGTCTAAAATTATAATAAGAATATTTAAAATTTTCAAATGTTCCCTTTGAGAATTAGACCCATATTCCTTGAATAATATAATTCTTATAGTAATATATATATATTTTTAAGAAAATAAATTTTCTAATTGTTGATGTAGAAATTTCCTAAAAAACCAGAATTCGGCAATAATTTTCGTGGTATCATTGATGTGGGAATTTCTTTATCGACCAGTATTTTTAAATACATTCAAAATATCACTACGCACCGTAGTATTTGAAAGCCTGATGCAATAAGACGATACATGGCATACCATGCTGTTGTTTCTGCACAAACACATGGCTTATAATATGCCTTTACTCAATTGTGATGAAGTACGAAATTTGTATAGCCCTTTGCTAACCATTATCATAAATAAATGAAGACAGTGAACTTCCATTTTTCTACATTTGATCGATACTTCAATAGTCAGAAAAAATTTATCTTTTCAGAGAAATGAAACTCCATATCTCTCGAAAACCTTCACATTTGCATGCTAATACGATCCTATAAAGTTACGAAAAGCCTCTGTCCGTCTTTATTAAGTTCATAAAAACTTGTAGACGGCGTATGAAAGCACCGATTAGCGTATTAAATGGATCCGTTACAATTAAGGCTAAGATTAGAAAGTCGTAAAGTTGGAAAGTTGGGAACAGAAAAGGTAATTGGATGTATTGCGTCGTGCCCCCTCAGGGAGAGTGAAATTGCGAACGAATTGTCATCCCTCCCTCAAGACAGAAAACCCACTCTGAGAAAATATCAGCTCTTCAATAACTGGGCGTTTTATCGGAGTTCATATCGCTCCTCAAAAAAGATTTCACAAGATTTATTACCATGCTAATATAAATTTCGGAATTCAGTTTCAGCCTATCGGGTCAAGGAGAGAACCCTACAAAATCACGAGTTTGAGAATGACAGCGTGATTTCCTTTTATGAGTTGTGAATTTTCTCACTGCCTTCATATATTTCGTAAAAGACGTGGTTTTTAACGCTGCCGGACTCTGATGTTTAGCGCCCTCCCGAACGGAGATAATTTAAGGAGAAAGGGAGTTACGGAACAGGGTTTCTTGTAAAAAAAATATGGGAAACGGACCGCGAAAATAGTGACAAGGGTTTAGAGTGGTGTGGTGCCGTGCGCGAGTAGCGAGGCATTACTTGGGCTGAATGGGTTCCGGGGACAAGTGGGAATGGAGAGTCGGGCGAGAGAGGAAAAATGAGGTGGGAGGGGGAAAGAGAGGGGATGTGGTGGGGGGAATAAGAGAAATGGAGGAAGGTGGAGTGGAGAACGAGAGGGGAGAGAAGGAGGGGGTCGGGAAGGGATGTGGGGAGGGCCGAATTGTGGCGAAGGGTGTGAGAGGAGTGATGACCTGAGTAGAGGAGGGCATTCCCAAGGGCAGGACGTGGTGGCTCGAAGAGAGAAGTCGGGCAGCAGGAGGGCACAGGTCGGCAAACGTAAAAGGATAAGCGCTGGACCGAAGTTGAGCGCGAGCGCGTGAGGAGGAGATGGGTGAAGGGGGGACGACGTATCCCCGCAAGGAGATGACTTGAGGGAGGGTCGTTGTGTCAGACGCCGCACCCGATGCATTTGCAACCATCCTTTACGATTATGATGTTGTTGATTTTCGGTAGCTGCCGCGCGCTCTGCATTGTCGTCGTTCCATCTCTCGCCATCCCTGCGTGGCGCAATATCAAGGGGCAATGATGCTGAGTATAATTATTCCCTGAAGAATCATTGTCGGCCCACGGCGATGAGGCCTGCAGCGTTTGCGAAATTCGGGTCGGCTATAATCCTGAATCCTGAAGTAGCTACCGGAAACCAAAGATCGTATCCATTACTTTTACATGTGTGCATCTTCGAACCATCTCCAAGTTTGAGGGTCGACTGTCGAAATGTCGGGTCTTTGATTTTTTTTAAAACCTTCCTTGGATCAGAATTTCAGAAAGTTTTCAGTCACTCAAGATCCTTGGAAGAAGCCTAATTACCGCGTTAGCCTTGAAGATGATCTCCAGAACGGATGTGATACATCGTTTCCAATCCGAAAACATTTCTTCGGCAACGCCCCAGAGCAGAGCTGCTCCATTAATCAAATCTTTTATGAATTTCAGTCACACTTGCTGTCATAATTAGAGCCCCATTAAACCGGGGATGGATGACTTTTTTACGTTGATATTTATAACTCACCCGGTTGTGTAGTCCTCTCTGTACAGCGCTATAGTCCTGTCTCCGCAATTTTTCCGCGTCAACGCCATTTTTCCACGTCCGAACTGGCGCCGCCTTAAACCTTTGCTGTCGGGGGAAGTGCCCTCACAATTCTTTCCCATGTCGTTCTTTCGTAACTGATGTAGCGCAAGAGAGCGGATGGCAAAGCGTCTATTGGCATCAGAAATAAAGAAATAAAGACATCAAGAAGGAAAATAATTTCAAAAGTCAAATCCCCTTATTAAAAAGTATATTATTTAGTACTATAAATCGTATTAATCGAAGGGGGTTTTGATTTTTATTTCATAGGCTTATGGTTACGTTCCTAATTTCAGTATCGTAAAACTCATTTAGGAGCCCAACGTTTCCATCTCATTCACTCTCTGATTTTCCTCGACGGATACCTCAGGTTCATCGCTCAAGACTTTATTTCTCTGTGTCAAATTTCCATAAATGTTCATGGAATGAGATGCATTTTTCAATTGTTAGCTATCAAAAGCATTTTAAATATGCATTCCAATTAATTGAATGGTGCAACTCGACGATGATTTCCCGTTAGCTATACTACATTTAAAGAATTCTGTAGGTTTTTATTCCATTTCTATGTATTTATTGATAGGATATTACATGACATTTTAGAAAATATGTCTTCTGACATTTGATTTTTACTTTAAATAGTCTTCATTTTCGCAGTGTAGTCAAAGCAAAGTAAGTTTACAGTTTGCAGCTTACTTTTAGCTTCTGAATTCGCAAGGGAAAACTCTCGAGTATGACATGAGTTGGTTAGTTATTGTTCTAATAATTCTCTCGATAGCATATCAGTATTAAATAATTACAGAGAAATTGCAACAAATCGTCACCCGCATGTTCTTGAAGCATAGATTATATATAGAAAATGCTGCATCATACCCATTCTTTAAGTGGAATTAAATATGTAAAGAAAGATCTTCGAAAGCGAATTTTGTAATCAAAAAGGCATCGTCCTACATACTTTCTTTTGGAGAACTACTATATGTTTAGAATTAAAATCCATATTAATAAAATACATTGAAAAAATAATCGGTGCTTAAATAATTTTTAATTTAAATAAATAATTTCATCCAAATATGATGTTATACCTACGTAACAGTATCACTATACTGACACGAAGAGTGCCAATTTTTCCATGTCTGTCATCTCTATTCATAGATTTGTGTAAATATGAGGCATTTTTTCAACCCGTTTACGTGAGGATTGGATGCCAATACTGATATAATCCAAGGTTGACCCGTGTGCGTGAGACACGAGGTAATAGATTGAGCTGTTTTCAAACAACGCGTGGTAGTGGATCCTGCCTGTGGCATGAAGTGTCAATGTGGATAAGGTTTTCTCCCAAAGGAAGGGAGAAAGGACGGGGATTGGCAGCATAGGGGTTCACAAGAGAGAAAGGAGCAGGAATAGGAATTCGGCCGCTGACAGGAATATGAGCGCAAGCTCACTACAGGCTTTCACTCCCTGGGGAAATTCTCGACTGGAATTCTAGAACCCTCCACCATTCTACCTCTACGGATTTCCTATCCAGTGCCTGCTTTGTCAAAGTGAATTACCATTCCCCAGCGTTCCCTTATCCTATCGAGATCCAAATTGTCCATATAATATCGTACGTCCCTTTAGGCTAGAATGTCGTAGTTTACTCTGAATCATGAACATTATTTTTTATTTTCAATATTTCAATTCGTTTCAGGAAAAACATTTGTCACGCATAGGTGTAATTTAGCAATATGTATTTAATAAATTATTTTGTGTGAAACTAAATACAAGCGTGGGTGACATTTGCTCCTGTTATCATTTCTTTCATTGATGCTCCTTACATCCAGACAGATTCATCCTACCTCTTTAAACTCTCTATTTGTAGAATATCTTCAGGTACACTCATTTTTTGAATATACTAGCAGCTTAAAGGTCGACGTTGTACGATTTTTTCTGCGTATCTCCGTGCGTACCTTGATAGCCTAATGAATGCGATGTTCGTTACTGGCCGGTCGGGCCCAGATTGACATTTCGGGACTTCAAATGTAGACTTCCAGCCTCACCCAAGCTGTGCCAAATCAGACATTAGATCCTCTAGGAAAATATCAGACGGCACAGGAAGGGAATATGTATTAACAAAAACCGTCCGTCTCAGTAATAGGAGTTGTCTGCCCTCGGCTATCACATTCAGCTTGATGATAGCAATCATACTTCTGAATTGTAGAAAATTACCCGTGCTTTTCTACCAAATGCTCATATAACAATAAGTATAAAAGTTGTATTAAATAATTGGCATTAGATTTTTACTGGATTTATTTGGCATTTTCCATTAATGCTTTAAAAATACTCTTTTCTCAAAAATTGATTTCGATAATGTATGAGTTATCTTTCAAAGGCAACTTCACTTTCAGGTCTTAATACCCACCTTTAAAATTTAGGGCTAAAAAATGTTAATAATTTTTAATTTATCTTCCTATTTCGTAAACACACGATGGAGAAATCTCTGCGCTGAACCGAGGCGACTCATTCAATATGTTACCATAGCCATTAGCTTTAATAGAAGGCGACACGTTGTTCCATTGATCAAGCGCTCTCTCTCTCTCTCTTCCCCCATATGCATCGCCCAACGACGCTCTCACAGCCTTCACTCGCCCGGGACGACATCGCCCGCCGTGGGTATTTCTGAGTTTTAGGGAGAGTGGGATGGAGAGAGAGGGACTGCCTGGGAGGGTTTTGGTCCGATTGCGGAAATTGGGGGTGGGTCTCAACGAAAAGGCTCGGGAGGGATTGAGAGTACGGTGGTAGTCCGGAGGATTCAAATCGCGGTCGAGAGGTTTCGTGCTGGCGAGAGAAGGAAGGGTGGTGGGGAAGAAGGGCGTAGGGTTTTGGGCGGGAGGAAAGGGCTGACAGCCGAGGGTGATGTCTAACGTATGTGCGTCGGCAGTGATTTTGGCCGTGGGCCGAAGCCGCGGTTTCGGAAACCGACGTTTTCGGCGTTCGCTGCGGAGAATAGTTCATTCCATTACGTAAATGAGATCCTCCCGCTCCCAACCCCCCACGTTCCCTTTTCTCTCTCCCTCTCCCTCTCTCTCTCTATCTCTCCCTCCCTTTCGATTCCACTCCCTTTCGGTCATACCGTGTATTTTTCCTTCCCGCCGCAGCTTACGCAATCATGCGAGCGAGAATTGGGAATTTCCGAAAAGAACGAAATTAAAAGGGAGTTAGCCTCGGACTGTTTCGCAGGAAATCGAATTCTGACGGGGACGTCGAGAAAGGGGTGTTGTTGGGGGGAGGGGGTTTAAATTTATGCCGATGCAGGGGTGGGCGAGCACTATTACGCTCGCCGCGCGAGGTGGGTGGGTGGATGGGGAAGGTTGCAGAGCGGGAGGGTCAGGGCAAATGAGTCCGCGGCGGTTAGTTAGCGGGGCGGAGGAATGATTAAAAGGCTGATATTAGGTGCGATGAAGTGTTTTATGTCGTCCGCCTTCTATTCGCTCGCCTCTCCCCCTCCTGTCTTCAGCCATCTCCCACCCACCCATTCGGCGCCCCGTGCCCTCTGTCGGATTTAATTTTGGGGCGAGAAAGAAAGAAGGGGGTGGGAATGGAATTAATTCGCGGGACGGGGACTGTACTAATCGTTGCCTTCCAAAACTTGCGTTCTTCTGCGAATAGTTGGACGAAAAATGAGTTACCCCACTGAATAGATTTCGTTTAACCTATTTAGGGTCTTTAATTAAATTTCTGCATGTACGCGTTGAAATTCCTCTTTTCTTTTTACAGTCACCGCGTCGATTTCTTTGTAGTTGCTTTACAGGAGTGTTGTGAAACTTATTTGCTTGAAGGAAATTCCGTTGCCTCTCATTACGAAATTTGGTTCCATCCCCCTAAAGGTAAGGACTGCAGTTATGAAGATGGGGTTAAATCCAATAAGTTCCCACATAAATCTTAGTTTAAAATTTTTTTCCTCCTCATCTGATACAAGAAAAATATAAAACAAATATATGGAAAGTCTAGAGAGTGCTTCTCTAGATGTTGGAGTCTCCTTTAGATCGCGTTCATAGGTGATTTTTGAGATTTAGAAAGTCGAGTGAAAAACTCATCCAAGTTCCTGTCTCATCTGCTCATTCCTTTTTCCCCTTTTTCATCTCAACTCTTGTGTGGGAGCTTGTCTTCCCTTCTGCTTCTATCGCGGATGCTTCTAGAAAGAAAAAACGAGCGCTCGGAAAAAGAATGAGGGTCGAAAATGGAAGCCCGAAGCTGTTGGCTTATACCAAAAGAAACAGGGAGGCGAGTGAAAATGAGAGTGAGTAAAAACGTGCGGGTTGATATATTAAAAGGATGAAACTAAGCCGGGAAATAAATCATAAGAAAGGAAATCATCGAGAGAGATAGCAAAAAGGAAAAACTCCGAGATTATTCCTACGTGCTCGATTTCCTCGTGGCAAAAATCGGACCGAAATATTTATCTTTTTTTTTTGCTCCAGGGTGTTGAAAGAACTAATTTAATAAAATCGATGAGCGTGTGTGTGCGTGTGGCATTCATGGAACGAATTAAAAATTTTAAAGTGTAAATGCCCTTTTTTGGAAGTTAATACTCTTTAAATGTGCATTAAAACTCGTGACCTGGATAAAGAGTGCTTAGACTGCGTATTATCATTTTTGCTCCCAATGTCATTTATTTAAGAAAAATATATCACTTACATTTCACCACTGACAATAACATGCGAGGCAGATCTTCGTCGTATGATAGCATTTCATCAAGTAAATGTCTGGCTACCATTCTTTAATTTATTTTGGCATATTATTATTTATCACAGTTTTTCACGTATTCAGGAATATCCAGAGAAAAACTTAATGCAGGAAATGATGAACGCCTATGGATTTGCATGTTTACTATTGCTGTTCTTTGCGGAAAATTAAGGGTAAGGGATGGATGACGACTGTGGAATAATACCTGTGCGTTCATAACGAAAAATGAGGAACATTACCTTTTGGAGCACGCCAGAGAAAACATGGCACCTTACATTGAAACGAGAGAACAAAATTTGTTGCTGATAAAAACAACCAAGCAGTAAGGAAAAGATGAAGATTTACCCAAGTTGCAAAAAATAATGCATCAGATTAGTATGAGGAAAGTAGCTGATGAAGACGGGGGGATTCGAGGGTTGCCGGGAGGGACGGCCCGAGAATTAGTGGGTTTATCTTGAGGGCGTCCCATTGAGTCTCAGGGAGGAGATGAGTAGATCCCCGGAGGACCTCAAGCAGGCCGAGGGGGAGTTTCTACGTGATGAGTGTGTTCGAGGAAAGTGTGGATGGGAAGTTGGGCGGGGGGGGGGGGGGCAGCAGAGTGGTGTGGAGAAGGAAGGTGGAGGAGAAAGACAGGAGTATGGAAGGAGTCGGAAGGGGAATGGAAGGAATGGGGAAGAGGCAGAAAATTAGGGAGTGGCCTGCAGTTGTTGGAGGTGCGGGGGAGGAGACCGCGAGAAATTGAGGGGAAATTCAGAAATGGTGCTATAACATGGTTAAACGCCGCATAGAGAAAGTTCTAACCAGTGAATATTGGGAAATTTTGTGAAATGAAGCGAATCTCAACTTATTTCTTACATGTTAACGACGCTTTGTCATCAAGGGGAAATTGTCAGGTAATGCTGGCTTTGAGAGAGTGTCAAGCGGCCTCATTAAGAGAAGAATAGTTGAAGTAGGAAGAGCTTAAGTCTTAATTTGACATTGAAAAGTTGGATGAAGAAGGGAGTAAGCATTCAAGTTCTGAGAAACACGTGTCTATCGTATTCAATCTTATACTCTAATGAGTCTCTGTGTTGAATTTTGTGCCTCTTCAACAATGGCATAAAGCAAACACCAATGTTACTGTATTCTTCATTCTGCCACGTTCACCCTTCTTTGAAAAATGACAGAAAAAAATGAGATCGTCGTAAACTCCCATGGGAAGCGCCTGATGTGTTTTTTTCGTAATTTTTATCTGATGAGAGATTATCTTTTTTCGGTCTTTACACGTATTTTAATGCTATCATTTTATCAAAGATATCTCTTATCAGCAATAGATAAAAATCTAATTCGTAGTTTTAGTGATTATTTTCCATTGTTTTATTTTACTTGCATACCTTGCCTTTAAAATCTTCTCTCTTTGTAGTTTGTTATAGCTAATCATCAATCTAAATTATTTTAATAGTTATTAAATCTCTATTTTTATGATTTAATTTTATTAAGATACTGTAATTGCTATTATTTAACCAATCTTTTTCGATTATAGGAACATGTTTGATGTCGTAAACATGGTTATTATTTTCTGACATACATTCCCACACATGCACATGCATCTTGCCCAAATAACTTAGTTTGTTTTATTGCCAGCTAAGAATCTAAATTTCGCCTTTTTAGGACCTCTAAACTCTACCTTTTATGTGTCTCAATATTGAAACTATTCGTATATTTGTTTTACAGTTTTGGAATGCTTATGGTATGAAGTTTTATCTATGCCTACTCTCCTTATAAGAAAAAAAGGCCTTGTTAGTATTTAAATGAGAGTTGTTATTAGTATGCAAATATTTTCATTCGTTAGAAATTTAGGAAATTAATGACTGTTAAGGCGTAGTCGCAAACATTTGGACACATATTACAGGTATGTATACATGTATAAAAACACTGATCTAATGTGATCTTCAGTTTAATCAACACAATATCCCGATATCCTACATGTCCCACAATATCCCGATTTACATTTCTGGGATGGAACATATATTGTAAATGAATGAAATTGAAGGAAAAATTTAAACGAGGCTTTGCAAACTTGGATCTGGATGCAGTTGAAGTGCGCACTCACCAATAATGCAATCATGAGTGTGCATATGCCATGCTTTGATGAAATTCTTGCAAAGTCGGAGCATTAAAATTCTAAAGATGTGCTCGAAAGATCGATGGCACCAAGTCGATAATCCTTTAATTACTACCTTGGGCCATATAACAGATGGCGACCACACGCGTAGTATGGTGATGGCCATTTTAATTTATCCTGTAACTTATTTATCTCTTTGAGCAGCTCGGTTTACTCAGACAACCGCTCAATTACATTGGCCTATTTCTGTAGCAGGTCATTACAGCGCCACAATTCCGCCATCATTGGTCCGTCTTGATCAGACGTGATTAAAGTTTTGAGGGAAAGATAGATAGAGCGCAATTAAGCAATTTTTCTTGTCCACCACTTACTCGGCAGCCATCCGAGACCAATCTCTTCGATCTCCCTCGCGGACGGGCACGTATTTATAATCAAACACCGAGACGCTCCCCTGGTCCCCTCCCGCCACCGCCTCTGTATTAATAACCCCTTCTCGTCGGCACAGAAGGGGGAGAGGTGGTCCCCCGCAGTCTCGTCCCCGGCGACCACCCCTAGGGCCACCCCCCTGCTCCCTTCCTCCAAGCCATTCAGTCTCCCACGCTTTCAAATTAACGGCATTGCTTCATCCCGCGCCACTCGGGTTTTTATCCGCCATCTTGCGGCGGAAAATGGGGATGGAGATTACATCGAGCGACCGATAGTCTCGCGGTGGGTTTATTTTCATTCTTTTACCGAAAATTTCTTCCAACTTTCATTGTTTTTTTCGATGCGATTTTTCCAGCTTCTGTAGGTAAGGTTGCGATTTAAAAAAATAAATCTTATTCCTCCGTTAACATTTTTTGGGAATTTAAAAAGTTAGAAAATAGGATTTTCTCCGCTTGAAATTTGCCAAATATAGCTTGCGGATAGCTGTTTGTGAAGTGGATTTCATATTCGATGTAATACAAATGAAATAATAATGGTTGAAAAACTAATTTAATAACTGGTCCAAATTATTCACCCCCTCGGCTATATGGAAATATATGCAGTCGTTACATCCAGAGTTCATCATATTTCTGACTATTTTTTAGTTATCAGTAAAAAGTAACAGATGTATTGACAATTAGATCTCCACTCTCTGACATTTAATTTTTAGCCGAAGAACCTGGTGACTATTGCAGTAGTATACAAGTGTTGGTGAGTGAGACAAACTGAACCAAACATTAAATAAGTCATTTGACTTATGGTTGAGGGAGAATAAATTTGAGTTATTATATATACTTAAAACAGCAGATTTTCCTCGAACTACAACCTTTGATGATATCAGGTGTGGCCTCGATGGCTCCCCATCATTGTTTGTGTTGTGCCTTTTTAAGGATTCAAAGTACTTAACACTTGGCGATGACAACACAGAGAGGTTATATGCTGGGATGGTATGGTATTTGATGCTTTGAAAACTTTCGAACAATAATATTTCTTACTGCATAAACTTTAGCATAATTATCTAGCAGACACAACATTTATAAGTGAAAAGTTTGTGAGCATTTAGCAGGTGTTTCATAATTTAAAATTACGTGCTTGTCATTCAGTGGTGCCCCCTATGCGGTATTTTTTGTACGGAAATTAGGCACATTCAACTATTATATATTCGGAAGTTGTACGACACTATTTATTTTGAAGTGGTCTACGCTAATCTTGGAATGAAAACAAAATTATTTAAATTTAGAATAACGTTTTCGAATCACCGATTTCGTCATTTTTATCATTTTCCGTTATTTATTCTCTAGTCACTTATGCACAGTTTTCCGAAGTTGCGTCAAGTTTTTCATATTTTGATTAATAAGTTGCGTGATTTGAACTAATTATTCGTTTTTTGAATGAGGTCAAAATTCTAGAATTATTTCGAGTATTGATTAGGCGATCCTGTAAGACCAACGCGGAACTTTTTCATGCCTAAGATATCCCATAAAAACGAGCGACAGCGAAAAAATAGTAACTTACCTCCGATCGCGCCACGGAGAAACTTCAGGCCACAAATAACCCACACAATCTTCTAGCCGAGGGAGATGCGTGAATGTAATTCCCCATTCGTTTTTAAATTGCCTTTCTGCTGGTCGTGTCCCTTTTGGTGAGCTGTACTACCTCTGCACGTGATGGAAGGTCGTAAGAAAAAGGTAAGCCATAAAAACTGCAAATGGTTTTAAAGACCTCACATCCATCGGGCGATTTTCGAATTAAAATGATCTCCGCTTTCAAATTCACGGCTTACCTCTCTCTCTCTTTTGATGTTGTAACCCGTCCGACTTGGATATTTACGAGTGGGGAAGCATAAGATAAGCCTGCTCACCTTCCTCAGCATGCGTAAGAGAGGGATTAGCTGAAATAATAAATAACTTAATGTGCCGACTTGATAAAGACGAGCGTGGGAATTCGGAAGGAAGTTCCTCTACATTATCCATAATGAAAATCAATAACTTGTTACAGTTATTATTAAGAATTGGTATCATTAGCCTTGGGTGGGTGAAACACTGACTCTTTAAGTACATACGACACAATTTGGAATTTTCTAAGTGTTTTACCAGTGGAATTATTATTATATCTGGATCCTTTAGAGAGATTCCTGAAGTAAAACTAAATTTTCACTTGAGAATTTTTTTCGCTCTCCGCAGTTTTTGATTACTGTTCCAGTATTCTTTCTTTGTCGCGCTATCTTGCACTCACCCAAAAAAAATTGGTTGAAGTTAAAACGTTCTGCGTAAACCGCCGCCGCAACGTCAGAAGCGGATATCTGCATCAAATCGATCCCCTCATTCCCATTATTCACCTCAAAACAAGTCTTTACTGGTTTCGAGTGCCGGAGGTGATTTTCTTTTGATAAACTACTCTCCACTCCTCTCTCTCGCTCCCTCAACTCCCTCCCCCCATCCCATCGCTTTCACTCGCTCTTCTCCACCGCTCCTCACACTCTTCTTCTGCCCGTATAGTTCTCCTCCGATTTCCTCCCACAAGCGCCGCAGCCGCGGCGATGAAGTTTTATTCTCCTTCTGTCTTACTTTATTTAGCCGTCCCTTTTCTCTTTCTCCCCATCTCTCATTCCCATGAACTCTCCTATTTCCGCAACAAACCCGTTTGAGGAAGAGTGCGAGCCATCCTTGAAGTGTTTCTGGGAGAACCTCTCTGTTCCTCCCTTAGTATCTCTCTCCCTGCGCTAACTTTAATAGCTCTTTCGCCAAATACGTCCGCCCATTATCCACGCTTTAACCACATTCCCCTGGCCCAGTTCGTTCTCCTCCCTCCCTTCTCTTTTCTTCCTCTTTCTCTCTTCCTCACATGGACCCCTCTTCTCATGCCCCAAATTTAAAAGCTAGCCCTGGACAGAAGTTTCCATTTATCTTTTCCTCTCCTGTTCTCCTTGATTTGCCCTTGTATTAAGTTACTCGCTATTTCTTTGCCTTCCGATCATTTAGTCATCGTAATCTCTTTTGCAGCCCTTCATATTTTTAAAAGGTATTATACGACGTAACTTTGCGCCACGTGATTGTTGTATTGACACCTACTTCGTGGAAAACAATGAAAATATAAGTAGAGGATTTAAAAAGTGTTGTGTCTACATCATTATATATATATATATATATATATATATATATATATATATATATATATATATATGTATGTATATATATGTATATTTATATATTTATATATATAATACTTTACATAATATCCTTTCTTTTGCTACTCAATCCGTTGGCACACATGGCTCGGATGCCTTGGGAATTCTCAAGTGCCTCACCTCCTTCCTCTCCATCATTAAGGGTCGTCAGTTTTTTCTCCTGTTTACCTCAGAAATCCCCGCAAGCCTTCGGACGTGAAAATAGCAAGTGATTATTGAAGTTAAACGAGTCCCTACTTGGCGGAATAACATTTGATGCACTCAGTAGTAGTGTTTGATTGGTCAAGCCAAATCACTCCAAAGACTCAGCTTATCCGTACCGATATATTTTAATTATTTATAGTTGGTAGTACTGTCGTTATACTAAACGACACTCTTGCTGGACTGGATTAAATATCTCCTTACATATCGGGCACGTA
Organism: Hetaerina americana; assembly: GCF_022747635.1. Taxonomy (NCBI): domain Eukaryota; kingdom Metazoa; phylum Arthropoda; class Insecta; order Odonata; family Calopterygidae; genus Hetaerina; species Hetaerina americana. Next base: position 41,783,702 of record NW_027287095.1, read on the forward strand.
GTGTGTGGGTCGCATGCATCTTATGATGAAAGTTCATCAATAAAAAATGCATGTTTTTTAATTTTAGCTTCAAAGCCGTCGATCATATTTATTAATTCATTAGCTTTTGTGAAATATACCGTAATCGCTTGAACCAGTTGCTTCTGACGCCAAGTGATACATAGGTATTATTTGTTGATTACGGAAACCTGAAATATTTACTGAAATGATTTTTTACTTTAAATGTAAGTGGACGTATAAGGGTATCGTATAAATGTTTCACCAATATTCTTAAAGTCATATTTTGTTTAAAATATTAGTATTGATTTTGACTGCTTTAAAAAAAAAATTGATGAAGCATTTACTTCAAGCTTTGGTAGCGCTTGGCTGTCGAATACAAGAACCCAGGGTACGTTAAATTAAGCGTGTATAAGTCGGTTAAAATCTCATCGCCCTCTCTACATAGATATCTTCGTTACCTCTGTGTCAACTCTTTTTAATGGAATCTATTCGCATACATATTCATCGTGAATTATAAATTCTTCGATTCATAGTGTTCCGCTCACAGCTAGCTCCATTAACATATTCTTGTAGGTAGAGCTTTCAGCTAATGCTTTTGGCCACTTTTGAATAAATAAGAATACCAACAATATTGAGGTTTAGTTAAATTATTAATTAAAATAACTTCACAAAAAATAAGCAACCCGGTAACAGAAACCTTCAACATTGGTTTTTATTGTTTGGACATGCGTGTTGGTGTTACTTGCGGTTGGAGTAGTTCATATCATCACACATAAGAAGGAAATGTCTAAATTTGGAAACTGGTGAGAAGCGACTAAAATTATGCGATTTGTAGTAATCGTACTGCTTGCTGCTAAAGAAGCATTGCATTCAACTCAAGACCTCGCGTTTCGCACTAGTAAGTAAAATTGCAAAGGTATTAAAAAGCCTTTTTCATGAGACGATTTCACCATCCCTTCTTCCTTTCGGTGCTTTGGATTATCGCCCCGAGTGATCACGTCTTCAGTTCCCTGTTCTCTTTCCTCGTAATTCAATTCTGTCCAATGATCCGGTCGCTTTCACCCGAAATTGAATTTTCCCGAGTCCCCGGAGTTATTATTGCATCATAAACCTTTGCCTTAAAGTCGTGGGCTGACTCATCCCTTTACAAGGTTATTATTCCCCTAAACGCATTATCTATCCTACTTTTTCGTTTTTTGAACCTCAGTAACTATATTCGGTAGCCGAGCCGTGCGTGCACTCGTAGCGCTCCAAGTCTATCATCACCTAGCAGCAAGATCTATTACATCATCTTAAATAAATTTTAGGCCTAAAACGACTCTTGTCCAATTAAATATGTTTGAATACGTTACTTTAAACTGGCCCTAATGTTTAATTATCCATCGATGATCTATTGAAATCCCATTAAAAGTAATAGTGATTTATTTTATTCTTCAAACATCATCACTAAATATTGAAGCCCTGGTTAAGTAACACAGTTATTGAATTAATCCCCTTTAGAGTAACTTCATGTACTAGAAATTATTTGTTTTTGTAGGAATTCAATCTCTTTGCTTAACCGAGAAAGGAAAATTATACCCACTGTATTTTATAATATCCATTGGTGTTCTAGTGTCGTTTAGACGTATATAGTCGTGTATGTATGCATACTGACCTATTTAAATGTCTTTGTACTTTTAATTGGGACTTAGTAGCCAAGTAGTAGCGCGCTGGGATTATAAGGGGAGGCCCAGGTTCGATTCCCGGTAACGCCTCTGAGTACTATCAGCTTCACCCAAGCTGTGTGGTTTTTCGGCTACCAGATATCCGCAGACGGCCCCGGGAAAGAAGCTGCTTGATGCGTGTTTCACCCTCCGTTGTGTTTAGTACTAGGAGAGAGCTCCACCGTCACCTTTCAAACCGGCCTTAGGTTTGGTAACTGGTTTTTAGCTGTACCTTTAATTCTATTTTTCGGCAGCGCATAATCCTTAAGCGATTTCTCTTGCATTCCTTTGTCATACTTCATTCTCCATAAACCCTGAAGTTATATTACCTACTCCGAGGAAATACCGAGATTTATAATACGTCCCTTCAATAAACCCATCGCAATCTTCAACCTAAAGGCGCGTTTGATAGGGTTGGATAGAGCCCTCTTGGTACTAAGCCCTAAGGTGTGTAGGGAATTCCCAGACTCGGCGTAGTCAAGTTAATGTTCATTTCACTGCGAACCCTGCAGTTTCTCCAGAGTTACTGTTAAACCAGAAAATTACCAAGCTTGGGTGGAGTATGAGAGTCTAGATTTTAATACGGGACCTTTCGACCACGTAATGGAACTCAACGTCCATTAGACTGAAGAGCAGCTGTTTCTTCCCCTAAAAGATTCTGAATTCTTCATCGATTCCTTGAGTCTGCTTCTCTCTTTCATCTAAAGTTGTCAGCATATTATGCTTCAAATCGGTCGAGTTCTAAGTAGACGTCTTAATTTCATCTCCCCTTTTCCCCTACCTCAATACTATCTTCCATAATAAAGGCAGTAGTCTCTTTACATTATCTTGACTAGATTTACACCCAAATTTTATTTCGCCGAATACTAGCGATAGTTTATTTTGCCTAGTACCCTACAAACCACCGCTAGGGTGTGTGGCGGAGGGTGATTATGTACCAGACTCTTTATAACACTTCTTCTATAATACTATCTTCAAAATACTTTTCCCTCCTTGCGAGGTCAGTCAACTTTATTCTGATCCTGTATCGTTAGTATCGGTGGAAGAAGTATTTGCAAGAAGGGACTAGACGCAAAGTAAACAAGCAAAGAAAAGATTACTGAGCTTTTCTATAGAGAGTATCAATGCATGGATAGGACACCTAGTTTTCCAGGCAATATGATGCACTTAGATTAGTGGTTTTGAGATGTGGGTATGAAGAAGAATGGAGGAGTAAGTTCGATTGAAATGAATGCCATGTTTTAAATATAGAGATAGAGGATTAGAGGACTTGGGTGAAGGAATTATTGGGATATTCAATGCCGTGATGGAAGCAAAAATTCAAGGTAAGGGCAGTTGAGAAAGTAAGAGAATAGGTCTTGTAGAAGTCTTGAAGGCAGGAAGAAGATACAAATAACCGAAAATAATTCTGAGATAACAGTGGGGATTTGAACTGGTGGGTGATTTTCACACCACGTTGGGCCTGGTATTAGGTGAGCTCAGCTATTTAGGTATCAAACCAACCTTGGGGCTGATAACTGTGGAATGGTAAGAAGGGGAAGGACACTTGGTACAAACCCTAATATTTTTTATGTGTACGCTTCTTGTGTGTATGCTTAAAATTTCAAATCCATTTGTTTAGATGTCCATTTAGGCGCTAATGTTCCTTGAATTCCAAGGCATAATTTACCTTTATTTTAATGTATCAGTATCGTATTTAACCCTTAGGTAATCCACATTGCTGCTCGGAAGCAGTTTAGTTTTCTGGTTCCATCGCAATCCTCTCCTCATCATACTCCTGTCCCATGTAGCCAAGCACTCCTTCCCACTCTGCTCGCGTCATCCCTTCACATGCTCTCTCCCATTCCCCTTTTCTCACGACCCAGCGCATAATGTGACCAGTCTGATAAAAGATTCCCTCGCACGCCCGCCTGCTTTCACTCCCTTTTTCTCTCCTCTCCCCAGCGATCGTTTCGTGCCCTCCAGGGCGCCCTTCCCCACCCCCCCTCCAGCTCCCGTCGCCCCCACCCAACCTTCGCCCTCCCACTCCCCGCATTTCTCGCTGCATCAAGTTCTCCGTGCACTTTTAGAGAGCCTCTCTCCCGGACGGTTTCGGCCATCCCCCAATTCCTTGTCTTCTTCCTCACCACCCGCCGCCTCCTCCTCACATCCCACTCCCTGTCCTCTCCTGAATACGAATTCTTACAAAAACCTCTTGCCCTCTCCCCCCGCTCCAGAAACACCTCCATCCATTTACAACTCAGCCTTCCTCCCACCTCCCCTACCATTCCCTTCCGTCGTCGTCTCCTCTTTTAAAACTTATCCCCCGGAGCATCCTTTTTTTATGCGACCACCACCCCCTTCCCCGGCCCCTCCCTCTTGCGCGACGAGGGGTCATCCTTGCTTTGCACCTTCGCTCCTCTTTCCGGACCATTTCCCATCTTCCTCCTTCGCCCTTACTTCGCTCCTCTTATCTCTCCTTTTCTTGCAAATCATCCCCGAATTCATCTGACCCGATGAGGCAAGTATTTGTATGAATTTGTGAATCATTGGCTGATTTTTTTACGTGTGATGATGTTCGGGCTTCATGACCTCCAGAAAGCTGGTTCTTCTGTGAATATAATTTTTAAAATCGAAATTAGAATCTCTGTCGAACGTCTTTGTGTGTCTAAAGCATGTGTTCGGGGTAAAGCTCGTAGTAAATCTCATATAGCACGAAGACTGTGTTGTTTCTAAATTGCGATCGTTGTGATTCCGGCGATTTTCTTGCTAACTACTTCAAAAGCAATTTTGAAAGGAAGACAAGAAGAAAAAGCATTTTAGTTGAAAACTCAAAAGATCTTATTTGAGGTTCAGTCTTCTTTTACCTGAACGACAAGGCATTAAAATAACAATAATAATAGGCAAGTTATCACTATGAATACGCTATTTTATTTGGCTCATTTAGTTACCAATGGAAAAAAATCGTGCGTAATTTTGTAGAGTTGAAACATTATGAAACACCAGAAATTGCTATTCCGCTGTGTAGATTTTTTTATAACGGCTTAGGTTAATTTGGTTTACGTTATCGTTAGGTAATTATCAGATGATTTCGATGCATTACTCTCTCTAATATTAAGGTTATGTAAACCATAGTAACCATGGTCGTAGTCAAAAAATTTTATACTGTGGAAGATTTAATTCGTCATCCAATCATTATATTGCAGTAGCCAATGCATTTCCGAACCATCGATATGCATCCGATTTCGCGATGCAAAATTAAGGACGCTCATCCATGTGCTAGAAACGGCATACCTTTTTGAATAACTGTCCTTACTTAACCAAATTCAGAAAAGAAGAAAATACTGCAATGTATTATTCAACGCTCAAAGAAGCGTGAGCCATTTATTTTTTTTCGTGCAGGAGCGTCGCTTTCCTTTTTATTCCCATCCCGCCGCATGCAGTTAAAAAGAGAGATACGTCTCGTGGAATGAATCTTTTATGCAGGCCGGTCCATGGCAGCGGCGATTCCTTATTCTAAGAGTATCAGATTCCCTCGTCCCATTCACTGCTGAGCAACAAGGATTTACTGCGCCATTATGTCGGGGAAAGTGGTACAGAGTAGATGTTTTGTAATTTTCCATGGAATGCAAATTCTTTCCTCCGTTTAATGGCCCTAAATAAGACTCCGGTGCAACACTCATGAGGACATAATTTTGGGCCTTATACCGTATTGAATGTAGCCTCAATAGTTGTTGATATTTGTATATTTTTATTGTTTAACATAAATTGTTTATAACTGTGTGTGCACCTTCAGTGCAATTGAATCCATCAATAATAATCTGAAATAGGCAAATACTTGACTAGATATTTTGTCTTCATTGGTTTATGAACGTAATTGTTACTATTTCAATTGGTGCCTATAAGTTTGATGTACTTTTATTTCTACTAATAGTTTTAGCAAGTGTAAAGTCATAATGATAAACTTGTTTGTAATGTATTTTAGGCGATTATTTATTTTATAATGGAATTAAATTGTCTTGTAGCTTGATTTGGCGGCTGTAGTAGTAAAATTGGAACGTCTTTGTACTGGATTCCAATGATTATCTTCCCAAGGAGTTATTCTTCATAACTTATTTGTAATCTTATCCTTTCGCTGTATCGGGAATACAATTTAAAGATATCGGTAATGGTGACATCGAATCTTATTGTGAATTAAGATTTGGTGACTTAAAAGATCTTCCACGAGGCAGTTAGGGATAACGTGTGGGAGAACTTGTTACGAAGCTATTATTTACATTTCGGTACTGCAAGAAGTTACAACAATATATTTTTACCAAAGGGAGCTTTAAGTTCCAATAGTATAATAAATGATACGTATCAAATTTCCATCACTCATAGTTAGTAATATAACTTAAAATTGGCCGACATTAAAATCATAGAAAACAATTAATGCCTCAGAGAGGTGCTGTGAAAGTCGTGTATTCAATGAACATACGGAAACATGACTGACGTACCGAAGGCGAGGGACAGATCGAGTGAAAGCAGCGTATCAAGGGGGTTTCATGGCGTGGGAGTGCTGTAATTAAAGGCTTCCTCATATGAGATTCGGCATTCCGGCTCAAAGTGCAGGGTATTAAAGTTTTATTACCGTTAACCAGTATTCTAATAATTGTACCTTGAAATATATTTTACGGAGATCTTTCTCTTCCTTACATCTTCTCTCTTTAGCCCACGAACACGGTGAGCACAAATCAAAGACAACTTTTGTCAATTTATTACAATTTTAAGTAATAAAATAAGCATCATTTAATATCTCAATAACTTTACATTTGGAAGCGTATTAAATCCGTCATCATTACTCTCTTTTTAAGTCCTATTATTTATAATCTTAATTATTATCCCATATTTTTTCTGTCAACCTCTGTAGGATTAGCCTTTTACTGTCTTATTCGAACGAATGTCATGAAATGACCAGGAAAAATCAAATGCATATGTATTGATTTTCTTTGTCATAGTTGAGATCAACAGAACCCTTCGTGTATTTGAAAATGAGAAATGAAAAAAATATGAGCCGAGAAATAATTGAGACCTCCATTTAGAATAGGAGAGAATGGAGGCAAACGGAAATGGGAGTGGTCGGGATTAAGATAAAAATCTATCTGTCTAAGGTTTTTTCTCAAAATGCAGAAGGTTATTTTTTTAAAACTAATCACTAAATATTTTATTGTTGACAACGAGTGAATGATACCAACCACTTGCTATCTTGGTAGGTGAGACCACAATGAGAAATTAGGGGAAATTCAATTCATGCAAGCAAGCCTATGTCAGGAATTTTTTGCTTCGTAAAACGTGTTAAAAACAGTAGATTTAAAAGGAAAAATCAAAATATTTCAAAAAGAAATGCACGTAATTCTGATCTTAAATTCGTGACAAAAATCACAAGTTCCTGTAATGGCCTATGGCCTAACACTCCCGCCACACGTTCATTTTTCGGCTTGCGAGGTAATGCGTCGATGTTGATGCAAACTCATTTAGCTCCTTTTAATCTTTAGAGAATCTCAATGGCGTAGTTATAGCTAATCTATTACCTGCCTCCGCCTTGTAAAGGAAAGAAACTAAGAAAATTTCAAGGCCTCATATTTAAGACCCGGAGCGGCAAGGGAAGTTGTGTTAGGTAGATAAAAACTTAAAATTAATTACGTCTGTGATAAACTCGTAAATCGACTCTTAGTCTGTGCAATTGACTTTTCCGGAGCAGGTGAAAGAGGGCTAAAAAAAATCGCGGCTGAGAAATATCGTGCAGAGATAAGAGAAGGGGGAGCAGGGGAGTGGGGAGGAGGAAGCGAGGGTGAGAGGGGGTCATTGGCGAGAGGCCGGTCGGCGGAGACGGTGGAGCACTCGAAAGGTGGAGAGAGGATGGAGGTGTGGGGTAGCCGGGGGTGTGTTTGGTGGGGGGTGGAAGGAAAGGGGCTTATCTGCGGTCGTGCAAACGGATGAGAGAAGACTGCTATACTCCCTCTCGGCGGTTGCAAGGTGTGCGGCGGTCGGATACCCCGCCGCCGCTTCGTCCCAATTTTTTTTTGCTTTCCTTCCCGTATTTTTTTTGATTTATTTTTTCCCCTTTCGCTGGCTCCTCCTCCTCCTGGTTTTCGCCACACGCACCTCCTATTCTCCGCCACAAACATTCAGACACAAGCGCCGGAGAGAGAGACCGCCATCGTCGCCGTGTTCTCCACCGAAGTGACTCCCTTGTTGCCTCCCTTTCTCTCTTTCTCGCCCATTCCATTCGTGGGAATAAGCGAGAGAGAAGCGGAGAAGAGACCGGGGCGAAATACTCTCGCTCTCTCTCCTTTTTTATTTCTTCTTCTCTTGTAGAGAGAGGAAAACTTGGGGTCGAGGGAGGAATAGGTGGGTCGTGGGGTGTAAGGAGGAGGTGTGGAGGGCGGCGAAATAAAAAGACGATAAAGCGAAATTGAAGGGTGAATAGAATGGGCGGGTCTGGGTGTAAGAGTCGAGGGTGGGGGTGGGAGTTAAGGAAGGCGGAGCAGTGCTAAAGGGGGAGTTTTTCCCTGCGAAAAAGAAAATAAGGAGCTAGCAGTCCGATGTCCGCTCCTTCTCTTTTTCATCTTTACTTCCCTGTCCCCCACCTCTCCTCTCCCTGCGACATTTTTTTTCCTTCTTGTATCGGGGGAAAGAGGGCTTTCGGGAAAGATGACTGTCACATAGGACTGCATTGGAAAAATTCTGCGGAAGATGGGGAGTCCCTAAATGTATATTTTTTTCTCCTTTTCTCCTCTCTTCTCATCTTTCTCATTCCGTCCCTCCCCCTCCTCTCTATCCACCCCTGTCTACTCGTTCCCCTCCCGTCTTCCAACTCCTACGGATGTTCTCTTTTACTTTCATTTCCAGTCGATCGAACCACTCAATATTCATGGAGATGGAAAAAAATGAGGGAAAGATTGTGTCCCACGTTCAAAGAAGAATTGCGCAAGAGTAGTGGGTGATATCGAAGGAGTCCCTCCTACCCCCACTCTCCATCTCATTTTTTTTTACTTCAGAAGGGAAACTTTGGTCGATGCGAAAGGAAAAGAGACTTGTTGGATAAACCGTGGCGCTCGAATCGCAAACTTCTTGCGCGGATAAGAAAAACAAAAGAATATTCCCTTCGCGAAAAATCCGGGGAAAAATTTCTTATTTTCTTCCTCATAATTCCAGGACATTAACGTAGAAATAGATTCTAATGATTGTTTATAGCTGTCCAGAATGCCATGCTATTAGAAAATTAACATTCATTATTGAATTAATTTTGCTGTTAGGATTGAAATGTTGTCAGCAATACGAACTTAAAATAAGGGTGTTCAAAACTATTTAAAGGTAAAGGAATCACTCTTCATCATGAAATTTGCTAATAAACATATCTTGCTTTGGCTGATACGTACAAGGTTTGTATAAAAAGTATTGGTAACAATTTTTTCCTGACGTGTGCGTGAAGTGCTGAATCCAGGCGATCGGTTAAGTGTGCTCATGATCACAGATCATATCGGCATTGATAAGATGACAGTGGACACCATTATCAATGAAAATTTGCGATGCGAAAGATCTGCGCTAAACTCGTCCCGTGGGTATTGTCGGACGACCAAAAGCAGAGTCGAGTGTCTGCAGGCGAAAACCTTCTGCAACGCGTTGAAAAAGGGCCCGACTGTTTGGACAGTCTCTACTTGGCACCAGTAGATTATTTCCTATTCTCAAAAGTGAAATCCTCCCTCAAAGGGCACCAATATAGGAAGAAGCTTGAGAAGCTTTCACGCATACTCTTAAGAATCTTCCGGAAGGCCTACCAGGGAGCCTTCGAGTCGTGAAAAACACGCTGGCAAAAGTGTGTCGACACTCAATAGATGTACTTTGAAGAAGAAATTGTATCTGAAATAAATCTATTTTTGCGAATTCTTTCCCGATACTTTTTATGCATACAATGTTTATGTATGTACCTGATGGGTATAAATGTTACGTTAATGCGTCATCTTTCTGTATGTGTAATATGTGAAGACTAATTTAATTGGGGAATAAGTAGGTTAATGTCTAAAGAATAATTCTAGATGCTAAGAAATATCGTTGCTCATATTTTACGGGGACAATTAATTGAATCGGAATGGATTTTTCAAGCTGACGTCGCGTATACGAGACTGCAAAAAAATGGATAAACGAGCTGCCCAAAATTATCGCAATGGTCGGTAAATCGTGGCCGTAAAAATTCACGCCGCTCACTGAGCCAAAGGAATGTATTTATGTACCAACTCTGCGCCTCAATGGTTCTTTCCCTGGAATAAAAACCATGTTTTCCGTGGCCCTTATATTCTTGCTACACCTTGGCGCGTGAAGCCGTGTCTTTATGATGAAGGTTAACCCACCTCTGCGATAAGGAACTTCACGCCCAATTAACGTCCCTCGAGTCCGCGTCCGTCTTTCATCCCTTATCTAGGAAAAAAGGAGACGGCCCCCGTGGCCTTCCTCCCTATCTCATTGCTACTCGATTTATCCATTAACCACCATCTCTTCATTGGACCTCAAACAGGGCCCACCGCCCGGCCCACTTACAAAGTACCTTTCCGTACACTCCTCCCGGTTTTTTGCTGAGTTCACCATTCCCCCTACCCTTATCCTGCCCCCCACGATTCTCTCTTCACCCCCCTTCTCCCACCAGCGCGAAATATCCACCCCGTTTTCATCCACTCAGCCCCCTGCCCCGCGCCTAAGGTACACACTTTTCCTTTCGCGCCAGAGCCAACATTAAATTTTTTTCCTCCAAAGTCCATTCACTTCTCCGTTTCCTCATCCCCTGTCACCTTTATCACTTTCCCCCCAGAGCCAAATTCCCCAACCATGGTTCCCTTATCCTTTTCCCTCGCTCATTAACGCCAAGCAAGAATTGGTCAGTTGGAAGAGGCGTCAATGTTTTCAGGTCCTCCGCCCATTAGGGAGATAGTGCGCCCTCTCTCCCACCCCCCACTCTTTCGTCCCTTCCCCCGTTCCTTTACGGCATTCCTTAGACTCCGCGCACATATTCCTGTCAGTCGAACCTTTCAATTTCTTGAATTTATTCCGACTCTAATATCATCCGTCCCTAAACCGTTCTCATACCTTTGTTTCTTTTTAAATCCAATATGTAGTTGGGGGAAATTAAGAAAACAGGACAGATAGATGGAAAAGTTATTGAGAAGTCGCACGATATTGGAGAACCTGGAAGAATGTTGAGTGGTCTGCGATGAGAGGAGAAAGAAAGGTTTTCTTGACTACATAAAATGAGATATAAATTAGAGAGAATCAATGAAAGGAAAGATAGAACACTGTTCTGCAACCCTTACTAATATTGAAGAATTTGCAAACGTTTTCTGCAGCGAGCAATCCTCTCTTTCCTCGATAACCTCCACACCATCTTTGATAACTCTTCCGTTAAAACTTTAGCATTTATTTTCCTCAATTATCCACTCTTCCCAGGGTAACATATGTCATCACTATCTAATGGTATGTAGAGGAATTCAATCTTGACTCAGTCACGGAATATATTTATTTGAATAAAATTAGTAGATTGTAATCCTATATCACCTCAAACGTCATGATTTTGAAGGAAAAGGACAGTCGTCCTTCACTCATACATATAGCTAAATAATGGGATTTCAGGTCAAAGAAACATCAGTCGAATTCCAATTATTTTTAGGGGTTGACTCGAGTTTGATACCAATTCTTGCTTTCCTTCCCTTAGAAATTTCATAATATAGCAAACTTGATCCAAACATTTGTCGAAATATGTAGGGACGTCTGCTGAATAAGTCTTTGTCGAACTGCATCTTAAAAGTGAATCTAAGATTCCTTAAGTCGTAGATTTTCATCAAATAGCCAAACATTTTTAGTACTGCTTTACAGAGGAAATGAGGCCTGGCGTGAATTTTATAAATACCGATTTAAGGTCTAATAGCTATGTTTGCGCAAACGCACTCAGACTTTTAGCAATAGATTTTAAAGAGAAGGAGATGCTTACTTTTTCATGAAGGGGACGATCATACATTGACTAAGGAGCTGACGTGAAATTTTCAGCATTCAAGAACGGAGCTGAAGAATTGGGCACTAATTGATTTTAGAGGGTGAAGGTGAGCTATTTAAGTAAACGTTGTTTGGGATAGTGCAAAAGTATCAATATGTTCAGGAGGTGAATTATTATGGTGGGAGAGTGGACCATGAGCGAACATTGGGAGAACGTTCATCTGGGAATGGGCATATGAGTGCGTTCGAGCAGGTCGTGGTAGTAGCCTTAAATCAATTTGGTAAAGCCGCTCAGGAATTAATGCATTTAATAGTAGCCTATAAACGGCAGGGTTGGCCTTTTACATTTTGTTATGAACTAAATTAATAGGAGGTAATCGAACCCGCGACTTTTGAATAAGGAGGCAAGAATGCTACCCCACCATACTTGAGGCCGTTGAATGTTATTGATATGGATTTCCTTTTGACTGAAATAGGATTAGGTTTTGCTCTTCACTGGACGATAGTTTTCCTTATTCTTATAAGAAACTGATTTATCTCTCTTGCCATCCTTCCATGTGAACTCTTACTCCTGATTCGGCAATTTGCCCTCAATGAGATGTTTATGAGTAATTCATGTAGGTCAATCATGTGGGGTGGTCGTACCATTTTGAAAAGGAAAGGTATGGAATTGAAATTGGGGAAAATTTGGGGTACCTAAGTTGAAATGAGATCAGGGGTTTAGTCACGAATCTTTATTATCGCGTTATCTTCGTCATTTTCAACGCGATGAAAGATGAAAATGCCATCGCCCTTCTTCAGCAGTTGCGATTAGGAGCGTAACATAAAGGGATTCCTTGGCGCTATCACGAATCGAATCGAGTCGTAAGATACGTAATCCCATGTTGTGTTCCCTAGGAAAATGTTGCTGTTGGAACGTCAATATTAACTGAACTTTTGGGCAAATGTTTTGGTGAACAGTTGTCTGATTCTCCGGTGATTCTACAGCCGTGCAGAATAAGACTCAACAATTATATGGATGTTCCATGGGCCGAACAGTTCTCGGAACAGTTATTGAGTTTTCTATCTAGTTATTGGATGAGTGTTTCCGTTAGCTTTCCATTCATCAGTTCGATTCTTTGGCCTAAATAATTAAGGAATCTCAAAAGTGCTAAATGTTGAGCTATTATTTACTCGCAAATATTAATAGGCCACCAATATACCCAACTGTTGAAAATGACTAATAATATACTACATACGAGTGCAATTCAATCCACACGGTAAACGGTGATTCTAGATCATTGTATAGTCTGGCTTAACAGCTCTTAACCTTGTTTAAGGAGGCGTCAGTTAGTTTTCGGAGAATTCCAGTGAGCACAGTAAGTGAAAACGATAAGATAGAACGTTGGAATGCTTATGCCTGGTGAATAAGGAGAAAGAGAGAAAGGGGGTTCGAGACGAAGTATCAGCGAAACAAAGCCAACCTACTCTTTTTCTACGATCGATGCAAAGTGTTTCCTCTCTGAAAGGCGCTCATCGAGGGCGGCCCCGTGGAACTCCTTCCTCCGAGGATCCGCCTCGGCGCCAGCGTGCTCCATGCCGGGGCGGACCAGGGTGAATGTCTCCACACCACATACCTCAGGCCTTCTCCCCGCCTCGCCTTTATGCCCCGCGTGTCACCGCACGCACTCTCATGCCTCCCACGCCTGTCTCCATCGTGCCTCTCCCCCACTCCCTCCCTTCTCCCCCATCCCTCGCCTCCACCCTCGCCTCCTCATCCTTTCCTTTCAACGAGTGTCACTACGGGGCACCAATTCTCGCCCGACCCCAGAGAGAGAGGGAGAGAAGAGAGACCGACCTTATGTATGACCCGCGGGCATGTTTGGGGACAGGAAGGGGAAAGACAGGACTATTCGGTGAAAGGGGGGAAGAGGTTAGATGAGAGGAGGGTGGGATGGTGCAGGGGGACGGCGGAGAAGGAGTGAGAGGGAGCTCGAAAGAGGGACGGAGCGAGGGGAAAAGGGCTAGGGGAAAAGGGCGCCTCGGGGTGCCGAGGTTGGGAGGAGAAACTTCTCCGGGAACGGTTTGTCGGATGCAATGGTGTGTGTCCGTGGTGTGTGTTTTTGGGCGCGCGTGTGTGAGTGGAGGAGTGCAGGATGGCAAGGGTAAAGGCCGAAGCGCGGGTTGAAGTGGGCGATGCTTGGCGTCGAGGGAGTGGGAAACTTCCCCAACCTCTCTTCATTCCCTCTCCCCTTGGGGGGGGGTTCATATTTTCTCGCCTCCCAGAAAAACTGCCCCACGACCCACCCAAACCCCTTACCTCCCCGGTTCTCGGCCCCCAAGTCCCTCCCACCTCTTCCTCGTCTCCCTTTCCCGGTTCGGAGATCACGGGGTCTCCGCTCCGATGGAGACTCAGCGTTGACGCCGCCGTGAGGAAGGAGGGAGTGAGAGAGAGCGTGGGAGTAAAGGGCTCTTTTAGCTGCTAAAGAGAGACGGCTACTTCCTGAAAAGGTCGCATCCTGGTGCCCATCGGCGGCGGATTTCTCGAGAGCCAATGGTTCTCTATGCGCCCTCCCTCGTTTCGTCTCCCTCGTTTTGGGGCTCTTCACTTTATATTTATACGGGTTTCGTGAAAAGCAAAATCAGCTGGTTTATTCACAAGAAGCGGAATAAAGGTTTTTCAATAGATACGTGGGCTCGTTGCCATATAAAACTGCAATATGCAAATTGGAGTAGCTCCTGCTATTTATCGAAAATATTATCATAGTTTTTTCTTGGTGAGTTTAGTAGTCAGGTAAATTTGTGGTTAATTAGTACTTAAAAGTAAATAGTACCTTTAAATTAAGAGTTGCCGCATATTTCTTATTTGAAATACAAACTGATAAATGGAAAATTAAAGGAAGCACTCATCACTAGCTAAAAAGAGAACTCAATAATTGTTTAGCGAACTTTGCAAACCAACAAAAGTCTATAAAAATTCTTATACCTTAAGGAAGATTAAACTATAAAGATGTTGGTTGGTAAAAAACTAAACCGTCGTACTTGCTTGTAGATCTCAAATTACATTTGTTCTGATTTTCAAAATAAAACTGATTGCTTATTATAAGATTAACGAGATTACGGTTTTGTGCGTAGTTTAAACTTTCGTATTTAGGGGTTTTTTCAATAAGGGCCTTCGTTTGGAAGAATGGAATTCTTTAATAATTACTGCAAAGCATATTTGATGCAAATGGGAAGTTTTGTAAAAATAATACGTAAAGACATCGGCGTTGGGCGTCTGAAGAGTGAGATGACAGTGAACGTAAATATAAACTCATCCGGGGGTGAAGAAGGATGGAGAAAGGGGGCTAAGGTAAGAAGATAAAGGAATGAGAAGAGAGAGAGATAGAAAGAGGGAAGTGGTATAAGGGTCGATGAAGGCTCATCTGAGATTATCTCGGCGGGGGAATCCAATGTCAAAAAGTTTTTTTGATGTGTGCGTGTGATAGGAGGGTTGGAGTGGGGTGGTAGTGTTCGGTAGTGAGATCAACGGGAAGAGGCAAAGGAAATAGGAGGCGGGGAAGAAATATATCTCGGAAGAGGGAGCCACGTTTGGGAAATAGAGTTCATGATATAGAGTGAAGAGAGCCATGATAGTTCTATTAATGGTGAAGAGAAATCTAAGGAGATATTCATGTTAATAGAGTGATGATAGCCCAGGCGATATGCCTTAAGCATGAAATGTTTTGTATGCAACTTGTTCATATTGGTTATTAACCTTTGGTTCCGCGTTTGCCAATGAACTCAAGCTAGAATTTTATTGGGAAAGTACTTTCTTATTCCTGGCATTAGCTAACCGCATGTCCTTTCTCATTCTAGGAATTCATTTGAAAGTTAGCTCAGCGATTGGTGATATCTTAGAGTCATTGTAATAATCCAAATTCGATTATTTAACTGCGTAAAAGTATAATTTTCCATGATTTGTTCATTCAGTGCCAAATGAAGGAAATAATATACTCTTATTTACATATTCATATGAATTATTCCATTACTTTGTAAACTTAATGTTATTACATGTCATTCATTAATAATATGATTTATTTAAATTCATAACAATCCTACAATCCCGCTTATGCTTAAAAAAATTAACCTCTCTTATTTTTGTATGAACTCATTTTTGCAACCACATAATTTGATTTAGGTTCTGGTTCGCATATGAAATCGTTTTATGAACAGAAAAAAAATTATTTTTACTAAGATAAGTGCCTAACTTTATGATTTATCGTATATATCCAGTAGTAAATTGTACGCGTGATTATTTTCATGTCATTTCAGTTGACGAAATTTCTGCATTGCATCTTACGTGAGTTACGTTTGTAAAGTTGGCGACCATGGAAACGTAATAGTTTGCTAGCTAATCATTTATTTTTTTAAATCTTTTGCATTATTTTGTAGTTTGAACAGGATGATCTTCACTTCCGTTCGCATTAATCCCGGCGCGACCAGGGGTAAAATGCAAGTAGCTCGATAATGCGATTTAAAAATAGCTTGGATTTCTTCAAAAAGTACGCCGTAATATTTTTTCCCGCCACCGTCTCTCATCAACAAGAGGTCGATGTATGTAAAATGTGAACGAAATGAGGTCACAGGTGAAACCATTAACCTCCCGATCCTCTTTTCCCAACGTCGTTAATTGCCATAAAAATTTGCCATAAATGAAAATTCCCTTCACTCCTTGCTCTATACGCAGTCCCTTTAAATGCCTCTTTGGTTGAAATTTCCTTAACTACTTATTTATAAAAAAATTGTGCATGGTTACTGCAACCTACTTCTCCATAACATTATGTGAGGCTTCCTTTGGCGATGTTTGAAGGCTTAATTAGGAGGTGTAAAGGGCTACCACCAGCACATACATTAAATTAATCCCGTTCGTAAAAGAGATTTCTTACCCGAGGAAAATGTTAAAATTCGAATAAATTCTTCTTGCAGAGAAAAATCATTATATTTACTTTTATAAGGGGGAGTAATTTTTTAAATCAATTTATTTTAATCTTCCTGTGATTCCTATAAAAATATTGATTTTCATTTCCGACATTGCATTATATGAACCTCATGACTGAAGAGACGTTTAAAATTTTAAAGAGTAGTGTCGTGCTTTGGTTGAAAAGTTCTGAAACTTTATATTATGACTCATTGTGCGAGTTGTTACGTTTCCTAATAACTCTATATGATCTCAATGCAAATTGGAAACATATTCAAATGAAATTTTCTTCTATTTATCAGATGTAATCCTTTCTGGCTTAGTATGCTTTCAACACTAATGCTTGTGGTCTTTCACTGTAGCTAATCACATTTTTTTGCTTTCAGTTCCAAATATATCCATCAAAACAATGGTATTTTTTTCAGTTTCAACGGAATTCTTCTCTCTGAGATAAAAAAAGTACTTTATAAGAGGCGGACTGAGCACAAATCCGATGATAGGGAAACAATTTGAATAAAACGTTAAAAGCATTTGGATTTAAGAAATAAGATGCAAATCTCCTAAAATGCTCGTAAAGTCAAAATATGTAGATAGATTATGGTGTGACAGGAAATCCCAATCCTATTTAGGTCTCTGGAGAAGGCTGAATGTAACTCGACTCGTTACTATGCTGGTTGAGTACTGATCCGCCATCCGGAAGGCTATGAGTTCGAATCTCTTCTCGGGAGAGTTGTGTTGTGAAATCTGATGTACACTGCCAATTTATTCTCTTTATATATAAATTCCTCAGTTGACACATTAAGCCAAACTTTGCTTGCCACCCAGTTAACAGTTACCAGGGAGCGAGTTACAGACCCTTGACCTCCGGATTAAGACTTAAATTACGAGACATCAAACGAACGCGGCGGCATTCTTTGTGGCGCGAATGTTTAATAACTCTCAGACATCTCAACGTTCTAATTTTCTACTATTGCTTTTTGCCATTCTTTCCCTTGGGAATTCGAGGAATCACCTAAACCAAAACCAAAAAATTCTAAAACCCTAAGTATACTTCTCCTTAACTTTAATTCTTGCTCACGGTGTTGGTTGCATATTCATTATCAACGCAGCTCTAACTACCGCGTCAGGTCGTATCATCTGATGAGAGTGATGAGTCTCAGGATAATGAACATCAGGGCACCGTTGAACTTAATATTCCAGACGATGCGATTTGTGACGGTATCGACTTCTCGATGGACGACAATATCTCATACAGCGCTGCTATATAACTTATGTCCCTAGCAATTCATAGTATTTATATTTCCCGTACATGCGCAGCTGATATGAAAACTTCTTTCGTTTCTATAATCTCGTAAATTTGTATAATTTAAGGGAATTAATTATACCAAGTTCCCTTTGAGTAGCTGTGTACTAGTTCTGGGAAACTTTTGTTTTGAACCATCCCATTTACTCTTACAGGAAATCATGATTACATGAATACCGCTAACAACCAGGCACATGAACTAATGGAAAGGTTACATTGCTTAATGATCATCAATAATCAAATATAAAATGAATGTTTGAAAAATTATGCATATTCATGTGCCATTTAACAAATGATTCTTCTCATAATGTGAACAAAATTATAAATATGAACATAATTAAAGTATTACTGTGATGGTACAATGTTTTTGACAAATTGTTGAAGGACTTGCTAAATGAATAATAAGACTAAGAGATTAATGGAAAGACTAATGGGGGTCGTAGGTATCTCTATAAATTTAATTGTAGGTGATTCTGATATAATATGGAATGCACCTATATTAGGTGGGAATAAGTAATCTCTCAATCTTTTTCATACCTTCCGTTAATGTTGCATAACCTCTCTGGTGGATTGTAAACGAGTAGAATTCTGGAAAATATGCTTCAAGGTTAAATTCTGAGACTTGTTTTAACCGAAGGAATTCATTGAAAGGAACTGTGCGCTAATTCCGGACGCCCCCTTATCTTTCCATTATCTCGCGTACAACTCCGAAATTTTACTTCTTCCACCCGAGTAACACGGAACAAGACAGGGAGATTTAGGAAAAGGGAATACAGGCATTCGCTTAAATATGTGAATTATCTGTATTATAGGATTTATACACGATTCTTACGGGAGAGATCACACGGGATGATTGATGCCACGAGTTTAGGCATCTAGATATGGGATTGAAGAGAGTAAGGGGGAGGATGAGGGAGGTAGTGACATGGAGTGCGGAGGGTGGGGTTGGAAAAAGGATTAACGTGTAAAACGGGGCCCTCTGGTGAGTAATGCCCGAAGGCTGGTCGGAGGGTGGGAGTGGGAGCGGGGAGGAAAGAGGAGGGAGTATAGCGAGACCGAGTTAGTGAGGTGCTTAAGAGGAAAGTTAAGCGCCCTGGAAGTTGGGCTAATGGAATGAGATATGCGCCCGCCCTCTACCGGCACCAGAGATACAGTTTTATCCCTCCCAAAAACCTGCCGCGCTCCCTCAAACCCAGGTCCCATTTCCTCCCACTCCCCTTCCTCTCTCCCCGGCGTCTCTCCTCCCCACGTTAAAAAATACGCCCTCTTCTCCAAATTCTCGCTATGACTCCCTATCCCCCTACCCTTCCGCAGCTCCCTCAAAATTTCACTCAAACCTTCGTGCCTTCTCCTCTCTGATCTGTTCTCCTCCTCCGTTTCAGTCTTCCTCAAAACCACCCCTTTCCTCTCGTGCGATCAAAATCCTTGCTCGATGATGCTAAGAATCTCCTCAGCTCTCCCGCATTCCGACCACCCCCGCTCTCATGGTACCACGCGACTCCCAGCCCATCTCTTAACCCGCGTCTCGTTCGTCGTCCACCCACTCGCCCCCTCTTCCCCCCCTCCCCCGCCACTCCCTGGCCAAGGGAGCCTCTCCTGCCCCCCATCACTCCCTCTCGCCCTTTCCCCCACCCTCGCCGTGCTCACACACGTTTTCCCGCGTCTCGCCATTCCAGTTTTAGGGCGGTGATTAGTGTCACTGCATATCAAGTGGATCGGTTTTTATTTTTTTTCTCTCATTCCCCTCCCACACATCCCCACCCCACAAGTGTCGAGCTAATCAATGCGGAACCCGTGGCGGCCTGCGGAATTTTCCCAGGGAAAGGGGTTTTTTGCCTCGGGAGAAAGTTGAAGAGGGTATATAAAAATAATCGCAGCATCAACTTCATGGGAAAGGCCAGTCGGTACCGGATTTTTCATTATTTTTCTCCTGTCAGGTACCTAAAATTGAAATTGCTGTTTAATCTAAAATGATATTTCTTCTTTTCTCGGTTTTATCTTTATTTTAAACAGCTCCCGTGGCTATCAGACGAAGCAGCAATATAACTACACAGCAGTGATACCGAGTGCGTTTATAAGCATAAGTTTTAGAAGAGATTATGAATTGTCAACGGGGATCGAGATGGTGCGGGGGCTAACGTACTGGCTTCCCACCCTGAGGGCGCGGGTTCAAATCCCGGCGGTGTTGAATATTTTTCAGAGGTATCTCGATCCCTGCTTGAGGTGCTTTGTGGAGGGCACTTTGAGTGAGTACGCCGTCCGTCGGATGGGACGTTAAGCCGCGGACCCCTTGGCGCCTTTCGTAAAGAGCAGGCTAATGCCGACGCCGGGTTTCTCTCCACCCTTCATCCTTTCCTATCCTTCCCCTATGGCGCAAATGACCTTAGCTGTCGGTCGCCTCCCCTCAAAACTACTACTACTACTACTACGAATTGTCAACATAAATACTGTTGCACATTAAATGTTCGGTCATGCACGTTTTGGCATTAATTTCTATTGCACGAAGCTTCGGTGTTCAAAAAGTGAAATTTACATCTGCCCTCCTAATTGTCCTTAAAGATTTCTATGGCTTATTTTGACATTATTTAATTATTATGAGTTTTTTCCTGAAAGGAATGCAGTAGCCAGTATCCAGAGATTTAAATTTATTATTTCCTTACTGCGTAGTTGTGTCTTAAACTTCATCTGGATTATTTTCGCTCTCTGATATTTTTGTCTCGGTTGACTTACCTGTTTTTTGCTTATCTAAATTCCTGTGTGATAGTCAGGAAAATTTGGAAATATGAAGGCATCACCAAGGCTTATACTAGTACAATTTTTTCCACTTCACTTAGTTGCTAGAATCATCCAAAAATCAGATGTGTAGAAAATTTGGTGGGCATAAACATCTTTTTGAGACAAATCTAAAAATCGATACCCTGACCCATTTCCAAGCTAAATACAATTTCTAACTGAAAAACTCGTGCCATTGCTTTTTGATGATAATGTTCAGTGTATGACCCATACAATTCTGAACTGGCGTTCAGCCGATCATCTGATCCATCCGATCCATCATATCAACATCCGATTTTTCCCTGTGAACGTTGCATTTTATATGTTAGCTGTAATGTTAGGCTAGTTAGCTGTTAGCTAGTTAGGATAGTTAGCTGTAATCTTCAGAATCAACTGTTTTTGCATGAGAATTTCGGTGCGTACATTAATTTAATTATTTGACTGAATGTGACCGCTATATTTGCAGCAAATCCAATATCTGCCCAATTCATCATAAATTCCGATTTATCTTTTATTTATGGTTATTTGCGTACTCATCGAATCCCAGCAGTTTAAAAACAGAAAGATATCTTATGGAACTTCCTTTAATAGAAAAATTACGTGAAATTAATTTCCAAAAATGGTGGCGGTAATCCGACACACGTATTAAAAAAACAGAAATGGGTGTCCTTCTAGGAATTCACTCAAATATTCGCCGTCATTATTTTTGATGCTGACATGAATGAGATTTCTATCCTCCAGATATCATTCCTTATAACGGACGAAACTAATTCCGCCCATCCCCATTCTCCGCGTACAATTCCTCTTGCACGTCTCATAGTGGCTTTTAGATCCAATTTTAGTCCAAGATAGCGTGATTCCCTTGGATCGGTTTCTGTGAAAGACACTGCGAAGACATGGTTATCCCCTGAACTTCATCCACTTCCCCTCGAGTCTGGGGGGGGGGAGGTTTGGGGGCGGGAGCGGCGACTAGACGCATTGCTACCGGCAAGTTTCCCTCCTCTCTCTTTCTCTCTCCTATCCCCTGCTCCATCCCCCCAGCTTACCCGCCCTTAAGTTCATTTTAGTCTCCCCTTTCCACCCTTATCTGGGCTCCCTCTGCTCTATCCTCGCGAACGCCTACCCCCTTTCGCCTCCTTCCCTCACTCCTCAATCTCCTGGGTGGCGGATTTCAGATCCGAGGACAATGTTTGAGATTCCTTGTCCCGCGGGATTCCGCAGTCCCCTCCTCCTCGCCGTCCCCTCTCCGACCCTTCTCCCGCATCTCTCCCTCTGCCGGCTTTCTTCCACCTCCCTGCCGTTCTCATGAGGGGTGAAATCAGGAAGAGGGATGGAAAGAATAACTCTAGAAGGGGAAAGGGAGGCGACGAGAAGATAAACGTGGAAGTGACTGCACGGAAGAGAGAGCTATGAGTTTGAAATATTCGACTCAAACATTGGAGTCTAATAATTCCGGGGTTGATATTTACGCTCGGATTAAGTAACGAAGTCAGGTTACGCTTGTTCCTCACACTCATCACCATTTAAGTTTCCGACTGACTGAAGTAAAAAAAAAACTAACTCCAATAGATGCGTTCAAATTTATACATGCGTTCTTTAGGTTTAGCAATTTTACAATATTTTTATCTCGGAGTAGTTTGCGAAACCTACTTTTCATCACAAATTCTATTGGTGCACATATTTTCGAATAATAAGTACCATAGTAATTTTTTTCTGAAAAAAATATTTTGATATTCCACTTGCAGTCTGCTTATACTGCACTTTAGTCCAACGGACGGAATACATAGTGCAAGTGCAATAGACACTGTCTTGTAATTTTTTAACCATATGCATAGTCTTTATATGGGCTCATCATATAAGCATCTTCCTATTTTGAACGAGGAAATTTTACACGTAAGTCGCTAGCTGGTTCGTTTCTCGATATTGCTGCGTACAACGGACAGCTTTTTCAGGTACAGCGAATCTCTTTCTTTGAGATATCTCCTCCGTAACTTCTTTTCTTCTTTCTACATTCTGGGAATCCGCTTCTATATCCTACCATTTGAAAAACCTTGAAGCATTTAAAGGTGGATCATAATTGTTCTGAAGTAAGAAAGTAAATAATGAGATCTAACTTTATAGGACAAAAGTAGAACCTTTTTATGAGTAGAGAATTATATTGTGCTTTCTTTATTGATGGAGTTGCTAATGGCGATAGATTTCGAAGGCGAAAGCTTATGAAGAAGTTTTTTCAAGCTTATTCCATTTATTTGGATGGATTTGAAACTGAGGCTACGCATTATGGCACCTGTTTCTTAATCTTTCTTTCATCAAAAATGTATATAATGAGAAATTACAGAAAAAGAATAATGTTTCTAACTTTAAAACCAATCCCAATACGCTTCAAATGTATTAATTTAAACCTCAGTTTTATCAAAAATTTAAGGATTTCATCGAGTAATCCGATGTTCTTTGATTTTATATTTCGAACTTATAAATGCAAGGTTGAAATAAATATTTCAAGATCGTCAAGAAATCGATAATTTCGGTGAAAACGGTTGAAATCGCCGCATCAACCTCATATAACATCCGCAGGAGTGCTGTGCTATTGAACGATATTATTACGGCATGTATACTTTGCCCTTTCCCTCTCCCAATGTCAAATTTAATTGGACATTATCAATGTACGTAAGTAGGGTATTTATTAATCAGTATTTCTCGACTTATATATATCTCTGTGCCGTCATCTACATTTTTTATATTAATGATGATACTTGAATATCGCTCCACCAAGGTGTCATTTCGCAGTTACTACCCGCATCGCCTTATCGCTCAGCCCCAGATATCCATTCCTAATTGTCAAATCGATGGGCTTATGTCAACTACTTACTACACTAGCTAATTCAGTTCGAATTAGCTTTCACTTCATTTAACCAGCGTGGTTTGGACGTCATGTTAGAGGAAAGACAAATGAATTATAAGTTAAAGGGTGAATTTAGAACGAATGCACCATGTTAGTAAGAGTGATGGTCGGTAATGAGGAGTCAGGGATGGACGAAACAATAGAGTTGGGAGAAAAATATGAAGTCCGTCGAAAAAAGATACTCAAGTGAAAGTTTTCTTTCAAGAGAGTGCTAAGGTCATACAGAGGTACCGGATGTGACCTCGTCATTTCTGAGCCCGGTTAAAATTTTATCTCGGATTATATGAGTATCAAATCATCCACAGTTTTACGACAGCGTAGACTTAGTGAGCTACTTAAATGACTTTCTGGCATTCTCGACATTCAGACAACTCTCAGCATGAAAAATTAGCTCAGGGCTCCGGTCATTTTTGTACAAACGTGAACTAAGCTTAAGGGCGCTGGGTAATTCCCGCGTGTTGGATCGCTTTTGATCAGTCAATTCTTGAATGTTCGTATGGATAACGGGGTGAAAATATAAACGGATGAGATCAAAACGAACTCAAAGATATTCTGACGGTTAGCTCTTGCTGTTTGTCCTTGGCCTTTTTTTGTCAATTCGGTCATTTTGTTGGCATTGGCCTCTGAAAGGCGAACAAGTTGCATCTGGTCCACAATAATTTGTTCATGACGGTCCTTAAGTTGCTACGCTAGCGAAACGATGAAGTCGTAAGTTGATTTGGAGTTATTTTTTTCTACTACCGGGGCTTGGGCATGGAAAGAAGGGAATGCTCCGGATGTGGAAGATCCATCTACATCATCTCCAGTCACCTTACGTCTCCAGAGCACTCTCTCGTCTCCACCCAACCCATCTCCGCTAACACCCCCAATTCTTCCCTTAGATAGCCTTATACCTTGTCATTCGGTGCCGCCGCCAGACTTGTAAGACGTCCCACACCCTCTACTTCCCCTCAGCAATCATTTATACCCTCTACATCATGTTAGCCTCGATTTTCATTTTATTTCTTCCTTCGTCTGGAAGGAATGATGGTCGTAGATGAAAATGAGGTTTTATATTTTTTTAAGGGATGGTGGTTCGGAGATTAGGGGAAGGGTAAAATTGGGCATGACGATGGTCACTAGTTTATTTTTATTCTCCTACTGTCCGCCTCCCCATTCTGAGGGCGGGAATGGCTCCGATCGGGTAAGAAGCGGTCCTTCCGATCAAAGGGAGCATTTTCCTGATTAAATGAAGGGGACCAACTCCCAGAGGGGTCGCTTGCGGTTTAAGTTTGCCTCACTGCGAAGAAGGCATTTGGATGGTGAGGCATTAATTTTGAAATGGACGACGGATGGAAGGGAGCTCATGACTCTACGATCGGATCGGCACAAGTTCGTGATTTCTTTCATTGATTACAAATTCTCTCTCTGCATCTAGGTGTCTCTGATCACCGGTGCATCCCGTGACATTTCTCCAATCTCGATGCATTCACTGCTTATCTTCATGTGATTGGTGTCAGAATTTCTGCCTCCGAATGCGTTTATACTTTTTAAAAACAGACCCAATAAATAGTTTATCGTATAATGGATACACCTATACATAATCATCTGTAAGGAGCGGGACTTTGCCGATCAGAAAGTACTTAAAAAATTAAGACACACTCCATATTTATCTTGCGATGGGTATTTTATGCAAAATATTCGTGTTTCTTAAATTTTTCAATTGATTATGACGTCATGTATTTTCCGTATTTATTCTCGAGTGCTTAAATTCATTGGGAAATTATTTTCTGCTCCCTCGTCAAAATGCCTAGTATATTCAGGGGGTACAGTTTCCTTATGTATACACCACTAAAAATCGTTCGCCATAAAAGCAATGAATTCCGGAACTGTCCAAGCGTGCTGCGCATTTAATTAGAAATGCTATTGACTACGTATATCATAAAATTGGCTTTCCTAATAAAAAAGATGTTAGGAAGTTTTATTGGTGCTTCAGTTAACCTTATGTGCGTAATAAACACCGAGGCTCTGATTCCCTAAAAATCGCCACAGGCAGCATATCGCCAGCATATTTTGGAGCGGTGGGAAGCGGAACAAGGGAGAAGAATCTCTTAGCGTAATGGGTTTTATTTTTAAAAATACTTGCCCGGCTCATAAACACAAGTACTAAAACGAACCAATGATTTCCGGAACCGCATTACTCACTTAGGAGGACGAAAGAAGAGGACCACCCACTTGCTTTAATCAACCCTTCGATTCCAATTACGTTACATCGTCCATTAAGCGAGATCCGAGTTTACGGAGGAAGGAGGCGGAGAGGGGTATTAAAAAAAAGAGTGAAGGGGACTTGTTTCGTTCGTTTATCTTTTTCTTTTATTATTTTGAAAAGCCGGGGCTCTGTCTGTCTCTCAACTCGATGGCGACGCCGACTCCTTGCCGGTCTCCCGCCGAGCGGGAAAGGAAATACTATATATAAATAAGCAAACAAAGAAAAACACGATCCGGCGCGAAAAATAAAACATTATCGGAACATTTTCCTCACTTATTCCTGAGTGGATCCATCCCGCGTCTCCGCCCCCCCCCCTTTGCGCGTACTCGGCCAAAGGGGGACGAGGGTGAGAGTGATGGGGAGGGGCAGGGAGGTGGGATGGGATCGAGTGACGGAAGCGGGATGAACAAGGGTTTTGGGCGGGGGCTAAGGAGAGGGGGCGGATTTGGGTGAGTTCGGGACGAGGGTATCGATTCGTTTTTGTTTCTAAACCGACCGATTAAGCGCCACCGATGACGGGCACAGTCGATTGCCGCAGACGCGAGATAGACCTAAGGGGGATAAGAGAGAGGGGAAAGACGGAAACTCTTCATTTTCTGTTCTCCTTGCACATATATGTAGTATGTATGTATGCCTATAAATTGTTTTTTTTGCTCACCCGTGCAGTCATGCATAGCAGGCAGAAACAAAAGAGGCGGTCGAGTTAAGATAGGCTTCTCCCTAATCATCGCTCATCCTCCAGTCTCCCCTCCTTTCTCACTCTCCCCATCCCAACCGTATTTTTCTCCCCCACTCTCTTTCTTTTTATCTCTCTCTCTCTCCGCTTTCCTTCCATTCGATCTGTCTCCCTCGTGTAATGTCGAAGCGCGCAAATCGAAAATCGGTTATCGAATCTCTTCCCCTCATCCCACCGAGCTTTTGCGACGACAATAGGGAGTTGCTCGTCCCGAAAGAAAAGAGGGAGGAAGAAAAACAAGAAGAAAAGGGCCTGAGAAGAGATCCGCTCTCTACCCCGCCAGTGTCCCCTTACATCAAGCCGAGGGGTAGGTATACCCCAACGTGGGGCATACCTACCCCTCTTGGGCGGTGGAGGTAAGCTGACCCATTGGATTGGAAAAGAAAAGTGAGTGGGAGAAATATTGAAGCTGGCACATGGCACTACTCCAAGGAGGGGAAAAAATGAAAGGAAATCACACTTACACACACACACACACACACTTGCGTATATACACACACACACATTTATATGCCCAATCGAACGGCGAAATATGAGGCAGGAGAAAAGGAAGCGACGCAAGACAGAAAACGTTCGAAATGGAATGTGTACACGTCTCCCTTAAAAAATATAGATTGGGTGGGGACGAGAGAGGTTTAGGTAGAGCGGTTGTAGTTAGGTTGAGTCTTAGATAGCGGGCATGCGAGGAGGCAAAGGTTCATCCATATGAGAGTTTGAGTCAAAGGAACGTAGAGGAGCGATCGAGGACGGACGGACGAACGGGTTGATGAAGGTGAAGCGGAGAAGAAAGTCAGTCGAGTGGAACGTAATTGTATGAAATGAAAATGTTACGCGTGATGCGAAATATAGGTTGCAGCTTTCCTCACATTTGATCTCAAATTTCTACAACACTGTGAAGACAATATGTAAAAACTTGTGACGTAATTGACTTTAAATCCGTCCTATTAGCTGTCGATAAATGTAGTTTTCCCGAAGTGTATCCGTCAACATATTCTCTTTGTGATTTATTTGTATGCATTATCCAACGCTAATCCAAATAATTTGTAAATTCATTTATTTCAAGTTTTAATAAATAAACTATGGAGGAGAGCGAGTTCCATTGCGCGTGTGTATATCATGTTTCTAGAGTACTCCTAAATATCGTAAAGCCTAGCTCAGGTTTCAAATCTTAATTTCTAAGATTAAAGGATCATAACAAGACAGTGAAATAGGTTATAAAAAGTGTTCATGGTACAAGAAATACTGGTGATTAGCAAATAAGTAACTTCGAATCTAGATTTTATGGTAGGAGTGTAGTGCAATCTCTCAAGACTTGTCCTATCTGAACTGTGTCGCGTGTCTGTTAGCTGATGAAAATTGAGTCTATCAGATCATTAAACAGAATTTACGCAAAATCACGGAGCAAATACGCACTAGAAGAAATCCAGGGGTGTGGGGTTGTTGGGATCGCTGATGGGAGTATAATGCTAAGTCCATCCGACATGGTAACTGAGTAGTCTCATTGCCTCTGATAAAGAATCTTGGAAGATCTACTGATAATTTAATTTTCTTTCGTTATCTATTTCAAGTAAACGTATTCCTTTGAGGTTGTCCTCTGTGAAAGTTTCCCTTAGAGGTGGGAATGGAGTTTTTAACTACGTAATAAATATTTTGTCTGCTTCTTTTCATGCCACCTAAGAATGCCTATTTTTCCTCCCTCCCTATTCATCACGTTTCTGACGTCCCTTCTATCAGAATCATCGACATCACATTGCCCCTCAGTATCTAGATCTAAATATGATTGATGGAGGTAATTAGTGATAGCCGTCTTCCTCTTCGAAATAAACACATTATTAATACATTTCCCACGAGGAACCATGCCTGAATCTGAAGCAAATTAAGGAGGGAAACTTAGTGAATTCGGCGATTCCATATGCATTTGTGATCTCTCAGTCAGTAGTGCAACAAGAGGCGGGGGATTGCGTGAGACTCATTGCCTTCCGAAGGCCTGCCTGGAGTATCCGACTGCTGCGGCGGAACACCGTCGCGTTACGATATTCCAGCACTGCCATTTCGCTCCAGGTGATACTTGGGCGTCTCCACCACCTCTCTCCCGCTCAAAAATCCCACCCCTTACTCACTGGCTTCCCCCCCCGCAACCCCGTTCTCTTCCCTTCCGTTCGTGCCGGGTAGGAGGAGAGTTTTTTTAATATCCTCAAAGGAGACGAAACTGGAGTTCCCCGCGCGCGTAATATGTTTACGCAAATTGCATCGAGAATGGGAGAAAAGGGGAACGCGAGAGTTAAAGGAGGAGGCAGGATTCAAGAGTGAACGCGAGTGAGTGGGTGGGTGGTGGTGACGAGGGGAAAGGGGATCGGGGTAGGGTGGCGAAGGACTTCGCCTTGTGATGCGAAGAAGTTGGATGGTGGGAGAAGACTGGGGAGAGAGGGCGAGAGAGGAAATGAAAAAGTGGAAGAGGGCGAGGGAGAAAGAGGAGGCGTGGACGGTGGGGTGGGAGGGTGCGCAGAACCGTGCCGTTAGGGGATGGGGTGTGTGGAGAGGGGGGGAGGTGGCCTGACGCGGGCTTTTCAGAGTTTTGTATTTCTCATCATTCCATTTGATCTCTCTCCCTGTCCCGTCACTCCTCTCCAACCGATCTCCTTCCACTCCTTCGCCACCCCTCCTCCCTTATCCTCTTCCATCAAATTCCCTCCTTCCCTCTCGAACTTTATTGCTTCCTCTCCTTTTCATCCACTTTTTTAAACCTCCTCTTCCCCTTCCCTTTCTAAATCCCTCCGTTCCGCTTTTGAGCGTTATTTCTAAACTTTAACTGCGAATATTTCCTTTTCGCATCCACTTTATTTTTTTCGGAATCTCTCTGTCTCTAGTTCCGGAGTGTGGATGCTTTGCGAGTTGAATTTCCCCGCACCTCCCAGTTTCGACTTGAATTAGTCAGGTGTTTTACGTCTACTCCTCATAATACTGTTATACGTAGTGGTTTCCTAATCATAAATTGAGTGCAACAAAGAGATAAATGCTGAGGAGTTGCTTTCTCAGATCCAAGGTTTCAATGGAAATATGTACCGTGGAACACTTTTTTATTAGGTCCTACGTAGTCTCTAGGTAGATATTTTATGTGACAGACATTTATCACTGGTCACTAATCTGTAAATGGAGCGGCTGGTCGCTAATATATAGATAAAATTAAACGTTTGTACAGTTTTTCTGTCCGAATATTATTTAATATTTCGCTGTATGAAGTAACAAAAAAGTTGGAAATTAATAAGGAGAGTTAACATCCTGTAAAAGTACAAGGACCCGCTGCAGAAGGATATGCCTGGTCCGAAATTATGTTTTAACAAATTATGTGAGTCTTTTTATTTCCTTGAAACATTTCACGTCACGATTCTGAGCTGAAAAACGTTTTTTGGAAAAGATGTATTCCGCAGTTTATTTCTTTTAATAGTCGTTCTAGTATGGCATGTGTTAACTGCGCTGGGACAGTTAGTGAAAGCTTGCAATGTGCATTAGCGGAACACATTCTGTATGCCTGCCTAGACACATTGGCTCTCTCTGTTTTAATGCTTAGTTAATATTCCTGCAATGCTGCTTAGCCTACGAAATATTCACTAGACTGCCTCTGAATGGACTACATCTTTTAAATGTCAAATACGTTTACGATTCCACTAGATAAATACACGAATACCTAATTTTTAATCCCAAATTATAAAATTGAAGTCATTTGTAAATTTCCAAGGGTATAGTAACGTCACGTAATCTCATTACAGCGTAAAAAAAATGCTTGCCGAGGTTTCTATGCTCAACTTTACACCAGTGATACCGCCACGTCACCATCAAGATTCGTTGTCATGGATCATGGTTAAGTCTTATATTCGCGCAGTTGGGGAAAAAACTGCACCGGTATTTCGTATACATTTTATTTGCAGTTTTCGTTATATAAACTTTTTAATGTAGCCTTAGAGATAAAGGCCAAGGGCGGGAAGAAAATGGTACTAGAACTATATGACATCCAAGCGAAGCGTTTCGGGGTTCCATATTCGACTAACTTCTCCTTAAAGGAAACGATCGCCGGCCTTTTTTTCACTCTCACTCGCCCCTCACTCTCCCATCAGTTCCTCCTCTCTCTTCTTATTCTCCAAATTATCCCCGTTCTCTGTCTCCCATCGTTCGCTCCTCTTGGGGTGCCCGGCGTCAGGGCAGGGTGGAAAGGGAAACCATCCCCCATTTTTTTCCGGAAGGGATGAAGAGTCGGGTATGGATTTTGAAGAGTCTGGGTGAAGGGTGGGTGGGAAGGGTAACGGGGGTGCAGGACGAGGCTCGAGTAGGGGAATCTGTGGGAGGGTAGCGATCCCAGCGCATCTAGCGAGGGGGATATCCCTCCTACCCACGTCCTGGGGAATTTACCCGTAGATTTTAATGGACCCCCAGTTTCCCTCCCCCTCCTCCGCTTCCTCATCTTCCGAAATCCCCCCTCAACCGCCCGGAGCCAACCCCGCGCTCTCTCTCTCCTTCAACCCTCTACCCTCGTCCGATCCGCCTCTCATTCTCAATTCAGTTGGTGGCATAATATTGCTACGGAGACTTCGTTCTAAAAAGAAAATAGCGTGCAACCGTTTGCTTATTTTTTCCCCGTGGATGTTTACTCGTGGTTTTTGAGCGATCTTTTGTGTTTTTTTCCTTTATTCCCTTCGCCTTCTGTGTGAAAGGACGATTTTGGGCGATGGATTTGACTTATGGGAAATTTTCCTTTTGCGTGAGTATGTACTATATATTTGTGAATTATTCCAGCCTGCCTTTGGTGTGTAGTGTAGGAGTTTTCCAGTTTATTGCATTTATGCAACATTTAAGTTAAATAGAATGGTTTGAGGCGTCACTTTGTGGAAGCGATTTATGTCGGAAAATAAAATACTTTGTGTTTTACATATATTTTACTGTACACCGCCAAAGTTTCGACTTACAAAGTCATCATCAGGTACAGTACAGCGGGCACACAGCTTTATAAAGTAGACAGAAAATAGGAGGGGGAGGTGCTGGTGTGTGGGAGGAGGGCAAAGAGAAGGGAAACTGGTGTGAACATTTAAGTTGCCGTCATTCGTGAAAAGATCCATTCACCCAGTCTACAAACATATTCCAATGGCCTGAGGGCATTAATCTAAAAACTCATATATCTGTCGGTGGGTGCACCGTGTTATTTAAACGATATCCGGAAATTATTGATGGTACAACCATCCGAGTCAAAAGATCTAGCTGCTTAAATGTTATCGAATTAGATTCTAAACATATGTTTCCATCTTTCATTTGAAATGGCTTGCTTACTTATTTTGTTAATCTTACTCGTTTAATTATTTTCAGTGAAAATCAATGATCTAACGGTTTCATATAAATTTTAAGTTGTACTTCGCACTTCTTACTGCATTTTCCCTGCGTACCTATAGATATTGGTTCACGTGCATCCTCCCGAACCCACTTTATTGCCCACTTTGCATGATTTGAATATTTCATTTCATTCCTACGTTAAAATTATTTATTAATTGCCTTATCAAATTCATCTAGTTTTCGCTGAAATAAATATTTATCGTTAATAGCCGCGCGATTTCGGGCTACTGTAATTCCTAAGCCTTCTCAATCTCTTCATTAAATTCAATCAAAGAGCTTTTGGCTTCTTGTCTTCTCACAAGTAACGGAAAATCACGCTCCAATGTATGGGAAATATTAAACCGTTGAACACATCGTAAATTTATACTCATGAGATATAATAGCCAAGGCTTTATGAATGCCGAAACCTATGGATTCTATGCATTCAAATTGCAATAATCGCCGGATGCACATGCCGCCCTTTTGACCATCATAAAACATTCTTTAGTGATCCAGCCAGACGGGTTTAAAATGGAGCTGTTCGAAAAAAAATCTCTGGCTGCTTTTTCTAAACATACTATTTGATTTCTCCGAGCACGTTTCGTCCGTCCACCTCTTCAGGAAGAAGGACTAGATAGATAAAAGTCCCTCGGCAGAATTAATGGGTGGTTTCGAGCGGACCGTTCCGAAGAAAATAAACTTTGCCGGTCCTCAATAGTCAT
This sequence comes from Hetaerina americana, assembly GCF_022747635.1. Lineage (NCBI taxonomy): Eukaryota > Metazoa > Arthropoda > Insecta > Odonata > Calopterygidae > Hetaerina > Hetaerina americana. The sequence continues at coordinate 41,816,381 of NW_027287095.1, forward strand.
AAGAAGAACGATTGCCCAAGCTTGGCCATTAATTCTCCGGTCATGGCGTGTTAATCTTAAGGCCACCTGCATCGCACGTTGGGAAAGTTGCGACTCCATAATTCGAACCAGATATATTATCTTACGAGCGAAGCGATGGAGTGGTAGATCGATCCAGATCATGGGATGTTATCGATTTATTGCTATTAAATGTCTGCACAAGATACTAAAGAATCCGTGAAACATTTTGATAAAGCTAAGCTTTGTAGGAAGAAGGTTCTTTCTTTTTCTTAGGTCGTGAAAGTTGAAATTTTGGCATGCCTATTGCCACAGTTGCCGGCATAAGTTCAAAAATATAAAAAACTGTGGCTGAAATCAAGTTAACTGATCATTGCTTTCACTCTTCTATTGAAATTTTTCGTGACGGGTTTCATGAGGGAAGGCTATTGCACGAGCGTAGATATTTTAAATATAATATATCACCGATTGGATGATTCTTAAGGTACAAATTAGTTGCCTATCATCCGCCGCACAAAATTTCAAATTTCCCGGTGTAAGAGCTCTTTATTAATATATTCTTTGATAAATACTGTCGAATTTGTTCATTTTGAACGATTACCAGTCCGCAAATAAATCATAATTCGTTCAGAATCATGATATGGTTCAAGCGAAAATTCAATCAACAGAATCGTTATGTGAAATACTTACCAGGTTATCTCCTCCGTCTGTTACCGACACTGACAGCAGTGCGATGTGTCGCCAACCTATTACTAAAACAATTTGTAATTTAATTTGGATATGGTGAAAGAATGCAATTTGGTGATAATTAGCGTCTTATCTGTCGATTACTTTGACTGTCTTAAGATCAGGTTTACGTGAAGTCAATCGGTTACAAATTATAAATACCGTTTATCCCGCGACTGAAAGAACTATGAAATTTAAAGAAAACAGCGAAAAAACTCATTTAGCGAAATATAACTGTACAAAATGAATTATGATTTCTGTTCCCGAATGAAATGCATAGCTTACCTCTTTGACCTCTCTTAGCTGATATCAACCATTTGTAACCATAGGTGTAGGTAATGGGATAACATGGTGTCTCAGTGCGAACCCAAACAAACCAAACTGCTTATCCTGAAGAAAACAACTCCCTTGTTTCCTCAGCCCGCCCCTCTTAACGCGGCCATTAAAGTCGCGCCGTTCCTCCTTTCCTCCTTTTTTTCTCGTACCGGAGCAGTTTGGTGGAAAAGACGCAGAATTGTAATTTTATGGTGCCTATCCTCCCCCACAACCCCAGGTCTGGGCATTCTTTAAGCGTGACACGGCACTTCCAGCTTCTTAATCGTTTCCTCCTTGACTTTATTTTCTTTTCCCATCCCTAAGATTCCCACTCCCCTTTGCTCACTTCGCCTACAGAATTCTCAAACAGCAATGAAAATCGCCTTAGCTCGCCTAAAAACAATTCATTACTCTTTTGTCCCTCCTCGCTCACTCTTCTACATTAGCACCCCAATTCGTCCGCTTCTCTTTCTTTTACTCCATATCCGCCTCAATTTTTCTTTCCTTTTCGTTACAATAATGATGTATACCTAAATCACCTCTGTCTTTAGATAATTCTTCTCCCTTAACCCTTCTCCTGAGTATTCTTGATGTAATCAAAATACCCCATATTAAGGTCGCATTTTACGTAAATAATGAAATTCTATATCCGACATTAAAAAAATTAATTATCCACGTTGTTAATCGTTCAAAATCCTTCTTCACTTAACGCTCATTCGGAGTTTATATTTCATTAGTCATGGCGGACTCTTATTTTATGGAACCTGGTTATTTTTTTTAATTACATTCTTATTACATAACGCGACTTAATTCTGTGAAAATCCACCTAGGGTTGAATACGTGCATGACTGTACATAATTGAGTGATTATATAAATATTTACATGGCACTTCAGTTCGTATTTATAGACTAGATATGTTCAGGCATCGATTGAAATACTAGAGCACGTGTATCACAGGGCCTAGATGGTAACCTAGTCTCCTCTTTACTTTTGAAATAAACTCACGGCCTTTGTTCATACATTAATGCAATGGTTGTATTTTTTTGCCTTGTTCTGAAGGTATTATACTATATGTCCCCAGTTGCTTCTAAATAATGATTTAAATACAGGAAAATGTTTACCGTGTCAGTGCCATCGAATATTTAAGAAAACTGCTGCAGGAACCCGCTATAAACAAAGTAATCTGTGCCTCTTGCAATCAGTTAATCTTGTCGAGTTTTTGCTTCATATCGCTTAACATTGGTATTGTTTTTCTCCACGGTCAAGAGTAATGGTTTTATGACGGCAGAGCTCAAAAAAACGTCAATTAGGTCTTTTCTGGATATTCCGAAAATCCTCCACAGTTGTAAAGGTGTAAATAAATGAATGACATTATTCTGATCGCAATAATATTTTAATTTCTTTCTTGATGAATCCATTGGACATTACGTCCTGATTTTAGTGATAAGTTAGCAGGGATTCATATACATAATTGTCTGAAGGATGTAGTAAGGTGTTCAATTATCCGCGTAAAAATCAAAATCAACATCTGCCGCTGGTTTCTTTTGCGTTATCATTTCATATCTGTAAATGTAAAACTTATATGATTATTTACGTAATAGAGAATCACTCATACCTTTCAAAAGTCCATCTTTTAATTATAGACCTGTAAAAAATGTTAAAATATACCTAATCGGGGCTCGTGGAGCAAGGATCCGAGATTTGTCGCCCTCGCATATTACTCCCCTCCACATTTGAGCCTCCCTAGAGGCATGATCATACGAATGCTCATTTATATTAAGAACTGGGACCTTGCCTCTTAGGCCATTGTTATGGGCACATTAGTATTAGCACTTAATTTTGAGGTCACACCACATCAAGAGCTGTTGTGGTAATTAGGAGTGTTCTTCGATACTTTTCAAATGTAAAATTAGTGCCCATAGAAGAATCCTCGTATTTACTTTTAGACTCGGAGTTCCATTTCCTTGAACTAAATCCGACAGTTATGATGATGGGCATGAGGAGGGAGTTGAGTGGGGAATCGCTAGGGGGGTAAGCTAAGGGGAGGAGGAACTACTGGAGGGAGGGGTGATAACTCCTCAAGGCGACCACGAAATGGCCCCCTTAAAAGGACCCTAAAAATTTGGAGGGGGAAGAAAAGAGGGGAGAAGCAGGGGCTCGGGGATTTTCAAACTCTCGCTATCCTTAAACCATCCCCTCTCTCCCTTTCCCACATACAACGTTTTTTTCTTGGACAGTTGAACACGTTCTCTCCCTCACCTCCAATTAAAAATATCTCCCCCAAACCCTGCCCTAAATGCACTGCGGCTCCCTTCCTCTGCTTCAGGGCCACTCAAGTCATTCGCGTCCCCTCTCCACCTCTAGCCCTCCCCATAAGGAACTCCCCCCCCTCCCTGCATAACTTCCTCTCTTTCGTATCCCTCCCTCTTTCCTCGTCTTTATTCTATAAGAACTTGTTTCCTTTCTCTTTGTGCACCATTGGAGCAGCTAAAAAGAGAGAAAGATGGAGAAAGAGAGAACCCTCCACGGGACGTGAGAGTCCCCCTTACTCTTTTATAATACTCCTGCTTGTGCTTCTTAAAGAAAAAAGAAAATTAAATAAAGATGTAACTACTCATAGCCCCTCGAGTATCACTTGGCGAAGTAAAATCCACGATACACTCCCGCTCCACACTTATTCAGTCCAATTCACCCTTGGTCTCCGCTTTCCCTTCTCGTTTCCACTTTTGACTCGTTTGCTCATTTAGATTGCAATTTAAATTAATTAGTGTGCTCATCCAAACGACCTTTGAATTTCTTATCGTTTTTTTCTCCTTAGCTTCATAAAATCGAATGATGGTACAGCTGAATGTGCTTTTCGGTGCAGCCAATGCTTGTCTTGTAAGGGGTGTATCAAATATGTCGGCATAGTTTACGTACTGTTCAAAGATAATTTTAACTCTAGCTTGGAGTTCATGATATTGCATGACGCATTATTATTTTATTTTTTTATAATCTTTGGATTCATTTTAACGGGAAAATATATTCTTAATAATTCTGTAGCATTTTAAATAATATTGAAGTTAAGTTTACGCAGCTCTACGTTACGTTTACTGTATACTACATAACATCCCTGTTTACATTATATCTCCAAAGAAAACCGATTAAATAATCTTTTTTTCTTAGAGAAATGCCTAGTGTTTAATTTCTATGAGAAAAACTGGATGAATTGCCTATAATTAGTGTCGGCTAATTCATAAGTGGTTAATTATGTGTAAATCAACGTTCATATGTTCATTTTATCATTAATAAATGGTTTACATTTGAAATAATACGGTGGGTTTCACCCATACTTCTTCAGAAGTCATTCACTTCATTGCATCTGAAACTTTTTCGTCAGTAGATCCGAAAACAAGAGTATATTACCCAATGTATACTACGTGTAGAAAATATGGAGGCAAAGAGAATTCAGAAAAGATCAAAATTACAATACCGAGTCAGGAATTTTATTTACAGAATGTATCAATAAATATAAATACAAGTTTTACAAAAAAAATTAATATACAAATATACTTGTATATACTTGGCTTTGAGGAGTGTTTAATTAAAAATAAAGTGAATGTTTGACCCAAGCAGTTTTTTGGGCACTGCTCAAAAAGCCCTTCAAAAAGACGTCTGAACTCGATTTGTATTCTATTTTCTATTTGTGGAGTTTTGAACAGACATTGTTATCTTGTTTGTTCGTCATCCATAGACCTTCGCCTCTCGTACTTCGAGGAAACTACTTAGCAGTCTTATTTTTATACAGCCATGTCATCCCACGCACTTGGAAACTCTCTCTGAGAAAAATCTTAAAGGGCTCAAGAGCTTTCATCGGAAAAAAATTATCCCAAACCGGAAATAACTAACTATTTATGTTGTTTGCAATCTCTTTCCGCTTCTTTGGCTACACTAATAAAACTTGAGCCATTCGCATACCTTATTTCTGTTTTAACGAGGACATAACCTTGCCAACCTTGCACGCCCTAATATTTAACGGCAACTTCCTCCTCTCGTCCGAAAACCCCGGTGGTGTCGGTTCCATCTGCTGAATGCCTGATGACACCAAATCTCCATGGAAGAATTAAGGGAGTAAAAATTGGGAGACGTCAAAGTTAACGATAATGTTGTGGTTGAAACCTTCCCCATAGTGGTGGATAAAAGTTTTTACCTTCTTAAGTCGAGTCAAGTAAACACGAAAATTTATCACAAAGAATGACCAAAGTCATCTTTTAACACTCTACGTTGCCCGATTGGCTGATCGTTCCCAGGGCATCGCTCCCCAAACTATGTCCGTGCTGTTCGCAGAAAATTTCATTGTAAAATTACGGTCATTAGATGATTCTGGCGTTCACCCATTGCTTGGGTGCCGTACCACCAACACCCGTTATACGTTCATTGCTTCATGAGTTTGGCGAAGATCGGAGAAGCCATGTCGAATGATCTCATCCTCAAAGTTTTGCGTTAACGCTCGCGCTAATGAGTCCAAAAAAAATCCCCGCCAAGTATTTTGACGTTCGGGGTTGGGAATCAGCCTAACAACACCCTCGAGATTTGGTTTCTGCAAGATTTCACCCGGTCCTCAACCCCCCTCCGCCAGAGCGCTGCCCTCAACCCTCTTTCCCACCCATTCCGGGTGAAACCCTTAACCACCGCTGCCGCTCCACCCTCTCCCAATTCGTTCCCTGAATTATTTCGAACATCCATTCCCCACCTCCCCCGCGCTGTTCCCCCATCCCCTCCTCGATTCCACCATCCCCCTCTAACCCTCCCTTCCCCCTTCTCTCAATCCCCGTCCAAATGCGTTAACCACCAATAGTCCCTCGCGTAGCTCATAGCTTATTTTTTTATTTTTTTAAGCTGGGGAGGATTGTGGTGTGCGCGCGGAAGAGCATTGAAAAACGTCAAATGAGGGTGGCTGTACAGGGGGCCGTGGGTGGAGAAGAAGGAAGGATGTGAATAGTTCACCCGGTGGATGCGGAGGGACTTCCGGTTTCGAAAAAATGGGCGTAGCGAGGGTGGTTTGTATGTGTGGGAGAGACGGGGGCAAGAGGGGGTTTAGGTTTATTCCAAAGGGCCGCGGGGGTGGCGGTGGGAGGTGGGGGAATGGGAGATTTTTTATTTGCCCCGGGAAAAGTTATTATGCCATTTTCTTCCTCGCTTCCTTTCTCTCTTTCCTCTTCATATTCGCTCTCACTCCCACTCATCTTCCTCCACCCCTCAGCCATCCTTTCACCCTTCTCCGCTTTCCTTCCCCCGATATAATTTTAGCTCCCTCAAACCCCCGTTTCTTATAGTCCTTGGCCCTCGTCTTCCCGCTCCGTTGAATATTTAAGATTTCTGCCCGTGAATGTGGGTCTTTTCTTTAACATCGAAACACTTCTGGAGGTAATAAAACATTTCAGACGTTATTGCTTCTGGTTGGATGTTTCTGCCGAGATGTTTCAATGCGTTTCTCGGGATTTATATGCCCATGGGTGAATAATGTCTACAAAATTAGTCTGAAAGTAAGATATGTGGGAATATTATGAGGAAGCATGTTCATGAATTGAAGTGAGGTGATAACTTTCTTAAAAATTTGGCAACATGTTTACCTAAGTGCGTTTATTCAAGGGAATGACAATTGATGCGGGTGAAAATAAATGGGGCATGCATTTTATCGATTCCATAGTTGAAAGCTATAATGCTTTCATGTTTTTGTTACATGTGATTTTCCGAAAAAAGGTAAATGTTTAATTCCCCCAAGCGGTTTGCTACATTGAATCCTCATAAGGTGTCAGGTATATTCGGTAAAAGAGCTATAGTTGATAGTTGAAGATTATGCGGGTCGGAATAGAACGGATAAATGCGTATGTGTACTCGTGTGTGTGTGTATATGTGTGTGTGTGTGTATATATACATTTCTACATATATATATATATGTGTGTGTGTGTGTGTGTGTGTGCATTCCGTGCAGCTTAATACAAGCCAGAATTGCGTAGAAAATAATTTAAATATCTTTAGCGGAAGTAGACGTAGTTATTAATTCTCTTGGAGTACTATTCATATTGTTACTAAATATAAGTATTGAACCCATTACATGTCACATTTATTTTCAAATTAATATTCTCACCATTTAAAGTATTTATATTGAAAAAATTAGATTTCTTTTTTCTTTAATTACGAGAAAGACTCTCGGTGCAAGTTTTTTTACAATAATTTCAAAATGGAAACAGTTCTGGACATTCGAGAATTTCTTCCTTCTTTCATGAGCTTGTTTCAAATTTGGTGGAGTTTTATGCGAAGGGAACCAATTTCTATGGGGAAACTTCATAAAAGATCGCTGGCGAAATTAAGATTATTCGAGGAGGCGAACGATGTAAGGATGGCGGCTTTCAGTTTGTGGGATGGGAAGTTGGGGGTCGGAGTGATGGGTCGGATGATATGCTTGGCATGAAATGAGAAGTTTTGAGGAGGAAGAAAACATCCTTGGCGATATTAAAGACGAGTACGAGGTCTTAAAACACCCCCTTTCCGCCCTCTTATCCTCTCCTTATTAGTCATCGCTTCAGTCCGTACCACTTCGTCCCGCACAAACTTCCAAATCTTTATCTTTCGCGCTCGCCTCTCGAATCACACATATTGAATTCTCCCTATTGCTCTTCCCCCTCAACCTTCTTCGATGAGCGGAACTTCTTCGCAGCCCAAAACCCCACGCGTCCGCATCTCGATCTCTTTTGGCGGCCCACATTCTGGTCGCTTGGGTAACGAGGGTACGCGAGGTATTGATAAAATGTAATTTCCCTACGGCTCCTAATCACCAAGCATGGAGATACCGATCAAAATTCACCTCTGACCCCATCTTAATGATTTTTTTCGTCTTAATCAGGAATGTGGGCACAAAATCGTAGCGCAGTTTAATTGCTGCTCATGTCTTTGTTAAAATACTTTCTTCGGTTCCCTATATTGTCCCAATGTTTTCCGTATTCCTGAGAATGTTATTGATTATGAAATGTTGGCTATTCTTAGTCAAATGGTAAATTTTGTGTACTCTCGTCCTCACTATGATTAACATTTTGTAATTTATTCTGAGGTTAGTTTCATTGAGTAAATGTCAAATGTCACCCCTTGTTGAGCCTATCTTCCTATTTTGCCCATATTTTGGTATTAGGATCAGTTCCTTTCCTTTGCGTCCACTTTGGTTTACACACACATGGTTTAGTTGGAGGAGTGTGGAGACATTGAACTCGGAATTCTGGGGTTAACAGCCCTAACACTGGGTTTGATTATTTTTACCATTTCCGTTTCCTTCCAAGTGGGTATTTATCCATTAAATACCTATTAAATATTATAGAAATTAGTTCCTGGTGCTTTCTCGGCTTCAGGAGGCTTTGTCGGTTGCCCGAATTAATTGCAAAAATTGCATTATTTCCCCATAAAAATTCCAAATTCTTCAGGTACATATCATCGCTCGCCGTCTTTTCTGAGTGTGCCTTAGCGGCGACTTACTTCCTCTCTCCCTGTCTCTCTCTTCCATCCTTACCCACTCATTTCCTTGCTTGCTTACTCTCATCCACTAACAAATCCCCACGGTAAAATAGCTTCACTCTTAGTATTAAGGTCGAGCAAGTTCGACTTGAGGGATCCTCTGTTTGGTGACGCTCCTGTGGTCTTCGCCCATTGCCTGGCTTGCTCGGGTGTCGTTTTGTGGGTAGAGACATGAAAAGGGGAACGAGTGAAGCGCTAGGAGCAGAGGCGAACAGTCCTGGGAGATGGAGAACCAAAACCCCTTATAATCTCCTCCTTTAAACCACTCCAATTCCGTTCCCCGAACATCCTCTTCTAGGGATACGCCAATATTGGGGTCATTTTCCCGATTAGTCGACTCACTAGAGTATTTCGGAAGCATCGCGAGGGCATGTTCGTTATTAGATTGTAGATGACGATGGTGGTGAAGGAGGAAATCATTAGTTGTATTTGCCAGAACTGAATATATTAATGTAGTGACTTTCTCTTATTTGAAATACAAATATTATATATAATTCCCCGAAACAAGGCTCACGTGACCTGAGCAGCTTCTTTTACGGACTACATTGTGAGTGAATCGTATTGAGATGGAAGTCTTGAAGGAGACTTGAGCATTTTCCGTATTTATAATCTTATATTCATTAATTAAAAACGTAGTATTAATATTATTAGAATAATTAACCGATCAATGTAGGTTCAAGCATGTACATTGAACGGCCCTAGTCATATCCTAAGTTCTGTTACAAATGCCTGTGAAACTGTATTGATTTCATAACAACAATTATTTTGAAATCCACTTGCATTTGAGGGAATATTTTAAAAACGATATTGACTTGCATATTTCCATGCGTGAGTGAATTGTTAAGGGGTCATACCTTCTCTAATAAAATATCTCCATTCTCATTCCAGAGACCTGAGCAACAACCACATCGCCAAAGTTGCAGCAGACGCTTTCCTAGGGTTGAAATCGCTGACATCACTGTAAGTATTGCAAAAATGTGTGATTGAAATTTTCAGCGTTTTAGTTTTAAAGTTAAAATTCATTTAAAAATACGCTGTATTGTTTAACTTCTCCTTCATTCACGAAGTAGTTGCTCTTCTTTCTTCACTTAAACCAAGTCCATTATCGAGGGCGAAAGTTGCAAGCCACATCTTATAAATCCACTGAATGAAGTTCAAAGTTGGGTGTTGTGGCACTGCAACCCTCGTGCATTTTCGAATTTTGGCGTTTGTTGACACCCTGCATCCTCTGTTAACTTCCTTCCGCGCGAAGTAGCAGTAAATGTCAGTGGTATGTGCTTTCCCTTCATGCCCTGGAGCCACAGTTTTTCTTGCAATCACTCCTCCTCACCAAACTCCCCCACCCATCCGTCTCTTAAGCTCACGGCTGAGGGAAACGCTGCCGCAGCCTAGACATCCCCCGGCTCATGCAAGGTCGATTTGACCGCCGTTCCATTTCCCCTCTCCGTAATAGCGGGTTTCTCCCATTTACGCCTTATTTGATCGTCTCAGCCCCTCCTCGCTCACCGATTTTTCCCTCACCGTCGTTCCCCCCCCTCCCCCGTCCCCGCGCCCTCCTTCCATTAAGACTCGTCCCCCTCCTCCCCCTCCCCCCCGTCTTTGCTTCCTTCCCTCGGCTCCCGTCAAGCCATCTGCGCGGGTGCGAGGGGGAGCTTAAGCACGGTTCACTCACTCTTCCCCTCGCTTCTTCCCCGCGCCTCGCTCTCATCCGACGTGTTTGGTTTAGCGTAAGGAATGAGTGGGTGGTCGCTGGCGGAGGAGGGGCTCGGGAGAAATCAAGGGAGAAAGACAAGGGTGAGGGAGGCGGGAACGAGAAGGAAGTGGGCCGAAGGCTGATTGTCGATTCGGAGAAGTTGAGGGCAGGGGGGTGCGGTGAATGAAAGTGCGCAAAAGTAATCTCGGTTTCGATGGCAGAACTGTAGAATATAGGTACCTTGTGCTGTCGTTAAGGCAAGCCTCGAAATAACTAGATAAGGTGTATTACCAGAGTCACCTTCATTATCGCAGGGTAGTGATCCAAAATGCAGTGAGCTGTATCGCCCTAACCTCATCTGCTAATCTCTCGCTGTGTTCGTAGTCCCTTGAAATAGCACTTCAAAGTCTCCCATTTTCTCCTATTTTTTCCGAATCTCCTACTTCCTTTATCTTGCGTCAGAATATAACCTCTCTGATCATCTAGTTAGTAATATGGATTTGTGCTATTAATTTATGCTCTGTTCTTTGCTGGAGAAGTAATTAATTTACATAACACAACTTGTTTTTTTCCAAGGAAAAATGAGATTTCATCAACTTTTTTATCAAATCGCTCTATTATTATTAAAAACTCTTGTCTCCAAAACTTTTTTATTGTGAATCACCGACAGATATTTAAACATATATGTTACCAAAAGGATAGAAATAATTTCTTTAAATGTGTTATTAAAATTTTGACTTTTGAAAAAAATAGGATGTTTACTGAAATGGCCTTTGTCGCTAGTGGTTGTGTTATGCTACGTTATTTTTTAAATGAAAGATTTTGTTATGAGGATATCAAAGTAGATCGCGGGGCACTTCCCGAGTTTATGAGACCAAAGGGAAAGCTAACTATACGAGACCAGACTATACAAAACCAAATAGGCGTATAAACCAGATCTAGCTAAAAATCGAGGAAAACTTTGATGGGCGTGCCGGGCTAATAGGTGTTGCGGGCTCTCGTAACTTCGCCAAGGTTTGGAAACATGTGTTCCCCATTCGGGAAGGAACTCGGCCATGCGTGAAACGTGAGAGAGGGGCAGTTGCAGATGACGTGATGGACTGAAGATCGAGAAAGGTTTTGCCGGTTTAGGAGCTGATGTGCAGGAACAGCCCTTTGCGAAATGCTCCCAACGAAAAACACTCCGTCTACTCCTCTTGAAGCGAAAGAGAGGAAATACATTGGGGACACCGAAAACATTAGTGCATGTCCAAAACTACCACTAGCCTCGCTCTACCGAAGTTGTCGAATCTTAGAGCTGTAAGGTGTTGAGAACCTGGAGGGGGAGTAAATACTGTTGGTTTTAAGAAAGGCCGTGTGTACAATGATTCCTGGTCATTTTATTACTTTCCATAATGAATTCGAAATATATGTTGTTTTTTTAATATTTCGTTCAATTCTTGGGTTGTTCGGAAGGTTTGATGGAACGCACACAGAAACTTACGTATGTACCTTAAGTTCTCAGTAGGGGCAATTTTCAATAAAAGTCAAATTTGGCCTGAAGATGCATGTGATTGTGGGGGAAACGTATGTGAATCAACCTTTGAGAGCAAGTCGGAATAGTTATTTGTTCAATTGATGGATAGCATAAGTTTTAATTACTTTTCCATTCACATAGTCATATAAAACCAAAAAAACAGGGCTCTCTATACTGCTCTTATCTTTCTAAAAATGTATAATTTATATGTCGACTGAATTTTCTGGCACAGGCACTTGTAGTAGTGGTTTTCAATTGAATTGCCTTGCTGAGGTTCTTGTAAATGTGGGTCGATTTCCCAGAAGAAATTCCTCTACGAAGCAAAAAGGAAGTGGAACTCGGAATAGGGATGCCTGCGCAATCGCATTTTGTTTACTCTATTTTGTAAATAATATTTTAGGCATGCAGTTGCAGTGCAAGGAAAAGAACTCTTCTTCAAAAGTTAAAAATATTTCAGTTTCACCCGTTGAACATCGTCTTCGTGAAAAGGAAAAACGCATTTTTTTCGAATTAAAAAATATTTAACGTCAATGCTATTCCAAAAATCGATTTATATAGTACCTTAACAACTCTCCAAGTTTTTCGGAAATTCAAGCGAGATAGTAGTGTGTCTGTATTTTTTATTGTATGAGTGGATATCTCTGGCGCTCTTATGGCTTCGACTGCAACAACAATGGCGTCCTTTTGCTTGATTTCCTTTCCCTCCATGCTCAGAATGACGGAGAAGAATGATGTTTTTCCCCGTTCGAGGTATATAAAAGACGTTTGGCATGACAGCAAAGCTCGGAAAAAAGTGATTGGTGGAAAACCGCTCAGACATTTTTATGCGACAGGCTATGGCGCTACTCTCCGTCGGTCTCTCTCTTGTGTTTGGCCCTCTAAATTGCATGAATATTTCCGAATTCGCTCAGAACATGCTGTAAAGTTGAGAATTGATGCATCGTCATGAAACTCAAAAAAAAAAGGAAATCGTTAAAGTATATGCTAATTTTGAGGAATACATGGAAGCACGTTTCACCAAAAGGAATGATTTCAGGGCACGGGGCCATTAAAAAATTTTCCCCATCTTAGATCTCGTTGAAACCAGGCGAAATTAACAGGCCAGCATAAAATAGTGTAAACTGATGTTTCTATATCATTTTTTCAAGAAATTAGCTTCTGTCCATCGAAAATCCATGCATATAATTATCCTGTCCCTTCTGGTAGCCCTTTTAAGTTGTTTCAATAATATGAAAAGGCCTTGCAATGATAGCTCGTGTTTGCAATGATAATTTTCCTTTGCATAAAGCTTTTTGCATTTCATTTTTGTAAATAATAACCCGGAATTCTCTTTAATTTGGTGGATACTATATCCGATAATAGGAGAATGTCAACTGCTGCCTTTTTTTTGAGAGGCCATACGGTTCGAGTATAATCTACTTGCGTGCATAAACGTACAGTTCTTAATTTTAAGATTTACGACATCGCAAATTAAAATCAATTTGCCGTTAACTGAGCTAAATAATTCCACAGAAATGGACGGATTAGTAGCGGAAAAATATTTAAAAATTAGTGAGAGCATTTTGGAAAAAACTATTATTAACGAAAAAAAATGTCTTGGCTTTTCCTGTGGGGCAGGGAAAATAATATATCGTTGAACAATGGCACTACTCCATGTGCATCCATCCCACAGGTTGACAGCTAGCCCTAGACGAAGACTCAGACCTGCCCTGATGTTTAGAAGTAAAATCGAATTGGTGATGCCAATTTACTCTGTTACCTCAGGATCATCCCTATTTTGACAGAGTGCTTGTGGCAACCAGGACATGCCGCAGTCTCTTGAGGGAAGGAGGCGACGTGGCCTTCTTCGGATGAATGCGAAGCCCAACATCGGTGCAAGCCAGGGGGGAGGAGTGGAGCTCCCTAGGTTCGAGATTTTTGATTGATTGGGTTACGCATTGGATCGGACGGTGTTATTAGTGGCGTGGAGGACGACTCGGAGGAGGGCTTATATTGCCCGTTTGCGGGAGATCAGGCAGGGAGGATAAGAGCGAAAGAGGATAGAGGGGGGGCTCAAGGGGCGGGAGTCATATGTGCTAGAGTTGCGGAACCGGATGCCAAAATATATGTAAGTCGAGAGGAGTGTGACTAAGGTGGCAGGCAGGGGCCCAGCGTCGTGACGGCTGCGTGTGCGGCGGGAAGCTTACGCACGCGTGCTCTCTCCTAGGTGAGGATGGATGCTGGCCAAAACGTCTGGAGATCCTATCGTGGGAAGGAGTGGGCGGGGGTGAGTGAGAGACGGAAGGGGGTGGGAGGGGGAGTGAGGATGGTGGCAGGTAGTCGGGGAGCAACTCCGAAATAACAAGTTAGATCACAAAGCGCGATATAGGACCTCTTGAGAGGTGGAGCAAGTGTATATAATAAGCGAAGTTTCATCCGTCATGTGTTCGCTCCTTTGGTAACATTCTGTGTTGTGGCGGGCTGTCTATCGTAATCTCGTTCTCTCTCCTTCCCTCTTCGCGTCAGCCGAACTCGAAATCCAACAGCCGTGCGGTTCTTCGTGAAAAGAAAATCCACTCGTTTGGTTCCGCTCATACTGGAGGGACCGTCCGGATATCGGCGTAGGATGGCTTCTAGGCCGCACAGATTTTCGAGTTGGGATCAATCCTTCCTTTGGGAGCACTCCGAAGTGTAATTTGCGCCGGTTGGGTTAAATTTTGGCCGTCCTACCTAACATCTCGTTTGCGTTCATTTCCGCCCGATAGCCTACGGAGATACTTTTTCTTGAACGAGTGCACATCGTCCCGTGTTCGGAATGAGAAACTTAGTGTAAACACATTCACTTGTTACCCAATGATGGCGAACCCAGATCGTGTTACTTTAAACTGAAGATTAAATTGAAAAATCTCCGTTTAGGCTCTTATTTTTCTGCAGTGAAGTAATTGATACAAATTCACCTACACTTCTCCTCATGATTAAAATCGGTGGCGTCAGTATTGTATGAATTGGTTATTACAAATGCTATTCTATCTCTCTCCTCTTTGAATAATAATTTCCTGCTTCACTTTGTTAGCCTCAACTTATTCGGCCATCACTCGGCTTATGGTGAGTAATTACCTTACCTATTAGTAATTACCCTTTCTTGAAGAGGGTATGTATACAATGATTGTGACTTTAAACTTTGTACCTGAGGATGACGCCGTAGCGTCGAAACTAGTCGTACCTGAAATAAAGTGGTGGATTGGAACAAAATTTTTCTTTTTCATTTATTACATTTTTTTGTCATCTGCAATTATCCCATCTGTGATCGTGGAATGAACATCAAATTGCAGGGCCGAACAGTGCAGGTCCAGAACTCATTCGCATTCGACTTTCAAAATTCAAAACGCAAATCGCTTTGCGAGGAAGGTACGTTGGCGCTTGTGTGTTCTCGGATCCTTGAAGGATCAAAAATCAGCAAAACTTTCGAGCTCGGGCCTCGAGCGTTTTCAGGAGTGAGATGGGGCGGACATATTTTCTTTCGGCGCGATTCGCACGGGCGATCGTGATTCCGAGTGAAGCCACTCGTGATTTCACGATCTCTTCCTCGACGGTGGATAGTGAGCCTTCCCCGTCGCTCCAGTGGGTAAGGCACCTTTAAAAATATGGTCGTGGGAACCCGTCGTGTACTCCGCCGGGCAGTGAAGGCAGGGCAGGGCGTTCGATCAATTTTGAGGAAATAACGGAGGGAGACATGAAGGAGAGGAATAAAAAATGAAATACCTTAATAGGTTGCGTTATATATTTTTTTCACGCTAATCCTAGCGTTTCAAGTTTACATTTCAAAGCTTTTATCCCCTTTTCTTTCTAACGGAGTGAACCGTTCAGATAAACCCCACCAGGATTTTCATTCAACAAGTAATCCGAATGTAATGGTGGTTAATCCGCTTATCTGCCTTTTAAATAATCCCGTGATTTTTCCTCTCAAAATTGGACATGTTAAACAGCAAGTAAAAGCTTTAGCGTGGAAAAATATCACCCACCTGGCGGGGTTGATTTAGCCTCATTTGATTTTTAATCAATGTTTGTTCATTCCCCTTCATTTCGAAATTAAGGAATGATGATGAGTGAGTATCTCCAACGTCTAACAAATTTAAAATTATAATCTTATGGTATGACTATATCCTAAAACTCTCTACCTCTCTGTGTTCCAAATCGACAACATAATAGTCAATAACTTCATAAATAAATTTTACAGCTCGAAACTCATTCATTTTTTCAACCAAATTAGCATGTACCAAATCCAGCTCCAAATAGTGAAAAATGTACTCTCAGCTGCTATGAGCATGCCATGGAATAGGTCTGATTTATTTATTCGTGATCACATGTAATATGAAGTAATTGTTCTCCATCGGGTATGAAAGGCGTTCACAATGTGCATGGATGGTAATGATCACCTACTGCATATAATTGTTTGCCAAGATTTTGCACTTTTTGAAGATTAAGGCATATATTTCCGTAGACTACGGCACCCTTAAAACCGAAGTAGGTCGAATAAAATTAATTTCGTCATTTTATTCTGTTTTAAATTGCAATTCCAACCTTTTTACTAATAACTATGTACATAATTCGAAAATCACTATCGTAATAATGAATAAATAACATTATTTCTCATTCCTGCCGTCATTTAACTTGAGTGTTAGAGATATTAATATCATTATCGTCGTGTTTAGCACATTATTACCATAATTATTTCCTATGTAAGTCTTTATGGTGAAGCACTCTATAGTGTCCAAATATGACAACATCTATCGACTGGTTGTAGTTCTGGAAATCCACATTTATTCATTTGTTACTCTATACAATTGTGTAAAGGGACATTAGCATTTAAAAGCGATTTTAAATCGGTAGTCTGCGTGTGACAGGTGATTTCATGCTAATTTTTCATATTTTTCCCGATGGATAGCTGAAAGATCCCTTCGATTGTGCCCTAAATAACAATCGCCACTTGCCTCGTATCCCGCCAAGAAAATATCTCGGGATATTTCGCATGTATGCTCCATCATTATCTTGCGATTTCCGTCCCTCCCAATCCATTCGAACGTTTTTCTTCTCTTTTCCCGCACTAATCCCTGCTCACCTCCTGTAGCACAGTTCGTGACAAACGCTCACGAAAATCACCCCCGTTTAGAGGGAAAAATGCACTCGCGGGAGGAAGAGAGAGAGAAAAAAAATGAAGCCGCGACCCTCCTTTTTTAGAGGTCAGGATCCCAACAAAGTCTTCCACGCGAGGAGTTGAGAGGTCTTATGGAAATAAAAAATATGAGACCGATTTTTCTGTCTTTTTTCTCTGAAAACCTTTTTAGATTCCGAGTTATGATTTCGCCCTTTTCCACTGCCGCAGAGTACGAGGCAGCTGTAACAGATGGAGCACGCTTCAGAACTCAACCATTCCACACACCCCCGCAACCTCTACTGCCGGCCCACCTCTTCCCCCCTTTCTCCCCTTCCTTTCTCTATCAGCCTTTTTCTTTCTCTTTCCCTCCCTCCTCCGTTTCTATGACAACCCCCACCCCACCTCGTTTCACGGAAATATTTCCCCCATATAGTATTTAACCTCAGTTCCCCGATTCTTCCTCCCTCTCCCTCTCTCTCCGGTCTTTTATCCGCAAGATATTTTTATGGCTTCTCCGTTTTCTCTCCCTCTCCTTCTTCCCCCGTAATATTTTTCTCACACATTCAGCCCCTTGTTTCTTCTCCCAAATTTAGTGCTATCTCCCTCTCTTTCCTCTCGTCCCATACAGTTTCTTTGTACTTCGGTTGCTCTTTCTTTCGCTTTCACCCGGTTCCCGCTTCTTTTCCTCTTGCCCTCTTCCTCCCTATCGCTTCTTCGCTTCACGTTCGACTACAGCAGCCTCCCTGGGTGCACTCCCCCTTCTTCATTTGGCGATAAATTTGCTATTATATCTCTGTTTACTCTGTAGTGTTCTATATTATCCCTGTCCCTTTTCATTTATTTTATATAATTGTGCATTTACTTCAAAGGTTAGCAGATTTTTGTTAGTGTTATTAGTCAGTCTCTTTTCGTATTATGTTCCTTCCGTATACCAGCTTATTAATGAAATGTATGTACCAGTCTTATTTTTTCTGGTTTCTACCATTTCAAATCCGTATGCATCTGCCACTTTGTTGGCCATCAGCTGTTCTCTTGATATCTATGTCTTCGAGTATAATGTATACATTGGATAGCTTAAAGGGTCTATCAAATGTTATTTACGGCAAGCATTATGTTTCATTTCACGAGCATACAAATATTTGGGGAAAATTTGTTAATTGTCGGATTTCAGTCCTGTAATACTTGTTCCTGTGTTCTAGTTAAGTCTCCACTGAGTATCCCACAATATCGGTTAACCATTCTACCAAATAGAAGCCCCAAAGAATTATTTCTCAGTGGTCTCGAGGCGTGTGGTTTTTGGACACTTCCTGTCCGCTGAATGGAAGCGTCTTTTTCTCGTATTCCTTTACGTGGATCCCACATATTTCGCCCGTCTCCTTTAATCTTCTCCCTCCCTCTCCCATTCGGTCCCTCGCCTCGACCACTTCGTCCCTTTCATCCCTCACCTCCCTTTCCTCCAAAGTAATCTCTTTCTCATAAACTCTTCCTGCCCTCACCAACTCAACCTTCTCACCCACGCCATTTTTTTGCAGCAATGATTTTTTTTCTTTTGCCGCGCCCCCGGAGACGATACATTCGGGCACATGCAAACAAACCAACAGACGATGAAAAAGAGCACGGCAGTGGACTGGACTGGGTAACTTCCTCACACGGCCAAACCGAGCTGCAAAATGTCTCTCGAGAAGAATAACTTGGTCCAACTAATTCCTATCCTCATTTCTGTTTTTGTTACTTCATACGCTTCGCTTACCTTTTTGTCCCTTGGCCGTACATCGTCCTTTGCATGAGCCAATGCAATTACTTGTGCTCCATTTCACTTCCTCCTCTCTGGGGCGGTCAGAATTAAACTAGTGTTAAAGCGGACGCATATTTACTTATGACGAAATAGCTCCAGTTACATCAAAGGGAAGACGAAGGTCTGTTGACATGTGGCTTGAAAAATTTTGTCAATAGTGCTGTTTACCTATCACTTCGTCCATATTTTGGTGGCCTTCGTCATCGCTTGTGTCGGGCAACCTTTTTCATTTTTCAAACAGGGTGAACAACTAGGAGAAGCCCTTGAGTATTAGTGATTGGGAATTAGTTGTTCATCTAATACATTAAGGGAAGTATACGTATAATACATGTCTTTGCCCGCAATGCAAATCTATAGTTTTCAAGGTGGCACCATTGAAATATGAGTACTATCTCTTGGTACTGCAGCTTAAACCCGCGCCATTTTGGATGGTGTTGCAACCCGAGGTAAACTGACCTCCGAAGCCTCCTCACAATTTATCCTCATAAATGCGTCGCTATGTGGACTCTAGAGTAACCTATTATTAGGCCCACAAAGAATTATTCAACAATATATTGACTCATATTATCGAATCAGCCAGTCTGACTGGACAGATTTGCGCCTTATTTATGTCAATCGTCTTCAAATTCTGATTCGTTCGGTCATAGCTATGTCCATTAGCAAAGACCAAGACTAGTCCTTGACTGTGGTTTAAAAGTTTTGGAAGAAATTCTACTTTTAACGGGCACAATTCTGTGTAGCTTTTTCAAGGGTTGTTTATTCTGAAAATATCTAAAATTTTTTATCAATTCGAAAAACAAAAAAATATTGCTTAACAAAAGGCGTTAGTCAAAAGGTATTGAATTAAACTTCCGGAAAATAACAGTAAAATGTTTCACCCATAAACTCTCACATTCCATTGTTGGTAATGCACTATGAGGAACATTTGTCATGGAAATACATGTTGCCGCCGCTAGTTTCTAATTATAAATAGAAAGAATAATTATTATTATTTTGGTAGTCTACCATTGATGGTATTTTTCCGATGAACACAGAGTTAATGACGCCAAAAAAAAGAAGTTGCCCAATTTTGATCACCGAATGACTGTATTATTTTAGTTTAAATATTAAAGCCCTCTTCTTTAGCTCCTTTAATTTTTCTTAAGCCATCTCTGAATAAAAAGTGTTATCATTGAGGTTTTGAAATAAACATTGTATTTCAGAATCAGGTTTTATTTGTAAATATTCAAAAGTATTATTATTTTGTGAGCTTAAACGTGGACGTTGAACAAAAGTTATAAATGCATATTATTTGTCCATGGCACTCAATTCTTAATTGTCATATATGTAAGCTGTAAATCATGTGCAAATATAATTGCATCGTTAAATATAATTTAATAACCCTGAGTTTCCGTATGGTTAGGATACAGCGTAATGCCCTTAGATCACCGGCATTCCATGTTTTTTCTCTGTAATGCAGGCATTTTCGTCAATTACCTTCTCTGTAGAGACATTTATATATTATTTTTCTTGTGCTTTCATGAATTGAGTTCCGCGAAATCGAGCCGGAAATAGTTTCCTTTTGGTCAGCAGAGACAAATGCTTTCACAGTTTGGCCATTTTCTGCCAGCATTTCACCCATGCTTGAAGCGACATCCTCGACGTTCGTAATCTTTTCTTCAATGCGATGGCACGAAAGGCATATAGCGTCCTGGGGATAATGCCGTTAATCGTCACCTTCCTGTGCACAAACCCCCCGTCCAAACTGAACTCGCTCGCATCGCCCTTGCAGCTCATGCATCCGTGGAGCCAAAACGTCCGGCTTCATTTAGGCCTCCCTCATCCTCCTCCCACTTGGGAGTTCCTCCCTCCTTCTCTCCCGCCCGGCCACCTGCATCGAAGGACTTCTCTTTTTCCCCCCTCTCACAAAGAGACGACTGCCGTGCGAGCCTCCTGCTGCCGCCTCCGCCCCAACGGCGGCGGCCAGTGTGCGCAGTCGGATTCTGCACGCTTCACTGCCACCTTTGATTGAGTCTTCCTTTCCTCCTCCCATGTGGATCCACGGTCAACTCCCTTCTCCCTTTGGGGGAAACGAGTTGACCGTGTGGGGAAAGGTTTTTTTTTATGGGCATCGGCACCCTTGCGCTCTATATTTTTGGACTCAGCGTCATGCCATATTTGTCTATTCACCTGTTTGTAGGAGTACATAGTCTTGCCATCTTCCTATTTACTACGGGGCGTTTTATTTCAGAACGACAGTACGGTGTCGGAAAAGCTAAAGAATTATTTTTAAATTATCATATTTTTCCTCAGTATGTTGTTAGTCATTAAAATTTAGTCTTAACTTTGTCATAGTTAAGACTTAATGACTGTATTGAACCGTTCTTACTCGTACCTTATTTCTCAATGCTTATTAATGCTAACAAACATTTTTCAAGAGGCATGCTCTGCAGTGTATTGCTAAAGCAAAATATTTAGTAGTTTTTTTATACTTACAGACCCTTAATTTACCTGGAGTATTAATAATATATCTATTATGAAAGTAAGTTATCAATTTTCACAACCTCCATTATACTTATTCTTCTGAAGGGAGAGGCACCTACGCGTTCGCAAAATTTCAATTTATTGGTGAATAAAAATATATCTTGAGTCCAAGGACAATCTATTTTTATAAAAATATTAAAAGTAATATAGTGATGAATGTTATGTTTATTTAATGGCAATATTAATGATAATACTTGTTTTCCAGGGTTCTGTACGGCAACAAAATAACTGATCTACCCGCTGGAGTATTTTATGGACTGTCCTCTCTGCAGCTATTGTAAGTGTGAAGTCACGATTCCTCAAAACTTTCGATTTTAAATAATCTTAGATGTATCGATAAATTTTCCCGTTACATTTGTTTTTATTGTGTACATAAAAATATTTTAGTTATTTTGACAATGTACTGATAACTTCCTAACTAATCTTAATGTGCTAAAAAATTCTTCATTTTGTTACAGGTTGCTGAATGCGAACGAAATTTCCTGCATTCGAAAAGACACCTTTAGAGACCTTGTGAGCCTTAATTTACTGTAAGTACCTAATATCTTTATTTGGCCAAGCTTACTTCAGTGAAAACACTGATTGTACTACAAGAAACGTATCGGTCCTCACTGTGGATTCCTTTCGGTCGAGCCGGAGAAAAAATAACCTCGAGTTTAATTTTTGAATTCCCGGTCACAGTTCATTTTCTTTTTGATCTGGGCGCAACCATTTGCGTTGTTCTCTTTACGTTATTTAAATAAAGACGCCAAAGCTCTGCTGGTGTAGATCATTGTCGCAGACACGTAATTTTCAGGCGTTTATTTAGCCCCATTAATCTTGAACATCTTTCAATTCCGCTTTTCGGGAAAATTACAGGCCGAATCCGAGGGTTTTGTTTCAAGAGAGAACTTTTTCCCCCCCTTTGCTAATGGAGGAAAATTAGAACAACTTGAATGGCGATGTGATCTCCTGTCGAAATTTCCGTGTAAAACGTTTCAAAACCTCTCGCTAAAAGGGTCCGGAGTGGTCACTCGGGACCCCAAAACTCGCCGGGGAAACGTCAATTAACCCGCTTCCCTTTCTCTCAGCAATCTGGAAGCCGCGTTGAACACGCGAGAAGAGGTCTTCACGACATTTTCTCTTCAGCGTGTTATTTTTTCCCTCTTTATTTTTATCCCACTTCAGTATCGTATACGTAATGATCGATCATTTTGTAAATCTTGATGAATGGCTGAGATATATCCCGGAGACTCACTTGCAGTTGTTGCTGAAGTATATTCTTTTTCCCTCCATGCCATTCCTCGCTCTACTTTGGTCCAAAATTAGCGTTTTTTTTTAATTTTCTTCCTTTAAATTTAGTTATTAGGAATTACTCTGTGTTTGGAATTGTTCGGGTTCAGATGTTTTGTTACGCTATCGGATTGGTCCGTGAAACATGGAGAGATAAAAATCGAAAATAACTTCCAAAATAACTTTGGCTCTGGAAATTTGGTAGGACAGTAAATTATAGGTCTTTGTTTTTTCCAAGAAAGAAAGAGGGATGAAAGTAGATAAAAAGCCGTCGTAAAGCGTATCACATTTAATGGTAAAACACTAACGCCTATCTCTCTAAAATACAATTACATTTTTCATTCATTAGGTATTAAGGTCCGTACAATTTTTTTACAATTCCTCCAATCATCACAAAATCTGACGCAGAAATACAGCTTTTACGACCATTTTAGAAGATTTTTTTATTGACCTCAATTTTTAAGAAATTGTTCAATTATCTTAGTCGGCACTCTCTCTCTCTCATATCTCTTAAATTGCCTCTATACTCATTTTTTTTTGGTGGGAACGGTTTTGAATTACAGTTGAATATTGCCTCCACTTATCTCCCTGCCGTGTAAAAAATGACTTCTTATATTTTCTAGCGCAGTGGCAATCAGTAACTAGCTATCATTTACGTGTACTGAGGTAATCCTCGAATCCCACATATACCGTGATAATGCGCGATTCGTTTCGCCCCTCGACGCCTTATTAGTATGGTAAGCGACATTGTTGTTGAACTTCCAACACCACGTCGCAGGAATTTAGGTCATTTCGCATTCTATTTTTTGACGAAACAGTTCATTGCAGTTTTCTCATCATTTATTTTTTTTTGCTTTCAGATTTTATAATGGTTCCATCACTCAATGAAAAAATATGATTTTTCTTCGTAAGTGGCTCATTGTTTTATTATATTCAATGGACAAGCTAAGCGGGTACTTACAATGTAAAACCTGAAGGAATTTAAAAGAATTTACAGGAAGCTGAGGCATTTCATTATCACATTGTTATTAGTTTGAAAAGGAAATGTACAGGAATGCATCTTCATCACACCCTGTTAGCCATGAGCAAGTCACTTGTCAGGGGATATTAGGACATTTGTGGTAAACAGCATAATTGTAGGAGTCGGGAGGTGATCTTTTGAAGCGGTCTCATTAGGGATAACCTGATTATTATAAGATATATGAAGAGATGCACATATTCTACCTCACTTCGGTTTTATGCTATAAATTTTAATGCAAAGGGAAAACCATTAGGTATCTAAATTAGTGTGGATGTCGACTCTCTTTATTATATCAAGATAAATCAATCTTCCGAGATATGTTGTCTTAATTATCACCTCCTTGTAAAAATTAAACTCCTATAGTTTTCAAAGGGGTCGAGATGGTGCGGGGGCTAACGTACTGGCTTCCCACCCAGAGGACCCGGGTTCAAATCCCGACGGTGTTGAATATTTTTCAGAGGTATCTCGATCCCTACTTGAGGTGCTTTGTGGAGAGCACTTCGAGTGGGTACGCCTTCCGTCGGATGGGACGTTAAACTGCGGACCCCTTGTCGCCTTTCGTAAAGAGAAGGCAAATGCCGACGCCGGGGTTCTCTCCACCCTTCACCATTAACTGTCCATCCCCTATGGCGCAAATGACCGCAGCAGTCGGTCGCCTCCCCTAAATACTACTACTACTATAGTTTTCAAGTCTTTTTCTCGTGGGTTGCATTCTGCGTGAATGGCAGCGAGTCCTTCATTGTTCGTCATAATAATCGGGACCATGTGAATTTGTACGCAGTTGAGTGATTCTCTGGAGCCTATTTCGTGAATTTGAAAGTGAGATTTTGCTTGTCGAGAGGCATATTGTGGCGCACTTACCGCCCTTAAAACATCTGATTCTCGCAAGGCAAAACGCGTGGTGTAAGCGGAGAGGTGAGGGTACAAATGCAGCTTGAATCATCACACCGATTGACCCTACCACCTCTGGACAGGGGAGCGGATCGGGCAGAGACCTCGCGAAGGCATCTCGTCGGCCAAGGATCCTTATCTTTCCGCTCTCCTCCTTCTCCATCCAACCTCCTCCTGTAATCACCCGTTTCCCCTGCCACTCCGATACACACATACTCGTACACTCCTTATACTGTACGGGATGAAAAAAATCATCCAACCCATTAATGGATTCCCAATGGGAAAAGCGGACTGGGCCGGGGGAGATTGGAGAGAAGCAAAACACCGTCGGCAATGGTACGGTCTTCAGTGGCAAGGAGGGGGAACGGTGTAAAAGGTTCGAAGATGGGAAAAGAATTCCTGCGAAACCGCATCATCTCCTGTGGTGTTGTTCGAACCGACCCTGTGTGGTTCTAGTTGATCAATAGTAGTGGGGAAATAAAACCCGCCGAAGATGGTCGTAACTAGTCGAACTTCTTCTCACTACCATTGAAATGTGCACAGTTTCAAATTGGAAGGAGGGAGGAATTACACCTCCTTTCACTCACCTTAAGTCAACTTGAATTTTGCCTTTCAAGGAAGAAAGAAGTCATGGATTCTCCAGATATTATGGTCCCTGAGGATGATCAAAATATGGGTGCTTATGTGTGTGTATGTATGTATATATAT
Organism: Hetaerina americana; assembly: GCF_022747635.1. Classification (NCBI taxonomy): domain Eukaryota; kingdom Metazoa; phylum Arthropoda; class Insecta; order Odonata; family Calopterygidae; genus Hetaerina; species Hetaerina americana. The sequence continues at coordinate 41,841,517 of NW_027287095.1, forward strand.
ATATATATAGTTTATATATATATAACCGATAAACACAGTAATCAACGCGAAGATCGGTTTGGTAGGTGATGGTAGAGTTCACCTAGTACTAAGCCCGACGGCGTGTGAAATTCACATATCAGGGTAGGGGAGCCACTTCCTTTCCCAGTCCCGATTATTGGGTACTAGGAAGATCTGGTACCCGAAAAATCACTTAGCTTGGGTAGAGCTCCCCGATCAGTAGTCCAATGCTCTACCCCCTGGACTACCGCGACTCACATATATATGGTAAGCAAGGAAAATGTTTGTTTTATTTTGATGTGGCGGTTCAAGTTCATTAATTCGATTATATATTTCCTAGTCCTTTCTTTGATGTATTGTTTCGGATAATTTAATTTATTCTTATTAATCCCCATCTAATATCATCACATGGGAAACGTTCCGGGCACTGGCTAAAATCCTTTAGAAGTTCTTGCAATATCTGGCAATAATATTTCAAGGAAATTAAGCAGCGTGTTAGACCACATGTTCCATAGAAAAAACTTAATAATATGAATTTTTTAAATTAATTTTTTAAGAATTGTCATGTGCTCGTCTTTTAAAGATGAAATAGTAGCAAACTATGGCGATATCCTTTTCACTTGTTGGATTGGGTGCGATACGTATGTCGTTATTATATCGTCTAGTGGCGCTTCAGATTATTATGGAGAAGAATGAGACCCTGGACCATGAAAAAATTGGCAAATAATTCGAATGATTCAAGTCTCAGAATTTAAGACAGAGCAGTCCACTAGCATTCAGGTTTGAAGGGAGTCATCTGTTAATCCCGGGAAGATTTACGAGTATCGACACATCGTTCCTCGCTCACATTTTCCAGCACTTGAACGTTTTTCATGTGAGAACGATTTGTTACTTGCTCCTAAGTAATTAACATATTTCAAGAAAGGGCCTTAATATGAAGGAAAAAGGGTGTGAGCGGAAGTAAGGAAGAAGGGAGTTAAAGTTCAAATTGCCATTTGCTGGCCTTTATGAACCTCTGGTACACCCATTGTCATTATATGACTATATTATTTGCATGATTTAAAAGAATTTAAAAAAATGATGGTATTGGACATACGTCGAAAACAATGTTCATCCCGGAACCTTAATTAATACAATAGTTAAGCAGATATCGATGTTGACCAAAAAAATATATTGGTTACTAATGTCATAGAGATAAGAGATCATCTCGCGAAATTTCCTTTATCTAATCTCTATACATAATAAACAATTATTAATGAACGTACAGTTTATCCTTTCATTTACGGAGAGTCACCAGAGGAATTCTGTTCTTCGAAAGATTCTCTCTCTCTCATATTTTTTGGCAAAAGGATTCGTCAGATATGATTTTTCATTTTATCCGTCACCCTTAACAAATACAGCCGCGTGGCGTGTGCGAATTATTTTATTCCAATATTCATTTAACGTACATGTTGTCTTGACACACCCCCCTGCACTAGCCCCGGTGGGGGCTCACAGGGTGTACCTCAGATTTGTGTGTATTTTATCAGAGCAAACTGGCCACAGTATTAATTCGTACATTGACATAATAATTTATTTGTTTCTTGGAACCCAATGCCGAGGAGAATAAGGCCAAAATAATTAATTAAAATGATACGCCCTGGTGACCACTGAAGGCATTAGATATATTTACTGGGTTTTCTCACCTGCGACGGCAATCCTATATTTTACCCTACTACATCGCTATTCCCACTCCTTTCAATTCCCACTCAACCAATTAAAGCGCACATTTGTGTGTATAAGTTCGATGGGGTATTAAGAGCTCTTCCCGACTTACGCCTCAAGTGCGTAAAACTGTCTGCAAATCCAGTTGGTCACTGCCACCGGGATTCCCCGTCGTAATGAATCGCTTTTCTGATTTCATCCCTCAGTTATTGTTGGCTCTCACCACCGGAAGAGCTTCATTTAATTTTCGAGGAAACAGCGCGACGCATCAAATTTTGACAACCTGCCGCGCACCTTTTTCGTGGAAAGCAGTCAAGCAGTGGGGTGGATAGTCCTTTAATTTTTCATCCGCACACTCACTTTCCCATTCCAATTTCACCCTTGCCCTTGGATCCACATCACCCTCTTCCTCCCACCGTCCGACCCCCTTCCGACCCCCTTCCTCCCGCCGGGTCCTTTTGCGATGACTTTTTCGCTTCTCCTCTCTCCAACACCCCCTCTCCCACCCTATTCCGTCTCTCTCCCTCCCTCCTATTCCTCCTCATCCCATCCCACGGCACTGACTCCTATCTTGTTGTCTTTGAGACGCTAATTGGACAGCGCCACCCCGAGGAAAAATGACTAATTTGAGTAAGGCAGATAACGAGACGGAAAAGGAAAGAGTGAAAGGGGAGCAGGGAGACGGGAATAGAGCATGGGGGAGAATAAGAGAGAGAGAGAAGGAGGAAGGAAACGTCACAAGTCCGACTTCCGGGTCGGTCGTAATTTATTTCTGTGAAGGGGTTCCAGCGGGATGATATACTATCGCCTTGTCTACCTTTGCATCAACTTTGTCTCCCCTCCTTGAGGAATGAAATGAAATCTTGGTTCTCAAACGTTCATTTCGGTGGGTAGGACGTTGGCGACGACGTAGTGTTATTCGTAAAAGATCCAACTCTGGGAAAGAGATTGGTTTTCGTGTACGCTTACAGATTTCTGTAACCCCCGGAGGGCTATTTCCTTATAAATAAAATAATCCTCGAAGTACGTTCGACCACCTACAACGGTGGCCTAATCGGATTGCTAACAGTTATGCATTTTTTTCGTCGATACAGAAACGCCTTACAATTCCTATTGTTCTAAAATTCTACTGGAGTGGCATATTATTCTTGTATGAATTTAATCTTTAATCGATAAATATAGTAACACAGAGGTTGTCTGTGCTTATTGAATGTTCTAATTAATTCGGTGATGTCGCATATTAAGGGGAAAAATGTTATACTAAATATGTGAAATTACCCTTGTCCGCTCTTTTGTTGAAAATTGCGTTTTTTCTTGGGAATAATTTTTCTTAAGTACTTGGTTTGGCTGTGGTTTATCATGTGTATCAATAAACAAATATTGAAGTAAATTCACCGATTTATGGCAATGAGTTTTGAGTTGTTATCTAATTTTCGGAATAGGTTAATATTTGTTAACTTGGGATCAATTTTAAAGTGATTATCACGATTGAACTCTATGATGTTCTCATCAGACTTTATAGTATCCCAAGATTTGTTGACTTCAGTCTTCCTTCCTTTTAAACAAATAATTCTCTCTACGTGCCGTTGACTGGATTTTCCTCGATCTTAGCCTTACACTTCGGGTCTTTCCTTTTAATTTCCTTTCTATCGTGTATCTAATAAATCTCTTGTGCTTGAGGTATAACCGTATCCACCTGGTTTTTCCCTTCCATGGGAATATTGCTCCATATGCCACTTCTTCTCCCGCTTTTACGATTCGTGTGCTTTCTCATTTTTTCCTCTTCTACTTTCCATTTGATTTTCCGCATCCAACTCCAGCATCATATTTCGAATCGACAATTGTGAGCAGAAATACCTGCACTGCAATATTTTATCCGCTCCACAGAGAATTCGCAGACACGCAAATTCCCATCGGTTCCCGGACGCACGCAAATATTAAGGGAATAAACAACATTTGATTTACGAATGTGTCCGATTCCACATTTCATTCCGGTAAACATAAGCGGATCTGTTCGCGAATTCCAGAAATGCGTCTGCGCCCTGCCGATGGTCCCATTTCCACGTTTAAAATCAATCCAGGGAAGGAAGGGTATGGGGTCGCCTGAGTCCTGCTACGTTCATGCGTCGCCCACCGCTAACCCCTTCCCGTCCAACTCCACCTTGGATTTATATCATGAGATTGCCCAACTCTCCTCACATTTTCTTTATTTATTCCACCCAATCCATAAATATTTTCAGAAATGAGTTTGTTTACGATCGAGAGAAAATTCGTTGGAGAGAAATGGAAGAAAATGGAGGGGATACTGAGAGGTAGCAGTAAACGTGGTATGAGAAAGGGAATAAATTGATAATTTCATTTAAATGAATTGTGGTTGGAAACTTGAAGAACTGAAGAGGTTAGTGGGGTGTGGAAAATGGTGCTCGTGGGTTTCATGAAAAAGTGTGTGTAATATCCTTCAACAATCTTCTCAAACTAGCTCCTGGCGCTAGAATGGCGAGAATAAAATCTTTCCGATAGCCTTTTTAAAATCAACTCATCTAGATATTTTTCACAATATCAATTTTAGGCTGTTAGTCCATAACGCAGAATTCTTTTGGCCGCAAAGTAAGGCGTTCGGGGGAAAATAAAACCGAAACGTCACGAAATATATATAGGTAACATTCAAATTTTTCCTCTTTAATCTCATATTTTATATGTGTAAGAAATAATTTTAAGATAAGTATTATCAAGTAGACTACGAGTATATATATATATCGACTGTATGTATAATTTTAATGAGATGAATTATTATGAAGCAGAACATGGCCACATGAAAATCTTAGTTTTTGGGTGAATTTGATGTACTCATAGAAATAAATTTTAAGGTTAAAACGTAAGGATTAAGATTTTGGGAGAATTAAAAGGCGGCAACAAATATGAATACACTTTTTCAGAGCTTTGACGTTCTTCTCCTCCTTAGCTAATGCCATTATATTTTGTTTCTCCTCCTCAATAATTGTTTTTCTCATGAATACCATTCTGATGTGTTGTCACTTTTGAACAAACATCTTTCTGAGCAAGTTTTCTCATGGGCAGCATTTTTTATAGGTTAAATAAAATGGCTCAAATGTTTATCTTATGCAGTAAGCAATTTTTTAACGCGGCCAAAAGGACATTATTTTCCGTCGGTATGTGCTATTAATCTTTTTGTTCGCAATTGCGAAGTGTTTGTATGCTCGATGTCTAGATTATAGTCGGGAGACATGAGAAGTTTGTGGTCTCCCTCGGGTTCCTAAAGCTGTAATGACCCTTCCGTCTGATGCCCTCTCCGACCTAACTTCTCCCACTACAGCTTCCTCACCCTCGTCCACGTCCACCCCCAAACCCGATTTCGTCCTTCGCCGCGCGAGCTTAATCGTCGTCCTCCCGACATCCCACTACCCCACCGCCATCCCTGCCTCTCTCCCCCCCCCCGCGGTCGAACTCATTTGATCCTCGATCGACTCGCAATGACCGTGGGATTTGGCCGCTGTCGTTACAACGCGTAGCAGTTAAACGTAGGAGGAAATCCTCCCTAAACTCTCTCTCTCTCACGCTCTCCCTCCCTCCTTTCGCAAACCCTCTCTCTCTCTCTCTCTCGAGCCATTAGCGGTCCTCCGCTGCGCGTAACATACATAGACGGTCGCCCGCTATCCCCCCTTCGTCCACCCGTACGACACACACGAATTCCGCCATCCACGCCAATTGTGCGTGGTAGGCCATTCCTGGAGGGAAGACGAGGGAGGAGCGGGGCGAGGGGGAGTTTCCCTCCCGGTTTCCCAACTTCCCTCATCCTCTCCCTCACCTCAGCCCCCCTCCTCCACCCTCTTTCAGACACCCCTTCAACCTTCCCGTCTCCGTTGTGGACCCCCCGCCATGTCACCTCTTGTGAGCGACCACCCACCGACGCTGCTCTCCCTGGCGGGCACTCACATTTCGGGAGGGCGCCTCCTATTAGCTTTATTTTTTCCTTGACCGGTGTCGGAAACCTCGCTTCGCGCCGCGCCGCTGCCGTCTATTCTCGAAAAACAATGCGACGGGGCGGAACAAGGAAGGGGAAGGCGTCAAGATCCTTGACAAGAAGGCGGTTGAATGGGCAGGCGTTATTTTAAAAATCATTCCAGATAATTCGGGGAGTTTCGGGCAGGAGGCGAAGTTAGAGAGTTAAAAGACGGATGGACGAGAGAATTACTACATTAAAGGTGAAGGGGGATAATTTTACTGTTACATGAGTAAGTATCACGTAGGTTATATAGGAATCGATATACGAGTAAATATTGCGAAAAAAATGTGCATTCAAGAAAAAACATTAACTGTCAGTAATGCTAGAATCGGAAGTTTACATAAGAAATGATACCTCTCTCTTTTTTCTTTCAATCTAGGTATTTCTGCCCGAGCTCTCGACAGGTCAACATCATATTCAAGGCAACGGACAGTGATTTTTTAACGTATGAGTTTTGGTGAGGAGGGTTAGAGGATTAAAAAAATTGAATTGTATAAAATTAGAAGTTAAACATTCCAGGGTTAATCATGAATGTTACAAAAGGAAGATAAAAATATCTAAAAAGATTACGTTGAGAACACTGACTTTTATTGTGAATGAGGAAAAAAGTGTTTGAACCTCGCTTATATCCCTAAACCTTTAATCAAAGTTTGCGATGTTTGATATAAATGACTGAATAACTTATGAATTACTGAAATTATAGTTCAAGCGTGTACTTTTATGATATCCTGCAGTTCTACACTTCTATGGCAGGTACTGAACGATGAGTGCTCAGGAACTTTTGTGGCTTATCCACATCCAACCGTTTCCAACCTGTCAGAAACAGGATATCTCAAAGTCAACCTACTCGGGGTCACCGAACTTAGTCGTCGCGACAAGGAAGTTCATGTGTAGCAGAAAGCAGAAAAGGGGAATTTAGGGATATTTATTTGCAAAAATCTTTTTAATCGGGTGAATGTATGTTAATAAAACGTAAATTTCCAAAATAATTTGTAAAATAGGTAAACATGTAAGTAATTATATTTTTTACTAAGCAACGACGGGGCAATAATTCCATAGCAATGTGTTATTATTTTGAGTACTTTACATAATAAATATTGCATCAATCGAGATTTTTATTACCTTAGTACAAAGGAATTCATTTTTGTTACCTAACCAACGTTAATTAGAGGTGTATCTGAAACCCAAAATGGTTAAGGGAGTAAATTCATTGAGGAAAATTATTATTTCGTAATAATGTTTGAAAACACTATATTTTTCTTGTCACGTTATGTATCTTGGGATAGGGTCCCTGCATGCTTATAATGGGAGACATTTTCTCTCGCTTGCGTCGATATTCGTGAAAGGAAGGCCGCGTGAGGTGCGTCCCACTAGCCGGGACATTTTCAGTAAACATTTTTCGCAGCGCGGGGAGAGATGACTAAAACCCAGGCACGGGTCCCAGTTGGCCAGGACGTGGGGAGACCATAAAGGCTACTTGGTTGGAGAAATTAGATCTGAAACCCGAAGTCGGTGGATGTCGAGTCGATGTGGTGGAAAGAATAACGGCAAACGTTATATCTTTCCCGCCTCTGTCATCCACGGCAGGTTTCGTTTTTAATGTCCCCTGGGTGATGGGGCCAAAAGGAGCCGTGCGAGATGGGTGCGAGAGACGGGTGGAGTGTGGGGCGCGGTGAGGAGAGTAAGGGTTGTGGAATGGGAGGCGGGAAGAGGTGAAGTGGGAATCTGTAGGGAGGAGATGAGGAGGCGGAAAGGGGACGCATGAATGTTATTTGGTTATTTTCGGGTTAGAACACGTTTCGCCCATTATGCCAGAAATTGGCACAGATTTCGGGGACGTGAGCTTGCGTGCGCATGTTTTTAAGGTTTGGGAGATAAACCTATTAATAAGCGATCATCGGTCCCTCCCTAATTTCATTTTTTTTTGAACCTATGTCTACAGAGAGAAGAATGACAAAAACAGTTTTTCATAGCGTCAGCGGCAAACGAGGGAAAAATATAACGCGTGAGAAAGAAAAAACGCACTATTTGTCGTTTTCTAGCCCAGAAGCAATCACCATTTAATCGCTTTTTGCGTGCTTGTTGAGTTTTTCTACCGGGATACCCCTCCGATCCATTTTTCCAGAGAAGTTGTCGCACCGTCAAAGCTTCAGTTGGTATCAAATGTCCTGGAATAATGGTGGGGTCATGTTAAATATATTTAACTTTCAATTTAAAAGAAATGCATTATTCGCTGCTCTCTTGCTACCTAAAAAATTAGAGAACTTAAATTTAAGTCTTGCGGATTGCAATCATAAGGGAGGTAGTCCACGGGAAGTTCCTACATTTATGTTTAAATTTTAATGAGATTTTCAAATATCATTAAATGAGAGGTCTTTAATCACATTAATATCAATGAAAACGGTAATTAGAATGAATTACTTATTGCCTTTAATTCAACGCGAGAACTGTTTAATTTCCTCGTGAGTCATTGTGTAATTATTATTGGGCCTTTTAATAATCCAAAATTCCCTCCAGATAATGAAATACTGCCATGATTATTAAACATCTCCCACCATTTAATACAATCTTACATTCAAGGTGTAATCCATCAATCTCAGATTTAGGTAAATGACTGATTCGTGAATCTTAGTTTGTAGAATCTGATACCATTTACTGCCTGTGAATTAAAAATAAGCACATCATCTCTGATTGGTCAACAACCACAGAATCACCAATCTGTGTATGCTCGATAAATAGTTGTTGACTGTCAATACCAACCTTAGTTTCCGTTATAATGATTGGTTTCGGGCCATTTATAATAAATAAATCCGTCATTGGTTTGATTAAACTTTATCCAGTTTTTCTCCATGGCAACAATACACATAATTTATACTATTTCAGGTAAACAAAAAATCCTAGATGACGAGATCCAGGAACGGGATTACTATAAAATTACGCATTTCTCAACACGCTTATCCGCAAGGACACGTGAGCGTACAAGAAGGTTGCGTAATGATTTTTGGTCATTATTTTTCCTCGTAACTCAAGTGCATTGCGAATGTAACTATTATGGTAGAACTTGTGTCCTTTCAGCTGTCGATCGCAGGAGAATCACCTGTTTATTGCGTTAAAACTGCTCTGTATTCTAGATTACTGGGTCAATGGCCATGATTTTTTCTAAAAAAAATGGATGCCATGAGATCCTTTAGTTCTTCTAGCCTACATGTACCAATGTGAGGTATTGTACTACATCAAAATGTGAATTAGGAGAGTAAGAAATGTAACAAATACATTTATATATTACTCGTTAACTGATCGAAAATGTGAATCAAAAAGGGATAATATCCAATGATGGAAAATACGCACAAAGATTAAACCAGCGTAAGACCAAAGAAATAGCCACAAGGAAGTGAAAGATTCTCATTGATAATCAAAAATAACTATGGCTACGTTAAATGCCTCCCTTAATTCATTATTTTGCAATTGAGGTTTCCATAATGACTCCGAATTTTTAATTTCTTAATTTTTCATTTTACAGTGAGATCACGTATATTTGAGTCACATTAATGTGGTGAAATTGCAAGATCTCATTTAATGAGACCGCTTTGTAAGATCAACGCGTAAAAATGGTAAATTAATGTTTACATAATCATAGATTCCGCGACGACCATGTCGTTGGTGAGATGGTGGTTTCTATGAACTCCACAGCCTAGATAACAAAGAGTGTATAAATACGAGTTACGTTAATTATTCGAGAGAAATTATTTAACTATTTTGTTACTTCCATTAAGAATTTTCTCGTTGCGGTTACCATCTTTGTTGGAGGGAAACCGCGCCGCAATACACTTGGTGATTAGTTAGCCATCAGTTGGCGCTCAAAAAAGCGATTGGACATCAGTGTTTGTTTTCCTCAACTCGATTCGGACTAATTACCGAAAAAAACAGTCTAAAACGCATTTTGTCCCACAAATCTTGATTAATGACTCCTGAAATCGTTCCCAAACCTTCACACGTCCCGTCGTTTGCGCGCAAGTACGAAATCCATAACACCGTCCATTAGGAAACCCCTTATGGAGGGCGGGACAGGGAGATGTGGCCTGGTGGAGGGGGGTTTTGAGAGGGGGTTTTAAGTCCTCTCCCCGCCACAGCAGCTCAACCCCCCACCACTCTCCGTAGGTCAAAGCGACGTTTCATCCCGTCGACGGGGTGTCGAGGGACAGGGGGAGAGTCGCCACCGCCTCGGGGGTGGAAGGAGCGGAGAGCGCGATGGGTCGGTTTTGCGACCCAAAGGTGCCGTCAAATTAAAGACGGATTTGCCACCCGAGTGGAAGGGGTGTCTCGGAGGAAAGTAGGAGGTCGAGCGGCGTAGTCTGACGGAGGATGTCCGCAAGAAACCACGGGGGGCTGACGCGGGGTTAGTTTGCGGGGGTGGGGGGAGACGGTGCGGCGATAGAGGGGGTTGGTTTATGTATGTGTGCACATCACCATCACGTCTGAGGGTGGAAACCCCCGCTCCGCGCGAGGGTAGTGGAGGTGGTCGACGACCCTTCCGCCCAGAGAGTAGCCACCCCGCGGATGCGGACTGCATGGGACCTCGCACGGTCGGGACAAATGCCGCGTGGCTAATCCCACAATGCAACGCGGGACCGGAAGTAAAGGCCCCGACGGGAGGGTGTGGGCGTGTGTATATATATGCACGGGAGAGAGAAATGGGATTGCAGGGAGAGCATCCGAGTTGGGTGGGTGGGGAGGAGGAGTGTTGGGCGTCCGATCAAATTCCTATCTCTCCCGCGTCCCCTCCCCCTCTTCCCCGGTGAAACCACGCCCCTCCCTCACTCCATATCCGCCCCGTCCATCTGCGGTCCTAATACGATGCGTTGGACTGTAGGGAAAGGTTGTACGTTAAAGAGGGGAAGGGGGTACTGGGACGGGGGAGGGGGATTGCGGGGTGCTTACGCTCCCGCACCCTCTCATGCCCGCTCTCTCCCACCCCCCTACCTCATCCACGTCACTGCCGGAGACTTGGAAGTCCTGGCTTCGGCTTAATTCCCGCTTATTGCGTCGTAACGAAGATTTGTCTCCCTTGCTCTCTGATTCGTGCTCTCGGGTGAGGGATATTCCAAACCCACTCCCACCCCATCGCCGCTCGTGTTGTCCACTATTTCCCGCTTACGATGTGTGGGTGTGCGTGCACTATAATCTGCCCAAATGGCTTGTGGGGGGATTAAAAAAATCTTGTTTTTTATGTATATACTTTTGGTCTCGCGACCCACATATCTCCAGCCTTCCCTTGAGCTATTAAATACGCGGTCTCCGTCCATTTGGTTATCATTCGTTGCCATGAGGATATGGTTTTTTTTCTCCGGCTTCAATTTTACGTTTTCTATTTTTATCCCGCAATCAACCTGCTTTCGCGTTTGTTATTCTATGGCTCAGCTTGCTATCCGAGTGGATTGAATATTCATATTTTTTTCATTTCTGTAATCCCTTTTGGTGTGGTTGAAAGTAGTGGTGTATTGAATATTTTAAATCAATTGGATGTTTTGGAAGTTACAGGTATTATATAATCCACAAAGACATTTTGTTGGTGGTTTCCAATTTCGCAACTGCTATTCATGCATAGAATACTTTACCGGATCATCCGTGTGGAAGACGATTCTGATATTTGTTAAAGTGTATTTTTTCTTAACGAGTAAAGTATTCGACATTATGAATCAAATTGAAATTAACATAGTTCTCAGTGAATTAAATAGTTTTCTTATAAATTATTCGTTACTTCCATTGTCGCATGTAGTTCACTCATTGTTAAATATTTTTACTATGTTGATTTATTTTTAGTGTGTAATTGCGCTCTCTTCAATGCCAGATGTAATTTTTAAAACTTTTATTTCGGAAATTTTATGATATTTTTTGTTTGCTGTCTCTGAGATTAGTATTAATTTTAAAATTATTTCTTCCAGGTCACTCTACGATAATAATATCCAGTCTTTGGCGAATGGAACGTTCAGCTCCCTCAAAAGCATCCAAACTCTGTAAGTACAATTATATTTTTAATTCCTTAGTTTTTCATGCCTGCGGTACAATTGTAGCCACTTGTGAAACCATCTAAACCATTAGTGGTCGCAAAATCATCGACATAATATTTTCCTAAAAAATGAATCCTGAAAACATCAAGGAGGACAGCTACACTCAATTTTCAGCTATTAATCAATTCCATTAAAGATATTTTATAAATTAATGCTCCAACAGATTCAGGCGAGATGTAGTGGAAGTTCGTCATTTGCACTTTTCCACAGAAATGTGGGGTAATTCTATGGAAATCAGTGGAAAAGTGCAAATTTGTTTTTCTCGTAATAGAATGAATGCTGTTTTAATTGAATTCAATAACGCTGTTTTTACTGAAGAAATTTTTCTCAATATTTATTAAAAGGGTAGGGAAGTTTTCATTACAATTATGTGTCATCAGTATACATTTTGTCAAAACGTTTTGTTTGTCTTGTTGCACTTCGTCGGTCGAGGAGAATTCTCATTGAATTATTTTGCGAACTTGGTCCTTAACGACTTCAGCAATGCGCTTAATAGTTCGCTGCGCTTTTGAAAAAAGATACTTCGATTAATAAGTCAGTTTACCCAATCAATCAAGGGCGTCGAAGTCCTTTAACCTTCCGCCGCTGATGTCACACGCACTTTACCATCCATCTTCCATCAGAGCCCTTATCTCCGACCACTTTTTCTCATCTTTTTCCGTCCCTCAATCCCTTCGTGTCCTCCCATCGTCTCCTCCTCCAACTTTGTCGATCGCCCCATTCCCTCGTCATTTCTTCACTTTATTTGCTACTCACAGCCAATATAGTTCGACCCCCTCCCCGCATTTTATCTGACACCGGCGCCGCGATACCTTACACTTTCGCACTCCACAATATCCTACCCTCCTTCATAGCGTCTCTCAATCGCCTCGCCACGCCATCTCCGATCACTCGACATCCCTCGGTGCGAGGACCGTAGTCCCTCCCTCGCCGTCCCTCTCCCTTTTCCCCCATAATCCTCTACGAAACTTTTTTTCACCTCCCCGTGCACACCTACCTACCCTCCTCTTTTATAACTCAGCCCGCACGCCCTCGCACCCTCATCGCCGATCGCCGCCTCGTCGTCGGCCGCCGTCCCCGAATGCTCTTCGAGCGGTGCCCGCCCCATCGATTACCACACCACCCCTTCCCCCACAGATCCCCTCCCGGCTCGGCCACTCATCCAAGCACCGATCTCCCCTCCATTTCCCTCCTCCCTTCTCACTCTCCTCCCGCCTGTTTTCCCTCCCTCCCCCAATCCCCAGAATCTTCTCCGCGCTTTGAATACTTTCCGCTGCACGTCTCTCATTAGACCCCAGAGGATTCCCGGGGAGACTCGGTCGGGAAACGTTCGCGGCTCATGCGCCGCACGCATTTCCTCGGAGCGGTGAGTGTGGGCGGGCAGGCAAGGAGAGACATGGGGATATTGGTTAAGGGAGGGAGATACATGAGAATGAATGGAGAGAGGTTTTTTGGAGTGGTTTTGTGGGCGGGGGAATAATGAGGGAAGGAGTGGATGATGGGAAAACAATTGACGGGTGAATTTCATCGATGGTGTTTCGCGGAATGTTTCAATCGGATGCCCGTCGTCCGATCAGTATGAATGATGGGAAGATAGCGATTTGTTTGTTTTGTATCGAATTGATGGCTTGTGCAATGGGATTTTGATCCGGTATTGATTGCCAAATATCATTGGTCACCGCGTTTCTCAAAGGCCACCAAAAGACCAAGGTAGAAATGATGGGTTTGAAAATAAAATGATGTGATAATTTGATTTCTATGGCTAAAAATCCTTTTTTCATCCGTGTTTTTAACAATTCCTGTGGAATTTCTTGTCCCCTGTGTAGTTGTAATATGTATATTTTGTCTTGAAAATTATATTTATGTATTATCCTCCGCCCTACTGTTCAAGAATAATTGGGGGTAATTTTTTTATAGCTTTCGTTAAACTTTTTGGAGGAAAAAAGAACGTGTAGCGACATATTTTACTAACAAATTTTGTGAAGGCTTCATATCTTAATGCTGGAAAAAATATCAAATCCTGTTTGCCGTAATTCTATCTTAAAATGTACAAGAAAAGAAAATATTTAATCAGATTTTCCCTCATTGATCATTATGCTTACTTGGAAGCAGAACTGTTTATTTTTTCAATCATTCCTCATTAATTAATGCATCTAATTTCCCGGCTATGGACTTTCCAAATTATGAAGCTTAATTTTCATTTCGGGCTAGTTTTTCGATCGTCTTCTGCCAGCCTGCTAGGCTCAAAAGATCACAATTGCGGCGAAAAAAAACAGTCACGTCGACCTTTACCGCCACCTGCAATAAATTGCCTGAGCTCCTCTATGCGTTCCTGTGGCCTTCGCTGTTTTCCTTTCCTTGTTTTAAAGTCATCCTTCTTCCCATTCTTCCGTTGTTCATGTGCGCCATCTGGCTCCCGTCTGCCTTACCTTCTTCCCTCCCCTTGTTTCCATATAAGGCCGCCCCCATGACTCCTCTCAATTTGTCTTTGTTCTTATCTTATTAAGCTCGTGAAGTGAAGTACAGCAACAACACCAACGATGCACTTGCAGATGAGCGTGCTCGTTTCTCTTTTGTTTAATCTGGAAATATTGCGTCGTGTCCATCTGCGAGGCTGCCCGATAAATTCACGTCGCGAGGAGGGATTCCATAATAATACGTCCTTCAAACCAGCGTGCACGATGAAATCATTAGAAGGCCAATAAACCGTCTTTATGCATTACGCCTCGGAAATGTATCCAACGCGTTACTCACTATAAGTACTGTGCGTAATGGTGTAAATTTCACTTGAGGGATACATCGGAATGTTTTGTCTTGAATAATGATATGTATTTTCTCAGTCAAATTATGAAGTTTGAGGAAAAGAAGTTGGATGATAGGTAAATTATCCAGACCCATCCATGGCTCTCTGTTATAATCGTGTTGAGTCATAAATCACGAAGGAATAGGCAAATAAAGCGCTCCCACCTTTTCTACCTCTCCCTATTTTTTCGTCTAACAGAACTATCAGCAGTACTTGGCTTAATTCACATTATATTGACGTAGAAGAGGGCCTCAATTATTTTCCTTTTGATAAACGCAATGTTTACCGTAGCTGTTGCAATTATTTTAATGGAGAAGTAGGTCCAGTTTAATTCTGTTCCCTGTGTATTTTCCGTTCAAGCGTATCCTACAAACCGCAGTCTAAATTTAAAACCTAAAGCAAAGAGGATATAATTAAAGTTATGAATATTTATATATATATATATATATATATATTTTATACACGAGTTTCAAATTGTAAAGTTTCATCTGCATACCGTTGGTTCAAATAATTTATAAAAGTATGAAATCTGTTGTAATAATCTTAGGAAGGCTATAACAAATGAGATGGCACATTATTATTTTTTCCACCCGGGATGTAATTCTCATTTCATTACTTTTCGGTGGTTTATACAGATAGATGTTGAGCATTGTGAATGTTTCCAATGTTATTTCAAAGGGAAATAACATTGGAAACAATGTTATTTCCCTTGGTTGGTATGTCATTCATTTTGGTCTTTCTAAAGCGAAGTTGGTAGCTTTACAATGTATCCTCCGAGTTTCTCTCGGAAATATTTTTCATGTTAAGGAGTGAGTAAAACTCTGAATATAAAGATATTTGCCGATGGAAAGATTTTGTAGTGTCGTTTGTGTTTCAACTCTCTCTCCATTTAAGAATCAGTGTTTTGATACTTTTAGATGAATGCATGGTTGAATTTAGTATTGTATTCCTCCGAAACGGATGATGGAATGCTATCCATGCCTAAAACGTGACCGAGAATGGAATTTGGACAATGAAAATTAAAGTAGGGAACCACCTCGCTTCCGCATCTACAGATGCATTTCGTCCTCCATCCCGTCTAGGAGATATACCTGTATGACAGGAGGTTTTGGAGTCCCAGCCATTATGGGAAAATGATGACTTGATCATAAGACCTAGAAGATCAGACTTAGTGCGCAATTCGTTTAATTTTCATAATTGATAATTGTTTTGGATAAAATATTACCTTGAATAAGTTTGACAATATATTCTCATTCACTTCTTACTGTGGCGTCGCCCAACAACACACGTGCGCTTAGAAATATTCCTTAAACAACACAATCATACTGTTTGAAATTTTTTGGAGAATTGCTTGCATGTAATTTTCGTTCGTAATGTACTGCAAACCTGGGAACAATTTTTCTTCTTTCATAGTATTTTTTAACAAATCGTACCGTTTTTTATAATATTTTTTCTCTAAATCTTATCCCGTATATATAATCAAATGCTCCTCGTGCCCCTTACAGATTCCACAATTGTCACTTTCAATCCTCTGTTTTCTGCCCTTTGCCATAGAAGTACTCCTTTCCGTTCCTGTTTCGGACGATACCAATCCTTGATTCCGTCCGAAACAGAAAAGTTTTCTCGTGAAAGAACGTTCGTGCCATTTGACTAGGTTATTAGATCTGGGGTGTTCAAAAGAGGGTAATGGTGAGACCAGGGGAAGAAACCCGGATCTTGAGAGGATCCTAGGGTTTAGATTGTTGCAGAATCAGAGGATCTTAGAGGAGTATGAAACAGTTCATTATATGGTAAAGGAAAGGGTAACGTTCAAGGGTAGCTCTAGGTTTTTTTGCCCCGAATGTGAATCGTTTTCTTGTTCCTATCCTTAATAGGAATATCTGCTCCTTGTACAAATTTCTCTCCTGTCGCTCGTATTCCTTGGAGAGATCATTCTAAATTTCAGTACCTTCCCATTTCTTCGATGGCCTTGGCTGTCGACTGCCTCTTGACTGCGGTAGTATGGGAGGTGACCGACAGCTAAGGTCATTTGCGCCATTAGGGATGGACAGAAAAGGATGAAGGGTAGAGAGAAACTCGGCGTCGGCATTAGCCTGCTCTTAACAAAAGGCGCCAAGGGGTCCGCAGGTTAACGTCCCATCCGACGGACGGCGTACTCACTCAAAGTGCCCTCCACAAAGCACCTCAGGTAAGGATCAGGACATCACTGAAAAATATCTGTTCTCGCCGGGATTCGAACCCGGGCCCTCAGGGTGGGAAAGCAGTACGTTAGCCACCGCATCATTCCGATCCCCATCTTGACTGTACCGCCGTGTATGTGCTACTTGTGAGATGTCCTCGTAGACCTTTGCTTCGACCTTGCTTTTTATTGCTTGGGTTATCAATTAGAATATGCCGAGAATGTGGACAGAGGCTTGTGAATCTTGGAGGAAGAAAGTAGTAGTTTTATTGGGTGAAATCAGGGAAAAATCAAATGGGAAATACTTAAACGAATGGGGTTGGTTTAAAGCGATGTGTAACTTAGATTAATTCTGAATATTAAAATTACGTCGCTTCAAGTTGCTCGATAATGAAAAACTTGGTTGAAGAAAAACATTTTATTTATTGGGAAAATACTATAAAAAAAGGGAAACGATACTTGTAGACGAAAAAACTTAATCTGAAACAATAGAAAAATGTAAAAAAGTATGACAGTTTCATGTTTTACTTTGTTATAATTTTTTTATCATGCAATAATTAGGTTTTTCCCGGAATTGTAGAATTGCTTTGAGCCTCTTTAAATCTTTTCATAAGTGCCTGCATGTCGATACACGAAATATACTTACGAACGCAAACGATCGAAAGTCTATGTGACAACAGTCACTGAAACTTCCCGATTCCATTATTTATTGCATATAATGATGATTTTATCTTCTCAATCCAATTAGTATACCAATTTATGATTTGTTTCACAAAAATTATATAACTTCGTAAATTCAAGAGATACAAAAGACTTAATGTCCATTTCCTCGTCGAATATTTATTCAATGACGAAAAGACACAAAAAATACTTCTAATCGTGGCAAATGAAGATCGTCGTATTTTGTCAATATAATGAGGGGTACTTGACTGTCTTCTAAGTCTATATTGACCTTAATTTTGACAATGCCAGTCCATACCAGGCATACGGTCTACTGAAGAAGATTGTATTAAAGTCTGAGTTGTTCATTGTGAATAATTATTCTTATCTTTTGAAAGAGTTGCAAAATTAGCTTCATGGTTCTCGGATATATCAGACGTAAATTTTCTGAACTAATAATACGTTATTTAGCGATAATTCTTTTGAACTATTCGATGCTAGTGTGCTATTCTAGAGATTTTGGGCTTGGACTGCCACAGATATTCGGGTGAGGAAATGTCATATCGTTAAAAAAAAGGAAATATTTTGAGTGTAAGTTATATACACTTTAACAGACTTAGTAATAATGCACTGTAATGTAATTGTATCAGATGTTTTCATGAGAGCAAATGTAAATCTTATTGACTGAAGGCCAAAATGAATATTTAACTAAGATAAATGACCGACGAATGACGGCATCAGAAACTAATGGTAGAGAAAGTGAGATTTCCTTTCGAAAGGACAGTTATTACTTAATATGCCAGCATATGTGTTTAACGAAATGAATTGGTTCGTTTTATTTCTTCTTCGACTCACCGAGAGAGATGTTGGGTAACCAAACACTTCGTAGCAGTGGATGAGGCTTGTGAAGAAGAACGAAAAGAGCAGGGCCTGTAAGGGTCGCAAGAGATCGGGTTGTGCCAAGGGCTGCTAAGGAGCGGCAGGAAGGTGGGAACGGTGGGGTGCTGGTGTATTTTTATTATTACGTATGCGTGCGTGCGCTGCGTAGGCCGCGATGCGGCGGAAGGGACATAGGGATAAGACCGAGGCGTTTTCATGAGGTGGGGAGCACGGCTTGCTTTAGCCCTTCGTGGGAAGGAGGTTGTTCGGAGGAGAAGGGGCGGAAGAAAAAAGTGTCTGCCGCGAGGGTGTGGGAAAGAGTGTCCATAAGGAGATCGATGATTCCTTTCTAAAATGGATAAGCGATCGGGGATGGCCGTGCTGGGGGAAAGGCGATATTGAACGGGTATGCCGACGAGAGAGGAGAGAAGGATGAGTGGAGTCATGTGGATGAATGGCTCCGAAGGCATGTGAAACAATATACCGTCGGGCAGACGCGAGACTGGCTTTTATTTTTCAAGTGTAGCTCTCTCGTGCGTTCGCGTTTTTTCTTGGTCCTTCATTTGAATGTGATTCCCTGATTATAAATATTGAGTTGTATGAGGTATATGGCGTTGTATAAATAAACGGAGAAACATGTGCGATATTGTATACTTGCATAATGTCAAGTCCAATATACGAGATGTCCTGTATTGTACTTGGCATTAACCAAGTTAGAGGACCGCAAAGAATATGCAACGAGAGCCAGGAAGATCAATTAATGTGGAAAACCCGAAAAAAAGGAAGGAACTGAATCAAATGTGTCAAATAAGTTATCATAAATCTGTCTAAATTGTCTTACTTAGAGTTATTTCGCTTACTTTTTGTGAAGTTCGCTTTTCAAAATCAATTTCATCCAAAGTTTCAAATTTTGTCTCCCTTCACATGAAGATCGTCTTGATCGTGATGAAAGAGGTGTTTACCTGTAATCCCCATAGTCTTTCAATATATAATGTTTTTTTAATTATGTAAACTAGTTTATAAACACCCATAGAGGCTAAAATACTAGTTTCAGATTTGAGAAACTGATTTTTTAGCTTGCAGGAAGGAGCCTTTTCAGTTAGAAATCGGACGGTTTCAAACAACTGACTCATAAGAACACCTCATATGTGTTTTGATATTTGTTGCAATGCCTAATTGTATGCATCAGGGGAAATACGAATCATGCCGGTGGTACTTCCCAATGAAATCTGTATCGAACTCCACGTAATTCGCCATTTTTCTTTCAACATGACTTTATTTTATCATGAAAAGTGCGCAGCAGTTTGAACTTAAGACAACATTGATGGCAAGTTTTCCGAAGTAATGGCTTATCTTCGCCAATATTCCGTACTGTCATTCAACAAATTGGATGGAGTGTGGGTAATAATAATTGAATTGAAATGCGAAAAATATCTTCAGGATAGTTGTGCTATTCTATTAATTGGTGCCACTGGCGTATTCTTGGCTGACCCTGTGAATTCAGCGATCCATCACTCACGACTGTTAAAGTGTGGATGTAGCCTCATTCCACTCTAATATTCCGCCCCTGTATTGTTTTCAACGCTCTTTTCTTCTTGGTCGCCTTTTCCATAATTGGGTTTGTTTTGAGTTCAAAAAAATATTTTTTAAACTGATTTTATGTCTTGCATTCGAGAGTAAAAGCGGACTTTTCAATTTCTGGGTGGTCTATTGTCTCTTTTCAAGTTTGCATTGGGAAAGGAATCATAAGTGTCTGGCCTTCTCCTCTCGGACAATTGAATTATTAGTAAACAAATTTATTTATTGGGCATAGCAAAGCGATTCAATTATTTACTCTTTTATTATCTTAGAGCACCCTATGTGCAGTGCATATGGGCTGCCTCCGGATTATTAAAATTCCCTTCTTGGACGGCTCGTCTCCTTATTGTAAACATTTTTGTCTCTCGATATTATGGGAAATTTTATCTCGGTGCTCTTGGGTCAAGCTTACCCTGATGTACTATTTCCACTGTGTGCTCTCTCTTTGAAACGAGTGCAAATACTACGTCATACATTGAAAATAGTTTTTTTGTGAGCTAGGTTTTAGAAATTTTAACGCGAGGGTAAATGATAGCCTTTAAACTGTTTTGCTGCCACGGCTAACAAATTTTCATAATCTGTGCATAGAATAGATGGACTTAATGCTTATTTCCTTTCATTCTGAACGTTTATTTTAATGAATCGCATTTAGGGTATATGGCCACAGGAGCTGACTAATTTGTAGAATTGTCCCAGTCTATGCATGTTAAAAAATGTAGAAATGTCTTAGCTAATTTTTGATAAATGTAAACTCATTTTAAATTCTATTAACTTTTGCATTACTCTATGTTAAATACATCCTTGGGCGCCATTTCGCGGGTCCCGTCCCAAATACACGCGACAATCTTTCCTTCTGCCCATATTCGGAGAGGAAAATGTGTTGCCCTTCCCAAAAACTCCCTCCCGGTACTCTATCTCCGCGCTTCATTCACGTTTCCTTTATCTTATTAATCCCTATCGACGCTTGCCTTATGGCGCCGTCGTCTCGGTGGTATTTTTTTTCTCCGAAACTTTTTTTGTTACCGGACTGGAAGTATGTCTCATTTTTATTTCTGGCGCACGTGGTGCTTTGCCTTTTCACTTACTCCTCCCCTCTACTAACTTTCCACTCCCTCCCTCCAACCCTCAAGATCCCTTCTTTCGTCGTTAAACTTAAAAGTGGAGTGAAGTATGTTTTATGCAAGCCCGCCCGTCGTACGCAGCGAGGGACGGGAAAGAGTTTCATGTCCTCGGTCCACCGGAGCGAGAGCGAAGGAATGAATAAATGAAAATGGAATCCTCAAGACTCGAGCGAGAACAATGATGTGGACCAATGAGTGATGTTTCGATCGAAGGCTTTGATAGTCCCGCTCCTCCCTTTTTTTTCGTGCCGAACTCCTCTTGTCTCCGGTGCGTTTCGTGAGGGAGGGAAGAAAAAAATAAGGATCTCCACTACCGGTTTTCGCGGCGGTATTGGGTAGACGTGGGGCCGATCGAGGGTGGCTCGTGGATTGTGGGTGGGAGATACATATATATTCGTATACTTGTATATAATCGTATCGGCTGCCGTCGGGGGGAGGGAAGAAGGCTGTGGAGGAGAGCGGATTTCAGTTTGGATCTATTGGTGGTGGACGGGTCGACAATTTCTATTGCAGTCGGCTTCCTCTCATACATTTCGTTGCTCGATCCCTTCGTCTCTTCATATCGAATGCATTCCTCTAAGATTGAGGTGTAATTTGTCCCGGCTTACATTTTCATTGAGCGAAGAGGCGGACGCCTAGGAATTCCAGAAAGCAGCAATTTAGAAGTAGCCCATTCGGACTGGAAATTGCCCATAAGTAGCCGAGTTGAATGCGCTTACCCCTCTCATATCTTTCGTGATTCATCAAGTGATGATTCAGTGAATCATCACGTACTTTATCACGTACTGTTCAAACTTTCCTTGCTTTCTGATTTTAGTTGAAACCTAATGAGTGGTTCTTTGAAATTTGTTGCCAATGTATCAATGTAATAAATCCGTGTAAGCGTTTGAAATGTATATTACACTGCAATACTGACCTCGCGAGCCGCCGCAAGTGCGTGTGGCGGGGGGTGTTAAGGCACCAGCCATATATGTAGAAATATAATGTTTATACATACAGGAAGAACATGAATACGCTTTTAGACTGCAAGAAGACGGGCAGTAAGTATGAAGAACTTAAGTAAGAAATAATATAGGGAAAACAGAATGAAATATATGTGAAAAGTAGTACATGATATTGGTTAAGGACCTCCCGAAACTTGTCTTGCCTCGAAACTTGTTAAAATGCCTCGAACAGATTGTGCCTCTTTCGCCTTCTCCATGCTTGATCTAACACTTATCCCAATTTGTTTAGTGAAACTTATTACAAGTAAACAATATATCCAATAGATTTAAATATAATATAGTGTTACCTGTTATGTTTGGAAAAACACTGTCCTCTACAACATAGTATCAAAATGCCTTTTACTGGTGTATCTATTTTTTATTTTACTCACAAACCGTTGCCGTAGTCAGAAATGTTACCGAAGGTGTAGAGACTGTTGAAGAATGATATTTATTGATCGTGCATACTTTAAAATGGTAGCTACTCCTTATACGTTTCGTTTGTCATTTTAATTGAAGGAATGTGTATCATATCAAACATTTTACCTTATATGATTAATACTCCTTCAATTACCTTGCTATACATGCACAAATTGTCTAAGTTGCCTTAAAAGTAACGCCTTATATCGAAGCGGCACTAAATACTTTAAGGTGAGAACTATTTTTTATACGCTTCAGGAGCATCACCTATAGTCGCGCTCATTTTGGATATTTATTGGGAATGTTATAAATGGTAATTAAAATAGATTTTCGCCATTTCTAATGAAGGATGTGTCCGTGGATCGGTTCGGCTTCCCACCCGGATAGGTGGGAATCCCCGTTCCCAGCCACTCCCCTCTTCTGCCCACACCGTCACCCCACGAAACCGCTTCTGACTCCAGTTCCAGTAACCCTTCGTCGCCCCTTCGTCTCTCCCGTCCGTCGCCCCCAGTCTTCGCGTTATAATCGTCTCCCTTCGTATCCACTCCAGTCATTTCTCCCCCATTTTATTTCTTTTTCATTCCCATCCGGTCGGCGAAAATCCTCATTATCTACGTATCCCGAGAATCCGATATGTCTCTTTTTTTCCCTTGTGCCCATGTCTGTGATCTCTTTCCACCCGTATGGGTTATTTATTTATTTTTTCTGG
The DNA here is from genome assembly GCF_022747635.1 of Hetaerina americana. Classification (NCBI taxonomy): domain Eukaryota; kingdom Metazoa; phylum Arthropoda; class Insecta; order Odonata; family Calopterygidae; genus Hetaerina; species Hetaerina americana. Next base: position 41,864,645 of record NW_027287095.1, read on the forward strand.
CACGAAGGCACTTGGTCCATTTTGAGAGTCACCGTCCCTCACACTACCTACACTCAATCACCGTATCCACATCACGGTGCTCCCCTCCGTTCTTTCCCATTGGTCTGCACTTCAATCAGCTCGGAGATACCCAGCACTCTGCTGGGTTTTTGTTTTCTGTTTCTTCACTAACTCTCATTTCAACTAGGCTGGACGTTTGTTTCTTATTCCCATATTCTCTATGTCCTCTTCTTCGTCTAAAATGAAGAGTTACTAATCAACAGTTACCTTGTCATCTTACTTATCGCTCATCAATATTTCTATGTCTTTTACCTTTAGCCATTTGTATACTATATTTCAATGCTTTCAGCCAGCCATGTAGTTTGAATAAACGTGCGAGGTTTGTAAAGCAAGGTATAAAGAATAACATGTTTCGAGATTAATACTCTTAAGTCGTCATATATCTTCATTCTTTGCAGTGCCCCTACATTTTGTCACCATGAGACTCATGATATAAGCCTTGACACATGGGAATTCTCGATTCCCTCTTTAGATTAATATACTTAGCTTACTCCTTTACATTTCGGTTAAGGACCGTAATGAAACTTTGGTTGTTACTTTTTTTTATTTTGAGTTCAATATTATTCAGTTTTAATTGGAATATGTAGTACGACTGATGATCGTTTATTTCAATCCAATTCCAAATAGCATACGCAGTGTAATAACTTAAGTTTAATAATTTATTTATGTCCTTCGCTTATAGTATTACCATTTATAGCATTTCCTCTACAAAAAAATAAAATAGAAATGCTGGCTGCATTTCAATGATCCTTGTTTTATTGGATTCTCCGTGCATTTTTTTAAACCATCCTGATTTTTCATCCTATGTTCTCTTGAAACCACCTCAGTCATTCATTATCCCCGTCCCATCCGCATGCCAACGAGTCTCCAGTCCACTTGTTCCACGAGCGCTTCCCGTCTCTTTTTCCGTATGTTATATGTCGCCAACTCGACGTGCAAATTTACCCCCCTTCAGCCATTTTCTAGGCCTTCCCTCTCCAATCCCGTCTCATACAACACTTGTCCCGTCCGGAAAACCCCGATTGGTCTCTTTTATAACACCCCCTGATCCCGAGCCGTCCCCCTCCCCACAACCTCAACCCCTTCGCCCCTCGATCCTTTCATTCGGCTGCTCTCTCGCATGCCCTCACATATCCTCTCCAGACGTCTCCCCGAGGTGCCGTCGTCCCAAAACCACCCCGCCCTCCTCTCTCCCGAAGACAATCCCGTGGCCCTGCCGGCAGTTCCATTCCGCAGAATCCCCCCAAATCCCCCCCGTTCGCCACGGCCCTTTCACCCCTTCCACCCTTTAACCCCCATACGCACACAGCCCTCCCTCGATTTAAATTCCGCTCCGGTCTCCTCGCATCCTTTCTCCTCCGCGCGCATCCCTTCCTTCACATATTCCGGGTCTCGCGAACTTCCCTCCCCACTCACCCTCCCTGCCGCTCCCTTAGCCATCCCACTTTCCCTCTCCCTCTGCGCCACTTCCGTGCGACGTCGGCCGCGGACCCTCCCCCGAACCCTCCTGCCCTCACTCTCTTCCACGCCACTGTCCTCTCCCCGAAATCCCCGCCACGGTCCCGTTTCCCGTTTTATTCGGGTTCCATTTTCACCGTGATTTATAATCCCGTCCCTCCGTCTGCCCTCCCTCCCCGTCCTTTTCTTAATTACCCCATTCGAATTGTCGCGGTGGAATTTGATGTTCCAAGGAGCGCCGTCCCCCCTTCTGGTCATCTTGCGTCTTTAAGATGGCTCGGCATTCACCGTGGAGGGAACAGGGCCCCTTACCTCGTCAGCAAGGAGGTATTAGAATCCGAAAATATGAGGTTACTGGTGAGTGCACCGTTTTGCAGACGCGGTCGGATTTTTAGCGTTGTTTTTTGTTATTCACCTTTCGAAGTGAAGTGCCAGTTGATCATTTTCCTGTCACAGTCCGTACTGAGTAAAAGTACAAACATTTATATAGATATTAAAACTCCTGATTTTCTCCTTTTTAATAAACTGTTTTGGCTTTTTTTTCAGTATTTCCGACTACACTCAGAGGTTAAATTAAAATTTAAGAGATATGCCTCTAAGGTATTTCAATTTTTCTCTTTAGATCCTTGAAAAGTAACGCCAAGATGTTTTTGCATTGAGCAGTGTTATGTCGTTTATGTACTCACTCCTGCATCCTTTTTTTTAGTTACAGAAGGAGAAAATATCCCTAGCCTTTTACTCTTACGGGCTTCAGCAAGCATTTGTGAATATTTTTTGCTTGCTTTTTGCTTCGGTTTTCATCGTCACTTCGGATATCCCGATTATTTTCGTTCTTTGCTACATATTCATTAGCCTACTTCTGAAACTATAATTCACGTATGTGATATTAGTCGGTACCCATACATTGAGCTAGATAGAGGAGTATATGAGGAATAGTTCAGGGCAAACATGAGCAAAAGAGTTAAAATGGAGCAATATCACTGTACTTAATGCATGGATGGAGCGTGTCTCGATGATGCCGTCGGCTTAGCGCCTGCCGTGCCTCGACGTAAAAAGACTCGAACTTCTTCGCCGCTTGGTTATCCACGGTTCGCAATCGCATGGGATCGGCGGCGTGTCACCCCGGATGAATCGCCCTCAACCACCGGAGCGCACGTGGCTGGACCGAGAGTCATCCCTCAAGCACGCATGACAGACCTTTCACTCAAAGAACAAGAAAAAATTCAACATGAAGAAGCTCTTATCGCTGTCGCATCCCCGTGCACCTCTCTCCGCAAACCCAACCTCAATCCCTCCTCCTCCCTCCCGCCACAGCTATGCAAACACTTTTTCTTCTCTTTCCTTTCGAGGGAATGAAAGCTTTCGTCACCTGAGAAATAATATCGAGGAACCAGTCTCCTATCTCTCTCCCACAAGAACAGCCTTTATCTGACCTCTCCGCCCACACCTTTATCCATGCTGCCCTACATTTATGGAGGAAGAGCACGCTTCCTTGGATACAATAGGAGATCCCCACGGAGTTGACTACATGCCCTTCTACCGACACACTTGAGGCTTAGTTTATCCCCAAAATGTTTATAGTTTTTGCTGTCGAGCTCACCCGCCCATTTTATTAGTTGAGGAAGTTTGTCTGATTGTCCCACCCCTTTGTATCAACCCCCAGAGACGTTATACCCTCTCTTCCTTAACATTCATCTTGCCTCTTGCTCCCTATTCCCTACTCACCTCCGCTCCCTTTCCTTTCTTTCTTTCCCCATCTCCTCCTCTAACCCTCAAACGCTTACCACTCCTCCAACGCCCTCTACTCTATGGTCCTCTTCTCCATCTCTTTGTTCCAAGCGCCTATTGTCTTCGAAGCCGACTTCATAAGATGAGATAAATTGCATGATCCATTCTCCACGGCTGGTTCCTCCTAGAGGTATATCTACTCCCGTCGAGAGAGAGAGAGAGCTACATCTCATCGTCTTCTGTCGCCCCTCCCCCTCTCCCCACCCCACGGACATCGTGGCTCGTGCAACAATCCATCTATCTCATTTATGCACTCTTGCTTTGTTTCATCTCACAGCTCCCTCCGCCCACCTCTTCCATTCTTGAAATGGAAGACATTGAGCCATCTATCCACCTAACTGAGTTCAAACCGTATGCTTCTTCGTTTGATCGCATGCAGCTGAACTGTTGCCTTGATTTTTGCCCGAGTGCCTCGAGCAGTATTAGACATAAGCGTCTCTAAGTTTTGAATTATATTAAGAGATCTCTTATGTACTCGATCCATGAATGCAGGTGCCCCTAGGACTTCTTAAGATATTGTCATCGCGGCGTCGCCTTGCCTAAGGTTGCATCATTATTATTAAGTCAATGTTCGTTGATTTTGCATTTTATATTAGACGTTTAACTTCTTTTTCAACATTCCAGACGTGCACTTCCAATGCAAAAAATGTAAACATACTCTTGTCGGTACATATTATTTCCAAAATCTCAATATTTACACCAAGTGTTTGGTATTTTTCTAATCCTCTTGTCATATTTTTTTAAAAAATGAATCATGACCATGTTATCTTTTAAGAGCCATAATGTCGGTCTAAAGTGTGGGGAAAAAAGCACCAAACAATGGCGGACAGGGAAAGTAAAGTGCGTGCACAACTGATTTTTTAGTAACTAAGAGTTGATATATTGAGAGTGAAGTGTGAGATGAGAAGGGTGATCAAAAAAGGAATGCAAATCTATGCTGGAGTACAATGAGATATTTAGCTATTGCCGTGAGATAAAAATGGCGATGTTTTCAAAAACACGCTCCTGCCATTTGACTTAGTTTTGTGAGAGATTTTCATTTTTGCAGAGAATGGCGTTCATTTCTGTGAGCATCCGAAATTTTACAAAGTTAGCTTTTGAAAATACGAGCATATGATAATTAAAACCTTATGTTTCATTTTCTTCTCCCTGAGTTGTTACCGCGCTGCTCTTAATATATTCAATACGTTCCACCCTTAAATTTTTAATATTTTTTGAGCTCCTCGGTTACTACATTGCTGGAAAGATATCGTGACAGCATACTCCTTTTTGTTATTTTATCATGTTCCATTAATTTTCTTACATTCTTCCTGTTGTCATCGTGTTTTCCTTCATGGCCTACATTACTTATTTTGTTTCAGTGTCAGGTCTTGTGGAATATATGTAGTGGTCTTCAATATGCATTTTCCAATACGTAAGTTTGTAATCGCATTAATAACTGATACGTACATTCGTAAATGTTCCTTCATGTCTTGTTTTTATCTTCGGTCGTTTCATTAATGTTCTAGCTCTCATCTTTTCTCTTTTGGTCGTTTGAGTCTACAAAAGTTAAAGTTCTCCGGTTAATTTTAATTACTCGGATATCAAGTTGTCACTATTTTTAAAGCGGTTAGTCAACCTCCTTTTTATATTCAACGGAAAATGAATAGTAAAAGTAGATAGTTTGGGGTGCTCTGAATCACCCTTTCCGAACATAGATCTCCTTTGCATACGTCTTCATTATAAGCGCTTTTCCTTGTTCTTAGTCTCCCCCTCCCTTATCGAAGGATCTGTGTCATCGCCTCCGTGTGCTTTCTCCAGTTTGTCTGAGTACTTGTATGCTTATTTCCGCTGTGTTTATTTTCAAGGTGAGGGCGTCTCCCTTTCCTCTTCCTGCGTTTGTCACTTTTGTCTGAATGTCCTCCCTGCTCTTTCGGGACGCCGCTGTTCGTTTTCTGTCTCGTCAAAACCTTACTCGCTTTTAGATCCTCTATTTCGGTCTCCCATTCATGTCTCACTGGTTGCGTCACGTCTAAATGGAACACTCGTATCACGTTTCGCATAATCATGCCGTGATTGTTCTCATTTTTCTTCCATGAGCAGAGAGATTTCTCTTCTAAAGGCTATGAAGTAATTACTGTTCCTGTTTTCATTCCTGAAACGGAAGTCATTAAAATTTTTAATTTACGCCAGTCTGAGAAATTTATTAATCTAAAGTTTTTATTGGGTTTTTCAGTATTTTTTGAAATCCTAATTAGGTCGGATCACAATAGTATTTCCAACTCAACTCTTGTCTCGTTTGATCAGCTTAATAAAATTCCGAGGATTTTTTTCGGGTGCCATCAGGATGCAGGATAGAAATATATCGAAAATAACTGGTTGGAGACTGCAGACGTTGAATATCAAGCACTTGCTATTAGTATCAAAAGACAATTTAAAACTTTTATGCTAAATTATTCTCTTTTTAATACTTATTTCAAAATTCTTCAGAAACCTAGAAGTTCTCGCTGTGTAATACGATTGTTATCATCAGAGTGAAAACATTTCAGCCATTATTCTCTTTCAATATAACTTTGAATGAACAAGACATTGTTTCATTTTTTTAAATTGATGCTGAAATCGTTGAGCGTTAATATACGTCTAATTTAATTGATTTATCATATTCATTTATCATTTAGCAGATCTAGCATTATAGCATTTTTAATTGATTTATCATAAATAATGCTAATTTTATTTCATTCAGTAGGTAGTAACGAGATATTGAGTTTGTAAAGAAAGCTATAAAAATGTGCATAGAAAAATTAAAAATAGATATAAATCAAGAGGACAAAGAAAAGTGCTAGGCACAGTAGAATTTAAATTCGCTCAAATATGTATTGATGAGCCATTGAGGAAGTCAACTAGGCTATATGCTTTTATTCGTCTTCGTCCCTTTAATGCAAAGCGGAGATGGTCATGCAGGAAAAATGAACGCACTCCTCGAACCAGTAAGAAGAACACTTAATCCCGTATCGTAAACTTCGCAGCGTAGAGAGAGAGAGAGAGAGAGAGAGAGAGAGACGTCCTCTGGGTTGACATTTTTCTTCCTCCGCCGTGCACCGACGTCCTTAAACCCTTCAACTTCCCGCCGTCTCATTTCTTCCGCCTCCTCTCTCTCTCATTCCACAACATCCTCCCTCCCCTCGCGCCGCTCATTTTCCTCTCCCGTGAAACACATAAAATGCACCCGCAATACTTTTCCAAAAGACGATTCCGACTCGCTCACCCTCAAACCGCCACCGACCCGGCCCTGCTCCTCACCGCGGCCGACGCTCCACCACCACCCCAGAGCATCCTTCAGCTTCCTGTCCTTTTGTTCTCTTCACTCACACATCTTCACCCCCGTCCCTCCCCACCTCCTGAATCCACTCTCCCCAGACCGTCTTTTGTCGTCCGTCCCCGATATTTTCCACCCATCGCGAAAATCCACTACCCCCTTCTTCCACACCAAAACCCTTTCAACCACCCTCCTCACGTCAGAGTCTTACCCTCGCACTTTCCTCCTCTCTCTCCATTCCCCCGAAGGCTCCATCGCCGAACCCTCCTCCCGTCCTCTGCGACCCCCAATCCGGCGATTACCCAGCGCCCCAGGGTCTCTCCTCTTCTTCTTCTTCCTGCATCTCTTCCGAGGAGTGGGTGTACAAAAGGAGGGAGGGTGGATGGGTGTAAGATGGGGGATGGAAGAACCCTCTCTTCAACCTCCCCTCTCCTGGTCTCCACTCCCCCTTCCCGCGCTCTTTCGCGCGTGCACTCCTTGGAAGCTCTCCCGTCTCGTTGCTAAGGCGCGTCCCTTTCAAAAGCTCGTAAAGTTCCGCCCATTAAATCCTCGGCAATCAATGGAACGTCGGAATTTCCTCGGGAAATGTCGGACGGTGTGTGTACATATATATATATATATATATATATATATATATACACACACATATACATATATATATACACACACACACACACACATATATATATATATATATATATGTATATATATATATATATACATACATATATACATACATACACGCGCGCACACACACACACATATAAATATATATATAATATTGTGTGTGTGTTTGTGTATGTTGAATATGCTCGAATTTTTCAAATTCTCTCATGATCCCGTGTTTCGATTTAGGAGCGCAAGAATTCCTACGACCGTTCCGATCGGGTAGTACGCTATCTCCATCAACTTAAGTTTATTTCTTACAGTATCTGTTTATGTATTATTCATATGTTGGTTTGATTGCTGAACAGTGCGCTTTTCTCGTCGCATTCGAAAGTGACTTAATGATTAAGTGTTATGAGATTGGTTCAGAAGTTATTGAGCTTTGTCCAATGCACTTCGTAAAAATGAGTTTTTCCTCTATTGGGACCCTCCGACACTCCCCCCTGTACATACATACATATACTCGACGACTGTACATGTATTTGCCACTCGTCAACTAAAAATTATGATGGCCTTCTTTGAAGAGTAATCCAGTATTTTTATTAAATTGTAATACGTACCGTGGCATTATGGATTTTTCCTGATACCAGAAGCATGGTACACTGAACTGTATTTAATAAATAATGGTTTTTACGTTTATCTATATTAAAAGTAAGTATATTTTCAACTTAATAAGTAAGTCAGTTGATAACAAGAAGAAAATACGGGATACAGCTGTAAAGAATGAACTTAAATAATTAAACGAATTAATTATGCATCATATTTATGAAAAATAAGATGATTAGTTTAAGCATTTAATTAAATGTTAGCAAGGATATGCTATTCAGATAAGACACGTAGTGACCGACGAATGTATTTAAAAGAATATTTATGGTAAATATGGATTTTTAATGATATTAAACAGAATTATACGAGACCTTTCCTGCTGGGTTTACCTTAAACATTCTATCGAAAAGTTAAGAAGCATCATAAAAGCGTGTAATTCAGAGAATTTTATTTTAACAACATTTAAGCATATCTTTATAAAAATTGATAATTATTCCTGGTGAATTTAGAAAGCGGATTGTGTGTTTATGATTCCCATATAAAGGTCATTTCTGGATCTCTCTCTGCCTAAGAGGCAAATGGACGGTGGTCAGTTTGGAGCTGCCACAAGGAGGTCCACGTCATCCACCTCCACCCTACCATTTTAATGGCCAGTTGCTGTTCTAGTGCATATGTATTGATGATCCGCATGGATTTATTCTCGTAAAAAGCGGCCCTCGTTATCGAATTGGCTGGCTATTCGAGATTGCTTTTAACATGCAATGGCCGTTTACTACGAACCGGATAAAGTCCTTACTTCGAGCGATTCTTACGTAGAGACTTTTTTCGTAACTTTTTTCTTCTATTCGAATGCTATCGGTTTTTTTACGGCAGCATTTGGGGCAAGGATCTCCTTTCAAGCCGGTGATGTGTTTATCTTGGGGCTTGCAATGCCACAGCGACAAAAAAACAGGACTTTCAACAATTTGTTTCGACCAATACTATTAGCCATTGGTGATTAATTATTCCCCAGGATCCCTCCCACATCTTTCCCCCTCTTCCTCTCCTCCTCCTCCTTTTCACCTCCTCTTCCTCGTCTTCCTCCCGCGTTCCCTCTCCCGCCCACGCTTGATGAATGATCCCTCGGCGGCGTCGCTTCCACCGCGGGGGCCACTCCCTTTGAATGCAACTGTCAGCCGTCTCCTTCCTTCCTGCCTTCCTCTTCTGAGCCGCTACATTCATCCCTCCGTCCGACGGCCATTTTTTTTATCTCCACCCGACTCCTGCTCTTTCCCTGAAGCCTCCGATATTCCTTTTGTCGTCGGAATCTCGCGAGTGACCGCCCGTATTTTTGCCTCGCTCTCCCCATCCTCCCCTTCTCTCCACTCCCTCCGTCAGTCTACTCTCCCACTGCCCCAACCCCACCCTGCTGCTCCATGCTACAGCCACCGCGACCTCCTCCTCCTCCTCTCTAGCTGTCTTCTCCTCCTCCCTCTTCCCCCTCCCTCCCTAATTAATAGCACACCATTAATTCACCACCGCCCCTCCTCCTTCCCACTCTCTCCCCCTCTCTCATTTTCTCTCACGCGCCATCCCCATGCGCCTCGAGCCGCCAGTGGACTCCGCAAGGTCCTCATTATCCATGTAAATGAGTATTTTTCTCAAGTTTCAACTCTCTCCTCCCATTTTCCTCTCCCTCGTACTCAATCTCCTCCGCCCATCCTATATGACGCCCGTCCCCGCTCCCCATATTTATCGCCCGTAATTAATAAGCGTATTCCATCAGGTCCGAGCGGCGGAATGGAAAGACAAAAGTAATGCGTGTTTGCGTTACCGCGTCGGCAACTGAATCTTTGAATGCCGCGAGTGGCATGTGTTAAAACTATCTCGTTTTCAAATTAATTCGCACTTAAGTTAACACAATGGCCCTCAATATGAATGTTATCAATCTCACCTTATTCTGCCAAATGTCGCTGTTAATTTCTGCGGCATGAATTGCTAATTCGGACTTCTTGAAGATAAATTCTCGTTCAGGCTCTTCACCCGAGAGATATAATATAGGTGTTTCATCTAATGAGTCAGAAGTGAAATGCTATTTGCCATCTTATGTTATAGTTAGAATTAATACTTTCCTATTCGTAATTGTCTTGGGCTGGGCGAAGAAAATTATTTCACGTGCAGTAGTTTAGAAGTAATTTTTAAAGAGAGTTTCTTTTATCAATAATGCAGAAACTGTCTCTAAGTTATTGTTTAAGCAATAACTTAGAGACATATGTACCTGTATAATGTTATCAATTTTAATTATTTACAATCTTTGCGCATTAAATTTTAGCCCATTGGCCCTCCACCTGATCAAAGTATATTATCTGTATGTTTAAAAATAATGTTAATAAAACAGCACTTTTACTTATTAAAATTAGATCGAGTGGCTCCTTAAATATTTGTTCAAGCTTTAACTTTTTAGGAAGCCTTTGAGAACTAGAAAGGAAACCATGAAACTTAATGGCAGTAGAGTTATCCCGTAACTTTCTGAGTGTTGGGATGAGCTAATTTTGCAGGAGTAGGAAATGAGCTTTTAAATCTACATTAGAGCTAACTAATTTTTCACTTTCTCTCTGTCCCCTTTGCTCTTAGGGAAAAAGCCTTCCTTCGCCATCTCCATTAGCCTCTTGAAGTTGGCAACAAGTAGACTTTACGAGCCAATTCTCTTTCTCTCTCCTCTCATCGCAATCCCCATTCTCTCACGCATTCCTTTGTTCTATTCCATTCGGCCACCCTCCTATCGCCTCCCCTATCATCTTCATATAGCCTCTCCTCCGCGGCTTCTCTCCGATAGTCTTTTTAAGTGTTATTAGTTCCTATCAAACCCTAGAAGGAGCAAATTTATATTATTATCACCGGTCTAATGGTTGGTTGCCGGGCTTAAGTATTAATTAAACTTATTTATTTCCCCCGTGACGCATTTTTCCGCCGAAACATCAGTCTTGGCATGGTGTTTAACGTCCGCTCTATATTGAGTCATTAAATCCCTTTCAGTGATGAACTTAAATTAACATTCAACGGCTAGAACTTTGCTCCCTTTGCCTCATCAATTAAGCTCCCCTCTCTCAGCAGCGACATCTCCCCTAATTTCCCAGAGTACCCCTTCATTCGCAAGTCTTGTCATCGCTGCAGTTTTTGTGACGGTCATGTTTCCCTCTGCTAATGCAGTAAAACTTGGTTCATCCAGTTCGTGTGTGGGACATGAGCTGGATGTTTGTAAACGGATACTCTTAGTGGACAAATGAAAAAAGTTCCAACTTTTAGTAATATTCAGTGGTTCATTAACTTTTCTATTGACCGTGACTGCCATATAAGGTGCAGTGAATGTTATTTTTTCAAGTTTAGGTTTGTCACGTGCGCCCTTGATTGTTTAGTAAATCCGACACAGCAACCACGACCGAGGTGAGATATGAACCCGAGACTTCCATACTACCTCACCCACTGAGTATCTCTTTTGACGCTCATGATAATATAGCTTAGATTTTGAATCTTATTTTTTTATACCGTCGACGGCATTGTTACTCTCTTACATTTATTTTTTGCAATTGTTTGCGGACACACTTAAAAATATTTTCTCTAGCAAAGAAATGTAAAAAAGTTCATTTAGCTATATTTTAAAATATAATAAATCTGTGTTCCATATTTCTCTATGTGTATTTTCTAAGTATGTTTTTTTCCGTTTAAAATGTAGTTTTTAAAAATTTTTATTGATTGATAATGCAATAAAAACCATTGGAACGTATCCTTTAGAGAGTCTAAAGATTAACTTTTGAAATTCGTTGGCTACCATTTGTTATCCGGGAGGATTCAATCGCTCTCCTTAATATAAGCGTCTCATTTTTTCATTCTGCAGTTGTGTTATTCTTTAATCGTCATTCGTTTCTACTAGAACTGGTCATTCTGGAGACGGGTTTTTATTTCCTGTCTCTCTCTCTCTCTAATTTCCATTCTAATTCAATATTTTTTTTGCAAAAATATCACGTCAAACTCCTTTCAAATTCCAGTTGCAGCTACGCTCGGGATGAGGGCCTTCCACTACTCAGATTTCGTTTCCGCGTTCCATTTTCCTCGGTGCACTGTCCTATCGCACATATACTTTCGAGACCATCATCGCACGGTTTCCGTTATCATAACCATTTTCCCACTATCCGTTTCAATAGATTATCTTATGTCACTGGATTTTTCTCCTCCCCCCGTTCCGACCTCTCATTTGCCCTCCACCTTCCTCTTAAATCCTTCTCTCCCCTCTTTCGTCTCCCCTCCTCCCATCTCTTCCCCGTCAATCTCCCAATTTTTTTCTCCTTCCTCAAACCAATACCGCACCTTCCTCTCCCGTTCGTGCGGGCTCCTATTTCACTCGTATCTCATCAATTCTCCTCCTATCCGCTCTCAACCCCTCTTCTCCCTCGCGCATCAAACCACCCCCCTCCCAATCCCTTCTTCCCGTTCCCGAGCACTAAAAACACCACCCTTCCCACCGCCACCCTCTTATTCCTCCCCTCCGGTGCAAACCCCTCATATCGCTCCTCTTACTCTCTCAATAGCACAACCCATCCTCCGCCCCACCAAACAACCCCCCTTTCCCTCCCGCCCACGCCCCCCTCTCCCGTATACCTATGCCCTCGCCGAATCACCCCCAAGACGCAGATGAAGCAGGTAATATTTCTCCCGCGTCCACTCCCTCTTGACCTCTGCACTCCCTCTTTTCCCATCCTCTCTCGCTTCTCCATCCCATTCTCTTCTTTATCCTCTCCCTCTTTCCCATTCCCCTTCTTCTTTACACTGTCATCCGACGCCGAGGGTTTCACTGACTCAAGGAGTAAGCAGTGGCTAATAAAACCTCACTTCCTCCCCACCTATTACCTCATACATACTCCCCTTATCCGCATCCAAACCCCTCCTTTTTTCTATTTTGCGTCTATGCCTTTCTCTCGTCCTCGGTGGCAATTTGAAATCTTTCGCACCCTCCCATTCTCCCACTGTTGCATAAATTTCCATGCGGCCGAGCGGTGGCGTGTTTAATGTTTTGGATTTCCGGCTCGGTTTACGAATGTTTAACTTACTCTCTGTTGAGCCCATGGATGTTTTGTGTGATATTTATTGTTTCCAGCATCAATTATTTTTAGTATCTATATATGTCTCGAGCATTGGATGTTATTTTCCCTGAGGTTTAATATTACCCCTCCAACCTATAGCTCGTGTCTTCATATCACTTGCGTCGCGTACTTTTGATGGTTATGCAGCGAGGCATCTATGTCTTCGGTCGTTAACAGCGTGAGGGTGAGTACGTAATGTTGAGTTTTCACCCCTGAGTTTTAAAGAGCCTCATTCCATTCCAGAAAATCTTCGAAGATGAAGCCTTCGTCTACTTTATGCATTACGATAGGAGAGAATCATATTTCAAATCCAATTCCGTGATTTCCATATTTATGAAGTAATTTTATTTTTTTAATTCAATCTTTTTCCGTTTTACTGTCAAACTTTTGGGTCATACCAATTTTCCCTTGTGGAACTGAAAAGTAATTTAGTTCAATTCGAGTGGTGTTTATTGAAAGCAATTTTATTTTAATTTACCAGTTTCATAGAAATGCACGACATTGTGTTTTCGGGGGGCCATCAAAACCGACCTCGGTAGGCAGCTCGCAATAAAACAGCAGTGTGTATTCCATTTTGGAAGCGCCCTCATTAAAAATGCCTTCCATATTTGTTCTTGGTTTCGCAACTGTATTCCATATTACGCTCGCTTCCATGTGATTTTTCCCATCACACTTCCTATATACTTTTGTGATGACCACGTTCATCATCCAAAATTTCGTAATATACCTACCTATACGATGAACTAGAGCATGAAATCGTTTCGTTATTTGTGGCCATTGTTGCGTGAATGATGCACAAGAATGTTTCCATAATTATATGGTCCTGCCTGCCCTCTTTCTTTAATATAAGCGATTCCATACACATTATAAAAATAATCAGTTCCGGGAGGGGCATGTTTATTCTTTCCTGGAAGCGTAGATGCGTTGGCGTCTAAAGGTATTGTCTCTCTCACAAAAAAAATTCCCCTTTTTGACTAAAACTACCCAAATCGTTACAGTTTATGAAACATTATCATCGGAAACATATCTAGATTGACAATTATATAATTCACCAGGCGATTTCACTTTTTCAGCAGCGTTTCGTTGCAATATAAAAATTTTCCAAGTTCCCTTATCTTTCATATTTATGCTCATATTGCCTTCCGGGAAGGCAATACTTTGTTTCGCAATGTTCTTCCTTCTATGTTATTAGCGAGTATTCTTCCGGTATCCCTCTGTTACATTCAGGCATGAATTTTCGCTGTTAAGACTCGCCGTCGGAGCAACCACAACTCCTTGTTCCCCACCTCCTAGTATGAACCTTTTAATTCCCTTCGTGAATTCGCCAAAAAATAAATGTTCTTTTGGGTATAAGTTGGATACTTGTAGCTTGGGAACGACTATTTTCTTTGCTTCCCACTCCCCCCACCCACCAAGCTTCTTAAGATGTCATGCAACAATGGATCAGCCCACCGGTTGCATATTTGCCCGCAAGTATGCGCAAAAAAAACGCCTTCAGCGGACGCACATGAACGAGTGTACGCTGAGAAACTTGCAGTTGACCTTTCACGCCGCAGAACGGTAAAATAAGTTATGGGTCGCTGTTAGTCAGTGGGTAGTAAAAGTGCCCCTTTAGCTTTTTTCCTTTTCTGACGAGTTTCGGTTATTTATTTACCCGTACTTCACTCTCGTGGTTACTCCGCACCAAAATTGCTACGGCGACGATAGAAGTGAAAAAGAACAAAGGCTGTCGCTTCGAGAGATTTAGTGCTTAAGAATTTTATTGGTAACTTAGTGGGCGCCATTATTTTCCTCTTTCCGCCGTAATAATTTGCATAAAGTTATTAAAAAATAACATCTAGTGTAATGGTCTTATACTGAGGTAAATGAAAAACAAATTATTAGCCTGTGATAAAGCTACCGTTTTGGCTTCTCTTGCTGCCTACTCTTTCTAAGTGAAACCGTATGAAAAGCAGTTTTATCAATTTACCACGTCACGTATTACAAACATTTTCTATAATTTACCGGGGACTTTTACTGATAGTCGGTCATAAATACTGAGTTTACCTCTTTTAATCATTGAAATATTGTTTACTAGGCTGCCATAGTCCCGGTAATGCATACATTATTTTTCGATGAATAAGGTCATTCGTGTTACTCAGTCAGCTGTATTAGTGCTTCAATTATTCTCCCATAAGGGGCTCCCATGTTTTGCCTCTTTTCTTACTTAAATCTTGGTAAGTACGCAAGGAGCTATTTATAGTTCTGCATTGTTTCATGAATTCTCATACATCGTGTTCAATCTGGCATAATATGTTTATTTTAACAATGTCAGTTTAACAATGAAATCCGTATCGTTGAATTACAAATTTACGGTTTCCAAATTCACAAATGACTCGGAATAGATAAATCATAATAAATTACATTAAAAAGTTAATTGTGTTGAGTGCGCGCAGTGTCATTAATGAGGCGTAAACCATTTCAGTAAGGTACACGTTCACCATTTGACTTTCTGCTACAAAATTGAGAGTAAGTTCACCATTACATTAAACCAAATTTTTAGATGAGAGATATCTAACTTCGTGTTAATTATCCCCTCTATTATTTATGACGAATCTCGACCACCGTCCGATTATACGACTCCTCACGCAAGTCATGCGCGTCATTTATGCTCCTCACCCCGCTTCGTAAGCTATGGGTCTGCCCGCGTGAAGTGCTTGCGATTATATATAACTGTAATTATTGTTCTCAGTCACACTGGCCAGTTCATATTTCAAACCGGTGGTCGGGAAGAAGGGCATGCGGCTTCGACCATCGCTCCCTCTTCGGGAGCCTTTCCTTTTTAAATCACGCTCCCGTTAATTCTGCATGGGCGAACCTTCCTCATATTTCCTCCCTCCTTCCCGCCACAGAGCAATTCGATGGAGCGAGAGATTCTCCTCCTCCTTTTTCGCCCCCACCGTCGCCTTTTCCCCCCTTTCAAAACTCAAGCCAGTCGCATAAATGACGTGTGCTTCCATTGAAAGGGCGGCCGGAACGAAGGCTGGGCGTTGGTAGTGAGGGGGGCACAGAGAAGGGTGAGGCGGGTAGGGGTGAAGGGGAAAAGGGGATCGAAGAAGTGGGGGATGGTGCCAGAAGGATGGGGGTGCGTGTGGGGGGGTGGGATGTGTGGAAGACGAGAGGGAGGAGTTGTGGGGGGGGGAGGTGGGAAGGGGTCGTCCTGTGGACCGATCCATCCACCCAGAGGAATGGCACCTTATTAGTTTCCTCGTGTTTCTCTCCCAACGGGATGTACGTATCCGCCCGCCCTCCTTCCTCCCCCGCCTACCCCCCCAGCGCTCCCTCGAACTCCCTTCGACCCCACCAGCACAACACCCTCTCCCACGCCTTATTCCTCTCCCCACAAGCCATCCATATCGGTCTCAATGCTTCCGCTGCCGAGTGTTGCGGCTCTTTCCTTCCCTCCCTCCCTGTATCTTACTTAATAATCTTTTTTAGTCGCGTGCAATATTGCTTCCTCTATTTTATTTTTTTACTTTTCAGGGAATGTTAACCGCTTTTATGTAAGCGAGTAATAATTTCCGGCAATCTAATGTTTTTATTGCTTTCACTTGCCTACTAATTCGCATGACGGTCATGGGTTTTTCAGGCTTCTACCGTGGTTTTAGATTTTTTTCTTGCCTGATAAACTCGGACCTTCAACGCTGAATTCTTTGCATTTTTTCCAATCAGTTAACTATTCCAAAATTAGATAATTGCTTAAGATAATATCTGACTACACTTTTAATTTTATATATAACGTTTAGGTTATATGACGTACACATATATATGTATGTGTGTGTATTGGGACACTTTTCCCTATATTGCGTGTTCTAGTACCTATTGGTTCATGAAAACGACAAGCTCGTGCTCCGTCTGCTTTCCTTCCCCCGACTCTTCTCCCTCGTCACCTTTTGTTTTAATTATATATTCCATTTCTTTCCCACCTTTTCATCTCTGCATCCGGTTTCATTGGTTCCCTCCTCACTCTTCCTCTCCCTTGTTTCGGTTTTCATTCAGGAAACATTAGTTCGTGATCACCACTTGTATAGTTTTCGTCGTCACTTCATCCCATGGGGGGATAGCGGTTCTGGAGAGCCTCCTTCGGAATGGAGCTGATGGCTGGAGCCAAGTTAGTAAAATTAGAGGAGTATTGCTTTGTGTGGCTCGCGGTAAGAGAGTCCTACCTTTTTGATTATTTGAGTGTGTTACATCTTCGTGGGTCGTCAATACGTGAGAAAATAATTCTCGATAAATTTCACAGGATATGAACTGTGAGAAATCGACAATAGCGAGCAGAATAGTCCCTATAACTTCGACGGGAATTTGAATTCTAAGTTTCTTTTTCTTTAGTATGTACAATAATTATATTTAAAATCCGTATGCTTCGTATTCAATGGAGTAGGACGTACCTGTAACTTGATTGTTCCTTTGACTCAGCCTTTATTATTGATATGTAGTTCTCAAAATTGTTTATTCTGTTCCCTAGGCCTATATCAAATAGAGCGCTCTTGTATTTCAATATTAAATTCTTTTTCTTGCACTTATTTCCTTTCATCTATTTTGCCTCAGTATCGTTCAAATGCCTCCTCCTTATGTTAAAAACTGTAACTTGCATACCATTTCTTTCATCTTGTTTTTATTTTAAGGACCCCATCCCCCTTCGTACCAAAAGGTTTTCCGTGAGGAAAGCTTCATGATTGTTTTTATCGAAGGCTTCTTCAAAGGGCAAAATCGTTTACAATTGCTACTATAAACGACTTCTCTCTCTCTTTAGGTTTGGTAAAAATACGAGAGGCCATTAAATTAAATTCTTGCAGTTTCAAGTTTGACTCTTGTCTCTCGTATTTCCCGATTTCTAAAAGGCATTTTATTCATCTCGTTATTAGATTACAGCGAGGTATTTGACTGTGGATGTTCAACGGTGCTCGAATGAGTTCCTATAAAAGTTGAAAAAAGGCAGTTTAAGATGTACTCTCTCTCCAAAATTTCATTTGTATATGGATAAAATGATATTTTACAATATTTCCCGCAAGTGAAATAATCCTGTTTACGTCAATCGATTCAAAATATCAGTTAGAATTGTGCGTAGAAATCCATAATTTATGAGGAAAACCAAATATAATACACAGGTAACTATATCTGTATACTATATTTTCGAAATATACTTGTAACTGTCCTTTCTGCTTGACTCGTGGAGGCGTTTTCCTCCGTAATATGAAGGCTGTTTAGAAAGTGAACTTCCAGTTCTACCACACAATTTGGCAGAAATTTCAATTTTATGTGTATTTTCTAAGATTAGTGTGTAATGTTTGTGTGGTATCATGCACAGGTATCATTGATTTTCTCCAGTATTGCGTTAGTGGCTGCCCGTGCATGTTGAAATATGCGCAGTTCACCGACGGCAACCATGGAGGTAGCACGCAACGCTGCACTGAAATCGTGCTCAAGCCTATGGAAATCGTCAGCCGAGGCCGACGTAATGCTGTAGGAGGATCATGGGATATTCTTCCATTTAGAACATGGTTTAAAATTTCAAAAGAAGGGAGACAATATGGAAGGAAATTGGGTCATAAGTTCCAGTCACTGCACAAAACAAACTCATAATTAAACGCATCAATTTGTCAAGTTTAACAAAACTTTGTATGAAATGAACAGCAATTTTTTGTGAAATTTGTGACAAAAACTGAGCTTACGAACTCCACTCCTTACCGCCTACTATGCTCTAAGGGATATTTGTTATGGCAATTATTTAGTGGGTAGGTTTCCGTCTTCGAGATAACTCGTGTACCCAGGAGGCTTAGAATTTCTCCTATATCCGATTAAACCTCTTGTTTCATTTGCATTCCAAACTCTCTTCGACCTCTTTTTCCTTGGTAACTACCATCAGTAGGTAGATGCCTCCCTCTCTTTTGATTCCTACACTCCTCTTGTCTGCTCGAAGACAGTGTATCCGACCTCATTCTCTTCACCACCCTCTTAAAGGAGGGAAAAAATCTATCGCAGACTCTTTTTTTCGCCCCCACATGTCCCTAACTCTCCCTCTCTCTCTGGCCATCTCAAACACCACTCTCCGTGCAGTCATGCCCTTCAGCCGAACCACTCCCTCCCCTTTGCGAATCCCCGCCTTGTATTCACATTTCTTCCCTCCTTCCCCCTTCTCTCCCCCTACCTCCGAACTCCCTCATCCTCGCCCACTCCTCGCCCTCGTGGACGGTCTCATCTCCCCATTCTCTCCTCACTCTCTCTCCTTTTGTGTAGGGTGCGCGCCTCCCTTAACCTCTCTCTCTCTCAACTACTCCGCCCACCTCCCCCTACCCTCACGCCCATCCACTCTCGCTCTCTCGGCTGGCCATCTCGTTAGTGTTTCTTTCTCTCGCACGCGTTGTTGCTCGGCCTCTTGGCTCCATTTGTGCGCCTCCTTCTCCCCCCCCCCCGTTCCGCCTCTCCGTGTCTCCTCTTTTCCCTCCTCTAGTGTCTCTTCTCCCCCGTGTACAAATCATCGTTATTGTCCTTCCAGCCCCTCACCCGCTTCAACCGTCCAGATCTCGCCTCTCTCTCTTCCGCCCGCTTCATTGGGTCCGGTGTTTTTAGCAGCTCACCTCGCCGCGATCCCTCTCTCCCCCGCTGCCATGTTTGCCCCAACGAGGTTAACAGGAGAGAAAGAGGGCAGATAATTGACGAGCGATCGTGGGAATATTCACCATTGTTTGTGCTCACATACACTTATATTAAAATATAAACAGTATAGTTGTCAATCGGTTTTTTTTAATAGTTCGCCTGTTGTTTTTACCGTGGGGAAAAATGAGGAGTGAAAGAAGGCACTGTATTTTTCCACATTAGATTCCAGATTATTCTATGTGAAATTTCATCATGAAGGATTTCCACCATTTTACGCCTGAAACTGTTTCTTTTATCGTAACATATGATGTATTTTCCGTTGGTTAAGATGATGGCAAACAATATACGCTATTTAGTCCTCCTTTGCTTCTTCATCGGTTTCGTCACTCATTCTCTGCCCATTGCTTTTCTACGTACTTAATGTTTACCAATTCGATAAATACAAATTAAAAGTTGCCAATATGCCTTCGTACTTTTCAGTGTTCTCTAACACTGCTTAGGTTTTGATATCAAAATTTTCTAGTTGTCAAATGGTAATTTTCTTTAAAACAGATATTTAGTTGAGTTTTCTATTTATTGCGTATTGTGGTATACATGGTGTTTCTCGCCATAGCTTCCCTGTATTCTTACCCGATGTTTACTCTTACCTCATGTTCTTATTTTTATAATAAGAACACCTATGATGAAAAGATGTATTTTTTAAATTCTTTTGCTATTCATTATCTTCCTGATGTTCAATGAATTCGCTTTTTCACCATTTCCATATTTTATTTTGGATCTGAGGAATCTATTAAAAACGTTTTCTACGTCCATCTTCATTAGTACCTTAAGGCACTCATAGTCATCATTTTTATGCATTAAATTTCTGTGTTGATATTTTTATGTTATCCCTTCTTGGCCGTCACATCCTCTCATTAGTTTCCCCATTTCATTCATCCTCCCCCTTTTGACACTCGTCGCATGAGCGACTCATACACGTGTATGAAGGAAAAAGATGAGAGGAAATATAGTATGTACATTTCAAAGAGAGCAGTGGCTCGTTATTTCCTTTTTTATTGCACCGCCATGAATGATGGAAGAGAGCGGAAGAGACAGAAAGGCATGCCATCGAGATAGAAAAAAGAAGAAGAAAATATGTATGTATGTGTGTTTGTGTGTGTGTGTATATATATATATATACATATATATATATATATATATATATATATATATATATATATACACGAGTGTGTATATGTATATATGCAGGGAAAAGTAAAGAGAGGGTATATTAGGGAGTTTTTGCGGAAGTCGGGGGAAATGCAGAAGGGGAGAGGGTGAGGCAGGTTTGATGTTTGTCTCAGATATGACTTAG
This sequence comes from Hetaerina americana, assembly GCF_022747635.1. Lineage (NCBI taxonomy): Eukaryota > Metazoa > Arthropoda > Insecta > Odonata > Calopterygidae > Hetaerina > Hetaerina americana. The sequence goes on from NW_027287095.1 coordinate 41,885,568, forward strand.
GCCGAAATTTGGGCGAGGGGCGGAGGAGGAGGAGAGATTCGCCGAAGCAGAGGGGCGGAGGAAGGATAGCTAGAAGACGGGGGGATGTATCAAAGATTGGTTTCGGGGGAGTGAGTTAGTGTTGGAGCCGGAAACGATTTCCAGGGGGCACCCTAGAATGAGTTCGCATAAAGGAGGAAAAATGAGTGTAATAAAAGTTCGAGAAATGAAGAGCTTGTAACAGCTCATGATTCTTAATTTTATCGCTAGTTATAATAACGTCCACGGGACAAATTCTGACTTTAAGAAGTACTCGTTGATTCCCCTAGTATTCCTGCGGCGCTAATCAATTACCGGGGATTGCAATATAGCTTCCCTTTTTCCTATGGGTGCTATTAAATTGCATAAACCAATTTTCCGTGCATACAATTGATCAAAAACCTGCATTATTTTTTCGGAAGATGGTAACGGTAGCCATTTATAAGGAAGATGCTAATTTCATTCTGTTTAGTCTTAGTCTGAAAAATGTCTCTGATATAGGCAACTGTCGAAATATTTCGTATTCTTGGCCGTCTTTACCGTTGTGCTAAAATAGTTAGTATTTTATAAGGACGAAATATCTTTAGAGAATAATCTTTCTTTTTTTAATTTTTGCACCCTTCTCGTTAAGTATATTGTGGACTGATATCACTTATGGTGCTAAAACTCTGATGACTCAAATTTTTAATCCATAATTTTAAAATTTGTTTTTCAATGTATAATGTTTACGTGGTTTATTTTGGTGATTGTCGTGAAGGACAGTCAAAAGTTGGGTTAAATGATGAATAATCAGAGCTAATGAAATGTGGTAGTAATGTGGTTTCATAAAAGTTATAAGGAAAACTTGTGTCGGCATCTGAGCTGACGTTAGTGCTATCACTAACAACAGGATGGGCAAAGGAAAGTTTATGCGTGAAGGTTCTAAATATCCTGGCCGCAGAAAGGAAGTTACCAAGAGGCATCCGAAAAAGGGTGAAAAGGTGAATGGAGGAAATAATAAAAGGTAGTGGGATGTTGAAGGCTGTGATAGGAAGGAGACTGATTGGGTAATCGGGATATAGGATTGGAGAGGATACGCTATTTAGGAAGCATGAAGGCAGGTAGAAGCTTGGAAGAAATGAAGGAGTTAATATAGGACAAACAAAAGGCAAGGCTCGTGATGCGTAGATAATAGTCGCACGGGGCTATCCAAAATCTACCTTTAATTAATCGAATCCCTTGAATTATTGCATTTCGGTGAATATAGTATGTGGATGTTATTAATTTCTTGAATCAACAAATTTGGTTTTCCTCTCTCCAACCCCTATAAGTTACACGGCTCTCATGCTATCCTCGCCTTCCGTACCCTTTGCCTCCTTAGCTCTGTTCCGCCGACATATTCCTAACATGCCATCCACCTACTTCGCATCAATCCCCTTCCTTTACACTCTCTACTCTCGAGGTTTCCAAAGATTTGCGGAAGATCGAGAGGGGGAGGGACGACGGGAGTGGCGAGACGGAGAGGGTGAAGTAGGTGGCGAGAGGTGAGAAAAGGATGGGATCGGAACACCGACACCCCTGTTAGGCCTAAGAGTGGAACAAAAGAGGGGAGAAGGGACAAGAGTGGGCGTGGCGGAGTGTTGTGTAAGGGTCAGGTCGGAGAGAAGGCGGCGGAGGGGGAGGTGGGTGCGTGGGGGTCGGGAGCAGATAACACGGTGGACCTGCCAGGAGCTCTCCGTTCACGCAGAAAGAGAAAGGGAGCGAGATGGGGAAAGAAGTCGTCTCGATGGGGGCGAGAGAGCAAAAGGTCCGCTCTTCTTCCTCTGCAAAGGGAATCGTCCCAAGATGTGCGTAATGTGGAGGAAGGAAGGAGGGAAGAGCTCCGGGAAGGACCCGCATGAGTTATAAGGTGGGCGGCGAGAGTGGCGTCTAAAATTCGATGTATCGACAGGATGACAGTGCAGAAAAAATGGCGGATCTCCGGGGATGAAAACATGAGTCAAAGTGCCGCGGAGAGAGAACGAGAAAGGCACGGCATAATGGCCTTTGGGTCCACGGAAGGTGAAGGCTTTCCTTTGAAATTCGGACTGAGGGGACAATTTGCACTCATTTACACCTCGGCAAAATGTTTAAACAAAAGAAAACATCCAAATATGTTTTCCTCTGTGGTATTTCAATGTTCATGAAATGATCCCAGCTGTTGTAGAAAGTCAAATTCTCTTATTCTTTTCTCGGTTCTTAATCGGGTACTATTTTTGTCAATACTTATTCTCCATATAATATCAATGCGCTGATTAGAGGTAAATGTTATAAGTAAATTTAAGCTCGTTTTATTTATTTTTACTTGTCAATATTAGAATGAGAATAGTTTTATATTTCAAACACTACTTAATCATGTACAAAAATGATGATCTTCGACGTTTATAAACGTAGACGGAATAACGGCTATTTAAGTAGGCCTTCTTTCTGTTAAATTATCTGATTTGACTGTGGAATAATATTTGTTTAAGTGCAAGACTAAAGTGTTTTTTGAACATTGACCAACAGTCATTACATGGACTTCGCCGGTAATGTATTATGTATCAATAATTTTCTTCCCTATGATATTGGATGACTTGACTACATATTTTTGTTAATTCTAAGAAATTACCTCGTGTCACCATCGCAACTATTATGTAGGCTGAGTGCAGCACTGATACAAGAGATATTAAATATGCATCGTTCTTATGGCAATCCTTATATAAGTTTGATACTATTGTAGTTATTGGTGTTTTAAATTTTAATGTATATGAGTAACCATCTGTTAACCAGGTTTTGTAGAATATTTTAAGCGAAATACGACCACTTAAAAATTAAGTATTTTTTTAGACCTGCGAAAACAATTGAACTTATAGAAACAGCGGCTCAGTGGCAAACAAGTCTATTTAGGCTGTTACTTAGATGATGTATCTGTGAAGATAAATCAGAGATAAAGTTCGTCAAGAAATCCATTACCATTAATTTCAGAGGCCACTTGAAGTATCCAGTGTACAGCCATCCGAACGGTAATGTATTAGCTTTCTGCTGTAAAAGATTTTTAATTGATTTAACGTGATGATAAAATTAAATAATATTATCCTCTTATCCAGGATACCATCGTAGTTTACGTAGATAATGCGTCATTATCCTTATCAAAACTGTCGCCCCTCACAATCTTATGAAATCTCCTTCAGAGAATTCGGTTCTGGAGCAGAGATAAAACAAAATATGGCCCGCATCAAGGGTAAACAAATCCTCTCAACGCTTCTTAATCTTATGTTTATTCAGAAAAAGTGCTTATTTGTTAGAACAGAGTATACAGGGTTCGTCCGGAAAAAAAGTGTACTGAGCTCAGGAAAAAAAATTTATTACACTTTTACATATCTTAAGCTAATATTCCTCAAAATAGGACCCTTAGACTTGTTCCAGCGGCGTTCCCATTCCTGGAACGCTCCCGCGAAGGCATCATCGGGAACCTCTCGAAGACTCGTCGTCGACCTCTTCTCTGCCCTCCACGAACATCTTGTGCCACCGAAAGATCATGTTTCTGGACATGACTGACTCCTCGTAAGCCTAGTTAATCATACCGACAGTTTCGGTAGACGATTTCCCAAGCTTTACCGCAAATTTGATGGAATAACGCTGCTCCAAAAACTTCGGCATCGCGTTCCGTGACGTGGGTCGAGCGTGGAGGTTCGCGTTAACAGAGCTCCTCACTACACCACAGCTCAGAGCCGACTGCCTTTTTCAGCGTCGCTTGCCAACATACCCCCCTCCAATCGCAGCCCGTCAGAGCGGTGCTGGGCGCGCCTGGAGCTGCGCGCCCAGCCCAGGAGTCAGTACACTTATTTTCCGGACGAACCCTGTATACTGGCCTAGTCAGCGAGTTACATTAGTTACCTTAGTACCCTTAGTTACAATAGACAAAAATGTGTATATATATGAAAAATAAGCTAAATAAATAATTATTAATGTTAATTATTGGGAAAACCTGGAAACCTTAACTCTTAGATAAATATTAGCTAAATAAAGCTAATATTTAGCTTCTACAGTAAATACATGAGTATCCGTTTTCTTTGTCATCTTTATCCCCGCAAATATACATCCATTTAATTTTTTGATCATATCTTTTTCAATTCCCATTCACCTCGTATTTGACATGAAAAAACCCACACGAGGGAATTGTGTATCTTTTCGCCCGTTTGGGGTTAAAAGGTAGTTCTTCCACGAGCTGTGATACTACTTTGATAAGTTCATGTTTCATTTTAGACCGTTGGCCGATGTTCGGCGAGGTTTTCAGGTCAAAAGAGCATTCGAATAACCACTTTGAAGAGTTCGGATTTTTGCTCGACTCCATCGAGTTTTCCATTGACATGCTGTATGCTGGCCTTGATGATTTTTCTGAAGGCATTAGTAGATTTATATCCCGTCTCTAACAAACATAACGGATGCCAAATGGCTGCCCCAACTTGGCTTGGCGCCTAACATATTCCAGCGGCGGGCGAGAGGGGATGATGAGTGGGCGAAATGGAGTGGGGAGGTTCATAACAACGAGGTCTAGTGCCACCTTTTCAGCGCACTAAAAGGTTGTCCTCCAAGTCGGCCATAACTCACCGTTTTGCATTTCTTTCGGTAGAGCACCATGAATCAGAAGCAGTAGCGGCAATACCAGTAGAATTTAGCATTCCACAATCACTTGCTGTAACTTTTCTTCGTAACCTCAAACTTTATATTCCTACGGCTTTCCAAACAAATATTTATGTCTTAATTTATTTTCCTTCGGAGTATTGGTGTAGTTTACAATTCGTAAAGGAGGAAACTACGTTTTTCAATTATTTTCACGTCATGCGTCTTCCTTTCTCCTTTATGTTATTTGATTCGCTGACTTCGCCGCGGTGATTAATAGAAAAATGCATCCCGACGATGCGAGGATATTATTGGATATTAGAAAATCAGAATAATAAATAGTTTTCCTCCTCGTTGAGCAAACTGGAAAATGTTCTTTGTTTCAAAGCAGAAATTATTAGAATTGTTTAAGACCTATAATGAAATGAGGAGCATAAATATTGCACTTGGCGCAAGTCCATTTATGCGGTTGAACGTCGCGGTTTTTAATTTTTTTTCACGTCTTCCTCTATGAAAATGAAGTATCTTCGGCCCTTTAAGTGCACGCGGGTGCTTATCAGGGGGAAAAAAAGTTTTCTAAATTATCCTTTCCGAATGGCCGCCCTGTAATCGTTCTTCGCAGGCACAATCAAATTACCTCATCGACCATGATTTATATATTTGAGAAAAGGCGTTTTTTTAATCGTCTCGTTTGAGTAACGCTCGGTTTCCTTGGCATGAATGCATAGCCACACCTCCGTAAACACTGAGCACGCCTTTCCTCTTATGACGTATTCCCCTTAATCGTCGTGAAACGATTTGTCTCCTTTTTGGAGCCGAGAAAGTTAAAAGAAAACGTTGTTTGTTGGACTTTCACAGAAATCAACCCAAGGGTAGGTTTCGAAGATAGGGTGAAAGATCGTCCACAATTAGACCTGTTGGCATGGGAAATTCACTTATTCAGTGAAGGGTGAAGTGTCTTTTCTTGCATCAACTTTGATTTTATAAGAAGGTTCGGTACTCAGAAGGTCGCACGGCTTAGGTTGACTTCCACGAAACTGAATGTTCCTCGTCCTCTGCAATGGGTTAGATGTTTTGTGTTTTGAAAACCGTGTATTTAAATAATTCCTCTGAATTGACTTTTAAAATTTTACTCCACCAGTTGAACTATTATTATTAACAGTAGTCAACCCGCAAATGTCGGTTTTTGGCTAACCCATGGGATAAGTTATGTAACGCATATAAGACCCGGTTAACAAGACCCTAACGCTGTAAGACTATGCATTTTCAACCTCCCATATTACATATATATAGACGTATTATTTTAGATATGGTTATACAACAGTAATGTTTTAGGCAATAAATCGTTACTTGATATATAATATTGATAACATGTACTGTTCTCAATGGTCTTCCGACCATGTCTTCCTTTGTCAATATTTAGCCATAAAAATATCAAATGACGATATGGACAATGGACGATATGGATATATAATAATAAATATAAGTAACACCGTTATTTTGCGGTATCTCTCCTGCATAAAGATCCTCAACCTACATCATACACATTCAGTAATCTTACACTATTCATGTTGAGATATCCAGATCCTAATGTCCCAAATGGGCACTCTTCGTCTGCATTTCGTATAAATTTTGAATTTCTCTTTTTCATTTAGCACTTGCAAACTGCTGTTTATTTACTCACACCCCGCATGACCTCATAGAAGAGGTCTATCACGCTTTTTCCATGCAACAATCACCCCGCGCAAAACACCCTTCTCGCCCGCATCACTCCCACCTGTGTTCTTCCGCTTACGCACCTTCAAAACCAATTCCCGGTGGACCAGCAAACAATCCCGGATGCGCCGATGCTATCTTGTCGAATATTCTGGTCTCCCTTATCCCCCTTATTAAACCACAATCCCCACCACCCTCCGATGCGCTCCATTTTTGCGTGGTAAAAACCCCTATCCCGGTGAGGGAGAGAAGGAAAAACGTTATCGAGGGTAGGGTGGGGGTGGGAACCCCCTGAATACTCCACCAACCCGTAGTGCACGGCTCTCCCCCCTCCCCCGCAAAAATGGCCCCTCACCACCACACCTTTAAACAACTCCTTCCCCGCACCCCGAAGCCCGCCCACCCCGACCCCCAGTAATCTCACATCCTCCCACCCACTCCGAATCATCTTCATCACGCTCCCATCATCCCCATTTCGCGCCTCCACCGGCCCGCAGAGCTCCGGCACCAACGAACGCCATTGCACCACCGACAGTAGCAGGGGGATTGCATCCGCGAGCCACCAACCCCGCACCATTCCCCTCGCGTCCAACATAGGTACCCACCGCTACAAAATGGGGATTTAGCTCCCTCCCTCTCCTCGCCAATGCTTCCCCGAGACCACCCCACCCCGAACGTGTTCCCCGTACTCCTCCTCTGACACCATCCCACCGCCGACCCCCCGGGGTTCCCAAACACTTCCTCCTCCTCCTCCCCGCATTGCCCGGGTCTCTCTCCCTCACTCTCTCCCGCGTCGACGGAGCAACGGGAGATTGGGAGCGACGAGGCGGAAGCTGTGGTTTGTATGCCACTGGAATCGTGTGCAGCGGGGGCGGGCGGGGGATGAGCGAGCGAGAGGCGGAGAGGGAGGGCGAAGGGATGTGGAGGGAGAAAAAAGGAGAAGGGGGGGACAGAGAGCGAGGGAGGAGGCGAGAGGAAGCTTCCGGTAACAGTCAACGAGAGGGCGCGGCTTTGGTGGGGGATGCGGCGAGAGATGAAGCGGGAGGAAGCTGCTCTCCGTCGTAGAGGGCCGGGAGGGGGTTTCGAGATGTTCGGAGGGGATGAAGGAGGCTTGGAAATCGGGAGAGGGAGCGAATGGGAGAAGGAAGGCAGTGGATCGGAGACGGTGTGAAGAAGGCAGGTGGGAGGGAGACTATTCTTTCCCTCTGAGCGAGTGGTCGGGGTTAGGGGAGTCGACTTGTGGTGGCAGGATGAGGGAGGTGTATCCCTGGGCTTGGGCGTACGCGCGAGTGCGGTTGTCCGATATTGCGATGCATTGGTCGCAATAAGCGATGTTAATGCGATACCCCACTGCGATGTTGAGACCGAGAAAACCGATGCATTTCGCCGTAGTATTATCAATTTCTTGTTTTGCCCCTTTACGTATCCAATATTGATCCGGCAAATACAAATACATGGAATGAGCTTCGTTATGTATCGTATCTCCCGATAATCGAATCCTCTATCGGTATATTTCCATAATATCACTGAAGGTGGTAATCAGACTCTATATAGAGGAAATCTATAGTTGAAGTTGTGTGAAATTGGCCAATTAAACTCTCATGCGAAAGAATTTAGTATGACCGTATCTAAATCCCGTATGGAATCGAATGAAGCCAAGTCGGCCATGTTAAATGAAGTGTTTTCTTCGATCCTTATATTGAGAAATAGCTGGAGTGGTTAATTTGCTTGCCGGGCGAGCTAATCAGGGTTTCCTTTAAAACCAAAACCTATGTGGTTTTTTGCTCAATTATTATATATGTGCTGTTGCACGGGGGGCAAAAAAAGGCACTTGTCAGTCTCATTTTATGGAACTTACATTTGTCTCTGTTTTATTCATTCCAAGCTGAAATTACCCTAATTATAGCTATCAAAATTGTCAATAATGTTAAGGTAATTAATTTTCCATGTGAGATGCCTTTAATGCTTTCCATTTATTTTCAAAAAACTTGGTGGATTGAGATGAAATAATTTTTCTTTACAGATACACTGAATTATAGGCTAGGAAACGACTAGGCATTAAAAAATTGGGGAAGTCGATGAAATTGTATTTCATTCACTGGGTATCAGTCACAGCATAACGGAAGAATGAGTAATCAATATGTGTAGTATCTTCTTTTTTAGTGTCGATATGGCATCTAAGAGTATCAGTGGAAAAAAGTATGTGTTCTTGCTGTTGATGAAAATGATATTTTCATAAAAACCTTCCCCTCGTGGTACTCCCTCCTTAGCACTCATTTACGCAGGTATTATATGCGGATTTTAATGTAACTTGGGAATAGGTATGAAGTTCAATGAAACCAATGTGTTGAACCACCCGTTAATACGGCCACAGCAAAACCGCACATGATTAAATAAAAGGATTTAACTTCATCCATTGAGTCTCAGAATGCATCTCTCTATCTTCTATGGGCATTCATTCGTAAGGCACATCTATAGCTCTCTACAACTTCATAATTATTTTCCCATAAACAAGCACCCCCCGGTGGTTCACTCACGTGGTGGCTCTCGGGGTCTTATGCAGACGAAATACGATGCGTAACTTGTTTCCCATTTTCACTCAAGATCGCGCTGCGATGTTTCCCATCGCGAGTGATGGCGTGGGTGCAAGGGGCGACTGAGGGAGTGGGGAGGATGCGCGTGGCGGGAGGGTCGGAGTATCCCACTGAGAAGCTATAAAGGGAAGAAAAGGGAGAGAGGGTTAAGAGGATGGAAGTTCAGAATGGGAGAGAGAAAGGGTGTGGTTGAGGAGTGGGCGTGGGGTGCGAGGGTTTGGGTACATCCCACGGCAGGGAGTCCGAGTCTAGGGATTAAGGAGTGTGGCGATTGATTTATGCCTCGGGTGAGGGTGGGGGAGAAGGAGGGATTGGAGGTGTGAGGTAAGAAAAGTAAGAGGTGTGGATATCAGGAGGAGAAGGTTTGGAGAGGGAGAGGAAAGCACATGAGGAAAACCGGTCGTGACGTGGACTCAGGGTCACGCGGATAAGAATCAGAAATAAGGTAAAATTATGGTATTAGAGTGGAATAAGTAAAGGAACAAGAGATGGACTGAGATGACGGAGGGAATGATGGGGAGGAATAGATAAAAAGGCTCCTGCTCGGCCAAAGTGACGACCGTCGGATTTCTTCTCGCATGAAAAGCGTCGTCTCAACACCGAAGCGGTAGTCCATCGAAGCGGACGGAAACTCGGATACTGGCCACGAGCTGACGACTAACTCCCGCTCCCATGCTCAGCCTACTGTAACAATCCGCCCCTAACCAAAATTTATTTCGAAAGGGCGTCAGTTTCCAGATATAACATATGCCAGCACGGAAATTTTGGCAATAAATATGCTTACATGTATATAATATGAGCTAACTTTCCAACTCATGTATTTTTAGAATGAAAAGTTTTCAGTTCGGCACCAGCAAATCAAATTCGGATGATTGCTTAGCCTGGAGAATTAAATGATTGAACTTGATGTTGTGAGCAAAACGATGGAGGGCAAATAAGATAATGGTTTCTCTATGTCGAATCGAAGAGCATTAAGTTCGATTAATAATGTATGCGTTTCGTAAAGTGATGAGAACTAAGTAATAAAAATTACTTTCATCTCCCAATCGCTATTTCTTAGTCTATAGGATAAGGGAAGAAACATATTTTACGCCCTTTGGAATTGACGCAGTAATGGGCTTTTATGACTAAAACACGTTTTGGTTGTACTCTCTTCTTGTATTACTAATCATGAAGTAATTCCACTGCGCCAGATGTGAGTTAATTGATTCTGCCAGTCGAGAGCTTACGGGTAATAAGTCCACAGTTAACCCTCACGGACAGCTACGGTCTCGAAGAACTCCCTTCCACTCGTGCACTACCCTTCACTTTCAGAATAATGGTTTTACGTATGGGGCCCGAAGAGAGGAGGAAAGAGGGATCAGAGTTGACTATTAAGTGCATGCTTCGCCAAAATATAGGAAATACTAAAGGGAGTATTTTCGCTGGTGAATGAAAGGCAAAGGCTGAGAAAAACGGAGAGAGAGGGTGGATATAGGAAGAGGGAATAGGGCGGAGAGATGAAGTGGGAAGAATGAACGGGAGAAGGGGGGAGAGTGGATATAGAAAGAGAAGATGGGGAGAGGGGGAAAAGAGGGTAAGAATCGTGTTTGGTGAGCCGTGAAGACTCTAACTTATTAGTTTCCGCTGATTCCTCCCCCTTCCTCGGCCTACCTCCTCCTATACTCCCTTCTCCCCTTTTCCCTTGTAGAAGTCCGCAGTCAGACTTCCAACCTCTCCCGCGTTGCTCCCCCTTTGCCTCACTCTCCTCCCCTCACCTTCTCACTTCTCTTCCCCCCCTCCAGTTCCTTCCCATCCTCTCCCTTTCTTTCCCTCTGTCTTCCCTCTTCATTCCTCCTTCCTCCCTTTTCCAACCGTCTCTCTCTCTCTTATTCCCACATACATCACGATCTCTAACTCTCTAGCACTATCCTTTTGAGTTATTTTCAACCCCGCCGTCATTTCCCGATATTCCAGCCCCCGGCCCCCTCCTCTCGGCTCCCCCAGCTTCTTCCTCCATACTCCCCACTATCTCCAGGATTTTTCCCCTCACCCCTCTTTAATTCCCCGTCCTATAGCTAGGCCATCGTAATTCTCCCCCTGTCGTCCCCAATTCATTGATTTCTTTTCACTCGCCTCGCTTCATTCGCGCTCAGCGTGGTCACTCTTAGGGCGTATCCTTGGTTTTCCTCCAGAGTTTTGCTTTACTTTTATGGTTATGTTTCTTCCCCCTTTTTGAATAGTTAAAAAGGTTCCTATTTTTTAAGAAAAGCATTGCGGCCCAGGGAATAGGCTTGCATCCTCGAAGGAACTGGTTGCTGTCACTGCCCTGATTTATTGGTTCCATATAAATGTTTTATTCAGTAGATTTTTCTCCTATTTGACTTATTTATCAAATTTAGGGACCAATAGGGCAATTTTTCTTATAAAACTGAAACAATTACTTATTTTCCTCTTGAAATTTTAACAGTTATAATTATAATTTATTTTATTAAAATTATTATTTTTTTAGCCTATCACTCTTCGTGTGTCTATACGTTGCATTCATCAGGTTGGGTAAGAACATATTTGCTTTTCGGTTTGATATGTCTTCAGTTACTGGCTGCTAAATGCTTTTGGATGTTACTTTTGGCTTTTGATAGGAAACTTTGGACTTGAGAAATATACTTAAATGTACCGAATGTGTTCAGCTACAATGCATATGTTATTCAGCCTGTTTGTGCACCATACTTTGCAGTGTATATTTCTTTTAGATTATGGTTATTGAAGGAATGTGGAATTCTTTGATAGAAGGTAGAAAATTAGGTAAGCGAGTAAGGGGGAGGAACAGAATGGAGAATTAAAATGCTGGCTCACCATGCAAAACTTACCATAGATAGAGTTCTTTATTTGGGCGAAATTGAGACCGAGCGGTCCCGTTTCCCATTTGACCAATCGTCGTATACATATTATATAAGTCATAAAATTTATAATCACATGCATATATACACATAAATACGTATAGACATACAAATTCATTATGTACAGATTTGTACATAAAAAATAATAGGAAAAAAAATATATAAATACATACATATTTTTACACACACATTATATATATATACGAGTATATAGATAAACCATAACCATAAACACAGTAATCAACCCGAAGGTCGGTTTAGTAGGTGATGGTAGAGATCACCCAGTACTAAGCCCTATACGGCGTGTGAAAATTCACACATCAGGGTAGGGGGGCCAGTTCCTTTCCCGGTTATGGTTCCCCAGGAAGACCTGGTACCCGAAAAATCACAGCTTGGGTGGAGCTGCAGGTGCCCAAAGTGCCTTGCCCGGGAATCAAACCCGGGACCCTCCGGTCAGCAGTCCAACGCTCTACCCACTGGACTACCGCGACCCACATATATATATATATATATATATTTGTATATATATATAAATTAGTAGACTACACGAGTCATAATGTATATTCTGTGTCATCCCGCTGTTTTAACGTTGTAGGATTGGCCGTAGCAGTCATTAAGAAAAACTTTAAGGTAAAACTCGAACAGTGATCGTCTCTGTTCAAAGGATGCACCTTTTTATCTCTTGGATGTAATCTTATCACTATGTTCTGTGCTCACTTAGCGAGTCGATGAGCCGTGCGTGATCATGGAGAGAATGAGAATTGGGCTCTTTCTTTTTCCCGTCATTCCATGCGTTACCCATTTGCTTTTTCTTCAGCGCATTTTGTCTTCATTTGCTCTGTCCCCGTACGTTCTATAATCCCGACGTGTTATTTCTCTCCCTATGCTCCCTCTACCAGCACTTAAAACCTTAGGCACGTAGCTTTCAGTTGAAATAACAACATGCTTTCAGTGCAATATCATTTGTTCGAGCCTGGTAGCAAGAAGCTTATGAAGCCGCTTTTATTAGATATCAACTCTATCCAATCGGAGGGCATATCATTATTTCAAAACCTGATGTACTAATCAAGGCCAGATCATATTGACTTTTTTGCGCGAACTGGGTTTCTAATTATAAAGAACCGTAATAGAGGAAATAAACTACAGCTGTTCATCTCCCATCATCTTACCCCTTGGAGATATTTTTAATTTTTACTGGTACATTTGATTTTCAAAACTATTTTATTGAATACAGCACAAAATATCTTCAGTGTACCTAGTTTCTTTATGCATCGGAATTAATACATTTACCTAAATTATTTAGCTAAATTTCGCCCTCTACGTTTCATTCTCGAGTTTTTATCTTTTTCTGACGTTATTGGGCAACGCAGATCTCTGTACGCAGGGAATACAATATTGATCACGCACGGCTTATTTCAAACGCACACCCCTTGCGCTTATCTCTTAAATCCGTTTCATTGACGCATTACAGACGCTGGCAATACACATGTTTGATGCAAGATCTGATTCCCGCTCCACGATCTTCCGTCCAGTTCAATTTCTATTCCTCTACTTAAAATTCTCCTCTGTGTACTACTTGTTACAACCTCGGGCACTCCCCAATAGGCTCACGTCTGTATGAAATAATTAAAGCAAAAGATTTTCTTTGGTGCCGGCTAAGCAATTCACAGTTCTCTCGCCAACTCCAGGGAGAAAAAAAGCGGCGTATATCCATATATAAATTTAAAGAGGAGAAGGGAATTGGATTAAACCATACCCTTTTTTCCTTTCTCTTCGTTTTCCCTCCACGCTTTACGTCTCTCTCCCTCCTTTCTCTTTTGCTCCTATCCCGCCCCCTCTCCTCTGCCTCCTTTCCTCCCCTCCCCCAGCTCCGCAATTGGTCCCTTGGAGGAACCGAACCATGCCTTATCACTCTCCGGCTCCCGCCCTTTCCCGCCTCGAACCCTAACTCCTCTCCCATATCCCCCACCACGTCGCGCGCACACACGCACACAAAAGTACCGTTCTTACCCTGCCCCCCTTTCTTATATCTCGCCCACTAATACATTTTCTACCCTCGTATCTTCTGCTCACCTTTCACTTCGTCACCAGAGAGACCCCGAGTACAAATTACTCGAGTGAATTCCGCCCGGACCGATATAATTACGGCCCGGACCACCGCGGCTATCGGAAAAGTAGGTGGAAGGATTCGGTGTGTAAGGGAGGAGGTGGGAGATTTGGTGGAGGGAGCGAGGGGGGGGGAGTTTATTGGGTGGACTTAAATGGCGATGAATGGTTTTTATAAGATTAAGGCTTTTTAAAGGGGCGTGCGTCGGACACCCTGGAACGAAGGGGTTTCCATTTTCCGGGCCCGGGATTATTTTTATTCCCTCCACATAACCACGTACCTTTTTTTTCCTCTCTCTCCTTCCGACACCACTCCTCCCCACCTCATCCTCCTGCCTGCACGACTGCGCCTTCCTTCTGCCTGGTTAGTGTGGTCGATTGGCCGGCTGGATGGTCGGGTGATGTAACGCGATCGGGTGCAATCCAGAGAGACCAATCGGCGGACGTAGTATTTCATCGGGGTGTAAAAGGTCGATCTCAAATGAGGTGTGACTGGGAGTGCTCCCGAAAATTACTGGAGCGCTCTCTCCCTTCTGCTTCCACTCCTCTTTCCTCTCCAGGAAAAAAAACACTTCTCCCTGAACTTCATCTGGTAAGTCGGCTCAGGGAGATTAAAGAAAAATGTAATAGTAGCTCTCCCGGCAACGAATCGACATTTATAGTCTGTGATTGCTCTTTTTCAATTTATAGATATCCCTATGCGAAAGAATGCGTTTGATTTTATGGAGCGGCCAGCGCGCGGCGAAAATTACACTGTTTAAAGAAAGTTGTTTTCCACTTAAAATTAATTCGGTTGCTCACGTTTCACGTTTATGTACAGCCGCCCATGTAACATGGTGAGCTAATAAGACCTAGAGATATACTTAATGGGCCTTTTATTACAACATTAGAGCAAGATTTCATCGCTGATGAATGAATTTATGACTGTTCCCAATAGCTAGTTAATTATATTTCGTAGTCAGGCTCTTATTCCCAACTTAAAGCATTCCCTATTATTATTAAAGCCCTTTTCAACTAATATAAATAACGTGCGTAAGAATAATTGCTGTTTTAGTGCATATACGAGGGTCATCCGGAAAGTAGTACCCGTTCGTGCCGCATGAAGTGCTGACGACGCGAGTAGCCGCTGGACGAGGTCAGATAGCTTCAGTGGCTTGTCTGCCTTCTCTGAGCCAAGTTGCGTGACGCTAGCATTGCCTGTGTTGTTTCTGTGATTGTTTACAATGTTTAAAAAAATTGAGAACGCCGCCAGTTGTGAAGTGAGGGCAGTGATTAAATTCCTCAATGCAAGAAACGTTCGCCCATGTGATATTCATCGCCAATTAAAGGAGGTGTATGGAGACAATGTAATGGACGAGTCGTCTGTTCGGCGGTGGTGTCGCAACTTCAACATGGGGAGGTGGAACACACACGACGATGAGCGTTCGGAGAGACCGTCTGTCATTACAGACCAACTGGTGAGCTCAGTTGACGAATTCGTGAGGAACGATCGGCGCGTCACAATTGATGACATCTGTGAGCATTTTCCCAATGTTTCTCGAACAATTGTTCATGAAATTGTTAAACACCATCTGCATTATGCAAAAATTTGTGCAAGATGGGTCCCTCGCGTATCTCAATGAGCTGGCGGCGAAGGACTATGCAGCAGGAATACAGAAACTTGTCACACGTTATGACAAATGCCTTAATTTGCTTGGAGATTATGTTGAGAAGTAGTTTAAAGTATCCTCTTTCAAATAAAATTTTTTATGTTTGTTAATATTTACTTTTGTGTCTTTATTTCACGAACGGGTACTACTTTCCGGATGACCCTCGTATATGGCGTTTCTTTAGTAAAAAAGGAAGTCATTTTCGTATCAAATGTGTATAAATGATTAAACCCTCTTTTGAAGGCGTAAAATATTAACAAAATATTTAATTTCTCACTGAATTTCAACCTGCTGCTTCGTAATAATTTCTCAAAGCTTACTCATTTGTTGCTGGTTTTCATTTTCAATAATATTTATATCAAAGAGAACAAAAATCATATTACTCCTTTTCCAACCCCAACCAACGTTCATACTATTGAGGAATCGACCCACGAAAAAATCATAAGTAAATTCCAGCTTTGATAACACATGTCAGTAACAGTCAGTAAAAGCCAGCAAAAGTTGAGAGAATGCTAAGGGGTGTTTTTTAATTATCTGGCGTCTCGTTTTGCCCCATCCTTATTTTTTTCATCCCCTTTCGCTACCTTTATGCATCCGTTTGCAATTAACTTCCCTCTCTCTCGTCGGCGGTTTTTAAGGCAGCTCGTCACGCGAAACCAATTACTAGACTTGGCTTTCCTGTATTTCTCTTTACCCGATATTACTTCGAATCCTAACGTTTGTTTGTAAAAACTCAGGATGTTTGTATTTCCGTTAAATCTAATTGGTGCATGCTGCACAAACGAATTTTGTCATAATGCAAAACAATCAAACTTTTTCGTAGTTTTATATAAGCTATCACGTAGGCGTGGGGTAATGTAACGGACGCGAGTATCATTTTCCCCCTATTTAATTTTAATTACATTTCAGATTCAGAGTACTGTATCCTTTTCCCACTTCAGCTTTTAAAAATATACGATTCAGCAGGCATCAGAGGGAAACCTGCCGTCCAGCAAATGAAATAACGCATAATCCGGCGCAAACTCATATATTTTTCATTCTCTTTTGACAGAGAGGTCTTACAAAGAGAACGCGGGCTAATTTTCACGGACGCGCGCAGAAAAAATAATACAGATTTTGTTTTTACGGGATTGCCGAAAGATGAAAAAAAACACGCCGCGCATTTCTTCTATTATGTTCTCTGCGCATCCCTTTAAACATCTTTTTCTCGATATCTTTCCCCGCTCCCTTTATCCCTTTCTCCCTTTCTCCCTTTGTGCTTCCCTTCCGGAGGAATATCGGGGAGAGGAGAAGAGGTAAGGGAGGGTGCGGCCAGCTGAGGAAATATAAAAAAAGAGCGAGGGAGAGGACGGGAGAGAGAAGTAGGAATAAGAATGGAAATTAAAAACGTACTTAGTTGAAACAGAAACCCCCCGTCAAGGGGGCTTACCCCTCAACCCTTCATTAAGAGAAAATTGAAATTAATTACACACACCCCGCGTCGCCTGAACCCCCTTCTTCTTCTTCTTTCCCACCCTCCATCCTCACCGTACCCTTCCCCACCCCACCGAAGCCATTCCACGACCCTCACCCCTCCCTTCCGCGTCTCGCCACCTCTTCGCCACCGGCAGTGCAACTGCCACCACCAGCGCACTTGCACCTTGGTCCATGAGAATTCACGTGGCTTCTATGCCGCCCTACTCGCCTAGTCTCCACACTTCGAAAGCGACGTGCAATTTCCCTGTAACCCGCCACCTAGGCATGTTACGGGGCCTATCAGGTCACCATTCATTGAGGTGAACTCTCGATTTGAATTATTTTCTCCCGTGCTTTGTTGCAGATGTCGCATTCTCTCTTTCACCCCTCCAACGTCCCCCACTATCTTCAACCGATTTACTCCTTCATTTGGTGTGAGGCTCAACCATTAGCCTCCCGTTATCAGTTTAAGTCTAGTCCTCTCCGTTGAACGGTTTGTTCTTGCGGATCCTGCGGTCGCGGGCTAACCTCAAGGTTGAAGCTTCGATTTCCAATCTTGACACGGGAATAAGGTTTCACTCGTCGTATGAGGAATTGGCCCTCGAACTCTATTACCATTCAAATACCAAGGGCACCAAATTTATCTCATCCCCTGCCACCAAATTTCAAGTAGGTAATTGTCATCTCCTATAGCCTTACTCATTAGTTTATTTACTAATTGTAATGGTCGCATAAATATGTCAAGATAAGTGAGTAACCAAAAAGGAAACAGTAATTCTTTAAGAAAAGGCTTCCTAACAATACGTGATAAGCCAACAGCTGTCGTGTTTTGAGTGTGAACGTGAGGGTAAATCTCTTAGACTTCAATTTTTGCCTCCCGATTTGGCTAACTGTTGTTCCGAATGTGGCTAAGACTTGTTTTTTGTCACACTTATAATAAAATACTTATAATAAAAATACGTTTAATCCAATGCATTAGGGATTAAGACCTTGATATATATATATATTTTTAGGTTAGCCAGAATATTGACTAAATTTCGATGGCATAATTTAATATTTAAATAATTACAAAATAATATTTTTTAATATGAAAAAAGTGGAACGATGACTGGAATGAGAGCTTTAGATATTATTTTTTACATTCAATCCATCAAAATAACGCTTATGAACCTTCGATCGTTAGTAGTTTTTTGTAAAACATTGAAGTTATAGCTACCGCAGCCAACTTTGTGCTGTAAAATAATGCTAATGCAATGAAAAAATAGGATACCTCAACATTATCGATGGTCATTAATGTTCTGCTTTCAGTTCAGTTATTTTATTGTATGCTATTGTTTTTGTATTTGCTTCCGCAATAAAAAAAGGAAAGGTGTGATTGAGGAAACTCCTTCACCACCTTTCCTTATTATTTATCAGTTCAGTATTAGTAATATGAGAAGATAAATTAAAATAGAATCAGCGGGTTGTAGAGCTGGTGAAATCGCACACCTATCTCTAATCCCGCATCCTCGTCATTTCTTCGTAATATCATACGATCGATTTTCATAACCTTTGCATAATGAACTGAAAATTAATAGTTACAGGTCTATTTATCAATATTTGGATGGCGATTGGACACCATCGTCTTTCATTTGTAGCTTTCAATGAATTTTGTTAAAATAATAAATAGAATTTTCGTATATCGGATTTATTCATTTTCAAGTAAATTCGTATTGGTTTAGAGGAAGATACACTCCGTGAAACCGTTATTTCTTCCACCGCAAATGATCGGCCTAGTAACGAGACGGAACCGACAGAGTGAGAGAATGGAAGTGCCTCCGCAATGAAGCACAACGGGAACCGGTTGATAATTACGAATGGATTAACAGTCGGGAATGAATTAACAAAATGGTGAAGAAAATGAAAGCGTTCAAGGCCCAATTAGGACCAAAACGTCTGGTGATTGATTGGAATTCCTGAGCCTCCGCCTTTCGTGTATATTTTTGAAATGAAAACAAGCTTTCTATTTCCATCCGCCTCGTATCCAATAACGACTTGGTCTAGTAATCACTTACATCGATGTTCTGCCGTGTACATGCGTAATATGTGTCCTCATATTTTCTCTGTGGATGTCGTTCGTTGAGGAGCGGAAAAATTTCCGCTCCCGCGGTAGACCTAGACCCTCCTTCCCGGTGTACCTGTTAGACTCCTATCTAACACCCACCCCTAATCCCCGCCTCTACAACCCCGACCTCGAGTTATTCCATCTTGACCACCTTGCCCTCCGCCCCTCCCTGCAGCTACGTACCCCTAGCCTGCTGAGGGCCTCCCACCCTCTTCCTCACCGCTCTCCCACTCTCTCGGCTGGCCCAATAGTCTTCCTCTCTCGTTCAATTTCTCACTTTGCCGCCAAAGCATCTTTCCATCCCACACATACCCCATCCCCTCTCCTCCCTCCTGTCCCCTTCCATTTCGCCCCACTCGTCTCCACTCCCGGATCCTCCCCTACCCGCCAACCTCCCAAATTACGCCGCCCTAAATCCTCATTTGATACCCCCGCACTGACGCGCACACATTCCCGTACGCACGTCTTTCTTGTTGTTTATTTTTTCTTCACTCTTTTTATTATTATTCGCTTGCTGGCCCCTCTTCTTTTCTGGCCCCACCACCAAAACGCGTCCCCCTTTGCTAATTCAAGTCACTGTCATTCGATGACTGTATCTGTTCTCCCGACAATTCTCTCTCGCTCTCCCCCCATCTCCTTCGCTATCTCCCGTGTTTCCTTCTGGACTTCTTCCGTCCCATTCTCTTCCTCCTCCTCCCCGCCGTACGCTCCTGTTTCTGTTTCCAAGGTATCCTCAGCGGCCCATGTGTCTTCTCGCCCCCGTTCCCTTCATCTCTCTCCTCTCCTCAAGGCTCTCCGCTTTCCTCCCCACTGCCCAAACTAGGGCTTCGCCATCAGAATAAACGACCGTTCCTTTATTCGATCTCTCCGTGCGAAGGTTCGTGTTCGTGTTTGAGTGTGAGCTCTGGCTTTTTGGGTTTGTGTGTGTGTGCGTCTCTCTCTGGCGTCTCGCCTGAGACGAATCCCCAACGCCGCAGCCAGCTAATTTCGTGGAAGGCTTAATTGTTTATTCAACCTGTAAATGTATCAGACGTGTTGAGTCGACAACCTAGAATCTTCACCACCCAAGGGCTCTGATTTCTTGTCCAAGGGCGCGTTTCGGAAAGTGTCGTTCTCGGAGCTATGGGAATTTAAAACCCTTATATTTAACGATAGAATGAGTTGCATTTGAAAAATATTGAATGCCATGGAAATAGCTGCATTTTAACACTGAAATAGTAAATTGCAGAACAGGCCTTTATTGGTTTATAAAATAAATGCGTTGCTAGAGATAGTTCAATTTAAAATGATTATAAATTTCTTGAAACGTTTTTTCTCTAGTACAGTTACTACCGATTTTCCAAGTCATTATCCAGTATAATTATTTTTACAATAAAAAATCCACTTCATCTGAATTATTATTTGCACAGTTTTGAGTGTGTTGGCAATGATATGGCACAAAAAACTTCGTTAAGCAATGCAATGGTTATGGTAATCGATGTCGAACCATCTCTTAGATATAAATTACCTACACAAGATATCTCTGCACAGCATTTCATGGTAAAATATAACGATCTCCATTTTCCAATATTTGATTTTTGTTTGTTTATTGTTCAGCAAATTGTGAAAAGAGATGATTATCTACAAGGGACATACATTTGCTCTTTCTCCTAGATGTCTTATTCAGAGAACATTGAAGTTTTTCGTGAGAAAATGCTGATGTCTCGATTAGATCCGGTAGAAATAAATTTTCACTGATGATCAATGTTCTGAACACCGAATTTCGGTGCATTTCTTAGAAACGAAGAACGCTTGTAGAATTTTGGGAAACAAGCTAAGTTTGGGTCACGAAGGGTGGTAGAAGTCGTCTTCTGCCGATTTCTTAAAGATTTATATTTCCCGAAATTCAAGGAAGAAAGGACTTGGCTGTGGATTCCTTGATACAGTCTCCCTGGATGCAGGCGCTCAAAGATGGAAGTTCCTATGTGCGTGTGTGTATAAAATATGTATTTTGACAAACGTCTTGGCCTGTCGGTTTCTCATAGAAAGACTCGTCTCCTCCCCTGCCATCCATTTCACAATCTGGAAGGGATAAGAACTTTCCTAGAACCCTCCAATGGAGATTCGTGGAGGAAGGAGAAATGGTGAGGCAAGGTATTTTCGGCGTTGCGCGAAAACAATGCTGAAAGATTTATAGGGATAACTTAAAAGCAATTTCTTGGCTGACTGGACATAACTACAGTAATTATTGCACCCGCTTTCCCTTGTTTTTAGCACTACTTTATGATCGCGTAAACACTTTTCTTTCTATCACGAAGATGGTTTTTTAATACTTTTTTGAGGTTCGCCATGGCAACTGATTCGCTTATGGTATAACTCCCTTCTTCTCTGCTATTATTCTTCGCTCCTAGTTTCACGATTTTAATGAGAAACAGTTATTTCAAGAACTAGGAAAAATGTGCATTTTCGTGCTTCTTCTACCATGAGTTTTGAGCGTGGTTATTTTCATTTAGAATCGAAGTAAAAGTGATGATAAAATAGAGTCGTTACGACACAAAGTGAAGTTTTAAAATTATTCTCTCAAAAATGCTTTTTAAAGTACGTACGTGCTCGTAAGTTACGAGTAGATAAATATATTGCTGAATTGATTTTGCTAGTAATAAGCAATAGATTTTAGCTTGGGAGTGAGAAAAATAACGTGAACTCATTTCACTATAAGGTGCCAAGAACTGGTGACAATTGCGAATAAGTAGGTGTGTAGGCATTTTTTGTAACACTTAGTTATCTTGTGAATATTTGATTTCGAATAACTACCTGAAAAAGCATTCTAGGACTATCCACCAATACTGACTTCATATCTTAAATAATCCAGATGTAAAAGAGACGACGTATAAAATGAGTAGCATCAATCTGAGCCACCACTTTCTCCCTCACATATCTATAAAAATGTTTATCGCCTTAATCCAAGTAATATTTTTTGTAGAAACAAGTAGTTTTCATGTTAGAAAAACAGCTCACGATTCATCACACAAAGTACATTGTTCTTTTAATAGGGGAAACGGCCTTCAAGAGGAAGATAAGGGGGTGAACGAATTTATCTTATAGTCTTACGCAGGACAAGAAATGGTTTGAGGATAACAGATGCCCGACCCTACTCCGAGTGGGATATATATGTTTGTGTGTATGGGAGCGCGTTAAAAAAGAGAAATTCCTCGAGAGGGACGAGATAAAAGTGCAATCGAAAAAAAAAACTCCCGTTGTAGAAGAAGCACGTGAGGAATAGACTCGGTGATAAATATCTCCTCGGTGTGAGAAAAAAAACATGGATTCTCTCGGAACTCACGTCGAGCGAATGCCTTTCTCTAAGTGTTTCAATTGGCAACCTTTCCGCTCTTTTATTTGCATATCTCTTCTCATTAAATTTTTTCCATAGAATGATTTTCCCACCGCAACTTTTTGATCCTGGTTTTCATTTTCTGCAATTACCGTCTCTTTGATGCGACAGGTAAAATCAGAGCGTGCTCTGTTTGCTTTCATCGCTATCCATATTTTGTTGTATTTTCATGTTTTTAATCTTGTTATTATGGAAACGTATTCAGAATTTAGTTAAAACAAAGCAAAACTAACTCACAAACAGGAACATGCTTACACCATTTTATGATTTTATTTATGGTATCCGCTCATTTAAACTTCATGAGCAAAGTTGACTGCAATCACATTTTATTTTTCTCCCTCTCACTACATCGATCTCAGCTAGCGCACCAAACCTCTCTGATGCTCTGTTGAGCAAAGGAAGATAAAGCGTCTAAAGAGGAAGGCTGACGGAGTAGTTCGAAAAGAGGAATGCATCTACGGTACACTGAGGAAGATTCGAATACGAGAAAAATATAAATGTGGAGGTATTGATAAGCGCTCTGTTATAGCGGGATGTAAATTGGTTTTATGGTGAGGGAAAAACTTGTGAAAAATATGCGGAGAAGAATACTTCTGCGCCTGAGGATGTAAATTTCAACGAGAATTAGATTTATATTCTTTATCAGAATATTGAATAAAATTTAAGTGATCATGATTTTATTTTCTGTTCTAACACTCTGTTCACCTCATCTCATGCCCTTCGCGGATCCTCCATTCTCTTTCATTCATGGCTAATCATTAAACGCCGCGTAGACCACCTGGGCCGCAGGTTCCCGAACTACATCCTTCCCTTCAATTTTTTCCTTCCCACCCCCTTCCCACCGCCCCACCCCACCCGCTCCTTTCCGAACACCTCCTCTCTGCGAGACCACCAGAAAGCAGAATTTTCTCATGAAACCCAGCTTCTCTGATAAATCAAAGCCGTTAATCAAGACCACGCGGTAGTCGAGTTCACGTCTCCCTGGATGCCATTCAGCTCCCCTATCTCCTATTTCCCCTAACCACTCGGACACATCCCCGCCCGTTGTCCTCTCCCGCATTTTCCGTATGGGTGACCTCCGCCACTCCAAACCCATGCAATGCCCTACCTTGCACGACCGTCGCAGACCTCATCCCTCTTTTAAGCCTTCCCTCTCGCCTCCGTCTTCACCTCGTCCTTCACGCCTCTTCTTATTAGACTTTTCCCGTTTCCACGAAAAGCTCTAATCTCCATTCCGATCCGAGTCATCTCTGCCTTTTTCCGCTTCAAGCCCGCGTGAAAATTGGTAAAAAGAAGAAATGCTGGGGCCATCCGTCTGCCCCTTGTCACCTCGCGGTCAACTACTTAATGAAAAATGGCCCCTTCCCCATCCACCACCCGACCTCCGCCGTATTGGCCGGGTTGGGCATTTCCTTCATCGCTGCCCTCGCATTTGTCATCGGTATCCTAAGGTTACAGCAGAATGTTTTTTCTGCGGTTAGTATCTCACCGTGGCGAATTCTCTTCTTGGCCGGACTGTTCGGCGGTGTATATGGTTGCACGAAACACATAGCAGGTGCACTTCATCATTTTTGACCTAATGTCCTCGGGATGTCGTGTTTAGAGGAGTCATAAAGGACGCTTGATTTCTGAAGGAGACTATCATTCTTCAAAGATTTATCTAAAAGTATGATCTATATATTTAAATATAATGATTCAGTTGTCTTTTTCTAAGAAGTATTTTAATGTTTGTAACTTTCTAGTAACAGAGTATTGTATTGTAGTTTTGCGAAAAAAAGATTCTCACTCTACACAGGGAACATACGTTCAATAGCTAAATCTGTATTTCATACATTTTACTGTGTTGGTTAAATAAAAGGTGATTTTAATGAAAGATTGCTGTCGATTATTATTTTTATAAAATGGTGCGATGAAAAGTTGTTGATTTTACCTCACTGTTTTGGGAGTGTGGCTGCAAAGCAACTGGGACAAATTTTCTAATCGATCTAATCGAAAGTGTCACAATAAATCGTCCCAAGACATGGGCAAAAATGTGTTGCAATTACCTCAGTATTTGATGCATATGGTATCTGCCTAAGAGAAAAGATTTTAGGATTCGTGTTCGGCAAGAAGAATACGATGCTGTCAGCACCCAAGTGGTTTCCTAGAATTTTATCTTACTTCTTTTCATTGTCTAAACCCAACTCCAGCCATGGGCTACTTACCAGAACGTCGCCTTTCCGTGTGTGTCCAGCCCTCTCTTAAAGTGGTCGGTAAATAATAAGCTGGATGCGGATGATGAGCAAATAATTAAGTCATTTATTATCCGAGAGGTGATTAAGTGAACTTGGCTCTAGCCCTCGTGCGCGCGGGAGAAGGCTGGAAGGAACACGGAATCGTGCGTCCCAGGATCCGTGCTCTGTCTCAAGAGTGAGTCAGCAGTTTAATTAGGGCAAAATAATTTGCTGAAGCGTTGTTTAATGGTCCCTCGGGTGTATTTCTTTGACGAGGCGGCCGGGGTTTTCCGTTTACTTTTGACTTTTATTTTATTTTTTTTAATGGCTCATCCCCGACCATTGGTGAGCAATAATTTCAGCGTGGCGTGATGGATTTTTTTTCAGTCAAAGGTGATACTTAATAGTCGATACTAACTAATAAAATTGGGAGTACCATTCAGCTGTGTCGTAGAGGGTGTTTATCTGAGAAATGCGTCAAGTCCTGCACATCTTCGATCTTTTAATCAAACCTATTGTAAAATGAAGAAAATGTGCAATGGAAGGCGAAGATTCTTGGTAAATTGACGATAGTTAATTCGCCAAATGTATGCGTGTGCAATTGCGGTGCATTTTCTCATTTGTCAAAGTTTGCGTTATTCCAAATCTATTTGGAGTAGTTTACCTCCAACTATGCTTCGTTTCCAAAATTCTGTTGAGAAAATGTTTCACGCTTCCTCATTTCGATATTTTTTCAATAAGTCGCATCCCACACTTGAATAAAATTCAGCACATCCTTCGAATCACGGAGAAATATTTCCAGCGTGCGAAGGGCGAACCGTTCAAAAATTCCTGCTCTCTTTCGTCCTTTATTATCATACCAATCTCCCTACCTGGCCCCTTCATCTACGATTTTGACCTCTCTCCTATCTCTGATATTAGTTTACCGTCGCATCGGAGGTTGCCCTTTCATCAAATGAATAAGATGTTGGTTTTTACACTTTCAGCCAGGGAGGTGGATCGTAGATTCACAGCGAGGAGCCGGAAAGACAGCATTTATTCCGCTCTGGTGTGAAATTTCAGTGCCACAGACTCGGGAGAGACGTCTTCATATTTTCATCGCATATTTAATGCGTTACTCAGTCTATTTCTGACGCTCATATCCCGAGATATCCTCGGCGGAGATTTACCTAAGATTTGCGAGTGCCTCTGATTCATGTTTTTATTATTAGAAACTTGTCCACCATCTTCCCCCGCGCTCTCTCCCTCCATCTTACTCCTCCCGCAGCCTTCTCGATTCCCTGGCCCTGCGTCTCTGCCTCCCTCCCCATGGTCTCCCACCCGTCCCGAACCGAAACTTCACCAGCCTCCCTCACCTCTTTCCCCGTTCCTCCGCTCCCCCCCCCACGCACCCCTTCACTCTTCCCAGTCCCTTTTTCATTTTACCGTCCTTCCTCACTCTGAGAAATTTATGTTTGAATGACTCCCATTAATTACTGGGAGCTGCCTCCCCCCCTCCCCACGCCGCAACTCCCTCTTCCCCTTTCCACCCCCCTCACAGCCTTCCCTGCAATCCTCCCGCCAACGTCAACCCATTTACAGTCACCCGGCCCCCTTCTCCTTACTTCTTCGAAAAACCTTCCCCATTATCTCCACGCCTCGACCTCCTCCCGCCCCCCACCCTCCCCGCATCCCTGCCTCCGATCCCCTCCCCCTCTTCTCCCCCGAAAATGCTCTTCTGTCTTAGCGTACCATTTCCCCTTCATTCCACTCCCGACTTCACCCTCCTCTTGCCCTTCCCAGTCTCCGGCACCGCCCCTTGCTATCGGTAGTTTTCTCAATTTATCCTCCCCTACTACTCCGCCACCCTCCCGCCCCCGACTCTACCCCCTTTCGCTACGCTCGCACCCCTTGCTCCTCCGATTCACCCCCCGTCCCTGCACCCTCCCGTACCCAACCGTTGATTATTAATCCCCATTTCATCCCCTTGCATCCCACTACCCTCCCACTCCTACCTTTCCTTCCGTCTTAGCAATATACAAACCGGTCTTTTAAAAAAAATTATATATATATAGACGGGGATAAAATTCCCAAGTTTTCCCATTTTTGTGGGGAGCGTGTCTCTTTATACCTCGTTGGTGTTCGACCTGTTCTCCGTCCCGTGTCATTACGCGGGCAGGGCGTGATACCGGCGAGATTGTGCCTTCAACGGTCCTGCGACGAGGGGTGAACGGCGGGAAGCTAGCTCCTCCCCGTCGGTCGCCTCATAGGGAGTTTTTTTTCCCGTAAACCCCCCTTCTTGCGAGGGTCTGAGGCACTCCGGAAGAATTGGCGGTGTCCCGGGAAACTTGTGGCGTAATGTGCCATTAACGGGAGGAAGAGGGAAGACCATTCCTACCCGCCTGATGAACAGCTAGTTCATCAGGATAATAAGAGTTGGCGCGGAAGAAAGAAAGACACAATTAGTGCTCTGTTTCAGGCTCGATTAGTTGCACTAAACACAGACTCATTTGAAGCACTCAATTCAAGTCGATTGTATTTTCATTCTCCTAACTGTGAATATAATACATAAATGGCTTTTATCATTAATGCAGTCTGGCATGCATGTGAGCTTGTACTTGAAGTACTTGAAGAGCTTAGTGCCTCCAAAAAAATTAGTAAGGGAAGTAAGTAATTGTCTCAGACATCGGGTAGAAAGAGTTGACTGCTTCTTATGATTTACTTTGAGCTTATTTCTGGCATATGAAGGGTAAATACGGCCTACTACAATGTTATGGAAATGAGACGTGAGAGTGCAGCAATATTTGTTTTAATGATGAATACTACTATTATTTTTATCATCTTTAATGTACCAATGAAAAATATTAGAAATTATTTTCCTCGTAATTCTATCATTTATTTGTAATCGTTGGTAACGAGAAGGTATTAGATTTTTACAATTCGTCGATAAAGCTATTTTATTTAATGTTAAAAGCACTTATAAAGTATTTTTAATTCAGTATCCTTGTTTTGCATAAAGTAATCATGAATGGAGGTAGTTTTTATTTTGCAGGCGAAATGAAAAATTTGGGCACAAATTCTTTCTTGTCAAACATTGGTTAATATTTTGTTCTGTGGATTGTATTAGAATCGAAAATCTTTCCTTTAACTGAAAAACTCAGTCTGCAAAATTTGACCGAATATATCCGCTTCCTTGTTTTCGTCCTCAGGAAGTTTTTACCCAGCAGCTTTCAGGTTTTTTGATAAATAAAAATAAACCCTTTCACCTATCATTTTCTCCATGTTCGCCGCCCCCATGCCTCACTTGCTTTTAATTTTCCGCGTCAGGGCCACAATAAACCAAAATGGCACCCCTTAACTCGCACCCGCAGTCGAGCAAACCCTCTCCTCTCGGATCATGCGCCCTTCCTCATCTTTCTTCCCCGTATCCTAACTCCCCCTTCGTCTCACGCCTTCATTTTGATTTTTTCCCTCTCCTCTCCCTCACCCCCAACCCACTGCTCTCCATGCTAAAATTCTCTCACTTTAGTTTATCTTCCATGCACTCATTTCCAATTATCCCCTTATCTGTCTCCAGTTTGCGTCCATTTGCTGATAAACCCGCAGAACAGCATGAGGGTCGATTCCATTGCAAGGAAGTGAATGATAAGTGTCCATGTATTGTTACCCCATGACTTTATTTGGAAATGAAATTTCGAAAGGTACTACCATATACCTGTGAATCGGGAACAATATCATCTGAAGCTAATTTAGAGGCGTTGGGAAAAGTTAAAGACATAAAACTTTTCTTTGTTGCCACTAAAGATCTTCTCCCATTTGTTATATGAAGTGATGGTTCATTCATATTTACAAGTAGGTCCCCCATGCGAGTCTGGTACTTCATATGAACGGTAGCAATTTGCATCATTTCAAGCCATTTTTGTATTTTAATCGTTGTTCACTTCCGTTCTGGAAAGCAAAAATCATTAGAGAGGAAAAGATAAATACACGTATTCTATTTTTGGGACCCCTTTTATCAAGGATTAGAAATGTGTCAGTCCCCATAATGGTAGATTGTATGGACAGATTTCTAAGGAGAAATTGGAATCAGAAAGAGATTTGCTTCGATCGTCATCAGAGAGTTTGATCTCTCAATCTTCTTGCAATGTCAAGAAATTACTCACGGCACGGTTTCATCTTGAAGTCCCATGCGCGTGTGAACTGAATCGTATACCTACGCAGGAGTCTTCATTTAGTGTGTTCCAGTCCTATCACCCTTCCTTCGCAGTTCATGCACTTAATTTTCTCTGAGAAAACCCTAGATGGCAAAATAAAAATTTAATAGGGCCTCTTAGGACTTTATTAATCTTTTCTCTCTTTACGGGTGTTCCAGATTTCGTTTCTCTGAATCTCGTTCTACTTTTTCTTTCCTTCAAACTCGTCCAATTTTCTAGGACAGTAGCATGAGATTGAAGGAATTGGGACGTTTTCTAATTACACCGAGGCTTTTGATTTAAAGGCACGAGCTTTTCCTGGCATTCCGTATTTTTCGCACGCAAATGCCGTAAGGGAAGTTTTCCATCTCATATCATACGGGCAAGAACATAAAACGTTTCATTTTTACGGTTGTGATAAAGATGGGGTTTCCTGGAGGTGAATGAATTTTAATGCTTCCAGTCGTAATTCTTACTTATAAAACGACGAAGTGAAATTTCCTTTTTTTTATCCATTTCTTTCGGTCATTATTGAAATATGAATAAAACTTAACTGTAAATATGTCCCTCGACGAACTTTTCATCCAACAAAGCGTGGATATATACACTTTTATGCTAGGAGTTGCTTATTTATCGTACGAGTTGAAATATACTATTCAAATTACGACTTAATATAGTTAATGGTTTATTCCGTTACAAATATGCTGACTTTCCTGGTATTTATTCTCCTACAAAAGATTTCAGCCTACACTATGGCAGCTAGAGTTGTGTAGGTAGGTTTTTTGCTTGAACCAGACACATTGCTGCAGCTCAAAAACGTAAAAATTAATTACAAATTACCAAAATTTTAGCATCGGTTGCCTTACTGCGACTTGAGAAGAAGTTAAAATGTTTTCATTGCCAGTTGAGCAAAGAAGGAAACAGGGTCCCAAGTATCTATCTATCCCTGCATTTTTTTGCTTTAATCTAAGGCCTTGTTTGCTCCGACAAGGAAATAAAGCGTTAAACGAAACTAATTTTAAAAGGGTTGATAGAGTAATTAAAAACATTCCCGCATTTTTATCGTTATTTATTACCAGCCATGAGGGGGGGAGTGGGGTTAGCGTCAGCCTCGTCCCGGCTAACGCCCTCCTCATTGGCCACCGCGTGCCCCATCTCCGGCCCCGGGAAGAGGCAGTCATCTCTCCCCGCACGGCACGTTCAAGCTCCTTAAAGAGTGCGGGTCGGATTATTACCCCTGCGCCCTGCAGTTATCCCCTGCCTCCTCGAGCATATCTCGTTTCTCATTACCTCTAGCCCCCCGGAAAATGCACGGTTAAGGGTAGAAAACAAGCCACTGGCGCTACCACGCTTGCTTCTTACCTCGCCTCTCGATCGCGCGCATACCTGCACCTCTTTAGCGCGGTCGGATCGCTTCCTCGGGGCCACCCACCGCCCGAAAGAACCCCGCCGGCATCCCCGTTCCTCCCTCTCCCCTCGCGTTACCCCCCCATTTCCTGGCCCCGTGCCCCTCCCACCACTGCCCCCACCGCCACACCCACCCTGGACCCATCCCCGTCACTCCCCCCGTCGCACCCTCCCCAGCGGCCAATAACTTTTAATCTTAAATACCCCATGGGCCACACAGCGTCTGTCTGTTTGCCACCCCTAACTCGGCCCCCTTCCCAAAAATACTCTTCTCTCCTTCCCCCATCGGCCCCCGCATTCCCTATTTCCTTATGCCCATCCGCTTCAACCTATTTTTTTCCCGCCAACCTCCCCCTGTTTGCCTTCTCCTCCTTCGGTCATAATTCTATCATGGCTATTTTCCCTTTTTCCATTTACCTGCAAACATCCGAGGGTTCCTCCCTCTGCTTTTTTAATTTCTATTCAGCCTCCCCCTTACCTATCTACCTGGCCGAATGTCTCCCCCATTCTTTCTACTTTTCCTCCTTCTTTCGCTCCATATAATCAGTGTTGTTATTCAATCCACATAAGGATATAGTTTGAATCCTCGTATCGAGTAGAAAGAACGCCCGCGGTATTGTAATATGGTAGAGAACAGCCGTCATTAGACCCGAGAGTTATAAATTCTATACACTACTCTGCATGTCCTTGACCGAATGTCGGTTTCATTATTTTGCGGAAACTAGTTCTTGGAATTTTCGTGAGCTCAGAAGTAAACGAAGCTGATCTTTTTATTTTCTCATAATACCTACCAAGTATATACATATTAACGACTCCGGTTTTTTCTTTTAAACCGACTTTAATTACCTACGAATCACATCCTTTTTTATCAATTATCTGTCTATGCTGTGAAATTTGTGCATCAACAGTGATCACTATCCATATAAATACCTTGTGTAAAACCATTTAATGTATCATATTCTTGTTAATCTCAAACATTTTTAAAGCCTTACATGGTAATTTAGGTTTATCTCCACTCGATTTGGCTTGAAGGGACGATAGAATAGAACTTTTATATGATAAAATGAATCAAGAACACCGGTAGGTCGTAACATACGTTGAAATAACTCAAGAGTATATGGCGGAGAGGCATAAAATGGAAAGAAAAATCTTAAACTTTTACAGCTGGTGATGTAATTACCCCTATAACTCTTTTGAGAATGCCGGTGCAACTCAGTGTGCATGACGCCCATATAATGTTGTTTTTCATTTTCGATATAAAGACAAAATTTTCAATTTTTTATTCGTGACGATAATGCTTTGCATATCACCATGTCCTTTCTGCAACCTTACAAAAAGCAAAGCTGTCATAATTTCTCAGAATCCGTTGAAAATACACTTTTCAAAAATATTTGTCTCGTTGCCTTTATCACATTCTATTCACATCATTCCATGCTTATTATTTTTTCCATATAGCCGTGTCTTCTCCTGGCCTTTAATTTCACGAACGACCCATTTTCTTGTTCGCCAGTTTGCTCTCCATTTTTTGAGTTATTCATTGCTTATGTAATCATTTCTTCCATACTGACTTCTGCTATTTTGTTCTCCTATGATTTGAGCTCATTCCGCCGGAAACACTGTATCGTGTATCTTGGCACGCATGACTATTGCCATTGGTTAAAATTATTTAAAAATTAAAGACTAAGTACTGATATAGTCCATGTTCATGATGCTTGTTTGAATTTCCGATCGAGATAATCGAATATATCATACCGAACCGGTATTTCACTATGCCTGTGCTGTAGTTTTTGCAGTAGATCCTCAAAGCAAATACCGCATCTGTATCATTTATAGTGGCTATACTATATACGCGTAGCTTTGTAATGCCTTCCAGCCATAGTCTTGGAAGCTCGTGGATCGCGTTATGTCGCGCCCTTCTGGTGCCCTCCTCCCAAGTTTCTTTGCGATCTTTTATGACTTCTGTCCCATCCGTTTTTGATCTCTTCCTGTCCCATACCTCCCTGGCCTTTCTCCATCCTTCACCCATTATCTCTCTTGCCCCCCTTTTATTGCGTACTTCATCTTTCCTCCTTTTACTGCACACATCGACCATTTTTTATTCCGTGTCCCCCTCCACTCCTCACCGCCACGAAAAACTCCCTCCTATATTCCTGTTTGACTTCCACGCCCCCTAACTCACCCTGTCCGTCCTGACGACGAAACACTGGATGGGAAACCGCTCCAAACCCACCCACCCACGTCTCATTCCCCACCTCTCCACCTACTACCTCCCCAATTCTCTCCTTTTCTCGTTTCTCCACCTATCGTGCCCCCTCCCCCCCCCCCCCGCGAATGACCTCCTTACCCCCTCCACAAACTTTCCTCTCCCTTCCTTGCTTTTCTTCAACTTTCCTCCCCAATTTTTATCGCCATTTGCCGTCATACTTTTCCAACTTTTCTTTTATATCCCCCTCCCTCGCCTCCTTCCTCATTCCTTGCCCTCTGTCTCTCTCTTCCCCTCTTTCTTGTTCAACTCTTCCATCTCCCCCTCACCTTGTCGTAAAAAAACAATTTGGGCTTGTTTTGATTATTTTCCTGTCATCCCCTCCCCCTCTCCTTAGTATCCCTCTCTCTCCTCTTTCCCCTTACACCAGTTCCTTCCGATATTTTGGTCCTTCAACTCTTATCCTTCGTCCATTTTCATCCTTTCCGCTATCTCCTATCTACCCGCCTCCCTCCCTATCTTTTCCCATCCCATTCGTGCCGAACTCTCTGTCGCCCCAGAGCGGAAGCTTCGGCCTGTCCTCTCGAGAGAATATCGCGCCCTCAAGGCTTCCTGTGTTCACTCCCAAAGGCGCCCTCCCATCCGTCTCCCTCTCACTTCCACTCTAGGGCCCAACTCCTTCCTCCCGGCGTCCCCTGTCGATCTTCTGTCCTCCTTCCCGCACCCTCCTCCCGTCCGCATAGTTTACTGGTGCCCTCCTCTCTCACCAGCCAGCTCCCCTTACCTCTCCTCTCTTCCCCACTCCCCCGTAAGTCAACCAAATGTCATCCACCATGCCATGGCACCCGGCTTTAGCCACTTGATCTCTCTCCTCTCTCCCCTCTCCCATCGTGCTCTTCTTCTGCGTCCCTCTCGGCCCTTTGGTGGTAATATCATCCCCTCCTCCTCCTGCCCTTCACTTATCACCAACGAATAGCTATGCGAATGCTATAAATTGTGAGAGAATGCCACTCTTCCTTTAGTTATCAAATAGCAACTAAATAAATTTTGACCGAAAATAAATAATATGATAACGTTGAAATGGGCCAGAATTTCAAGTCTTCATGATAATTATTGGTCGTCGAATATACTACCCACGCAGGAAAGCATGCTTCGAAGCTAGTATTTGTTCACATCTTCATTTTATCTAGTTAGCCAAATATTTTGCAATAGTAGAGAACATATCCTCCTAATTGGAAATATATTGATACCCGAGAGGATAAAATATTGTCTTAATAACAGTATGCGAATTTTGTAGTTACTATAAATATATTATATTATACAGGTTTATATGTGGATCTTACCCTGAGAGTTTTAAGACCGAAATCTATTTATGTATATCTAAAAAAGATTCGTTTAAATATTATGTGTCGTAATACTAAGGCATAAGTAACTAAGGCTTTTCATGGACAAGGATAGCCGTAGCTCTAATGCAAAAAATGTATAATGTGTTGAATTAAATTTTTTAGATCAATCATTGATATTTAGGGAATTTTAAAGCGTATAAAAGGCCCTTATTATAGCAGGTGGAATGCATAAAATTTTATGGAGAAGATCAATACTACAGACAAGTAATCTGCGAGAAATACCACAGTGGCACACTGCATATGTGCTCATGGGTCTAATTGAGCATGCATTTGTATGTTAATCTAAGGCTTTCTATGGCTAGTATTAAGCTCCTGTTGACCAGAATCAGGAATTGAATATATACTACCTTGATCAAAAAGTTCCCGGAATAACCACCGTGTGGCGCTCCCATCGTTCCGATTTGAGTTCTGTTTTTTTGTTAAATTGGTACATCTGTTGTTGATATTCCCTTTAAATCTTAGTGTCATAACTTGACATTTGCAAAAGTTACGTAGCCAAGAGTACATCTATCTCTGTGTGTGTTGGCGATTTTTTACAATTGCAGAAATGGATTTAAATTTGCAACAACGAACCTGTATTAAATTTTGCGTAAAAAACGGATTTAGTGGCGCACGGACGTTGGAAATGTTGGAAAAGTGTTTCGGCAACGATTCTCTAAAAAAAACGGTCGTTTACCAGTGGCACGAGCGGTTCAGAAGTGGTCGTGAGTCAATCGAAGATGATGAACGCAGTGGCAGACCATCGACATCGAAAGTCGGTGAAAAAATTGATAAAGTAAAAGAAATGTTGGTCAATAACCGCAAATTAACCATCAGAGAAATAGCGGAGGACTTGAACATTGCCTATGGATCCGCCCAAGACATTGTGGTTAATGATTTGGGTTTCCGTCGTGTAGCAGAAAAGTTGGTGCCAAAAGACCTCAATTTCATGCAAAAAAGAGACCGTGTTGACGTCGCAAAAGACATGATTTGCGAGGCTGAATCCGATCCCACATTCATCAAAAGGATCATTACTGGAGACGAGACGTGGGTTTATGAGTACGACACGCAATCCAGACATCAGGCAAGTGAATGGCGTTCACCAAATGAGCCGAGACCAAAAAAACCACGTCGTTTTCAGTCAAAAAAGAAGGCAATGCTGACGGTTTTCATGTATTACAACGGTGTAGTGCATCATGAATTTTTGCCAGACAGTAAACAAAGAGTATTATTTGGGCGTTATGAGACGTTTGCGTGAAGCAATTCGCCGAAAGAGACCAGAAATGTGGGCAGAAAACTCGTGGATTTTGCACCATGATAACGCACCGTCGCACAGTGCTATCATTATTCGTAATTTTTTGACGAAAAATGCAACAAATACCATCCAACAGCCACCGAATTCACCTGATTTGGCTCCCTGTGACTTCTTTCTGTTCAATCGAGTTAAAAAACCATTACGGGGAACGCGTTTTAGCAGCCGAGAGGAAGTAATGGAAAAATCGCAGGAAGCACTGATGGACATACCGAAAACCGAATATAAAAAATGTTTCGAGGATTGGATCAAGCGCTGGCATAAGTGTGTTGCAGTCGATGGGGATTACTTTGAAGGGGACAATATAGATTTAGATGAATAAACTTGTATTTTTAATTTTCTGAATAAATTCCGGGAAATTTTTGATCAAGGTAGTATATATATATATATATATATATATATATATATATATATATATATAGGTACCGATTTCTCCTTTTTTGTTACTTAGCTTGCAGTCTTCCATTCATGATTAAATTCCTTCTTACAATCACTCCGATCAGTCTTTTTCCTCCACAATCTGAGTTCTCATAACAAGACATTCTTTGCTCAACTTCCTTCAATTCTTATCTTTTGAAGCGGTCCCTTTTTTCCGGTAGCCCAATTTGTCCACGTGCTTAGTAATTAATTATTTCATTTTCTTGCGTAGATGTCAGCAAAAAACGATTATTTAACACGAAACAACGTCTCAAATATGATGTTGTGAATGTTTATGGGCGCAAGATTCTGCGAAAAAGATAAGGTTTAGCGAGGAAAATATTTTGCATGATTTATAGGTCAGATGTAAAATTATGACACATGGGAGAGCACATGACTGGTAGAAATAAGGAAATAATGCCCTAGTGCGTAAAAGACTTAGAGATTCGTTTGAGAAATATCTGCGCTCGTTAAAATATGATTGATGAGGAGTTAGAAGCAAGGTTTTTATC
Organism: Hetaerina americana; assembly: GCF_022747635.1. Classification (NCBI taxonomy): domain Eukaryota; kingdom Metazoa; phylum Arthropoda; class Insecta; order Odonata; family Calopterygidae; genus Hetaerina; species Hetaerina americana. Next base: position 41,921,706 of record NW_027287095.1, read on the forward strand.
TTGTTCTCAAGGCTATATTGCTTATTTTTTCAAGATTCTGCGTTCCGTCTTATTTAATAAGGTGAGCAACAGCCATGCTAACAGTAGTGAGAACTTGCCTTTTAAATTAGAGGGTGAGGTCTTGACGTACGCTCCTTTAACGATGCGTGGCAAACATATCTTTTCTTTATTTACGGTCCACACTAGAGCTAATGGGGCGTGAGAATTGAAAATATTCGTGCCAAAGCTGTCAAGGATATTTTGCCATGTTTTAAGGACTTGAGTCGAACCGATTTTTTTATGGGGCCCATACGCAAATAGGAGGTAAATACTATTGAAAGTATATATTATTTATTTAGTAATAATCTGAAAACAACCTTGTTTTGGCTTTATACTTATATATACTAACATAAAAAATGAAAAACTGATGTATTATATTTATGTAACAAAATTTCAGCTATTATCATCGTTTCAAGAAACCTTGCAGAGCCCTTGAGCGAGGACTTTGAATTATTTATTCTCTTTCGCGCTAAAACTATGAATGAATTTGAAATACTCATATGAAATCCCGAAATTGTACCTTTCTTTTTGCATGATGAACGTACGAGTATTAAGCGGACGAGGTCACGTACAGGAAATGGCTTTGGCACACATGTTTTGATTAAATCTAATCCATGACTCTGATCTAGTCTCAAGACCTAAAGACTTGCCATCTTATGTATCCATGGTTGCATTGTCAATTTAATTGATATTTTTTTATTTTGATTTTGAACCAGAATTAAGTAAGGGGAAAAAGTATTAGATTGGAATTCGATTGTTAAGAAAGCTTTAGATTTCTTTTGTTGGTGAATTGAAGATAGCAGCCGATTAATTGTTTATAAATATGTTAAATCCTTACCAATAATAAAAACTATTTCCTTGACCAAGGAATCATCAGGCTCGATTTCATTAGGTGTAAAATTAACAAAAAACAGTTGGGAACTATGTACTGAATGAAATAATTTCCTATTAATGCTATTAATGTTAATGCGTGACTTTGAAATGTGACTACCTTTGGTGTTTCTCGCATTTGGCTTTCATTGAATGAATCGGTAAATTTAAAGGGTGTTAGTTTGCCATGGTGTTCAGTGTACCATATGACATCCGATTGTGCTCTAGTCACGGAACAGTGAAGTCAACTTCAAGCGATCGGCGAGCATAACGAATGTGCGTAGTCATAGTCCCGATTTCAAAAAGCCCGTCTCATTTTCAGAGATGCAGGATAAGGTATGCAAACAGTTGGCTTGCGCAAGAGATACATCGGGTTTTAATTAATAATACAAGCTGTAGTGAGTCTCCTGTGATGCATACCGACGCTAATGAGTGTCTTGCTATGTTTTAAATTCGTCAGTGATGCCGTAGAGATCACTAATTTTCGTTCATTAATTAACACGTAACGTTGTATCCTTAGAGCTTAGTAATGAGATTCAGTTTGCCAAGCGTGCCAGCATGTCCCTGAGAGCTGCTGGGTGTGGTAATAAAATTTTACTATAGCATAAATTTTAACAGTGCATAATCATGCCACCATTGTACAAAGTTCTGCTGTAATTTGAAATTCCGAAATGTAAATCGACAAAGTTCCCGAGATGGGAGTCACCGCCCCACCTGTTCATCCATTCCGAACGGAAGTGACGATCGCCGTTTTTTATCTGAGAGAAACAAGGGTGGGTGTTGTTCGGTCGTTCGTCCGTGGGCATGTGCCCACGTAAAACACGACTGAATGTACTACCTTCTTGGCTCATCCAATGTACCTGCCTGATTACCATGGAGCGCGTATTGTGAACGCTCGATTCCGTGAATCAACTTTAGTAGTCTTTTCATCTCATCTACACTCCCAGAGGAGTCTCATGGATAAAACTTGGCAACATGAGTCCCGTCCTGTTCCCTACATCACACGACTTTTGAATTATTCGGAGATTTAAAATTACATTAATTTGCTCAGTACGATTGGACCGTCTTCACTATAGTTTGCTTCTTTTGGAGTTAAACGTATTATACCCTAGTGTTACTTTGATGTTTAATCGAGCCCAGCTAACCTGAAATATGGCATCTTTCTCCTTTTACAGTTTACATGGTTGTAATATATATATATATATATATATATATATATATATATATATATATATATATATATATATATATGTATATATATATATATATATATATATATATATATATATATATATATGTATATATATATATATATATATATATATATCACAAACACATTAATCAACCCGAATCAGTTCACACAGTACTAAGTCCGACGGCGTGTGAAATTTGCACATCAGGGTAGGGGAGCCAGTTCCTTTCTGTGTGCCGGTTATGGTTCCCCTGGATGATCTGGTACCCGAAAAAACACATAGCCTGGGTGGAGTTGCAGATGCTCAGAGACTTGCCCGGGAATCGAACCCGGGACCCTCCGTTCAGTAGTCCAATGCTCTACCCCCTGAACTACCGCGACCCACATACATAGTCATATGTATATATTAATATATATATATATATACATCGATATTTCGCCCGAAGACGTTTATCTATCTAAAACACATAGCCTGGGTGGAGTTGCAGATGCTCAGAGACTTGCCCGGGAATCGAACCCGGGACCCTCCGTTCAGTAGTCCAATGCTCTACCCCCTGAACTACCGCGACCCACATACATAGTCATATGTATATATTAATATATATATATATATATATATATATATATATATATATATATATATATATATATATATATATATATATATATATATACATACATCGATATTTCGCCCGAAGACGTTTATCTATCTCTAAGCAATCGCAAATAATAGTTATTGAGAGGCTTATGAGGGGTATTTTATATATTAGTCTTAAACTTGACGGGGAGTCTGAAGTTTAATTAAATTTTCCTTCTTTTTTACTTCCCTATAATTTATTCTTTGAACTACGCCATTTAACTAAAGCAATTAAAGCATCCATCTTTACATCATCGGAATTTCAGCTGAAATACGTGAATACCCCTTCAATTCCCGTGTCTCGAACTCAAAGCGGTCGTTTAGTTGAGCCTAACTTCTGCATCTTGAAGCTTTTTGAGGTATTAATCCTTCGTCAGGTGTCGGTGAACTCTGACGGTCGGTATGAAACTAATCGCATGCACCAAGTCCCAGCATCAGTTTGCTAAAAGTATGATGAGTTTTGGAATTTACCGATTTCCCCTCAATGAAAGCTGTCCGATTCCTCGTGCTTCATTCGCCATATCATGTCTCCACCTCTCTTATTCACGTCTTCCTCTCAGGTCGAGGGGCTTCCTATCTTCCATCCCCCCTTGCCTCCCATCACTCTCCCTTCAACTCCAGATCCCCGGACGGAAACGGCGGCGAAGGAATACCCCTCCGCGAATCTCGCCCACACGACCCCACCCCCAAGTCCCCGTCTGCATTTCTCCCCACCAACGCCGCACCCAGTCTCCCATCCCTCCCCCCTCCCCTTGGCCTTGATCGCTGAATGCCCTCCAATCAGAGCCCTCCCCTCTCACCGTCCCCCTCGCGTCAAAAACTGCTCATCACCCTCGCTTTTCAAAGCCTCCCAACCCCGTCCATTCCCCCGAACCCCCTGCAGAGCATCTCCCTCCCTTCATCCCACCCCCATCCCGTTAGATGTCACTCAATTCCATACCCCCTAAATCCTCCCCCCTCTTCCTACCCTCACGTCCGCCCTGCCGTCATTCCCCGTTCCCTTGCAAATCCTCTTCTCAATCGAGGGACGTCCAACGTTCGCCAGGCGATCCATGGCTTCGTATGGGACATAGTGTATGAGCTCATGGGTCGTGGCCGCCTCTTTAATTCACTTTACTTCCATCTCGTTGCCGTTCAGATAAGATTTCATCGTTCCAACTTAAATTATTATTTTTTTAAAGTTCTATTTGCTCTTTAGCTTAGAGTTTATCTTTTAATTTTGCTTGTTTTAACTTTGAATGAATGTGAAAATATTTTTTGGTTCATAGAAAATATGAACGGTCGCATTTCCTGTTAACTTCATCTCAGAAAATCGAAAGATCTCTAAAAATATTTTCGGAAAATGGCTGCTAAGGAAGTTTTGTATACATATTCTGTAGTTAGTTACCTACTACTCCATTTTTTGAACATTTTTCTTATTCCCTGCTCCTAGACGATCTGAATCAATTAATAAAATTTTAAAAGATTCTTACGGAGCTACTTATTATTTTTGGAAATTCTGACTTCCATCCATAGTTAATTAGCAGACTTTGACTTAAGTATATTTTGTGTCTTTTGAGTAATGCATTTTAACGGATATGACTTTAGTATATACCCAACTATTAGAAATTTTACTCAAAAAATCATGTTTACGGAAGATATCTTCAATATTTTATGTAAATTTTTAGAATTGGAGGATGGTGTATAGAATATGGCTCATTTTATGGACATTTTTAATTATCCCGCGTTCAAATATAAATTGTTCTCATATGGAAGCGTTTTTGTTATAAATCTTACTAATTCATGTGACTTTTAGCATTTTGATAATGTTCTACTTAAAGAAACTGGTATTATTCGCTGATATAACGGCTGTGCAGCTTGAGCTGGAAATATGTGCCTCCATTAAAATGTGTGCGCTCATTCCCATGTCATCGTTACCAACCTCTCAGGAACGGAGATTTCCATGAATCCGTTATTTTTTCCGTTCGAACGTTTTGCGTTTGTCCAACGGAAATTGACGCTCAGCCAGAATGTCAATGGAGACCGCTATCATTTCCATTTTTTATTCCATCTGCAAAAACGCAATCGGTCATGTGTTAAATGAATCAGGAATAGGTGTGATTGCATGCAGTCCAAAATAAAAAGATCCGCTGTGCCTTTATTTCGCGGAGCGCTGGTTCCTCTCCGAGTCGCCTGTCGTTTATTTTTGTGCAGGCATTCATTTCAGGGCTTTGAGTTTAAAATAATTATGGAGACTTCCGCAGGGGCATTTGTTTGTGCATTAACTCCGTAGCCAAACCAAAACGGTCTTCATAAATATTAAGCCTGTGGCGTAGTTATTCGAGTATTTAGAATAAGTACAGAATTAATATTAATGATTGTTATTATATCAAGTATGAATCCAAACGAATTCGTATATAGTATACCAAATCTCATTCATTATTCCCTCATGGTTATCAACCATTAATCATCACGCATATAAAACTAAATATAGTAAAGCATATATAAAATTCAAGTCACTCCAAAAATTAGCTTTTTTTACATAATATTTACGAATTTTTTCATCGTTAATATACTTAGCGTTGTCCATCCCTAGAAGTCCATCTAAATACTGTATGTTATTCGATATCCTCGACGTTTCCACCCAAAATATTAAGAGATGGAAATGTAGATATGGTAGACTGATTTGAGCGGACTCCTATGCCCTGTTCTTTTGAATTCCAGTGCGGAAATTTTAAACTCACCTCCGCAAGAGTACGCGACTCGATTGAAATCTCCGCAAGGGTCCACTCAAATGGGTGCAGTTCTTAAGAAAATACAAGAAGTCACACTATGTCAAGGAAATGTCTCCAAGCCCTTTAAACGGCCGAAAGTTTTGACGTGACGGAACTTTCATTTATACTTGATACGAGACATTTTTTATGGAAACAAACCTCCCCCTAACCCTGAGATTAATTGAATCTGCCGACCGCTTTGTTGAAACCGTCCTCCCATCTAGGACAATGAATTTCATTCTCCGAGACCTCTCCCGAAATAATTGGTTTTTGTGTGATGAGTGGGGGACAGGCTGAAGACACCCATGGGGCCGGCCTTGCTCATTCTCTCTCTCTCGGCCTCTCCGTCTTCCGCTCTTTCTCCCTCTCTCTCTCTCTATCTCTCTCCCTCTCCGTTGGAGACCAGGATCCCCGTGGAGCATCATGGGAGTTAAGACGTAAACGTCACTAGCAGAAGATTCCCAGTTTTACTTCCTCCTCTGTTTTCTTAGACCCTTTCGACTCTCCTCCTTTCGCGCTCTCCTTCTGACCGTACCTCCTCTTCTCTCCCGTGTCGTCCCAAGGTTGTTTCCTCGAAGGCAATCTCTTAATACTCGTCCAGGTTGCCCATGCTATCATAATTCAACTCACGGAAATTATCGCACACCTATTGCAAATAATGTACGAAGGAGGAACTGCGGAAGTTTCTTCTAGAATAATTATTCAGGCTCACAAATGGAGTGTACGACAACGTTGCGTTTCAATAGTGCAAAAATAACTCGAGTGAGCGTTTTGTAGCAGTAGTAGGTGTTATATTATGGTGAGTCATATGAGCTTCTCATCTCGAATCAAAAAGCACGGAAGGGGGACTTTTACTTAGGCGAAAATTGTATTGTGCTCACATTGCAATACTCGACGTACGTAAACGTTAGAAGCCCGCTTCTGCAAAAAAATATTCTGTCAATAAACATTGGCTTCGGTAATTCAGTTTCATTTGTAAGCTCCTAAATTTTTCGTTATTTCGTTAATAAATTTCTTGACTTTTCCATGTCACCGCGTCCCTACGAAAAGTTGTAAAAGAACGATTTCTTTTCACATAGCATTAACTCTCATGGTTGATATTCTTGTGATATGTTTCTGGATGCATATTAGGCGTAACCCATTTACTTACAAGCTAGAGCATGGAAAATGTTTATTATCTACTAAGTGATACGTTTGAATTGAAATATGTCTACTCCGATTGGTCCTGTGATGTGGTTGTGTCAAGCGAATTTCGTTCGAAGCAATTTGTGGCTGAAATTGAGGACCTCAACTCAAGTTGCGCTTCATTAATTCTCTTCGTTCGTCTTTCTCCGGTTCATCCCTTGTGCCTTTCCACCCTCCCGACATTCCGCTCCACTGTTGGTTATACTCCCACTCTCGCTCTTTCCCGCACTTCCTCCCTCCACACGCGTTATGCTCCCTCCACCCGACCCGGGCCGGACGAATTGAAGCGAGGTGTCCGTGTATTCCGCCCTCACGCCCCTACATCCAACTCACAAGCCCTCAAGACATTCCCCTCCCCGAGCCTCCTAGCCCCTTTGCCCTTCTCTTTCGCCTCCCCTACCCCCTCGGCGTCTCAGCGCTCGCCTCGGATGGCGTTGTCATGGGCCCTTTCTCGGACCGGTCTCTCGATCCTTGCCCTCCAGCCCCCACTCCAAACGCGCCTCTCCTCTCCGCAATTTCCCAGAACCCTGTCCCTCCCACCCCTGGCTGCGCCACCCCTTTCTATATAGCTCTTCCCTACCCTTCCTTCTCTGGTGGCTTCCATGCCATGCTCGCAGACCCTATTCTCTAGCTACGTACGACCAACCTCTGCGCTCCGAAACGCGGCAGCAATTCAAGACAAGAGAAAGCTGCAATCGTGATCTCACAAGATGATGAAAGCTTGGTTATTTGGACCAGAAGCGTTGCCATGGAACCTTACGCCTCCAGAAAGAAATCTGCGGTCGAAATTTCAAAATAAATTGAAGAGAAAAAAGTCATTACACTTCAAGGCACATAATGCGTAATTAATACGTTTGCTATGGAGAACGCTTTAATTTCTTTGGTTTAATAAATAATTATATAATTGCATTGATCATTCTCGAAATTGGACTCATTTGAATTGCTTTTCATCTCATCCATGGAATTAAATGTTAACTTGTTTGTTAATGTTTTGGCCGCCATGATTTTGTAATAAATATAGCTATTTAGAAGTGAAGCCCTGGGGTGGACCTTTTTTTTTTGGTAGGCAGAACCATGATGAAGGAATTTGTACATGAACGCACTAAAATGTAGAAGCTTTCTTGCATACTAACTAATTTAGATCTTTCCCTCAGAATTATTATTTATATTTCAAGCTCCTTTCCCGTATTCCAATATAATGATTTACAGGTATGTCTTATGGTTTTACTTACAAGGTTTACTACCATTAACGATTTTTGTATTAATTTCAGCTATTTTCAGTCGAGGTTTCTCAATTACTTGGTGACTTAATTGAACTAGATAAAATGGGACAGGATGTTGGACTGGTTTTGCAAATTACGTAATTATGGCTTTGGGAATGAACGTGTGAGGCTTCATCTGTGACAGTTTGAAGTTTGAAACGCGCTCTCCCTTTAGAACTGCCGCAGTCCCTCTGATCTTGCTCCCTTACAACTCCCCCCTCCCTCTTCATCCTCTCCTCCATTCCATCATCTCCTTATGCCCCCCCTTCTTCCTATCCCTTTCCCCACGCCCCCACTTAGCCCCTGCAGCAATTCCCTCATCCAAAACTCATCCAAGTTCTTACATCTGCGACCCATTCCAAGGTCCCCTCATTTATAAAACACGTTTCCCTGCCCCGTGCGGGTCGCCGTCGGTCCGAATCCTTCGCTCTTCCTCCCCTCGTCCACACCCGTTCGAATTCATCTCTCAAATGGTCCACACTTTTCCTTCTCTCTCTCTCTCTTTACCCAGCTCTTTTGCTCTCACCCCGTTCTTCGTTGTATTACTCCCGTTCCCCGCGATACCGTGGTAGCATGGTCTTGAAGACGCCCATTTTTTTCTTCCCCTCGCATTCGTAATGCAAGGAGGCAGCATGTGTCGCGGGTCGGTCGTGAATGTTTAAGCGGAGTGACATTCTGCGTGCGAGAATTGATGCCCGGCTTTTTATTGCATCCAACTCCCTTCTCCACGCTTTCGGCCATCTTTATTTCCCTCACCTCCTCTATCCTACTTCCTCTTCTCTTCCCGGTGGAAGGGGGTGGTAGGATGCGGTTGGCCGATTGGTATAAAATATTCGTGTCGCAGTTTGTTTCGTTTTATTCCCCTTCCTTTACTTATTCTTGGAGACCCCAATTTGGCAAATGGTTTGCGTCAGTTCCTTAGGCGGTTTCTCGGATCGTTGGAATATACATGCGATGCGGATGTTCATCACCTGACGTTGTGGCATTTTCCTTTACTTGTTGACTTGAGAAAATGTTACCGAAAAGTGACAATTTTTCCTGTAAATATAGTAAATATAACATATAAATGGGCAATAATTCCTTCAAAAGTCTCATATGGCAATTTATTATTATTTCAGTGTAATAGATAGGCCATAAATAGCATAGAACTTAAACCGTGCTGATCATAGAATTCAAACTTGAGATATCATTAGAATCACGGGATGTTAACAGATTTATTACCTTCCGGAAAAATTCTTTGTAAGGCTCTAACACCTTATTCGATATTATCCAGATTACTGAAGCGGACTTTACATTCTGAATTTGATCTCAATGGTCTGAAACTGCACAGTGAAGTAATCTTGAAGAAATTTATTCACCCCATGAATGAGGTACGAGGACGCGAAAGGTAGGGTCTTGAGGTGGGTTTCAGGAACCCTTTGACTCATTCTTTATTCCTGAGGATTTCGTGATACGATCATGACCGTCTTAGTTTTCGTGTGTTGGAACAAGTTTGCATACCCGAATCTCGAGCGGTTGGAGACATGAGACTCCGCGTCACTTTCTTAGTCAAGAGTGGACATCATCTGGGACTCTGCGTCCTGGTCTTTTTGCGAAAGGTTATATCGCGCCTCCTCGGAACTCGTGTCGCAGCGAAGTGGACCAGAGGAATCGGAGGCACGGTGTCGCATTCCACTCGGATGTGCGTTAATCATTCATTCGGCCGGAACTCAGGGGTTAAAAAAAAATAAAAAGTCCCCCTGCGCTAACTTTCTCTCCACACGCTCCAAGGGCATCCCTTTCCCCTTCGTCATCCCTTACACACTCTCCGCATTTCATTCCCTCAACCCCGTTCCCCTGCAACCCTGCTGTCTTTCACCGAAACGGCTGCGCCTCGTTCCGCCCTCCGCCGAGAGCCCTTTCCTTCCTCGATCACTACCCCCCTCTCCTCGTCTTTCACATACTTCCCCCGTCCCATTCACCTGCAATCCGAAATTTCGGGAAGAGGGTCGTATTTCCACTCAATCTGTGGATGACGTCAGGGAAATAAAATGTCCACTCGTGCCGACGATAGCAGAAGAGAGTTCCCCCGCTGTAGCCGGGCGAGGACTAGGGTGTGTCCTTACGGGTGGGTCACGGGAATGCTCCGCGAGGCAACTGCCTATCCTCTCTTGTGTTTGTCCTCCTGTTTCGCTGCTCCAGACAACGGGAAGGTCCTTTTTTCCAAGATTTTCGTCCAAGCAGGAATAATTGCCTTTATCTAGGCTAGAATACTCATCTTTCATCGGCACATTTATTTTAATGATAGGAGTAACGTGTAGCATATGCACCGAAAACAGTAGTTCTATATATAATAATTCACGATGAAATTAAATTAGAAACTTTGTCAATTTCATATTCATTTGTCAACTTTTATTTAAAAGGATATGCGATAAATTTACAGAATGTATTGTTTTTATTGAATTTATTTTATATAAAGGTGCTTCTCAATATTGCAATTAGTTCTCCAAAAGGATTGATAATATATATGTAATTGATGAAGTTTATTAAGTCTTGTAATATGTAGTTTTGCACTGTAGAATATGACTGCACTAAATTTCTTAGACCCATCATCCATTGTTACCATTCACGATTGAAGCAAAACTTTTGTGCCACGACTAGCACATGTCCAAGAAAAGTATCTAACGTGAGTAATTGAAAATCATCATGTATGCTCTACTGGCATTTGAGCATTGGCCGAAAGACAATCTAGCTTGAAAAGGTCGCTGGGAAATTAAAGTAGGGCTATTGATTATAAATACACATCTGGGACTGAACGTTTTGTTGCTAACTCATCACATTTCTTGTTGAAAGTCACCGAGGTTCTAAATGAAACTGGGTTTTCCGAGCAAAATATAGTGCTCCGATTTCCGTGATTTTAGAACTTTCGGAGATTTTCAATAACATTTCCGAAATATAAAATAAATTACATGATTCATCCAGGTAATGCCCTTCTTTTCGCTTTGGACGAAGCAATTGGCATTTCTACTTTGCGAGCGAATTTTAAAGTATACTTTATTATTCTCGTGGTATTAGCGAATCGATCCCAAGAGGTAATCACCTAAACGCCCTAGCTCACCGCTCGAGGAGATAGGGAGCATGAGACCTCTCCCTTTGCTCGCTGGGTCGGGAAACCTAGTTTGACCTTCTAACACATTCACGAGATCCTCTACTTTTATGTTCAGCGGCGTCGTTCCGTGTCCGTGGTCTGTGGAGGCGTATTTCGCGACCGGCGGATTTCAGTAATATTTTATCAGGGGCAGAGTGCTCGATCGGACTCCCTGGTACCAGCTTGTAAGTAGCTCTCATCTCTCGGCGCCCATTATGTTTATGCCTTCTTTTACCCAAGATGAATTTTTGAGTTCATTTTTCCCTTGCGTTAAAGGATATTGGGAATGAATTTTAGGCCTGAAGAGTTACGACTTCCAATTGCTATAAGATTACACGCCTGGTATTATTAATGTTATTTTCATAAGTGAATGATAACAATACTATAAATAAGTTAAAATCAATAGAGTTTAAGTAACTATAATGGTTTTATGACCCCGCTTATATGCCCTTATAAATTATGTTTATGACTTATTTTTTAATTCAGGTTAAAATATTTATCCATGAAGTTTGGCTGGTCTCAATCCTATTTGCAGCAATAGCCATATACTAATGAGAGAATAAGGCATTTGGTGTGGATAACCGTAAATGATATATGCAGTACTCATCATACTTATTTCAATCCGAAGTTCGTTCGACGACCTTTTAACTACCTTACTCCTTTGGTGAGTGTGCACGTCTATCATCCTTCGTTAATTGGCTTTTGTGTTTGCCTCTTGGTCTTCCTTGTGGGGAATTTATCTATTTTCACATTAAGCATGGAACCATTCAATTCTGGTAACCATTTTATTTCGTATTCGCTGTATTAAGCTCTCGGACTGTATTTAATTTATGAATATATATCGCCAGTGACATATTTGTGCTTATTCAGCGATTCGACCATAGTTGTAGAAAATCGTATTATTTGGTTTCTTTTATTTAAATGACATGTGGCGTTTAACAAAATTAACTGCGTTGGTATAGCTATAAAAATTGATTCTTACACTTTTAACTAATCGATGGGTGCATCTTCGGGCGTCCATAGATCACGTTTATCAATATAATCTGAAAGAAGGGCTACTTTTCTTTTAGTTATCAAACAGTAAATAATGTTGGCTCATAGTTGAGCAAATTTAAAATGGAATGCTTAGAATATCAAGTTGAAATTCATGTATGGGTCGCTCGTGAGTTTCATTCAGGGAAAATTCGTCCGCAGTATGGGAGAAACCCGCAAGCGATCTCGTTCAGGATGAATGATTCGGACGCCCAAAGGCAGTCCTTTGTGTCTTTTGCGGTGCTATCCACCGTCCAATGAGACCGCAGAAAACACGACTGTATGGAAAATAAACGTTGTCGTTCTACTGTTTTCTTCAGTGAACGCATGCCCCGCTTGTGATAATAGTAGTTTAAGACCCCCAATGTTTTTATGGTAAATGGGCAACCTAGAATACAGCTGGAGGTTATGGGAGTTGTGACCTGCCAGCGTGATTGCTCCCGTTGTTATGTCGTAGGTATGCATGTTGATCTCGCCGATGTTCTGTCGTAGGATATAATAAAATTGCCAAAGTTCGTTTATTTACGAAGAAGTAAATAAATGAAATGTTTTTATTCAGCCTGCGAACAGTTAATTGTTACCAAAAAGAATCGTTCATCAACCCTGACCAATAACCACAGACAGATGTATTTACAGCCAATATTATCGCAATGAAAATGAACTGCGAGTTGTGTGGTAATATAATAATGCAGTGCAGTGTAAATGCTAATGTGAGATACGGCTCTCTGCGTCGGCACTGTGAACGAATATCAGGATTTCTATTAACGTTAACAAATATTCCGTTTCTTATTAAAGAAATAACTCAGTTCATTCCAATCATCTTCAGGTATCCATTACCCATACACTCACGCTCGGGGAAATATGCGACCTGTGCCCCTTATCCATTTCACCCGATTAATTCACGGGAGCCGCATTTTGTCGCATTCCCATGAACTCGTCCCTCGAGTCGGAATCTGATCCCTTAAGAAATTCGCGACTTTCTCTCCGATGATATAGTATTCCGTTCGCAAAATTCGTTAAACTTATCACGTCTCCCTCCCTCCAATTCCTTCCTCCTTTACGTCCAATTCATACACACCCCCTCGCAAAGCAGGGCCCCCGGGGAAGCCATCTCCCTCCACCCTCCCTCCCCCACATCCATCCTCCTCCGCCCGCAATTTTATCTTCTCTATACTTTCACTTTATCGCTCGAAGGGAATCGCCCCGACGCCGTTAAAACTCCGACGAACTGTAAGCAAACTGATAAAGCGGAGTGTGTCGGGCGTCATTACGAGAGTTCCCCTGTTGGTAGCGGGCGTCAGATGCGCGCCTTACGACTCCCGGGAATAATTGAAAAAAATCGCCTACGTAAAAGTGGAGAAGGCAGTGGAGATATGAGTCCAGGATTCGGTTCGTGTGCCTCTTAACTCTTAAGTTGATCCTCTGCGCGTCGTATGGAGTCACTGTTAGGGGTAAGCTTGAATTTGTGAAGTGTTGCTGATGCGAAGACAGGAATGCGTATATCGGCGTAAACGCTTGGTGAAATAAAAAGCTGATGAAAATATGTCTTTCTTTTCCAAAATTAATAAATGGCTTGCCCTCGAATGGCAGGCTTGGAGAAAAATAAAAACATAAAAATCTTCTCCAAAGTTGGCAATTGCGTACCCATATACTCCCTTCGAAAGTAGTTCAAATTCACCGAATGGGATATTCTCACTGGACAACAGATGTTCATCGAACCTCTCCAAATAAATACTACTATTCTCCATCAAATTTTACCCTAATTTTTCCTAAATCCAATTGGCCATCTAATAACGAATTAGCAATCATCAGTTCGAAGTTCAATAGGAAAACTAATGGTAGTAGGCACGACACCTACTTAGCGACACCCTGGTCGCTTTCTTTCTGGATCTTTTCTTTCTTGATTTGAATAATAATTGACCTTAGCCATGATGTATGTGCGTTTAAAAATGGATGTGATTCATCCGGGATAGTAATATGTCAGAAATATATGTTTGATCTGATCTACTAACTGATATTTGAACACAATATACTCATCCCTAAATTTGCTGATGTACATATAATCCCAAAGAGGAGATTTCTCCGCCATTTCATGAATTAATCGTATCTTCTCATCTGATTCGACCCAATAATCCCCATGTTCTTAAACATTTGGAGAATGGGTCACCCTATCCAAATCTCAGGAGCAAAGCTCTTGTGCGACTAGGTCGTCTTTAAGGCCCCGCGCCGGCCCGACTCGGAATTTGATAAAATAGCCAGGATGGGGCAAGTGGGCTCGCTCTGGGGGTGGGAAGACCTCTCTGTCTCCCTCCCCCGCCACACTCTCTACTTTAACTCCCCTATCTCTCTCTCTCTTCTCCTTCCTTTCTTAAAAGTTTCTGTGTGTGACTTCGCCCCCCTCCCCGTTCCCCAATTCCCGCATCTCTAGATGGAAGGGGGCCGGGAGAGCCGCCGACGGTTTGGGTTCGGGAGAAGATGTCGAGGGTGTGAGGCGGGGAGTGCGGGGGCCATTAATCTCCGCGTGGCTGCCCCTCTCTCTCTCCCTCCTCCCAACCCCCCTCCTCCTGCGGGAGAGGGTGCGGAGGAACAGGAGGAGGAGGGGGACAGAGGGGAGGTGTAGGGGGGTGGTGCAGTGTTTGGTGGGCTTGATGCCGTGGAGGTTGCGGGAGCGCAGCTTGGGCGAGGGATGGCGGGAGGTCGGGATGAAGGATGGAGTCAGGTCGTGCGTGGGGACGGGGGTGAGCAGAGAGGAGGAATTACCCGGGTGGGGTGTGAGGGGGGGAGGAAGGGAGGGAGAGGGCAGGATTCGTGGCTGGAGGAAGCTTTAAAAATATCCGTGTCAGAGGAGGAAATGATAAAAATGATAGGGTTCCGGAGTTTGCTCAGAGGTGCCTTTAAAACAATCTCGAAGGCTGGAAAAAGGCGGCGTACCATTCGCCAGGTTATTTCGTTTCCCTCCTGGAGCTTGGGACTTAGTGGAAGTCAGGGCAAGAGGTGAGAGGATTTGGTTTGCTTTGGTTTTTTTTCAATTTTCCCTTAAAATATCACGTGTAACATCTCACTCACACGAGTGTTTATATGAGAAAGGGCGCACCTTTGCGCCTCTGATTTAAACGAGTACGATTTCCTACTACTCCCAAATGCGTTGAAATGATATATCCCTACAGAGTTTTCACTTCATTTCACAGTTGATCATGCTGGTATTCGGTATGCTCTCTTTCCATTAAATCATCTAATTTGCGTTGAATATTTCCCGATTGCAATTATTTAATTGGCACGCACCATCGGCGAGTATTAAATTTGAGGTGAACTTAGCCAGTGATCGTATTAACTTTATTATCATTGGGAAATTACTTTTCTAATCGAAGCATTGAGGGTAAATGTTTTCATTTCTCTCTTAATTAATGCAAAACATAATTTATTTTTACATATCGCTGTAGATATTAATGACAGCTGCACATTTAATAGAATCGAAGTCTATAATTGCCTCAGGAAAATTTCTAACGAACATTATTGTGTGCGATTATCTCGAATAATTCAAACCCACATTTAAACAGAAACAAATTTTGTCATAAAAACGGTTATTGTTAATTATGATTGCATTACAAATTTTCATTTATATTTCTATATTAACACTATGAGTGTAGTCACTGAAATTTTGATCTTGTGCAAAATAACTTGAGACTCATGGGACACTGAAAAACGGGTTTTTTTTCTATTGATTAATTCGGTACGGAATATTTAGTGCGTGTATCGATAAACACCTGTACACGAGTTTTACTCGTCCCATCTTCCATTTTAACCATCTTCATAACATCACAAAGGGCAGAGTACCTAGTGATATTATGAAGAATAATGTACCTGCACTGTGACATGTACTAAATATTATCTTAAATAAAAATGTAGTCGGTCGAACTCTGAATGGTATTTTAGTGTCAAAACGATTTTTGTGAATATATTTTCTTCCTTTCTAATACCAAGAGGCGTTGTAACCGATTGGTGTGACACCAACAAAGATTGCTAAAAGTAATGAACTTTGTCATCATTAAAAAGGGGACAAATGTTGCGAATGCTTGTATGCATAGACTGGATTGGGATTTCTTGTCGAACTGAACTCTCGTATATGGTAAGGGAAAGGTGTAATCTTGGGGTACACACGCGGTCTTAGAATCCAGGTGATGTGCCACTGGAAGGCTCAGTATTCCGGAGGCGGGTGACCGAGAAGGGTTGACTCGAATTAAGGTCCAAAAGGGTGTCTGATCGGGGAACGGCGGGGGGTGTGGGGGCAGAGAGGGTGTGCAGGTGCCCTCCGGTGGCGGGAGGAAAGCCGCGGGCGTAAAATATCAGGGCCAACCAGGATTGATTTAGAAAACCAGCGTGAGGCGAGACAAGGGGGAGGAGGATCGGGAGGTTGGAGAAGTCTCGGGGTCCTGGCGGTGAAAGGGGGCCGTGAGGGAGGATGGCGAGTGGGGGGCGGGAGGATAGTAGTCCTTGTGGGGATGGATGGAGTTGGCGAGATGAAGGGGTGGCCGACAGAGTGAGGGAGTGTTGTGGGGAGATAATTCCTGGGATGAAGGGTTGGGAGGAACGTGGATGGAAAGGAGGGTGTCCATCTATATCTATATTGAGGCTTGATCGGCGCCATAGAGGGTATTCCGGAGGGGGTATGTTCAAAGAAATTGTAATAAAAAGGAAAAAATGAAACAAGGGATATTAGAGGGTAAAGGCGGAAGATAATTTCGAAAAAATTCTCCAGCCAATGAGCCATTCTGTAAAGACAACCTTGGCTCGGTTACACTCACTGCATGCAGAAAAAAAAGGGCGCAATGGGCTTGAAATGATAACCCTTATTATAGTTATAAATTATTAATCTTATTAGTTTGCCGTATCGGTATTTGAACTGTAACAGTGTAATGTTTGGAAACAGCTTCATTACATCTGTCAGCTGAAAATTTCAATTATACTAAAAAATGTAATAGTATTCTCTTCAATCTTTGTAATTGAACTTGATAGAGTGATAGTGTGATAGAAAAAAGACGGCTGGGCTGAATTATCCTCATTGCAGATCATCAATCATCATTAAATGACGAATGCCTTTATGTGGAGGGCTCACTTACAGTATCAGTTTCGTTGAGTATCGTTGGACAGGGAGATGAAAAACATGTTGAGGAAACGGGCATTTTTTTATGCCTGTACCGTTTGGCAGGTCGGATAAACATTTTTGCTTACACTTTTATTGCTCCTTATCCCATACCTTAATGATTTTTACGGATTTATTTCCGTGAGGAAATATGCAATCCTTTCAAATTTTCACTTCATTATCAATTCACCCGTGCAATTAAGCGACTCCTCAAATTTTTAGTGGCCGGATGGTGATGGGAGTGAAGGATAAAGGGATCTCGAGGCGTTAAGAGAAAGGGCGAAGGAGAGCGTGAGTTGTCGGATGGAAATAAACGTGTAAAGGAGGCAGAGAGGATTTGGAGCGGGCAGGTTGGGTCGTGTGCAAGGGGCAGACCGCCCGGAGGACGGGATGCAAGCAAGATTGGGTTCCCAGAGACGTAGTACTCGTCCCTGGGAATATGAAGGGAAAACTCTCGCGCTCAGCTCAAGAAACTGGAGCATAAATTAGAGATGAGCGGGGCTGATGGATTAGTTTGAGGTATCGCGTGACAACGGTTCCTCCAAACTCATCCCGCCATTCCTTCCCACCGTCTCTCCTTGCCCCCCCCCACGCAACACCTCACCCCCGTCTCTGGATCGAATACACCCTCCGGGATGAGGGAGGGAGGAGGCTGTGACGGAGTCGTGTGGATGGGAAGGGGGATGCTGAAATGAGAAGACACCGTTGGGAAAGGTTGTGTGAGAAGAAGGGGACCCCCCAGTTATAAGTGATTCTCACCTTGCACGAGAGAAGATGGGGAGCCGAAGGGTTGGGATTTTTCCCCCTCTCCTCCCTCACGACGCTCATAAACCCGAGGGGAGTGTGGAGATGGATTTTTTCCGGTGAGGTGAGGGAGAGAGGGATGGAGTAAGGAGGAAGAGGAGGGTGGGTGGGTAATGGCTGCGGGAGTCGAGATTGAAAAGACTGGGGTGGGGGGATGAGAAGAAGGAGAGAGAGGGTGTGGGAGATGCCCCTTAGGTTGGTTAAAAATGACTTGCATCATGTGATTGTATCACGTGTTTGTTTTGACGGGAGGTTTCATTTAGCGTTAAAAAGAGGGAGAGAGAGAAAGAGATGCAGGTCTTGTTGCTTGGTTTCATGAGATGAGATGAAAGGTGTTTTTTTTCTCCCGCCTCGACTTCCAATTTTTTTGAGTGAGTAATAGGGTGAAAGTCGTAGGGGTCGAGTAAATGGAGGAATTTGACGCACGCGCTTAATAATAAATGGACGACGTAAAGTGAGCATTTTCTCGAGATGGAGGATATTGAAAGTTGAGGAAATGAAAGCTAAATGTTATTCTTGCGGTGTATTTATCATTACTCGTTATAATTGCCTTAGTATCCTCAAACAGGTGATTGATGACTTTTGACGCTTGTTTTCATCCCTAAGAAATATGAAGAAAATAATTGCTTACCCTTATTGTTCCTCAGCGTACAAAGGAAACCCATTAACTTTAAGCTAATTAGAGCGAAGGCCATGTAAAGTAGATTTAGTAACGTACCGGTTAATGTGAGCATACGATGATCGCGTGGAAAATTACCGTTAGTAGTATGCACATGAAGCACGCACATATTTTTTGATCATTTTCATTATTATGAACCAGTGCTTCACCGATTTAGGATTATTATCGAAAAACTCAGAATCATTAGATATTTATTGTTCCAAAAAATATTTCCCCACTCGGTGGATCAGGTTTAAAAAGGGTTCTTTGGTAAGGGATTCTGTGGGAATGACTGCGAGTAGTTCTCTTAGCCAATTTATCTGAAATTAAAACGGCGGGTGTCTTATGGTGAGCACTCATCTGAGGACGTAAAAGCGGACCCCGGGTGAAGACTGATTGGGAGCAGCAAGTATCCTCGATGCATCACGCAGAACCTCTACCATCTCACTCCCAACACCCTTTACTTAGCGAATGCGAGACTTATCCCACCCCCTCGACGATATCCCCGCCTCGTTTCCCATTTACGCGCGACGCCTGTAGAGTGCATCGCCCCGGAGGAAACAGAGAACGGGATCGCTCCGGCATTAAGCTCACGAGCAGATAGCGAGCGGCGAAAGACGGATGGAGTTCCGAGGGGTCCCAAATGCACTCAGACGCCCGGGGAACAATGCTCTTCTCTCTCGCCGCTCAGAGAGGAGGGAGTCAGGAGGTGGGGAGGCTCGAGGTGGAGAGGAGAGAACCGTAACGAGCACCTCGCGGAGCAATTGATGGGAGGTTTCTATGACACTCACCGAGACCCAGGTCCTCCAAATAAAATCCGGAGGTGATGGGACGCCGTTTCAAGTCCGCACAAGAGGGCTCCTCAGATCCGGAGGAACATTGAGGAAGAGTGGGAACTGGAGGCTCGGTAGAGATAGGCAAAGAGAAGCCGGTGCGCATCTCTAGCACGATCAGAGTGTCTACACTCAGCATCCGAGAATGCGTTCGGAATACCACTTGATTAAATTTGTAAGCCACGGGACGTGATCCCAGGCCTGTGGAATGGGGATCCGTCATTACCGCAGCCAACGCACACATTCCCTACATCGTAAGAGGAGTTAAAAAAGAGAGTGCGGGGAAATGAGGCGTGTTGAATTTCGAGGCGAAGAGGGTAGAGATTTCCTTTCGAAGGGAACGGGAAGTATGAGTATCTGTCTGGGATCCATCGGGGTGTGTCCTTTGTAAACTGAATGCATGGTTTAACCCTTCCCTCAGCCCCCTTACTTAACCCTCCCGCCTACTCCCCCCCCCCCGCCTCCTAACTGACTCCTACTCCCGACTCCTTCCTCTACCCCTTACTCAGTCATCTCTCCTGCCGTGCCGGCCCTATCGCTCCCCCCCCCTACTCCCCACCCCCTAGCACAGATGCGGGTGCATCCGGAAATGGGTTGGCGCTCTTGAATAATGGCGCCGATGCCTTATGCAGGTGAGGTCACGGAGGTCATGGGGAGCGGGTTTTGGTGAGGGGAGGAGGAGATTCGGGGATGGCGAGCGACAAAGGCCGCGCGGCACACTACAAGAGTGACGAGAGGTCGAGTGTCGGATAGGTTTTATTCACCATTGTAGTACGTACTTCCCTTCGAAGAATGTCGTCGTAAAGATTGCTTTTGACGGGAGAATGCACACACCAAGCGAACGGCCGAATTAGACTTATTGTCCTTCCGTACAGTAAAGTCTCTGCTTTGAAGGAGCGAGTTTTCCCTTCCTGAATTCAATCCTTAAGTTTAGTCTGCGGTATGTCGAGCTCGGAAGATGAATGGCGAAGTCCCAAACTTACCCCTTACAATTCTGTTGCATAAGCCTGAAGTAAGCGTATTTTCACGGAGTCAAATAAGGCTGTCGGGAGTATTTTGTGCGGTTCCGTGGTAGACGGAGAGTAACTTTCCGAAGGTTGAATTCGATTGCATCAAGGTATATATTTTCTTTATTATTATATGTATCATATTTAGATGAACGAACGATGCATTAAAGTGAAATTCAATTCAATTTGAAAACGATTATGAGCTATCACTTTCTTTGTTAAATTCCGATAATAATTACGCTTCTAGAATTGGTAATTAATGTGAAGAGTTTTAGGTTGAAGCTAATAATTTATTCATTGCATTATAAGTATTTTTTTCTATTTGATCACATTAATCAAAGATATCTGCCTACATCCATTTGAAAAAATATTTTTTGATGCTTTGAAAAAAGGTGACGATAGAGGCTTAATATAATCTTCCTCATGGATAGAGAATAGCATGGATCGGAACCTATTATTCATATAAATTTATTTATTGAGCATCAATAAATTAACTTATCAGTCATCTATTATCAAACCCCCAAGGAAAAATGCCGTATCTTATTTCTTATGGCTTTTCAGGTGAGGACTGATAAAGCTTGGATGGAATTAGGAGTCATCAAAATTATACTTGATTTAGATTCAAAATATTAGAATCAGGAACGGGCTTGATAAGCATTCATTGGTACCTAATATTATCCCCATCATAACATAGCTATCAAAATTAAGTTACTCGTTCATCACCACTTAGGAATTAATTTCCCTGGTACGTAATTTCTTGGTGTGTGTTTTAAGTGCAGAGCTTAGATGAAGTCAGTAATTGTTCCCCGCTGTTTCACCCAGCCGGCAAATATTATTGGGAAAACCTTGCGATAATAAGGAGGCGGGGCAAAGGACGGCGACGTCACCCGGGGAGTCCCTCGGTGACTCAATGTCCTCCGTCGGCGGGAGAAGCGGAGCGTGCGAGTTGGCGAGAGAGACCCGATGCGAACGTCGAAATAGCCGAGACCCGGGAGGGTGAGGCCAGTGACATGAGTGCCGTGAATGGATTTGATGGGAGTGCGGGTGGAGAGATGAGTGGGGGTAGGGGGGAAAGAGAGCCGGGTGGACGAGGAGGGGGGTGTTGGAGATAGACGGGGTGGGGGTAGGTTGTCACGGCGGCGCAGGTGCGATCGGCAGACCCCCCCCCCGAGCGACTCGAAAAGGGTTCGCCGTGAGGGTGGAGGAGGGAGGTTGCGGGCGAGGGTGGGTGGTCTCCGCCGCTCGGGCCACCGCCGTGGTTCCGCCCGCGGCGTCCTCCGGGTGGACCGCGGCGTGACAAGATGACTGAGAGGGTGACATTCATCGGGGAACGGTTTTGCCACTAGAGGTGACGGGGTGAGGGGTAGGGGAATTTTTAGGGATTGGCGTGCTGCGTCGAGACTAGGAGAGTTTGGAGGAAGAAGAGGGCATGGTGGGAAGGGAGAGGCTTATTCGGGAATGCGACGTTAGGGCAAATGCGGGTTGGAAAGATCGGGAGAGAATTTCTTGTCCTCGTTTTTTCAGCCGCGTGAAGTAAAGTAAAGGAAGCTCTGGATTCTTTGAGTGCTCTTCCAGTGTCCTTCCATGAACTGAGAGATAACGTTTTTCATTTTCGAGATAAAGTTTTTTTGAAAAAATCAAGTTCTTGATCGTAATTCCTATTCGTCTCCATTGGTCGTACCTTTCATGACTCCGAAATGATACATCTCAATGACTTTTTAACGATTGAAACTTGACTGCGATCCGACTGTCTTTGGGTTCTAGTTACGCCTGAAGAATGACTTGCGGACATTAGCTGTATATTGTCGTGAACCACGTCTCTTCGGTTTATTCTGCGGAATACAATGGATCATCATATGAAATTCGTTTTATTTATTCTATCCATGCTGCGATCGTATGTCTCACTTGTAAGTTCCGTTCGTATTATTTAGCCAATCGGAAAAACGCCCTGCTGTGGTTCCTAGTTAATTTAGTTTTGACTTTCCTAAATAATATAGCCTAACCAACAGTTATTTGATTTTATCAGCTCAGGAAATGGTTGTAGGCTAAGGTATTACGTTTCATTAACTTGCGAAGACGTTTGTGTAAATTCGCTGTAATTAACTGCAATATCATAGAAATTGGTGCGGAAAGCTTAAAATAAGTACTTATAATGGGTAATATTTCACGTTTTTTATGCATTCATCAAAGCACTAAAAAAGTACTTACGGGGGCGTGGTATTTCAAGAAGCCTGAATCTGAAAGGCTTGGAGAAAATTCCGTTCTTTGGTAATGGAAAATGAAGGAAAATAACAATCCTGAGTTTTGTCCTTCCTTGAATCCTGGGGGATTATTTTCGCTTCTGGATGCACAAAATTTTTTTTGATAAATTCAAGTTCTAATTATCATTTCAATCCGCGTCTCCGTCCAGCCTGCTCTTAGCATTGATCCTCCGTAATGTAAGGTACAAGGGCGGTGGATTTTTAACGCACGGAATTTCTATATAATTGGCTACCGTGTAATTGAAACGTGTGCATCATACGTTTGAACAAAATTAGCCGGACGCCATATTTCACGAATCCTCTCTTTGTCTTCCGCTTGAGGCTAAAAAATAGCTTCCTCTCTGCTCTTCGCTTCCTTGCTTGCGATAAATCCGTGGTTTTCCTGTCCGTCCACCTCCTCCCCAACGCTCCGTCCCACCTTTCATCGGACGTACTCACACGATCCTCCTCTCCTGGTTCACGACGCTCACCGCGTGTCACACCCCCCTCCTCCCATCGCAATGTCCTCGCGAATCTCGGAGACGTCCCCCCTGGGTCCCATTTGTCCTCCCTCTTTCCACCTGTTCCCCTCCTCCACCCCACCCAGTGGTCCCCATTTCCCCCCTCGTTTCTTCCTTCAAAAAACGATTCTCGCAACCCCGGAACCTCACGTATTCTCCCTCTCTACGTCGTCTTCTCATATCCAGGTCATTCGCCCAAGTGTCCCCGTTTTTCACCGTGGCATCTTTCACGGTGACATTGTTTGCACTGTAACAAGGCTTGGTGGATCTGCAAAGGAGATGTTTCTCAATTACCGAATTCATTCATTTTCACTGGATGGTGAGGCGCTTGCTCTTTGATGGTGTTTCCATGCAACTTGGTTGCCGTCAGTAGGAGGGGTCGCCCATTTTCAACTTCTTGGTGACAAGGTGAAATGGATAGTGAGTGAAGATGCCTATTCAGAGTTCGTGAGTATCATTATCCGCAGGAGACTGTAACTGGGTCAATAAACTATGTAGTTTGTGAGAAGGGATAAAATACATATATCCTTCGTAATAATCCTGCGTCCACACTTCCCCAGGAAGAAAATTTATCGATCATTAAAGTATAATTTTTACGGCGAAGGCTTTTTGTATTCATGATATATCCCAATATTTTAGACATAATTATTAGGAAGAAAATGGAGCAAAAAATTCTGAAACTGGATTTTATGTTAAAATTTTATTTTAATACTTTAGAGCTAGTATCAACCTACCAATCAACGATACTCCCTCTACTCTTGCTCATGGGGAAGTGCGTATGTTCAAAAAAACCTCTACTTTCGGAATATGCCGTGAGCCGATCTCGTACGTTCCACTTTTGCAATTGATTTAATCTAATCATTGTGTATATAATTCATTTCGTTGCGGAGTTGCTCAGCCGCAATTTTGCTGATCGTTCCCCTCCTCCGCGACGAAAAGGCAGTGTTCCTATTTTTCTCCAGATTCTCCAAGTCGCGAAGGGAAAAATCTAGATAAAATGCTCGGGTATCTGTGCTAAATGAATCCATTGAGGTATAGATACACTTTTTACTTCCTCAGTCCCTTTTTATTCATACCTTTCTCCTCCTGACTTGCTATCTTCGAGGCAGCAATCATCATTCCTCCTTTCGTTTCTCCCAGTTCCCCATGAATGTGTCGCCTCGCTGTCTACTCCTCGCCTTCACCTCTCAACCCCAATTCATTCTTTGCTACTCTTTCCATAATTGTTTCCGAAATATATGGTTCATTGCACTTTTCAATGGTATCAAACTCCGACTTTTGTGGGAAAACATTCCCGAGTTTGCATTTGGTTGAAAAAAACGAAGGATTGAAATTTTATCATAATTATTGCCTACAGATAAATAATGAAAATTATGAAAAGTTAAGATTCATTTTAGATACGGATTGAAGAGAGAGTAGTCAAAAAAACAAGCAATGGAAATGGATGAGAGTGCAATGAGTTCATTTCGGTATTATTAAGCAATGAAATTTGACTTCCAATTTTATATTAGGCGGTAAAAACGTGTTCAGGTGCCCAGGTACGCATTCAAATGTGCGACTAAGTAAACTTTGGGGTTTGTCGAAAATCGCGCTGCTGACAGAAAAAGTCAAATTAAAACCCGCCATCTTTAACTTGGTTTCAGCAATAATATTACTGTGCGAAGACCATCATACCGTGCGGAAATTAAGAGCTCACAATATTTTGGCTGGCACATGGGCACTGTTCCACTCACCAGACTAACCCGATTGGCTCTGGTCCCAAAATTCTTGAATGAATTTACTCCTCTCCTCCTCTATTTCACTAGCCTCCTTCCAAAGCTAGTGTAACCCTTTCCTCGACGCAATCCGAGCCTCGTTCTCATCTTCCCATTCTTTCGTTCCCCCAACCCTCTTCTTCCTCTTCTCCCATTTCACCGTTTATCCCTCCGCCTTGTTTCCCTCTCTTCGGTCACGCTTCTCTTCTCTCTCTTTCCTCCTCCGCATCTCCTTCGAATTCTCCACTCTCTTTACACATTCCTTAGACTCCTTCCCTCGCTACTTCCTCCAAATCCCATGTCACTCACAAATATTTTCCACGGCCCACTTACCCCCAACCCGTTCTTACCTCACCCTTTCCTCCCCGCTGCTTCCCATACACAAGACGCCCATCCCATTGCATCTATCAGCAGTTTTATGCGTCCCCGGAACATTTCCCTCCATCCACTTTTTATATACATACATTTGGGTTGCAAGTGGGGAAAAACTTTTCGTTTCGGGTCTCCCTCTCAGCTCAGCCCGGGCCAATTCATTTGTCCGCCTTACGTCCCCGTAGCCCTCACCGGCTCCCAGCGGCGAGGGAAGTTGCTATGCCCCCGGGCGTTCGCACAGCGTGACTCCGCCCTGTGGCCGCACCTGCGTCCGGCGATAAGCGGCGTTGACAAAACGTCCTCCGAAAGGCTCTTTATGCCGATATAAGGGAATAAACTGCTCCGATGCGAGGGCCATCATTCAAGATGTTCCCGAAGCGAGGCAGGCGAGATGGAAATAATGGATGCCCGCATGTTTCTAAATTCCCGTTCCCCGTCTATATATTTGACTTTATTTTCTAAGCTTGTCATCTTCACCTTTATTCCCCTCTCAACAATATTGTTGTCTTTTTATTTCAGTCATTGGTTGTGCCACCACTCCATGGCGCTAACTCTTACGCTCTTTCGCAAATAATACATTAGCATACGCTTCTTCGTGGGCGGTGGTCATGGTGAGTCTTGTGTGAGGTACGGTAGGGTCGGCATCATCTGCGTTCCGTGTCGTCTTACATTCATGTTGCTTTTATGCTCCTTCGTTTTTTACAGTCCATTTTGAGTCACCATTTCATCGTGTAAAGGAGGCACTTGTATAAATCGGGAAAATTTATTCCTCCCAAGGGTGCATTTTTTGCCCCTATCTCTTCCAACCCTTGCTCCTAGAAACCTATTTAACACTTACGTACCCAATTTATACAACCATAAGTCAACATACTCTCCCACTACCCGTGCATATGCCGTGGCCATAATTTTTACAGTAATTCCTTGAGCTGGTAGGTCCAACAGCTTCCATGTTCATAAATAACTTAAGTCACCGTACAGTTTTTATGTTTACCTTATTTCTGTTACCAATTCCTTCAATCTACGGTCGACAAAACGTTTATAAAATCGGAGAAATTTTAAATTCGATATTATCCCTCTGCAGACAGTTACTTTATCTTCACTCTTGAATCGCATATAGTTGTACGAAAACAGGTATTCCTGATTGAAATGTTTTTGTAAAACCTTTATTTTCATCATACGTTCTTCTTCGTCCGCTTATTTCAGACGTTTTAACTTAATTATTTTACGATTTTTTAAATTGAATTTCTCAATTTATAAAACGTGTTTAAGAGCAGAGAATTAAATAATTTATTTTGAGATCGTGACAATCTGGTTAATTTTCACGAGCATTAAGAACGGCTACTCGGAAAATTATTTTGATGCGCAAAAGAGGAAATAATCTTTACAGCATTGAGAGGGTTATTTAGTCGCGTGGGCACTGCATCCAGAACTCGAGAGCGAGCGAGTAAATTTCATTTTCAACTGAATTTAGCTTTATTCAGGAAGTAATTTTGAGAGGATGACAAGGAAAATAGTCCGAAGACAAATTGAGAGGATTATTTTAACAGTTTAACTACTGCGCTCCAGATAGTCACCCAGAAATATATTGGGTGAATTCCGCTCCGAAAACATTTGCCTCGCCTCCACTATTTTTTTCAAGACCGTTCCCGGGAAATCTACCAGGTAGCCAGTTAATCCCAAGCAAGTGCTACATGTCGGAGGGAGCGTAAGGGGGGGGGTGGAAGAGGGGTGTCAGTTAATTTGCCCGCTCCGCCACCGCTCGTCGCCGCCGCTGTCTCCGTGGGCTGGCGGGGGATGATGGGGAAGGGGTTGGCGCCCGTGCAGAGAAAGTGATTGAAGAGTCCGTCAGTCAAGTGTTTCAGGGGCAAGAATGTTTTGCCTCCACCCTAATCCATTCCCTTTGCTTCTTCGTCCCGTTCAGGCTTCCGCCTTCATTCAAACTTTTTTTAGCCTCTCGGAAGTACCTACCTTCCTCTCCGTACCTTGTATCCCCTTTTGCTTCTGGACCGTTCCCTCATGTTCTATCCGCGTCCTGGCCTCTCTTTTCGAAGCTTTCCCCACCGCATTCCGCTTAGAGCTGCGTCCCATCCTTCCCGAAGGAGAGATGACCCGAATTAAAGCAAATAATAAATGAAATTGCTCAGAAGGGATTTTTTCCGCCCGGGCGTTTATTTTTTGTTCGTGGAAGACGAGCCAGGGCGAGGGGAAGAGGGATTGGGGGGTTAGTGCGGTAGAGAAGAGAGGATTTTTTAAAAAGAATAGCGTCTGGCAACTTTCCCGAACTAGTCTCGGATAGCAATTTATATTTTTTTCCTCGCGGGAGAGGATTTTTGGAGGGAAACTTGCGTTATTTAGTGCATCCGTGTGGACGCCAAGGGAAGAAAGGTGTGCATGCCATGAAGAGTTACTCATTAATTTTCTGAAGTATTGTTTTCTCAGCTCGAATGCAGAGCAGTTCATATTTACGAATAGGAATTTTGAAAATCGCTCGCCAAGAACATGACGCGTTTCTCCATTGGGGCTAAGTTTTCTCAGAATCCTAAAGGCATTTCGTTCGGGATCAACCGGACGATAAAGCCTCTATTTAGTGGAGATATTTTTTTATTTTTTTAATAAATCGGCTCGGAATCCTCATTGGAATCATTAATCTGTGATTTTTCTTGGAACCCGCGGGAGATTTCCTCGTGGAATGGCGCCTTAAAAAAAGAAAGCAGTTTATCTGGAAAAATACCACGACGCGCGTTCACCGTTGTCGTATCGCGGTCGCGAGCTGAGTACCCCTCCCATCGTAGTCGCTAGCGGGCGCTAGCATTATCCCTGGGTAATTGCTCGGGAAATATTTTTTCTTCCACCCTGGTCGAGAACAAAAAAGGAACGGCTTACCCCTGAGCGATCACTTTCTCCCGTCGGAAGAATACATCTGCGGAGAGAGGGAGGGATGGATGGAGCCAGGAGAGACGTCCTTCTGTTTTTTTTGTCGCCGACGCCACCAGCACACACGTAGCACCCCTCCATGCGTCGTCCCGATTCCCTCCCAAACCCCCCTCCCCCTCTCAAATCTGAGACTCCCTTCCGGGGAGGGGGGAAGAAGGGGGAAATACCTTTCCACTCCGCGGGGCGTTCCTCCAATCTTCTCCCGGGGGAGACCTTTGCCTTCGCTCGGCATGTCCGTCACTCATCCGGCTTAAGCGAGCATCCCACTCACCCTCCCCCTCCTTTCTCACCCCGTATCCCGCCCTTTCCTGCTTGTTCCTCCAGAGTTTTTAAAAGAATTTTCCCCGGGAGAAGGAAGGAAGGGATGAGAGAGAGAGAGTATCGGGGTTGGGGATAATGCGGGAGAGAGAGAGGGATGAGCGAGGAGTGAATAAGGCTTTTCCCTCCATTCCCGCCTTCGTCCCTGTAGGCGCGCTGTGTTGCTGGTTTCGGGTGGGCCAGAAGTTTTGGCTGGCTGGACGGGTTGGGTTGGGAGAGAGGGGATGCGTGGGAGAGGGGCGCCGGGAGGTTGATAGGGCCGTGGACCCGACCGAGGGGAGGAGGAGGATGGAAGGATGGAAGTCGGTTAGGGGGTCTTTTTTTCGGCCTAGGAGGAACGGGGGTTGGCATGGGATTGGGGGGGGAGGCTTTAGGCTCCCTGGGCTTCCAATTCATCCTGGTATGTGGAATTCGGGGAACGCGATTTCGCAAAGCCGCGCATGCGCGATGAGGCAGCTTAGAAGCAGGACTGCGGCCTCCCCCCTCTTGTGATTGATGTCCCGGTTCCACCTCACCCTCGATTCTCTTCAAACCCCCTCCCTCCGGCTTTCCCACCCAAACCGATCCGATACCTCCCTTCTAACCCTGCAGCATCCCCCCACCAAATCCGCCCTTAATGCGATAATAATTCCTTATCCACGTGTTTTTGTTGGCGTGGTTTGCCTGTCGAATCACTTCTCACCCCTCAGTTTACCAATATTAACCAAGACTCCCTCATTCGATGCTTTAGTTAAATTTACTCCCTGCGTTTATTGAAGGAGGAGACGGAGTCCGCCTTTCCAAATGTGGAATCTGATGGGGCCCCAGCTGGTTTGAGCGGAAAATGCGCTTGATGGCTGTTCATCATGACCTGCGGCGGTGTTTTTCTGAGTGCTTCATCTGGATCACTTCTTTCGAGAAACAGCGTCAATAGGAGCGAAAATGAAGAAACATTTTCTCAATTTTTCTAAACGCCTGGGTTAATTTTATCTCTCCTTCCATGGAATTCGTAAAACGGAATGCTTCCAAAACTGTGTTCCGTTTGTTAGAATCTTCAGCATATTAACCTCTGGGATTGATAGAAAAATATGACCAGGAGCGCTTGTATACCGCTCCCAAAAGGGGAATAAATCTCTTCTGATAGTTTGTATGATTGTGTCATTCTTATTATAAACTATGTTTATCCAATTATGTCTTCAAGATTCTAGAGAAATTAGCGTAGGAATTTAAAATAATTTAGGCCGCAACCTCTCCGTTAATATTGTCAGCGAATATTGAACCGCTATTAACTCCTTTTTAAACCCTTCAGAGTTGTTTTAGTGGTCATATTCAGTCTTATATCGTGGACATGTTGGACCATAGCGAAGGTGATTGAGATCAAAATTAGCGGGCGTAGTAGGCAGTGCGTTTTCTTGCGTCTGTAGTCATCCTCCCCGATGAATAACCTATCGAGGACAACTTAATTTTAAGTTTTGAAAAAATTCTTGCCCTGAAACGTCCACAACCTCGAAAGTTGAAACATTTCCGCTAAAAATTTTTCCCGCGTACGTCAGGGGCATTTAGATAGGCATAAATACAGGCCTGTCAGTGCAGACGAAAAAAAGCTTTGGAATTCACAAATATTCTCTACCATCATATTCAAACTAATTATTATGTTAAATTCCCTTTCCGTATTTTTATAATAATGCCGAGCTCCTATGCACAACCCTTCGCCATCACCCCCCTCCCCCCGCATGCGTGCCAAGCATTGGGGCTTGATTTCAAATAGCATTCCATTCCATGAAACTTTGCAATCCCTCATTCCCTCCCTCAATTGCAGCTCTACCTGGGGGTTGTGGCGGCGCGTGAATTTTTCCGGATCGCTTCTCTCAAACAGATCTCTTCTGCCCCGGCGCGCTTCCGATCCCACCCGTGCGCAAGGTCCGCCGTCGCCCGTGGCCGAAGCCCCACTCCCCCCCGCTCCTAGTGTCGATTGCCCTCCCGTTTCCACCGCATATCTCCTCGACACGCCGCGAGTGCTCTGCTGGTGCGTGCCGGATGCCTTGCGGATGAGTCGCGCCTCAACACGAAAGATTATCATGCGGCTCACCTGCCCTTGAAATTCTCGCGTCCAATTGTTTCCGCACGAGCTGAAAAAGTGTCGTCAATTGTACTGTTATGAGTTTCACTGCTGACTTGTTGTAGGATGCTTCGATATTGATGGAGGTGAGGATGAGCGCAAATCGCTCTCTTGTTGCTTCAGGCCTCCTCAATCAACATTCGGAGACATATTTCGTCCTAATTCTGGTTGTAATTCACATTTTATTTGTATTTCTTCCTGCCTCTCATCTTCTTTTTGGTGAATTTCTGGCTATTAATAAATATGTAGGACTTCAATTTCTCCCGGCGGATGATGGCAGTGAATTCTTCTCGGGATTTCATCCGGGTAATCTCCTCCATCTCCATCGCTGCCGACGTTTCGATGAAATCCTTTTCCATCGTCATCAGGGCCGATGATGACGATGGAAAAGGATTTCATCGAAACGTCGGCAGCGATGGAGATGGAGGAGATTACCCGGATGAAATCCCGAGAAAAATTCACTGCCAATAAATATGTAGATTTTTTATTTTCATCGTTTTGCGCGTAATGTAATGAGTATTTTAAGTTTATATTAGGTTCATGCCAAACCAAAATAGATATTTAAAAATTTTATACCTGACGGCAAGTTCTTTGGGAGCAATGATCTTGCCTGGGAATTGGCTCAAATTTGGCAGCATAATGTACACTTAAATATTCTATTCTTGCGATTTATTCATATGTCTGATTAATTAATTCAAACATTAATGTTCGCACAAAAAAATTAAATTGGTAACTTCTTCCTGAGACTGGAATTGATTCCTTTCGGCAAAAACTGCGACTTAGTACATTCATTTCGACGTACTTTATAATCACATGGTGAAATGATCAAAGGGTTTCATTATTTCGGGTCTATTAACGTAGCCCATTACTGGCCATAAGAATTCACATAATCTAATATCAACGAATTAATCTGTTAAGCCAACAACGTGTTCATGCCCCATTATTATTTTAACCGGTATTTTTCAGATACATCTCATTGAGGACGGGTGGAAAACTAATTGTCAATTACTCCGTTTATTTAATGGTTCTTCATTTTTAAACCCAATAATTGGACGGCGAGACCGCTCCGTTAAAGCAAACAATGCCCAGGCTTTAATAGGAAGCCATCTCATCCTCACGTTATCCCCCATCCCCCGGCCATAAAACAAAAGCGCATCGCGTGTACTTTATATTCCGCCCGCATCGACATGACAAAAAATTCCACTTCATCTCTCTCCCCCTCTCCCGCCCTATTTTCTCTCCGTTTTCCTTCTTCTTTCCCCCACCCCCTCCCATTCTCCGTTCCGTCCACTCTCCGTTTTCCCCTCGTCCTTTATCGGTCGTTTGTCTTGCCATCCTTCCACTTCGGACGTCATAGTGAAGGCAACTGGAAGATGGGATGGACGCCCCAAGACTTGCCCTGCCCTCTCTAGACCATTAATCAAACCACGCATCAATCTAAGACCTTGCTCTTTTTTCCACTCCCCCGTTTCTCCTCCGCGCTCTTTCTCGCCCTCAACTCCCCCGACCAAATCTTCCTCCCACCACCCCCACCTTCATCCACGCTGCCTTCCTACCGCTGGCTGCTTCCTCCAATAAATACACCCCTGAAACCTCCATACCGGGTGGAAATGCCACCCCTTCCCCTGACCATTAATAACTTTTTCCGGTCAATCCATGTGGCCGCTTTGTGCGTATATTTTTCATCCATTATTCTACGTATTTGCTCTCTTCCTGCGGAAGTATTGACTTTCTCGGGATATTTTTTGCGCCGCTGCGGGTCGCGATTGAACCTTGAAATATGGTTTGCGGTCGGGTGATCCCGTCGATGTCCTGTTTTTTCTCTTGCGACTAGTAAGAAATTTTTTAATGAATACTTGATTTCTTTCGTTCCAATACTGACTCCACTTTCTGTGATTTCTTCATATGGTTTTACGTTTCGATTAATGATAGTAATTAATCGCATCATGCTTGATGGAGGAATGATCGATTACTAGGTGGTTCACTACATGGTTCAGTTGTCAATTGTTTTCAAATTCTTGAAGTTTGTGTCCATTTTTTCGTGCCATATTTGTCTGTAAAATCATCCGGGGCGCATTATATAAGGATGTGATATCTCTACCTGATTTTTCAGCATTTGAGGACTTGGTGATGCAAAGCAATTTATTACTTCCTAATTGGTACATCTAATGGAGATTTTTTACCCATTTTTTTCATTGAATAAAATCTTTCGTTTATTCAATAGTGCCATTGCAACTTCAGCGGAACCATCGTGCTTTTTTTCCTCAGTTTCTAAGAATTCGTGTTAGACACACCAGTGTTCCGTCGTTGCTTTGCCTCGTAGTCCTTGGCGCTATGCGCACGACTGCGACTGCTTGGTGACATCGTGTGTGCCCTAATTCACATTGTTCCTTAAAAGTCTTGAGACATTCACAGTGAAAATGAGCGCTGTGTGGTGAAAGTGGTGGAAGCGCTATACCGGAAAGAGAGTGATAGCAGCTTGATTTCCGGTCCATGCAAAATATTTTTCCACTGTTTAAATGCATTGTGTAATTTTTTAAATACTTACCAATTGTGGAGCCATGAAAAATAATTACGTAGAGAGGAGAGAGGAATGAAACTAATGTAAACGTGAAATAATGGAAGAATTATGACAGTAAAACGGACCAAGCGAAGAAAAGTCTTTGAAAGTTTCGTCGAGGAAAAGTTATAAATTTAGATATTGTATTGCCAAAGAGGTCATAAAACGCACCAGAGATCTGTAGCAACCTTATCTACCAGCTATTAAGCTGCCGATGATTGGAGACATTCTATACGAGCGTGCGTCCCTCTTGCTGTGAATAATACTTACTGTGGAAAATATTTATCCTCTGGTTTATAGAAATGTATTTAACAGAAATCATTTACAAAATCTAAGTTTTTTTCTCGAATTGCTAAGCATGGAATCCTCCGAGAATCACTCTTTTTTCGAGAACGTCATTTAAACTGAAGCTTGAATATACTTTAGTGGAGAAGGACCATGACATTTTCTCTGGGGATTCCTCAACGAGCGGCGGCAGTTTAACCAAACGATCACAGGTTTCAACGCGGAACTAGTGACTCCTTCTTTTGCCGACCGATGAAATCCCCCCGGTAAATCTCGAGGCATCGCAGTGGTAAAAGAAATATGAATCCATGCATCTTACGCTCTTTAAGATATTTGGATTTGGAGTTGGAAAAGTCACACATTTTAAGTCACGACTTCCCTTTTCCCTCCGCTCTTAATGTTCACAAAAAAAATTGCCGCGTACAGACCCACGGCCCCTCACCCACCCCTCACCTGCCCGTTAACCTTTCGACGCCAAGGCATGACCCTTAGCAACACGAAAGATAACAAACCACCCTCCGTCTGCCCACGCCCCTCTTCCTCTTCCCCCACACCCTCTCGACTTTCTCAAAAGATCTCACGCCCTCGCCTTTTTCTTACCACCGCCCCACCTTAAAAAATTCGACCCCTCACCCCCTCCAGCACTGCTCTCTTTTTTTCTCACCCCTCCCCTCCCCCGGTAAAATCCCCCTTATTCCACACCGCTAATGGGCCTCCTTCCACCAAAAAAATGCATGGGGCCCAGTTGGGGAAAAAATACATTTCGAGGCAATGGGTGGGGGAGGGTGAGTGCGTGTGCGTGTGTTAAGGGATGGATGCCGGGCTATCTGTCCTTCAACCCCTCCCCCGGTGGTGTTACGGGGTCGCGCCCCCCTCCCCTCCGCAAGGCGCTATCGGTATGGCTCCTGCCGCTCTCCCCGAATATACGACGCGTCCTTCCTTCTCCCCCCCCACCCGCGTGCGTTCACTCGCATCCTTCCTCGCCACTTGGCTTCCTCATTAGGACACAAATATCCCCGCCTCTCTCTCTTTCCCCCTCTGCCTTCCCACCCACCCATATTTCCTCCTCCAGATACGGGGTCCTTTTTACCCTCCGCGAAGCGTCCTCACGAGACGGTCACTGCGGACTCGCTTTTTTCGGGTGCAGTGAGGGAGTTTTTTAAGGTTTTCGAGGTGTGCCCCTCCCCCCTGCCTCTTCTCCCTCACACCCTCACGCACACGCACGGCGGTTTTTAAGTTTTTCTTTTCTTCCCCTCTTTTCGGACCCGAGATTGTCGACTTCGATAAATCGATCAATCGATTTGCGCTTGCTAGCTTGGAACGGGGGAGGTGAGGCCGTGCGACAATAGCTCTTCCGACCTCCTCCGTCGTCCTCGGTCGACCCCTGTGGTGTCGTTCCCGTCCGTCGCCCGGAGAGATCTCCTCATCTTGATCTCCGCGCTCCCGGGGCTTATTTAGCTAGGCACGAGACGGGCTGGGTCCGAGACATGTCGGGTTTCGGGGGAGACAGAGGCGGTGGGGGTTATACTAATGGCCATCGGCCCTGATTACGACGTGTCGGCGCGACGTAACGCCGGAGAGCATGGAGAGATGGAATCTGCTCGACACCAAATGGTCTGTACCTTTTAAGTGGCAGTCCGAGTCGTTCGCCTTCGTTACAACATCCTATTGTTAGAAGATTCAACTTCGTTTCCTTCTTTCCCTCCCCTATTTAAAATTGGAACCGGCCATTAGAATAGCAAAATGTATCGTCCAAGATGGTAACTGAGCTTGAATCTTCTCTTTTTAGACTCTTCATCTAAGGTTTTTTTATGAATTCACATCCTTCATCAATCACGTTGTCCCAATCTTATCTTAATAGAATAGCCATGTCATAATTGATCTATCGGACAATATAATTAGACTATTCTGTAGTATGTGAGAAAATCAGTGTTCTTCCGTGTACAAAACGAGCATTATAAGGGCCCATAATGACCAATGAAGTCGCGTAATAAAACCTAAAATGAAAAAAGGTTTTTCTAACCATAAACACAGTAATCAACCCGAAGGTTGGTTTGGTTGGTGATGGTAGAGTTCACCCAATACGTAGCCCAACGGCGTGTGCAATTCACACATCAGATTAGGGGGGTCAGTTCCTTTCACTGTGCCGGTTATGGTTTCCCAGGGAGATCTGGTACCTGAAAAATCACATAGCTTGGGTGGAGCTGCAGGTGCTCAGAGTGCCTTACCCGGGAATCGAACCCGGGACCCTTCAGTCAGCAGTCCAACGCTCTACCCACTGGACTACCGCGACCCACATTTTTCTAACATGATATGTATAATGTAATTGTACTCAGTAATAATCTGGATGATGCCCCGCAAGCAATATATACTCGAGCGAAACATTCGGCGTGAGTGAGAAGCGAATACCTATTACTACATCCCTAGGATATGCATTCCTGTCACATTATTACCGGGATTCATTCGCAAATGAAAAAATTGGGCATATAAAGTGATTATTTCTTTTTATCTTTCGTATTTCCCGTGGTTACTGGTGATCAGTGCCACGGAAGTAGAAGGAAAAATGGGGTTCTTTCAGAAAAATTAATTTTCCTGCTAATGGTTTTCGTGTTGGTAATTAGTCGTTCCCCTCCCCCCTTTACTCCTCATTCCCGTCCGCGAACTTTTAATGGTGACTCGCCCAATGCGGTCACACAGTACACGACTCATACCAGGGCTGTTACTGCGCCAATAGCTGAAATGAATGAGAAATCATTGTTAAGAATAAAATCTGAAAATCGTGCCAAATTGCCAAGTGTAGGAGGTGAGATGTGGGAATTTGAGAGGATTTGTATTCAGCGTGTACATAATATGTCTTCGTACTAAATGGGAATTAGTCTCTTGGTGGAAGAATTGTATGTATCCATTGACAACTGATATCGGCCACCTCTTATGGCCCGGTCTCAGGATAACAAAAGGCCGGACGTGAGGTCTTTTGTCGCCGCCTCCTTTAATGGGCTCCGTCACGTGGGATGTAAAAATCTCTTTACTTCTTAAGTAATGCGGAACGGCTTCCCTTGGATTGGATACTAGTTATTTGCTCACAAATCCTGGATTAACTTCCAAATATGGAGCTATGGATGTAGAATGAATTGAAATTAGAATCCGTAAAATTTAAAGTATCATTAATCTCTTGATATAATATGTTAATTTCAACATTGATAAATAAAAAAAATTAAAGATGAGAGAATTAATACAGTAGTGAGTTGCGCAAATGGAGGAAGCCATGATTCCCCAAATAATTATTATTTGAATGTTATAATTCATGTTTGGGTACTCTTGTAAGTGGAGATTACAGTCGTTTTTTCTTTGATTCTCGTGCATGAATCGTTAGATTTAGCCTGGTTGCCATGCTCTTGGATGTCTTGTCAGCTCATGAATAAGTTTTTGCACATAAGAATATGTTTCTCCTGTCATAATTTTCCATCTTTAATGTTTTAGAGCTCTTTAACTGCAATATTTCACTAGTCGGATGGAATGTTTAACTGCATTATCCGTTGCCGCCCTATGCCAAGAACAAGCCAATGCCGATACTCGGTTGCCATCCACCTGCTCCTCATCCTTTCCCTAAAAGCCCCCTTCTTTAGCGGCTTAACCTCCTCGCCTCCTATTTCCAGCGGAACTAATGATCTCATCTGCTTCTACTAATAAGTAATGCTGCGCTTTTCGATTTTATGTCGTTTTATTGTTCGTTTTCCATTTTTTAGTCTTCGGTCTTATTTTCTCTTCCTCAGCCCAGTCCTATTCCCATATTTAACGTTAATCTAAGTAGTTTATCCAGTCATGCATTTGGCATTTTCCTAGCCAATCCCTCCTCCGCCGGAACCGCAACTATTCATTTCCCCCTCCTTTGATGTTCCCTTCATGCAAGCAAAGGGTCGTTTAACCCTCCCCTTTCACGCACTCCTTCCCTTACCGGGGGAAAACAGCGGAAATGGGAAGCCGAAGGCTAACGTCTTTAAAGGGGAGTCTTTCCTTTTGAGAAACCTCCATCTCTCTCCACTATCGCCACACACCATTTCTCCACCCACGGACCCTTTCTTTACTCTCCATGCCACCTTTCCACGATCAAGGAGGAACGTCCCTCCTTCCCAACACTTACCCACGCAAACCTCCGACCGAACCATATAAATCCTAAGATCGATGCACTATTTAGGGCTCTTTCGTTAGGGCGAGGCATTCTTCACCCAACCTTGGCCCTATCCCGCTTTGTTTCTGCCTCCATCTATGCACTCTCCAACTTCCTCTGCCTCTCTGTCTCTTCCCCAGCAAATGTCCAATCCAAGACGCTCTACCGGTTACCGGTTTGTTCTCCATAGTTGGGGATTCTCCCACTTCTTGCCTTCCTACATTTTCCGCGGAAATTGAAATTATCTCTAAGAAATCAATTCTTCTGCAAATGTTGTAGTGTATAAAATTTTACTCTTGTTAATATTATTTCCAGTAAGCTAATTTCAGCGAATATTTCAGCATGATTGAGAAGCTAATACCTATTACATGACAGAGGTATGTATTCCAGTCATATTATTTCCAAGATTCTTTCGCAAGCAAAAAAATAGACACATAAGTTTATTACTTTTTCATTTACATTACCTGTGGCTACTAGTAATATGCCACGTGAGTAGAAGACATCATTTCCATTGTGCTCTTAATGAAATATCGGTTTTCTTGACTCGAGTGGGATGAATGTGTTGGATTCATTGGCAATTTGTCGTTCCTGTCTTCCCTTTCTTCGCAGTAATTCAATGAAAATTTTTGTAGCACAAAATATAGTTCCAATATGTGGAATTAATATTTATAGCCCTGTATTTTCCACATTCCGTAAGTATATCGGCTGTTTGTGATGGTTATTATTGGGCATAATTCAAGCTAATATCCAATAGGAAAAGGCTGCGAAGCGAGAGCTTATTGATGAGATGGTATCTATGTCTAGCTCCCTTCAAATCACGTCCTCATATCCACTGGAATTTTTCAAGTGATGCGGTCATATGATGAGTAATGAAGGTGGAAGACAGACCTTCGCCAATGTTGTCTATCTCAAAAACATGCTTACGAGATTATTATTAGACTTATAGTTTTCAGGTTAACCTGTTTTTACATCTCTAAAACAATCATATGGTAGCATCTGAGATTTAAATTAATTACACTTCATCCTTGTTTTTTAAAATGTGGTTTCTTCATCTGAACCTTATCCTTGCGGGATGAACACTAATTCCATTGTACGAACATATTAAAAAGTTAATTTTTCGATACGGATATAAGTAACGTCAATCTTAACTCCTATTCCATCACAGTGACATCCTTCCGTTCACGCGTAATATTTTTGTTTACAGCTTCCTCATTTCGTCCTAAAGGTTTTGTCACGTTGACTTCATTTTTTAGCGATATTTTCATTTTTTTTCTACTTTTTGTACTTCTGGTGGATACATGTGGCCGGTTTATCTTTTTTGTTGCTTTTTGGAATGATTATTGACCGATAATTTTCTATTTAATTACTAAAAGTGGAATCGCTCTCATATCTCATATCTTTTCAACTATGTTGTTGGATGCAATTTTAGGTGTCAAAATACACGATGACATATACACTAATATAAGTATCCTCTTAATTACAACGACCGATATTCAGTACGCTGCACTCATGCAATGAATGAATGCACTACAACTTCACCGAACGTGGATGATAAACAAGACCTTGCTTATTTCACCACACCTCGAAAGATACCTCTGTGGAGAAGACCAACTCAGAGACATCTAGCGAGGAAAGGTGCAACTGATTCCGCGTTTCCAGACTCGTCAGCTGTTTAAAGCCGCGTTTCTTTATCCCTATCTTTCTAACACCAACAACACAAGTCGACGCTTTCAGCTTAAAAACGTTGCTCAAGTGCTTTGAAGTTGAATTACTTTTGAAACTATAAATACCGATGGCCTTTCTTTTCTAAAGACGAGCACGGGGATGTGCTGAGAAGCTGGGAAAATGCCGGAGAAGTAGAAGTGAAAGAGACATATATATTCGTAAGTTAAGTCTGGAGGGGAGTGGTTGAGGGAAGATTTCTTGCGCGGATAAAATAGATTGATGAGGTGGGGAGAGCAGCGATGTGTGTAAAGGGAAGAAGGCGAGGAGGGAAGGGGGAGCCCTTAGTAGTGCGGGAGGAGGAACCGGGGAGAGCGGGAAAAAGACGACGACACGGAAGAAGTGATTTGAGGCGAGGGTAAGAATTGAGGGGAAGGTGATAAATGAACCTCGCAAAGCTCTC
Source organism: Hetaerina americana (assembly GCF_022747635.1). Taxonomy (NCBI): domain Eukaryota; kingdom Metazoa; phylum Arthropoda; class Insecta; order Odonata; family Calopterygidae; genus Hetaerina; species Hetaerina americana. Next base: position 41,961,620 of record NW_027287095.1, read on the forward strand.
CCTATCTGCTTCAAACCCTCCCATCTTGTTCTTACTTAGCCTACCGCGAAGGAGCTCTGTGATGCTTGATGAGATCCAATTCCTTGAAATATAAATTCTTAAAGGTTTGTCGTACATTTCCGTCAGGGAAATAAATAAACAGGCGAGCTACACTTGTGTAAGCAGATTTTCCTCTAGAAGCAGTACGATTGATAGTTTGTTATTTTGATGTGAAAATGGGTTTATATGAGTTTTCGATTCAGTAGGGCCGAAACGAAATCACGAACGCGATTAATCGGAGCGAACCACTCCTTAGAATTCCAAGGCATTGCGTAACGCTCAAAATATAACGTGGATTCACAAAAATAATTGATTGTTCAAGTTAAATATTTTTTTTCACCTCTACGTGCACTTTCGAATACTCCATTTCAAAGAATAGATTTCCTGCCACGGACGATGTGGCATCTTAATTTCAACCCCCGGCGCCCTTTCTAAAAACAGAAAAGGAGCGAAACTCCCCAGGAAAGAAGAAACCCCAAGTCGTTATAAACTCCCGTCTATTTTTTTCCTCCCTCTAGATATTGTCCCCTCAAACCTATCTCGGCGGCGAACCTTTGAGGCCGTTAGTCCTCGATTAAAACTCCTACCCTTTCGAGCCGCACTGTAGTAACCTGGTCGAGTCAGAAAAAAAATTAAGCTCCAAGAACGAAATAAAGGAAACGCTCCTCTACTTGACTTGGGTTCGCTAACTCCCTCGCAAACGGTTACCTCCCTTAATGAAAGGGTAAATCATTTTAACTCCCAGTCGTTCCCCAAACTCAAGCTCACCTGGATCCTTACCAGGAGACTTCGAGGTGTAAGCAAGGGTTACATGGGAGGGGGTAGGGTATAATTCAACCGAGGAGAATGCTGAAGGATGGAAGGAAAGAAGAAGGAATACCGAGGGAAAACTGGAGGGTAATTAGAAAAAGTAAAGATTTTTCTCAGGAAATTAGATCTTCGCAAATTCTTTTTTTCCAGCTGTTTGGCGACCACACCCGTCAACAACAGATTGCAGTTTGATGGCGAGTTTTCTACTGTTCCCAAAGATGTTACATTTTCCTTTTGCGTCACTTTTCCCTCGTCTTTACTCCTCCCTTTCTTTCAACTGCTTCTTGTTTTTCATTTCTGGTGTATCCCCAGAGTTACTTTGTTCTTCTATTCATATGCGTACATATACCTGTAAGCCGTATTCTTCCAAATCATATTCTCTAAGATATTTAATACTTTCATCCGAGTTTACGTTTGTATGCTTTCCCATGCCATTCCTGTATTATTTCTTCCATTTCGGTTCAAGATGTAGGAGTGTTATCCGACCCGGCCGTTTCTATACCGTCCATACCTCATCCCTGGAGATGTGGAGATGTATTTCCATCTCTCCAGTCGACTCCCTGGCTGTATGAAGGTGAAAATACATCTTCCGCTTCTGAATAATTACTACAGTGTAACTTTTTCTTTAAATTTGTTCCCTTACTTATTTATTCGTCCTTAATTTATCATATGTAAAATAGTACCGCTAAAATAATATTAAATCCATGTCTCTTCAATATCTGTGAGATCTGCTTCTATTAACTTCTATATTTTAAGTATTGAATCAGATGTCAGGGTAAAATTAATAAAAGTATTTATACTGGATGAAGTGAGCGACTATGAGTCGAAAATATTTTTTAAATAGGGATGAGGGTCGTTTTGAGTTGTGCTTTTGAGGTCGTGGAATATAGATCAGGCGGCCCAAAAGGGTGCGACACCAATATTTATGTTAAGTTTGAACTTAGGTATTCCGATCGTAATTTCGTGTATTTTACAAATATTCATATTCTTGAGCTGTGTGTAAGTGAAATTGACCTGAAAATTACCTACGTATCTCGAATACAATAAAACTATGCCTATATTGAATAATAATGTAATTAAATAATAAGGGTGATTTAAATTTTAGATTCTGGTGGGTCGTAGGGGAAGACAGTTCATAAATGATGCGCGTAGACATCATGAAATTAGATTGAGGAATATTCGAGTTATCACCATCGATTGAGTAAAATAACAGCAACCTATTAGGTGATCGTTGATGAGGGAAATGGATTTCAAGCGACTAGGAGGATAGCAATGAACTGGCCCGGAGTCATGCAGCAATTTGAAAGAAAAAATGTTGAGCTCGTTGATATTTTTTTCGAAAATTTTGATCCTTCAGGGTTGTCTTTTTACCAATTTTAATACGAGAATTGCTCATTGAACTTACTGAATCGACAGTAAATTCATTGATACTGATTTCGCTAGACCCAAATCGGGGATAGACTAAGCTGAATTGGTATCCATTATTGCTGTACAAGAACGTGACACCATAACTCCATTACGATCATACTACGACTAGATACACTATAAAAAAATCCATTTAGCGAAAATATGTCCGAGTATTCAACCTTTGTTTTAAGTCACGGTTTGCCGACCCAGGAGCTGCAGAATAGACTCCTAACCTGTTCTGAGTTTGTCACGATTGGCCTCATCATAATGAAGGAGTCACCTTAACCGCGAAAGCTACAGGTCTGAATTAATCCCTTGGCTTCCTTTAAAGAGCCACAAATTTTGGTGCGGGGGATGGCGGACTGAAGTGGGTTTTCTCTTACGGCCAACGCCCAACCCTCTCCCACATCCCATTTCCCGAAAACCGCAAAGGTATATCCACATCGGCCCAGAGGGTTCCTGACCCCTTTACGACTTCCCCCGAGGGCGAGAAGCCACATAACCCGAAACTTCTCCTCCGACAAAAAAATGGATATTTCCTTTTTGAAAAAAGTCTTTTTGCCCGTGCAGGCGTCCTCTGTAGTTTGCTCTCCTCCCTGCATTTCATTTCGGAGCCAATTTCAACAGTCCGCGGAAGGTCCTTCCAAATCCCTGCCCTCCCTCGCCCATCCCTTTCTCACGCCTTCCTTCTACTCCCCTTCCTCTATCCGCCCAAGTCAGGCTGCTCTTATTACGCATTCACTAACTGGAAGTTTTTAGCTCAGAAGAACTGCATTGAAGAAATCGTTTGAACTCGTTAGATTTTGTACTACATTTCCATGAAACTCTTTAAAATGGAGAACATTGCCTTCTAGTATTAATGATTTCTGCAATTCAACTTGCCGACAACGCATTCTTCCTGCGGCTACGGAAAGCTCGTCACTCCATTCGGTAATTAAAATATGCTCGAGATATTATGCGTTTATATATTGCTATATATGTGTCTAAAACTTCTGTATTATTTATTATTATATGCCTATTTCATTATGTTTTCTTAGTCTTTGGAAGTTTACACATTAAAGTGAAATGGCATAAATAAGAGAAAGCACACAAATGTACGTGACTTGTTTCATTTGATTTTGACATAAATCGTATTTTATTAAGGCCTTTTGGGTTAAGGGGCATTTACCACGAAGAGAGAATTGGTGACAGGGACTCGTATAAGTAAATAAGTAAATAAAAGGGTTGTAAAGGTATTGATTTGAAGCGATCGATTGTATGCTTCAAAACTATGAACCTTGAGGATAGAGGTAGATAGGGTTGTTTTCATGTTTGCGCTGGGAACAGAATAGGATGAATAAGTCAGAAGGGAATATAAATGAAGAAATATTAGATATGGCTGTGCAGAAAATAAAATTACCGGAGAAAATTTCGAGGAGGACAGAAAAAAGGGTTGGACGATTATGAGAGGCATTGAGATGTTTAAGACTGTGATGGACGGGAGAATGTGAGCTAAGTGGTAGGAATATACTCGGCGTTAGGGACGAGCGAAGTAATTTTCAGAAGTCCATGTTAATGAGCAAAGAGTTTTCAGGACCTTTCAAAATCAATATCAAGACTTAAGAATATTATTATTACAGTTGTCAAAAGGACAAGCAAGGTAAGTGGTGATGGACACAGGCAGGGATTAAGCAGAGCTCAACTTCCATTCGCGTCGTGACAGCAAATAAACCGACCTCCAGCATTATAATCAACTACGTTAGCCATGAATCAAGTTGGAATGTCTATAATAAATTTTTCAACAACTCTATGTATTTTTGAAGTGTTTATTTTCTGTCTTTCTTGGATCCATTCTCTGGTCTTCTTCCTCACAACCTAGTGAGTCCTGTCTCCTTATCCCCTTCATTACAATTAGTATCCTTTTTTATCAGCATTCTCACAAACTCTTTGGATTCTTTCCTCTCTGCCTTTCCCGTAATTACTTCTCCTTTCGAACATGTCTCGTTTTTGTTAGCATGGCAATGCTCGCTGTCACCTTGCGGATGGAGCCTTTCTCGGCTGGATCGCATGGGCATACCGGACGCGCTCCCTCATGCGCTCACTCGTCCGTCCCCTCCCATCGCCCTTCTCGTCTCTCCCTCCCCTACGTCCACTTCTCACCGCACCTTCCTCCCTCGCCTTCCACCGTTCACATCCTCCCCCTCTCCATCCTCCCCCCATTCAATTGAAGTTTGTCCATTTTTTCTCGTCTAATAATCTCGCGTCTCCGGAGAACGGGGGCGATTTACCAGCTGTTGCGCCTTCCTCCGCCGTTCCGTCCACTCCCCACCCTTCGCCTTCCATCCCTCGCCAAGGCCAATCCACCTACCCACCCGCACAACCCCTTAGTGCTCCGGCGCGGCGCCCAAATTCCCCCGCAGTATAATTTTATGCCGTTTGGTTGGCGTTAATAAAGGAGGGAGATGGGTGGTGAGGGGTGTTTTTACGATTCATGCGCTCTTTGAGGGAGTTTAAATCCGGCCGACTCACTTCCCCCCGTCCCGTTCATCCGGCGGTGTGGCTATTAACGACTGCCCATATGAAGTTGGCCGTTAAGAATAGAATATTGGATCTTGAGAAGCAATCAGTAGAATTTTGATTGTTGTTTATAACCCAGAAAGTCTTCAGTTATAACTGTATCTCTCTATCCATCGCATGAAAGTCATGCGTTCATTCGATGAGTCTGATGTTTTTTTATTTACTTTCAATGATGCATCGACAGATAATCGTCCTTAATACTGCTACATTGCATTTGAAAATCTTAAATTTCTTTTATCCTGTGATGCCTAAAAATTAAAGAAGTTTACAAAATCTTTCTGACGGTGTGTTTTATGGCAATTTCATTGAAATTATTAAATCTGCGATAGTTATTATTATTAACATAAATATATTAGGTATTCTTGCGCTATTGTAATTAATCATTCCCAGCACTTTAAATTAAATAAAAATTGTGAACAATATCCTCTACGAGGTCGTTACACCGAAGATGCTGGGTGTTAAATTGGTACGCTGAAAATCCATTAATTACTGACGAAACAATTTAGGCTCTCAAGGATCAGGAAAAATTATGTCACAAAGCCATGAAATATTTTAAATGTTGTATTATGATCCTGTTTCTCTATTTTTTTACGAACTAAATACTCTTTTTTCTTCTCCTGTTATTTTTCAGTGATCCAAAACACTAGTCGGTGAAAAATGTTCTCTGAAAAAATATCTTTTTTTCTGTCTGTGGCTGTGTTGTAATTCAAATTTCTCTCCATTTCTCTTCACCTTTGAAGGCTTTATTTTAATTCTAAATTTCTGTACATTTATGCCAATGTTTTCAAGTCTTAAGCCTTATGTTTTCAAATATTAGCGGAAATGTATTTGTCCAATACACAGTTTCATTTTATTTGGCGTCGACAATCGAAGCTTCAGAATACTCGCGTCAAGTGCTCGTAGACTTTGGAATGTTTGAGAGAGTGCACTCTTTGAGCCCATAGAACAGGATGTTCATCCCAAAGGTGGACATTTCCGTGAGCGCCATGAATCGGCCGTGAATCAGCTTCCCTCCCTCCCCCTTTTTCCTCGCCCACTCCCTGCTTTAACTCGCCTTAGCCTGGAAGGGTCGAAATTACCCACCTCTCACGCTAGTTGGCATATTCATCGTTTCCCCGGACGTGTTGGGCGTGTAATTGATAAAATAAATCATCTAAGAATCCACTGGCCCTCCGCGCGCACGGCATTTTCCACGACTCCATCTACGATTATCCTCCCTCCTTCCCCACACGCAACCCTTCCTTCCCGTGCTCCGTCCTTCGGAAACGCGTAGTCTCGGAACGACGTCTCGTAAGGCGTGGGCAGGTAGCTCGGGAGAAGGGAACGAAACCAACCGACCACGCGCACCTACACACGCACATAGACGCGCGCACGCACTCGCCCACTCACTCCATCTCTCCCCTATTGTCTCGGCAATACCGGCGGCTTCCGAAACGGCCGGCAAGGCGGCGGGCGAGAGCGCGCCTTCTAAATATCCATTCCAGCCAGAAACTCTCATCCATCCCCATTCCCCCTTACCTCCACCACCCAACCAGCTCTTAACGCCACCCCACTCTCCGCATCCACTCCCTTTCCGCCCACCACCCCCAGCATCTCATTCCCTCCTTCTCCCCCTCCCACCCGCCCTCCTTGATCCTGACCGTTTATTTCGACCCATCCTCCCCGCGACCCTCCCCCTCTGCCGTCCGCCACGCCCACGACCGATCCAACCCCATCCGATCTTCCCCTCCACACGAAAACCCTTTCCCCATCCCACCCCTGTCTCCCATTCCTACGCCGATCTTCCCTTTTGCCCTTTCCTCCTTTCGTGTCAAAACCCCTTTGAATCCCTCCACCTCTCGGTATTTTTTAAACCTCCCCCCGAAGCTCCTATTTCTTCCATTCAAATTGCCCTACCGTCGCCCCTCTTCCGCGCCTCAGTCCTTAGCCCGTCGCGGCGCGAGCAGGTGCATCTTTTGCGCTCATTCCAGACGCCGCGTCGATTCATTTTATGCCCCCGCATGCCTCACCCTCTTTGCGCCGTGTGTGCTCTTTCGTCCGCCCCTCCATCCCGTTCCTCCTCCTACGTATTCACGTTTTTCCGTAGCCCTCCCTCTCATCTCTTTTTCTCGCTCCATCAGCAAGCTCCACGCAGATGACTTTCAGTTCCCGCTTTCTCCTGCTAAGCGGTTTCTTCCGAGTAAAGTCTCGTCTCCACCTTCCCCAAATTCATTGTATCGTTTTGGTGCATTTTCCTTCACCAATCTCTCTGTTTTGTTGGCGATTAACGAGAGTCATTGCTCTTGCCCGTCCCAATTTTCTTGCTGTGCTTAAGATAACGTAGAGCCGAATTTCTCTGGCATGCGTCATAATTACCGACCCAGGAAAGGTGGAAACTTTTTCTTTTCTATATGCTCATTTTCTCTCGCTTTGTCAATTTTATTTTTTCCAATTTTCTTCACGCCCTTATCTCAAACTCCTCTAGCATAAGATTATCGTTTTGCCTCAACGACCAAGTTTCTGAGGCATACAAAATTGCGCTCCATATTAATCCCAGTGTTTCCCGTCCGTCTTTATTTTAATTGCCTGTCGTCAAAGACCGCCTCTTTTTAAGTTTCTTTTCCTAATTCAATGCTTCTTCAAATGCAATTTCTAATTTGCTCACATTCTTCTCAATCACTTCCTAAAAAGGAACTTATTTTTGCCTATTCTGGAGTATATCTAACTGTTAATGTTTATCGTAGCCTTCCTATTTCTTGAGAATCTCACTTCCCTCACTTTCTTATTATTAATCCTCTTCGCATATCTAAATTGATTCCGTAATGCCCTAAGTAATGTCTGTTAACCCCTTGGCAAATCTATTTGTTTTGAAGAGTTCTCCTCCTACTTTCACTCCTCTATACAGCCTTTCCCATGCCTCCTCAAGTGTATTTCCCGCGTGCACATGATTTGAAAAGAACAGATAACGATAGAATTCGTCTCACTCCATGCAGTTTTAGCCCTGCTCATGCTGACCCACCATTGGCGCTCCTCCGCGCTTATTAAGTTTGAGACATGTACCTAAAAGTTCCAGTTAGGCCTGCATCCCTCCAGTTGACTCCTTCCTTCTGCAACAGGTTCATTAATTGTGCCCAGATGCGAAATACAACCTTTTTCGCGCGTGAAATCAATATGATAGTATTCATGAGTACTACGGTTGAGCCCTCTTCCTTCCCAGTTTTCCTATATTCTGGAGTAGTTTCGCGCAGATGATATCTAATCCCACGGACTTCTTCGCTTTCATTTCATTTCTACTATATATTCAAACTCTGTGGCCTGTTATCTAGTAGAGTAGTTTTTAAGGGGAGGCGACCGACAGCTAAGGTCATTTGCGCCATAGGGGATGGACAGGAAAGGATGAAGGGTGGAGAGAAACCCGGCGTCGGCATTAGCCTGCTCTTTACGAAAGGCGCCAAGGGGTCCGCAGTTTAACGTCCCATCCGACGGACGGCGTACTCACTCAAAGTGCCCTCCACAAAGCACCTCAAGTAGGGATCGAGATACCTCTGAAAAATATTCAACACCGCCGGGATTTGAACCCGCGCCCTCAGGGTGGGAAGCCAGTACGTTAGCCCCCGCACCATCTCGATCCCCGCCTGTTATCTTTGCCATACAGTTCCTCAATATATTTTTCCATCCTGTCGGAAACTTTTTTTCTTTGATTAACATTTATCTGTTGTTTTGCCTATTCTATGAATAGATATTTCCCTCTTAAACCCTAACAATTCCTTTGACTTCCTGTATAGCGTGCCAATTTAATTCTATCTCTGCAAAGTATCCATATCCTCACACTGTTCTTTCTACCATGTTTCCTTTAATCTATTAGTCAATCGCCTCAGTTTATTGTTTGTTTCCCTCTTTGTGTATTCGTCCTCTTATCACATCTCAAATTTTGGTCAACACTCTTTTTGAACTCATTCCAATACGCCCCAGTTAGTTTTCTACATTTCAATTTCTTATGCTCCTTCCCTTCTCCTTTTTCTTATATTTACCAATGCACTTTACGAGTGCTGTATTTTGATCCGAATCCGCATTTGCTCCCGGTAAACCGTGCGAGTTTATCCCGAGAGTCTATGCCCAACCATAACATAATTAAATGATATCTCTCTCTATCTCCCGGAAAATTCCATGTGTGCCTACGTTTGCAGTTTTGTTTCAACCTGGTGTTCGTTATAGTTAAGCTATCTCCAGTAAAACTCTATAGTTGTTTTCCCGGCGGCCATTCCTTGCTGCACATTCTCCTGGACTGCCACTAGATTGACTGGATCTGGGCTAACTTCCTATGATAATATTCTGTCATTCACCTGTTTCACGTTCACCACCCTTCTCCCCCAAGTTTCTAATTCAGTGTTATGACTACCCCATGTTGAATTTTCGCCCCTCCGCTGAATGTAGCTCTATACTGTGCAATTGTAGCTGCCGTTGCAATTATTTCCGCTATCTTTCCGTCTCCCCTCGCAGAGGCCTAATTTTCTGTGTCTCCTTTCTCCATCATTCGCTTGATGCTTTCCAATTTCCCTGTCATTAGCATCGTTTTAACATTCCAATTCCTCATTTTCCTTTTCTGTCTCTATTTCCTATTGCCTTCCGCTCGATTCTCCAAAGATTTCGCGTGATGACGATCTCTTCCGCTCCTGGGCACGAGACAGCCCACAGAGCCGGTTCGTGTAGTGGCCAGAACTCATTATCGTATTTGGTTGCATCATTATCATATTTTCTTGGGATGAATACTAATTTCTTCAATTATTTCATGTCCTCCTGTGGGATTTACGAAGCAAGCTAATGGGGAATACTTAGTCAATATGCAATTGCCGATAAAAGGGTAGATAGGTGAAAAGGAGGTTATGCTGCAGACTGAGGAACATTTTACTTCTGGGTTTCTCAGCCTCGCTCATTATAATAATATAGCCTTTTGTTTCACCCATTTGTATTGCTTATGTACCACTTTGCATTCATTCCTTTCTCCTGTCCACACTTTTTGGCATGTCTGCCGAAACCCTACCATCCTCAAGGATATCTTTCGTAGCCCATTTTCTTTCATAATCTGTAACATCATGCAATATTTGACACTTTTTATCATGATCCATCGTTTAGCCGCTTTTTATTTCCGGCCACCACTTTATACGATTCCTTGGGCTCATTTTTGTATTTTTCCCATCTTTTCCGTACTTTTCTGATTGGGACTGAGCCAAATCCCGAATCTTGGCCTCACTCGTGATTAGTCTCCATTTGTTTTATCAGCATTTTATTCTCGGATTTCACGAATGAAAGTTATCACGCATTCACTACCATATCCTTTATTGTTCCTTGGCTTAAAAGTAGCTAGGACGAAGCAAGGTCATATCATAAACGCATCATGATAGTTTCATGTCTCCCGGAATTTTTCCCGTATACTACGCGACTTATATTTTTTCACCTCAATCAAAAGTTATCGTTATGAAAGTATTTATTTCCTCAATATTGAGTGGTAAAGTCCCAAATATGAGTAGCATTGAATTGCGGTCTATATACTTTACGTATGGTGGGCTTGGAGATCAAAATAGAATCTCTTTTCGTGAAAACTTAACGTATTTCAGCTCATCCTTAAATTACGACTACTTTACTTAATTTTTCACCCGTCGTTGGGTGAAATTGCTCTGATTTTCTCTAAAAGTTCTTTTAACACCTGTCGTATTCTAAGGTTATATCGCATATTCCGAGATGGCTATTTCATTTTATTCCATTTGTTTTTCCAACTGAATAATGTAACTAAGTATGATGAAACTTTTATTTTTTATGCCACTCGAAAACGTAATTTTCGCCAAACAGGTTAAAACCCTCTCAATAATATATGAATATATTGTAGATTCCCAGAAGTTTCCACCCATTTTTGGTATATTTTCTTTACAGCATTGACCAAATTGTGCCTGAGCAGAGTACTTAACTCTTAACCAATAAGCATCGAAAAGTTAATATTTTGACGTGTGATTTAAGTGGTATATCGTCATGCTATGCCAAAAAGGGAATTTGTTAGCGGCAGTTGTACAACCGAACTTATTATCTTCATCTCTTAACTGTTACTGAAATGATTGTAAAAAATTCTTTTCATGCATCTACTTCCGCAGGAAATAACCTATGGCCAGAAATAATTTTTACAGCTATCAATTTCGGCAGTTGATAAAAAATGCTAAGGCATAGTGGAATTTTCTCCATCCTTTGTCCAGTCATGGAATTTAGCATTCGTAAGAATCCACTTTTTGTGCGCCTGCCTACTCTGCGTTTTCTCAAAAAACTTTATATCCGCCTATATCTCCTTTCCATCTCATTCATAAAATTTCCCGTTTTCGGACTTCCTGGAGAACAAATTTAATTTTTTGTGAACCAAACTACTTCTTCCATCTCTACAAGTTTTCTCCTATAATTCCATTTTATCTGCTTATCCAACGACGCGTGCTGTCTCCCTCCCTTCCTCTTTCTCTCTCTCTCCCTCTAAGCATCTCTCCCTCTAATCTGTTGTTGGAAAGAATTTCCTTTCGGTGAAAGAAATACTATAGGTTTCCCCGAGTTACTTTGCTAAAGATTGAAGAGTTTTTTCGTTCATTTAACTACGCGTGGCATCAATTTTCCTTTTCAGGCTGTGCTTTTATTGTGGTTGCAATATAAAATACCACGTTTCGATTAAATAAAATATTTCTTCCTGTGCGCTGAGTTGTCTTCCAAAATGCCGCAGTGTAGATCGAGATTTTTTTCCTTTACCGGTTATAAACGAGGATATACAGAGGGTTAAAATAATAATGAAATTTTAATCAATTATGCTTCGATTACAGATTCTTCCTTTATGATTGACAAATTCATCTTACGATTTAATTATACAACGCTGAAATGCCATTTTCGACTCCATTTGTAAAAGTGCCAACACTTTGAGTACTTTGGAGTTTCACCCACGTTTTTATGAATCGCAGGAAGCGTTCGCTTTCCATTTTTTCGCTGGCTTTTAAGAGTGTATTCTTTGTGCTGTTATTTTTTAGCGGGTTTCTTTCGACATAAACGTCATTTTATATTTCTGCACGAAAAAATAACGTCGCCTCGTCTTTATCTCAAGATTGAATTAAGCCTGTATCTCGGTGGTAAAATATTCTTTTAGGTTCCGTTAAGCTCACTTTGCATTTATGACTAATGTACGCTGGCGTGATGCTTGCAGAAAGGATCAGCTCGCAACGCTTTGCCTTCCGCCGCGGTGACATGACTACCTCTTATTTTATACGCGGCTGTCACCAGCCAACGGGAGCGGTCTCGAGAGGCCCCTGTTAACTGAAGGCTGGCCTTCCCTCCTTTGGATCGCTTTTTTAATCGCCCTTTCCGCTTCGTTTATTTCCGCGGAACATATTTTTCTGCGACTCTTAAGAGCTAACGAATCCCGAGTCCTTCGATCCGTGTTGTCGCACTGCGATCTTCGCTTGTCATCACAAAGCAAAGTGAACCTCCCCTTCGCGACCTCTCCTCTTAGCTTCCTCCCCCCCCCCTCCCCACTCACGACAAACGCCTCGTTAGCTTCCTCCTACATTTTCGCGCTGTAATTTTCTCTTTTCAGTTAAAAACTCATGCCTCCGACTCGCTTCCATCTCCGCGCACCTTTTGGAAGTCCCGCCGTTAATATTTTTTTTCCACCTTTCTCACCGTCGCCACATTACTAACCTCAGACTCATTTTTTTCACCGCAGTCGTATGTATTTTCCCAGACATGTACACTACGTCTCTTTATGGATACCACCGTACAGAAATCGCTAAAGGCCTCTTATCCCTTCCGATTCATTGGTCAATTTAAAATAAAAGTATGGCTGAGATGCGGTTATGAAAATTGCACTCAAAAACAGTTATTCTTCCTTCGGGATAATTGGATACCTTCTTCGATTTTTTAGGATTTGTCTTTCTTGACATGGCATCGAAATCTGCAGACCTCCCGCGAAATACGAGGGTCATCCGGAAAGTAGTACCCGTTCGTGAAATAAAGACACAAAAGTAAATATTAACAAACATAAAAAATTTTATTTGAAAGAGGATACTTTAAACTACTTCTCAACATAATCTCCAAGCAAATTAAGGCATTTGTCATAACGTGTGACAAGTTTCTGTATTCCTGCTGCATAGTCCTTCGCCGCCAGCTCATTGAGATACGCGAGGGACCCATCTTGCACAAATTTTTGCATAATGCAGATGGTGTTTAACAATTACATGAACAATTGTTCGAGAAACATTGGGAAAATGCTCACAGATGTCATCAATTGTGACGCGCCGATCGTTCCTCACGAATTCGTCAACTGAGCTCACCAGTTGGTCTGTAATGACAGACGGTCTCTCCGAACGCTCATCGTCGTGTGTGTTCCCCCTCCCCATGTTGAAGTTGCGACACCACCGCCGAACAGACGACTCGTCCATTACATTGTCTCCATACACCTCCTTTAATTGGCGATGAATATCACATGGGCGAACGTTTCTTGCATTGAGGAATTTAATCACTGCCCTCACTTCACAACTGGCGGCGTTCTCAATTTTTTTAAACATTGTAAACAATCACAGAAACAACACAGGCAATGCTAGCGTCACGCAACTTGGCTCAGAGAAGGCAGACAAGCCACTGAAGCTATCTGACCTCGTCCAGCGGCTACTCGCGTCGTCAGCACTTCATGCGGCACGAACGGGTACTACTTTCCGGATGACCCTCGTACAACTCGACGCACTCTCCAACAATCTTGGTTGGAGTTCCTCTCACTTTTGTCCCTCTTGTTTTGTTGCTTCCATTCGACTGCAGAAAGAGTCGCAGTCCGAAAGGTGGAGAGAAATACGAGGGTCATCCGGAAAGTAGTACCCGTTCGTGAAATAAAGACACAAAAGTAAATATTAACAAACATAAAAAAATTTATTTGAAAGAGGATACTTTAAACTACTTCTCAACATAATCTCCAAGCAAATTAAGGCATTTGTCATAACGTGTGACAAGTTTCTGTATTCCTGCTGCATAGTCCTTCGCCGCCAGCTCATTGAGATACGCGAGGGACCCATCTTGCACAAATTTTTGCATAATGCAGATGGTGTTTAACAATTTCATGAACAATTGTTCGAGAAACATTGGGAAAATGCTCACAGATGTCATCAATTGTGACGCGCCGATCGTTCCTCACGAATTCGTCAACTGAGCTCACCAGTTGGTCTGTAATGACAGACGGTCTCCCCGAACGCTCATCGTCGTGTGTGTTCCCCCTCCCCATGTTGAAGTTGCGACACCACCGCCGAACAGACGACTCGTCCATTACATTGTCTCCATACACCTCCTTTAATTGGCGATGAATATCACATGGGCGAACGTTTCTTGCATTGAGGAATTTAATCACTGCCCTCACTTCACAACTGGCGGCGTTCTCAATTTTTTTAAACATTGTAAACAATCACAGAAACAACACAGGCAATGCTAGCGTCACGCAACTTGGCTCAGAGAAGGCAGACAAGCCACTGAAGCTATCTGACCTCGTCCAGCGGCTACTCGCGTCGTCAGCACTTCATGCGGCACGAACGGGTACTACTTTCCGGATGACCCTCGTATTTCGAACGTTTACATTCGTGCCTCGAGCGCACGCTGCAACGGAGTAAAAAAACTCATCCCACGCACATTCTCTTCGTTTTTCCAGATCCCCTCAACTCTTTTCTGACTCATCACCTCTCATTTTTAACCTCCTCTTCTTCGCCCTTAATATTAGGGGCATTCGAGGGTTAGAGAGAATTCCGTTCCGTTTCCCTAAGTAAGAAACTTGTGTTACCTGGTCATAATTAAACGTAGTGAGCCTATTTTCATTCACGTTCACTGAATAAATAGAAACGTGGAATGCTTTATAGTCAGTAAACGGCTAACAGGCTTTGTTTAAAAATATATTATTTTATTCGACCTAAAAATTCTCCTCAAGTACTCGATTTTTAATCAATAAAAGTTACTAGTGTACAATTTTATTTTGAAGTTTCGATTAGAATTTGAGTCGAGTCCCAATGCTGATTTCCGTAGTTGCAGTCGGTTACTTAAGGTAGGAGCTGCTTTTGGTGACGTTAACATTAAGAAGCTGTTGTCGCGTTAATTTTAACTCCTACATCTTTCTTCCTGGTCTCCATTCTGCATATGCCTCTTCTTCTCGTGTGCATCTTATAAGGGTGACTGATCATAAAATTTATCGTATATTTGCCGCACTGAATGACAGAACCACTAGGTGCGGCAACATAACTTCTTTTTTGAAAGCGTTTTGCGTTTGAAAAAAGGAAGTTATGTTACCGCACCCTGTAATTCTGAGTTTTAGCCAAAATCCTTGTACACGTGTAAATAATTTTTCCTCTTCTTCACTCACCTTATAGTACGCTTTCCTTTCATTGCACCTATAGAGGATATTAACGAGATATCGAATAAGGCAATTAGTTTCTTATGCTCGGTATTATATTTGAAAAAATGAAGTATTACCTATTACGTCATTATTATGAAATGAAAATGCCATGCATATAAATTACTTTTACCTTCTTTGTGTCCCTTTCTCGGTTTTGCCTCTACTTCCTTCCCTATATCTTGAAGTACATTTATATTTTTCAATTATGTCAATGCTATGCTGTTCATTATAATCTTGTAATGTTACATATATTATGGCAGCAGCGTATTAAAGGTGTCAATACCTTTAACGCACAAAGCCGTCTGCCTGTCCATCCGTCTCTCCTCTCAGCCTTCTCCACTCGGTGTCTCTCCCCGGATTTGCTAGAGCGACTCCCGACAAAAGATCGGGAGGAGGTGGGAAAGGTTGACGAGGCGGCGCTGTTAATGGTTGGGAGGGAATCGGGGCTCTCCTCAAGAAGAAGGCGCGAGGGGTTGGAAGAGGGGGGGGTCGCGGGAGGAGAGGTGGTTGAATGGATTGGTGAGGGACAGATAGCGGGGAAGAGTCGGAGAACCGCAGAAAAGGCTTGGTGAAGGGAGAAGAGCAAAGGAAAAATTCTCCCGCGTAAGAAGATGAGTGGTGGTAGGATTTCAAAAGGGGCAGGCCACGCATGAGGACGCTCGAAAAGGATTGTAATGCCAGTTGGCTGGGAAGGACTTGAGAGTTCCTTCCCTTTTTTTCTATACATTCCGTCTTCAACTTCTCATTTCTTCCGGTTTAAAGGTCTTGTATTTTTCTTCTTTTAGTCCTTTGCCTTCGAAGCGAAAAGCTATCTCCTTCCTTAAAAACGGCTGGAGTAAAGTTGTGCACGTAATAGGATGCCTTTGACTCTGACGAAAACTGCTTTCTTCTTTTCCTTGTTGGGAGTAAGTTTTCTCCGAGCTATTGAATGATCGCAAGGGAGAAATTTTTTTACGATGATTCAAAAATATTTTCTGGTCTGATTGGAATTTGCTGCTCATAAGGAATTTACTATGTAACAATTTCAGAGTATAAAAGTCGTTCGCCCTATACTCTGAAATTGTTGCATTGAAATGCATATTAGCGGATGACTCCGTTAAAAATTACTGTTGCGGCATCTCTCGCAGTTTCTTGGAATTTACTTTGTATTAATTCACTAGGGATATATCTAAACGGAAATAATTTCGCAAAGATCATATTGAAAACGGTTTAGATGTTTATTTTTATAAATCCAAAATATATTCCACGTAAATAATTCATTTCTTTTACTCTGAATGCTGTCTGTAATACTCAGCTAGATGAAACACCTAACTTGTAATAAGTGTCTGTTATTCGTTAATCTAATCATTCTACTATCCCCTGGAAGTAGTTTGTCTGTTTCGCAGAAAATGCCTCAAAATATTTCCTTTATTCACGTTGAAACATTACGGGAAGCCTTCCCCTAGAGTATATTCCAAAAATAAACTTTCCCAGTGGACAAATTACAGATAACATTATGTGTACGGATAATAAGAACAAAATGCATTTTAATTTTCATTTCTTGATTTATTTCAATCAATGGATGCAAATAAGTTGGAGTGACAGTAGATGGTCCAGCTTAAAAGTTTGTGGAAAGCTTCCAGTGACTCAGTTAGCACCTCACCGTTTTTATTCCGTGACGGTGATCCTTAATGAGCTTTAGGAATAGGAGTAGTTTAAACATTTCGCGGCGGTTGCGTTTAAATGAGCTCGGAATGCATTGTTAAAGTTCTCTGTATGTTCCCAGAAACATGACTGCAAAATAAAAAGATGGGACCTGCATAGATGAGAGCTTCAACCGTTGTCTTCTCCTTTTCCCCCCCGCAGGCACCTGGCGCGGAATCCTTTCATCTGCGACTGCAACCTCCGCTGGCTGTCGGAGTACCTGCACCGTAATCCAATAGAGACATCCGGAGCACGGTGCGACGCGCCCAAGCGGATGCAGCGGCGCCGGATCGACGCCATGAGGGATGAGAAGTTTAAATGTAAGGGTAAGCGAGCCCCGTATGAAGTTGCTTCTCTCACTGAAATGCTCTCCTCTTTTCCTTCACACTGCCTATATTTTTATTTTGTCTTTCTCCCTCTTCATTTGGATCAATCCCTTTGGATCTCCCTATGCTTCATTTATTTATTTCTGTATCTCACCTAACATTTTCTTGTTTTCATTTTTCGCGTCTCAATTACGCCTCATGAAATTCAGAGGATGAGTAAACACTCGGAAATGCCAACGTTATTTCGGCAAGAGAATTTCCGTATGTACCTTCATACAATACTTATTCCGCTGAAATACTATTTTTTTCATTTTGTTAATCGTCGTAATTCTTCCAATAGAACGTCGAAATCAATGCCTTTTGCAATATGTTTTTATTCGCCATTAATTATTATCTTAAATAATTAAACGCGATCGGGAAATAGTTGCCATTTTTTTATTTGTGGCAATTTTAAATGATTTCTCCTCGGATCATCCGCCTTACCTGCCAAAAAAACACTGACTTCACATTGGAACTAAACGAATCCTCGCCTCCCTAGCGGCTCTTGCGGCTTGGCCCGCTGAAAGATGATGCAACCCCAAGAGCGAGCTTATGTCCATCGAATCATGTAGGTGGTTTTTAACGTGCTTTCTAGAAATGGTCCTTTCAGTTCAAATCCTATGTAGAACTGGGAATACAGAATCGTTGGGCCTTTTCAGAAATCTTGCAAATATATTTACAGATGTAGTTAACATTTACTTATGTTTCTGCGCTTCATCCCTTAATTTAAGTCTGGTGGTTTTTCCTCGAGACATAAATACACCACGATTCTAAAACTTCATTAATTTTGTTGTCCTGTAAAAGCTACACCTAATTCTATAAAATATGAAACAAAAAAATCAAAGTCTGCCTCTTTCTCATCCAAGTATGATTTTCAATGTATCATTTTATATTTTTTCACTCCTAACCTATATCCTTCTCCTCCAAGTTGGGAGGGCTTAAAATGGTGAAAGCTAACTCACGGCGGCATTGTGCTAATTGGTGCTTTTAATTGTTTTCCTACTTTAGTTATTAATGGTTGTGGACTGCATTGCTAAATTTTTCTCAATACTAACTCTATGCTAAGGTTTAATATTTTTAATGCATGTTCTTTTTTGTGATTCTGTAGTTTATCAGATGATTAAATTTATAAAGCTCTTCTTGAAAGCACAGATATGTGTATTTTGTTCTGATAATGTGATTGATTGTCCTGGATTTTAACTGTAGACTATTTGGCAGAACAGATTACTTAAATAATTTTTTTAATATGAAGTTAAGAATATTTTAATTAATTTTAAAGTTACTCTGTTAATTTTGAATTGCTGAGTAATATGTAATTTTTTCATTATTGGCATAAGAATTTATTGTTCTTGAGCCTTTACTATCATCATCTTTTTTGTTGCACATATTAATTCCACGGGTGGATTAAATACCCTCTTCAATTTAATTTTTTGTTATCACTTATTTCGTGAGCATGCATTTTTTTATTTTACAAAATCAAATGTCAATCCACCTTCCCCTCTACAAATCCTCCCTATTCACATAAATTTCAGGTGTTGCAGAAGAGCTGCGTACTCGTTTGGCTGGAGAATGCATGGTTGACGTTCCTTGTCCAAATGGTTGCACTTGTGATGGCACATCAATTGATTGCTCTAACAGAGGATTGACAGAAATACCCAAAGACCTACCAATGTACACAACTGAGTTGTAAGTCTTCTTTTCTCCACAATACCCTCAACTGCATGATATTCTTGATAAATATTTCCATGTGTGCAAAGACATTTAATTCATTGCTGAAATGGGAGTTTTAAATTAATTTTTATTCCCTATTACATCAACCTATTTTTCAGATTACTCAATGACAATGAACTGGGACGTATTCGAGCCGATGGCTTGTTTGTCCGTCTTCCAAATCTACAAAGGCTAGACTTAAGTCGAAATAGAGTCACAGGAATTGAACAGGCAGCCTTTCAGGGCGCTTCCCGACTCACTGAATTGTAAGAGCTGACCTTCAACAACATTGAACTAAAACAATGCTACCTTTTGTGTGAAAATGATAAATAATAGTTTAGTTGGAAATTGAACCTTGCACTCACTTATTGATATTTCTGTTTTAGGATATTGGCTGAGAATCTGATCCGTGAGATCCACAATAAAATGTTTTTGGGACTTACTAATCTGAAGTCAATGTGAGTATGCTTTTTAAAATTGAACAGGTTTTTCTGTTATTAATCGCAACGGTGGTTTAAGTGTAAAACCATCATATCTCTGCTCTTATTTGGTCAGACTAACTGTACATCAATGATGTGACATGGCAGTTTTGCTGCCCTGGGCTTAAAACCTTTATCTGATTTGCTCATAAAAGAAATAAAAAATACATTATTTATTGCACCGAGGACTATATTTTAATCTTAAAGCATCATAAAACTGGAGAATCGATAGTTATTTATGCAAAGTTTATCTTTACTGCTATAAGACATTAAAAAAGAATCTGTTCATTACTTCATTTAAGATTATAGATGATTCTCAGCTCATTGTGGAGCTTTTCTTAATTGCACTAATGTTTTAAACCATTTTATTACTAGCTATGATTTGGGAGTGATTGTGATTTATTCTAAAATATTGTATTTTTTTAATTACAGATCCCTGTATGATAATCAAATTACGTGTGTAATGCCTGGATCATTTGACCCACTCACATCACTAAAATCCCTGTAAGTGTTCTTCAAGTTCAGCAAAGATTGAGATCGCCCACAAATATTGAAAAATAGTTCTACTTTTATTATGATACTCAAGGAAAATTCCATTTTTTATTCATCCTAGGAACTTGGCCTCCAATCCCTTCAACTGCAATTGCCACCTCTCTTGGCTTGCTGATTGGCTTCGCAAGCGGGACTTGCAGCTTTACTCTGGGTCCTCTTCAGCCTTAACTGCAGTACCACTGGGCCCACTCGTTCCTCCAGCTCGCTGTCACAGTCCAACACGAGTGAAGGATGTTCCAATTCATGAGTTACCATCGC
Organism: Hetaerina americana; assembly: GCF_022747635.1. Taxonomy (NCBI): domain Eukaryota; kingdom Metazoa; phylum Arthropoda; class Insecta; order Odonata; family Calopterygidae; genus Hetaerina; species Hetaerina americana. The sequence goes on from NW_027287095.1 coordinate 41,981,893, forward strand.
ATGAATTCAAATGCTCAAGTAAGTATCAACAAGAAAATGAATGGATCATTGCAGTTCAATGCAGTATTCTTTGTTGACCTTGTAACTTGAATGTGGATTCAAATTTGATCATCCTAAAACACAAGTCCATACAAGTGAGTTTTCATTGGCATATTAAATCAGATAAATTGTATATTACTGTGTTTCAAGATTTCCTAATAAAAAAATTGGTAAATACTGTTAACATGGTCGCATCGTGTAATGGAAATAATTAATTATATGGTTCATTTTCAACTTTTAAATGTTTTTTCTCCACCTACCCACTTTTAAAATGGATTCATGAAGATAGTAAGGCATATCATTTCAGTTATTTATGACAGGATGATTTTGTTAGAAATGCCTGTTTCTCATAAATAGATGGTCATCAGATATCAGATATATTTTTAATTTTATATGTCCTAAAAATTTTCTTCCCTCAGATGAAAATGATCATGGCTGTTTAGGTGATGACTACTGTCCACCAAAATGCTCATGCACTGGGACTGTTGTGCGATGCAGTAGGTCAAGGCTAAAAGAGATTCCAAAAGGAATTCCTGAAGACACAACTGAACTGTAAGGCATTTTTCTAAAGATGTAATATGGAACTCATGTTAAAAATTAGCAAATGAATATAGATAATTAAATTTTTATAAATTTTTAAGGTATGATTTAAGGACTTGAGTTTATATACTTAGGAAGGATTAAATGTGTAATCATTACTATTTGCAAGCAAGCAAAACTAGAAAAATGCATTAAAGAAAGTGTCATTCATTATTTTTGCTATGCTCTGCATATTCATTGTATGATTTATGGCACTTTTTCATTTCACAAAAGATTGTAGTATTGGTATTGACCTCACACTTATGCATGCACTGTTTTTGTGGAGATTAGCATGTATAAAAATACATTGTTTTCTAAAGTTCTGTTTAGTTTTAGTTACTACTCACCGGCATGGCAATGTGTTCTTTTTTGCAGATATCTTGATGTAAATGAGATACAGCAAATACAGTCTGAACGAATAAGCCACCTAACTTCTCTCACGAGATTGTAAGTTCATTTTTAATAAAATGTGTACATTTTTCTTGAGAATGCTATTTTAGGTGTCTTGATACTTTATTTCTTTTTTGTAGGGATTTAAGCAACAATCAAATATCAATGCTCTCTAACTTCACCTTTGCTAATTTGACCAGATTATCAACTTTGTAAGTATTTTTATATTTCAAGTGACAGTGTATTTTCAAAAATCATCAGGATCACTGTAAATATTTTTGGGTTATTTTTTCAGGATTATCAGCTACAATAAGCTTCAGTGCATTCAGCGAGATGCTTTAGCAGGTCTCAAATCTCTGAGAATAATGTATGTACCACACTTGGCTTACCCTTGAAATTTGTTGCTTAATATTGAATTAGTGTACGGTGCTAATTAATCAATTTTCATTGCAGATCACTCCATGGTAATGATATCTCCATGATACCAAATGGAACATTTAATGATCTACAATCAATAACACATTTGTAAGTCATACAGGAAAAGGAAATCATAATTTTCACCCATTTATTTATCAACTTTGATGTATTCTCATTTTATTATGAGTGTATTTTTTTTGCTCTCCATCTCTGAGTTGCCTATTTGATATTTCAGGGCAATGGGATCAAATCCATTTTTCTGTGACTGCCATTTACGTTGGCTGGCCAACTGGGTTAAGAGGGATTATGTGGAGCCTGGAATTGCAAGATGCCTCGAACCTCACTCAATGAGAGACAAACTTCTATTAACAACACCACCTTCAGCCTTTGTTTGCAAAGGTAAGAAATTGTTTACCACAGTGTATATGGCCTTTACTTAACAGCATTCATGATCTCTTACAGCGTGGCATGCTCATTGCTGTATTCTTTGTCCATAAGTTATCACTCAACAATCAAGAGTACCTCCAGCTGTACTAAGCAAAATTTAGAATTTTTACAACAGTAATGGTTATCTCTTCGACTGATGTATTAATTCAAGGCATTATTTCCTTCCATAATGTATTTGTTTCTGAATGACATAGCTTTGTGCATACAGATTCTTGGCTCTTGTTATATATCACTATTGAAAAAATTGCAGCCTTACAAAATAGTGTTTGGAGTAAAAAATTTAGTTGTAAAATTGTCATGAACCTTTGTTAGGTTGTGATGCAATAGAATGCTCTGCATTTTGAATACTCATGTTACCTATGTGGGAAATAATTTGGAATTTTAATGTAATGGTAAAAAAATTGTATTATACGGTAGTTCATATGGTATGATTCAAATTGGAATAAAGCACTAGTGTCATTTGACATCCGTATCTCAATAGCATTTGCTTTTTTTAACAGGAAAAGTTGGAATTGAAGTTTTGGCCAAGTGCGATGCATGCTTTACTTTCCCTTGCTCAAATGGTGCCACATGCCACCCTCTGCCAAATCGTCAATATGAGTGTGAATGTTCCCCTGGATATCACGGTCATCACTGCCAACATCTAATTGATGCTTGCTACGGCAATCCTTGCCGAAATTCAGGAACTTGCAAAGTGCTTGAAGAGGGTAGATTCAGGTAAGTTTTGCTGTTGAAATCTTAGTTGGTGAAAATCATGCATCTCAACATTTAACACCCAATATATAATATAAATGCTATATTTTACTATATGCTGCATGCGTTTTTGTAATTTTATATTTGTTACGAGTCTTCCATTCGCTGTCATCAAAATATTAGGAAAGATATATTTCCACTCACTCTTGAAATGGCCTTGTCATGAAAGTTAGGTCTAAGAAGGTGCATCAATTTTAGCAGTGTGTATACTAGCAAGTTTCTTTTTATTTTAATTTAACGATCAGCACGTACACTTTCAAAGAATTGATTTTGTACATAATTGTACTCACAAATTCTGTGAATATGATGCAAGGATGCTCTCATTGTCTTGCTTAATTAATAAAGGTTAATTATTCCAAATTAAATTGTATTATAACCTAAAAATTGCATAATGTGGCACTGAACCTCATCTCACTCATTCCTCTTTTTCAATGAAATGTAGCATATACCACCCTACTTCTCTGTCAGGACTTAATGAATGAACTATTCAACCTAAGATTATTTTTTAAAAACCAAAAATTTTAAAATTCTAGCAAAAATAAGATTTTGAAAAATTAGTTTGAACTAAGCTTGGCTCAGCTTTAACTGAGCTTACTCTCTGACAACTTTGTGGATATTTTGGAAGTTTTTATTTTATTTTTCAGCTGCCATTGCCCTAATGGTTTCACTGGAGATCGCTGTGAAACAAATGTTGATGATTGTGAAGGAAATAAATGTGAAAATAATGCCACTTGCCTTGATCTGGTTCAAGCCTATCAGTGCATATGCCCAGCAGGATATATGGGTAAGAAATACCAATACCCCTTGGGTTCCTGAAATTGTTTATTTCCAAGTGACAATGTTCTTGGCTTGAATATGGCTAAGTTTCATTGCAAAAAGCTTTAGATTTAATCCATAGATAATTATAAAAATTCTCATATTGACTTTGCTCTAACATAATTATAACTTTCTAGGTGAATATTGCGAGAAAAAGATTCCTTTCTGCACTAAGGAATATGATCCTTGTAAAAATGGTGCCAAATGTGTAGACAATACTAGCTTTTACACATGTGAATGCACTCCTGGTTATACTGGGCAAAACTGTTCTGTCAATGTTGATGATTGCCAGGCACACCTTTGCCAGGTAAGATATTAATTATTAAGGCCACATCTCATGTAAAGGTACTCCCATAAACTTTGCCCTACATCCATTCCTGAGAATGTCATAGTAGCATTGTGTTATTGTCAAGTACCTTGCTTGCAGAATTATTCATAGATTTCAAAGAAGTTTGGATTTCATATGAAGAAAAATCAATGTTAGAATGAAAAATGACTTTAAAATATTTTTCAAGGTCAACAGTTATGAGGTCACCTGAAATACAATCCAATTAATGCGATATGATGTGCTTATTCTTACTCATTAATCATTTTTGCCATGCTGAAGCATTCATCTTATTGCTTTGGTTGCCCTCTGATGCACATTTATAGAAATGTGAGATAAAATAAACTGTCACAAAATTTAGTTTCTTGTAAGATATATGGTTTATTTCTCTCAACAGAATGGTGCAACCTGCATTGATGGGGTGAATTCGTACACTTGTAAATGTGCTGGAGATTTTGTGGGAAAATTTTGTGAAGTTACTCCAATGGTTTCAATGCTGTACCCACAAACTTCACCATGTCAACACCATGACTGCGAGCATGGTATTTGCTTCCAACCTCAAGGATCAATGGATTATGTTTGTAAATGTGCACCTGGGTATTCTGGTAAGTACAGATAATGCTCTTTTATCTTAATGTATCATCAAATTTAAACACCATGAAAGAGTGTAACAGAATGACTTTTACTCATTGCACAATAATATTTTCATTCATTTTTAACTTATAGGCAAGCGTTGTGAATACCTGACAAGTCTTCGATTTCTGCACAACAATTCCTGGGCTGAGTTAGAGCCACTTAGCACCAGACCAGAAGCCAACTTAACAGTAACATTTGCTACTAGGCAGCCAGATGGTGTTCTTTTATATGATGGCTCAGAAGATCAACATATTGCTGTGGAACTTTTCCATGGACGCATTCGTGTTAGCTATGATGTTGGAAATTATCCTGTCTCTACTATTTTCAGGTAAACATTTAATGACACTTTTAAGTTATTATCACAAAACTTTTAAAGTATACATGTATAAATAACTCCTCCAAAATTCTTAGGCATAGTACAAAAGTTGCATAGTTGTTTTAATTCAATTTTTAAAGGGCAATAGGGTTGCTAGATTAACTAATAGATACAATTATATAATTAAATTCTTTTTAAATGAATTTAATTCTCAGACAAGTGCATCATAATTTGTGTTCATAATATCTAATGTAAAATGAATCATTTCAATAGCTATGAAACAGTTAGCGATGGGAGATGGCATACTGCTGAGCTTCTGTCCATTAAAAAGAACTTTACCATGAGGGTTGATGGAGGCCCTGCTCGAAGCATAATCAATGAAGGTGAAAGGGAATACTTACGCCTTTCCACACCTCTCTTCATTGGAGGCATACCAGTTGATCCAGCAGGCAAATTAGCTCTTTCAAATTGGCACCTGAGGAATCTCACAAGCTTCAATGGTGAGTTATCATGCAGGTCATTGACCTGTGCAATTTATTCATACATAGTATACTCCTTCAAATCTAAATTATGAAACTAAAATAATTACATGACAATTGACAATTGATTGGATCAGAATGGACATTTCTGCATCTGATTTTGCAGCAGAAAAAAAGAGGGAATCAGCTGATACATTGATTTTTGCCATGAGTTTTTGCATAAACCTACTAAGTATGAACCATTTTGTTATTCAATTGTATGAGTAGAATATTTAATATAAAAAAAACCCATTAGAGAAACTGTGGGAGATACTGTGACAGTAACTTTTAACAGAGTAACTAAATGCACTTTACAGTGCAACAATTTCAGAGCGTAAAATTCATTCCCCTTGACTGGGGTTCAGGAAAATTAATGAGAGTAAGAGGATGCATTGGTAGCTTAGCTGGCTAAGCATTTAGCTAGACATCAAGGGATTCGGGTTTGAATTTCTGTCAAGGCAAATGATTTTTACCCTCTAAAATTTTTGCATTGCAAAGAAAACCCTAATCACTTCTTATAATGAATACTTTTTATGTATCAAAATTTTTCAATATATGTCAGATCCACTTCACTGAGCAAAGAGGATTTAATAGTATGTTTTTGCTTAGAAAGCATTATTTAACCATGTGAGGTAAATATAAGTAGTGTCTCTCCTATTCTCAGTCAGTGCATAATCAATCAAGGTCACACTGTTAAAGCACCCGTCCAATAAAAATTTCAGGTTGTCTTCGCCAATTGTGGGTCAACCACAAGCTCGTGGACTTCCAAAATGCAGCCAGACAGGAGAAGGTCACCCCTGGCTGCTCCTCCCCCAGTCACCAGCATCACACATCAGCATACTCGAGCCCCTCGCAGTCGCTGCATCACTACCACCAGCCCCATGAGTTGGTGATTGGGGAGGAGAGCGATCCATGGGTCGAGGAGGAGGAGGAAGAGATGCGGAGGAAGGGGAATGACCAAGACCCACTGGCACGGACAGTGGACATGGAGGAGCAGCGATATCCTGGAATGGCGTCGTCTCATAGCAGCACCAGCAGCAGAGGCAGTGGAGGAGGAGGAGGAGGTGGGTTGGGGGATGGGGGGGAAAGGAAGGGAGCGGCAAGGGTGCGGGAGGGCAGTAGTGGGGGGGGTGGAGTGGTGGTGAGCAGGAGGACGGTTGGTGGGGGGGGTACAGGGCAGGCCAAGGGTGGTGGGGGTAGGAATAAGGAGGATGTGTGCCTGACGGGCAGGCACCGCTGCCAGCGAGGGACCTGTGTGTCTCACCAAGGGACCAGAGGTGGGGGTCGTAGGGACGGGGGAGGTGGTGGTGGCAGAGGAGGAAGTGGTGGCTACACTTGCAGGTGCCGCAGCGGTTGGAGTGGTCGCTACTGTGAGAAAGGTTTGTCCCTACCTTCTCTTACGCCACACCTCCCCTTACCACTTGCCATGCACAGCTTTGACTAATAGCACGGACTACAAACTTCCAAGATACAGCATGGGAGGAAAAGGTTTGGTAGGTTTAGGGTGGGAGTGAAGCAGGGGGGAATTAAATTTTGTCATGGTTGAAAATATTCAGGAGTTTGATCATACATAGTGTTGGTGTAAAATAACACTCATGGATGTACCTGTATCTTTTATTTTAAAACAAACTTTCTTTGCTGTCACAGTTTTGGAATACTTTGCAGGGTGAAGAAGATATTTTTTGTTTAATTTCAAGAAGAAAGAATACCTGAAAAAGTTCTACCTGTTTACCTTGTTTAAAGTATGTATTTTATTTGAAATTTACAAGGACCTTAGTTTGGATTTTATTTGACTTAGGCATTCAAGTTTTAAATACCTTCATAAAGGTAGAATAATTCATGAATGTAAGGTTGTGCAATTATAATTTATAGTGTTGCCTATCATAATGTTTTAAAATATTGAAATTACATATTGAATAAATTATGTCAATGATGATATTAAATTGCTGGGAACATGATAAGAATACATACTATTCTTTTGAGTCATTAAGGCAATGATTTCAATATTATTTCAACAGGTAATGATAGAGAAATATTTATAGAAACAGCAGCACATACTAATTTTGCACTTGCTTTAATACTATATTGCATGAATTAATTTCTATACTAAAACTTGAAAATATTGCATGAATGGTTTTAAGTTAACTTGATGCATTTTGATATTTTATCATTCTTTTTATTTTGCCAGAAAAATTTAATAAACTTTCTGGCAGTTTTTCAGTACCACAATAGAGGAGTAAGGGCTGATTTGTTTAGTTTGAGTAATATCATTTTATTAAATTTAATTTTCCTGCAAAACTTTATTCTTGAAGCTTCCACTAGATGAATTTAGTACCAGTAGATGGATCAGAGTTCTATTAAATTTATACAAAGAAATTGGCGGAGATTAAATGGCAGATGGGAGAAAATATCAAATTTAGAATTAATAATATGGATAATAGAATATCTCAGTCACAATGAATACCAAATACCACTGTAAAACATGAACAAATAATAATTTTTGTCATAAAAAACTTCATTTCATTATGGACTGAATCAGTGTTTGACTTTCTTATTAGCATTTCAAAAATAGGATATCACACCAACATGAGGCATTACTTTAAAAAAAGGCAGTAATTTTAATGTGGTATAGTTATCCAATGGCTTACTAGTTAAACATAGATGCATCATTTTTATGTCATTTTTATGTTTCCTGTAGCCCCTACATGCCGTAAAGAGCAGACAAGAGAGTACTATGCCGAGAATGGATGCCGGTCCAGAAAGCCAGTCAAGATGGCTAGGTGTGATGGCAGTTGTGGAGGTGGCAGTGGAGGATGCTGCCGTCCCCGGAAGACCAAGCGCCGGAAAGTTCGTCTTATCTGCAATGATGGAACAAGATACACCCGAGATGTGGACATTGTTCGAAAATGCTCCTGCTCGAGGACTGGAGGAGCCAAATGCTATTAAAGTAAATGTTTTCTATGTACATTATATCTAAAATGCTAATGAAAGTACCATAAGGAGCAAGCATAAAATACCAAGGGTGATGTTACTGAATGGGTTCAATTAGCCCTCCATTACCTTGGTCTTGCCAAGGAATACTTTGGTTTGTTAGGTGTGCTATATACTGCATACCCTATGGCTCTCACTAGGGATCACATTTTTCATTTGGAAGGTTGTTGGAGAATGTGCATTTTCCCCGCATCTGACTACTGCTCTTCCCATCCAAAGTACATTTTCTCTCAGTCCTAATATGAAATATGAGGCTTGGCAATTTTCATAAAATTTTTGCAAGTTTCTCAGATTGTTAACATCAGTTTTTAAAATTAGTATCCTTTTCAAATAACTGCTCATTGTGGATTTTGGAATATTGGTTTCATGAATGAATCTTACTTGGCAAACCCTCGTCTCTGAAAGTGTTAAATTTCCTTTTAAAATATTAAAAGCAGGTTGATTATGAAAGATACTATGAGAAAGAAAACTTTGTAGAGTCAAAAAGTTATGAACATTTCCAAGTTATTGCTTTCTCGTGAGGCAGCAATGTAGTGAATTCAATGGACTGTGGGCTAAAATGGCAGCACTTCACGTGTACGATTTAAAAAAAATGGATGCATTCAACATTTTAGATTTCATCTGAAATATATTCCCTTGATTCCTTGCGAACTTACCATAAATATGTATGTTATTAAAACTAGTACCTTGGAATTTTGTGTTTGACATAGATTTTGTTATTGAGCCAAAATTGATTACTTTCCTGTTACTTACTTTTGAAAAGATACAGCATTTCACTTAAGTCTTCTTCTTTATTGCAGGCATTTCCACTTCTGTACCACAGTTAAAAGGAGGTATGAAAATCCTGTAAGATTGTTGAGCCATGAAGGATGTGAAAACAAATCCCTAAGTTTTATGGATTGACTGATTTTAATTCAGATGCTGAGTTCAGATGATACTCTAGGGATGAGGGAAGAAGATTGGCCCTCAGGGCCAGGGGATTGTGCTCCACAAAGATGAGAGGAAACAGAAGGATAAAATATAGTTAAACATATTGCAAGACAAAGTTTATGGACACAAGCTGGCAAAGTGAATGGAGTGATGGTTCAGGAGTGCAAGTATTACAATGAATAAGCAGTGAAGTGTATGAATAAAGAAATGGGCTCTATTCTTAAATTAATGTTGGCCCCTCTGTGATGACTTTAAAAAAAAGAAAGTACCCTTTATGCAAAAGAGCATTGATAAAACCTTTTCTAGTTATAAGCCAAGATTTACTATTGCGGATGAATTAGACCTAGAAAATCAAATTTTAAAGAATGATAGATAAAATGCCATGCTGGGAGATAGTTTGACAAAAGAGAAAGACTTGTCTGACATCATCAACCATTAAGCGTAAATTTCACCACTTTTTTTAACCAATTAGACGGGAAATGGTAATATCAGTGACTTTTTTGTTTTAAAATATACCTCATGATGGTGTTTTAAAAAAATGCACTGGACACTGCTGAGATCTTAAGGAAGTGAAAATAGATATCTGGTATTATTTATAGATGTTAAAACGTAAGAAATGAGTTGCTATTGGAACTATGAGTAACCAAGCCAAAATGGATAGCATTTACAAAATTGCTACTGTTTAAGTGACTAGGGAAAGCAATCTCTTTTAGAAAAAATCAGAAATCGTTCTTACATTTAGCAGCATTGATTGGAGACATTTATATATTTGTGGGAGAGACAAAATAATTTGCAAATATTCTGCACTGAATTCAAAATTTGTGAAGGGCAGAGTTATTTATCATGCATTGAAAATATCTGGATTCTTTATATATATATATGTATGGATGTGTTGGTATGTACTCATTAAAAGTGAGAGTTTCACGCATTCTCTTAAAATCTAGATGAAAATCTTTAACATTTAGTTGTAAATGTTTCTGATGTGGTATTTATTTTGTATAGGGGTAGGCTCAGTTTACTTACTCATGTGATCCATTACAATATTTTGTACTACTTCTTTTTGAAGAAACCCCCCAAGTTAAAATGTTTTAAATCAAATAGATGAATGGATATCGAGAGCCACATTATACCTACTTTTACCATCAATTAAACATGAAAATTGCATGAACGAGAAAATGAAGCCACCCTTTCATCATTTAGATAAGGAATTTAGTATATGTTTACATACACCTTTATTTTAATTTATTTTTAGCTTTTTTCATGGCAACTGGAAATAAGTAATACTTTGTACTAATATATGAAAAACTATCTATCTTCTTGAAATACATTCAAAATTGTATTTGAGTGTGTCTCTCCAGATTATGTCTCTCCAGCATAGAAAATGTCTATTTCCTGAAATGAAAATACTATAAACCATTTTTACAAGTTTCTATGCATACATTTATATGCCAATGCATATATAAAGCATGTAAAAGTTTTATTGTGGCATGTAAATAAGTTGTATTGCCATTGTTGCTTTTTGACGTATCAATACACAGTAACCACTAAAAGGAAATGTAGTGGAGATTTTTGTAATATATTGAGTGTATTATATTATCTTTACTCTTAAATACCAGACAAAAACACCATGGACTTTGAATAACGTATCAATGTAGAGTTGTAATCTTATTTGTCAAGGCTTGATGACCATATTTTGATGGAAAAAACAGTGTACATGTGTTGTAAGTGATGTCATAAATTTCAAAGGCATACTAATAGCTCTGATACATTGCCTGTATTAATTATTTGGTGGATTATTGAATGTATGTGTGTGTGGATGTTGGAGCCTAGAGTATGGCTTTATATGGAATGAGTTACATAAGTGAAGCTTTTGTTGTGTTCATATTTTTAATGTTACTGCATAAAAAATAATTGTTTTTGCTATCTCCGAAGCCTTTTCGAGAAATGTAGCTGTTTTTGAATTGAAGTGATGTTATAAAAGTCTCACTAGCCATCTCTTCATTTAAAAAAAAAATGGAAATAATTTATGGAATTCATCAGTGTTTGGAAGGAAATGTTCATAATTAGCACCATCAAAAATTAATCATTATCAATTGGCTAAGTTGCGGGCAATGTTAAATTCATATTTTAATGACTTCAGTGTCAAATCTAAATATTTCTGTGAGTAATTATGGGATTTCTTTGAGTTTCTGCCAAAGAAGAGCATATGCATTAGATAGGTTGTTGTTTATCTTGCATGAGATTGCATAGCCAATTCTGCAATTTTTACCCAACATATATAGGCATAGCTTGCCTTTGTATAAGGACTCATTGACCTATCGATTTTATAAACGTACATTCATATCCTACCTGACCAATTTTTATGGAAAAGAAAATGATTAACCATGATTCTTTGAAGTTTGTAGTGTAACCCTATCTCCAGAAAAACTATTCAACCACATGAAAATAAAATTCTAATAGGTTAATATTCCAAGAGAGTAACTGTAATGAAAAACTGTAGTTGCTTTGAAATTGCACATGATTGTTGCTGGTTGTTACAACCGTTACTTATGTGACTGTTTATACTGCTGAGCTACTTCTGTAGAATAATTTATAAAAGGAACTCTCCAAACACTGAAATTCAACATGTATGTATTTTAGTAAGTTTCTTATGGTAGTGTGTATGTGTATATTAATTTTTTCAATTTTATTTTATAATCAAGCCACACCTAATTTGTTTGCAAGAGTAAGGCATTTACCCTTTTGTGTACTAAAGAATAAAGCTTCCTTGGTGTAAAAATACTAATGATTTCCTAAGCTGATAGTCTTATTACGTAACAGTATTAGAATTACCTATGTAATTTTATCCATGCAAGTAATAAGTATAGTGATAATACATTCAATGTATTTTTATTTGGATTAATAGAATAAATTTTTTCAAATAATTGATATAAAAATAGGGTATCCATTTCATGGTAAAATCATAGCCCCTAACATATTTTTCTTCCCATATATTTCTATTGTACATGGGCATGATTTTTTCTAAAGCTTTGATATATTGTCAGAGTGAATACTATTATAAATTCATTCTAGTCTATACCTTACAAATTCTATTCTATCCCATTGCTCATAATGAAGGTAAGTGGTAAGGAAAGTCTATAAATTTGAGGAAGAATCCATTAAGATGAAATTCACCATCTGCATAACATTTTTCAAGAGCTTAATTGAAAAATGTTCACCTCAATGAATATATTATTAAGCATACCCTGTAAGTTTTCCTGTAATGACAACTAATTAGAGCCTAGTTAATGTGCAAAGCTATCCATTAGATATTGAATTCAGACCGAAATTCCACGTACACCAACTGTTCTGTTACTGTGTAAGTAGAGAGAATTCTTGCTTTCTAAGCCTTGAGAGAAGCCTACCATGGTCATAATAGATGTAGGAATCATATCATTAAGGGCCAGAGTGATAGTTGACAGAGATTTTAACCTACTTGGGATCTAATTGAAAGTATTATCATACTCTAGACAGTAGTTCCCATGAGGTCTCCATTTCATTATCCCATCTGATGGAGTACTGTATTTGAAGTATTTGACAAATGGTAGCCAAGTAGGAAACAATGGCGAAAGAAAATATCAATGCCAGTATTTAAATATGGGTCCTTTGCATAGGATGAGGTACTATAGCCATCACTTCATTTGATATAAATATGATATTTAGCTTTCAGATATTATTGCCTTAAGGTTGGATTACTTGATTCTCTCTAACAATTAGTAGAGTGTTTTAGTAGTATGTTGACTGTACTGGTGGAAGCCATGATATATGCTCCTCATAAGGTCATCCATGTCAGGTTGAAGGGAAGTCTGTTCCTCAGTGAGGGGGCTGCTGAAGGGGTGGGGATTTTAGTGATGGTGTTATGTTAAGGTTATTATTGAGGAAGCCAAAAGGAAACCACCTCAGTCATTTATCCTAATGAAATATTATGGACATAATTATACATATAATAAATACATTATTCATGTGGTATACGCAATCATATTGCAAGAATCTTAAAATTGTGAAAACAATGAAATTTAATATTTTAGTTTCAAGTATCTTTAAGAAGCATTAATAGAATTCATGGACATTGCTGTAGTGAGCTATTTTTAATCCAAAGTGCTAAGCTGTATGTCAAGAAGAACTACTTATTTCATGGCCAGTCTGTAATGGTGAAAATATCTGAAAATGCTATTTTACTCTCTTCCCAAACTTTCCCCCCAAAATTCCCTACTGAAAGTGAAATTTAAATATATTTTTGCTTCAGCATAATACATACATTTGAGAGTTTGAATACCTACAGTTTCATTTCATGTAAACAATTTTTGAAATATTTTAAGTAAAATATTCAAAATATCTAGAAATGAATTATGTTACTCCTAAATACTAAATTTGATACCCCATTTGTTATCCCTTATCTTGGTGTTACTGAGGAATGCATGGATGCATGTAATTTACCTAGGAGTCTTATATTGCAATTTCAGAAACTATAAATGTGTTTATTAGACTAAGAGACCAGATATGTAATAATTGTAATGATTGAAGATAAGTTGCGAGCTACCCCTTTGAATAAATCCTCCCCGGAGGGGAGAAGAGGTGGTAACCGCCCCTCCAGGTAGGTCTTACCCCTCCCACAAGACAAGGGTCAAGACCACCCCTCAGGGCAGGTCAGCCTCTCTTGCACTCCCAGCCCTTGAGACCAACCATCACCACGGCAAGCAGACCAAGTAACATTGTTAAAAGTTGAAGAATCAGTCCAATGGTGCAACATTGATGTTAATAAACTTTGCTACTAATCATTACTACATTCTAATATATGACCAAAGGTTTAAAAAGCATGGTACTGATGAAGTTTGCTGAGAGATGGCAGGATTACAATAATTGGTTATTGCAGCAGTTTTCTTGTTACCATTAAAAAATAAATAGTAACATAAAATTTACATGGATACTAAATGAAGGTGAAAATTTTAAAATATAACTTTGTATATTCTGAAGAAGTGAATTAATGATGTCTAAGTGTAATTCTCACAACATGGTTAGCTGGTGGTAGGTATCAGAGTACTTAGGTTTACAAAGGGCTGGTTTGCAATTGAGCAGACTTATCGCTTACTTATTGCGGGACTTAACATACAGCACTAGGTGAGTGCAGTGGATTGTGTTTGAGATGCTTGATTTGCCCATCCATGACGTGATCCATTCACTGAGATGGTGGCTGTAAGTTTATCCCCATTACTCAGAAGAAGTAATAAGCCGCCAGTGATGAGTTCGGCACATCCTTGACTCCAGGGTTGCCTGCTCCTTGTGCTGCAGCCGCTCATGGCTGTTTAAAAAACAACATATATACTTGAAGGTGTGCTCTCTTAATTGGAAGTGATTTACATAAGGAAATGATGGGATGGACAGGAACTTGGACAAGCCCAGGGTTGCCGGCCCTTCATGAAAATATGAAAAAGGGAATAGCCATCCCCTTGGCCAGTCAAATAGGTACTGCCTATTTGACTGGCCAAAACGTTGAATTGATGGGTCATCCTCCGTGCAGCCATCCTCTACAGCCTGCTGATACTCATTCCTTGTCAATCCATTTAATGCTTCTAAATTCCATTTCTTAACCCGCCTCACCTGCCTAATCTTTTTAATCGGTCGCTACACTTCATAACAACTAAATTGTGATCGGAGCTCGCATCCACTCCCGGAAAACTGTTCACATCGATCATGCTGTTCCTAAAGATTTGCCCGACCATAATATAATCAAACTAATACCTTTCTGGGTCACCTAGTATTTTCCATGTACATATACCACCGCTTTTTGTGGTGTCTAAACCAAGTGTTGGTGACGACCTACCCGTTTCCAGCAGAACTCAATTGCTTTCTCCCCGCGGTCATTCCTCGTACCTAAACCGTAGTCCCCCATCTCATCACCATATCTTCCTTCGCCCACCGTCGCATTCCAATTCCCCATCAATATCGAATGTTTCCTTGAAGGAACACACGCGATCCTCTAACTGATCGTATGCCCTGTCGATTTCTTCCTCCTTATGATTGCTTGGTGGTATGTATACCTGAACCATGACCAAGTTCGTCGGTTCTGCTTTTATCTATACTAGTAATATTCTATCTGTTTCTTGCTCTATGTTAGCTACGCTTCTTCCAAACTTTTTATTCAATATTATTGCAACCCCTCCCCGGCTCTCGTTCCCTCCGCTAAATGCTACTCTAGAACTATTCCTCCAACAATCCCCGCTAACCTTCCATATCGACCTAAAACATCTATATTCCCTCTCTCCATTTCTCGCTTTATACTCTGTAACTTCCCTGCCTAATTATTCTCCTAACATTTCATGTCCCTCTTCTAATTAAATACATCGTCTTATTTGTACTCTGTCCTATTACTGTCGCTTCCGCTTTACAAGGATTTCGTGAGAAAACGACTGCGAAAGCTTTGCCTCCCTCGCTGCCAGGTTCGACACAGTCAATTAAACCGAGTCATGTAGTTGCCAGAACTAATTTTTACTCTGGCGTCCATTATAAAAATCTTGGCATGAATAATTGAGATCGTTTTCCGTTTCCTTCCTCAATGGTGTTCTTAATGTGGTACCATCTCACAATGGCAGCCCACTGGGGTCAGACGCCATTGCAACAGCCTCATTGAGGAATACATAGATGCTGCGCGAATCCTTCTACCTTCAGGCATATGTATATACCGATAGGTCGAAGGATCCGTGCCGGGTACAATTGCTCCTGGTAGGGTCACCTCATGGGTTTCCCTTCTGCCGCATTACATTGTGGAAGCAGCGATAACCATGATGTATTAAAGTTGGCTCCTTTAAAAATAAGTTCCATTAATGTATACTTTGAAATTCATTCATGGCAATGAAACATTTATGCCTTCATAAAGTTTTTCTCCATCAGGGCCAAAAGGAAACTATCGTATATCATACAACGGTACATTTTTATATGATGATTGCCATTCCATGATTCGAGATGCTATGAATCGAATAGTTACAATGAACAACAAAATAATCCACGATCAATTTTAAAGCCTGGACTCACAGTGTGATACAAATTCTTTAAAACTTCCAAGTTACTCTAGCACTTATTGGCTCAATAAGGAAGAGAAAAAAAGTTTATCAGTGTTAATTAAAGGGTCTCATGGGCATGAAGAGTTGCTGTTAGGGATGCAACACTAAAAATTAGTATTTAATAAGCTCTAAGATGGTCTAAAGCTCTATTTAATTATGAGTAGGCATGATTTTACTAGTCTTGCACTATCAAGACATTTATCTTAAATAAACATTAACTTAATTCAGGAAAACATTCACGATTATTCAAAATTTAGACTTTTAAAGAATGGTTGTAATATTTCTGTTGTAGCTCTGTCGCAGTAAACAGGAAACTAGGAAAGCTAATTATACACAATGAAAAATTATTCAATTATTTATTTATTTTTATCTTAAAACCAATGAATTCCATGTAGCCCGCTGAATTCCCGTGTCATCCGTCGCAATTTCCCATTTTTACTATTTTCTATTCTCACTTTCCCATCATCTCTGCCCGTCTCGGCTTCTTCCCCTGATTGTTTACCCCCTCCTGCACTTGCTCCGAACACGCTTTAGTGTGTGACCTCACGTGACTTAGAATCTTAACGACACAGGATGGTGACCTCGGTTGCCGGCGTTGATCTATTAGAATTTTCGAGAGGCGAGCAATCGTTACCCGTTGATCCCTGAGAACACAGGGATAATCGAATAACGCACCTCTCCAGAATACGTAAATCCTCCTGCCGCATTGTGCCCTCACCTGAAAGAAATGTGGAGGGGCGGAGACTTACTCCCGCAACGCCACCTCTCGCCTGATGAGTGAAACACACACAATTGTGAGACGGTGAGAGCAGGAAGGGCTGGATTCATTTCGCGAAGCAAGGGAAAGGTAGGTATATGCCCGATGTCTTCAGCAATTTAGGAACTGGAAATTGTAATGCTGAACCTCTGAAGAAAGCATTTTACCGACGTGTACGAAAGCTCAACTCTTATTTCATCTAATTTTTGTTCTTCTCCCCTTTTCACAGGTTTTACTCGAGAGAGCGGAACATAACTTCACAAGTGATTTGAATGATGAATTCCGAGGAATGGATTCGGAGATGACTCCGTGGAATATCAGTGAGTAAATTGTACTCTTTACTAATTTTGTACTGCTTTATCATCGGTTATTATCCAAAGTTATTCCCGTGAATTCGATTAGAGGTAGACTTAACCTTAAATGCGACCATCTTTCCCAAGTACTAACCGAACATTTTCACTTCATCCATTCCTTTCCCCCTCCCTCCCTCACGCAAAGTAAAGCGGTGGTCACTTGTTTTCAAGTAGATCTTGTAATTAAGACTGTCGTCGTAGATTTATCCCTCTAGAGTCGTTAATTCTAAGATCCGAGAATAAATTGAAGCTGATCTATCAATCAGGAAGATGGTTGACCAAATCAGAATGTGCGTTTTAACAATCTAATTATTTTGTGCGTGATATGGATAAAACTTAAATGATGATGACATAGTCCAACCTAATTTATGAAGGATCCAGACTAACACGTTTTAGGCTCTTCATCGTGATAATTGAGAAGTAGAACTTTACTCTTATCTATCGAATGGTGGTAAAGAAATTATGTAGAGAACTAAAATAGCTGTAATATGTTGTATTTCGAAGACACGTATCTCCCTTGAATGATCAGGCACCTAGCCCTAGATTAATTCCACCCCATGCTTTGAGGGTGCTGCCTTAATACTTTCGGTGTTGAGGTAGTTTGTTGTGGAATTTGGTCTTCAAGCGATTTTCCCCGAAATTTCCCTTTCTCTTTGCGGTATCTTCTCTCCGTAATCAACGGTTTCTGCTATTGAATAACGCAATCGCGAATGTCTCCTGCATTCTCGCGTTCGGCTCGGCGTAAACTCTTTTGTGTTGCCAACGGCATAAATTAGAATAAGTTTAGCAATCAAGGTGAGGGTAGTGTCTTGTACGAAGGTAGTCTCGGTGGTGCGAAGAATCGGAAGGCAGATCACAGCCTAAAAAGGGGGTGCATAGGTGGATGTAGTTTCGCCCGCAATGCTCCCCTCTTCCACTTCGCCGTACAGTTGAGTAGGGCGTGCCAGAGAACTGCCGAACCAGGAGGGGCGGGGCGATCCCACATGCCTTACCCATCCGACCCTCGTCTCCTTAGATCAAGTGACGGGGCCTTCTTATGGGTTTCCTCTCGTCCCTCGCTAGCTCATCTCCCCTCTTAATCCTCTATTTGCAATAACTATTCTCACTAGGACGGCTGCGATGAACGATTTGTTCGAAATCCAAATGCTAAATGTGTTTAAAGGCGGGGAAATGGTACGGCAGGCTTGGTCGAGGCCTAGGCATTCGGTCAACGCACGCCATCGACCCATCCCCAAAATGCCGCGGAGGGGAGGGAATGACACCCGCTCCCAGCAAGGGGCTTGAACCCCAGTCCAACGGGTCCGACTACATATTTGATGTTACCCAGTCGAAACTCGACGGTGGCGTATCAGACTGGCGCGTGTACAGACGAAAGCCATCGGAATTAGATGTTTCACAGTGAATGCGATATAGCTGCGAGATGCGAATGTAGGGAGTGCTTTGTTATGGTTGTCACCTACTAGGCATCGGATTTGTCAGAGGAAAATATTCTTTAGTTCAATATATCGAAAGGGATCACCTATAAAATTGACCGAGGAATATTTGCCCTCAGGGATAAGGAGAAAGTTGCTGTAGGAATGCCTTCAAGCGACTGTATACAATGTTCCTCCAAACGTGAACGTCTTCTTATCTTATTTATTTTTTAGTACCCTGCAAGCCACCTTTGGTAGGGGGGTGGATACTAATTTTGACCAGAATATTTTTATCACTACTATCGGTCGGACAACGCTATTCTGATCCCTTATCGTTCATGGAAAAAATGCAAACTTAAATCTATCTGTTCTACAATTAATATCTCTAATTTTATTGATATGATCTCGCCTACCGTATCGCAATGGGGGTAAAGATAAACTTTCAATGTCACTGCTAAAGAAATATCCTTGCAATAAATGCAAGATAAATCTGTAATTTAACCTTCGCTCCGTGAGTGATTCCCAGCCTAACACCTCTTCAAAATTTTGTTACGCCACTCAATTAGTCTCAACAGAATTTAACAAATCTTGCTCCTTTACGCTGCACGCGATCTAATTCGGCAAGCACTCCAACTGAATGAGGATGCCATGTACTAGCAGCATATTCTAAATGAGGTCTTAACCAGCGAAAGGTAACATTTCTCTTTAAACATTTCATCGCATTTACCCCGTATGCTTCTGATAAATACTGATTTTTTGTTAGTGTGTCCACAAATTCCCCGTATATGTTTCACCAAGGAGAGGTCGTGAGTGAGGATAACGCCCAAGTATTTAATCGAGTCCAGGCATTCCATTTCGGTGTTCTCGATTCGGGAACGCCGGAAAGTTGTGCGGGAGGGAATTGCTCTTTTTCCAAAAATTCATCGCTACGCACTTGAAGTTAATTCTCATTACCAAGTGTAGCACCAGCGTTGCATATAGTATCATTGAGGTTATCTGCTAAAGCTGCTTTATCCTTAAGATTACGGATATCTCTGTAAACCACTGCATTGTTGGCAAATGATTGTAATATACTAGTGACTACGGAGTTAGTCAGTAACTTAAAGAAGGAATAGAGGAGTCTGATAACACTTCCTTGGGGAATGGCCGAAGAGACTTCTATTGCATTAGAGCTAATCCCATCTATGATTGCTCTTTGACCCGACCATTCGAAGAGTTTTTAATGCAACCCTGATTTTCATGTATGTATGTCATATGCTTCTAGCTTTGCGAGTAGTTACCTATGAGGTACTTCATCGAAAGTCTTTTAAAAATCTAGGAAAACCCCGTCCCTTGGAACATTCCTCTCTTGAACAAAGGATATTAGGAACAAAAAGTGCCAGTTGTCTCGCAGGATTTACCTTTTCGGAAACTGTTGATTTTCCATCCACAACTCCTGACTATAGAGATTCTCACATTCGAACTAGCAACAATATGAAGTAAGATCTGGTCCTTTCCCGGCGTATTTGCTTTATGAAGTTTTCTCGGGTCTTCCACCGGGTCAGGGGTTCCATGTTGGCCGGTTTCGAGTAGTAGTAGTAGTTTTGAGGGGAGGCGACCGACAGCTGAGGTAATTTGCGCCATAGGGGATGGACAGGAAAGGATGAAGGGTGGAGAGAAACCCGGCGTCGGCATTAGCCTACTCTTTACGAAAGGCGCCAAGGGGTCCTCAGCTTAACGTCCCATCCGACGGACGGCGTACTCACACAAAGTGCCCTCCACGAAGCACCTCAAGTAGGGATCGGGATACAACTGAAAAATCTGCTTTTATTTGCCAGGATTTGAACCCGGGCCTCTTGGTGGGAAGCCATAACGTAAGCCACCATACCATCCCGATCCCCCCTAGATATCTTATAGACATGAGTGATCTCATTCCTTTTGTCGCTGCAGATATTATCCATAATAGTCTTCATCTTGGTGTGACATAGCCTTTGGCATCTTAATAATTTTCTAACATTCACATTGCAACATCTAGGCTCCGTGTTATCTTTTTTAAATTTACTGGGAATGAACTTGGCTGCTGGGCACGTGATCACAAGGAAGTGATTCTACGTATTCACAGTATTTTGGTGATAACTGTCTTTCTTGAAACTTTCAAATTGATACTGTAGAACACACTTTAGGCCATGCCTTTTGGCTATATATGAAATAATTTCATTTGAAGTAGTGACCATATCTTTCTGAAGTTGTCGTGAAACCTCCATCAGTTAAGTTAGGAGACATTGCTCCTCACTATTTGAGAGGGCATTGCTTATATTTTCACCTTGGAATTACACCCTCTAGATAAATTATTTTATTCACACCTAATGTTACTACCCAGATTCATTGTACAAGGTAATAGAAATATTAATACTGATTTGAATTGACATTGACAATTTGAATTAATTTTTACAAATATCATAGGAATACGGATTGTAGAATACATTATATTGTAACCGTTAATGGAAGTATTGCACAAAATACTTATTAAGTGTAAAAGTAAATTAAAGTAAATTCATTCATGTTACTATTGTAAGGATTATCCTGTTATAATTGTGCCCTTCTTATAATCTAAATCTAAAAAAATTGACCCCCTTTAAAGTTCCATCATTAATCCAGTCATGGCGATCCATCAGTATCAGTCACCAAAGCGGTGGTAAATGTGAAAAATGAATTCAGCCATGCCTTTCAGTAACTCTTCAATACTTCTGGGTTCCACTTGATGTGATTGATCACCTTAATGTATTGGATTTTTATGATGATTCATCAGTTCATTAAAAGATGCTTTTCATCAATTGTTGTAAAAGATGTGATAGAATTTGTTGAAATACCTGTATCAATAGGCTGCCTAGAAAGCTATGAATTAACCATTCATATTTCTATAATGTGGATGGATCTTGCCCCACGAGATTGTTTATATTGCATTCTGCTCTTCAGTTCCTCTTCAATGCTGCCTAGGATTCCTAATTATTTTTCTGTTGCTCTTCCCTATTTCTTATCATAAGTCCCTTTATTATTTGTCAAATTGCCATTACCACTCCCTCAGCATTTTTAGTGTTTCTAAATCCAGCTTTCATCACCCTCATATCATTCCGTGCTTGGTTGGTCTTTTTACCCTTCTCAAATGTATTTTCACCAGTATTTTCATGCTGTGTTGATGCCTTTCCCCTTTCCTGAAAGACCAGGGCTGTGGAAATACCATGATTAGGAGTGCTATTAAAAACCAATGTTTTTAAGTTGTCCATACTTCCCAGAGAGTGGTTTCCTATCAATTTAGATCTACCTTACAATTTTTGGCCTTTTTCACATTTCAACCTACTGCTCCCTATCATTACCCCTGATGTAAGACTAATAAGTTTCATGTCCTCTTCATCCTGCGAATTATTTATAGCTCAAAAATATATTCTATATAAATATTTTCACGAATTTTTTGTTCACAGTAATCTGATCCTAGTTATCTGATTGCTCCTCTTTATCAAAGATTCTTTCCTTGGTGTAATTCTTTTGTTTGTGCTTATAACTTCAAACCTCTGTCCAAAAACTTTCAAGATAGATGGACTCTCTTCCTGCAGTTGTTCATTTTGCACAACTTTTGTATTTAATTTAGCCTTCCTATTTCTTGCGAACCTCATTTGCTTCTCATAATTTTCCCTGATTCTCATCTCAGACCAATCTTATTGGTTTTTTAATGTGATCAGCATCAATTATAAATCGGTAAGATGACACTATATAAAGCATGTTCATCTAAAAATCTGAGTCTTTGGCATTTCTTTCCTTCAGAGACTTACTATTACCTAGCCTCTTGCACCATTTCCTCTGTGTATATTTTGATGGATGCCCACTTTCATGAGTAATAGTGTGCATCCATGCTAACCCCCTGCCCATCTCCTCTCTCCAATCACTATCCAAACCTATGCAGTCTGCTACAGACTTTGGGTTTTTTGTCTAACCACTCTTTAATACTATCTTCAGCAATGAATTCATTAACTCGGCCCAATTTACTCCGCCAATTGCCTTTTAGAATTCCCCAAGGCAAGAAAATACTTCTTTTAGAATTCCATATTTCTCTCTACTAGTGACCTCATAAATGCTGCGGCATCACTCATACCCTCCCATTTCTGGAACCAGATTGATCACCAAATAACCATTTGATCAATCAATTAATTTTCTGCATCTTTTTGTTGATGGCCTTAATTGCTTATTTGCTGCATTGAAAACTTGGCTTAGTGTCTTTTAGTTCTCTCATATGAAATAGACCTTCAGCGAAGGAGGAGTTGACTGCACCCAGTTCTCCCAGAGTCCCAATCCAGGCATTTGCTTGCCTCTCCATTTAAGGAGAAGATTTAGAAGTCATTTTATTTCACATAATTCCTTCCTCCTTTTTAATTCCCTCTTCCAGCCACAGCCCCTGTTCTGACTTACAGGGTTGTTCATACATCATATTTACTTCGAGCTCTGCCTCCATGAGTGTTTTTCCTTTACTCGATATGGGAATTTATGACAATCGCAATTATTTTGGACAAAAGTTCACCCCCATAAATGCGCAAATGATCCCATAAAAAACTCATCCATTGAAGTTTTCTAAAATCCTTTACCGGATCCTTATTTTTTTAAATCCCCACACCCCTATTCTACAGGTTCCTGTATTTCAGAACATTTTCTTGAATAAATTTTTTAGAGATCACATTAAGTGAAACCTATTGTTCTCATGTATTACCTATGTTTGCCTATTACCAATATAAGATAAATCCATTTTTTTCAGAATAATATTTTTGTATTAGCGCAGAATGGTTTTTCTGATGGTGAAATGATATGAGTGCTATTCATTCAGGTAACTGTATGTTTAAGAATTAAATTGGTTATTGCATATTAAATAACCAGTGTGTTCCCTCAACCAATGTTGGTTTGTCATGGATTGGCATCTCTCGATTAAATTTGTGATAGACAATTGTCAAAGGTTGAATTTTGGCACAATTGGACTCCTATTTCATTTTTTTTAAATTCCTTCCTGGTGAAACTGCTATTTTTCCTGGATTATGTCATTATTATGCTCTTAATATTTTCTGCGAATCTGTGCAACATCCTAGAGGCATAATGTTTTCCTTTCTCTCCTTTGCTCCCTAAAATTCTGACCGCACACCCCTGGGCACTTTTTTGTCTTTTTCTGACTGAACCTATCTGCTCCTTTTTTCTCTTCATCATTGCCACTACTCTCTTTACATAGATAATCTTCAAATAGTATGTTCTCATTGCTATTTACATGAGCTAAGTAATAAGATATTTAAAGTTAATTAGGAGGTCTCCTCTATTAAGGATTGTGCCAGTTGTTCTTCTGAACAGCAGCAAAACTCAAGCTATCCTTCTCAGGAGCTCAGCATTAACCAAGAAATTCAATCTCAACTTCATCCTCAAATTCAAAGTTGGACAAACAGAGCTACCCTACTCCAAAACCATACATAACCTAGGTGTAATCCTGAATGATAACTTATCATATAAAAAACAAATTTGGCATAGTTCAAATCAAATCAATATGGCATTATACCAACTTAAGAGGAATAAAAAGAGCATAAGCTTTAGCTGCAGTGCATCCTAAATGTTTGATACCTTTTATCTTTGCAAAGGTAAGCGAGATCTCACTCCCTTTATGAAAAATTAAATTGGTCAAGTACCTTTACAGATTTGAAATACATTCTTTCAACATTTCTTTATGTACCAACAATGAACCTTCCTACTTAATTGAATCATTTTCAAAAATAATTATGAAAATGTCTTTAATAACTAGAACAGAACCAAGCAATCTCATATATCTAACCCACTGAACTACCACCCTTCTGTAAGTCATTTATTGTGGCAGCTTTACAACTAATCTCACCATTCCAACCTGTCTTAGTACATCTTGTTCAGTAGAAATTTTCAAAATATAAATGGTATGATATTTAATTGAAGAATGCAATATCACTGTTTTATCCAAATTACATTAGTAATATCATTTTTAATTCACGTTCTTTGTTTGTGCTTTGGGTCATGTCTCAGAGCATAATAAACATTAATGGTATTCCTCATTTAATATTAAAGTTATTTCCTCCATTCTTTCTCATATGCACATCTTTAAGATCACTGATTAACATTCATAGTCTTCACTTCATTTTAATGGAGACTTCTAGAGTGAAAATAATTATTCTGCTCCTCTTTCTACTTTTGTGTGCATATCCTTGGAGTTGCAGAAGATTTGAAATCATGGAGTGAGGCAAGGATGCCTGAAAATATGCTGTATGTCCACCAACCAGCCCTCTTCAATGTGGTGGAATGAATTTACTTTTAAACTGTGTAAGTCCCTATTTATGCTAATTTATCGTATATGTATTTTCAATTTGATGATTGTTGGCACCTGTTGGAATAGTAGTTGGCTGAAGTGATTTTGAATTTTCATTAATGAGTCGCTATAGTTATGATGACTTCTTGATGGCAATTGCTTCCTGCATGATTGGTTTTCGAAATTTCGGCGTAGGTGTTAAATATTTTACAAAATGCCAGGGATACATTTTTTTTGGTACTGAAGTCTTCTCTTCCTAATCAGGTATATTATTCTAACATAATGATATTTTTAAAGCATACAGCATAGAGAAATTTTCTTCCTAATTAGTACAGTATTGTAATGTGTTCAAATAAGTCAGATAGTATTTAAGAAAGTTTCATGTTAATCTTTGGCCCTTCATTTATGAAACAAAACTATAGTTTTTGAAAACTTGTAAAGAAGATTCATTATTTACATGTTAAAAGAAAATCTTTGGATCCTCATCCCAATTTTGTAAAAATCATCATCCAATGGAATGACATCAATTTTACTGAACCAATAGATGGTAGATATCTGTAATCTGTTTGTTAACTGCCTTTTAATCATTTCTAGTGGCCATTGTTCCAATGAAAATCATGCAAAATGACTTCACCTGACTACTTTTAACTAATATTTCTGTGCATTAGATTCAATTTAATGTGATCACATAGGGATTGGCATCCAAGTTAAGTGTATGAGAATGAGGGACAGAAACGTTTGCAAAAGTTGCTGAAATTATGATAATTGTAATTGAAAACTTAAATTTTAATTTATGTGCATTACATTCAAATAGTATAATTTGAGCATGCATAGTTAAGTAATTTAAAAATTACTTGTATAATTTTAATGACAAAAGTGTCATCAGTTATGATGAATCATTGTCACAGGTTAACAGTCCCAAGGATTGATTGGTAGCAGCTCTTTATACTATATCTTGTTCCCTGCCCATCTCTTCATTCCCTAACAGCTCCTTGCAATCACATATTCTATCATCTGCTTGTCATTGCTCATCCTAGACCTAACTCTGCTATTCTTCAATTATCCATGCTTTCTTCTTTTCATTCACTTCTTTTTGTGTAGTTGCATCTTCTGTATATTTTATTTCTGAAAACAAGTGGTTTTTTGGTGAATTTTTTTCTTTTTTACCCTATTCACAAGCTGTTAATGTCTTCAAAAACTAGCCTGTAATATTTCAGGGATATTTCTAGAAAAACTTGAGTTTTGATTTAGATGAACTGAATCCCATTAAATAAGTCTTTTTAAATGGAGAAGCTGTTTCATAATATTCTCCAACAACTGTGCGCAGTTAAAACTGACATATGGTAAACGGGTTGAAATTATATTGAGTACATATTTGGAGATTTTTTGGAATAATAACATCTGTCATCAATTCCCTTCTTGCAATTACTAATTTCAACAAAGCAATTCTTCTCCTAATGTTCTCAACTCTAAATGCTGATGCCTATTTTGCTACAAAATTCTGTGTAAATACCAGAACCGCTCTGATTTATTCTCTCCTCTCTTGATGTTTAATACAAAACTCTCCATCAAGCACTTGAGATGAGTGGTATCTGTTACCATATATTTTCCTTCCCTCTTCTCTTAATTTTTATCTTCTAATTAGGCAACAACGTTCATCATAAAAGTGTCCACTCCTTGCAATCCCTTCAAAGTTTATATTCTCCTGAATCTCTTGATATTCCTCTTTGCTTTTTTACCCCATTCTTATCCTTCCTTTCCACTCTCTTTTTTGTTCTCTGAGCCCTTAGATTTTATTTAATCGAAATAGTCCACTCCATGCGTGGAGTCACTTGCCATGATTAGCTGTCTAGAATACTTCTTTCATACCTCTAACACGTAATTGAACTTTCTGGAAACAGTGTTGGGAGAAATTTTTTTACCCATTCAGTGAGTTCTGTTCAAGTATCTCTCGTTTAAGATACATAATGACATCGGAAAGACACATAATTGGAAAATACATCAAACATTGATTCATGCTTAAGAGATTTATGCAATTGATGCCACCTAATGATGCTGTAGTGGCACTCATTAGTGGTGAATGGGCAACCCAATGTTTCCATGTAAAAATCTTGACTAAATATAAATTAACCAAATAATAAATCAACGCACAGCATTGCTAAAACATCTATCTCCTTGATTCCAACATATTTGGATGCATTTTACCCTTTCTTGGGAACGATTTTCTCGGTCACATGTTGTCATTTGAGGGTATGTCTATCAGACAGCAAAGTACCTCCAAAATGAATACCAATTTGTTGCATTTTTTCCTTAGCAATAAGTGGACATTTTATTTTCCATATTTAGCACTGGGTCATTTATTTTTTCTAATTTTACAAAATTTTTAATTGACAAATTAATATTTTCATGATCTAAGATGCAATCTGATGTTATTAGTACAAAATTGTGTAAAGTTGCTATTATTGTATTATTTTTAACCTTTTGCATGTTGTTTATATGTATATTTGTGCTTATGCATGTTTTCATTATTGTTTTTCAATGTTTCATTACATTGTTTTGCTCTTAAGTATTGATGGTGTGCTTACAATGAATTGAAATGCTATCACCCTTAATTCTTCATTGGAGTGATAGAACCACACCAACTTTTCTGGATGCTAAGAACATCTTCTCATTTGCCATTCACCAAAATGATATTTGTGGTGTATTACCCTAATATGCATACATAGTTTAACTGAGCGGAAATGACTTAATCATTCCGGGTAACATAGCATCATTTTTTGATTTTGAATCTACAGTAAAGATGACCTATTTTTATTTGAGATGACATTGTATTGACCAGAAGAACACATGCTTAATAGAATCTATTTATTAGACTTCATTTGCTCACCGATTTTTCAGTAATTTCAATTTCCATTAAATTTCATTTCTTTATTGGGGTTTTGAATTATTCTTACATTCATAATATTCCTGAGAAAGGAAATATTGTTAGTTTGTCTCTGTGTCTTTTTCTATAAGTCCCCCCCTTGTTTTCATCATATTTCTCGGACCAATCTCGTCCTAATCTTCTTGATTTTTCATCCTTCAAATCCTTGTTTCCATCGTCCACCCATCTTTAATTGCATTATTCTTTGATAGCACAAGTTCCATGATTTCAAATGCATATCTTTCATTAAAATTGCACAGATATTAATGCAGTCAGACCTCTACTAATTGAATAAATATGTACAATGTATGTTCTAGTTGGTGTCACTTATTAACCTCGTCTTGGTTCAAAATATCTTATTTTTTGTCTGCCCAACCAGGGTATTGTGAAATAGTATATCGAATTGCTTTAAATATTAAAATTTACTATTTGATCCTGGGTTGATTTTCTAAGAAAGGTAACTTAGTCATCAGAAAGACTTTAGTAATTTGAGAAATTGTGTGAAAATTGCACTGTCAAATACATCAAACTTTCCAATTATTTTCTGCAACATATCGGGCCTGAAGTTTGAAATGCAATTAAAATTCTAATCTCTTAGAATCATCAGATTTGATGAGGGTCCCTTTTAACGAGGGGACTATTTTGTAGACTAGAGATGAATTTAGAAAGCTTGGGCAGTCGCCAATGAAAAAAAAGGACTTGCATGGAATTGATGAGTCAGAATCAGTAAATAACATGAAATAGAATTTTAGGTTGTTCATTTCATTTTGAACAAGAAAAGTAAAAAATAATATATCTGAATGTAATATTTACTGTTGAAGTTCTTAATTTTTACGCCAAGTGTATATTTTGATGACTATTCTCGTTGTTTCCTTTTGCTGGAGAGATATTTTCAAGCTGGAGCACATTATTTTACTAAGTGGATCATGGGTACTGACAAGGAATTAGAATAATAGTCACGTTTTGACGTTTAATACATTACTCCACTCTGAAAAACTTCATTCTGCTTCTGACAATTTTTGTTAATTAAATTCAAATATTTTGTTGAATTACCCATAACTTTTGGGTAATCATATGACTGGCATCCTTACTTCATCTAGCGAAGGAATCTGTTTTATGAAGGAGTACATTTATAATCATATCTAAATTTTTCCTATGATTAATTTCAAAGGTCTCAGATATGATGTGCTCACATTGGGTGGCTCGCTCTTCAGAATTTTTTTCTGTCAATATTATGCCCTTCCTATGTGCTTATTCACATGCTAGGGAATGCATTTTCGTGAATGTCTATTTCACCATCTTTTGCTACTTTCTTCTTGTGTATCATTGCAATGGGAGGGTGTTTCCGTATAACACCTGACAGCTACAACTTGAGGAACTGGGCCCCTCTTTTTCATTCTTAGATTGTGAATTGTACACTCCCATGTACCTATTGCCGTTATCAGTCAGTGTTCATCTTCTGCTAAGTGCATCTCTCTTAAGTTGTAAAACTTGCTATTTACGTAAAATGCTACCTACATTTACATACTAGGTTATAGTTAGCACCATATTTGCATATTCCTTCATTTTAAATTCTCTTCATGAGCACCATGCCAGTCATTCTCCGAAGTTATTGCATCCATGGCTTTACAGGGATGTCTTTCTTATAAATTCCTCTACTGAATCATGCTTAGTCATGTCATCAGAGGATCTTCCTGAAAATCTTTAGTCATTCTCAGAACAATCTTGGCAATTCGACTCCAGTAGCAAAGAATTTAAGGGTGATGGCATTTTCTCTGAAGCTACTATATTGTTGTATTATTTTTTCCACAATACCTTTCATTGCAGGTCATCAATTCCAGGGCACATGAAGTCAACCCTCATCCAATGGAATGCCAGTTGGAATACTTGTACTTTTTCAGTTCATCCAGAAATGCAGAGCCAGCAATGGGTGCTGTTTATTCCAGTGATGTTGGACTATCCGTACTCGAAAGACAACATTGCCCTTGGTGCTTCAGCAGCAGGAGGGACTAGAGGACACCACTTTTTGATGTTCCCTATTTAAGGCAGCTGTCAGCAATGAATAGAAAATAGAAACTATTTACAAAGCAATTGAATGCTGGTCATATTCTGGGAGCAGTTGACTGCTGCAGGTGGATATCTGGAACTGTTGTCTAGTGGCTTGAACAGGACTTCTTTGATTTAATGTTTGGAACCACTAGATTGCACCCCTCTAGGAGACCCACTTGTGGAAGTAAACTGCTTCTGGTACACCACCTGCATCTTTGAAGGTGTAAATTGTTTTTGTTTTGTTCATAGTTGACAGCTATCTTGAGGGGAGGAACACAGAAATTTGCTTCTCTATAATTTTGTAAACAGAATGTAATCATTTTCAGGTCAAATAAAATTTTTTTATAAACCCTATTAAAATTTTAATTACCAAAGTCTCAACGCTGGACAGAAGCTGTTTTTAATTAAATAGGACTTATGGGATATTTTACGGCTTTTTTTTGACCCAAAAAGCAGCAAAATAGGTGTAAATAGCCATGATTTTACTTTTCTTTTTATATTTGCTCAAAAATATTGTATAATTGATGAATTTTTTTTCATGAGATATCATGCATTAAATATTATATATATTGATTGGCCAGAAGAAAAGAGTGGGCAGTAAAAAAATTATTCTAAGTCCAGAGCAAAAATTTCCATGGCCAGGGTTAAAGAAATTCAAATTGTTCTAAACAAATATTTTATTGTATAGTAAGTGTACACAGTTTCACTAAATAAGACAAAGTTAACATGTACAGGCAAAAATGCATACTACCATGCATATTCATTTATTGGCATGGCAGCTTGCAATACAGTGGAGTACACAAAGTTGCATTAAGTGATGCACAGGATAGATTCCATTGTCATTAGGTGATGCATATTCCCTCTATTCTGCAATTCACCTAGATCACAAGAAGTCCTGTAAAAAGGAAATAAAATTAGAAGAACTGTGACAAACTAAAATAGAATAAGATAATGAGCTGAGGTTGAATTGTTGAGTTGTCTATTACCATTCTTTATGTCTATTCATTTTTTGTCATTAAAATTTTCCATCTTAGTTAATCAAGATATGTACTGATTGATTTTGACAAAGTGAGAAAATCTATACATTAACTAACTGCAAAGGGAGACTAACAGCAAATTTAAACCCTATGCCTCAAAATAATTCAAACCACATCTTTCTTCCTTGGATTGGCTTTATATATATATATATATATATATATATATATATATATATATATATATATATACATATATATTAGAATGCCAAAATTTACAATCTAACTATTGCAACAATGCCACTCTGGTATTAAGCAAAATTCACATTTATTTCACCTCTAATAGACTTCTGGCAATAATTTTTTTTTTTTTTTAAGGTAATCTACCGGTTAAGGTAGGTTTTTCGATGGACACAACTACCAAACAAATATTTTGTGGCTACTAACAAAACACAACCCTAAATTCTACTCTACACCAGGTCCCTCTTCATCTCCGAGTACTTTCTTCCGCCCTTCATCCCGTCCAACATCCCTATCCTGTTCCTTCCCTTTCCTCTTTTGCCCAACATTCTACCCTCTATCACAGTCTTCAACATCCCACTGCCGGTCAACACCCCCTTCATCCACTTTTCCTGCCTCCATAGGATTGCTCCCAACAAACCCCTCTCTTCGCCCACCATACCAAGTACTTCCTCATTTGTTTTCTTCTCTGTCCATTTCACCTTCTCCATTCTTCTCCACACCCGCATTTCAAAAGCCTCCAATCTACGTCTATCCTCCTGCTTCAATGACCACGTTTCCGCGCCGTACATAGCTACGCTCCATATCAAAGTTTTTACGAGTCTTTTCTTAACATCCTTACTCAAAGTCCCCGTCATCAACTCCCTCCTCCTCGTGAAAGCCTCTTTGCCTAGCGCAATTCTTCTCCTTACGTCCCTACTACTTTGACCGTGTTGGTCCAAAACACTACCGAGATACGTAAACTGTTCTACCTGCTCTAGTTTTTGCCCTCCTATTTTAATGTTAAGCTTGCCCTTTTTCTTTCTAGAAAATCGCATAACCTTTGTTTTATTAATGTTGATTCTCATCCCATACCTGTCGCACTGAATTTCCAATTCACTCAGCAATGCTTGCAACCCCTTGGCTGACTGACAAACTAAAGCTTGGTCATCAGCTAACCTAACTGATTTTACGAATTCCCCGCCCACTTTCATTCCTACCTCTAGTTCTTCCCATGCCTCTTTGATCATTTCCTCTGCATACAGGTTGAACAGCAACGGTGATAATGGGCAACCCTGCCTTACACCCCTTCCTAACACTGCCCATCCTGTCTCCCCGTTTCCCACCCGCACCTGAGCAGTCTGAGACATGTACAGGTTGCGGATTAGCCTCCTTTCCCTCCAATCTATTCCTATTTTCTGCAGAATACTCATTAGTTTTTCCCAATTCACTCTATCAAACGCTTTTTCGAAATCTACGAAACAGGCAAATACCTCCTGGTTGTGTTCTATATTCCTCTCGATTAATAATCTCATTACTGCAATGGCATCACGCGTACCTCTCCCCTTCCTAAACCCAAACTGATCATCCCCTAAGTAATCATTTGCCCTACTCTCTATCCTTTTGTTTATGATCCTGAGAACAACTTTAGCTGCGTGGGATATCAAACTAATTGTCCTATAGTCCTCACATGACGTGGCCTTTACCTTTTTCGGAATCGGAACTAAAACTGCTCTCACAAAGTCTTCCGGCCAGATTCCCTCCTCATAAATGCTACGGATCAGCCCATATAGCCTCTTCCTCCCACATTTCCCTAAGCATTTTAAAAGTTCCACGGGAATGTTATCTACCCCCACGGCCTTTTTTAGTTTCATCTCCCTTAATGCCCTTTCTATCTCATCGTCTAGTATGCCTGGACCTAAGCTATCTTCCTCTACGTCATATCCTTTTTCAATGTCTAACTTTGTTGGTTGAAGGTCTTCACTGTACATTTCTTCTATATACTCCTTCCTTCTCTCTTGGATCTTTCCTGTGTCCACTATTACCTTACCTGCCTTATCTCTTACTGTTAGCATAGATCTCCCTTTCTTACATCCCGATAACGATTTAACTTTGCTGTACAGCGCACCGATTTCACCCTTCCTCTGGAGACTTTCCATATCCTCGCACTGCGTCTTCCACCATGCGTCTTTTGCCTTATTTGTTGCCGGCCTCAATTCATTGTTCAATTCTTTGTACTTCATTTTGCCTAATTCTGTATTTATATTCTTCCATTTTCGCCGCTCATCCATCTTTGTAATCATCTCATCCGTGATCCATGGTTTCCTAGTCCTTTTAGCGTTAACGGTTCCAATAGTGTCTTTTGCGGCTTTAGACAACCCTTTTTTGATCATTTCCCATTTTTCTTCGATAGTAATAAGCCCTTTACCATCCTCCATGATTTTCTCTACCGCCTGTTTTTATTCCTTCCTTTTCAACCCATTTAATGCTTCTACATTCCATTTTCTAACTCGCCGCCCCTGCCTTATCTTTTTGAAACGTACGCTACATTTCATAACAACTAAATTGTGGTCTGAGTCCGCATCCGCTCCCGGAAAGCTGTGGGAATTTATCACACTATTCCTAAACCTGTGTCTAACCAGGATATAATCTAGCTGATATCTTCCTGAGTCACCTGGCATTTTCCATGTATACCTGCGTCTTTTGTGGTGTCTAAACCAAGTGTTGGTGATGACTAACCCCTGTCTCCTGCAGAACTCAACTACTTTCTCCCCGCGGTCATTCCTCGTGCCCAAACCGTAGTCGCCCACCTCATCACCATCTCTTCCTTCGCCTACCGTCGCATTCCAATCCCCCATCACTATCAAATGTTTCCCTGCAGGAACACACGCGATCATGTCCTCTAACTGATCGTATATCTTATCGACCTCTTCTTCCTTATGGTTGCTCGGTGGCATGTATACCTGAATAATAACTAAGTTCGTCGGTTCTGCTTTTATCTCCACTAGTAGTATTCTATCCGTTACCTGCTCTATGTTGACTACGCTTCTTCCTACCTCTTCATTTAATACTATGGCAACCCCTCGTTGGCTC
This sequence comes from Hetaerina americana, assembly GCF_022747635.1. Lineage (NCBI taxonomy): Eukaryota > Metazoa > Arthropoda > Insecta > Odonata > Calopterygidae > Hetaerina > Hetaerina americana. Next base: position 42,016,039 of record NW_027287095.1, read on the forward strand.
TCGTCCCCACCGCTGTATATTATTCTATACTTATCACTCCAGTAATCCCCGCTATCCTTCCATCTCACCTCGCATACACCTAAAATATCTATATTTCCCCTTTCCATCTCTCGCTTAACATTCTCCAATTTCCCTGTCCTCATAATTGTCCTAACATTCCACGTTCCTATTCTAACTAATTTTGTCTTCTTCTCCTGCGTCTTCTGTCCTGCTGCTGCTGGTTTTCCCTTGCAAGGGTTTCGTGGGATGACGACCGCGGAAGCCTTGCCTCCCCCGCTGCCGGGCACGACACACGGCCGATTGGGCCGAGCCCCGTGGTTGCCAGGACTCAAAATATCTCTATTGTCCATCATATTTTTCTAGGGAATGATAATTGAGGTGGTTTCCCGTTGCCTTCCTCAATAGTGTTTTTAACGTGACACCATCACTTACTGGCCGCCCCACTGGGGTCAGACGCCATTGCAGCCGCCTCACTGAGGAACAGACGCTGCGTGGACTACCTTTTGTCTGGCTCCTAACCTTCGACCTATCTGGCATGGGTGACCCTACCAGGAGCAATAATTATTACTCCCACCAGCACAGCTCTAGGGGTCATCGGAACGCACAAGCCCTTCCACCACGTCAAGGCTGTAGTCCGGGGAGGGTTCTGGCAATAAGATTAAGTAAAAATACTATTTAAAAACTGATTCCAAAGTTTTAATCTTATTAATATTTACAAATGAAGCTTCACAAAGGTGATAAACTATGAATAGCTGGACTGAAATACTTATGCCAAAACCTGCTCAGGAAAAATATATTTCCTTTTAATGATCTTCTATATGAATTTAAGAGAAATAATTTAACTTTCATCATTTCAAGCTAGCATTGAGAAAAAAATTCAAATCTGTTATTGACAAAAATATAACTGCAAAGTAAAGGTTTAAAGATTCCTCATCTTCTTTTTAATAGTACCAGTGAAATCACAAAGTGAAAGCATGGTTTACAATTTCTATTAAAATGGCTACTATTAAAGAAACCACTCATGAAAACCACAAGGAGACTAATAGTTTCATTTCATTCTACACACTAGAGTAACCTTGAAATTATTCAAACAGCTTATTTGTTTTTTGGCAAAAACTGATAGAATTCATTAGCTTACATAGTTGAATGCTGAAATGAACGATCAAATAGAATCCCTTTCTTTATTTAGTGCCAATCACATTCAAATTCAACATTCACATCATTTCAGATAGTGGAGATGTTAAATTTATTGCATTTTTACATTACATCTCTAAGTTTACATTGATTAAATCAAGTTTAAATGCATTATTTTAATATTCACGCAGCACTGGACATTGATCTACTTCCACAGAGGTGATAGGTGTCATAATGAACCATTAATAGCTGGCCTGGTACACTTTTATCAAAATCTACCAAGATTATAAAAACATGAACAATAGTTTTCTACCATAAATTGGAGAAATACCTATCATTTCAATATTTATAGATTCTTTAAATAATTTTTTTATTGTCCCAGTAACATTACATCCGAAAAAATTATTGAATTTCAGAATGCTGAGTATATCATGAATGTAGCTGAATATTCAATTTTCACTAAATAAATATGCTGATGAGGTAACTAACGTAACAACTATCAAAATATGAAGGCATGCAACCAATACAAGAAGGGATTTAAACTGGACAAAATGTTTACGCCGTTAAATATGGATTCAACTACCATTGCGACAGTTCACATTCAAGTAACATTAAGTGATCTCAGATCAACGGAGCCCCAACTATTTTCCTACTTCGCTTCAATTTATTAGGTTCCTAAGAATACCTAGCAATAAGGGATAACTAATTTTATTATTGACTCAACAATGATGATGAGAAGCTTTTCTTGCATTAACTGTAAAGTTGAACAAATAACCATGCGTTTCCCAAAGCTATTGATACAAACGTGCGCACCTATTCACCATAGCATCTAGGGATTCAGTAAATATCCTTATGACTAGAGGAAATTTAATTACTACAAAAATGGCCAAACTGTGTCTGCATTAGAGACTATAAATTAAAACTGATCTCTATGCGATGCATGCATGATGGTCCTGCAGGGCGACTACCTATTTAGACTAAACATGCATGACAGTTACCAAACATCAAATGGATTGGAAGGACCAATCACAAATTAACTCTAGATAAAATTAAAAATAAAGAGCACTGGGGCAAGATGGTATTTTACAAAAAGATGGCTTTTGAAAATTTTAAAAATGCACAACATTTATTGTATATAACATGAATAAATACCTTGAATTGCAAATACAACTATATACCTGTATGCACAAGGAATATGGCATTTGACAAATTTAAAAAATAAACTTCAATAAAAACATAAAATTTAAATAAACCAGCAAAATATACAGAAAGTTATTCATAGTAAAATTCAAAGACAAATGCTGCAATTTACCATTCTGAGGACCAGTACACAACTTCATGGAAATCAGTCTGGATTTCATTAGACTTTGTTAATGTCTCATCTCAGATATCGCAGGCTAAGCTAATTACAGAGTTAACTTGATGCACCCATGTTCCTTGAAATAATTAGAAGGATGCCTTTGTTTCATTGGCATTAACCAACTGAGCATTTGGTAACTAATATATTTGGGCTCCAAAATGAATGCTTAAACAATAGCAATGGATAACAACCGAACTATTATCAGCTGGATTGGAATGTTTTAAAACAAATCTGCCCTTTGTAATAAATGCAAGTTGAATGAACTTACAAAAATTTGGAGATATACTTTAACTTCCATTATTTTGAGCTGAGATCGAGCAAATCCTTTAAAATGTTATAATAAAAGAACAAATCTAATGATTAACCGGTTATGTGTAGCAAGCAACAATATTAAAAGAATAAAAAGCATTCAAAATTGGGATGTCCTAGTTATTATGCACTTTTAGAAATTTCAGAAGCTGCCCACCAAATTGAATGCAAGTACAGTTTTTAAAACTTTTATGGACAGGTGAGATGTGTCATGACATACCAGTAAGCAAATATAAGAGTTCCTAGTAATTATTGATATAGCCTAGTAGATAGATTTATATTCACCTGATTGGAAGGGGTTCTTTGAAATGTCTAACGAATAGCTCATTTACCCAGGGATAAAGGTTATTACTCAAATGTATATGGTAATCCCCAAGCTGTAATTTGCATCCAAATGCAAGGATTTCATCTCCTAAATTCACTGAACCTAGAGCAATATCCCACTTAGAACTTGGCAACATCAACAGCTTCCTGCTCCCAAGAGTGATTAAAGCATAAACAGTCATCAACCTGAGGGACTGTTTGATAGGTGATGGTACGTTCACTCAATTCTATGCACAACTGCAAGTGAAATTCACACATCAGGGTCGGGGGGGGGGGGCAGATCCTTTCTCTGTGTCAGCTATGGTTTCTCTTTGAGTCCTGGCACACAATGTCACAGCTAGAGTGAAGCTAAGGGTGTCAAGAGGGGTATACTCTGAAATTGAACCTGGCCTCTCCAGTCACTAGTCCCAATGCTCTACCCATGGACTACCACATCCAACAAAGGTGGTTAAGGAAAGAAAATTGCCACAGTAGTTTAAGGCCAATAGGTTGATTAACTCTTAACCTATCAATATTAAAATGAGGCCAACCTAAACTTCCTCTTGCCATACCAGACTGGACTTACTTAATAGAATAAATTGATGAAATTTTTTTTAAGGTAATCTACCGGTTAAGGTAGGTTTTTGGATGGACACAACTACCAAACAAATATTTTATTACTCCTAACAAAACACGAAATCCATCATCCTACTCTATATCAGGTCCCTCTTCATCTCCGAGTACTTTCTTCCTCCCTTCATCGCATCCAACATCCCTATCCTATTCCTTCCCTTTCCTCGTTTGCCTAACATTCTCCCCTAAATTACAGCCTTCAACATCCCACTGCCGGCCCTACCTAATACCCCCTTCATCCACTTTTCCTGCCTCCATAGGATTGCTCCCAACAAACCCCTCTCTTCGCCCACCATACCAAGTACTTCCTCATTTGTTTTCTTCTCTGTCCATTTCACCTTCTCCATTCTCCTCCACACCCATATTTCAAAAGCCTCCAATCTATGTCTATCCTCCTGCTTCAATGACCACGTTTCCGCGCCGTACATAGCTACGCTCCATATCAAAGTTTTTATGAGTCTTTTCTTAATATCCTTACTCAACGTCCCCGTCATCAACTCCCTCCTCTTTGTGAAAGCCTCTTTGCCTAGTGCAATTCTTCTCCTTACGTCCCTACTACTTTGACCGTGTTGGTCCAAAACAGTACCGAGATACGTTAACTGTTCTACCTGCTCTAGTTTTTGCCCTCCTATTTTAATGTTAAGCTTAGCCTTTTTCTTTCTAGAAAATCGCATAACCTTTGTTTTATTAATATTGATTCTCATCCCATACCTGTCGCACTGAATTTCCAATTCACTCAGCAATGCTTGCAACCCCTTGGCTGACTGACAAACTAAAGCTTGGTCATCAGCTAACCTAACTGATTTTACGAATTCCCCGCCCACTTTCATTCCTACCTCCAGTTCTTCCCATGCCTCTTTGATCATTTCCTCTGCATACAGGTTGAACAGCAACGGTGATAATGGGCAACCCTGCCTTACACCCCTTCCTAACACTGCCCATCCGGACTCCCCGTTTCCCACCTGCACCTGAGCAGTCAGACATGTACAGGTTGCGGATTAGCCTCCTTTCCCTCCAATCTATTCGTATTTTCTGCAGTATGCTCATTAGTTTTCCCAATTCACCCTATCAAAAGCTTTTTCGAAATCTACGAAACAGGCAAATACCTCCTGGTTGTGTTCTATATTCCTCTCGATTAATAATCTCATTACTGCAATGGCATCACGCGTACCTCTCCCCTTCCTAAACCCAAACTGATCATCCCCTATGTAATCATTTGCCCTGCCCTCTATCCTTTTGTTTATGATCCTGAGAACAACTAGCTGCGTGGGATATCAAACTTATCGTCCTGTAGTCCTCACTTAATGTAGCCTTTACCTTTTTCGGAGTAGGAACTAAAACTGATCTCACCAAGTCTTCCGGCCAGATTCCTTCCTCATAAATACTACGAATCAACCCATCTAGCCTCTTCCTCCCACATTTTCCTACACATTTCAATAGTTCCGCGGGAATGTTATCCACCCCCACGGCCTTATTTAGTTTCATCTCCCTTAATGCCCTTTCTATCTCATCGTCTAGTATGCCTGGACCTAAGCTATCTTCCTCTACGTCATATCCTTTTTCAATGTCTAACTTTGTTGGTTGAAGGTCTTCACTGTACATTTCTTCTATATACTCCTTCCGTCTCTCTTGGATCTTTCCTGTGTCCACTATTACCTTACCCGCCTTATCTCTAACTGTTAGCATAGATCTCCCTTTCTTACATCCCGATAACGATTTAACTTTGCAGTACTGTTCCTTTGCTTTATTTGTTGCCCGCCTCAATTTATTGTTCAATTCTTTGTACTTCATTTTGCCTAATTCTGTATTTATATTCTTCCATTTTCGCCGCTCATCCATCTGTAATCATCTCATCGGCGATCCATGGTTTCCTAGTTCTTTTAGCGTTAACGGTCCCAATAGTGTCTTTTGCGGCTTTAGACAACCCTTTCTTGACCCTTTCCCATTTTTCTTCGATGGTACTTAGCTCTTTACCATCCTCGATTTCCTCTCCCGCCTATTTGTATTCCTTCCTTTTCAAACCATTTAATGCTTCTACATTCCATTGTCTAACTCGCCGCCCCTGCCTTATCTTTTAGAAACTGACGCTACATTTCATAACAACTAAGTTGTGGTCTGAGTCCGCATCCGCTCCCGGGAAGCTGTGGGAATTTATCACACTTCCTAAACCTGTGTCTAAGCAGGATATAATCTAGCTGATACCTTTCTGAGTCACCTGGCATTTTCCATGTATACCAGCGTCTTTTGTGGTGTCTAAACCAAGTGTTGGTGATGACTAACCCCTGTCTCCTGCAGAACTCAACTGCTATCTCCCCGCGGTCATTCCTCGCGCCTAAACCTTAGTCCCCGACCTCATCACCATCTCTTCCTTCGCCTACCGTCGCATTCCAATCCCCCATCACTATCAAATGTTTCCCTGCAGGAACACACGCGATTATGTCCTCTAACTGATCGTATATCCTATCCACCTCCTCTTCCTTATGGTTGCTCGGTGGCATGTATACCTGAATAATAACCAAGTTCGTCGGTTCTGCTTTTATCTCTACTAGTAGTATTCCACTCATTACCTGCTCTATGTCGACTACGCTTCTTCCGACCTCTTCATTTAATACTATGGCAACCCCTCGTTGGCTCTCGTCCCCGCCGCTGTATATTATTCTATAATTATCACTCCAGTAATCCCCGCTATCCTTCCATCTCACCTCGCATAGACCTATAATATCTATTTTTCCCCTTTCCATCTCTAGCTTAACATTCTCCAATTTCCCTGTCATCGTTGTCCTAACATTCCACGTTCCTCTTCTAACTAAGTTGGTCTTCTTCCCCTGCGTCTTCTGTCCTGCTGCTGCTAGTTTTCCCTTGCAAGGGTTTCGTGGGATGACGACCGCGGAAGCCTTGCCTCCCCCGCTGCCGGGCACGACACACGGCCGATTGGGCCGAGCCCCGTAGTTGCCAGGACTCAAAATCTCTGTATAGTCCATCATGTTAATCTTGGGAATGATAATTGAGGTGGTTTCCCGTTGCCTTCCTCAATAGTGTTTTTAACGTGACACCATCACTTACTGGCCGCCCCACTAGGGTCAGACGCCATTGCAGCCGCCTCACTGTGGAACAGGCGCTGCGTGGACTACCTTTCGTCTGGCTCCTAACCTTCGACCTCTCTGGCATGGGTGACCTACCAGGAGCAATAATTATTACTCCCGCCAGCACAGCTCTAGGGGTCATCGGAACGCACAAGCCCTTCCACCACGTCAAGGTTGTAGTCCGGGGAGGGATTGATGAAATAGAGTACTAAAAACTGAAACAGTTGGTATCCCAGCAAGATGAATCCCAATAATGTATTTTAGCCTCAATTGCTTTATATTGCATGATTTAATCTCACACGAATTTCCGAGAAGGCCATTTAAATCTTTTAAGACCAAGTTATCTTGTTGAATAAAAGCTGGTTGAACGTATTTCACACAGGAGGAACGTGATTCACTAACAGCAGAACTTGAAATATTTTATCCAAATCTAACGAAAGTAAATGGACCTTATAGCACTCGTGAATGATTTTCATGAAGTAATCTCCAATAAAATATTTTAAGCTACATAAAATAAGCTTAAATGAGCATTCGAAGGTTATACAAAGGCAGAAATGATTTGACAGACAAATATTAAATGATTTTGTTAAAAAGAAAAAGACTAATGTAAAAAGTAAAAGGCACTAATTCAAATATGACCCTGAAGGAAAAAAGCTAAAGGGATATGAATTATCCTCTAATATCTCAACTTGTACCCCTGGAAAATGATTTACTGCTCTTGAAAGTTCTAGGAAGCTATTCCACAGAATATTTACAAGAAGAAGAAATGAAAAAAAAGAGGCAACCAATAGGAATTGAACGGGGATTAAGACAGGCTGCCAAATGTAAGCTGTGCCTGCATTGAAAGCATTATTTTCCACTAGTTCCAAACAAGAAAACAAGACAAGTGATATTTTTCTCTCTTACGAAGCAAACTTATAGAAATTAAAGCTGCGAAATAACTTTCCAACAGGATACCATTTACATTAAACATGACAGTTTCAGGTTTAACTTTAGTATTTCTCCCTTCACTAACCTTCATTATGAGGGTAAAAAGAAACTTAACATTTCCTCCGAAAGGATTTAATAATTCATGACCATGGTTTCGATGCTGTGCATGATCAAGTGATGCTTTACTTAACTTTCGCGATAGTTTCCTGTTACCGAAGACTATCAAGATAAAATTAATGGACCAATATTGTAAGTGCAAGTGGACTGAAAAATGAATTTCGTTATCTGTCAGAGTATAATTAAAAAACCGCACCTCAAAACAGCTCTATTGTTGAAGAAGCAATCTAGATAAATTAATGTTCCTTCTTTTATTTGATGCAGCTAGCTTGAAGACTTTTTCCCGAAATGCGCGGGGCATTTCTCACGTCGTGTAAACAAAAAAAACAGACTGAAGTAAATTCCAAATTATAAACTTAAAATGATCTATGCATTGGTGTCAAGGATCTCAGGTTTTCCCGGCGTCATTCTGATCACTTCACCCTGAATACGATAGCAGAGTCAGCCTTCGAAACGTCTATGTACTGCAACCTGACATGGTGGGAAACCCGAGATGAAAACTTGAATGCAAAGGTTTGATTCCCGAAAAATAAAATAATGCTTGCAACTGATATGAAATATGCTTCCTTAAAATAATTCCCTCTGGTTACTATTGGTAAAAATATTTTCCATAAATAAAACATGGCCTCGTGTTATTGGCCGAGTTCACTTCTTGATAGTGCGAGAAATAACGCACCAAGAGAAGACCCCAACAGAAAGAGTATCAGATTTAGATTCTTCCAGGAATCCAGGTATCTTCCAATAATTTTTGGAAACAATTTAAAATGTTATCAATCGCCTTTTTGTCATTGATGGCGCCTGATACTACGTTATTGAAATTAAATCTATTTAATTGCGGCAGATCAGTCAACTGTAGACTGCATGTATTCCAATGACCTTTAATTTTCCCGGCATTAAACTCTGGAATAATCGTTAGAGTTAATTTATGATTACGTTCAATTTAAGTAATGCATTAAATGCGCAGTACTGAATGAATCTGTCTGGTGAAAGCTGGAGCGGATAAAGAGTGCTGCACTTAAAATAATTCAAATAGCGTCGCCACATTTCTCCTTCGATTCAGCGCACTCAGAAATACCCCTATATTAGCTGTGATCGCCCCCGCAGGTAGAACAAAATAAGAATCGGGTTTTTATTCTTCCAGAATTAATTTTTATTTTGCAATAATTTTGGGAAACCAGTTTAAATATGTATTCCACCCTAATTTTGGAATGGATTTCACTGTTGGGTAAAACTACGTTCTTGAAATCAAATCGTTTAGGTTACGGCATTCCAGTCACAACTGTTCAAAAGGACTGAGCTATCTCGACATTGAATAAATAACTTTAAAATTTTCAGCCATTTAATAGTTTCCAATTTTCAAACCTACGTGCCGGTACAACCAGTGCGTACAATTAATTGGAAAATTAAGGGTAATTTAAGTGTTAATTTTTGATAGTAACGTTCGATTTTAGAAATCCATTAAGTACGCTGTACTCAACGAGGAATCAATCTAAAAAAATGTACACCTCAGCAAAGTAACTTTCTTGAATTAACGTAGTCCAGAACGTGGGCGATTCTACGCAAAATCTTTAAGATCCGAGCACTTTCATTGATTCTAATAAATTATCTATAGAATTACAGATTTAGGAGAAAATGGGAAATTAACATAATAGCTTGATATTTCACGTCTTTCCAGCCGTTTCAGTCCAAACTTTCCAAAAACTTTCTTCAGTCCGAATGCATCCTAACTATAATGAAAATCCCTATGATCAGAATCTCTCATGAAGTAATTAGCGGAAAAAAATAGTTTCTAGTTAAGATATGAAGTTAACGAAACTATGTATTAAGCATTATTAGAGAACCCAATTTTTGTATGTTACAAAAACAAATTTCTACAGTTCATTTAACTTTTCACAGCTGTCGAAAAATTTTAATGCTAATGCAGCTTTAACCTACTGATACGCGAAGTTAAAAAAAATTGTCAAGCGCATAACATCACAGACCTCTGACCATACCAAAGTAATAAAATAAAGTTAAAATAAAATAAATTAATTATAAGAATTAACAAAAATTAAATACTAAAACAAAATAATTAAATATATACATGTAAAAGTTAATAAAATGAAATAAAGTCAAATATAGAAAATTCAGAGCAAGTTTAGATATGAAAATGAATAGTAGAAATGAGATATTGCAACTACCATTCCGAAGAGTCGAGGTCCAGCTGGGACAGCCAAGGACTTGGGAGCTGACAGCTCGAGAATTCTTTCGTTGAACAGGGATAAATTGTGCGAAGAGTCTTCTAATATTCCGAAGATTGGAATAAACTAAGCGTAACATCACACCGACATCAGCGACCGGTTACCACAAGACGTTTCTCGATGCCATTTGAAATGTAGCACCGCTTCGGTAGAGGAACAACCTTACTAAAAGAGAAAATTTAAACAGTATTCGAAAAGGAAATTAAAATCTTATTTAACATATTCTAAAATAAAACCATAAAAGTAGCACAATTTAAATTCTTAATGATACCATTAATCAATATTATTAATGGTACCATTCAGGTTTCTTAGAACTATTCATTTCCGTACTACAACTCTTACGATAATGAGTGGAACATTGAAATAAAATTTCTACAAACTTAGCATTTCATGCTCCTTAATACTAATCAATACTAGCTATGACATGTCATAGCTTGTATTAATTATTAAATCCAATTAATTGACTTCTTATACCATGCAGTAATCTTAAAAAAAACAAGGATAGTGAACATATTTATACACGATGAAAGCACTGCTGCTTTGGTTTAGGCTTTCCTAACGATGCATAATACTGCTCAATACGAAACTGAATTGGAAGGGATACATTGAAAAATTCTAGAAATCAGTAATTATTCAATTTCAATCTTTATCAGACATTAAGCAACAGATATTTTCTATTGTCATTGAATCCCAGGAAATGAGTGTTGCACCAAAAGTCGTAGGCAGAAATCTATGGAAACGATGCCTGGATAGTTTATAATACCTACTCAGTGTGGTCAAAACTTATAACTTGTGAGTGAATGAGTATTGAAACTGCACTATACGTAAAGCTATTAAAACGAACCAACGGAAAGGAATGGGAGTCACCCCTGAGCGGCAACAGAGACTCTTCGGTGAATATTTAGCAAGCACCCGCGGCTAAAAACTACAATTAATCCAACTAAACATATCTTAATTAGGGAAAAAAAGAAACTTGACACTTCCACCATAAAGATTTAATCATGACCATGGTTTCGATGCTGAATCATCACCTGATGATGCGCAGCATCAAAACCATGGTCTTGAAATATTAAATCTTAATTGTGGAAGTGTCAAGTTTCTTTTTGCCCTCATCATGAAGGAATTCCTCAAAGTTAAACCTTAAACTATTATGTTTAAATACTATCACTTGACATTTCAGAGAAGGCTAAAATTAAAGCGCAGAAATTGGGTTACCTTTCCGGAGAAAATATAAACAGCATGAGGGACATCATCTCGCCGATCAGCTGTTCAAGAGAGTAGTCGTCATCCCACTTCGAAGTGGGCCTCTCAATTTGATGAAATGGAGATACGACATTCTTCGATCCAATAGAAGTGGTCAAGGGCACATGTAATACAATTGGCAGGTTTAAGTTGAAGCGTCAGCAAGGCATGAAAGCATTTGCCATAGATTTTTGATTTGGATAGCATGGATAGTAAGATAAAATTACACAATTATCTTCCAAGATTTTGCTGTTTTCGTACTAAAATAATTTCTCGAATTGAAATTGAACTGTCGTAATAACATCAGGTAGGCTCATTCTTAAAATTAAAAAGTGGACTCTTAATACTCTCAAATGCTCTGGGCAGGGAAGATCTCACTCGACAGGAATTGGTCTTCCATTAAACTGCTGTAACTGCGTCGTGGCCCACCTTCGGATGAACTGAAGAAAAGACGCATTACAAATGATTCATTAAAATCACGTATCCACATTTACGAGATTTATGTAGGAGAATCAATTCATACTTTACACGTTTTAGTTGAGAACAATGCTAGGCACGTGAAATTTGACTGCAACAATAATTATTTATTGATAAGTTACTAAACTCGCTTATTCCAACGCATTTCCAAGACTCGAGTAATAGTAATATTATTTAGGGGAGGTGACCGACAGCTGAGGTCATTTGCGCCATAGGGGATGGACAGGAAATTATGAAGGGTGGAGAGAAACCCGGCGTCGGCATTAGCCTACTCTTTACGAAAGGCACCAAGGTGTCCGCAGCTTAACGTCCCATCCGACGGACGGCGTACTCACTCAAAAGGCCCTCCACAAAGCACCTCAAGTAGGGATCGAGATACCTCTGAAAAATATTCAACACCGCGGGGATTTGAACCCGGGCCCTCTAGGTGGGAAGCCAGTACTTTAGCCCCCGCACCATCTCGATCCCCACCACTCTCGTATATATCTTTAAAGAATACACAGGGAACCTAGTTCTCCCATGTGAAACATAAGGTCTGAACAGGAAAATAGCAAAAAGAGAAGCGCACACCTTCGGTAACGTCGCGTCAAATTTCATCCTTCCCAAATTTTGAGTTGTTCAAAGTGCCGCGATGGCTTAATTCAGTTACGGCAGCATGCGTGAACAAATTTATTCTTTCAAACCTCAACTTTCATTATTACGACATTAAGCACCTAAGAAAAGATAAGAGAAGATTTCGAGAACAATAAAAGAAGTTCAGGGCAGAATTTGACGATCTTGGGAAATAAGTCTTAACAATATAATTCGGGTATTAAAATATTTTTTTTCTGGAAAATTACCGATAATTAAGAATGAATGGCCACTTACTTGATTTATTCGAGGCACCAGTGGTCTTCCGACAATCTCGCCATGTCATTTGAGCCCCACAGACGTGTACTCTCTCTTTCGCACACCTTCAGCAGACTGCTAAAATGAATATTGAATGCCTTGGAAGTAAGTTCTCGACGACGGCATAGAGAGGGAAGGGGGGAGAATAGTTCGGCGGACGCAAGGGATTGGTGGGGAAGATAAGAGAAGGGAGCGAAGGGGGAGGTTTGAGCTGCCGTAAGGGAGGAGGGTGAATAGTGTGGGGGGATTTAGGAATGGGGGATGGGAGGAGGAAGATGGGTTGTAGGTTAATGGATATCCATAACACGATAGAAAGAGTAGGGGGTTACGAAAGAATCTCGCCAACAGCTGAACACGAAATGGCATGGACACCAAATGAGACGCATTTTTTCGTGGAACTACTTTTGAAAAACACCTACCTGTATATGGCAAAAATAAAATATATTGCGAAATAGATTTGGAACGCAATGCTCTTGTTTGAGGTGTGCACACTAATTGGTACACAAGTTATATCTTAAGTGCAACCAAAAAAGCATTTTATTTCCTATTTCTCTCATAAACAAGACATTCGCGCGAGAGGAGAAAGACATACTCAACGATAAAAACTAAATTGTCACGAGATAAGTTTTTTTCGTACAACTTAAAACCAATAACTGCTGAAGAGCATCCTCAAGAAGACCAATAACAAAACATTTGGGACAATGAACATGATCTAGGTGGTCAAAATTAATCCAAATTTCCTGCCACTATTGTTCACTGCACAAACGTTTCTCAATATCCTTGGGTATTTTTCCTTTCTTAAAGCCTAAGGCTTGCTCATTTCGACTACGACGTGATTTTGATCCCATCGTCTGAATAACTGCCCCCAATAGGCCGTCCCCGAGCAGACGAAGTTCACTTCCTCGGGTCTGATTGACACGTCGGCGATTCGACAACACGGGCCAGATTTCTACTCGCGCCAGCCGTGGATTTGCTCTAAAAGATCTTCCACCGACTACAAGGTCGCTGGTTGAAAAGTTGAACGGGAATGAAAACATGGACCCACGAAAACATCGCTTTACGCGCCTGGACGTTTGAACTGCCTTCCCACTGTCTCTTTGCAGCTAGCAAATACGGGAATGCCGAGTCGGCTTCCTCGCCGTCTCGCTTGTTATCCCTCGCGCCTATCCGATCCTGGCAAACCAGTCCAGTTTTGAGAGCTATATGTGGATCTGATTACCTAATCAATACCATGGATGAATACGCTCTCATTCTTGTTCTCGTAGGTCATACCAATGTTTCTATCATATTCATAAAATCTTTCGTACAAAATTTTCGCCAAAATTTTAATCTGCTCTCTTTAGGCTAAGGGGTCCAATTATTTTCATAATGACATTATTCATAATATTAGGTAGCAGAGACAAAGGAAAATAACTGCATTAGCGCAAGTGGTTTTAACAAAGAGGTAGTTGATAACAAGGATGTTGAGTAAGGATATTAAGAAAAGGTTCGGCAGAATCTTGGTATGGAGCTTAGTTGCTAGTGCGCTGAAGCATGGAAATTGGAACAGCATTGAACAGCTGGCTTTTAGATCTCTCCACAGCAGCTCCAAGGCTTCAGGATACTGAGCAGGCAAAGTTACAATTAGTAATCTAACAATGTAATTACAGAAGACAAGTTTACCATCATGGACAGCAGAATGAATTTGTAATGAAAGATGCTGGTGATGAACTTGATATTCACCAATACGTAAATTTACTAATGGAAAAAGAAATAAATACATTTTAAAGTAATATTTATTGAATTTATTTACGCTATTTTCTAATGTTTTTCAAACTAAAGAGCTTTGAGAGGTAAGTTGTACCTTACAGACTGGGAAAAAGTTTGCACTCTAGAATGTTAACAATTTTTATAACTTCGCTTAGCTGACCCAATTTAATGCTAGAAAGAAAATACAAGGTGTGGAAACATAACTTCCTTTTTTCAATTCAATTTGCCCAATAAAAAAGGAAGTTATGTCGCCGCACCCTACAACCAAGACACTGCTACTGAAAATTTTTCTTCTTCCAGCAATTTTGAAGGAGATTATTTCAAAAGTCTAGTAATCACAAATGAAGTGGACAGCATAGTTATGCATACATCAATTCAAATTATAAGACCAGTTTTGACCATCACCATCATATGACGAATGTATTGTTATATTTGTAAACATCTGAGTTATTTGGGTTTTAATATGGGTAAAAATTGAGAAAGTATACCTAAAGATCGGTTTGATTGTGATTGCTGGTGTTTCATTAATGTCTGTTTTTTGAGATTAGGAAATGAGCACAGGGAATGTATGTATTAGAACTTCTCATTGCCCGCTGCATGGTTAGTGTTTTTTTTCAACTTCCCTTACCCTGAATTTACTTGGAACTCACAATACCATAAAGAAATGGAAAATCTTCAAAACTTTTTAAAGTACCTTGATGCAAAAAAATTACATTGAACAAGACATTCATCATTTTCTAGAAACGATTCCTCAAACAGTGCAAATTACCATACATGAAGTGGGGAGGTCACTAACACTGTCAAAATATCTTATCTCATTAGCCATCACAGGGTCCTGTTAAAAATCAAACTCTGAATTAATACAGATCTAACTAGGGCCATGTTTAGAGGGGCTTGTCAATGCGTTTCATTGTTGCAATATTTTTTGCATGGCACTAACAGGTTGTAGTTTTTAGTTAAGAATAAAAAGAGCTTCCTTATTTGGCTCAAAGTCCTTTCAAAGTACTTCAAAAACCAGCATGTGTATGTTAGCCCGGCCATTGAAAGTTCTGAAAGAAATTAATTAAATTTGACCCCTGTAACAGATCAAAATCTTTCCATCAAATCTTGACCTTGACCGCAGTTTTTAAATAACCATTCCCCATTGATGCTTCCTTTCACAGTGCCTCAAATTCCATCAAGCAGTAATTAAAGCTCTCACTTAACTATCACTAACCCAAGCAAACCTGTCATAAATTCACTTTTTCACCCCAACTGGCTTCCAAATAATGCTCATAGGTATTGTATGCTTGAATAATCAACAGCCTATTTACCAGGTAAAGATTTTCTGTAAAACTAGTAGCAGTTCTTTTACATTTTTATTGGCTACATGTCTTGACATTGTCTCGTAAAAAGTTCAATTCATTTTATCAAATAAAAAATTTCTGGCAAACCAATGTAAGGATTGATTCCATGATCTATATCCAATAATGAGCAATATGAATGCCAATTTTTTTCCGGTAAAGGTCATTTGTAGAATTTCCTTGAAGAATCCTTGTAAGTGAAAGAGGATATCTTACTTTAAACATCATATGAGGAAAGTGTTCCTTGCCAAGACCCAGATGCACGATCATATATTGTGGCCACTTTGCTTCAATAACTTATATTTTTATAATATAACTACAGAGCAACAGCATTAATTGTCAAAGATTAATTCCTTAAGAATGAGAAAACAGAGATATCAAATGCCAATATGGGGTCAAAAAAGACTAGAAAAATTATTTTCTACAATTTTTTAAGCTAGTACACCTCATTTCCTAATAATCATACTATTTTGCACAGTCATTTGCCTATTAAATTTTTAGTCTAGCCCCCAAAAAAGCCTAAAATTTATAATATAACATCCAAACAAAGAAAAATACCTTCTAATGGAAGTGAAAAACATTTTTTATCCTCATGACAGAGTAAAAAATTGATTCAATGTAAGTTTTTCCAATAAAATTAGTGGAGAGCCAATTAAATTTATTTGAAGTGAACCTTGTGTGGTGTTAATGCATTTATAATTGCCCCTCCACTTTTAAGTTCTAAAAATTCCAATATGTTGATATCTTTCTATAATCAATATAGTATATTTGCGGGAATTTTACACCAGTACGATCCCCTCAGATTTACAATCTTCTTATTTCTTATTTCAAGGATTAAGATGATAAAAAAACAAATTGTAGAGAACTGGAGCTTGTTTTAATATGCTAAAGTAGAACCTACTTTGTACTAGGGCTTGAAAAAAGCTTGCAAAATTCACACATTCAGGGCAAGGAAGCTTTCACTACCTTTCCCCATGATACCTTAACTTCCACAGAAAATCCCGGTTACAAGAAAATCATAATGACCTTGAATGTGAATGGGGTGGCCTGAGGAATCATCAGAGCCAATGGCTCAATGCCAACCATTCTAACCACTGAGTTACCATACCAACCAAGGTAATTGAAAGTATGGATAAAAAATCACTCGTATTTTAAGTAATTAGCAAACAAAGATTCATTAGGAGTTATATTAAAAATTAGTTGTGTCTACTATAATACCAATCAAATCCTATTAAGTTGTAGTAAAGTCATTATTAAAGTACATTAATGTAATCTAACAAAATATTTATTGAATAGCACAAGCTGGGATGAACCCAACAAAATAATAATATATTCTGGGAGGAAAAGTTGCAATGGTCTCAATGATATTTTCAATTAGTACAGCTCATCAATGAAAATAAAGAAGTAAATTAAAAAATGGAACAGCTGAAACCTTTGAATCCCAAAGTTGCACTTTTGAGAATGGTCTAGCATGAAACCATTTTCATTGAACAAGAATTATTACCTTCTTTCATCAAGAATACTATTTGTGATAAATTTACCATCATTTTTATTGAAATCAATTTATATTTGATATGATATAAGGAAACAAAGTATGCCAATGATATAATGAATAGCTGACATGAGCGTTAGTTCTTAAGAATCATCATGCATCCAATTCATTTATAGAAAACTCCTGGTACAAGCAAATTAGTTTTGACACATTAAGTTCCACAAAAATTTAATTGTTATCAGAACAAATTTCAATAAATTTAATCAGTATAGACAACACTTGAATAATTAGGTATGACCAAAATTTAGCATTGTTACAGCAGTTTACATTATTAATGGCCTTAATTCATATATTGAAACCAGAGAATAGATCTGTGGAAACATCACCTTAGAATTTTGAACAAAATTTCAAGCAGCTTTTTAAGGTAGTAGTAAGGTTGATTAGACACAACTAATTCTGGCTTCTTGTTTCTGAATACAATTTGCTATTCTTCACATTTGAATTTAGCAATTTAATGTTATGTATGACCATCATCTTTGTTTATTGCCCAAGTTTTGAAACAAAATTTAATAGGAATTCAGTTGCAATCGATTGGAATAGAATTAAAATAGATTCATTGGGATAAAAATGTAAGCATTGAACAGATTAGCACAGAAAAATATCAGGAAGTTTCAAATGCGCTAATTTAACTTGCTTTTAACCAAGTTCAGAATTGCATTTGTTAGCTGAGCACCTGTTACTAATAAATAGAATGTGAACCAAGGTACTCAATTAACTGAAAGTCTAGTTTGAAAAATGAGGGTAAAGCTCACCCCAATCATGTCATACACAGCACGTGAACTTCATATATCAGATTTTGAGGGCCAGTTTCTCATTCCCTGCATGGTCTGCAGTTTCCCTGGAAGACGATGAGGTAGGTGCCTGAAAAATAACAGCTTGGGTAGAGCCGAGGGTGTCCAAAGTAAAACGCATTTGAACCCAAGCCTCCTGTCTGTAAGCCAACATTCTACTCATTAAGCTACCACCACCCTATAATAAGGGTAAGCATACTGCTTACAAAAACTAGGAAATAGGTTTTGATAATATTGAGACTATGAGAAATATTCCAAAAAATGCAGGTATTTCCTCATATTTAAGTCCATAGAGAATTTTTCCATTTAGATTTAAGAACCAAATTGTACACAAAATATTGGGGGCAATTTCAACACTCAAAAACTATTGAATTGATAATTCTCTTTATTGTTTAAACCCATTAAGTACTATTTTGATTTTTAATCCTAAGGTATGCTCATTAAAATTGCACATTATTGATAGCAATTATCATGCTGCAATTCATTTTAAAGTAATGACAGTATTGTAGACTAAAATATTTCAAATATTCTTACGCCAAAATGACACGTAAAATACCTTGAAACTATTACTTACAAGTGATAGCCTAAAATAATAAAATCTTGATCAATGAATAATAGGCTAAGTTTGAACTCCTGGCTAAAGCAGTGATTATTATTTTATCAGTAACAACTATCACTTATTACCCAGTTAATGGGAAAACCTTGCATAGTCAATGATCAAACAACATTAATTAGATGCAACATTTTCAGAGTGTAAAAATCATTCACCTTGACTGGGATTGGAGGGATCTGGGTTTGGATCCCAGTCAAGGCAAATGATTTTTATGCTCTGAAAATGTTGCATTGAATTGCACATTAACGGATGACTCTGTTAAAAGTTATTGCTGTGGCATCTCCTGCAGTTTCTTTGGAATATTAATTAACATTAACTATCCATATTCGATAACTTAAAAAAATTAGGCTTAAACTATTTCTTTGTAAGTTTATAGTAGAATTCCAATAGGTTTTTTCCATGACTCTAAATGAACTGAGGGTGGATGCTAGGAGTGACTTACTGAGGGAAATTTGGATACCCAGTACCCCTGGGCTTGAAGTGAAATTAGGCACAGCTGTACTCCAACAGAAGTTTCTTGGTAAAATGGAGTAATTGCAGCCTGAGAAGTTAAAAATACTGATCTCGATGTTTCAGATGGCAGCAATGGCACTTTGAACTCCAGCTACAAATTTGATTTTGCGATATATTTCAAGGAAACCTAGCATCCAGGTGGTACCAAGTTTAGAAAAGTGAGGATTGAAATGGTGTTCCAGCAAATGTACTGGCTTCCCACCCTGAGGATCCAGGTTCGAATCCTCTGGTGACCAAATTTCTCATAGGTATCACAATCTCTTTTTGGGTGCAATTTTAAGAGCACTTCAAGTGGAGTTTATTTATTTATTAATGGCTTTATTGAGGGGAAATTGAGATTCTATAGCCCCTTCTTCCACTTAATCCCTGAAACATAGCATGACTGCCGTGGCACCTTTCATTAAGAGTAGAATATGCCAACACTAGGGTTACTCTTCCCCCATCTCCTGAACATCCTTCCCCTAACATGTTGTCCACCTAACCCTAATGACACAAATGACCTCAGTTGTCAGTGGCCTTGCCAATTAACTATTCTCTCTCAGAATATACAAGTGTATTACTCATGGAGTTATTTAAGCTGATTATGAAGTTGGAGCTTGAGAGAAATATTCATCCTTTCTCCTCTCATCCTTTATCCTTAAAAGTACATGTGATGTGTTTAAATTTTAAAACATGAATCTAGGAATAGAAATAGCTTGCAATAAAAAATAGTGCAGATGCATTTTATGGATACTGTTCATAGGTAAATACTGTCATAGAGATAACAAAAACATGTAAATTATAACAATTTTTCTCCAGCTTTTGCATTGAGCGTTAAGGTGAGAAGACAAAACCTGACCTGAAGATGCAGACAGCATAATCAGAGAAACAATGTTGATTTATTTTTAAAACTAATTTTCTCTCTCTCTTTAACTTTACATTCCTACATATAAATTTCAATTAATCACGTGCAAAATATTCATTAGTACTGTTGAAAAAGGACCAATGTGTAAAATCTTTGTATAATTGTATTATATAATTGAAAGCTATCCAGCTTATACTTTTTCTCTTTTCAACCTTAATATTTGCATTGATGAATTTATCTTGCTTTCACTCATATTGTTTATGATATTTCACTTTCACCCCTTTGACTATGTAAAAAAATATATAAACATATTAGGCATCTGCTCAAAGCACAGTGATCAAAGAAACATACTAAAAAGAGAAAGGCACACAGCTACAGAGAATGAAAGAAAAGAGAATAAGCTTTTTATGTGCACGCCATTATATTAATGTATAATAAAGTTCACATAGCTGTACAAATAGGACAGGGCTAACCAGGACTCTTCTTTTCCCCTATTCTCCCTCCATTGCTCTCAAAACCATACCTAAGATCTCTGGCTCTCTCTGAACCATGGTCACATGTTCCATGCATGTCAGGATGCTCAGCTCAGCTCAAAATCGTGCATTGACTCCTTTTAAAAACCAGCTCTTCTAGGAGCCCTATAAGAAGTTTTTGCTTAAAAAATTAACATGAAGAAGATGACGGTGGTGATTCATGTTCCATTTCAAGAACATGGGGAAACTATCATCAAAATAAGGTAATAATTATGAACTATGACATTAGGTTGAAAATATTCACCTAATTCATCAATCATCTGATCATATGTTTCAATAAAATAACATAAAAAATGCTCATAACAGCCAAAAAAATCACTTGCCACAAGTAGCACCTATTGTTTCTAATGGTGGCATCTAGTTATTAACAAATCTTAGCATGGATGGCAATGTTATTTGGTAGGTGAATTATTCTTATGGTAAAGAACCTTCTGCCACACACCTTTTTGGTGGCTTGCAGGGTATTGATGTAGATGTAGATGTAGACATATATTTGAAAGTAATCTCTTTTGGAGCTTAAGGGAGGAAATTAGGTGGAAATCAACATTATTAGGTATCAAATGCACCACCACCCCTGGGTAGACAGGTGAGGAGTTACCCCATCATCATGGCCAGCAAGTTGGCTGCCAGTCAGATAGGACATTAAACGGTGCCACCCCTTTCAAATTTCATTTGGAATAGATTAATGCTGACACCAGGATTTCTCAACCCCATCTGCTGAACATCCTACCCCTATTATATTGCCCACCTATGCCTAAAGACCTTAGCTGTCATTAACCTCCCCTAATAACTATTCTCATACAGAGTAGAAAAGTGAATTACTTTGACATTATTTGGGTTGATCCTGTAGTTAGGGCTGTGGAGAAATACGAGTATCTATCCTTTCTCCTCTCATCTCTTATTCTCAAAAGTACAGGTAAAGTCACTTATTATAAATAGTTCTTTGCCATTAATGATCACGTCAAAAAAAAAATTAAAAATATGTAAACTATTAACAACCTTTCTCTCTTTTTCAATTAATGGGAATTATGAATTAAAATATATTTTTGATATCTTACAACCTCCTCAATCTCAGTTGAAGGACCTAAGGAGAAAGTAGATTTTACAGGGACTGACTCCATTTTCAGGTCAACATTCTATCATAATTAGGATCAGTGGTACATTGAACATTTTAACCTACAATCATCGAGCTAATTAGGGTCACTTAACCTGTGGATACAACATTGACTGCGAGACCATGCAAGTCATTATAAGGCCATTGTGGCTAAAAACAGAACAAAAAGGTAATTAGAGGTCTAGTTAACAAAAATCAAGTAATGGATAGAATATTACTAGCAGAAGTAAAAGCAGAACCGACAAACTTGGTCATTGTTTAAGTGTACATGCCACCAAGCAATCATAGGGAGGAAGAAGTCAAAAGGGTACACAATTAATTAGGGAACATCAGCGTGGGTATTCCCGAAGGAAAGCATTTGATAGCTATGGGAAATTGGAATGCTACTTCAATAGATAAAGAAAGAGACGGTTGTGAGGTAGGGAGGGGACTATGGTTAGGCATAAGAAACACCCATGGGGAGAAAGCATTAGAGTTTTGCAGGAGACAAGGGTTAATCTTCACCAACACTTAGTTTACACACTAAAAAAAGTATAGATACACATGGAAAATGGTGGGTTATTCAGGATGATATCAGTTGGACTACTTTATGGCTAGGCACAGATTTAGGAACAGCACGATCAATTTGCACGGTTTCCCAGGAGCAGATGCAGACTAAGATCACAATATAGTAAATATGAGGAGCAGTATCTGATGGAAAAGATAAAGCAAGGAAGATGATTTAGGAAATGGAACATAGAAGCATTAGACAGATTGAAAAAGAAGGAGTATTCGCAGACTCGACAGAAAATCATGAGTGAGGAGGGACAGACGGGTACTATGAAGAAGAAATGGGAACATATTAAAAAAGGGATGTCTCAAGTTTTTGAGATGTGGGTGTGACAGAAAATGGAGAAAATAAGTTGGACAAAGAGGAAGGCAAATGCTGAGGTTTTAAATAGGGTGGGCAAAGAGATAGAGAAATCAAAAAAGGTAGAGAAAGTGTATGGAGGAAATATTGAAAGGTATTGGTGTGTTGAAGGCAGTGATAGAAGGGAAGGTATTGGGAATGCTGGATAAAAGGAGGAAGACAGCAGGCTTTTATAGACATCAAGAAGGCAGGCACAAGTTATGAATAAATGAAGAAAGAAAAAGGAAGTCCCCATGATATTCAGAAATAAAATTATTGTTAGGTTCTGTTCATGACCTACATTTAAGTAAGGAGAATAGCTGAGTGATGATATGAGCAAGCATAAACTCTGCATACATGAGAAAAATTATTGAACTCTGAACTAAGTCATTAAATTATTAATAATCATTTGTGAGCTATGGAAATGGAATATTGGAAATGTAATCAGTTGTGGAGAATAATTAATGGCACTCAGAAGAGTGTGAGTGTGTATTTTTGGGTGGCATTCTAACAACACCATGTAATGTTGGCTGTTGTATAATGAAATATATGTTACATTGGTAGCTTTACAGACTGGTAAATATTTTTAAAATATGTACAAATATTTTGTACTGTGTTCTGAGATGGCATTAATAAATAATAAGTTTGGTTGTGCTGGTCATTGGAAGAAGACCCTTATTTTTCATTTACATTTTTTTCATTAAGCTGTAGTTACTAAAAGCATTCCATAATGACAGCAGGTTAAGAAAAAAGTAACAGGTTGCGAGTCCAGAGAGAAGCTTCAGAACCAAGTTTTTGTGAAGTGTAGCACAATGAAACTGACATGGGAAAAGTCCAGCCAGCATAAGAGGTTAAGATGGAGGATTAATTGGGAGAATGAGGAGAGATCTTTCAAAATCCCAAAATTTGCCACTAAGAATTACAATGGATGAGAAGTGAGAGTCAGGTGAAAATGCTTGGAGGTGACAGGCTAGAAGGATTTTGTTGGTACGGTAATATCGATGGTTGAGGTTAGAAATGGACAAAATCTATTCTGGTTGCTTAGGCTGTCATTATGAGAAGCATTAGTGAGGACCTTATTTATGATGTGGATTGTGAAAAGGCAAAGGAGGTGTTGAATATGCTGGATAAATAGTGTAACAATAACTCTTTGTATGGTGCGGCATTGAAATTAAGGGAACTTACACATTTAACAAAACAGAAGATTTAAGTGAAACGGAGTATTGAAATTTATTAGCAAGTATTTGGTAGCCTACCATTTAAGATAGGTTTCGATTGCTAATCAAAATGCTCTGCTTCTTCTTATATACCTCATACTGTGACCATTGATCCAAGACAATCAGAAGATTTGTAAACTACTCTACCTGCTCTAGCTTTTCTCCTCCTATTTGCAAATATAACTTAGTTTTCTTCTTTCTTAAAAACCACATACTCATAATCTATGTTCCAAGTAGCCTGATTCTCATCCCATATCTTTCAAACTAATTTTTGAAAGCACTGAGCAATGACTGCCATTCCTTGCCTGAGTGGCTAATTATGATTGATAATCTGCCAACCTAATTTCAATTTTATGAATTTCCCATGACCTTTTATCCCTATATCCAGTTCCTCCCATGCCATTTTTACTATTTCCTCTCCACATAAGTAGAAAAGTATGGGTGATAATGGACGTCCCTATCTTATTCCTATTCCTAAAACCGTCCATCCTCTCAATCTGCCGCATGCACCTGAACAGTGTGAAACATGTACAGGTCATGGATCAGTCACCTGCCTCTCCAATCTATTCCAGCCCTCTGTAATTTATTCATTTATTCTACCTAATGTATTCTATCAAATGCCTCCTCGAAATCCATGAAACAAAGAAATAAATCCTGATTTTACTCTATGTGACCACATTACTGCTGTGACATCACACGTACCTCTCCCCTACCTGAATCAAGGCTGATATTCCCATGAGTAATCATTTGCCATTCGATCTAACCTCTTATTGATGAACCTGAGTACCACTTTAGCTGTTATGAAATCAAACTTATTGTTCTAAGAGCACAACTCTCACAGTATGTCAACATTTCTTTCTATATCTAAAATTGCTGATCTAATAAACTTACAACTAAGCTATTCTTATATAGTCCTTCCATTTCTCTTGAATCTATCTTGGTTTGATGAATAATATTCCTACTGTATCTCATGTGAATGGCTTTCTTTTCATACTTCCTGTTAGTTCTTTCACCTTTCTGAACAGCGCATCCATTTCTCAATATCTTTGTAAACTCCCCATATCCTCGCCCTGCATTTTCCACCATGCTTATTTCGCCTTATTAGTTTCTCGTCTCAGTTTATTATTAACCTGAGTTCATATTCTTCCATTTCTTTCTCTCTTCTATTTTCCGCCATTCATCTTGTTTGTATTTCTTAACTTCCTGGTTCTTTTCATACTAACTGCTCTCAAAGTTTCGTTTGCGGATTTTCATAGCCCTGTACGTTCCTTTTTTCTGCTATACCCATCTTTCTGCTCCCGCTCATTATACGAGGTCTGACCAGGAAGTAACTTACTTTTCGACCTAGCGCGGCGGTGGGTAGGACTGGAGCACCCATCTTGGTGTCTAAACGTGCCTACACTCAGTACACATTCTGCTGTGGTAATGTGATGACTGTGGCTCTTCTATTTTGCTCACTCGAACTGTTATAATGTGTACTGCAATACAGGGTTCGTCCGGAAAATAAGTGTACTGACTCCTGGGCTGGGCGCGCCCAGCACCGCTCTGACGGGCTGCGATTGGAGGGGGGTATGTTGGCAAGCGACGCTGAAAAAGGCAGTCGGCTTT
This sequence comes from Hetaerina americana, assembly GCF_022747635.1. Classification (NCBI taxonomy): domain Eukaryota; kingdom Metazoa; phylum Arthropoda; class Insecta; order Odonata; family Calopterygidae; genus Hetaerina; species Hetaerina americana. The sequence continues at coordinate 42,041,521 of NW_027287095.1, forward strand.
GAGCTGTGGTGTAGTGAGGAGCTCTGTTAACGCGAACCTCCGCGCTTCGACCCACGTCACGGAACGCGATGCCGAAGTTTTTGGAGCAGCGTTATTCCATCAAATTTGCGGTAAAGCTTGGGAAATCGTCTACCGAAACTGTCGGTATGATTAACCAGGCTTACGGGGAGTCATCCATGTCCAGAAACATGATCTTTCGGTGGCACAAGATGTTCGTGGAGGGCAGAGAAGAGGTCGACGACGAGTCTTCGAGAGGTTCCCGATGATGCCTTCGCGGGAGCGTTCCAGGAATGGGAACGCCGCTGGAACAAGTGTATCGACTCACAAGGGTCCTATTTTGAGGAATATTAGCTTAAGATATGTAAAAGTGTAATAAATTTTTTTTCCTGAGCTCAGTACACTTATTTTCCGGACGAACCCTGTAGATACTCCCGCGAGTTGTGAAGAGCGATCTTTGATTAGGTTTTTACCAGGAAAAAAACTTCAAGTCCATTGAAGTCCATAGGAAACTTTGTGGAGTGTAGGGAGACGAAATAATGAGTGAAGGTAGAGTGAAGGCGGAGTGAGGCAGTGGTGCTTTTAATGTTAAAATAGCCGCGCTGATATTCTCGACTAGGACCAGTGGTCACCCTATCGTTGTGACATGAACTGACGGTGAAAATCGGCGAAAAAATTTTGAAAATCGCTGATTGACGAATAAGGATCTCTTGCTAGACGTGGCTTGCAATACAGCGCTTTGACAGTGACGCAGAATTGCATGCTTTTATAAACAAGTGTTTAAAATTTAAGACAGCAGATTTCTTCAGAGACGGAATTGAACTGCTTATGTGTTGTTATGATAAATTCCTCAATTTGAATGGCGGCTACGTGGAAAAATAGTTTAAGAATGTCCCTTTCCAATGTTTATAATAAAACTTTGTCTTGTCACTAGGTTCATATTTAATTTCAAAACGTAAGTTAATTTCTGGACAGCATTCGTATTTTCTGCAACCACCTAGTAATTAATCATTCCTTTTGTTCCGGTAAAAGCTTCCTTACTTCATTTCGTCACCCTTCTTCCCAGTTTAATCATCTGGAACCTGATGTTACACTTCATTAGTACTAAATTGCGATCTGAACCCGTATCCGCTCTCGCGAGGATGTGAATTAAACCCGCTGTCCCTAAATCTGTACAGGACTAAAAAATGATCTGATATCATTCCCTGGGAATGTTTCATACACATCTACGCTTATTGTGGTGTTCAAACCTAGGGATTGTCTTGAATAAACCATTCCTTCTGCAGAAGTATCTTGCTTTCTCATCACAGTAATTCCTTTTTCTTAAACCGCCGTACCCCATACCCACTTCCGTCTCTCCCTCTGCCCACTACCACGTCCCAATTCCCTATCACTGTCACATGTCTCCTTCCATGGGAACACACAATTATTTTCCCTATTTTGTAACATAACCCGCCCATATCTTCCTCCATATGCTAAATTGTCGGCCTGTGGACATGGATAATAACAATGCTCTTTGGTTCAACCTTGAACTCTATTAATAATATTGTACAGGTATCACTTGCTTGCTCCATATTTACTAAGCTTCTTCCCACGTTTTTGTTCAATACTGCTGCTACACCTCGTATGCTCTCTTACCCTTCATTGTATTTCTCTATAATTATCGTTCCAATAAGCACCGTAATTCTTCCAACTCACCTCGCACTGCACTAACATATCTGCAGACTCATACTTTTTGAAATAACAAACATTAGTGGCCCCACCAGGAGCATTCTGCGTTCTGATGACCAGCACAGCTGTAGAGGCCATCAGTACGCCAAATCCCTTCCACCAAGTCAAGACTGCTGAGTCCATGGGGGGAGGAGAGGGGTGGCGAGCAAGAGTTAATAAAATATTTTGATTTGTCAGCGTAAGATTTTTAGACCATATTTCTTCTAGTCCCTAGGGTCATCTATGTTTTTGTTCTATCGTAGTTAAAAGTATACTTGGCAAACATGGACAAGGAAAAATAATATTTCTTGGCTGTTTCGTAATATTTGTCATCCCAAATTGAAACCTGAAATCAAACTTATGCTTTTTATTTGCATCAAAATCCCATCTGAGGGGACTATGGCAATCCGAATGCTCTGGAAAGTTTGTGCCCTCGAAGGTAATGGCGCAGGGTTGGCTAGAGAGGGGATTTTCTCCGATGGATTCCGCTCGAATTTTCAAGGTGTGAATGCCATAAAAATGAATCGGTATCCAATCCGCGATTAAGACAACAAATTTAGCGAGATAATTTAATACTAAGAATAACTTATTTTCGGTTTAATAGTTTGTAACCACTCGATAGTAAATGTCACAGTATTTTAATGGTGGATCCTCGCGCCTCATTCCATGTTATTAATTTTCTACAGCGAAGGAAATAATCAGGTTCTGACTCGGTGGTACTGGAACATTGTTATTAAATTTTTCATGTACAAAAACACTCTTTTCTAAAGAGTATACACAATGCACTTAACAATAATCAACCCTAAGTTTGGTTTGATAGGCGAGGACACGAAGTAAAGGCACAGGTCTCGATAAGTACATCATCAGTATTTAAATCCTAGGATTGGTTTACTGCAGCCCATATCTCTCCATTTGACTGAGTTTGAATGCAAGACAAAGTTGCATATTCTAGGGAGATTATGTTGTAGTTTCACGTTGCCTTCCACATCGCAGTACTGCGGCGGTGAACTTCACTCTCGCCCGTAGCTGTGGCAGCTGATCCCGGACTGACCCACTCCGTCTGCGCCACCATTGCCTAATGGCGAAACTGCTGCCTTTCACCATGGGTCCAGGGAGGTTTTTTGGTAGGAGTCTATTTTTCTCGAAGCCTAGTTCCAAAATACCATTTTTATGGTTTTCCTGTTAATGTGTGCTTGTATTGTTTGGAACACTATTAACAAATGTTTTCTAAGATGAAAAATTTCCGCCGGTCACGGAACCGGCGATCTTTGGCTCCACAGGCAGACACGCTACCTCCGGTCCATCTCCGCCCCCGATAAGTACGTATCCTCACCTAATAACCAACCTTTGGAGCTCAGAACCTATCCTCATGCATCAAACAGCTCACGTCGTACCGTAACCTCTGAGCGTGACTACAAGCTCACCCTTCCCAGGAAGATTTCTCACTCGAACAACCACATGTCTTGGTTGAAACTTGAGCTGCTCAGAGGCGTAATTCAAAATCAAACCGGGTCACTCCGGGCAGTAGCTGCACGCTCTATACAATAACCTGCAGGGTTTGTCACAAAAATAAGTAGAATGATTATTTTCGACTCGGACCCAAAAGGCGTTATCCACAAAGAGTATGTGCTTCAGGGACGGACATTGAACAGTAAGTTTTCCCTGAAAGTCTTCGAAAACCTGTGGAATAGAGTCCAACGCGTCCGGAAGGAGATCTTGGCCGCCTGGAGGCCGCACCACGACAACGCACCGTCCCATACCGCCTTCCTCGTGGCCGAGTAATTGGGCAAGAACAAGATGGCACCGCTGCCACAGCCACCCTACTGACCCGTTGTGGATCCGCCGGACTTCCTTTTGTTCCATGAATAAATTGGAGCTTGAAAGGTAACCATTTTGGAACGCTGAATAACGCCAGAGGGACCGTAACGAGGTACCTGAATGAGGTTCCCGTCGACTCCTTCCAGAAAATGTTATTTAATATTAGTTATTTTAGTACCCTGCATGCCACTGTAGGGTGTGTGGCAGAGGATGAATACAAAAAAGACCAACTTTGACCCGAATATGACCCTACCGTGGTCAGACAATGTTATTTTGATCCCTTATCGTTCGTGGAAAAAATGACAATTTAAATCTATTTCTTCTAAACTTAATATCTTTAATTTAATTGACATGATCTCTCCTACCGTAGTACGATGGGGGTAATAATACATTTTCAACATCACTGCTAAAGATACATCCTTCCAAATAATGTAAGAGGTTTTCTCTGTAATTAAATCTTAGCCCCGTGAGTGATTCCCAGCCTAGTACCTTTTCATACCTTTGTTACGCCTCTCTATTTATCATATCAACGTTTTACAAATCTAGTATTATTATTATATTCCCTATATCTCGATCAGGAATATCTGTCCTTACTTTTTTGTTGCATGATGATCTGAGAATCTGAGATAAGGATTTGTGCGCCCGATTACTTGAAGAGTGGAACCTGAGGAACACGATTTGTGAAATCAAATATTTTGTTAAAATAGGAAGAGCTATCTAACAATATTCCTTTGCAAACTTATTGCTGTGTATATGTAGTGTTATTTAAGTTAAAAATTATTTCTTTCCAAGAGAGCGTTCGTGTACAAAATTTTTGATGGACTTGTAAATAAGCCAATCGCGTTAAAGGCGTAAAATGGCGGAACAGAATGACATAATTAAAGTGAACACAGTTGGTACGTCCCCTAAATACGAGTACTTGTGTGTACTTTTTCAGAACACGAGTTACGACGCTTGATCGCATGATCATCAATTTTTGCATCTGATGAAAGCGGTGTTTTTCATAAACGTTTTTGAAAGTTTGCAACAAAAACTCGTGCAATGCTTACCTTTGATTAGACCTTTGGGTACGGAGAGAGTTGATTAATTTTGATGCATTTATCTTGGAATTCGTTTATTTGCAGCCAGTTTCAATGGATGCCAAATAATCCCCCATAATCAACTTCTACCGCAATCGATTTCATACGGTCCGATCTCAGTAACCGATGCATCCATTTATCTTTCTTAAGATGTAGTAAGACATTTAATGTCTTTATCGAAATTAATGAATTTCTCTATCAAGGTAGACGCCTAAATAAAGCTTATCACTAATAGCTACATAATTTAAGAAAAATAAATGTTACAGACCACTATTTCTAGTTCTATATCAGTTCTACACGGCGATATGAACCCAATAATTGAATGTGGAGGTAAAAATGAAATAATAATGCATTTCTGTGAAACAAATTACACTATTTAATTTACGAGATACCATGTCCATAACTCCTAATGAAAATAATTTGGGTCTGACTGGTAATATCTAGTCCGGACAGCCGGAGGAATTAATTTTTTTATTTCGTATTAATCCGAAAATAGCACTTTGGTCTTTACATCAAACTTTAAATAACGATATATACTATATATATATATACATATATATATATATATATATATACATACATATATACATATATATATATATATATATATATATATATATATATATATATATATACATACATACATACATATATACATATATATATATATATATATATATATATATATATATATATATATATATATATATATAGAAAAAAATACAAATATCCAAGACCTAGATGGCGGAAATCCAATCTAGATGAACTTGCGACCTCTGGGTTGGAGGGTGAGGACATTACCCTGCCGCCACCGGAGCTAGCAAAGTTTAGTATTCGTTTTGAGCGAACTGGGAGTACTTTAAAAAAATAGAAAGAAAGCTTTTAGACAATTTTTCATTAATTTTAAGAAAATTTTAAAGGAAGCAAAGGAATTGGCTTCCGAAACATCTTTGAAACCCATAACGGAGTTTACGGGCAACTTGCGGGACTCGCACGAAATTTTTCTCCTAAAAATACTGGAGAGGTCTAGGGCTCGCTCGGTGCTTAGAAGACAAAGAAGCTACAATAGCGTGATAAGCATAGTTAAAGAATGGCCCTGTAATAATTTAAAAACATCAGATGCATATGTAAGAGAATATAAGATGAAAAGGGCGTCAGAAAAAGGTTCGAAAAATCCACTTCTTTGGGAAGAATGATCAAAAATGTAAAATAAAGACAAGGTGGCTGGGAGACGACAGAGGGAAATGTTTCTAGGCTAATCGCTCAAGAAAAGTGGAATGACTTCCCTGATGATATCTCAAACCCTTTTCCAAAGAGCCTCTACGTATTAAAAAGTTGAGAGCACATGATATATAATTGTGATAGAAGTGCCTTGTATTGTCTAAAATGCTTATAAATTTATTTTTTGTGCCAACAACACAACTAAGTGCTCTTTCCTATTGGAATCCACTAATGTACTGAGCATAAAATACCCTCGCACCTTAATTTGATCGTAGTACAAAGTGCACTGGCATCGCAGGAGAGTGAAAAAGAGTTGAATTCCTGAGAAAAACATTTGATGTTGATCCTATTTTTTTGACAAAATTCCCATTATTTTCAAGCCAATTTCCCTTTAAACGGTCAAACAAAGTCTATGTTTGCACGAATAGATCAAACAAGTAAGAAGAGAATCGATATACATTCACCTTTTTTAAAGAATTGTCATCGATACATCATTGCTAGGAGTAGGAAGCCGCACCCGGTAATCAGTTGCTTGTGATTACCGACTGAAAGTACCCGGAGGGGATTCATTAATGTGAGTGCTGGCTAATTAAAATTTACAGTATCAGGTCACGAGGAGGTGATCTGTCTTTAAAATCAAAGTCAAATGATGGAATTAGCTTCCAAAACAGTGAGAAAACAAGATATATTGGTAAGTAAGCAAGAAGCGTATTAATTGCGGCTAGATTTACATGAGCCCCTTGAACTTTGCCCGCAAGATCAGTTTATTTCATAGTGAGCCCCTTGAGCATGGGTATGTGTATGTACTATACTCGGGGAAATTTGAAGTAACATATCATAGCCATACAGTATTCAGAGTCGTATTAAAAATTCCTTCAAGTAAGACCAGACCAGAATAAAATTGGTTCTCTGATTTTACTTTCCAAATGTTACCATCTGACGAGAATCAGCTCACTTACGCATTAAATTATTACTTACTATTCCTAAAACTTTAAGGTTTGATGTTACCCAAAAATGACAGTAAACTGTGGAATTTGATGTATGAAAAAACAAAGCTTAAACTTTGAAAAATATTTACAAAAGATAACAGTTTTTTTACGTCATCAAATATTGCCACAAAATTATGCCTAATTCGATGCGTTATAAATAACACTCAAAACAGGTGAGAAAGGTGACTCATCAGCATTTTTAATCAATTCATCGTAAAATTTTCACCCATGCTATAAATATGATTTGAATTTTTAAACTGTACGCGTTAACATGTAGATTAAATTTTTGGGTTTAACCCGAACGCAATCGACAAAATTTAAACTATTTAAGGTTCAATTTTCACGGTGAGATGTTGAGAGCTAATTTAATTCAGTTGAGCGCTTAGACAAAGACTTATTGAGTGTACTTCTATGGACCCCTGGTTTGATGGTTCCCTCAATGTCGAATTTCTTTTTTCTATTGAATTTCAAGCAGTTCAATGAACTATTTCATTTTAAAATTTTCAAATTTGAGTTTGAAAAATATTTTATCATACTTTGTTCATGGGTGAGCTACCCTTTGTCAAAATTTTCGGAGTTTTGGGGGGTCCTTGAATCTCTCAGTTCAAAGGAAATAAACTCACCCCTGATTAAATTGGCTCTCGATGTCAGTCAGAATTCGCCGTATGGTTGTTTGCCTCGGAATATTTATGCAACTCAGCACGACACACATGCAAAGCAGCTGGAAAATTTATAGGATACTCACAGAAAACCCTTTGAACAATTTTAATTGTGATCTTTGTGCAGCGAATGGATTATAAAAATAACGATTACGATAATGAAATAGATTGGTAAAATCCCTAAAAAACAATAAAATAAATCTCTTCTAAAATTAATCAAACGGATAAAATGTCCACCATGCATAGAATATACAACCGCTGATGAAAATGCCATGCAAAGATGGAATTCATATTCACAAGAAAACGGACCGAGTCATTTTAAATTCCATTGCGAATATATTTGGAATTTAATCACAAGGAGGTGTCCTAGCTTGGGATAATCGAAATTTTTATCTTAGGTTTTCTGATGGTCGACGTTACTATTAGGAACAGATATTTAACAGAAAATATAATTGACACCTGATAATATTTTATCCTCTGATTTGGGGTGACAATATAATTTTAATAATATCGATTACCGTATTTCACCACTATATCTAAGGAATGGGGCATAACCTAATCGAACGAATAAGCGCCAGAAGCGAAAGAATTATTAAATATTTCTTTATCTCTATTAAACCTTACGTTATATGATTTTGGATAGGACTTGCCAACACATGGGGCTTGTTCTTACAATATTACTGCCTCATATGTAATTTATGGGAAAATTCTCAACTCTACTCTAAAGTTAGCCTATACTGTGAACATGAGTCTATCACCACAAATTGAAAAATGATGAGAAAACCTGGATTTGAGCAATAATAATTGAAGATCTGTAACCTCAATTTTTTTAATAATAATAATAACCCAGTCGATCACTTGCGCAAGGAAGAATAGTTTCCATTACTAAAATACATACAAAGTCCATAACTAATACCACTCCAACAATTTAAATAATTAATGTTAATGTTTGCCAATCGTCAACTAAAATATTTTTACAATTCCAAATGTATAGTTTCATAATTATATTATGAATACTTCGGCCAAACTTCAACGAAAGTTCAATATCACTCCGGCCCTAATTTGATGGTGAAAATCACAAGCAAGGTGCCATTAAACTTCGTTAACCCATGAAGGAGATCACTCCTATGGTATTTCCGAATGGATTAATATTCTTGAATGATTGATCAAACCGATAGATGGTTTGCACGCGCTCACCCCTAAAGGCTTTAGCGCTATAAGAATGAGCAGGGGGGAGGAGGAAGAGAGGGAAAAGCGGCGGTGCTGCGTCGAGCGTTGGAATGCAATTTCCCGAGCCGCGTCCCTCTGAAAGAAGGCGACCCCATTAAGCGAATGCCTTGGAGGAGAGTGGAGTACGAAGTGGTGGAGGGGAGAGGATTGGGAAACGGGCGAAGGATGGAAAATCCTTCTCCCCCCTTCCCCTTCCATTTCCCCTGTCTTTCAGCGAATGGATGGCGAAAACCACTGGGCGCGCAACTCGACCGACCAGGTGGCGGCATCTCCGGTCGCCACCCGTGGGATGCAGCTTTTTCGCGGCGGTGCCCCCATTAAAATTCTATTTCCGGCGAGCACACCGCGCTCCTTCCTCGTGCCTCTCCCCACACACGCGTCCCCCAACTAATTCGCGGCGCGATTCGCACATGCGATCCAGACTGCTTGACCACCTCCCTCATCCCCCCCTTCTCGGGCCTGAAATCCATCGTCACCGGTGATTGCGTTCGCTGCCGCCAAATCCACGCGTGGTGAATTTTTTTTCGCTGAAACGAGGTGCTTCGTTTGACCCTGACCTTGTCGCATCCGATCCGCACAGCCGTGGGAATTGTTTCCCAGCTGGTTATTATCTCTCCCCTGTCAATTCGAATTCCGGCGCAGAGGCCTCGCGGAAGGTTCCACCAAAAGTCAATAACACGACACGAGATCGCACCTCGAGAGTCCCTGGTTACAATCCGGACGATGCCTTTTCACGACCCATTGAAATGAAGCAGCGAGGGTTTCAGGATAAAAAAATTCAGGAGAACTTAACCGTGATACTAAATAAAAGGAGACGTTTCAGGCGTGATTTGGTAAATATTATAATTAATTAAAAATTGGAAATTTTTACCAGAATAAAGTTTATTATTGTGACCGGTTTCAATGTAACTACATGATCGTCAGGTAACAGTCATCACTCGGAGTCCAGTATATATGCTGAAAAGCAAGTAAGGGGAGGGTAGTTGGAAAAGAGGGGAACCCCTCCCCTTACTTGCTTTTATGACTGTTACCTGACGATGATGTAGTTACATTGAAACCGGTCGCATTAATAAATTTTATTTTGTGGAAAAGTGAAACTATATACGGCACAAGAAAAGAAACTGCTCCCCCTGTACTGGATGTTTAAATTTCTTCCAGCACCAGACGCGAGTACCATCTCCACGCGTGCCTGACCTCCGGGTTGAAATATGCGATCGACACATTGCTTCTTAGAAGTGAAAAATTGCCTCATCCGAAGAATCATATTGAACAAGAACTGCAATGATTACACTATTAAGAACTTATATATCGAAAGAAAAAAATATGGATTTGATTTAAATGGTCGCTGAGTGATTCAAAAACTTGACTTTACGGAGTTTGGGTGGATTTTGAATTTGGAGAATATTTAGGGAATATAAGGTTGAAGGCGAATGAAAAAGGAGCTAAGCATATGAGAAAGAAAGGGCCATCGTTCGAAGCGGCAGTGGAAGAAAGGCACTGACGTAAATTAAACAGCGCAGGGAAAGTGGATGGAGGGGATAGCGGTAGTCCTTCGGGTTTTCAACAGTGCTACGAGGTAGGTTCTGACATGACCCAATTTTTTTCTCGAGACTAGGAGCATATAGAAACATGTGGTTGAACTTAGAATGCGCGCTAAATCTTTATAAATACAGGGAATAGCTGATTGCACCGTACAGTGCGGCACGTATATAATAGCTGTCACCAGAGTGTGAAACTCATTTAATGCTCACAACGGCGTCGAGCCCTGTAAAAGGACAACATGATCATCCGTTTTCTCCACTTACGACGTTCAAAACCTATATAAATTCATCTCCAATTGAGTGAAACATGCGGTAGGGGTGTTATGGGCGTGAAAAATGTGCATTTGTGGGTGCAATAGTTTAAAGATCGCAAAAAGTCTTATAAAATGAGTCCAAGAAATCTTGGACAAGAACCAGCCGGTTTTACTAGTGAGCGAAAGGAGACCCTCAGAACTAGGGCCGAACTTGTAATTTGTGATAGCGAGGAGGGAGGCAGAACTTATAAGGAGATGAAGGATTATGAGAATGCTATTACACGGAAGAGGTTCTTTTGGAGCAATTCAATATCCAGCAATGGGATTTGGAATTGAGTCATTCTTTATCTGGAAAGACAAAAATTAGTCATTGATGATGAATCAATATAGACTGCAATAAATTTACGAAAAACAAAATTATAAAAACAGACTCATGATACGCTGATATTGGTTTTCCATAACTCTGATGACTATCTTTCAATGAAAAATGAAGTTTAGAGGGAGCAAAATAAAGAGATAAACGCTACAGTAAACATAGCGATAGACACGATATGGTTTTATAGAAGGTGTGTTAAATACGCGACACATGAAATATTTGCTATGATGGATGATAAATGGTGCTGAATATTTAAATGATGCAGGTTATACTGTATTACATACGGTTAAGAATATCGACAGATGACAAGACTTACTGAGTGCACAATTACTACGAGATTACTCGTAATACTGTCATAATTCCGTTGGAAAGGCTCGCTATTTTTCACGGATTTTAATGAGGAAACTAAATTTTAAAATTTCTGACACACTGTCCTGGAATAATTACAGCCGTCGAACATATATTCATTAATAACAGTATAAGTTCACTGCAAAAACAGAAAAGCGATTATTACAACTTTTACAAGCTTTAAACCACGTTTTACAGGTTTTACGCAATGTCAAATGCGTTTTTTTCTGCTGGCATACTTCGTTTTAAAAATAGTTTGAGTAAACGTTCATAAAATCCTAATTATTACAAAACTATTTAATATTCTAAGCTGAAAACAGAGCATATATAACCTGCCATCTTAGAAGTAAAACTCATCTACGGTATACGTAGGATATGGAGTTTATGGAATGAATTCAATTTCAAAACATATGAGCGAAAGCAAACATTTAACAAAGAATTTAATTTATTAATCCGTACACAAATCCCGTTATTTCTTGACTTAAAGGTATCAGCATAATTCCTGTATTTCCCATTTTGTCGAATATTTCATTTTCAGTAAATTTATTTAACAAATTTTACTATTGCTTATAACGCCCTTTATTTTTCTGTACATGGTATTGGAATAAACATCAATCAACAGCTCAAGCAGCTTGCAGGAATAAAATATTAAATAAAAAATATTTACATGCATATATTTCAATAAATTTAAATATTTCAAAGTTTGCAGCAGTTTAAAAAAATGATAGAAAACTCTTTATATTCTCATTTCCTAGGCTCATATATTGATAAGTATTTTGAGAATTCATGAGGTATATCATTGATAATACATGGCTAGAAGTTGGGATAAAATTTGTTTTGACATTTTCCCGCGGTAGGAAATGTCAAAAAACTAATAAAGAGTGCATATCAGGAGCATATACATTTGTTCCATAAATATATATGTGAATGATAGGTTATAATTTTTACAATGTGATGATTAGGCCAATAAATCTTAGCTGAATAAGTCATCTCAAGAATGAAACGGTGGTGTTTTGAAATAATTTTTATAAATGCGTTTTCAACGAGAGGCATGCCTCTTGAAGATAACAGCTTCACCAACTGAGCAGTGTACTTTTGTCTGACATGACATTCATTTCATTTCCCTTCGCAAAATACTAAGCTAACAGCGAGAAAACGTGTTGCTGCCACGTTCGTGTCACACTGAAGGAAAAAATAATCTAATTAATGCAAAAGGGACCAATTATATGGTTTTCTTTACTATGCGTAAGTTATTACATTTCAATCTAGAGGCAGTGTTATCTCGTAACATGAACGCAAATACGCGTCCTGTAAGTTCTTCCATTATTCTTTTTTCGGAATGATCACCAGCTGCATCGCCGCAGTCTCTTTTATCTCGTCAACCGACTGTTTGGAAGAATGGGCTTTAGTTTCAGGGTCACAGCCATAGACCCATGATTTATCTCCAGTGATGATCCTTTTCATGAAACCTGGGTCATAGTTTGCAGATTGGAGCAATTCCACTGCAACTGCAACACGCAAATGCAATTCTTGACGTCGACGAGATAAAAGAGAATGCGACAAGGCAGATGATGACCATTCCGAAAAAGGACTTTGCCGATTAGTTTGAAAAGTGGAAGAGACGCTGGAATAAAGGTGTGAGGTCCCAAGGGGAGCACTACCCTTAAAAGGGGACTAAAGCCTCATTGTTCTAGGTAGGCTATTTTTCTCAAAATATTTCATGGCTGGATACCCTTTGCGGATAGACCCCATACATAATAGCATTAGCACTAGCACATAAAAACAAAAATACAGATACACACATAAAAGAAAAGAAACTCAAACGTTTTCGAATTTTCGGTGGTAAAAGCCACCTTTCTCAAGGACGAGACGGAAGGAACTGAGGAAAAGGTTATTACAGAAGGGGCTGAAAACGGTGGATGGAAGAGGAAGGTGCAGAAAGAAAAGGTTTGCGAGGGGAAGAGTTGGGAGGGGATTTTTTGGAATAGCGGGAATAATACGGAAGGTGTTGGGAGGGGGGAGGGATGAAACATGTGAAGATCGGGGTAATCAATGAGCAATATTAATACCTAGATAATTCCAGGAATCCCGGAGTCAAATAAACGGCTGCTCTATTGTTTTGAGTTTTAGTGGAGGATCAGAGGGTGGGAGGGATGCTAAAATTGATACCCTATAGCATTTATCATAGGGAGTGTTGTGTTCGGAGCCGTTTTTTGGGAATGGAGGCATCACAATAAGGGAAGAAGTCTTTCATTTCAGTTCACCAGGACTCATGTCGGGTGAGGAGGCTACTCCGCAACCTGTACATGTCTCAGACTCCTCATGTGCGAGTGGGGAACAGGGAGTCCGGATGGGCAGTGTTAGGAAGAGGTGTAAGGCAGGGTTGCCCATTATCACCGTTGCTTCTCAACATGTCCTGTGTGTAGAAGAAATGATAAAGTAGGCATGGGAAGAACTGGGGGTTGGAATGAAAGCCGGTGGGGAATTCGTAAAATCAGTTAGGTTTGCTGATGGCCAAGCTTTAGTTTGTCAGTCAGCCAAGGGTTTGCAAGCATTGCCGAGTAAATTGGAAATTCAGTACGACAGATATGGGATGAGAATCAATATTAATAAAACAAAGGTTATGTGATTTTCCAGAAGGAAAAAGGCTAAGGTGAACATTAAAATAGGAGGGCAAAAAATAGAGCAGGTAGAATAGTTTGCGTATCTCGAAAGTGTTTTGGATCAATACGGTCAAAGTAGTAGGGACGTAAGGAGAAGAATTGCGCTAGGCAAAGAGGCTTTCACAAGGAGGAGGGAGTTGATGACAGGGACGTTGAGTAAGGATGTTAAGAAAGGACTCGTAAAAACTTTGAAATGGATCATAGCTATGTACGGCACGGAAACGTGGTCATTGAAGCAGGAGGATAGACGTAGACTGGAGGCTTTTGAAATGTGGGTGTGGAGAAGAATGGAGAAGGTAAAATGGACAGAGAAGAAAACAAACGAGGAAGTACTTGGTATGGTGGGCGAGGAGAGGGGAATGTTGGGAGAAATCATAAGGAGTCAGGAAAAGTGGATGAAGGGGGTATTGATCGGCAGTGGGATGTTGAAGACTGTAATAGTGGGGAGAATTTTGGGCCAACGAGGAAAGGGAAGGAACATGATAGGGATGTTGGACGGAATGAAGGGAGGAAGAAAGTACTCAGAGATGAAGAGGGACCTGATATAGAGTAGGATGCTCGATTTTGTTTGTTAGGAATCACAAAATATTTATTTGGTAATTAAGTCCATCCAAAAACTACCTTAACTGTTAGATTACCTAATAATATATATATATATATATATAATGATTTTTTCGAGAATATATATATATATATATATATATATATATATATATATATATATATATATATATATATATACACATACACACATATAGCTTGTGTAAATTCTCTACTATGGACGAATTATTTTGTATTTTTTATGTCGTCCACTGTGCCCCCGAGTTAATTTCACTAGCACTAAGGAACTAAGTATCCTGCTGCACTGTGAAATAAATTCAGAGAATTTGCCACAAGAAAATATGTTACGCGCACCATGAGTTCTGACATACTTGTATAGTTGTCGTATAGTTTCAATTGAAAATTGCTTTAGTCTTTATTAGTTTTAAAACTCACAAAAACATTTCTGGACAAATTAGTCTTCATTAAGAATTTATAAGATGTAGCATGAAACACTTTCTTCCGTTTATCTCCAAAATTTTGAGTAATTCACCAAGAATATTTACGATTACAAAAGTCCTCACATCTTTATTTTTCGAGTTTAATTTTAATTTTCACTAATATTTCTGGACACATGCTCCTCCTACAAAGTTGCTAGGTGGCATAGAAAAGCGTCAAAAACTCATCATCTTTTATAAAATACAGTATTAAGATAACACGACTCTTAATTGGATGAAATTTTTCCTAGAGTTGGTAAATATAAATCTTGGAAAATTTAATGTGAAATTTCTTCTAGGTTTTCGAGATAATTAAGCAGAAGTGGTGGTCATCAGTGATTGCCTCGACTTAGTCAAGTTCAAACTTGGGGAAATGTAGGAAGGCCAGTGCGACGATATTTACATTTCTCTCGGTAGGAGATATTTAAGGCTCATCAAACGTGTATTCAAGAATAAGGGAATGCGCGTGTATGAAAAAGTCTTTTAATGAGACCACTGGGGGAAAATAAACATTTAAGTAAGAAAGGAAAATATTTTTTTTATTAAAATGAGTACTACGCATCATAAGCCAAAATGTGTCAAAAATTACTACAGATAAGACATAAAAATGTTACTCAAAAAACGTTATTTCCACGTTCCTTGCGAATAACGGAATATCCAAACCTAGCTTGGGATGACTAAAACACGAGAAAGTTAAAAGCGCTCCGGTGTTCAGAAATAATGCTTCCTTATATCAGAATGATTTTTTGTGACTATTATCAGTGCACAGTAAAGATTGCGCGCAGGGGGCCGAAGTTCAATATTTTGCCAGAAAATCTCAAATTGTCTGTAAAATTGAGTCTGAGAAGACTTCCTTCAATTTTTGTCATTTTCTTTTAATTAATGCACATATCTGACTCTCTATAGTAGAAACTTACGAAACTAAAAGTTTTTATTTCACCGAGAACTAAATGATTTCTCTAACGGTGGGTTACCTGAGCTCAGTTTCTCCCTCCTTCCAGTGGGTTTAGCCTAAGCGCTAAGCTTTAGCTAAGAGTAAAATAACTCGACGGGAGTATTTTTATTCTTGTATACTCGACGGGAGTGAACATTTTTATCATATATCAATATACGTTTAATATACTTAACATATATTTATATAAAATTTATATTATGTATTTAAAAACAATTGTCCAAAGAATCTCTCTTCCACCATTGAATACTTTCTCCAATAGACCTGCCACGCTGAAACGCCTTGCGTCCTCTTGAGCAAAACCGAAAATGCTAAGGATCTCCCTTCCAAAATCAAAAGCAAACAGACCGTCAAAATGCAAAAAAGGATTACACGGCTGCGCCACCGGATGCGAATTTCAGAATTGCAGGCCGCAACGGCGAGTGCAGGGAGTCGCTTTTATTTATTTTTTTTGTTATTTTTAAAGAAAAAGAAGGGAGACCTAATCGCAGCCCGTCGTCGTCTTGTTAACCCTCAGTCCACCCCCCTTCAACTCCCTCTGCAACCACAAATCCGGAGCCGTTAAAACTGGGGAGAAATACGACGCAGTTCCCGCCGATCCGTCAACGAAGCGGTAAATATTACGTGCGCCGAGGCGTGAGGGGGAAAATGTAGTGATGGCCAAGGGGGAAGCGGATCGCGCGGATCTTTTGTTTCCCGGCTCGGAAACAAAAACAGGGGCGTTATGGCCGTCTTTACCGTTAAAGCAGTCGCCCCGTGATCACGCCCAGACGATGCCCCCGAAAATAAACCCTAGTTACGTCCATCCCGGGTGTGGGAACTGGGAGTAAACAATTCGTTGGTTCTTCAGACACACACGTCCGCCCCCCTAACCCCCCTCCTCCAGCGGAAATACTGAATGAATGCGCTGCTACTGACAGAAATAGTCAACAAAGATGTTCCGATCCAATTATCTACCGCCATATTCCATGCTCGGGTATCACCCGTGCATGCCCTGGAGATGATTAATTTCCGCGGCTAGCCAAATGACCACTCTGCTCGCACGTAATGCAGTGTATTCGCTCTTTGTGCTGTACCCTATGCTCAGAGCTATTAAGAAACGCCCGAAAAATGTATGCGTGTCATGTGTTTGCTTAAAAAATAAGTGGATCCGTAGTACGTATATGCAATGTTGAAGGTCGTTTCAAATGGGTACGGACTCTCAATTTTGAAATGTTTTCCTGGTCTTTCTGTGATAAGTACTTTTATACAAATGCGTAGTGGAGGTAAGCTAACTTTGTTTTTCAATAGTTATACATGCTTGTGCGATCATCAAGATCCTCCAAATGTCGCTATGCTCGAAGAATACGAGGGGGTATCGTAAAGTTTTAATTATTACTAAAAATTAGGAGATAGAAACTTAATTTTCATTTGTTATTCTTAAGACTCTTCTACCTAGCCACCATCCAGAGTGTTCTCTGATTTCTCCGAGTGTTTCTTAAACTTTCGCATACCGTCATTTTAGAACTCTGCAGATGGCGTCGAAAACAGCAATATACAAATAAGGATCAATTAATATGCAGCATAAATGTTATCCGGATATCTCCATAATTCCTTTTTAAAATTAAAATTTTACGATATCCCCTTGTATATAACTGTTATTATAGTGCGTATGTACCGAAGAAAATTACAGGGAGATTGATTTGTATATATTTCAGTAACTTCCCAAGTCTCGCTTCGGTATCCAAGAGGATGTCCTACATAAAACTCCAGGTAGGTATTATATTACACTATTATACAATGGATGTTCAGCTTTGAACTTCTCGCTCCAATCGAAATGAATAGGTTTCCATAAATTGTCGATTATGATTTGCACCCAAGTTTTTATGAATCAAGTGTGGCCACGTTTTCACCCCGTATTAAAGTCTAACCATTTCTATCTTCTCAGAAGATTAACGTGGCTTTAAAAAAGCGACTTAGCAGATCTCAAACTGCTTTATTTTGTTACATAGTGTTAGATAGATGGGAGTAAGAGTTGAAAATTTTATACTATTTGGATTCAAAGGCTTTTGCTAAAAAAAATGTGGAAATTCATTCTAATGCCTCGATGGAAATTATAACTGATTTTTGAAAGATCTCAGGTTTTCCCGGCGTATGGTATTCAAGAAGTAACGGAAACGTCGGTGTACTGCAACCTGACCCGGTGGAAAACCCGAGAGAACTTCTTGAATAACTGATTTTTACCTTTCATTATACGAAATCGAAGGTTCAGAAAAAAATGAGGAAAAGCTCAGTGTATATAACTCAAAATTAGGGTAACCTACCGTGATATTTCTACACGGTTACCTGTCGTGCTTCCTTCTTTCCATTAAAGCCTTAATTGACGTTATCCTCCGTTCCCTGGAGGACTCGAAAATCATCCGAACAATATCCATATGACTAAAACATACCGCATGTATTTTGGGGTATTAAATTGAATTCACGGGATATAAGGCTTCAATGGAATGGAGAGTTAACAGGCATTCCAATCCCCTGTATTATATTACGCTATGAACCAGAATAATTCAATTACGTTACTACCTTTCGAAAAAGCATGACGATGTCACATATGCGATGAAGCAGATGATGAGAAAAAAATTGTTTTTGTGATATCAACAGTTTTTTCGCATCCTTGTACATGGAGTTATTATTATGCACTATTTTTAGTATTAAATCCACAGTATTCAAATTAATATAAATGAAATTTCAACGAGTAGAGTACGTAGCTATGTAATAAATTTCATTTTCAATGCAGGACACCAACAATAACAGGTTCATCAAGCGTGATGACCGCGGCCGCCCCGTCTCAATTTCTTTAATTGAGGGCAATAAGGGAAGCGCCCGGCGGGTATCCATTCATACCATCATTCATGCTGCAGTCTCCAGATATAGAAGTGTCGTGGACCGTTCCCGACGCCACGCGCCCGATGTTTCCATCATAAGCAGAGATTCGCCGACGTGACTAATCGCCCGCATGGTTTTGCAGTGTAGGGGTATGAGGAAGGGGGAGGGATGAGGAAGCAATAATTCAATTAGCGCCGACCCACCCTCGAGCGGAGAGCCGACTGCACAGAGTGTGGAGGACTCCCGGAGAATCCCATTCACGGTCCGACTCTCGTGCCGCCTCGACCTTTTCGTCCGGGACCACCATTTCGTAATGTTTCACAGGCATGTACCCTCGATCTCTCTCTATCTGTTTCTCCCTCCTTCTCACCCTCTCAGAGCGGATGGTGCGATCGGAGATGATGGGGAGGGTGGGGGGTCCGGGAGTGGAAGAAGGGATGGGAGGGTCTGGGATCCGTGTCGTCAGAGTGACTTCTCACCCCCCGCGAGATGCGCAGACAGGGATAATAAACCAAACGCTACCCCAGCGACCCCCGTCCGCTCTCCCGTCCGCACCTCCCCTCCCCGGATCCCCAAACCCCCACGCTACCACCACCCCCTCCGGCCCCTCGACGCCCGAGTCCACGATCCCCGAGTCTTTTCACCCACCGGCGATTTTCACCGTCCGATTCCAGTACCAAGGGAGCTCACGTTAGTCTTTATTCGATGAAATTAGGAGCATTCCTCCAATGAGATCTCCCTTCCCAATATTTTGAAACAATTCATCAGCTATTTACTCATATAATACGAAGAAGATGGGAATAGCGGGCAGAGGAAATACTGAAATGTAGAGACTTGAATTCAGAGGATGTTTATGTTTTTCCTGTTGTGCTTTGGTACCCTATTTGTCAAAAGTCATCTATGCCAAGTTTTAGAGACACGTATCCTTTGTTCGTGCATATATTTGTTTTTAAGGGGTGCTCCCTTTGACAACACATTGACCATACATCCCTGAGAGCCCATCCCACTCCTTCTTCCTCTCCTCTTGTCATTAGTCACGGCGTCTGGGAGCGTCGTCATGGCAGCGATGACGCCGGCGAAAAGAGGGTGTGCCCGTCCACTCCCCCTTCGGACTCCGCCCTCCCTCCTCCCACCCCCATCATCCTCCCGACCAAATATTTCCCCCTCCTCCCCCGAATTAGTCTCAATCGCCCCCAATTGAAGTCCCAGGGGTAGACGCTACGAGAGCGCCTGCTGCTGAACTTTCCCGAGAGGCACAAGGGTGGCTGGCCCCATGAGCGGGAAGCGGGGGTTTGTGACGGGTGGGAGCGAGGGGGTGACGTGTGCGGGGGTGGGCAGAGGGCGTGGGTCAGGACTTTCGGAGTGGAGGGGGGAGGCAGACCTTCGTGGGATTGAGGGAGGGGATCCGTCAGAGGGAGGATTTTTCGCGGCTCTACATCTCCCCACCGTCACCGTCGATCCTCATCGAACGATCACTTGGGGAGGAGGGACAGGGAGGACGATCCCAGACGCCGCCGCTACCCGTGTGGTCGCTCATGAAAGTCGAGATGCCCGCGGTGCGACTACCTAATTCATGGGTCCCCACGTGGCATTCGGCGCATGCCTCGCCTTTGAACTAATCCATAAGATCATCGGGGACTGCGTGTAGTTTGAGCTCATCTATCTCGGACTCATATTTTCAGTCAGCTATTCGGCTTACCTTTGATTGATCTCATCGACATTTAGTTCGAACTCATTGCGGATAACTGAAAGATATGAGAGTCCCACAAATAGTTACTGTGCCATGATGTGTCAACATTGAAACCTGGGTCGTGAGTAAAGTTTTATCTGTGAAAAATTGCATCTCTTCCATTTCTATATGATCTATTTAATTACTCGAGTACCTTCAGACTTACACCTCACCAAGCCGGTAGAACAATTATGAATAAGTCCAAGCAAGTTTTGACGGGAAAAGGTCGCTCCGAACCTTGACAATACGAGGAGTATTGTCAAGGTTCGGAGCACTAAGGAGAAAGTATCTAGGTTATAGAGTGGAAATAGAGAAAATCATGGGTGCCATAGGAAAAGCTTGTTGCCTTCCCAGTCACAAAGATCAGTTTCGGAAACATAAAATTAATCCTTAGCTGAGCCGGGAGTCTTGCTGCAGTCGAAAAGTTTTGTTTCCAACGAGTGTCTAGCCCGTACTTTCGATAAGACCCGGTGTTTAGGAATTAAATAGTTTGTTGAATCGCGCACACACCATGTGGAATTCGTAATGCTAATAAAATATATTAATAGAATATTAGATGTGCACGTGAAAAAATATTTCAAAATACATCTAAAAAAATCTTGTTTTAATTGAAGACAAAGCAAAAAATCAAAGTCATGTTTTACTAGGCTAACTTAAAAAATCTTAAGCCTAAAAATATCCTTAAATAAGCTTAAAAATTTGTTTTTGCGCTAATTTAACCTTTCAAAGACTACGATAAAAAAACGAAAGCCAAGATTCCTAGAGGCCACGCTCAACAAAAAAGTTTAAATAGCGCTTTATTATGACGTTGTCATATTCCTCGTATTTTTCATTACCACATTTAGTGAAACGTTTTCTATTTGCACTGAGTTATTTTCTACCGGCACTAAAACTATATATATATATATATATATATATATATATATATATATATATATATATATATATATCGATTATACACAAACACTCACACGAGCAGCATAATATTTGGACGGTACAATAGAACACAAATAAAATAGTAACACTTAAAAGGACACTCACATTGTAAATTGTTTAAGCTTTCGGCCTTCTTCAAGTAAGACTCACTTGCATAGCAAGTAAGTAAGTCTTCAAGTAAGAGTCTTACTTGAAGAAGGCCTCGGAGAAGGCCGAAAGCTTAAACAATTTACAATGTGAGTTTCCTTTTAAGTGTTACTATTTTATTTATGTTATATTGTGCCGTCCAAATATTATATATATATATATATATATATATATATAATATCTTATTACAGTTATTGCAAGCACTATTATATTCAAGTAATTATTATAACTCCAGGAATCCGGGATGATCTTATGAGCTAACAGTACAGACAACAGATGACGATCCCGACAGTGTTTGGAGTCGATGCAATGGGAAACTTACTTTACATTTAGGCTATGCAGTGTTAGAAGGTAATGTTGACCGAATATAGCAAGATCATAAATACTCAGCTCCATATAAGTTTCCCTTACAAGTTTCTATACCATTTACCCTGTGGTTATTTTATCCGTCCTCTCATCTTTTTATGTGGGCCTTGCCTCAAGGTAAAGAGTAGGGAAAGTCTTTCTTCGAAGTCCTTCTTCAAGGGCTGCCAACGCTTTATTAGGGAATATTTCATGACGATCTCTTTTGGGATGGCCATTTTTCATGTGCATTTATGACTTACTCTTTTGGATCCTCCAGAGTCGTATGCTGTGATAGGTCGCGTATCTCTCCCTGGGGTATGACGCAGGAAATCGTGGAAGGGAGATATGAAACGCGTTAGGAGGAGGGTGGAACGTCAGAAATTCGAGCAGAGAGCTGCTCTCAAGCTGCATCTCTCCGAAGCAGTAACTGAGAGTTTGGTTAAACATTTCGGAAATTAGAAAAAATGCAAACGCCTATGCATTTTGCTAGTCGATTCGGGACCCGAAAGGAGCAAGTAAATGGATATTTCATCGCTCAGATATCGTGGCAGCTCTCCGCTTTCACAGTTGACCACGCTTAATCTACCTCCAGGCGAGCGGATATCAATGTATTGATTCACGCAATTGCATTTGGTGGAAATTTCGAGATAGTATATCTAATTCTACATGTTAAAGCAGCCTCTCCTGTTCCTGAGAACATTTAGGAGCACCCTAGGTAGAATAAATTAATGCTTTTGAATAAGGAGGCTGGGGGTAAAATATAAATAGAGTAATTAATATATATATATATATATATATATATATATATATATATATGTATAAATATATAAAATGTATAATACATATAATATATTATATAATATATATATATAGATTATATAATAATATATAATATATGTATATATACATATATATATATATATATATATATATATAATATATGTTTATATATATACATATACTACCTTGAACAAAAAGTTCCCGGAATAACCACCGTGTGGCGCTCCCATCGTTCCGATTTGAGTTCTGTTTTTTTTGTTAAATTGGTACATCTGTTGTTGATATTCCCTTTAAATCTTAGTGTCATAACTTGACATTTGCAAAAGTTACGTAGCCAAGAGTACATCTATCTCCTTGTGTGTTGGCGATTTTTTACTATTTCAGAAATGGATTTAAATTTGCAACAACGAACTTGTATTAAATTTTGCGTAAAAAACGGATTTAGTGGCGCACGGACGTTGGAAATGTTGGAAAAGTGTTTCGGCAACGATTCTCTAAAAAAACGGTCGTTTACCAGTGGCACGAGCGGTTCAGCAGTGGTCGTGAGTCAATCGAAGATGATGAACGCAGTGGCAGACCATCGACATCGAAAGTCGGTGAAAAAATTGATAAAGTAAAAGAAATGTTGGTCAATAACCGCTAATTAACCATCGGAGAAATAGCGGAGGACTTGAACATTGCCTATGGATCCGCCCAAGACATTGTGGTTAATGATTTGGGTTTCCGTCGTGTAGCAGCAAAGTACCTCAATTTCATGCAAAAAAGAGACCGTGTTGACGTCGCAAAAGACATGATTTGCGAGGCTGAATCCGATCCCACATTCATCAAAAGGATCATTACTGGAGACGAGACGTGGGTTTATGAGTACGACACGCAATCCAGACATCAGGCAAGTGAATGGCGTTCACCAAATGAGCCGAGACCAAAAAAACCACGTCGTTTTCAGTCAAAAAAGAAGGCAATGCTGACGGTTTTCATGGATTACAACGGTGTAGTGCATCATGAATTTTTGCCAGAAGGCCAGACAGTAAACAAAGAGTATTATTTGGGCGTTATGAGACGTTTGCGTGAAGCAATTCGCCGAAAGAGACCAGAAATGTGGGCAGAAAACTCGTGGATTTTGCACCATGATAACGCACCGTCGCACAGTGCTATCATTATTCGTAATTTTTTTACGAAAAATGCAACAAATACCATCCAACAGCCACCGAATTCACCTGATTTGGCTCCCTGTGACTTCTTTCTGTTCAATCGAGTTAAAAAACCATTACGGGGAACGCGTTTTAGCAGCCGAGAGGAAGTAATGGAAAAATCGCAGGAAGCACTGATGGACATACCGAAAACCGAATATAAAAAATGTTTCGAGGATTGGATCAAGCGCTGGCATAAGTGTGTTGCAGTCGATGGGGATTACTTTGAAGGGGACAATATAGATTTAGATGAATAAACTTGTATTTTTAATTTTCTGAATAAATTCCGGGAAATTTTTGATCAAGGTAGTATGGAGATATCCGGATAAAATTTATGCTGCATATTAATTGATCCTTATTTGCATATTGCTGTTTTCGACGCCATCTGCAGAGTTCTAAAATGACGGTATTCGAAAGGTTAAGTAACACCCGGAGAAATCAGAGAACACTTTGGATGGTGACTAGGTAGAAGAGTCTTAAGAATAACAAATGAAAATTAAGTTTCTATCTCGTAATTTTTAGTAATAATTACACTATAACACTATACCATTTACGGTGAACTCCAGGAGCCAATTAACGCTATATTTACCCATACCATGTTGATGCAAAGACCCTCGATGACGTGAAGGTGGATCCGTGGTTTAATGACTCCTCCCGTGTTTCATTATTTTGGTAGGCGAAAGTTTTGCCGACTTTTAAGTCGAAGTATTCCATTCAGAAGTCTTTGAGCTTGAAGACACCAGAATCAGGAAGAAACTCTTTCAGATTTTTTTATGACAGCTTTTTAATTATAACGATAGAAAAACTTTGTTCACCACTGAAATTAAACAATGACTGATCGCCTTCTGTTACCGATGAACGAATACAGTGAATGAACGTGACGTGCGTACATATTGATCATCCTTTTTTGCCATTCTATCAGCAAGATTGAAATACAATTTGAAAACTAAGTTAGCAATTTGCGACTGAAATTGTCAGAAAAAAAGCTGAAATTTGATGAAATTCACTCTTGTTTGCACTGAAAAATCTAAACGTCTTGAATTACACTTTTGATTTAATATTAAGCTGAATGTCAATTAAATATGCAAAAAATCAAGACCAATAAGTCGGTGTTGGGGGTTTATGACACACGCGATACCCCGGAATCCAGTTACACACGAAACCAAAACGCTTTCATGAGCACTAAAATACTCTTTGTAATCCTTGAGGGCTAAAATTTGTATGGCTCTTTTAAAATATCAACAAATTGACGACTGTGCCCTGTAAAGTATTTTCATAATCTAAAAACCATGTTTGTGACAATGTAAGATGTGTAATAATAGGAGATTGCTAAGGTTTCAGGAGCGATATGGCTTGCAATAACATTGAGAAGCGTTGGAGACACTTTTTAGAACTTCCATCATAATCTACAAAACTTCACATCAAGTATAAATACATCGTTTACATCGCATTATATTCGGAAGGGTTTATGGAAGACGTTTCAATGAAATAACAGTCGTAACCGGTGACAACGGTGGTAAATACATTGTTTATAGGGTCATATATTTTAAGTGGTGGAATACTTTGCTGTCATTTTTTCCTTCGTTTACAAGTATTCCCTCAAACAGAAAACAGAAAAGGATAACGCAGCCCAGTCACAACCATAATATCGCTATCGAAAACATGGGAAATAAGGTCATAATCTGCTATTTATGTCTACCAGGGGCTGAGAAATTTTATTACACTCATTCAAAATCATTGTTTTTGGAGAACGTTAAGATAAATTTAATAATATAATTTATAGCACATAATGTAATAATAATATAATATTAATAATATAATATTATATCAGCGTAAGTAGAAATTAATTTAAACCGTCATTATGAGTCATATCGAATCATTGGGAGAATTTTCGAGGCAGACTATAAAATCCCTCGGATAAGGCATTTGCATATCCTGGGAATGGACATTATAAATTAGGTGACGTCTGAAATTGAAATTTATTAATGAATGAGTGGCGTCTTTTAATGATGAAAGACGCACGGCTAGAATTAAATTCCATTCGGCCGTTTATCTCCAATCAGTAAGTTTTAAAATGTTGTAGAAATATTACTTTAAGAAATAAATTTGCGGAATGAAGCAAGGTTAAACACAATGACACCTTCTCGAAATTTTAATCGCATTTTTAATCAATTTAATGATTTAAGCATCAAAATTGAGTTGATGCAATTTCTGCAATTACATTAATCTATAAATATTTTTGGTATTTTCTCGTGTGTCATCTATACGTAAATAATACCACACATGACGTCAAAGGGGCGTTTTTTAGTGGCATAAGAGCACTGTTACTTTAGAAATTTAAGTTAACTTACACCTGTGTCCATGGTAGTCCAGCGGGGAGAACGCTAGGATAATGATCGGAGGCATTGGATTCAGTTCCGGGCGAATCCTCAGGGCACGCTCGGGGCCACCCAAGCTGCGCTACGTGAGATGTCTACATAAAACATCATTGCATTGACCAAAGAAAAATGAACAGATTAAACATAAAAAAAACCACTCACTTCTTTATTTTGGTGGTCCTAGGATATCATGGTCAAGGTCAGCGACTCCTCTACTCTAATGAAGGGGGCTGGGATCATCGAAGTATAACAGTGAGTGGTTTTTGTTATGATACATATGAATACATATGCATGTCGATTGCTTTGTGTTTGTGTGTATTGTGTGCGTTCGTTTTGGAATATTATAAATGCATATGTGCGCGTATATATTTTTACACATATATATATATATATATTGTGACGTTGTGCTTGGCGCAGCGTCACTTGCCCAGTTCGAATACGCGCGCCCCTCTCGCGAGCCGTAGAACGGCGGGGCGCTATCTGTGGGCGCCGACAATGTATGTAAGAAAAAAGAAGAGCGGGGCGCGCCGCGCGCGGAGAGTGCCGGCCAACACGTGGTAAGGAGAGTTCGTTGTGAGACGTCCGAGAGAGAAGGTCGTGTGCTATCATCGTCGAGTCACCGACAGCCCGCGAACACCGGTGGTGCGCGTGCCAGCAACCGACCTCGCCGTGTGGGCCCCCCGCAGGCCCCGACCGGAACACCGTGGCCCAGCAGGCGTCGGCACCGCGCGTCATGTTTGCTTGGGAGCGCCCACACCTTTTCTTGTGATAATAAATAGTTCTTATGAAGTTTACTCGTCGGAGTCCATTTTTATGCGCCTCCTTGCGTCCCTCGTGATTTCAGCTGAAGAGCCGCTGCCCACCCCGGGGCACATCAAAGGTGAGCGAGCCCTCCCCTGGGACGAGGAGTGTGATGGGCCAGGTGACAGCCAGCGGCGTGACTCTGCGGCTAGCCATGCGGCTAGCCTGGCGCCCTCAAAACAAGTAGAGTCGCGGCCTCCCTTGTCTCGCGGTATCGGGGAAAATTTATCTATAAATTAAATACCGCGTCACAAATGGCGCCCAACGTGGGGCAGCCTTTCTATTGTTGTGCGAGAAAAGTGACAATTATATTTCGAGAGTGCCCATGAGGCGCGAGTGTAAAATGGCGTCGCGTCGGCCTTGACGAGGCAACAATGGTGTGAAGGAGAGCGAGCGGAGTGATACCGGCATGGTGTGCATAGCGTGTGTGTGAGCGGGAACGATGCGTGATTAACATCGCGCGAGCGCCAGTTATTACATACAGCTCTTTCGCGAGCGGTATACAATTTTTCTATTTGATTTATAAATTAGTCCTTTTTTTTTGCTATACATTTTCATGAAATTAAAAAATTTAAAATTCTTTGTGAGGGAAGCAGTAAATAAGAGATTATAATTTCTACTCAATCTTTTGTACTTGAATGTGGTTTGTGCGGTTGCTTTGAGTGGTTGCTTGGCGTTGAGGGTGGGATGAAAGCTGTGAACATTCCCGAGGCGACTTGTTTCCAGTTAAGTTGCGGAGGGACGATCGGTTTCTAAGATTAACTACTATTAATGGCGTGAGGGAAGCTCCGTGCGTAGCCACGTATCCCCAGAGTGGCAGAGGATCCTTTGAAAAGAGGAAGCGGAGTTTGTACTTTTTGAATTTTGAGGTTAGGTTATGCTTTTAATATAGAATTCTGATTTATTCTACCCTATTTGTTATAATAACTGTAGAACAGGGAAATATCTTTAGATTAGGATTAAATTTTTGCAGTAAGCGTATTTTAGGTTAGGTGGGGCAAATCCTTTAATTATTCAATAGGTTAAGAATTTTCTTCTTCCTAATTTACAATGGAGGGTGACACTGGATTTTTGGCGAGATATCAGAGAGATATGAGGGCACTGCTACGGCATTCAGCGGTAAAGGCAGAATTTGAAATAATTAAGCAAATGAGTGAAGAAGAGGTGGAAAATGAGTTGTCAAGTAAAGGACACTCCTTGGTAGGGCCACTCTTAGTGCGCAAAGAGCGATTATTGCGGGCTAAGCTTCTTTTGGCACAACCACGGTTAGGGACACCATGGTCAAAGAATTGGACGAGGATGTGCAGCCTGACGATGTAACCCTCTCAGGAGCTTTATACGCCTTAAACTGGGACGAAGGCCTAGATGCAGGGCGGAAAATGAAACGAGCATGCAGTAGAGGGCATAAAAAGAAGCACATCGAGACGGAGAAAGTTGCCGCAAGCGACGGAGAAATTAATGAGGAACTGAACCCCATTCGGACCATTACAGGAAACGCAGCGGGGGGCCCTCAGCCCAAACTGCCGCTGATGGACTCATATGATTTTCCGCCGCTGGGGGAAAGGAAAGAAGCGTCAGATTTGACCAGAGAAAAGGAAGAACTGCGCATTCTGCCTTCGGAAGCGAAATCAAATCAGAAAGAGATACCAGTACAGAGCGACCGCAACTCTGAGGAAATAAAGGAGTTGCGGAGTCAATTGCAACAGCAGAACGAGATGATCAACAACCTAACGGATGGAATTAGCCGAATTTTCGCCTAGCCCAAGCGGCTTCCCCGCAAACCAATCCGTCGAACATAAATCGGCTGAATTAGATTTAGATAATCATAGGAATAAGTCGATTAGGTTAGGAAATGGTGATTCGATTTTGGAAAAGCCGAGTTGGACAGCCAAATTCTGCGAACCAAATTCGATCAAGGGAGATGTAAATAGTGGAATAAAGGATTGTATAGGGAAAGGAAGGGAGATAAACTCAGATGGGCCAGATGAAACATCTGCTCCTAGGTCGAGTTGGACAGCCAACATCCACCACCCATCTGAGGCGTTGGCAAAGATCAAGGATGAAGAAATCTACAGATCGAGGTGGACAGCCAACCTCTATCTATCTGGCCAATGCAATGGAGCTATCAGGAAAAGCTCTCCAGCTGAGCAGTCGAGACGGACGGCCGACCTCCACTGCAAAGCTGATATTTGCTGTCCAGCCGTTGATTTCGCCGAGCCGAGCGGGTCAGCCCGTCTCCGCCCATCAAATCAACCGCATATGGGGCAGAAGGCGCATTGGTCGACGGAGTCAGCTCCGCTCTGCCAATCCGTTAGGTCGGAAAAAAGCGAAAGGGTCAAGTCTTTGGTAGGATCGAACAGGCCAGCCTGTCTCCAGCCGCCAAAGCAAGCAGAGAGTGAGAGAATGAGTGAGAGGCCTCAGAGCATCTCGTCGGTGCCACAAAGCCCGCCGAGATATACGTGGAATGTAGATTCTGCCCAGTCGCTTCACGCGGGCCGGAAATCAGAACAGGAGAGCGATTATGAGAAATTGCCTCAAGTACTGTTCACTCTGGATCGGTTGTGTTCCAACAAAGGGACGGGCAGGAATGAGTCGAGTGAGAGTGTGACATACCCTGTAACCATTGAGGACAAACCTGATAGGCTGTGTCCGGTTCAGGGAGGGGGAGTCGGCGTGGAGTCCACGCCTAGAGTGAGTTTAGCGAGTGTGACGGCAGGGCTAGTAATCAATAAGGAGAAGAGCGAGTTTTGTTGTACCAGGGCTGCATATCTTGGATATCTGTTAGACGCAGAGGGACTTAGACCAGATCCGGAAAAGATAGCTCCAGTCGTGAATTATCCAGCACCATCTAACCTCAAACAACTAAGACGATTTCTTGGTATGATTGGATGGTACGCTCGGTTCATAAAGGACGATTCGGAAATCAAGCTTCCACTGGTCAAGTTATTGCACAAAGGTCAAGAGTGGGAATGGACAGAGGAACAGCAGAAAGCGTTTGAGACATACAAAAGGGCCATTACGGAAGCCCCGGTCTTGGCAAGGCCGGACTTCTCTAAACCCTTCATTGTACAAACTGATGCGAGTAGTGAAGCAATTGGAGGTGTTCTTTCTCAAGTGAATGAGGACGGAGAACATCCAATCGTTTATGTCAGCCGAGTTCTCACATCAGCTGAGAAAAACTATACGACGACAGAGAGAGAGTTGTTAGCTATTCTATGGGCCATAAAAAAACTAAGGCCTTATTTAGAGGGCTACAAGTTCCTCGTGATCACAGACCACTCCGCACTCCAATTCCTGCGAAATCTCAAGGAACCTACGGGTAGGCTCGCGAGATGGGCGCTGGAGTTGCGGCAGTGGGACTTCGAGGTGGTGCATCGTCGAGGTAAAATCCATGATTTGCCTGATGCACTATCTCGTATGTACGAGCAACTATCTGGCGAAGAGAAGATCGCTGAAATTACGGAAGTAAAGGATGAGGACCACCAACGCAGAGTCGAGGAAGTCACCAAATATCCGGAGAGGTATAAAAATTGGAAGGTCGAAGCGGGCCACTTGTATCGTTACAAGTACGATGAGCTGCTCGATCCAATCGCTGATTGTGAAGAGGGCTGGAAACTCGTGCTTCCAAAAGAATCTCGAGAGCGGGTCATAAGGGATGCCCATTGTGAACCTTCATCGGGCCACCTCGGAGTGGAAAAGACCTTCGATCGAGTCGTACGAGATTACTATTGGAGAGGGGCCTATCACGACATTCACAACTTTGTGAGGCAATGTCAGGACTGTCAACAGTTCAAAACGTCGCAGCAAGCGCCTCAGGGACTATTGGGTAAAAGAACGGTAGAGAGACCATGGAGCGTCGTAGCAGCAGATCTCATGGAGTTTCCGCTTAGCAAAGCCAAGAACAAGTACTTAATAATCTTTCAGGACTTATTTTCAAGATGGGTGGAGCTAAAGGCGGTCAGAGCTGCTACGGGGGCCAACGTGGTTAAAGCACTTGAGGAGCTTGTCCTATTTCGCTGGGGAACGCCGGAGTATCTCTTGACAGATAATGGAAAAGAGTTTGATAACAAATGCGTAAGAGAAGCATTGGCAGAGTATGGAATAACGCATACAACAACGCCTCCATACCATGCTCAGGCAAATCCAGTGGAAAGATCCAATCGAACGCTGAAGACGGCCATCGCGATGTTTGTAGAAAAAGACCATAGAGACTGGGATCAGCATTTACACGAACTAAGGCATGCAGTCAACACCGCGAAGCAGGCCTCGACTAAGATCTCGCCAGCCTACTTGAACTTCGGAAGGCATCCACTGCCAGTGAAGAGTTTGCGGCGCGAGCTTGAGAAGGGGGAAGGCATAGAGAGCAGATTGGATCCACAAGCGTGGAAAAAGAGGGCCGATAGATTAGGCTTATTACGAGATCTAGTAGCCGAGAACATAGAGAAAGCTCAGGAAAAACAGGCGCGAGCGTATAATAAGGGTAGAAGAAACATCGAATTTAATGTAGGAGACCTAGTAATGCGTAGGACCCACCATCTGTCCAGTGGGATTGATAGGTTTTCAGCCAAGCTAGCCCCTAAATTTGAAGGACCAATCGCGATACTAAAAAAACTGTCTCCAACAGTCTATATAGTAGAAACGCGTTCCAATAAGCAAAACGCGAAAGTAGATATTGGTGACTTGAAACGATATATAGCACCAAGATCCACTCGTCAAAGTGGTGAGTTCTCCGAGCGCCAAGCCCACGGAGCACACTCTCAAAAAAATTCCTTATGAATTTTGTATTATGTAATAGGTCAGCATTGTGTGTTTGCCTCATGTTATCTTGTCTGTGTGTCAAAGTGAGCGATTTATTTTTCAATGATGTGAAAATCTCTGTCGGACATTATTGTTGTTATGGCACATAGCCCTTGAATTGTGGTGAATGAAAGTTTGCAAACGAGGTGTGATGTGTTTGAGCTGAGGACGTACTGCCTTTTATAGAGTGAACTATCTGAGCGAGTGATGCTTTTGTTGAAATTTTGTGAGAAATTCCCTTGGAATGTATGAAAGATTCATGCCAAAAGTTTGTTCATACCAAATGTATTACTTGATGTTCATAGAGAATGTGGTTAAAATTAGAAAAAGTTGTGCTATCCATTTTCTATCCAATAGCTGAAGACAGAATCTCAAAACTGAGTGAACTACTGGTAGAAATCTGTGAAATTGTTGTTATTATATTGTGTTCATAGGTTTCAGTTGCAGGCTCGTTTGTAAGCGGTCCACTCGGACGAGTGTCCGGCTTAGGGAGGGGGTATGTGACGTTGTGCTTGGCGCAGCGTCACTTGCCCAGTTCGAATACGCGCGCCCCTCTCGCGAGCCGTAGAACGGCGGGGCGCTATCTGTGGGCGCCGACAATGTATGTAAGAAAAAAGAAGAGCGGGGCGCGCCGCGCGCGGAGAGTGCCGGCCAACACGTGGTAAGGAGAGTTCGTTGTGAGACGTCCGAGAGAGAAGGTCGTGTGCTATCATCGTCGAGTCACCGACAGCCCGCGAACACCGGTGGTGCG
Source organism: Hetaerina americana (assembly GCF_022747635.1). Classification (NCBI taxonomy): domain Eukaryota; kingdom Metazoa; phylum Arthropoda; class Insecta; order Odonata; family Calopterygidae; genus Hetaerina; species Hetaerina americana. The sequence continues at coordinate 42,074,111 of NW_027287095.1, forward strand.
CGTGCCAGCAACCGACCTCGCCGTGTGGGCCCCCCGCAGGCCCCGACCGGAACACCGTGGCCCAGCAGGCGTCGGCACCGCGCGTCATGTTTGCTTGGGAGCGCCCACACCTTTTCTTGTGATAATAAATAGTTCTTATGAAGTTTACTCGTCGGAGTCCATTTTTATGCGCCTCCTTGCGTCCCTCGTGATTTCAGCTGAAGAGCCGCTGCCCACCCCGGGGCACATCAAAGGTGAGCGAGCCCTCCCCTGGGACGAGGAGTGTGATGGGCCAGGTGACAGCCAGCGGCGTGACTCTGCGGCTAGCCATGCGGCTAGCCTGGCGCCCTCAAAACAAGTAGAGTCGCGGCCTCCCTTGTCTCGCGGTATCGGGGAAAATTTATCTATAAATCAAATACCGCGTCACAATATATATATATATATATATATGTGTGTGTGTATACTATATATATCCTTATATCTGTTTCTATATAAATGAGTGTATATATATATATATATATATATATATATATATATATATATATATATATATATATATATATATACACACACACACACATGCATATATAATCCAAAATTAACACACACAATGCACACAAACACGAAGCAATCGTCATTCTCATTGAAAAATACGCAACGCCTCCAATGAAAATTCATCTGTCGCTAATAGGATGATACTTCATGGAAACTACAACACCTTCCATCTGTATTTCCGCAGAAAGCCTTGCTTAGAATTTCAGCAGGGTAATGTTCTTAAATTCTGAAATCTATTGCAGTATCATTTTGATAGACCGCACGAACGGGCTCTTGTATGCCTCCAAGAACAGAACTCTCCTAAAAGAGGGTCCTTGCACGTTTTAGTAAATAAATAATTAAGTAGCTGAGACAAGTAAATCGAGTATGTCTTAATAGAAGTTAATAGAATGCTTTAAAATTAGGTGAAGTGAAACAGGATGAATTTGTTGGATGCCTCCAGCCTCATTTAATTAATGCTGAAAAACGTTTATCCTCATTTAAAAGATAATTGGAGAAACTATTGTGCGGTCCTCAACTTGCCTTAATTGAAGCCACACCTATCCTTTCAATACTCTACGTTCAATAGAGCAAGCTGATTTTCTCCGCCAGATGGACCTTCCCTCTCTCTTTTTTTTCCTTCGTCTCAATCCTGATTTACTTAAAAACTTTCGCAAGGAACATCTAAAATAATGGTAGAAGTTGACCCGTCGTCCCATGGTGCCCAAGAGAATGAATACATTAAATTTTTTGTCACTATGCAAAGCTTCATCGGCCCAGATACAGTCCATTTCCTTAACCTTCAGGAATACAATAAAACACATATTCTCGGAAATAACTTTTGTCCATTTAACATGAAAAGGAGCTTCTCAGAATCACATTTTTCCACCCTAGAACATTGAGGTTTTGAATGAACAACGACCAAGTCATGTGAAGGAAAAATTTTCTTTGAATACCAGTTTATCCATTATTTATGCCTTCGTAGGTTATTACTTCATAAAATTTGATGACACCAGATTAAACAAGTTATTCAGTTCGAGCAAATAAAATGATTCTCTCTTGTAGATTCAGAGCCACACTTATGGACTGCAAGCCCAAATTAACTTCTTGGAATAAATGAAAACTGGATTAAATCATTTTAGAAGGAGTGTAACGACATTATTAAAGTATACTACTTATTTATGTATACTAAGCGTTAACCATAATTAGGCAGTTCTTCCAAAGGATCCATCGATATCTCATCGTACTGCTTTGGATCTTCATGGCACAACAGTAGCTTTTAAATTTTATGTCGATTCCTCGATTAGTATCAAAGTAAAACCTATCAAAAATGAACAAAAAAACGAATTTTTTAATTGAAATCAGAAAAAGTTGAGTTAGATGTTTATTCACGTTGCCAATTCGATGAGTGTACCTAACCTTTTAGGACAGGGTTAATTAAATATTTTGGTATATCACAGCTTCTGTAAAACGCAAAGGATATATCTTAATTTGTTTTTGACTTATGTACATATTTCCTGAAAAAATCTGTATCAACACTGTTTTATGTTCCAGATTAACAGATGATCATGGTTTAAGCAGCAGTAGGTCTAAATTTTCGCCGTTTTTTCCTCAACCTTTCCTCAATTAGTTTACTGATAAAAGAAGTGAACATTTCGATATATGATTTCAGGATTGGGGAAATCTTATTAACAAAATATTTGTATTTTATTGAATATTTTATTCTGAGAACAATCCTTCATGGTTTTCTGCAATAACTTTAGACTGATATGCAAAAGGGCGAAGGGTTAGTCACCACATTTTTATTCTGCTCATCATTCGCTCACCGAAAGCTTTCTTACATATCCTTCATCGAATGAAATACGACATGTAGCCCTTTTGGGTAAAATAATTTGTAGGTAAACTAGTCCCGTATTCCACTTCCTTGGAATTGATGAGTAAGATCTTGAAATTGTAGTTCCCCGACGATACCGAGGTTGTGACGTCACAGCCTAGAAACATTCGCACAATACAAATAATATTCAACCGTTTATACAGACTATGACTCCAAAATTTTGTCTTTTTCGAAGGTTGACAACTTAATGAATAGTCCACCAGAAGAGTATCATTAGAAAGAGTACGCCAGTCTAAAAAAGAAATCAGGGTTGATGCCCAGAATGCCACATCACTTACGTGTTGCAAATTAGTGAAGTAAAAAGGGCATTCATTAGTAGGAAAGAAATTAACAAACAGCAATACCAGTTGGAGGTAAAGGACACCTTCATTAAGGAGTATTCATGTAAATGGAGTAGCTAAAACTGTCTCTGCTATATCAGCATTGACTCTAATTGAAGCGGGCATGAGAGGAATACTAGCAGGAAATGTGCTGTTACAGTAGAATGCTCAAAATTTAATTCAGAAAATCACTAGTAGAGAATTCCTGCAAATATTAGAGACAGAAGTGTATTTTAAATGCTAAGAGTAAATAGAAATAATCTACGAAAAGTGAAGAGTCAGGCGTGATGTTGTGGAATCGAGACATAATGAAAACTTCGTTGCAATTTTCCACAGTTAACACTTTATTGCCGACCATGGTTTCGATACACTGTATCATCATCAGGTACCTGATGATGATACAGTGTATCGAAACCATGGTCGGCAATAAAGTTTTAACTGTGGAAAATTGCAACGAAGTTTTCAGAAATAATCTAGGTGGGTAGTATAAGCTACAACAGTCTCCTCGGGGTAGTTCCAGGAAGAGGAATAGATAGGAGGACTCAAAACGGAGACCAAGAAAAGAATTTGCCTTGCGGATAATGGAACTTGAATGCAGAGAGTTAGAAAAATGGAGATGTATCTGAGAATCAAGAGGATCTAATCTGAGATGCCGCGGCTATGCTGCGGGCAATCAATCAATCGAAGTATTTCAAGCCAATGTGGAAACTTGTAATGTTTGCACGAGTATCTTGCCTGCCGCACATTTCAGGGTTGAGGGAATATACCTGAAGGCTACAAAAGATATCGAGTAATAGGAAAAACTCTTTATGTTTTCGGGGGTGTAGCCCAACTTTTCCTCAAGAAATAGTGTTTAAAAGCACCCTTACCGAGAGGTTCCGACTGAAGGATTTATTTTTAGCATGTAGAGAATTATTTCATGCTAGAAAAAATTATTGATTCACACAGTTTTTACTCGTGAATAATTTAAAAAATTTCAAATCAATACTTTTTCAATTTGCCAAAAAAGTTTGCTAATGTACGTCTAGCGTTTGGTTAATCATGCGTAATGAGAGCTATCGCTAACTTGCCCATCACACTTATCTTTAGATTTCATGGAGGCAATTTTTCTTTGAAGCGACTCCGAAGATGATTATTTTTTTAATTTTATTAGTTTTGATGGAGAGATGTATAATTGGCAATTTCCTATTGATTGAGGCTTTACCCTTTTCAAATCAAAGGAGGGTTAATTTAAAAATATACCAAACGTATTGCAGAAAATTTACGAAGTGAAAGCCGTTCACGGAAGGGCTCGTGAAAAAATGGAACGTTTTTTGATTGTTGTCAACTGCCATTATTCTAGAAATGAACATAGCGCGTTATTCACACACTGGGAAATGTAAAAGTAACTATGGAATTAAAGTAGACTTGAATCCTTCACCTACGTAGGTTTGTTAAATAGTGTGAAAAAAATTAGAAGCGGAATATTCAATTCTATTCTATTTATAAGATCATAAACGACGACCAAAACATCAAGGTATATGGAATTCTCAAAAGTCGATATGAAAGAGAACTGGAATAATGTAATGAAGACTATTTGGCTTTTATACTATAATTTTTTATCGGAACTGAAAAACCGTTGAATTGATTCGTCATGCAATGTAGAACTTAGTCCGATATTTCTCTTTCAGAATGAAGTACTGCATGATCATACGGATTATAATACCTTAAGGGAAAAAGGGACATTTTTCAGCCGTTACGAGTCGCTTAAACCCACTCCGCCAGCCTTGAAACTTAGGCTGCATATTATTTGAAGTGCCGGCGTAAGGGACGGCGAAAATTGGGAATAGTAGCACTGAACAACTATAAGAAAAGTTTGGTCGATAATTTAAACCACTTTCGTCCGCTCCTTGGCGCGTCTTGCTCGCATTACCATTGGAAATTTCGATGCCCAAGCCGAGCTCAATACTTGGAATTGTAACCTAGTTAAAAAAAAAGTTCGTTTGCTTGGGAAGAGTTTGCTTCAGACGAAAAGAGTGCTTGCCGTGGATTTTCCTTCTCATGGGCAGCAAAAATTTCTCCTCTTCTGGCCTCCTTACCAGGTACCTATTTTATTTCGTGGCATTCAGAATGAGTACTTTCGGGGGCCAACGACCCTGGACTACACAATCGCATATTCTGGAAATGAGACACTCCATGTCTCACTCAAAATTCCGTGGAGGCCTTTCAAACCTTCTTTGTTGGTTCGCCATAAAATTCACTGGATGTTCAGGAAGGGATGAGACCATTCTAAATTGAAAAAAACAACGCATATTGCGCGGCCTCTTTTTTCATTAAAACACTTTCTTACATTGGATAAATTGTTCGAGTATACGAACTCACCCGATGGGGCATCGATGATCTGGAACTATTTGCTATTGCATTTCTCTTTTCCAAGGAATAAACCTTGGCTCAAAGACATGATTGGCCACAAAAGAAAAGTTTCCAGTCACACACCAGAAAATAAAAAAAATTGAAACATCATTAAACTTTATTCTGGAGTATGTAAGAAGGCATTCTAAATATGGGTCAACGCTATTAAAATCAAATATAAGGTCCAATGGGCCAATGAATTTTCATCTTTTATGATACTATTTTAAAATCGTTAATGAAACTATTACTTCAAAGAAACATTATGTAATTTCATTTAAATACAGAGTTCTGAAATGAATTCTAATTATTCTGATTGAATCTTAGCTTTGCCATCATCTGATTCTCACGGCGAATTAACACTAATAGTTCTCCTATGGAGACTCTTTTAGAGTCATTGGCCTGTATTTACGTCCGTCCGCTAGTGGTATGCATATGACATTTTCTGTTACCCCAGTGAAGCTATCCTTGGAATAGTGTGAGGTGTAAGCATGAGGGTGTGAATATTTCGGAGTAGTTTGTTTTTTAACCGTCAAATTCCTCTTTTTACAATAGCTGACTTCCGTCATTATTTCCCTGTATTGTTTATTGCTTTCAGCCGTAAATCAGGCTCTTTCGTCCAGAAGGCCGGAAGGAAACTTCATACTCCGTTCTTCCTACAGTTTCATCGCTCGCGATGTGGTCTTATGTGCGAATTATTTCTGGGTTACGCGTCTCTTTTGTTTTGGAATCGCATCTCAAGGGCAGGGTCGGTCTCAGATTCCCCTCTGGCGATCCGCCCAAATCGACGTGGATTTAATCGCGTTGTGATTTCCAACGCGCATTCACGGTCGCGTCTCGCTTCCAGGCTAATATACTCCCTCTTCATTCATGGGGTGCGATCTTTCCCCGCCCGCCTCCTCATTTCACCTCTCTGTCTCCTCGCGTTCCGTGAATCGGATCCTCTGTTCACTTCCGCTCTCGTCCACCCAGCAAACAACGAAGTGCATTCCGTTAAATTTTTTTACACTAATATTCATAAGCGAATTCTAAACTGACGATTAGTTTCAATTTATTATGTGTCAATTTAATCATTGCCTAGAAATAATAGTAAAATAGGTGGCGTCCTAGGTAAACCTAATTGGTAGGTTCTTTCAAATTTACATAGTAGTTTACAAATCCTCATAATTTGAACTCGTGTATCCTTTTTTGATCAATAAATGGTGCAGCACTATTTAATAGCTCATACGACAGTATTAAAATTTGATGTTTTTATTTAAGACTGTTTTCAGAGGATTTGTAAATGGACTTAAAGTTTTGAGGACCATGCCGGGGCCCAAAATTTTGGATGATGCCTTAACACCAATCGGTTCGTTTTTGTTGTCCCCACAACGTCGTGAGAAACTGTATGTGGTCCACGAGAGGAATAATTGCACGATAGAAGCACGTTCGTCAGATCGAGTGAAAAGTATCGAAAAAAAATCACTTAGAAGGCATATAAAAACTTCAATCAACTTACCCATCCTCTAACCATGAATTCCGCGAAAGGCCAAGTTCGGAGTAAGTCCTAACCTCACATAACATAATCAACCTTTAGATTGTTTACTAAGGTTTCAAAAATAACCGCAGGCATAATACAGGATGCCGACATAATAGGCGATGATAATGCTCGTCCCGGAGTATTTCATAGGGCCTGGGAAATGCACACAATTAAGGTTAGATTTGGGAGGGGGAGAAGGTTATTTCCTTTTTCTCTGCTCCTGGCGGTTATATGGAAAGTTCTGGTGCCCAAAAAATACGCAGATTTTGTTTATGTGTACTTACCCATTAATAAATACATCAGTATGATATTAACCTTGAGCCTTTCAGTGAGCAGTTAAGCACTCAATACCCAAATGTGATGACGTGAAAATAAATAAGTCGTTCCTTTCCGAGGGAGGTTAATACTTTTAGACTAATTTTAAATTTTTTTCCAGGAAACATTTGACTTCCTTCATGCTATATTTTTCCGCACTTTTCATGCGTAATTCTTCCGCCTTTTTCACACACTTCCATTGTTTGAAGAATTCTGCATGTCCGGGTTTTCACCGCGTTGTTGTTTGAAGCCGACAACAGTTTCGCCGAAGTTTCATCCGGCGTCTTCAGGTCGAAGATGAGGGACTCAGATTTTGGCCGTCCTTATATAGGTGGTCCCGTCCAAGTGCTGCTCTCTGATTGGTCCTTTTTCGGAGGACTCTCTTCCACGCGTTGTGGAGATGGTAGCCTTCATCTCTATTGAAATTCGCCGGGTTTTTGGCTATCTCAATAGCTTCTCTGATTAGGCGTGGGTAATATCTACTTTCTTTACTTATGATTGTAGCGTCATGGAATAGAATATCATGGTCGGGTTCACTCCATTTATGCTCGGAGATGGCCGAGAGGTGAAACTGTTTGTTCGTAGTAGCCCGGAGGTGTTCTTTCATCCGAACTTTCATAGCTCGGCATGTTTCCCCGATGTAGGCTTTCCCACATGAACACGGTACTTGATAGACCCCTTCGTATAGGTCTTTCGAGATTTTGTCCTTCGGTCCGGGGAGCGCGTCCGCTATTTTCTTGGTGCAGTTGAATCTTGTCACCACGTCGTGCTTTTTAAGGATTCTGGCTATCTTCTCGGATGTTCCGGATACGAAGGGGATAGTCGCGTATGCCTTTGGGTCCGGTTCCGTCTGCTCGATTGACTTGTCAGAATCTCGTCTTCGCCTTTCTTCCCTGGCGGTCCTTTTTAGGACCATATCGTTCCGATAGCCGTTTTGTTTTAGTGCTCTCAGGAGATGTTTCTTTTCAGTCAGCAAAGAATCGGCGTCAGAGATTTCATACGCTCTGTGAACTAGTGTGTCCACCAAAGATGTCTTTTGGAGCGGATGGTGGTGAGAGGTTGCGTTTAGATAACGGTCGGTGTGCGTCTTCTTTCTGTAAACAGCATGTCCCAGCTTCCCACAACTCTTCTTTTTGACTAAGACGTCCAGGAAAGGTAGTTGGTTGTCCTTTTCTACTTCCATCGTAAATTTGATGGAATGATGTTGTGAGTTGAGAAATTGAAGAAATTTCTGAAGTTCTGTTGCGCCGTGCTGCCAGATGACGAAAGTATCATCCACATATCTTAACCACATCCTAGGTTTTTTCTCGTACTGATTAAGGATCTTTTCTTCAAAATGCTCTACCTACCTGCACTACCGGAGACAGCGGCGAACCCATGGCTGCACCCTCTGTCTGCTCGTAGAATTCTTCGTTCCACAAAAAATAAGCATTCGTGAGGCAATGCTCCACCAGTGTGGGGAAGTCTTCCGGAATGCCGTTGGTGGTTAGGCCTCTGATGATCTCCACCGATTCCTTAATCGGGATGTTAGTGAACAGTGAAACAACATCGAAGCTCACCAATAATTCGTTGCTGTCCATTGTGATCTTTTTCAGGATGTCGATGAAATGCCCGGAGTTTTTCACGAATGACGATGTTTTTCCGACGTAGAACTGTAGAGATTGGGCCAGGTATTTCGCCAGTCCGTATGTTGGAGCATCGATCTGGCTGACTATAGGTCGGAGTGGTATCCCCTCCTTGTGTATTTTCGGCAGTCCGTATAATCTGGGTGGTTTGGGAGCCGAAGAAAATAGTCCACGTTGTTCTTCCATCGGAATGAGGGATTTCTTTATTAGAGCTCTGGTGTTTCGCTCTATTTTTGCTGTCGGGTCGGTCTTGAGTTTCTTATACGTCCCGTCTTGGAGAAGTTCCGTAATTTTGCTCCGGTAGTCCTCTTTGTTGATTACCACAGTTGCATTCCCTTTGTCTGCAGGTATTATGAGAATGCTCTCATTTTCTTGCAGGTTCCTCAGAGCTCGTCTTTCGGCAGTTGTGATATTAGACTTAGGTGGTCTAGCGTTGCGTAGAATGAGTGCTACTTCTTCCCTTATCTCATCAGCGTCTCCCTTGGGAAGCTTTCGGATGGCCGACTCGATCCCAGTTATAATCTTCTCCCTCGGTATCACGGTAGGAGCAATGGCGAAGTTTGGGCCCTTGGATAGGACCGCAGTGCAAGCGTCATCTAAGGTCAGATTCGTTAGGTTAACAACCGCACGGCCCTTTTCAGGACCATCAACTGGGTGTTGCCTCGAGTTCAGCTTTTTAAATTTCTTGATTTGGGTATCCCGGGTTGACGCCTGGGCAGTGCGGGAAGAGTCGTAAGTTATTCTTTCGATTTTGTCCCAATCAGAGGCGCAGAGAATGTCGCCCAACTCCAGATGAATCGCGAACAATTCTTCTGAACAGAGGTGGAGAGCAAGGCGTGTGTGGTGCACCCGCTCTCGAAGTAAGGCCTCACTAGTGCGACGAAAAATTCTTTTTGCTGCCTTGGTTCTTAGGTGGTGTTTCACTTCAACACAGGTGGGCAGTGTATCCGCGTCCCTGCAGCGTTGGAGGAAGGCCAAGGAAGACAGGAGTCTTCCTTTCTTCTTCCGCAGCTTCTCAAATCTCCTTATCTTCCTGTGAGTTCCCTCCCCGTAGAGGCGAAGTATATGGTTGCGTAGATTTTCGCGGCGGTGGCTTGAAGAATTCTGCATGTCCGGGTTTTCACCGCGTTGTTGTTTGAAGCCGACAACAGTTTCGCCGAAGTTTCATCCGGCGTCTTCAGGTCGAAGATGAGGGACTGCGAACCGAACCGAACCGATAAAGCACTGCGCCTTGCGCATCTTGTCCCGATTTCCAGCTGATGCTGATAAACGGTGGTATGATATGGGTATTTTAGGGGGTGGTTATGGAGAAAGGATTCTTAATTTACGGTGGGCATTGCGGTAAGTTTAGGACGTTTATGCTTGAAGTGCGGATTTTTATCGTAGGACCATAGGTTTTCTAATTAGGGGTTTTGGGTGATGGGCAGTGATTTGGAAAAGGACGAGGCAATGGATTGGAGGTAGGTACTGATGGGTGGTAGCTGTAGATCTTTGTGGAGGGAATCATTGCGAAAGAACCAGGGGGCTTTAGCTATATGACGGATAGCTTTATTCTGAAAAGTGCAAATTTTCTTTATGTTTGTGTCGGATATGGCTCCCCAGGCTGGGTAGCCATATGTCAGGATGGGGCGAATCATGGATTTGTATAGGATCAATTTGGTACTTAGTTTAAGGGGACTTCTGTGATTTAGAAGGGGGAACAGGGAGGCACGCGCCGCGTTTGCCTTGTTGATAACGTACGTAGTATGCTCCTGCCAGGTAAGTTTCCTGTCCAGTATGACTCCCAGGAATTTGGCTGAGTTTTTAAGGGGGATGCGGGAGTTACCATAAAAAAGGGCCGTAGAGCAGGGTTTCTTCCACTTTCTTGCAAAGTTGACATGCTCGCATTTGTCTGGATGGACACAGAGTTTCCAAGAGTCCATCCATTCTTCAACTAAGTCTAGGTGTTCCTGAACGTTGTCTGCAGCAGTGTCAGGGCAGAAAGACTGGGATGCAATGGCGGTGTCGTCGGCGTACAGGTACACTTGGGTTTTAGGATGGGAGGGGAGGTCATTTATATAAAGATTGAAAAGGGTTGGGGATAAAACAGCACCCTGAGGGACACCGGCGAGGATATTTCTCGGGTTTGAATTGTAAGAGTTGATAGAGACAAAGAAAGTTCTGCTTGAGAGGAAAGATGCTGTAATTTTAACAAGAGAGAAAGAGATATCAGTCTGGGAGAGTTTGTAGACGAGTCCTTCTTTCCAGACTCGGTCAAAGGCCCGTTTGATGTCTAGAAAGGCGACCTGGGTGTGTTTTTTAATGTTAAAACCAAAAGTAATATGCTCGACAAGTCGGAGGATTTGGTGGGTGGTGGCTGTTTTTCTTCTGAAACCCGTTTGTTCCGGCCGTAGGATATTTAGTGAAGTGAATTCCTCATCAAGGCGGTAGTGGATGACGCGCTCCAGGACCTTACCCATGCAGGGGAGAAGGCTGATGGGTCTGTGATTGCCAGGGTCCTTTGGATCTTTTCCGGGTTTGGGTATGAGTATGACTTTTGCACACTTCCAGGCGGCAGGGAAATAGCAGAGTGAGAGGCATGAGTTCAGGATGGACAAAAGGTGATCAAGGAAGTGTATGGGGAGGTTTTTGAGGTGGTTGTACGAGATGCGGTCAGGGCCGGGAGCGGATTTGGCTTTGCAGTTATTAATGATGGCCTTTAAGTCGGTCATTGTAGCCGCTGGTATAGCAGGAGGAGGAGTAAACGCAATAGAGTCGAAAGTTTGGTTGGCGGTGGAGTCAAGATGGGATGGTTTTGGGTTGCAGAAGACCGATTCCAAGATGTCGGCGAAGATTTCACACTTTTCCTGGTCGGAGTATGATAATGACCCGTTATGGAGAAGAGGAGCTGGGGGACGATGGAAGTAGAAAAGGACAACCAACTACCTTTCCTGGACGTCTTAGTCAAAAAGAAGAGTTGTGGGAAGCTGGGACATGCTGTTTACAGAAAGAAGACGCACACCGACCGTTATCTAAACGCAACCTCTCACCACCATCCGCTCCAAAAGACATCTTTGGTGGACACACTAGTTCACAGAGCGTATGAAATCTCTGACGCCGATTCTTTGCTGACTGAAAAGAAACATCTCCTGAGAGCACTAAAACAAAACGGCTATCGGAACGATATGGTCCTAAAAAGGACCGCCAGGGAAGAAAGGCGAAGACGAGATTCTGACAAGTCAATCGAGCAGACGGAACCGGACCCAAAGGCATACGCGACTATCCCCTTCGTATCCGGAACATCCGAGAAGATAGCCAGAATCCTTAAAAAGCACGACGTGGTGACAAGATTCAACTGCACCAAGAAAATAGCGGACGCGCTCCCCGGACCGAAGGACAAAATCTCGAAAGACCTATACGAAGGGGTCTATCAAGTACCGTGTTCATGTGGGAAAGCCTACATCGGGGAAACATGCCGAGCTATGAAAGTTCGGATGAAAGAACACCTCCGGGCTACTACGAACAAACAGTTTCACCTCTCGGCCATCTCCGAGCATAAATGGAGTGAACCCGGCCATGATATTCTATTCCATGACGCTACAATCAAATAACGCCTGAAACCATCGATTGTATTAAAAAACCAGTTTATCATAATTATTTTAGAATTATCTATTATAAATGTATCATATCCATAGCCCTGCATGATCCAATCCTAAGCCCTCCGACGGCTTTTGCAAAGAATTTTATATTTTAATATTCTAGTATCTTCCGTAAATATTCTCTTAGGACTCGCAAAGTTATCCGCTTGTTCAGTTATTTTGGCGGTTCGAATTTCATGTTGTCATTTTTCCCGTTCTTCGTACCAACCTTCCCTCCATCAAACATACTTTCGTTCCGGACGCATTTAATCTCAGTTTCATGTTCTGTTACCTCTCTGAAGGTATCCATGGAATAGTATTGGGTCTAAGTATCGTCGGTATATTGATACGTCGGGTATAACAAAACATTCAACTCTCCAAACATTACACCTACCTTCTGAACACATACATCCCTCACAAATTGATTCATAAGAACACAGCATATCCTCATGTAATGCCATGTTTTATTTCAAAACAGACAACCCAAAGTGCCATTCAATCTTTACTTAACCATGATTTGCCATGCATCTCTTTTCAATCATTCATCAACTTCTCATTTACATCATGCTACAGGGTTCGTCCGGAAAATAAGTGTACTGATTTTTTCCCGCCGCTCCAGGCGCGCCCAGCACCGCTCTGACGGGCTGCGATTGGAGGGGGGTATGTTGGCAAGCGACGCTGAAAAAGGCAGTCGGTTCTGAGCTGTGGTGTAGTGAGGAGCTCTGTTAACGCGAACCTCCACGCTCGACCCACGTCACGGAACGCGATGCCGAAGTTTTTGGAGCAGCGTTATTCCATCAAATTTGCGGTAAAGCTTGGGAAATCGTCTACCGAAACTGTCGGTATGATTAACCAGGCTTACGGGGAGTCAGCCATGTCCAGAAACATGATCTTTCGGTGGCACAAGATGTTCGTGGAGGGCAGAGAAGAGGTCGACGACGAGTCTTCGAGAGGTTCCCGATGATGCCTTCGCGGGAGCGTTCCAGGAATGGGAACGCCGCTGGAACAAGTGTATCGACTCACAAGGGTCCTACTTTGAGGAATATTAGCTTAAGATATGTAAAAGTGTAATACATTTTTTTTCCTGAGCTCAGTACACTTATTTTCCGGACGAACCCTGTATCTCAAAACAGCGGCTAATATAATTAATGAGTGCATTTGAAAATCTGAGCGAAAGGTATGGGATGAGAATCAGCGTTATAAAGAAAGGTTACGAGAAATTTGGCATTATTAAATAGTAAATGTCATAAGATTTAGAGAGAAAGGAAGGACAAATTTAACGTCAAAATAAAAGGCAAAGCTGGAGTGTGTGCAACATCTGTATTGGAAGTGTTTGGGACCGAAATGGCTAAAGTAGTTGGGATAACTTGGGAAGAAGAAAACTTACGATAAACAAAAAAGTTCTCACGAGGAGGAGGGTTTTTATGACAGGGACGTCAAATAAGGGTGTTAAGAAATGACTGGTAAAAACTTAAATATGAAGCGTGGTTGGGTACGTGCAGAAACATTGCTGTTGAAGCTAGCGTATATTAGAGGCTTTTGATATGGGGAAATATTTTAGGGAAGGACGGAATATGTAAAGAGAGTACTAGTTATGGTTGGGAGGAGAGAGGGTGGTTTGAAGTAATCCAAAGGAGGCAGGTGAGTGTAGAACATTGTGGTTGGTGATTGGATATTGACGACTGTGATTGAGTGGAGAGCAGTAGGCAAGTGAGGTAGGACGAGGCATGTTCAGTGGAATGAAACGAGGCAGATGCATTCAAAATTGAAGAAATTTTACCATAGTGTGGGGTGCCAAGTTGTACCTTAGGTAAGGCTAATAAATATGGCGGTGTTCAGTCTCTGTCGATCTAAAACAAAAAGCCAACCAAAAACCAAATAAATAGATCTCAACACTTCTGATTCCCTTCAAAACCACATCTCATTTTCAAATAAATCTACTCCTCAGCAGTCTTTTTAACTGCCTAATGCATTTGGCTCGGTTTCATATCACTTTAAAATCATACGAATATCATGTTAGTATCATTGAAAATAATGCCTGATTATAGGCAGCTAATTAATGTTCATCGTCATTGGTTTATGCCCTGTAGCACGCCTCAATCGACTGTAGCAGTGTGTGTACATAGACAGCAGGTCCAAATGGGTAAAGGCGATGTGTTCTGCACAGAAAAACTTACTCAAATTGTGTACTCCGATTTAAATGATTGGGTTACTATGCTGTGACTTTGTCGTGACAGCGAATTGCGCGAGGAAAAAAACTACTTGTTAATTAGGATTCTATATCTGACAAATCTGTCTGTGATGGCACTCATGTCTCTTATCTTTTCCGTGAAGACTGCCGAAGATATACTGTGCCGACATATCGGTTGAACAGGAATTGAAATTCAGGAACAAATGCGCAGTTTAAGTATGCACTGCCCATGGCATATAGATCAGCGATCGCCAACAATTCGCACCTCACGGACCACTAAACTCACAATTTTGAATCCCGCAGACAATTTACATGAATTATTTTTTTAAAGATACACATTCCTTTAAAATGAATATGACCTTTGAAAATACCTTTCTATTAGCTTGAAAAATTTATCACGCTCCTTAAATCATTAAAAAATTTGTCAATTTTTTTCATTGCAGCAATTTTATATGTGTGATGTTTTTCGCTGATTGTGAGAAATCACTCCGCGGGTTACCCAATTTTTCCGGATACCACTAGTTGAAGACCGCCGGCAGAAGCGATACCTACGTACTTTACCAAATTAACGCTTACATAGTAGATGTGAAAACCGCGGTAATCAACCCAATGGCTGGTTTTGATAAGTGAGGATCGAGATAATTATGAGCTGTAGCGTTGTTTGTGTCAGTCCACTCTAACCACCACCATTAGTTTTCCACACGAGATTTTGGAGGTAAAAACATCGCTCCGTTGGATTTTATAGGGATTGCTGAAAGGCATCACTCCATAACCCGAAAACAAAAACTCTGGTCACTCGCTGAACACTGCACTCACCGAGCTCTCTGAGAATTAAGACTTTGCTAAATACATATACTGCAGTGTACTGTTCGGAGAGTACATTTACGTCACTATTTAGCGCGCAATGAACTGATTTATGTACATTCACACCCATTCTTTTTCACTCAAGTAGTAAAAATTCGAAGGCAAAGAGGGGGATGGTGAAGGGGAAAGACTGAAGTAATATCACAACATCGGGGGTAATTTGAAAGTTTATGACGAAATGAAAAACCGTGAAAGGAGGAGGGGTCGAGGGGCAGGCCAAACAAAACGCGTGACGTAACACGATGGCATCAGCAGCGCCCCTCCAAAGAGGAGTGTTATGGCTCGAGGGAGAGAGATAACTTTGGCCGCCAGGGCCGTCTACACCCCTATCCCTTTGTTGATCGACCCAACATTCCCCGCTCCTCCCCGGTGAACGTTGAAAAAGACTCCCCTTCCTATTCCGTCGCACGTGATGAGGTGTTTTTGGATCCTGAGACGAATTCTGTTTTTCGCCAGTCCTGTCCGATGATTTGCAAAGCAATTGGAACCGATCGACTCTCCCATCCCTTCCCAGTCTCCAAAACCTACTGCGCCACCCCTCTGCCCCGACCACGACACCTCTTTCGATGGCTTCGCCGCATGTTGCCGCCACAGCCGACCCACGCCCACCCCTCATGAATACTCCTTCAGACTGGCTGCGCGTTACTTATTTTCAGATTTAGACTATGTGAAAGGAATATCGAAATAAACAAAATAAATCGATGCAAAAGAAATATCGACATATTTTGAAACCGTATCGTTTGGGAATCTCCATAAATATCAACTATAATGAGGAATATTGCTATACTCCCAACTTCAATATCGACAATATTGACCATTATTTATGCTGGAAATGTATGGTTCATTTATATTTTAGAATTAGTACATCGATTACAATTTCCTCATCCAATATCGGCATTTATGGGGTATTCTGTCGGCCAAATATGTAGTCAAACACCAAATATTTAGCCCAATACTGGGTTTTCCTAATCTCAAATCTTCTCAATGGTTGATGTTGTCAATATCACCCATATCGTACATCGATAACATCTGTATTGATAACATGCTTCATTCGTCACCATGACTATTATTATCGAACATATATACCCATGATAGTTACTTAAAATGATACAATTCAATCGACATTCTATCGATCTTTCAGAAGTAGATTCGATAATGGTCTATCAAATCGAAGGTTGTAGACCGTGATAGATGGGATGATTTTTGGCAAGCGAGGCAAAAGGGGATCGAGATGGTGCGGGGGCTAACGTACTGGCTTCCCACCCTGAGGGCGCGGGTTCAAATCCCGGCGGTGTTGAATATTTTTCAGAGGTATCTCGATCCCTACTTGAGGTGCTTTGTGGAGGGCACTTTGAGTGAGTACGCCGTCCGTCGGATGGGACGTTAAGCCGCGGACCCCTTGGCGCCTTTCGTAAACAGTAGGCTAATGCCGACGCCGGGTTTCTCTCCACCCTTCATCCTTTCCTGTCCTTCCCCTATGGCGCAAATGACCTTAGCTGTCGGTCGCCTCCCCTCAAAACTACTACTGCGAGGCAAAATCGGGTAAATAATAGACATTCTGGGCGGAATAAAGGGAGATAGAAAGTAAAAAGATTAAGGTTAAAGTAAAGTAGTATGTGGAGACGAAGAGCAGTTCATTGCGATGCATGGTTTTCGAGTATAAATGTATATTTAGTGTTATGTTAGGCAAGGTTTAAAGGTGTAACTGTGCTTAGTTGTTGAAGCCATCAAAAATCCTACCTCAACCAGAGGACAACTCTTAACAATGATGATAATTATTACAATAATGGATACGTCTTATCACGCATCCCTAGTGTTTCTACCGTCTAAGGAGAGATGAGAGTTATTTATGATTTGACCTCCATGCGTGAATAAGTCCGTATTTATTCCGTTCTCCTTTTCCACTCGTTACGATTTGCATGTGTGTGTTTCGTTACCATGAACGTTTTCACGTTTCGCGCGGTGGTGAAATGGGGTTCATGAAGGGGAGGCAGACTTACTCCCAAAATTCTTTTCTCCCGCGTATGAAAATGGACTGCATTTAAAAAAATTAATTCTTCCGACGGTTCCTTAATTCGAATCGCGTACCATGAAATGCATCCCTTAACTATGTATGAGGAAGGGGATGAGCACGCCTGTAAAACGCGAGCTCACCACATAAGGAAATTGTACTCAAGTGTCCGGAATCATACCGTGTTAGGAAAGCATATTATTAAAATTTAGTTCAATTCATCCATTTAGAAGAGACAGTAAGAGTCGAGAGAAATTTCTACACTCAACATGCCGGGAAAGCACCAGGTCTTATTTTAATCCATCATAAAACATTTCATTTTTTTGAGATGGACTTTTTAGATCTACCCATACATTAATACATAGCAACAACCAGTACCTCATCTAGGAAACCTCTAGCAGTCATTTTCATAAATAAATAATAATAATTTTATAACCTTTTTTCTACTATGAAAGCTGAGAATTATGTTTAATATAATAACTCTTGCACCTATTTGGAGATCGAATGTTCCCTGAAGTAGATAATGCTATACTCGGGGGACAAATTGTATTCAAAAGTGTTGCCGGGCATATGAGTTGCATAATTTTGAATTTTATCTAAGCCAAAATATTGTGCGAGGGATTTCATGGAACCAATGTCCCCCTCCCTCTTGGCTCTGAAACTTCTCACATCTCTTGTAAAAATAAACCTATACTTATTTATTTCCTACTTTTCAACTCAAAGTTTCATTCTTCAAATTCAGTTTAGTTCCAAGTTGATTTCATTAACGTATGCATCTAAATGTTAAATAAAACTGTAATCACTTATATGGCTCTTAGTACCCAAGATAAGTCTACATCTAACGTGTCTTTCCGAGGGTTCATCAAACATTTATTTGAATGTTTTTATTATATGACAACTTTTATCTAATATTTGTTAAACGAGTATTTGACAATAGGTTTTTTCTATCAACTAAAAGTTATATTACAGACATAAAAAATGCTCGTGTGATGAAATCAGAGAAGATTAGGAGGAAAAGAAAGGAGTAGGATAGGGTTGCTCATTATCAATAGTGATCTTTAATGGGTACATTGAGAAGACAATCATCAGTAGGGAGATAAAAGGTGACGTATGAATTCCAGGAGAAAAGTAGATATGCTACGATTTTACGGATGAGATAGGAAATGTACCTGTATATTATCTAGGAGGTTATGTCTTACAACATTAATAGGCAATATAGGGAAGACTTTAATTTAGAATTGGATGCTCACAAAAGCGTTATTGTTCTTATTTTCCATCGAATCATAAAGAAGCGGTAGTGATAGCCGTGGTTCATCCAAATGATGTTTCTTATTTGATGCAGAGTAATAGTTAATAGTGGATCGAATAGTGGTCATATCCTTATGATATACTGCTGGAATCAAATTGCGCACTTTCAGGTGTGATATGGTGGAGTTGGAACATAGAATAGCTGCAACAAGTGAAAAATAAATTTACAGAATTTACATTGGCTAAAATTTGTACCGCAATTCTTAAATATGACATGGTTTACTGCCTCTGACATCATTTACTGATGCGTTAAAGCGATTTTCTTAGCTAAGCCACAAAGATGTACTTAAGCAAGAAGTTTCTAAACGGATTACATTGTGAAATGTATTTTACATCGGAAAAAATGATTTTTGCTTTTTTTAACTTCGTTTATGACTTTTCCGACCTTTTTATCGTTAAAACAAAACAAAAAACAGTCCAAAGTTAGGGTAGGTCCTCATTCAAATTTTAATTTTAGTTTTTCATCTTAATTATACTTTTGAAATTTCTGAAGAAAAAACGAAATTTCTAATGAATTGTAGGTAAAATGAGGGGTTAATTTAATTTTAAATCGCTGACAGTAAAATTGGAAACTGGTTATTGTTGTTTTATGCCCAAGTCTCTAGTAAGCTGTAAACTCCTTCTGCAAGCACTAATTCGTTCTTCATTCACGGAAGTGTTACCCTAGCTACCCAACAGTGACACTCTTGGAAATTTTCTTTAAGTCCCGAAATATTTTCGTAATCCGTGATATTTGAAATTAGGATTATGATAAATTTAAAAATATCTGGTAATGCTTGGTGACTTCTTGCTTGACAATGGCTTTAAAAATTGAAATTGGATGAGAGTTCCTCTTTAAAACAAATGTCCTTTAAAAATAACTTTAGATGACAAAAATATTATTAAAATTAAGGCCTTTATTTACATTTCCAAGCATCAACCATTTGTGTGTTCATGGATAAGGATATGCAAAATAAAAGTCCCTATTAATGTTTTATAAAAAAGAACCGTATCATTAAAAGGTTTTACTGTATTATCAGTGCAGTTTCGGCGCAGCATATGGTCCTAGAATTATTAATTTAGGTGGGTAAGAGTGAAAGTTTATTTTCAAAAGTGTTAGTGAAAAAATATAAGCGACAGTAGTCTATGCATCAAAAGTTTTATATTGGACTTCTTGGAAAGAAATGTTATTGGCAATGTTATTTACATGAACTGTGGTACGGAGAACTAACAGTAATTAACACGTATTTTTTGGGGCGAGATTGAGATTAGATAGCCCCTTCTACCGCTTAACTCCTCGTCATTCAATGCATAAATACGTCAATAATCATTGCAAAAAATATTACAAATTTTACAGTGATTATAGGAAAATAGGAAATAAAAAATTACAATGCTATATTGAGAAAAAAATTGAGTAGAGGGTGAAACGATATGCACATTTGAGAGAAAAGCCACAAAATTACAGACTGATATCCTTAACGAAAAAAATCCACTGCGGAAAAACACCCGCACAGGAAGGGTGAAAAACCTTCGCGGCCTACAAAAACATTTCTAAAGGGCGAATGCCTAGTAATAATGGTACGGTGATGCATTTCATGAGAACGCTAAGAAAAATTAAAAATTATATTTAAAATATAATTCCGAATAAATATATGGATAATACATCATATTTAAAGAAAATAAATAAAAAATAATAAATAATAGTAAAGTATAAAAAAAAATTAAATAAAATTTTGAATATATGACTGCAGTAGTCATAATAGTACGCTAAAAGATTGATAAATATCTATAAAATAAAAGCTAAGAAGCTAAGAGAAACGAATGTCCCTGACTAAGTTTGAATTAGTATTTCACTTGTTTCCTTGAAAAAATTGTCTCTTTTTTAAGAAAACACTTAAAATGAACTTGAATGCTTCCGTAGTGGTAATTTGTTTAGAATAAGTAGCATTAATTAAGCTCTCTCCATAATTGACGTGAAAGAGAAGGGTATCCATAGTTGTCCGGAAATACAAAAAAGAAAAAAATATAAACAATATGCACGCTAAAATATATCTCCAAGGAAACAATTAGGAAATGTTTGAAGTCGATAGAGGAATGTTTTTGTATTTATTTAATTTTAAATTCTTCTCTCTGTAATATACGACATATAAATAATAATTATTGTACCTTATGGTTTCAAATCTAATATTTCGGAGAAAGTAAAGCACTTCGGCGATAAAGTAAACCGTCAATACGCGAGTTTGGCATATTTGCGAATTAATAAATGCACGTGTAGTCTACACTCGCGATTCACCGCTTTCATTAATTCAAATATTCCGGTATGGACATCTACTAAAATGCAAAGAGAATACATACCTTAAAAATTGTTAAAATCCGAAGATTTCAAATTCGACAGAGTTAAAAGCACCGCACTGAAAGACATTGCAAAGGGCCTACTCAACGTACACTTGTTTATCAGTAGATTGTAAAGACATCGACTTCTAGTCTCTAGGCAAAGGATACATTGTCAAATCAGTAATCCTCATGCTGATTAGTCTTTGGTACATGAATCTTCGGAAGTCCAGAGAAGTGAATGGAGATGGCTAAAATGTGTCCTTTCGGAGAAGCTACTAGTTCTTAAATAGCGCTGCATAACGAAGTGCTGTAACACTTAAAGTCAACATAAAAATTTTTGATTAATAGTCACACTAGTGAGATAAATTAACGCTC
This sequence comes from Hetaerina americana, assembly GCF_022747635.1. Taxonomy (NCBI): domain Eukaryota; kingdom Metazoa; phylum Arthropoda; class Insecta; order Odonata; family Calopterygidae; genus Hetaerina; species Hetaerina americana. The sequence continues at coordinate 42,095,364 of NW_027287095.1, forward strand.
GCTGGAGATTAATGACGTCGGAAGGACTTATAAAGGAGCGACACGTTGAACAAAAGGATTAAGATGTAATCCAGTTGTGGATGATCGCCATGACGAGAGCAAGAGGGCGTTGACTATGCATTGCGTCACACGCACGTCATCCGAGGGAGGGGTCCGCTGGACAAGGAGTGGAGGGGAGCCACGGTGGGCATGACGTCACTACGAAGCACTCCACCGTTTGAAAGACAAACAGCGACGGAAGGTGACAAGCTGATATACATGCACACCATCTCCAGCGAACAGAATAACCATCAATCAACAATACAGTTACAAAAACCGATAAAAATTGAAGAAAAAATAAATAGGAGGGTGATAAAAAGTGATAATCAGAGTGTAAAAGTGAGGTAAAGTCCGAAAATTACTTCTTTTTGCAGACGTAACTTTTTTAATGGTCCGGTAGCCTAGTATGCGCGCCTAGGACGTTTTGTAATGAAAAGACGGCTCCGGGATCGAGCCCCGAGTCCTACCTACACTTAGTCCCTTCAAAATTTCAAGTAGTTAGACTCTCTGAAAGTCAGAACTCTGCGGGAAATGACAAGGAAAAGAACCTGGATGATGGAATTCCATCAACCTTACGTCTTATTCTGATGATTTCAATCACTTTCTTCATCTAATAAAATCCAACCTTCGGTGCCATCATTGTGACTTCGGAATGGAAATTTTGAGATGACTCTTTAAATTAGAATGGGGTGTGTGTCAGGAAAAAGCAACATCCTTTGGCTTAATAGATAGAAACAGACTTTTCCGAATTAACAAAGATACATTGGATCTGATCTAGAATGCACCTAAAAAATCCTATCTCCTTCAGAAATTGGTAGGGTCATAAGAAACGAAGTCGGTGAGCTGCCCATATTTCCACTTAACTTCGTTCTCCGCCTCTGAGCAAATGAAGTATCTGGGCATTTGTTAGTGGCCGTCAATAGCCAAATGGTGGATGAACGGTGTCCCCCCTCGCCCCTTTTCATGTGCCCTTTGAGTGGATTACGGGGTACCCTGTGTCTGTGGGAGTGTTGGATTAGATGTAGTAGTATGGCTTATAACCTAATACCTCCTACCGCACGTCCTTGCTATGGCGGGTTGGTGCTTAAATGTAGATGTAACCCTTTATGTAATATCATAATTTTATTTTAGCATAAAATTGTACAACGAAATACTTCGTTTCCCGCTCAACATGAACCAGACTTATCAATATTTTAGTATCAGTAGTATTACAATTATAAATTTCTCATGAAAATGCTATAAAAATTTGCAGTTTTATCATCAAAATTCATCATTTATTTGTCATTTAGGCTTCCAAACAATTCTGATCTATAAAAACAAATATTCTTGTATGAATCTGATAGAATTCTTTTATCGGACTATTTTACGTAGTTCTCCAGTGTCATTATTACTTGTTCCTCCTTCCTTCAAGTTCCTACCTTCCTTATGTACTCTAATGGGATTGCTAAAATCCAAAAAAGTGCGTAACTTACTAATTTAGGACCTAAGCTGTTGAAAGATATTTTCAGCTAATAAGGTATCTTGATATTTTGCAAAGTTTGTTTGATAATGCTCATTCCAATGCAGTTAACCGTGATCCGTTAGGTGCAATGTCGAAAATTCTTACCACCGCTTCTTTTATTAACCTTTCACAGCTATCATCGCTCCAACAACCCAATCCACTCATCATTTGTCGCAGCTCTATATTAATACGAAAATATATTCCTGCACTTCAAGTTCCTAAATATGCTGTTCTGCATCAAAACGTGTTATTAACTAAAATAACGGCCATCCCTCTGTGAAATCTCCTGCATCTGTAGAAGACTGAACACGAAAAATGGAAGCCTTTAACACATATTACTCTAAAAAAATTTCTACTCTTGGTATACTTAATGTTATTGAGATTTGATAAATCGAACCGCCACCGAAGCTGCCTTTTATCTTGCTCTCCTTTGAAGTTCATTAAAATCTGATTCTTACTACTGCGATTTTACCGAAAGAAATACGTAACTCCCCAAAAGAACGAAGTAAGGATCTAAAATAATTAAAGTAACAATGAAATGAATATATTGCGTTCGCGTCGTGCATCAAAGAAACCAACCAAGCGGGAAAGATAAGTCGAGGGGAGGTCGCGACAGTGAACGCCGTGTCGTTTGAATCCAAACAAAATTTTAAACGTAAAAAAAAACGCGAACGCAAAATAGCGACAAAACCCGCTGCGTCGCGCAGCAGTAAAAAAAACCCGAGCGCCACCACTTGCATCTTTAAAAATAGGACAAAGGAAAAGATTTGAAAAAAAATAACATTTCAAAAGACTCGCACCCTCTTTTTAAACGCCGTGGACTCTCTCTCTCTCTCCATCCCTCCCTCCCCGAACGGCGAGCAATTCATTCCGATTTTCTTTTTGATCTTCTCCCTTCATCCTCCCATCCCCCTCACCCTTGGTTCAACCCCCGCGTCGCGACGGTGTCTTTGACTCCTTTCCCAACCTCCCTCCTCTCTCTACCCCTATCCCCCATTAATCCCCTCCGCCGCCGACGCCCGCACAAGTCCGCTATTCCCGTGCCTGCCTTCCCGCCTCCTCCCACCCCCTCCCAACCCCCGTCGTCAACACCACCCTCGCTTCCCACGACGAAAACCGCCGCGTATCCGATAATTGATGCGGCCCGGCACGCGAGGGTGGGAAGCGGGGATGGCATATACGTACCGTACACCCAAGGGGAAAGAGTAATGGAACGGGGAGAGGGGAGGGGACTTTAATTGCGGCAGCATCCGTGAGATGGGGGAGACGGGGGAAGAGAAAATGCTTTTAGCAAGGAGAGACTCGATCCTCCGTCGAAATCGGCGACGTGCGGCGGCATTGACTGCGGGCGATGGTTGGGATCTTTCAACGGGAGGTGACAGTGCATCGCGTAACGTCCCTCCTCTCCACCAGGGAGGAGGAAAACGCGAAAGGTTGTAAATAGGAAAGCAGGAATAAATTATGAGTTTTGGTTGAGGTGGAAGATAAGATAGGGGATGGGGATAGATGGGAATACGCACCACCACGGAGACCATCTACGTTTAATTGATCGAAGCACAGCTCCAACATTGACGGTCTCGGAGTGTGGTCTCCAAAGGAACCAAGTCGGAGGCTCAAGGATAATTTCCTTAAAGAAAAGGTAGCAAACAAATGATGGAAATCACTGAATCCGCTCTACGTGATCTCCGTCTCAATTTCTCAACAATCCCAGCGATGCGTTTCCGGACATAGTTGGACTTGGTCTTAAAAGTTTGACCGGAGTGATATTCCTGAGTGGTTTCAGTCCTCAAAAAGGCTTGTTTCCTTGGTTCAAACAATTCTCATCGAAATGCGGCTGGTAACAAAAGTGGAGCAGAATAAAATCGGGGAACTGCAAGTTTGGATGGCAAAACGAAGACTGGAAGCGCCTCATGCAATAACCAATAGAGCGGCAAATTAGATACTATGATTAAATGGTACTTATGATGGGGAAACTCGCGATATTTTTTTAATATCTACGGGGTGGTGGATCGGAATGCACTCTGAGTGTGGAGAATGGGGAACTACTCTACGATAGTCTCATCTTGAGGGGATCGAATTGGCACCCTTTGAGCAATTCTTTGAGCACTGCGATAAACGTATATATTTATGATTCATACGTATGTATTATCACGCCGAGTAACCGGGTTCTATCCCGCCGACAGAGAAGAATTTCTGCTGACGACCCGAAGAATTGTGTCGAATGGAGATCATTTTAAGCTTATCAGCCGGTCAACACGAAGGGCAAAGACATTCGGTTGAAAATGAATCGCGTGAGTCCATACCGGTAAGAAGCACCACGCAATTGTCGGCTTCAGGTTTCGCACCACTCTTCATCTTCTCCTCATAATTCACTCCATCCCAACATACCCGGCAGCTCGATGAGAGAAATCGTCCTGATATATCGCTTGGCTCACAAAATTAATGAATAAAATCCATTTTTTTCAATTCTTCTTCTTCTTTTTAAAAGGCCTATACAAGGACCGCGTGCCAACTTCAGCTCCTTCTCTTTTGTTGATTTATTATACCCCTATATATTTTCATCTTTTCGTTATGTCTCATTATTATTTCTTAGGACCACTTTGAACCCGTTATTTTCTATCTCATCTACTTTTGAATCTCTCCAATATCAGCGCTTTATCTCTAAAAGCTTTTTTTCCTCTTCTGTTATGTTCTTTCTTTCTTCTTAGTTCCAACTTTTTGTTGTCTTCTTTTCCAAAGGTATCCGTATTCTTTCTTTTCAAGATCCGTTTTGATAACCTAATTTCATACATTCCGTTTTTATTCCGAACAAATGTCCCAATTAATTTTAAGAGAAAAATTAATGCATACATTTAGCACAGAAAACATGTAACTCACCTGGTACTTAGCAATGAACCACCCATTGGTTTGAGGGTGGACTGCTTTTATCCCAGTGTCATCTACGGTATCCAAGGAAGATCTGACACCCGAAAAAAACACATGGATAAGGCTGTTCAATGTCGTCAACAGGAAACGAACCAGGGATATCAGTTTCTAGCGTTATTCTACTGAATGTAATACCATGTCCCCCTCCGTGAATACTAGTGGCATTATTTGTCTGCCCAGAAAATTTGGCAAGTCAAACATCGATAGTCAAAAAACCGGAGAGTCGGATTCGAAAACAGAAAAAAAATAATTTCTGCTATATGTTTAAACTGATAAATCATTCCGATCGGGGCATAATTCAATTCAATTCACAAATAAATCGTTGACGCCGCTGAGATTAGGTAAATATGCCAAAAACCTCGGCGAATGTGATAGATTTGGAAACGGAGTTTCAGGAAACCAGGTGTCTAATTATTTCAGCGGATCTACAAAATTTCTCATTCTCCTCCCTCGTGCGATGACACTCGATGTACGTATTGAATCCACTCTCCGCTCCGAGTTTACCGAAAATCAAAACCACGCACGGAAAATGTATGTCCGTTTACTGCGCTTGACGGCAATTGATTTCAAATCCTCGATCAATTCAATCGTCGATCATTCACTCGGTGAATGCCGTCCTGGTAAAATTTCCACGTTGATCCTACGATTTGCAACTTTTTCGACGAAGATCGAAAATCGGGGGAGGGGAGAGGGTGATGACGGTTTTCGCAAACCTACTGGTAAAAGCACTTGGAAATAAACCTTTGGACAGGTCAGTTGCCGTCATAATTCAGCCACTTCCTGTCTGACCTTTGGGGAAATTAAAATTTACAGCATGAGCAATGACGCACACCGCACGACTGAAAACCTTTGCCGGCGTTTGATCGATTACATTTTCCACCGTGTATTCTTCTGGGCGCCCGTGGTCCCGCCGTCGTCCTAATGGGTCATCGGCCCCTGTGCCATTGGCCAGAATTACCAGATGTTCTGCCCGACCCTGGGTGCCAGTGATGTACGGCGGTTCTTAAAATAAAACGGGCGGTGGGAGACAAACGGAGAAAGATAGCCGTGGGTTGAATGTTAGAAAATATGGAGGTTTTGGTTGCCTCAGCCTGGAATACGCGAAGCGTTGACTGACGAGCCAGATGGACCAGCGTATCATCTAAATCAGACCGGGAAAATCCGAGACTCGAGGGCTACATGTGGTTACGCACGTTATATACCGACTATTAAAACATGTTTAATTATACATTGCCCGCGGAAAAGTAACGTTTCACCATTGTGACCCTTTGAAAGCATTAAATTTCGCCTGCCCTGATCTAAACGAGTATGACTTTGGATACGGCCTCAAATCTTCACATTGGACCTCTCTTCTAACTACTGCTCCTAACGGCGTGGAGTATTCTCAGCTGTCGAAACTGTCGTTTGCAATCAAAATTAGATTTCTTTAATAAAATGAACCGGAGAACGGGGCTATTCTTACCGAATCCTAGTTGATGACAAAGGCGTTCTGACTGACTGACGCGACTTTTTTAATCCTGCGACCGGATATAGGGGATGAAAATGAGGAATATAATACGATTCAAGAGATGAAGATAGTGAGATATATTAAAAGAGGGCAGAGAAAGTGGACGAAGTGGATGCTGAAGGTTTATTATAGAATGAGGAATATTAGGAGAACGGGATAGAGGACGGAAGAGACTAGGTAACTTTGTCTGACATCTTCCAAACTTATTTTGAGAAGGGGTAGAAATCAGCAGAGAGTGAAAAGATAAAATTACAGTGTAGAGGTCATACAGTTTATTATACAATTATTATTATTATTATTTACAGTAGGAATTTACAACTCTTGCCCACATAAAGATCTAACGAAAGGAATCGAAACGTTTTACCTTTCAGAAAGTCTTGGAAAATTTGAAAACAATGCTGCTCAAAATTCGCACGTTGTTCGTCATATTCTCTCGCATAGACAACTGACATTGCGATATTCATTGATTTACGCTGAGAATGTTTCTTACAAACTGTGGCTCAACTTGTCGTGCAATTTGATACAATTATTTCGTGAATGTTGAAGAAATTGGATTCACATTCGGAACTTTTTATTTATTTATATCAGCACTTGAATACCTAAAACTCTATATCAGTGTGTGAAATATATGCGAGGGTTTCAAATTAGACACATAAAACTTCCACTTTAAACTTTGAATGGTAGCACTACCGTTCTAGGAATTTTATTTGCTTGACTAGCACTACCGTTCTAGGAATTTTATTTGCTTGACTATTCTCCCTTGGTACGAGGGTCATCCGGAAAGTAGTACCCGTTCGTGCCGCATGAAGTGCTGACGACGCGAGTGGCCGCTGGACGAGGTCAGATAGCTTCAGTGGCTTGTCTGCCTTCTCTGAGCCAAGTTGCGTGACGCTAGCATTGCCTGTGTTGTTTCTGTGATTGTTTACAATGTTTAAAAAAATTGAGAACGCCGCCAGTTGTGAAGTGAGGGCAGTGATTAAATTCCTCAATGCAAGAAACGTTCGCCCATGTGATATTCATCGCCAATTAAAGGAGGTGTATGGAGACAATGTAATGGACGAGTCGTCTGTACGGCGGTGGTGTCGCAACTTCAACATGGGGAGGGGGAACACACACGACGATGAGCGTTCGGAGAGACCGTCTGTCATTACAGACCAACTGGTGAGCTCAGTTGACGAATTCGTGAGGAACGATCGGCGCGTCACAATTGATGACATCTGTGAGCATTTTTCCAATGTTTCTCGAACAATTGTTCATGAAATTGTTAAACACCATCTGCATTATGCAAAAATTTGTGCAAGATGGGTCCCTCGCGTATCTCAATGAGCTGGCGGCGAAGGACTATGCAGCAGGAATACAGAAACTTGTCACACGTTATGACAAATGCCTTAATTTGCTTGGAGATTATGTGGAGAAGTAGTTTAAAGTATCCTCTTTCAAATAAAATTTTTTATGTTTGTTAATATTTACTTTTGTGTCTTTATTTCACGAACGGGTACTACTTTCCGGATGACCCTCGTACATTCTTTTCATTTTCCAAAGGCGGTGTTTTCTAGCATAAATACTTCTGAGATTTCGCAGCTAGAATCATGAAAGTTACTTATGAATATGAACATTGTAGAACAAACCCTAATGGATTCCTAAATTAGCTCTGATGTTTGTTTTATCTTCTTTCAAGCACATTTTTGGCCGCTTTCTAAACGGCATACCTCAAATTCCATGCGAATTTTCTCACGCAACTGTACACGTATTACCTTTTAGGAAGAACTATGATTAGAAAAATTGAGGTATCTTTTATATCTCTTCAACTGCTTCCCAGTTTGAAAAAGAAAGCACAGAAGGTAGAGAAGAAATTTTGACAATTAATTTTTAAAGTTCCATATACATCTGTATAAGAGGTATCATGTTGTGGGCTGCTTAATAAAATAATTTTAAACACTTCGTCGCACGCCACTTGCTTTTTTGCGGAAACCATAGAAGTAGCGAGCCACATCCACATGCCACAGAAAAAACAACAACCTTGCTCTATCTCGCTACTACAATGACGCCAATATCCACTCCTGGAGAGGGAACTGCGGAATTATGAGCACTGTAGACATTTCATTCAAATCAAGAGACCTACGAAAGCATTATTCCCTCGGGGAGTTCAATTTCCTTTCTTAAAAGCTTGACGTCACACTCGGAGTGGTCCGCAGCTGCGGGAACAACGAGCCGCGTCCCTCTCACAAAAAAGTAATATATCTCAAAAGGGCGCGGGTCAATCTTATTTCGCCTCCCCCTTCCCCCTTCCCCCCCCCCAACTCCGTCCCTTCATTCCCATAGCTATTTTCCCCGCCGACGTAAACCATCTCACTCGACCCCGGTTGCGTGGTGTAATCACCCCGTCGCCGGTCCCCGTACTTTCTCCGAGTCCAGACGAGCTTCCTTCTCCTCGTCGACCGAGAAAGTAATACCTCCCATCTCCCCCGCCCTTCTACCCTCCCCGCTCATCCTCAACCCCGATGCCCTCAACCCCCACTCCCCCTCGACGGCCGAAAGAGACTTCGTTACGCCGGACCCAGAAGGCATCCTCTGGTGGCAACTTGACCCCCATACAAAATGCGGGTGCCTCCCTTTTCTATGGGGGACGGAAAACATGCAATTATGGATCTATTGGGAGAGGCGGAAGGAGGGAGGGAGAGGAAAGGGGACAGTCGTAAAGCAGACGGTTTCGATTGGCGGAATGGGCGGGTGGACCCGCCCATCGGAAGGCGAGGATTAAAGGGGAAGGAACTGGGTGATGGAGCGGGTATTTCTTCAGCGGTGGGTGGATTTGAAAGGGGGAGAAGGGTGGGGGTGGGAATGAAGGAGAGGGCCTTTCTCGTCCCGAAACAGGGACGTGAAATGTCTCGATCTATGGTCGGCGATGTATATTCGGTGTCGTATTTCGATTCCGAGCCCCGAAGCACCCGATCCTTCGCCGTGGATCACGGTTAAATACATAGAAAGCAGCAGCAATAAATATAATGCGTGCGGTATTAAAAATAACAAAATTTTCAACTCTCGAATTGCTTCATCAACATTAAGTGATAATTTTCCTCATTTAATTTTAAATATCGAAATTGTTTCCAGAGCTGAACGTCATTGTCGAGGCACAATAGTTATAGGTTGCACACGGTTATGTACGAGGGTCATCCGGAAAGTAGTACCCGTTCGTGCCGCATGAAGTGCTGACGACGCGAGTAGCCGCTGGACGAGGTCAGATAGCTTCAGTGGCTTGTCTGCCTTCTCTGAGCCAAGTTGCGTGACGCTAGCATTGCCTGTGTTGTTTCTGTGATTGTTTACAATGTTTAAAAAAATTGAGAACGCCGCCAGTTGTGAAGTGAGGGCAGTGATTAAATTCCTCAATGCAAGAAACGTTCGCCCATGTGATATTCATCGCCAATTAAAGGAGGTGTATGGAGACAATGTAATGGACGAGTCGTCTGTTCGGCGGTGGTGTCGCAACTTCAACATGGGGAGGGGGAACACACACGACGATGAGCGTTCGGAGAGACCGTCTGTCATTACAGACCAACTGGTGAGCTCAGTTGACGAATTCGTGAGGAACGATCGGCGCGTCACAATTGATGACATCTGTGAGCATTTTCCCAATGTTTCTCGAACAATTGTTCATGAAATTGTTAAACACCATCTGCATTATGCAAAAATTTGTGCAAGATGGGTCCCTCGCGTATCTCAATGAGCTGGCGGCGAAGGACTATGCAGCAGGAATACAGAAACTTGTCACACGTTATGACAAATGCCTTAATTTGCTTGGAGATTATGTTGAGAAGTAGTTTAAAGTATCCCCTTTCAAATAAAATTTTTTATGTTTGTTAATATTTACTTTTGTGTCTTTATTTCACGAACGGGTACTACTTTCCGGATGACCCTCGTATGTATCCTTGGTGTGCATATGGAAGGGCTTCAATACTGCAGAACCTACACATATTACACTTTGATAATGACGCGATCGGTCGAATCAGTGGTTCGTATTAAGATTAAGCGTGGAAAACCGCTAATCAGTGTTTTTTTTCTATTCAAGAATATTAATATTGCTTACAAATTTAAGCCTGAATCATGTTTTGTCACAAAATTTCAAGTCTCGGACTGCTATGAGGAAAATAAAACACGAACCGATACTTTTCGGGAACATTGTCCTAGAAAATGCACAATATTGATTGCAACGATATCGCAACACAGACATAAAATCCTCTTCTTCCCCCCGTATACTATATACCGCTTTTGTAATTTTTTCTGCTTCTATTTGATGAGGGAGGCAAAGAGGTGGGTATATAAGAAGAAATCTCTAAGGTGAAGAAGAATTTACAAATAGTAGGCGTTAATTGAGGGCGCCTGAAGTTATAGTGGGAAAAAAAGACTAACAAAAACTTAAGTATTTGACGTAGTAATGAATAGCTCAGAAACTTGATCGTTAAAGCAGCAGGATAAATACATATTAAAGGTCGTTGAGCTGTAGGTGTGGAGAAGAATGAAAAAAATGGACGGAAAGGAAAACGAGCTATGAAGTTCTTGGCATGGTTGAGTAAAAGAGACGGATTTTGGGGGAAAATCGAAGAAGGTAAGCAAAGTGCATGGGAGGAGATACTGGGACGCATTCAGAAGTCTGTAATAAATGGGAAAACGCTGGGGTATTGAAGTAGAGGAAGGAAAAAAATAAGGTATTATCGATGAAATTAAGGAAGGAAGTATTCATAGCTAAAAATTGAGTCAATTTAATTTCCAGTACGGAGTATAAGGATATTTTGTGTAATTTTAGCCAGAGTGTTAGAGTACAGAAGAGTGTAGTGCCAAGGCCCATCAAAACAATACCCTATGTCTGTATACAATTAACAATAAAAACAAAATAATGTAAAAATACAAACGAAGAAATTTCAGATACGTGCTAGTAGATCGCATATTTTCCCAGGCTGCGGCGCAGAATGACAGTCCCATTTACAAGCGTTCCTGGTGGACTAGATGGTGACTCAATGGCGCCCATCGCCAAGTTCATCCCTTCCTTCAGCCGGAGAATTATGCCCTTATAGGCCTCACTCCTTGTCCTCCGTCTGCTTCATTTGCACGATCTTTATACCGAAGACCCATCCGGCGGTGCCGGACGAGGTTACCTCATTGACGTGACGCTTTCGTCACATCGTCCTCGTCGTATTGAGTCTCCAAGCGAAAAAATGCAGGGAAACCTGATGCTTGCTGGGCTCTAAGGTGGAACGGTACTGGATTAAGTCAAAAACAATAATTTCTTCTTTGTTTTCTGAACCATCAAGAATTTTTACAAATAAAGCCGATCAGAAAGCACTCTATCCCACTGTAAGGCTTCAAATTGTGAGTTTTGCTCTAGCATGTGAGCCTCATGACCACTACGCTAATGTGTGCTGATCTCTTTGTCTATGCACGTAGACCGATCGGTTTACGATTTACAAGTCGGGATTGGCTTGCATGGAGCCCTTTTGGAAGATCCTTGTATACCATATCCAGTCTTATACGATATCATAATCGGCCACCTCTGGGTTTCATACTCCAATGGATAGGCCATATTGTTCCTTCGCTATCCGAGTGAGTCCGAATAATTCACCGGTATATTTCGGACTGAAGCTGTAAAAGCCGTTAGCAGTGCATATTTTTTTTACTTTTGCTTCGGCTGTACCTTAAAAATTATAAATTTAGACTAGTAGTTCTAAACTTCTTTGCTCCATTCCACCCTCTCACCTTGTTTCAAAATGTTGTCCCAAGGGAATCGATACACTTTATTGAAATTCACTTAACAAATTATTACTATTATTTAAGAATTACGTTACAATTAGGCAATTGTCCTGGTTGCAACGGTCAAGTTTCATCAATGATAACACTTACAACGAACATACATTCATACACGCACTAGAAAAACAGATGGGAGACAAAATATTCTCATATACAATGACACTTCCACATTACATGCAAACAAACTTCCACATCACCTACAAAATGCCGTCCACATCACATGCAAACAATATTTTAATAACTACAATGAAGTTTATTACCCAGTGGTTGCTTTACATTTATACTTAAAACTTCTAAAATTGGATGGAAAGGGCTCAAACAAGCCTCCAGGCAGCTAGTTCCAATTAACAATAGTTCTATTTAAAAAGGAGTATTTTTTCTTATTTGTTTTTTGCGTTCTTATTTTTATTTTGAAACTGCGGTCGTTTTTCCCTTTAAGTTAGGCTTTTCTAACTCTTTCCATAAATCTTCCCACAATTCGTCATTTTTACAATTCTATACATTGCGCCTAACCTACTCCTTTTTCTTCTATTTTTCAAACTCTCCCATTTCAGTATATCTAACATTTCTATGGCACTATCTGTTCTTTTGTACCTTCCGAGTACATATCTTGCTGCCTTTTTTGAACTTTTAAATTAAAGTCGTACAACAATTTTACAGGGTGTATCGCAAATAATCAACTGGGCATCATACTTTGCGGAAGAGCGGTCCCAACTCCATCTGAAACCCCGAAAATCACACTAGGGAAAAATTCTCCTCTTACCGAGAACCTATGATTTGGGATTTGTTACCTGTAATCATAGTATCCAATTAATGATGATTGTTTGATCTGGTTGCTGAGTATGGCTGAAGCTATACTTTTGAAGGGATTGGTACATGTACCTACACATACGATTATTCTTCCAAGTTTGAGTCGATTGGAGGATTGATATGATGAAAATCGAATGGGTACGAGTCGACTTACGAATAATAATCGTACTTCGAAGAAGGAACCTTTGCAACGACACGCCGTTGCTTCATCGAGTCGCGGCGTTCGAACGCGGAGAATAAAAGAAGCTCGAAGAAGGCTGGTATTCGGGCATTTCACAAGCGAAAAGCGGGACAAATGTACGAGTGGGTAAGAACAAAACGAAGAAATGGGAAGTCACAATGGAGCGAGGAGCAGGAGAGAGAAGAATGGGAAATGGGGAGAAAGAGGAGGAGGACGTGACCGTACCGCCGCACATATGGGAAGCGAAACATGGAAATTAGGTTTTAACTCGGAAATATGACGTTCAAAAGCTCTTTTTCCTTCATGGAGAGGGAGTATTGTCCCGGTTGCTCCCAGTCGGAGGTTCCTCCCTTCCTCTCAACTAGATCTTCCCCCTCTCATCCTCCTCCTCCTATCTCCTACCCACCACTTCTCCTTGTTTCCCGCGCATGACGAATGGCTGGCTTAAATCCAAGGCGAGCGGGACGCGGGCGCGAGGGGACGGGACGTCGCAAGCGGGAGACGTACTCAAACCAATTAATGTAGTTTTCCGTACTTAATCTCCCTAGCGTAGGAGAGGGGGATAAGGGCGATGCAGAGCCGAACATTCAGTGAGTGCGAGGGAGGTGAGGAGAAACGGTGGAGTGCAGAAGGATTTGTGTAGTGGACTTTTTTTCAGCCATAAGCCAACTCGGGGTGAGAGGCGTTAAGGGAAAAACATAGGAAAACGTTACTTATTCACGAATTTTGCCATTTTTATACCCCCCCCCAGTTTTTAAATATGCTTCCTTTCCGCTGAGACCAGTCACAATACCCATTGAGTCCAGCTTCAATTACTGCCATTCTAGATCGAATTGACTGCGAGTGTAAAGCCGGCGCTCGATATAGGCGCGTTGAAATGTCGAAAAGGGAATGAGTTTGAAAGGTACTACAACGCTCGCAAATTGCGAGATGACCACTATTTTTTTTACGCCTCCGTGGCAAAATAATGCCCGTAATCGAATTTGGAATTCAACTTTAATGGACACGGCGTCGAAAGAGACGGACGGGACGGTGTCAGAATGTGTCCACAAAAAATTTTCGCGTTGTTCATAGCTTCGGTAATCGACCCGAGCGAAGCTTGGTTTGATGTGCGAGGGCCGAGCTTGCCTTACGTTAAGCCCTAGCTATACGGCGTTGTAATTTCACCATTGCAGGGTGAAGGGAACCAATTCCTTTCCCAATATCAGTTGCCCTCTCTCCGCTAGATCTGGTGGCCGAAAAACAAGCAGCTTGGTTGAAGTCAAAGGAAAAAATGTGTCGAGAATCTAACCCGGGCCCTCCGGTAAGTAACCGAACAACATACCCAATGGGATACCACGCCACAGACTGGAAACGAAGTTTTTCCCTTCACTTCGCGGAAGAGGCTATTCTTTAATATTTCATATTATATTAACAGGAAAAGTATGATATTTATTGGGAAAGCGAGGAAGAAAATAAGCTATTTCAACAAACTTGAACATACAGGCTTACCAAAAGTGTCGAGTTGTGATTCGTCTCTCCATGCACAGTAAGCTGAGATACTGAATTGATGAGCTCAGAGATGGCTGATGGAGGCAGATGGTTGGTGTCGGGGAGCTAAAATGAAATGGCTGGGATCAATAGAGCGAATGAACAAAGCAACATATTTTACAGGCAGTTTTGGAACGTCTAACGTCAAACCGCGTTGCCTCTTGAATGCTTCATGAATAAATGCATATTCTCCTCCGATGCGACTTGGTTAGTCTGTCGCTCAACTTCAAAGTTTCCAGATTCCAATCCCTCCTAATGCCATGTTTCTTCAGTTCTGGAAACACCTCATAGCCTACTTAAATCATCATTAGTAAAATATCGTCGGCATCAATAACTTATTTTAATAGAGATTTCGACTGATAACAATAGTACCATAAAATGTCTCATTGAGTGCGTCAAAAATTTGCAAAAACTGTCCATTACCTTAATGCCTACGGATAAATTAGTTCTCGTATGTCCGGTGATTTTGTTGTTGTATCAATCGTTCCAAAACTTAATCTTCTCTAGTCTGCATTGTCTAAAGCTTACCGGGGTGATTTATAACGTTGGGTTTAGCCTGCAGAGAATAAGTGCGCACTTGCATTGCTTGAAGAGGAAAATCCTGAGAGTTTTTGATTTTTTTAGTTTCATGGTTAACAAGATTGCTTTTAATTTATATACATATGTAAAACTAATAAGGTGTAAAGTAGAACCTGTCGTAAAGTTCCATTTGTGGGATAAAACTATTTTCCAACATTAATGGCCTTATTCAACGTACAAATGGCGAATTTTTTTCTTTATTTAGCTAAACATATTGCTGTGTCTCAGACAAAGGGAACGGAACAGGTTCAAGAATCTTTTAAGCTTTGGCAAGCAATATTAAAAAACTTTAAAATTCATTTCATTCAAACTAGTTTTATGATTAATGAAAATAATTTCATAAAACCCAAAAAAATAAATAAAGAGGGCCCGAAAACCTGTTTTAACTACAGATCAAAATACATTTAACGTAGCGCTGAGAGTGCAGAAACCATACATAAATGGAGAAGCGTAAATAAATAATAGATGAGCTTTTTTTATGATGGAGTAGCCTTTCGAGTTTGAAACATAACAAAACTTTTGTTCACAATATCGCCGAAATTGGAGAAGAGAAACGTAGGTAAATTTTTGCCTGTAGGACGCACGTGGCAGTGGAAGTGCATTCACGTGGATTTTTCTGAGTCGACTTTCGAGAAGACGGGCATGCACCGAGTAGCCAACTCTGTGATACAACGTATGGTGTGACGTTCTATGAGCGATGCGGCAACGCTTAAACTTCTTAATATGACTCATGACGGCAAACATCTAATTATTTATTCACAATGTTAAATATATTCAAATTATACACACCCATTTCTGGATTTTATTTATCACATTAGGATTATGTCGACTTTGAAATTCATCAAAAAAGGATAATTTTTTTAACAATAAAAAATGTATTCTGACAATTAAAATTAATGAGCGGTTTTAATTTAATACCTTAAAGATGCTTTCATTCGTCGATTCTAGCATACCAACGAAATTTCCGACAAAAATTGTATCAAGTTCTAAAACGCATCATTACGAGTTGGTCTACTGGTACTCCCTCTTGATTCTAGTTATAATTTTATATTGCTAAAAAACACGGTACAGCTAGCGCATGAAGGAGGTGAGGCATAAAATTCAATTTCACCCAACAGTTAATTTTTTATTAAATTAACTTTAGTCTCGAGTGGGGCTGAAAATAACCTTATATTCACCTAAATTAATTTTTGATTGATCTAACTAACTTAACTCCATTAGTTTCTTGATTAACGCCACAAGGGATGATGTTTATTGCATGAGACGTGCCGCGGATCAGGGGAAGGAAGGAGGAAATAAAAAACCGAGACGCCACACCTAACCGTTGCAGAACACTCTTACTTTTCGGAAAGGCTGCCCTAAGAATTGTCCCCGAAGAGTAATCATCTCGCAAAGTAATGGAGCGCCCCTGAAGTTCATTCCACCCTTCCCTTTCTCCGCGTCTCCCCTTCAAAAAACCCTACCCACATCACCCTCCTCCCCTCCTCCAGGGCCATTCCTTCTTCGAAGCGCAAAGTTGATATTGTTTGCTTTGACACACACACATACACACACCCGCCTATTCTACACACGGCGTGGAAGCGTCTTAAGCGATCGTCATAAATATTAAGTAGGTCGCGACAGCGATCCCGCATCAGCGTTCATCCGAGAATTGACTCAATTGTCTTGCACCGCTTGGGAAGAGTGGTTGGATGGATCGGGGAAAAGAGGGGGTGTAAAGGGGATGTTTGGCAGCTCCGGGAAGGGCGGGGTGTTTGTCCTTGTGTGTGCTCACTTATCGTGGCGAGGGGAGGGGTTCACAATGGAGGAGGGGGGGAAAGAGGTATAAAGGGGTAGGAGGTGAAAGGGATGGAGACCATTCTTAAGACGGGTGAATTCAGCCCTATTCCTCCATCGTATCTAGGATTGTCAACTTTCCCGCGCCGGTTCGTTGCCTCCCGAGTTTTATAGCAATGGCTCCGGAATCCTTCCCAACTCCTGGCTATAGGGCCATTTTTCCGCCTTCGCCTTTCTGTGTGTGAGGCAGCTGTTCGTCAGGCCGATTGTGATGTCGATTTTGGTTTGTCGTACTTATGGTAGTAACATACATAGTTATCTAAATCTACATAATACCGTGCAAGCCGCCGTAAGGGCGTGTGGCGGGGGTAGTTAGGTCACCAGTCACACATGAACAATCACAATAATTATTAGTATAATACAATACAAAAATATTAGTTCGATCATACACTCGAACAAAGAACACAAAATAACGTAATTACGTGCAAGAATATTGAATAACTGGATATATTTGATTCATGCGGGAGGAGTGTTAAAAAGATTGTCTATTTAAAGAGGGTCTATTGTCTATTTAAAATTCCTGCAGGGTATCAACAAAATATATACTCCACCGATACTAATTATGCCGAACGATCATAATATGATAGATCTATTTTGATCCTATATAGTTCGAAAAAAATGCAGCATTTCAAATCTATCTGTTCCACTATTTCTCTCCCTGATTTTACACAGGTGATCTGTTCTACTATAGTAAGTTGAGTCCTGTAATATGTCTTCGACATCCTCGGGCAAGCAACTTGCCTCTTACGCAGGACATTTAACCTGTATTTCAACCTGCGGAGAAGAGGTGGCACCCATTCTAATTGTTCAAGTTGTACCGTGACAATACTGCCTTATTCCTAAGAACTTTTCACAAACCTAGTGCCTCTAAGTTCCACTAGATCTACGAGTTTTCGTAGTTTCAAAACTCAGTCCTTTTCGTGAGATCCCATACACCCACAGCGCTCTCTATTTGGGGCCTAACTATCGTAAAATCACGAAGCTCTTTGACATTCTCATCACATTACCCAAGTATCCTATTTATGAATCCTCACTTTATATTTGCTATTCCGCAAATTTCACGAATGCATTATTAGGGGGCCGTTCAGTAAGCGGTCAACATTACCGCACCTCGTCAATGAAGATATGTTGAATTATATGTTCCAATCGAGAGAGAAACCTAGAAGTTTTCTACATTCATAGGAAACCATTTCACATGCTCTAATTTGAGATAATATGGATGATACTTATTTCGACAGTTTACGCCTAGATATCTTTCTACATACGATTTTTACATCTTTAATTATTTCTAGAAACAGATATACACTTTAATAATCTATTATTTACCAGCACTATGATTTTATCATTTTTATCCTGCTGTTCAGCTAGTTACAAAAAATAATACTAGTTATGTTAAGTTTAACTTGAGTTAAATGCTTCACATGAGTATTAATGGATTTTTAACAATTGAAGAGTGTAGGTTATTCAACCCTTGGAAGTTCTTAAAAATTTTAATGTAAATGTAATTATGTGAGAAAAATTTGCTATATCGGTGGATCAATTGAGCCGATAGGAACCGTAAGGCCTTATGTCTCCCAAATTAATGCCCTCCGGCAGGCTAGTCAAAACGCTTTATTAATTCATAATCAGCATCGTATTAACGGTTTTTAAGGAAAACTGGCTGCATTATTTCTAAAAGATTTCATCTCATCTAAATTCACACAATACCCCGCAAACCGCCACAAGGGTGTGTGGCGGGGGGTGTTTGGTCACCGGCCATGCATGTACAATCCCAATCATGTTACCTGTACATAAACATTGGTTTGATCACGCACTCGAAAATGTTAATCACACGAAAGAAAGTGCTTAAATGAAACTTCAATAAAGGAATACGAATATTCAAAACATGCTGCATAACTGTTAAAATAATGGGTCTATTAAAAAAAATAACTTACAAGATATCGACAATATATATGCATACACTACTAATTCTAATTATCTCATACGCGATTGCTGTCATATGTATTCTGATCTCCAATGGTACGAGGAAGAAACGACTTTTGAATCTATCCGTTATGCTGTAAACCTCCCTGATTTTGCATTGTTGATCTAATCTACCATAGTCAGTCGGATCCCAAAATACAGGTATGTCTTTAACATCCTCAGATAAGTAACTTGCCTCCAATTTACGCTGTAAATTTAAACAATATTTATACCGACGGTCAACTAGGGGCTCCCATCCCAATTCTTCCACTAGTGTCGTGGCAATACAGATTTGTTCATAAGAACTTTTCAAACAAACCTGGCTGCTCTACGTTGCGTTCGATCTAGTTAAAAACTTAAGCCTGCCTCATGAGTATTCCATACACTTGCAGCAAACTCAAGGTGGGGCCTAACTAACGAATCATTATCGTGGGTGGTGTGGTAGAGTTAATGGGTACAGAAAGCCAAAGAGTTATACGCTCAACAATTAAGACTCGGTATTGTCGAGGGACAAAGATTCCTTACCTGGAATAGTAAGCTGTCTTACTTGCAAAGAGCTCGGTGAAAATAAGCGATAGAAATGACAGGTTATATGTACATTTTGTCACTTCTTATATCAAGTCATAACACCGACAAACAGAGAGCAGATTTCCTAGCAATTTCGAGAGCTTAAGTTTTCTTTTTTCCACAATATCTCAGTATCCGAAAATATCAGTTCGAGATATAGGCATGTGTCTGCCCTTCAAATTATTCGACTTAAAATGTCACCTTCCATCGATTTATCGTCGAAATGCATCTCTGACACAATAACTCTCGGCTCATTCCATTACCATATTCCATAAATTATAGCATCTCAAAATGACATTCGATCATATTTTTTCTTGTCAGGGAAAATTTTTGCCTCCGGCATAACTTAATGGAATTTACACAACGTATTTAAATAAAAGAAGTAACTTGGTAATGCCACACGAACTTTATTGAAATGCAATCTAAGTTTCGACGTAGGACTTCATCACCAAATGATGACACTGAAGTAAACTATATCAATGTATTTTTCCACTAAATTTTTTATTCGGCACAACTAGTTTCGACGCATCGGCGTCATCCTCAGGTACCTCCCTACCTTCAATGATCTAAGATGATAAAATTCCAGTGAAAACAGTCGACTTTCTCAAAAACGATAATTACTTAAATAAACCGATATCTTACTTAGGAATTGCTGCGAAATTATGGACACATTCCTTGTAAACAACGTGGTCAGAGAGAAAAGAATACATTTTATCATGATAGATTGAACTGATGATGAAGGCCAACGATGGCCTTATGATGACGCCTAAAGTCGAAACCTAGGTCGCACTTTAATTAAGCTCGTGTGGAAATACTAAGTTACTTCTTTCATTTTTAATTCTTGAAGGAGCCTTCCAGAAAACTCTGTTTGCAAACTTTTTGATGAGCAATTACGTAAGTTACTCGAGTTTTTCATTTTTTGACGAACATTATTATGTTTCAGAATAATAATTCAACTGACTCCGCATTTCCCACCGATATGTGTTAGTGTTCGAAGAAAAAGTTATCCTTAATGCGTATTTACATTTTCACCAGGCCATGTTAAAATATTTTATAACATAACGGTATACATTTATTGTTAATCTTTGGTACCCCATGAAAACTACATGGTCAAGAACTCGATGACCTTATATTCTTCGCAATGAGGAAACGATGCCCGTTTAATAAGTGATTCCTTCAATTGCCCTATTTCCCCGCGAAAGTATTCTCATTCAAGTAAATTTTTCATCTTGGTTCTCGGCAAGCTTTTCTTCCGAGCTTATTTTTTAATTCGCAATATTAATGTTCAAACGCTTTAGCAGAACTTATTGAATTTCCTTCAAAAACAATAACAATACCTGTGGAATGATCATTACTATGAACAAAAAGAAGAGATAGTTTTGGGTTCACGACTTACTTCAGGGGTAATAAATATGTCAATGGGAGATTTTGTGGGGGAAGCTATTGGAAAAATAGATTTCTAAAACCACAAATTAGGATAAGTTGCGTGGATATATTTGTGATTTGCTCAAACGGAAAAACTTGCTGGATTCCTCTTGTGAACAGAAATATTTCTTTAATATTTCTTGGTTCGCCATGCAGACGGAGAAATTAGCGATTTTAAACTGTTAGTTCAAAAAAAGTAAGAGACGTTATTCTTGGATACTCAATGCTTAGAAATTCACCCTTACAAACAATTATCCTAACGCTTCATTTCATCAACATCCATTGAGGAAATTCTTTATATAGAAGGTGGTCATCGGGTATCAACCAATACTGATGAGTCCCTTATTCCCGCGAGAGAAGAAAACTTTTTCAATGTATTCCAAATGGATACAAGAAACAGAACGTCAACAAAGTATTACAAAGAGGATCTCTGAGAAAAAATAATGGAAGAATAAAACCCACCCGCTTCTGCCACTCTGCCTAACGCTGCTGGAACGACGGAAAAATTCACGAACCCTAAAAAAAACCAAATATTCACTGCGTCAAAATGCCATTTATAAAATTAAACATTTGATTCCGAGTGTGAATAATTCTCTCGAAAAATATTCATGGAAGGTGTACTCGTATATATTGCTTTCCGACCAGTTGTGGGAAATTGGACCAAAATATTTAATCAGGACCATCAGGTCGCTCTATACAATTCAGAATAAAAGTAAAACTAAGAAATCTAGACAAAAAACATGATAATTTCACCCGTTTCATGGCAAATACTTGTTGACAGAAATAAAAAAATGGCATTAGAATAAACCACGGTATTGGCAAGGGAAATATATACCTGTATTTTTCCTGAATAATAGGAGAGGCAATAGAAGCAGAGTTAAATCACCCAATCAACTCCAACAGAACGGATGCATAAAGGTTGCTCCCATTCCTAGAAAAGCCTAGTTCAAAATTAAGGATCTCAAAAGATATTCCATAGTGGAAACCGCAAGGAGCGTAATGCCTGAAAGATTAAGTACAATACAAGATGCAGGAGGAAGCGAAAATCAATATTAAAGTCTGCGTCTACAGACGCTGACATTTGAGGGTGAAAAGCCGTTAATAAGAATATATTTTAACGCGTGGTTACCAGAAAAAAATTAAAAACAAGTAACGCCTTCGGATTCCTACATTAGAATATATTTGTTGCTACTTAAATGAAAACCACCATATTCTTGGCATAAGTATTCAGAGTTCTTCGAGTTGAGGTCTGACGATGAATCATCGAAAATTGAAACATTTAGGCCTACGAAGTTCTTAGCTCTGAAAGTTCTTAGCGGCTATGGATGTTCTATTCTTAGGTATGAAAGTTCACTGAAAGTTTCTCATCATCATTCTACTAGATTTCCACTCTGAAGATTGGCCCTCAGGAGATATCCACTTCGATCGTTCATAGTTACTCGAGCTGACGTCTTCCATCACTTCCCTCTCGAAATTTATCCTTGGAGCACTTCCTCTCCGTGGTTATCTCCGCTCTGCCATTTCGCAAACTGCTCTTTCTGCCCTAGGATGAGCCCAATTAGTTCCCCTCTTCTTCCCGTCAATGCCTTCCACAGACTTCGCTCTCCACCCATTCCCTGAATGGCATCCCCATCAAGTTACTCTGTCTAAACATTCTATTTGAATTACTATCCTGCGTCAGTTGTATCGATAACATTGATACACGCTACAGAAGTAGCTTCACTTGAAGAGTACCATCGAAAAGCAGAGCTTTTAGAGCTCGTACTTCATTATTCATGCACTTAAGGACTACCCTGGATGTAACAGCATCAATGATTTCTTACTTCACCTGCTCCTTTAAATTAGTTTTAGTTTTATTTAATACCCTACGAGCCACCACTAGGGTGTGCAGCAGGGGATGGATTTGTCAGTTACGATTTTACTGGCGTGACATGCTGAGCTAAAATTAACCAGGTACTTGAACGCGTAGACGATTTTGGGGGAAAAGAATATTGGCATCAATTTTCAGCGAACCAAGTACTTCGAGGTGGTATCCAAGTCAGCCTTCGGATTATTTTGAAAGGAAAAGTTCTTTGGAGACCTCCGGGGTCACCTCGCCAACTAGATGCTAGGAGACTCTTTGCCTAGTCACCTCGATAACCTAGATGGAGACGACTTTTTGAAATATGAAAGATCTCAGGAAGAGTTTGGATCAATTGGAAACCGTGCAAACGTGAATCCTATGTATTTTTTTTACTTTTTAGAATTCCTTTCAAGGGTGGTTGCTACTTCCTTGCGCCTACCCCCTTGCTCTTACACTCGGTATTTAGGTTAGTTTCATCCAGCTATATCCACGGCAAAATATAGCAATTGTTATTGCATTCTAGATAAACGAGATGCTGTGTTTCAGGAAAGATATTTTACATGCATTGTCTATAGCCATCTCAACCGCGTCTAAAGAAATTTTCTCGGCAACCTCGGGAATTTAAACTTTTTAATTTTGATCAATGGTTTTATCAATTGATTCATCATTGATTCACAATGTCGCCCAAATATTTCCATCTTATTGATTTCACTGCGGCGCTCTCATTAGTTAATATTTCTTTTTCCGGATGAATGAGGATCGCGATATTCACTACTCATGAGGCGTGTCACATACTATATACGTCAATCTCTATCCCTGTATTGCGATGCATTTGAAGGTGATTTAATGGGAATGTATAAAAAAATTGTACTATCAAAAGTGCATCATATTCAAAAAATGTGTTAACAGTGGCATGCTAGTTAAGACTTTGGGAGAAGGTGAAAACGTTTTAAGTTGGCATTATATCCTTGAAACATTTTTGGGCTGCTTTAGTATAAGGTCGGTCCTGAAAGGCCGGAGCGGCCATCGATCATTAAAAGTCAGGATTACCGTTTCCATCTTTACCTAATTCTCGTCATGCCGGTTTCTTGGTGCAATCTTACGTAAATTATGGCACAAATTTGCATTTCCATTAATATCCTCATCTTTTAGAGGTTTATTTGACAGAATAATGGCGAAAAACAAATTGCAAAACCTCTGAAAATTTCAAACATTAGTGATCATTACAGCAACATCTTAAGATATGGGATTGGTAAATGAAAAACTGGCAAAAAAATTAACCGTTGCAGCTACCACATCAAGAGTGGAATCCAAATCTATCTTCGAGATAACTATAGCTTTTTTCTAATGTGGAATCAATATTTTAAGAGGATTGTACAATTAAATATATGAAATGTTGCCTCGGTTTAATGTCATTGGTGGGAGCTATTTTCACGCCTGCTTTCGATTGATCTGGCTTATGCTTTCGCTGGCTCAACCAGTGTATTTCCGTCGGTGTTTGTGGGGAGGAAGGCATAGTGGGCGACTGACACGGTAGTTCCCGCCGCGGGGGATGTCCACTCAATGCTCCGGGCCTCCGCGTCACATAAGCCTGCCCCTGCCCCCACGCGAACCCACCGCCCGCAACCCTACCCCTTGATGTACGCGGTGCTCTGACAATTGCCGCTCACGGTCAACCTCCTCGGGTCACACGCTCCGCGGGAATGGGTGGGGAGTTCGTGGAGAGAGAATGAAGGGGGAGGGGGTTACGTGGGTCCATTCTTCATTTCATCCTCGCTTTTCCTCCCATCTTCCCTACTCCTTCCATTTTGGAATTCTTTTTTCATTTCACGAAAGCACACGCCCCTCGCCAATGGACGATTGCGTCATCGGTGGGTAGAGGGGGGGGGAGGGAGTGGGACACAATGAATTACACCCCGTTCCTCCAACTCCTCCCATCCTCTATTCCTCGCCTGCCTGGGGCACACGTGTTCACTTAGGGCCGTCAATTAAAGAGTGGGGAGGGGAGTCCAAGTCGGCGTAAAAATGGCGCACTTTTTCTCCTCCCCTCCCCCTTGACTTGCTCCCCATTCCATCTCACCCGGAACATCATCTTCCTCCTCATCTCTTCCCCCTTCACTGGCTATTTCCGAATTGTTGCGTGGGAGCGGGGGCGTGTGCGTGGCGGCTGCCGGGGCGACTACCGCCACCGCCGCCGCGCTGGACTTTCCTGTCTCCTCCCTGTCTCCCCTCACGCATCGAGTCCACGATGACGACAGACCGAAACGTTGCGCCTAGAATGAATGGGCCTTCGGCGAGTGCTATGATGTCTCCGAGGGGCCTGGGATCTGCCGTGTGATTCATTCCTCTAAGTAAGGCCGTTCAAAGTCGTTAATAGTCCACATAATATGGAATGTCGAATCAGTCCATGAGTTTCTCGCCAATGTATGGACAGATTTAGAGACTGCTTGATCGGCGGTGGCTCTGCTACTATTAAACTCTCATGTGAACAGGAGAGTCGAGAGATATGTTCGACGGAATGTAAGTTTTTAGACTCTTTCGAGAAAGTTGAAGTACCAAAATTAGAAGGCACTCAATAGAAATTTGAACCAGCATAATAAATTGTATCAAATACTTTAAACTGACGTCGAAATCACAGGCTATAGTTTTGTTTTTGTAATTTTGGAGAACGGAAATGCTATTATTTTATTTTTAGTACCCTGCAAGCTATGGTGTGTGGCAAGGGGTGAATACACAAAAGACTAATTTTTATCCGAATATTTTTACTCATGCCACGGTCGGGCAACTTAATTCTGATCCCTTATCGTTCGTGGAAAAAGTGACATCTTAAATCTATTTGTTCTACACTTAATCTCTCTACTTTTAATGACATGATCTCCCCTACCGTAGTGCGATGGGGCTAATAATACATTTTCAACATCATTGCTAAAGAGACATCATTCCAATTTGTGCAAGAGATTTAATGCTTAATTAAACCTTCGCCTGGTGAGTGAATCCCTCTAAATCAGAATAACATTGTCCGACTGCGGTAGGGATAAAAATATTCGGGTAAAAATTAGTCTGATCTGTATTCACCCCCTGCCACACACCCTGGCGGTGGCTTTCAGGGCAGTAAAAATTCCCAGCTTAACTCTAATAATTTGCAATAGACTACCCAATTCATTATATCTATCAGCTATCTATCATATCTATATCACAGCTTTCTACTCACTCATATCGTGGCTAATGTTGACGTCAACGATGCCGCGGGCTGTGAATCTGAAAAGATTCTGAATTCCTTCAGGGAAATGAACTCGGAAGAGAGGCGGGTGGGTGGGGTCGAGGGGACTCATGTGATGCTCTCGATCTGCAGCTTTGTCCCGAGAATTGATCGTGGACCTCTGGCTTGGAACTGAGTGGAAGGCATCAATCAAAGGTTGCGTGCTTTTTGCAGGGATATCGGGGCTTCCTTCGTCGACCAGCCAGCGATCCAATCGTGTAGGAACCCACTGACCCGTTCTGGTGTTTACTCCACGTTGAGGCCGCCAGGTGTGTAGCGGGTAGGATATTCGAGCGCTGCGGGGCATTTTTAGATAAAAGTGTCGGTCGAATAGTGGGTCTCTAAAGTCTTCTTCGCTAAATTATGTAGCTTTAAATGAAGTGAGTTTCAGTGCTAGCGATAGTGTATATATATATATATATATATATATACGAGGGTCATCCGGAAAGTAGTACCCGTTCGTGAAATAAAGACACAAAAGTAAATATTAACAAACATAAAAAAATTTATTTGAAAGAGGATACTTTAAACTACTTCTCAACATAATCTCCAAGCAAATTAAGGCATTTGTCATAACGTGTGACAAGTTTCTGTATTCCTGCTGCATAGCCCTTCGCCGCCAGCTCATTGAGATACGCGAGGGACCCATCTTGCACCAATTTTTGCATAATGCAGATGGTGTTTAACAATTTCATGAACAATTGTTCGAGAAACATTGGGAAAATGCTCACAGATGTCATCAATTGTGACGCGCCGATCGTTCCTCACGAATTCGTCAACTGAGCTCACCAGTTGGTCTGTAATGACAGACGGTCTCCCCGAACGCTCATCGTCGTGTGTGTTCCCCCTCCCCATGTTGAAGTTGCGACACCACCGCCGAACAGACGACTCGTCCATTACATTGTCTCCATACACCTCCTTTAATTGGCGATGAATATCACATGGGCGAACGTTTCTTGCATTGAGGAATTTAATCACTGCCCTCACTTCACAACTGGCGGCGTTCTCAATTTTTTTAAACATTGTAAACAATCACAGAAACAACACAGGCAATGCTAGCGTCACGCAACTTGGCTCAGAGAAGGCAGACAAGCCACTGAAGCTATCTGACCTCGTCCAGCGGCTACTCGCGTCGTCAGCACTTCATGCGGCACGAACGGGTACTACTTTCCGGATGACCCTCGTGTGTGTGTATATATATATATATATATATATATATATATATATATATATATAGTAGTTACGTTGAATTTAAAATTATCGGGATAAATCATATATTTATGTTAATCATTATCAAATCCTAAAAGCTGATTTCATGAACTAACAAAGTCGCAGCTAAGAAAAGTATCTGTATTCCCTTCACATATAGTTCCAGTCATACTAAATTTTAACCACGGGCTTTTTCAGCGATTTCACAAGGGAGCTTTTGTAATTTTAATTAGTTTGGCTTAGTTCAGTTTACAGCTGTGTGCCTAAGTAATTTGTGAGCATGAGTCCTTCTGCTAACAGAGGAAAATCACCCCTGCTCCAGTCAGAAGATGAATTTTCTCTGCTCTTTGAGAACTTCTATGGGCACTTGGAGGTGCAATTATAATTTTCCTGCGGGGATAACTTTCAAAGTAGTCAAATGGAATGCGATAAATTTTGGATAAATTGTGAGAAAATGAATGGGTTCAAGACCTTAAACGCTACGGGTTCTCAGACAACATAGCATTAAAACTGAATAGTTCTCGACAGCTAGACAAATGAAAGAGCGAGTCTTCTCTTTCAAGATATTTTCGCGCTCATATTACACTTAGTTGACTACGGGAACATCAAAGTCCATTTTATTCATCACATTAAGGGAGAGAGACAAAGTAACTGTAGCGGAGCACGACCCCGGGGCTTGAGCATTCGTAGGGTTCCGAGTCATTATTTTGGTACTCTAATTAGTACACTTTTAGGTTGAAGAAATCTCGGTGCACACCACTTTAGAATTTCCTACACTAAAATAATTACTAGTATGGATATCCCAGACCTCAAGGCAAACAATTACATTGGAACGATAATTATTTCCATTCAAGCCCTGTATGTAATTTTAGAGATTTTGAGTATTTGTTTCGGTTAAGGACCCCACCGAAAATCATTATACTTAGTACTCGTAGTCGCTCGTACTCTCTGATACTTAGAAGAGCCCCGATATTTGAGTTTCTCGCTTATTAATTACTTATAAGCTAGAATCAGGTGGCCTGTAGAACGAGAAAACATATATATTTTTTTGTTTTCCATTTTTTATTGCACACCAGATACTTTCTATTCGTATAAAAGAGTTGGCTAAAATGCTTAGCCAATATTTCACTGCTACATAAACTCGGCCATTGGCCCTGTTAGGACTACGCTTAGGTGGACCTTCAAGCCGGTCAGAAATAATTTATTGCCTGTGATTCCCTCTCCGTTTCCTAGAAATTATATAGGCTTTTAAAAAATTGTACAACATCAATTCGTTCGTTTTGGATTCTGATATAAATAATTACTAAAACACTGATCCGCTAAGATATTTTATATTTAATTTTAAGCTCTCTCTTGCGTTTGTATTCTCTTTTTCATGAATGTTTTGTTGCCTTTTTCCTTAACTAGTGCTATTCTGTATCCTTCCATACGACCTACGCAGTTTACTGTAGTCCAGCCTTAAAATGTCTAGAGTGATCAAATATTCCACATGCCATACGTTCCTTAACTTCGGCGGCGCAGTAAAAAATGTGAACGGATTGAAGGGCACGACTCGACCTCCCGACCTCAAGTTCATGAAGTCCATTACTAAGACCAAGCAGAAATTTCAAGCCTCTTATTCAGACCTTTTCCCCTAACTACAAGAGGATCGTGAATTTCCCTAGGAACAACTTAGCATAAGAATAAACGCCCTCCTATCCCAGGACACACTGGATCTCGGAGTAATTGTCTCCAAAAGAAAACAAAAATACTTCCAGATGCATTGTGCATTCATCCCCTGCCACTAGCGGTGGTGTACAGGGCACCTCATAAACTAAAATAGATCAGATAAATAGCTCCAAACTTACTACACAAGGTTAATCACAGAATCACACGTTTCCTGGTTGTGAGAACATATATTCCTCAGGGTCCCTTTTTCATTTATCCTTCCAATATTAGTGATCTATTGAACTCTTTTCCTGGAATGTAATTGATAGAATATAACTGAAAATATCTGTGAAAACCAGTGAACGTTTAAAATACGTAATGATATAATGAAAAATTAAAAATGAACGAGAGTGATGAGACAATGATATTTGAAATGAAAGAAGATATTTGAAATGGAAGAAGCGGTATCATGTGAATGAAATACTGATGAAGAAAAGAAGGTGAAGTTGTACCAAAATTAAGAATTAGTTGTCAAAAGATAAATAATCGCAGGAGGAACAGCAAAAATCATAAAATGCTCAATTTAAAAAAACATAGTATATTTAACTTAATTATAAATGACTTGCAATGGGATGCAATTCCAAAGCCTTGATAGTTACCGCACAAAATGACTTCTGGAGCCAATTAAATGGAATACTCGCGACCTGGTGGCCAAATGGTCAAAACCAATTCCTTTATGAAGAGATTATGTGAAAATAATGGAAATGAAAGAGTATGTACAAGTCTTTGGAGAGGAAAGGATAAAACCTTTAGAGAAGCATAAGTGAAAATAAGGGTAAGTTGAAACAGTCAATATTATATGACTATGATTATTCATTTATTATTAATACTATGATTGCTACATAATCATGAGCACTTTGATTATTGCCTATGCGTTCATTATCTTGAAGTTTTAAAATAATTGAATTTTATAAATTAAGTCATGAGAAAAATATGTGGTAATTAGATTAGAAGGAGCAGTATGTGTATATTAAATAATATTTGTTTATCACATAATATAATTGCGATAATTATTCAACTTGTACAATATTTTGATGATATTTTATCTTATTTATATGGCACCTGCTTTCATGCCAAACGCTGATTGGGTTAGCATGAACAGAGAACGTTTTCTCAATGTTGTATTTATTTCAATTTTTATTTATATGAACAATATAGGCTGTAGAGTAAGCGTATTTCGGTATTTTTGACTTTTTTATCTTTCAGTAAAAACATTATTGCCTTTCATTACATAATAAATAAAATAATGATACTTAAATGCGTTCAGGTGAAAAATTTTTTTGATTTAGAATAAGCTGAAAATTTTTCAATAGAATCAACTTTACACATACGAGTAACTTTCATTCGTTAAATGTCCATTAATTTTGTTGCTCCTTCCCCACAACATCTAAAAAAAGAATAAAGTATAGTTCACTAATATTTTGACTGCATGCGTCACCAATTACACGACGTTTAAGCAGGTAAGGTATACGTTACAGTTAGAAGAGATTCATCGTCAACCTGGGGGGAGGCCGTTCCCTGGGGAGGGAATGTTCAAACCAGGGGACTTTGAAAGCTTGGGACGCTCTTCTCAGCCTTCCCTAAACCATCCATCTTTGCAATTGAAGTTTTTTTTCAACCGGAATGAGCGAGTCAGGACCATAAATATTTCATCCGGTGTTTTTACAAGGCAAATAACTTTCGGAGATCTCACTAAAAACGGTCGCTCATCCCGACAAAAGTTTTGAGCAACCCAATTAAAGTGGAGCTAACGAAGGAGGCCGCTTCTCAATCTTTAGTTTTGGGAGTAAGTCCTGGAATGAGCATTGATAAAACCGGACGAATCTGGAATTAATACCACAATTGTAACTTTGGGAATCCACGAAAAACCCATTCTTATTTTTTTTATTTCTATAATGTAGATTGATTTTAAATTGATGAGATTATATTGATTAAAATATTAAGCATTCAGCGTACAATGGATTGCAGACAATTGATTCCATGGAATCTCGTTGAGCTAATGGTCTGATCTCTCAGGCGATGGGCGGCGTCACATTAGAGAGCCTTGGAAGAATGAAATATGCAGAATATTTCGTGTGAACCGTAAAAGGCAGAACTGATACATTTCCACTCATGAAAGTAGTACAACAGTGAACTGAACCATTTAAAATCCTTATTTTGAACATATGGGTAGAAAATCACTTTAATTGGTCAATTCTGTCAACTACTCTCCCCGTGTAAGTGGGACCACTATCCTCGTATAATACGATGTCTCGCATGTTTTAGTGATTACAAAATCTAAGGTGATAATCCGATAACAGATCTCATGGAAAAATGTACTTTGGAGAAATTTTTACTTCTATGTACGACACAGAAGATTACCAACTATTACCGAAGTTTTAGTTGTCCTCGCAGATATCAAACATTAAGTCTGAAGAGCGAGGGTATTGCTGTACCCGTAATATAAAATAGAAATGCTAAGTCCTCCCTAATGTGAGTTTTAATGTCCCACTTGAAAAATATTTGAAAATTTCGATGAGGTCTAGATCCCTAGAGACTATTTCGCTCAAACTATTGCAAAAAGTATTGCTATGCTCAGGAAATGTATCTGAATTGGGCTGAGAATGATGAAACGTAAAGAGGATATAATTTTTGTAGCGTATACCTGTTTGCAAGTAATTTCTTTGTCTAATGATGCTACACAGCAGTGACACCTAGGACGCATTACATTTTATTTTACGAGTGGAATTAAAAAGTTTTATTTTGACAAAATTTATCAATAAACTTTCGCATGAAAACTCAATCTATAACCACGCACGTAAGAAGGCATCAGAGATGTCTTGAGTAAACATAATTTTGCATTAAAAGTACTTCAACGGAACAAGTAAACTTCCATTGACTCTTTTGTACCCTCTGTGGGTCCCTTTCTCTCGCTCAGCGCATCGCAAAGTGGATAAAATTGCAGTATTATCCCATGACGGCTTGTCTTCCGGCAGAGTAGGCGGCTGTTGCCCCGCTTTTCTCGGTACGTTGACCCCTCATAGTTTAAAATAAACTTTTATCCTTGGTCAATGGCTTCGCTTCCACAAAACACCAACAATTTATCTCTGTAAAAATGTAAACTAGTATCCAACGCAAACTACCAAGTAATCATCTTCAAACGACCACAGAGTAACCATCACCAGCAGCCTTTTGATCCGCAGGAGTCGAGATGGTGCGGGGGCTAACGTACTGGCTTCCCACCCTGAGGGCGCGGGTTCAAATCCCGGCGGTGTTGAATATTTTTCAGAGGTATCTCGATCCCTACTTGAGGTGCTATGTGGAGGGCACTTTGAGTGAGTACGCCGTCCGTCGGATGGGACGTTAAGCCGCGGACCCCTTGGCGCCTTTCGTAAAGAGTAGGCTAATGCCGACGCCGGGTTTCTCTCCACCCTTCATCCTTTCCTGTCCTTCCCCTATGGCGCAAATGACCTTAGCTGTCGGTCGCCTCCCCTCAAAACTACTACTACTACTTTTGATCCGCGAAAATCTAACTATATTTATCTCAGAGAGATCCAGACGGTGGAATTACTCATTACCTGGGAAGTAGCGGAAATATAATGGGTAAAGCATCATGTGCTGCTAGCCGCGCCGTGAACTATCCAACATACAGAGAAGGTCGTTTAAATATCCAAAAAGACAGGCAAATATTCGAAAAATTACTGCATAAACTGATACTGGAGCCGATTGGGACTCTTACTCAGTTCTTAGTCAAACTTGAAAGATATATTATAGCCGCCTTTTATGCCGCATGACATAGATGGAATAATCCAAGCCCCACGCTTAAGGATAAAACAGACAATAAGGAGGAATTTAGAGGGATGTACTGCCACGACCAATACGTTCGAGATTTTTTTCTCCCGTTCACACACATCACTAACACCGAGAGAGCGAAATGCTGAAAAATCAATGAAAACATCCCATTACAAAGTGTTTCACTCATTTTATTGCTGGCGTCTTAACATTCCATGCCACACACCGTTGTGCTGGATAGCGGGGAACTGTAAAGATGAAGAAAAGGTGCACTTTCGTTCTCCAAGAGGTTCTCGACACCCACCTGGGAGCCGCTTCTGCACGTCAATTTACGAGTTCGGGGCGCCGTCTACCGACCATGCCACGTTCTTTGGCAAGAATGAGAGAGTTTTTCATAGAGATAAACTTTACTAATAATGGTTTTGCCGTAACTTGACCCTCCGTAGAGAGAGGAGTTTTGGTCACCTGAGGCGTAACGATAGGCACAAATGAACTAAATAAATAACCTGCACCCTCGCGTCACATCAACAGATCCGGAAATGGAGGATGTTACTGCGTGACAGATACATCAATCAGTGCGGAGGTTAAGAGATTTTTCTTTTTACCCAACCACTTCTGTTATTATTACCCAATACAAAGATGCTACACCTGAGGACTTCCCTTATATTAAAGTAGTTGACACGCAAATTACCTCCCAAAAGAAGAATAGAGTGAGGTTCAAACCCCCGTGACAAGCCAGGGACAACCAGAAAAATTTTAAAATTACCACTTGAAATGCTTTGTTTTTATAGGAATTACCTCTATCAAAAAGGTATTTTAGTAGGAGGAGAAGTGGTGATGCTAATAGGCTATTTTTCTTACCTGCCATTCCGTAGAAATAGCCAATATCAGCCAATGGTAATCAATCCAATGGCATTTCTAATTCTAGGTGGGTCGTTCGATATCTCCTTTGAAAATCCAAGAGATTGCGCACGGAGTATCAGAAAATTTTTGTTTTAAGCAAATCTCACTTCTCACTAGGCAATAGTGTAATTTTCAGATGTATCCATTCCATGGTCCTTTTTTCATAGTCGATTGAAGCAACAATTTTTTCTATATTTAGAAAAATGTAAAAAATGTGCAGTGCTGAAACACTTATCTAGAAGGCTTAGTACTGAAAGAGATCAAAGCCGAGTTAAGTGATGTTTATGGCACATCTGCTCATGTGTTTGCCAGTGTTTACTAAAATAAGGTAAATGAGTTTATACGTGGCCGTATATCCACAAATGCTGAACCCCCAAGTGGAAGTGAAATCCTCCGAAAGGATTACCGAAACCCACAATATGGATTTGAGTGATCGATTGATCAAAGTTCGCGAAATAGTTGAGACCACAGGCACATCATAAAGGTACGTACAGTGTTTTCAACTTTTTCATCACAACAACCCACGAAAAATTGGATGCTAAAAAAATCTCGGCAAGATGGGTTTACACTCAGTGGAAAATGAACGCATTCGTGTGGTCAATTCGGAGGCTGTTTTGGCGCTTTTCCATCGCAACCCTGACGACTTTCTGCGTCGAAACATAACTGTGGGCTAAACATGGATACGTGCACTATTATATACCAGAGCCAGAGGAACAGTGGCAACAGTGGGCGATGTAAAAGCCATCCGGCTCCGAAAAAGACGGCGAAAGTGGCAAAGGTGATTGCCACGGTTTTTTGGAATGCACGCGGAATCCTCAGTATTGATTACTTGCAAGAAGGACAAACGATAAATGGGGAGTATTTTGCGTCGTTATTTTACTAGTTGAGCGAAGAACTCAAGAAAAAATGTTCTCATTTGCCAAAGAAAAAAATGTATTCCGTTCATACAATGCAGGATTGCACACACCTGCGCAGTTTCTATGGCAAAAGTTATGGAATCAAAGTTCGAATTATTAAAAAAATTCTAATTATCACCTTTGACCGCGGGTGACTTTTCATTTTTTAAAAACTTGAAAAAATGGCTCGGAGGAAAACGATTCCCTTCGAACGAGGAGGTCATCGCCAACACAGATTCCTATTTTGAGGACCTTCCGAAATCATACATTTTGGACGGCTTAAAAAAGTTGCTGATAAAAGTGTATCGAGCTAAAAGAAGATTATTTTGAGCAATTAAAAAATCCACCCAAAATAATTATTTTTCTATTTTCTCCTAAGGACTTATTGGCCGACCCTCCACCCGGAAATCGGAACTAATTTAGTGAAATTAAACCATCTATGGCCTGAGATGCCTCTTCCAACTCCTGTGACGTCTAGAGGTCTCTCACAAAGTTCTGGTATCCAGAAGAGTGCATGGATTGGTTTATATGGTTTTTAGAGGTATTGTGTGCATACTATATGTACCCATTCTATCTAGTTCAGTGGTCGAAAATTATATTCAATGGGCTACCACACAGGGCAAATTTATCACCATCTTATTATTTCAAAAATGGAAAACCCCAAAAATTATCACTGGCTGATCTGCACGGTTCGAAAGATTTCTTTGGCTTCTTGGCCTCTGAAGGGCATTGTCGTTAGATGTAATACCAAAGCTCGTGGCATTAAGCTCGCCGTGGATCCCAAGTCTCTAAAATTGGCGAAAGGGTATTTTGCGTGCGCGGATCCCTCTCGGGAAAACAGAACCCCTGTGGCCATCTAGAAAGTGTGTATGGTATCACGCGTCGAAAAATCCGGAAGTTTACAAAAATATGGCTCGTTTCGTAGTCCGGTGCATATAATGTATCCTTTGAAACATGTATTTCGTGCGTAAATATCTTGAGACTCGATATTAATCAAAATAACTGTCACGAAACTGTTCCTAGCTCCACCGTTCTTGGTGGAACTTCACGATTCTATTGAAGAAAAATAATAGTTGATGTTTTTACGAGAAATCTATTTATTATACGACCAGGTTTACTTAAGAGTCTCAATCACTTTGTCAAGTACCTGATGGCGTTAGTCTGCAATGAAACCTGGTCGCGTTGCAAATAGATTTTTATGTGGAAACGCAACGGTTATTTATATGTTACACGTAGATCAAAACATTGCCTTTATGCTTTCACCTTGTCTTTCTTTCCCCTGACCCACTGCTTGATACTCCTTCCTTAACCACTATTCTCTACTTTCCTCATTACCGCGTGCTTTTTAGAGCTGTAATCTTTGGTTTTGCCAGTAATCTCCTCTACTCCATCGCTATCCCTCACACTCTTTGACATTATTTCCATTGCTCAGTGCTCTCATGTTCTACAGTACTCCGGAGCCCCGTGTGATCCCGGAGACGCGGGCGGTCGTAGTGACGGTTAATCGCGACAGACCAGACTGGTCGAGAGTCATCCTTTGCCGCGACTCTTCTACTGACTGTAACGAAGTCCTTTCATCACCCACGCCCCGATTCTCTAGCAACGAAGAGCCCTGCCTCCTTCGGTTAGCGACATCACGAAACCTCGCCTGGCCCTCTCATCTCCTATACCCCATCCTCAACCACGCCTGTTCTCCCTCAAAAAAGGCCCCAGCTTCGCCCGTTCCTCTTGATTAACACGTGCAGATGGCGATGAATGACGCGAGCGGCCCGCCGACTGGCGAGGGAAACAAAAAGAGAGGTAAGATCCCTTCTCTTCTCCCCCCACCTCACTCTACCCCCACAAATCCCCGTAGAGGAGTCCAAGAGTGACCTCGTAGGACCCTCGAACCCTCAACCCCTCCTCTCTTTCCCCCTTTCCCCGTTCTTTTTTCCCCGTGGTGCTCGTGAAATCATCGCACGAGCCCGCACAAAGGGCTCCCGAGAACCCCTTTCTCTTCAGATTCCTTTTGAGGAATGGGAGCCCAGTTGTGTTTATATTTCGGTCGCGGAGGGGAATGGGACGGGATGGTTTGAGTGTATGGGCGCGGGGATTACAAATTGTACCCCTCCCCCCCACGAGGGAGACGCGGCTTAAGCACCCTCTCCTCCCCACCGCCCGCAGCTTTCCCTTTCGTCTTCCCTCCTCCCCCATTCACTTGGGTCGCGTCGAATGGCTTCATCAAGTAAGAGTCCCCCCAAAGCCTTGGATTTGGTCGCCCATCAATTCGAAATGCGCTTCTCCGCCGGCAGTGGGCTCCCGTGCGCCGGGGCATCCCGAGAGATCGAGATGGCGGTCAGAAATAGGCGGGCACAAAGGTTGTCTTGCAATTTTCATCTCTCCCACCACCTACACCACTATTCCCTCTCTGCTAGAGCAATTATACTGACCACCCAAGTGGCGTGAACTCTGTTAGGTCCATGAACCCTTGTTGCCCTGTATTGAGTGAGTAGTTAATGGTGTGTTATGACGGGTGGTCTCCATTTAGAACGATTTTATACGATCGCAGTTGTAGAAGTTTGAGGAGGCGAGCGACAGATGGGGTCATTTGTGAAATTGTGAATAGCTTGGTGATTTGTTAGGGGAAGGGAAGCAGGGAACGGGGGAAGGGTGGAGAGAAACCTCTGCATCAGTATTAGCCGACTATTAACGAAAGGCACCAAGGGGTCAACGTTTTAACTTCTCATTTGACGGACGGCGTATTTAACTTGAAGGTCTTTGCACATACGAGATTGTTGTTCTCCACGAGTTGTTCAGAGGCGGTGGACGAAGAAAGGAACCTGGGTAGTGGTCGTTCATTGGCTCAAGGTGAAACAAGGGACCTTTTCAGGATCGTTCAGAGTCAGAGGGCGGTAATAGGAACCACATAGAGTGATGCTCGTGCTGAGACTAAGGACAAGAGAAAGGAAGTCTTTGGACGGGGGTAGAGGAGGAAATAGGAACGTCTTCGGATGATGGGCGGTAAGGTACCGATGAAAGGAAAGGGAGCCTCTTCCGGATGGGGCCACTCGGAAGCTGTGGTCGGGGCACGAGAAGGAGGAGAGGGAGAGTGGAAGGGTCACAGAAGGTCAGATGAGAAGGTCATCTCCTCCCATCTCAAACCATACCCTTGACACCAGATCCTTCCACAAACTCCGGGGGCAGGTGGGAGGGCAATTGGGTGGGCGGCGGTGCCTTTGAAACGAAGCATGACATTAGTTCTCAGATTTCCAGTAAAATTTGTATCTTTGCTGATGGTGTAGTGCTATACAGGGGCATAACTAGTCAGGAAGATAGGGTAATCATTATCAAGTGGTCTAAATACGATCCAAAAGTGGTGAGCGACATGGGAGCAAGAATTAAATTTGAATAAATGTGTTTCGTTGAATATTTGGAAGTAGAGTATTGGTCGCGAAAACATTTACACTGTAGAGGAAACTGATATAAAAAACGAAGAATAGGAAAAATATTGGGTGAAGCGATGACTAATGACACGTCCTGGGGAAATTATATTCGCGAAATTTGGGAAATAGCAAATTAAAAGTTAGGACTCATAAAAAGCACACGTTGTTCAACATTAGTTGGACCCCACTTAGAGTACGCTGTGGGTGTGTGGGATCTCACGAGGTAAGCTTAGTTTCGTAACTACATCGAGTGCTACGTAGAGCAGCAAGATTTGTGAAAAGTTCTAATGAACAAGTTAGCAGTGTCACAACACTATTGGGAGAATTAGGATGGCAGCACTAGTTGACCGTAGGTTGAAATACAGGTTAAAATTACTGCGTAAATTTGAACTAGGTCACTTATCCGGGGATGTTCAAGACATATTACGGTCCCCAACTTATTATGATTCGTATTTAAAATCAAGAAGATACAAGGTCTGTCGAATGTAGTACAACTATTTTTTCTCAGATAGACGGACGGACGGGCGTAGGTATCTCTAACTGGTTTTGAAGGAAGGGAGTCTCAGAAAAGGCTGGAGGCCGGTGGCTGCTTGCTTCCAGCATTTGCGGTGTGCGGATTGGTCGTTTTCGAAACCGCTATAACGTGAGTTCGTCACGCTCCATAATGAAGCGATTATTGGGACAGCGCTATGCTATCAAATTTTGCGTGAAACTGCGCGAAACCGGTAAAGAGACTCATGACATGCTCAAGGTAGCTTATGATGATAACGCCATCGGTACATCGGGTTTTTTTGAGTGGTAAAAGTTGTTTCGGGAGAGTCGAGAATATGTTGAAGACGCCTAACGTTCAGGACGCCCTTCGACCTCAACAAGTGACGAA
The DNA here is from genome assembly GCF_022747635.1 of Hetaerina americana. Taxonomy (NCBI): domain Eukaryota; kingdom Metazoa; phylum Arthropoda; class Insecta; order Odonata; family Calopterygidae; genus Hetaerina; species Hetaerina americana. The sequence continues at coordinate 42,133,915 of NW_027287095.1, forward strand.
AATCTTGCAAGAGTGAAGGGTTCATTGGACAGGGATCGCAGATTAAGTGTTCGCATGGTTTTTGATGGAATTATCATCCCTTAAAGTGATGTGCATCGACTTATAAGCGAAAACGTGAACATGAGAAAGGTGTGTGCGAAGTTGGCCCCACAAGTGCTCCCAGATGAACAAAAGGAAACTCGCACGCGGATCTGCCAAGAACTTCTCGACCATGTGATTTAGAATCTAATTTTTTGGACAATGCCCCAAATTTGCAAATTCTTCCTCTTCCCCCACCTCAAATCCGTGCTGAAAGAACGTCACCACGGCTCGGTGGAAGCGTTGCAACAGGCCGTGACGAGGGAGTTAAGCAGCATTACGGGCACCGCTTTCCAGAAGGCGTGCCAAGTGAGGAAAACCCGCTGGGAGGGCTTTGTGAACGCAAAATGGTACTACTTTGAAGTATTTTGAGTGAATTTTTCAATCCTGGCTATACAGTATTTTAATCGACTCAGTTCTACTACTATTGGTACAAACCTTGTATATAGTAGAACGAAAAGATTTCAAATGCCATTTTTTCCTCGCACGATGAGATATAAAAATAGATAGGATCTCAGATGAGAAGGGAATAATCAATAATGGTAGTGCCACCAGGTTACTTTAAAACCCGGGGGACGTTCACCCCGGAGTGTTAGTAAAGACTGCGGCGAACTAAGCTCGTTTCTAAATTAATGTAAAATACGAGGGTCATCCGGAAAGTAGTACCCGTTCGTGCCGCATGAAGTGTTGACGACGCGAGTAGCCGCTGGACGAGGTCAGATAGCTTCAGTGGCTTGTCTGCCTTCTCTGAGCCAAGTTGCGTGACGCTAGCATTGCCTGTGTTGTTTCTGTGATTGTTTACAATGTTTAAAAAAATTGAGAACGCCGCCAGTTGTGAAGTGAGGGCAGTGATTAAATTCCTCAATGCAAGAAACGTTCGCCCATGTGATATTCATCGCCAATTAAAGGAGGTGTATGGAGACAATGTAATGGACGAGTCGTCTGTTCGGCGGTGGTGTCGCAACTTCAACATGGGGAGGGGGAACACACACGACGATGAGCGTTCGGAGAGACCGTCTGTCATTACAGACCAACTGGTGAGCTCAGTTGACGAATTCGTGAGGAACGATCGGCGCGTCACAATTGATGACATCTGTGAGCATTTTCCCAATGTTTCTCGAACAATTGTTCATGAAATTGTTAAACACCATCTGCATTATGCAAAAATTTGTGCAAGATGGGTCCCTCGCGTATCTCAATGAGCTGGCGGCGAAGGACTATGCAGCAGGAATACCGAAACTTGTCACACGTTATGACAAATGCCTTAATTTGCTTGGAGATTATGTTGAGAAGTAGTTTAAAGTATCCTCTTTCAAATAAAATTTTTTATGTTTGTTAATATTTACTTTTGTGTCTTTATTTCACGAACGGGTACTACTTTCCGGATGACCCTCGTAAATTCGTTTTCAAGAGTTTCTACTTATTTTAAAACTAAACTCGTTGTAGGGTTCTACACTGTCGTGTGTACCATTGAGGAATGGTGTGGGAGGATGGTGACAGCTATGTGAGGGGAATAGGGATATGGAGCTAAAAATAACGTCTAGGAGCGAGAGCGGGAGCGATGAACGCGAAGGCGTCATCTTTGGTTTTGACATTTTGACCTTTCGCACTTTCAGTCTCATAAGTCGAGTGCGACAGTATTAAATAGCGGTGTAATATTTTTTCTGCTGCAACGGCGTGAAACTACGAGCGTGGTCCTGCCATGAATGAGACGGAAAAATGCGACATGTATATTACGGAGCGATGTTTTTTTCACACCAGGGCCACATACCTGAGTGAACCCCATGTAAAATGAAAAATGCGGAAGCTGGAGGGGCCTTTAAAATGAAGGCTCGTAGCTGTAATGAGTTCGGTGATGAGCGGAAGGGTTTTTTAACTTTATTTACACAATTTCAGGGTGTAAAAATCATTCACCTTGACCGGGATTCGAACCCGGATCCCTCAATGTCCGGTCGAGTGCTTTAGCCAGTTAAGCTATCGAGGCGTCCTCTTAAACACTGAAATTAATAGCCTCGATGGCTTAACTGGCTAAAGCACTCGACCGGACATTTAGGGATCCGGGTTCGAATTCCGGTCAAGGCGAATGATTTTTACGCTCTGAAATTGTTGCATTGAAATGCACATTTGCGGATGACTCCGTTAAAAGTTACTGCTGCAGCATCTCCCACAGATTCTCTGGAATTTAAATATTAGCATGTAGGGTATCATTTGTAGAACTAATAGATTATTTCTAAAGTTACCTCAACGATGAATTATATTACAGTTTTCAGCCCGACGATTGGTTGAATAGGGGAGGGTAAAGGACACCTACAGGTTTCTCATAATGATACACCTGTATAACTATAAGAAAGCCAAACTGCGTGTGAAATTCGCACATTAATGTAGGTGAGGCCAGTTTCTTTCCTGTAATACCCGTAATCAAACCCAGGTTCTCCTGTCAGAAGCTCAGCGCTCTACCCACTGGATAACCACACCTCCATGAGTTAAACATGGCAGGTAAAAACATGAACTAAATGTCAGAAATATTTGAGATAAAGTTTATAAGGAGAACTATCAGTAATCAATATAGTTCATGCATACCTGTACTAAACAAGGAAAATCTCAACGATTTTGCGCACCATAAAAGTGCGTGGCAAACACCGCAAATATTATTTAATGCAATTTTAATTCAATTACCTCAAGGTGGGGTTACATTACGTGACTCCTATTTTGGTGTTTCACGAAAATATATAGTAAGCTAAGAGCTACAGGGTAAAGGCAATAAATCCCTTAAAAAGTCTAAATGTTTTCTTTTAAATTATAATTTTGTCATTTCTCCATTGGGCACAATTTTCGTTTCCACTTTACAGTGTAATTTTCTTTTATCTGCCTCTTTTTATGCATTGAGTGCTACCACCTAATATCAGACGCCTCAGTGCTGGCTGGCTTTTAGTATAAGGCTATAGATAGCAACGAAACCGTAGTAACTTCACTCTATCGCAGACAAAAGTAAATATTGCAATTCCTCATTCACTATTCCTGCTTTTGAAGAGAAACTTTACTGCCTTGTTAAGGAGTACTACGACTCCCTCCACGGCGAAGACTTTTATAGTGAATGCTACTCTGATGCTTCCTGGAGGTTAGAGGTACTTCTCTCTATTTTTGAGCCATAGTGGCTGGGTCAACGCTCCCTGGGATATCTGTGGTTTCAGTGACCGCTTGTTTAGCCGTGATATTTCACGGCGTCTCCCTATAAAATCGTAAGCACGCCGTTACAAACTCCCAGCGTGTTTACGAGGAATCCAGCATCCCGACAGTTTCATCCTACCCAGGCTTTCCCCTACTGTGACCACATCAGCTAAATAACAAGCTTAGAAAGAAAACGTACTTTTATTTATTGTAAAGGTAGAGAATTAAGAGAATATAATGAAATTCAAAACACTTCTCAAACAGGAATTGAACTATTTGTATTCACCATCACTGATTCATTCCAAAACCTTCATATTTTACAATCATTCATCATCCGGGATTTTAACGAAGGTCAAACGATCTGAAAAATTACGAAAAACTCAAAAATAATTATCGCCATCAACATTAAAACTAATGATAATCGCGACATCTTGCAGGAATGAAACAAATGGAAAAATGTGCCTCAAACCTCATACAACTGTCCAAATTACAGATTGGATGCTCTATGATAACAGTAAGTGTAGTATATAATTTATATATGAATGGTTATATTGACTCCCGATTTGCTTAATTTCATTTCACGTAAAGTATATGAAACTAATCAAATCACTTCGTACTTCGTACTATTCTAAATCAGCTATCCGGGATTTGCTGGTGTTTCATGCTTCATTAGTAAAGTGAATACTTTCTTGAGGTCAGTTTTTTTAACTAATGAACAGCCCTATCTGTTTTACCCCATGGTAATAAATATCCAATTTATCCTTAAAATTCGAAACGTAATTCATTAGCTTTCATTGTTAAAAAAACATTTTGCAGGTATTCGGGTATTGCACCTGAATTTTGCTGGGGATTAGCAGTACAGTGGGTAGTTTCAAGTTTCTCCAAGGAAGCCATTTTTCTATTACGCATCATTGGTGCTCCATCTCTCCAAGTCCTCGCGATATCCCCTCGCCGTTCCCGTAACGAACCCTCAATGTATTCGTCCTCCGTTGAAGCACGTATGTTTTCATGGCAAATGTGAGCAGGGGGTGTCCCCTTTCCTCTTGAGTGTGCCCCATTCCAAATTCCTGGGATTAGGGTTATCTCCCGGCAACGCGTGCTCTCCGTCGACTGGTAGATCGTCACGGGCGCGCTCCCCCCGTCCAGAGAGAAGCACGGAGAGTCCTGTTTCCCAAAGGGGGATCTGAGGGTAAAGTTTTGAAGAGTTGAGATCTTACGGCCTTACGTTTTATTTGCTCAATTTTATCGGAATATGACAGTTTGGAGTGCTGCTGCAGACCAATCCTCGGATTGATATTCCATAATAATCATAAAGTTTTCATATCATATTTTATCCACGCAGCAAAGAGATGCAAAATATAACCTCTATGGCCATTAGCAGATGAAGGCAAAAAATATTTAGACTAATGGAGCTCTGTTGAAGGAATTCAGGTTGATAATTATCGTGCTTGGAAATTATTCATCAGATAATATTATTAGGACTTTTTAGTAACATCGATATCCAGAAATACAAATGGAATGGCGCGTATTACGTAACTGGTTTTATTAAACTAATAACTGTGATTAAGCAAATTTAGCTAAGCAAGAAAAATTAAGGCTATGATTTGTGAAGAGCCATCTGAGTTAATGGGCCTATTCCTTACATTTAAAACTAAGTTACATGAAATAAGCGCGTAAAATTATTTTTACTCACTAAACGTTTGTTGATAAAAAGGGAAATCTCTGGGCAGTAATTCAACGTTAATATACCAAATATTTTGTCAATGATCGGTGTTCGAACTCAGAAACATACGTTTTCAAGGGAACATTCAGTCTTTCGAGACATTTGGCAGAGAACGAGGGCAATTATTCGTCACATTTATTTGTGTTTTGAATATCTTATTTCTTCATTGCTTTGTAATTACAAATGATATTTAATTATATTTTTGCTAGGTAAGTTTATGCATAAAACTTTGAATTAGTATATGCATGCCTCGAAATATCAGATAAGAAAGTGACAATGAGACCCGCGAATTAACAGGATACCGGTACGGTAACATTCCGCACAAAGAGATCGCCTATCTTTTTGCCTTAATAAATAGCATGCCATTCAGTTTCCCTGTTTCATTTTAAGGATAATATAATTGGCGCCATAAGAGATCAAACTTTACCCGTTATGCCAAATGATCGATTTCAACAGTACGAAATGAATTTCAACCTCTCATTTATCAAACCAAAATTAGCTTAAAAGTCTATTTCAGTATTCTCAACTATTTCATTGATTTTCCATTTCGATTTAGGGAGGAATGTTCCTCAAACTTTAGCAGTCAGCGCATAATTTTAATAAAAGTTTTGAACAGCTCGAGTACATATAAATACGAAAGGACTATTTTCCTTTGCTTTGTAAAATATGAATAAATAAATAAAAATACACATACAAAATTATTGTGTAAGGGAGCGTGGGCTTTAATATGATCTAAGTGATAATTTTAAATGGTTTGCATAGATAATATTCCTTTAAAGCCAAATCCTCGAAACCATCATTGAAACTTATTTAATTTTATCACGATTGCCAGTATCGAAACGCCGGAGATGAATTGGCCATTTTTGGGCAAATGGTACCTATGAAGGAATAATAATATATATTCAGTTTCAAATCGACTCAAACATAGTGACATGTTTCTACATTAAGGTATCTATATGTACATACCTTATAAAGATACATGATTGATAGTTTCAAAATTTTACATCTTGAGTGAGATGAAATTATTTTTAGTGCTAGTCGTACTCTCTCAAATAATTGGATTAATAAAAATATGCAGTGGCTTTGTGGAGAGGTGTATAAAATAAAATGAATAATGCCTAAGGACAGCTAAACTCGTTGTTTGGAGATGCTCTGCGGAAAAATGCGAAATTCGTTTCGCTGTAAACATAAATTGAATTTACTGTTGCGTGTCGATTAGTAACCAACCTCTGAACTGGAAGAATAATAATATTTAGAAGAGAGTATACTCCGATAAATTAATATTTACTCGTATGTATTCATACCTCCCGATATCAACTCAACCGAACCAAAATATGAGAACAAACCATGATGAAAAGCGGACAGAAATGGCATTTGGAGTTGAACGAATTAATTCGCAGAATCACGGGAATTTCATGGGAGGTGAAATATAACCGTAAAAAATTATTAACTAACTTACGCGAGATCATTATCATCATTTAGGGGAAACCGAAGGAAACTATTTCCAAATTTTCGAAAGTTTTCAGCCGAGCGCAACGCGAGACGAGAGTTTCAGCTGGAAATAAAATGATGGAATTTGATATTGAAGAGATGTGAGTACAGTCAACTTTATCCAACATCTCCCACGCGATCCGGGTTCTCCTCCCATTGCGAGCACGGGCAAAATGTCAAAGGACTACGGCGGTCCTTCGAGACATCCTAGCCGTGGGAGTAATAAACGCTCTTATGCTTTGGAGGTGACCTCGACAAGGGGCGACCGTAACCTTCATCGCGGTGGAGACGTAGGTGTATTTTTTATATCCTTGCGCGCCTTGGATATACCGGCAAGTTTCCCATTTTCGTGTTCAAAGAATCCTTGCTGTATTCTCAGTAATGCCATACGCCGCATTTCTTTGAGGTGAAGGGAGCGAAACGCTCATGCCATTCAAGGGTACATTTAATCCCAGCAACTACGAGTTATGTAAATTCGTAGTTATGTAAATCAGTCGGATATTGGCTGGTTGCGAAGAACCTCGTTGCCGAATTAAAATTTAAGGAGCCATATTTTAATCAATTTCTCTCTTTTTGTCGTTGTGCAGAGTTAAATGGTGTGTGCCCTCATTCTGGGACGCATTTTCTTTTGGGAAATTACATAAATAATTATATGTAATTCATGTTATTACACTCGTTTAAAGCATCTTGTTAATTTTAATTTTTAAAAAATCTTAGTTCATCAAAAATTCAACACCATGACTGAAAATATTTGTGAGAAATATTTTAGAAACGTACTTCATTAATATGTATTCGTATGCTTGAGCATCCGGGTATAATTAATTAAAGGTAAATTAATGAATAAAATATTAATTTTAACACATTGTTCAGTGCGTATATGTAGGAGGAAGAATGGACACTCTAGTCTCAATCTCGTTCCAATAAAGACGTTTTATTAGCATTATCATATCAACCAATAAATTATTATTTCACCGTACTTCATATTGATATCGTAAATCTAATGATATAAAATTACTTCAATTACTTTTTAGAATGATAAATGAACTTCACTCACCAATAAATCAAATTCAATAACTTGGATCAGCTAATTTTTAAATTTAAACTCAATCATTGGTAAGCACTAGAACGCACACGTAATAACTAGTGAAATTTATCTCTTAAAGTATGGACATACTTTCTAAGATGAGAATGAAATTGAAACAACATTGCAGCAATAATACACGCGAGGCCAATACCCATGAAAAAACGTAGCCGGGTTATTTTCTGGTAGTTACTCGTCACCACGCAAATTCGCTGCAAATGTTTGTCATCCATATAAAAAAATACCGCTTCAAGATTTGGAAAAATATTCAGGAATATTAAGGAGGTTCTAGGGAGAAGTACCAAGAATTAACTTCAAGTATCACGCAACATAACCTGGTAGCGAAGCTCATAGGGGATGGATTGGAAACAACGCGAAGTTAAGCTTAATACAAAGGAATCTCAAGGGGAATTTCAACTGCATGACTCAATCTTGTATCGAGAAAATAATCGAGACCCCATATCACATCGGCAGGCCGGACAACCATGGAGATTATTTGTCAAGTGAATGGATATAAGGATTTGTTGTTACATCGCCTTATGAACCAAAACCTAATAAGAGAAAATAAAATTACAGATGTATATGAATGCGGCAGGTACATGTATTTCACTCATTCTAATAATAGCTACTACACATAATGTACTCCAGGAATATATATATAATTTTTCCTTTAGCACAGAGTATTTAATTAAAAGAGGTTAAATATTATAAAGTAACGGGATTATCAACACGATGTTCCTAATTAATGATATTGCCCATATTGCAGGAAATATAATAAAATACGGTCAATTGATGGCCCATTTTGAAACGTGACATGACAAACCGTCAAAGGAAATCTGATTTTTGAAAAAATCAATATGAATTAATTAATTTAAACTCCGAACCTTATCAAAATTGTAAGATATCGTTGAATCAAGGTATCATGTTTCTTTTTAACGAATAAACATCAGAAAATTTTGGGACTTTAAACTTAAACATCTACCATGTTGACATGGGGTTCATGTTTATTTTCTTTTCTCGAAAAAAAAATATTGCATCCATATGATGAAATATTTTTACAATATTATTACACTCGTGATTTACCTGATTTCGCCTTCCCCACCTCTACTGTGTTCCTATCCCTTTTCCTTATATCCATTTCCATGTGAATGAGTATTTTTTCGCCGTTTGGCGGGATTTCGGAGATATATATATATATATATATATATATATATATATATATATATATATATATATATATATATATACACACACGTACATTTTTATATTTATAAGAGTCTATGTCAAATGCCTATCTTCTTTTAAGGAAGAATTACGAGCCAACCGTAGTGGAAAGTGCGGTCGGTCATTAAAACTTCCGGTGGATGAAACACTGTTCAGAGGAGCTTTCGTGAAATCATCAGAATGTCTGGGGTTGCGCCAATTTAGAACATAAACATTTTATAAAGAGACCTATGCATCCCTTCCACATGAGCCCACACGGTTAGCGCCATTACAACTCCCGCCGTGTGACCCAAGGACGAACTGCGGGGTATAAAGTGAAAGCTGACGATACCTTGGTCGGGAATCGAACCATCCGGGTTGACCGGCGATCGAGTCAGCCCGTGACGACCGCGCCTTTGGGGGCTATATGGAGCGAGCGGGAGGGAAAAGGGAGGGGGAGAATATATGGCGGGACGCGGAGAGAACGAACCACGCCCCTAACCCCTTTTCGCCCGGCGGCGGGCCCGGGTGACGGGAGGAGAGGGGGGGGCAAAGAACTCTTTGATGGATTTGAGTGCAGCACACCATGTGGGGAGCGGCGGCGTTTTTCAGCGCACAAAGACCTCTGAGCACATACCCTTAAATACCCAAAATGAGGAGGGGGGCGGAAGGGGGGCACGATACGAGCTCGAACTGGGCCAATGGTTGGACGGAACGAAAAGTGGCCGAAAATTAGCGTGTAGGCGATGAGAGCGACGTCGCCCCATAGTCCATAGACACTCGAGCGGCTGTGATCCGCCGTCGGATTACCCAGAGGGCCGATGGGGATGAAGGGTTTTGTCGGGAAGGTTTGCCCCGATGCCCCGGGCACAACTCCCACCATCGTGCCACCTCCCCCTGTCCCGAGTGGTACTCAAAACATGAGCACAAATATCGTTTTACTCGCGAAATTTAATATCTGAACACTTCCGCAGTCCCTCTCTATTCTTTCATCTCCTATTCCCCGTTTAGGGCGTTATAGAATGTCCGGATTCTCTTCTATTCGCCGCATTTACGAAGAAGTTCACCGCGTCATAATCGTTATCCGGTTTTTCTCCATAGCAATGAAAAATAAATTATGTATCTGCTGATTGCATCGTGTTACTATTATTTGCTGTCAAGTCAATGGCCTATCAAAGATGACCTCATACTCAAGGTTCTCCTCATGTTTGAATTATGCAGGGGGTACTACTACATTATAATGAAAAAATGAAACATGATGCAAAACGATAAGGTCATTCGATTCAGAAAATAAAACAAGCGAAATTGAATTTTGGACGGTTTCATATTAAACATTATCTGTTGATTTTTTTCTTATAATTTTTGTCACTGTAAACTATGGTAATTTTTGTCATGCTGAAATATTTGCATTCATTTGCCTGACTATTAATCACATAAAGACATATTTCCTTTTTTGTAATTCGTTTCATCAAAATTCCCTCTCCTCTTCATAATTTAAAATACACAGAGGCATAAAAGAACAACATACGTATTTTGTCTCGTTAGTGACGCAATTACCTTCAAGGGAAATTCCAGTTGCCTTTGGTCGACTCTATGGGCAATAAACGAGGTGGGTAGTCCTTTCACTTAAATTACACATTCGTCTATTACTGCCTACTTTTCGTAGCAGATAAATTATCACTTTTATAGTTTCTTAAAAATAACGAGAAGGAAAATTTTAAACTAATGCTGGTCAATATAAAATTGGTAATTGTACAAAAACGCAAAATTAGGCGAATTTATTCATATTTGCAAATAAAAATTGATATAATTTGGAAATGAAAACATCAACAGATTTTATGAATTGAACGAATACACTCCCGGGAACTGAATTTTTTTAAACTAACAATCAGCTGTCCTTCCACCTTACATATTCCTTAATTTGACTCTCCGGGAAAGTTTTTTGTTTTAAAGTTCAATGTTGTTTATATAGCGCAGCCTCAAGGGCAACTATCTAGTTTGGCAGACTATTGCTTTTAGAAGAAACAAAGGAAACCTTTTACAGGACCAACACTAATACTCAAGATTGCGATGTTGAAAATGAGAAATTAATATTTTATTGAAAATTCCTGATTGTTCAAAAGAAAATTGAGTTTCATCATGATGGTTGTGTGAAAACCTCAATAAAGAGAATACAAATAGAGTAAACTTTATTTGAGCAAAAGACTTTTGTACTAAGTCATAGGCAAAATGATGCTCTCAAATTTCAAACAGAGAATAGTATGAAGAAATGGAGAGGAAAGGAAGAGGAGAGGAAGGGACATCAAGAAATAAATGAACGCGGATCGAGAAAGAGGAGATAGTAGAAGAACATTTGAGGGAACACAAGCGATGGCTTCGATTTGGAGATTGCAGGAATTTTTGAAGAGGCATTTTCACCTTAAAAGAGAGCCAATGATGTGAATACGCGGAAGATACCACCGCACTTACTATTATTAGTCAAAATATTACTTTTCTTGAACGCAATTCTTTTTATCTCCCTCTCCGATGGAACTGTCCCAATAGGATCACTCTTTCCGTAGCTCTAACACCGGAGATAGTGGTCATAGTTTACACTTATATAATCCCTCTGCCCAGAATTGACTTCGGAAGCCACTTCGTGATCACTAAGTGAAAATGATACTTATTAGATTGTGAATGGTCAGTGGTCGAAAGTCTAGTCAATGAACGAAGTATTTTAGTGTGATATACTATAGGGTTTTTTCTGTTTACCTTAGGGAAACGAAACTTCTGTGAGTGTCGAAGAGAGCAAAAATATAAAGCGCGATTACTTCCCGAAGACGGTGATTTCACGCTCCTCATCTCACAACTTACTTCACTTGTACTTTAAAAAATCGCGAGCGATTTATTTTTTTGAGGTTTATTGACCCTCGGAGTGCAAATGACCCCTCGAGTCGAATCTCTCACGGTGGCTTGGTTATACACGTACCTATTCCTATTCGCCAGGGAGACTAGAGATATGCGACCGTTGGCCCCCGCCTACACCGTCTCCGCCGTGGGCGGGGATTCGAAGATGCCATATAACTTGACTTAGATCGGCAGTGAACCCTGACGATGATAGCCATCGGTGTGCAATTCGATGGGGAGGTTCGATGTCACAGCCGAAAGGGAAGCCCTCCGTCCTCTGTGAAGTTGCACTCCTCTTTCGGAGATGACGCCGGAAAAAAAACAGCGAGGAACGTTGCACTCAAGGGTGAAAAATAAAGTGCAAAAATATCCTCCGAATGTTCTTTATGGGGAGATCGGTGAAGGCGGAAGAGGATGAGGAAGAGAGATTGAACATAAATAGGGTTTCTTTGGGCCTAAGGCAAGAGAACTATGGAGGCACACAGCAGATAGCTTGTATACAAATAAAATAGTACAGTTCAGTCGAATACTGGCGAATGTTAATGACAGACGTAATTCACGATAAGATAAATTAATAAAAAAATAAAAACATCATATTATTTGATTGATTGAAATAAATAAAAACACCGTTAAAAATTTAGAAGTTTTAAAATATGTATTCCTTAATTTCAATCTACACCATTAGATAAGCGAAAGTTAGCAGTTAAAGAGGGAGAAAATCAGACATTTTTATAAAATTACAAAAATTTCAAAGGATTCAGAAAATATAAATCCCGATACCACAGGTTGAGACTAGTAAATTAAAACTAAACAAATGTTCCAAAACTGAAGCGTATCCATTGCACTCCTTTGTAACAGTTACGAGGATTTAAATTATTATGATCATATTTAAGTGCAGCGGTAGCCTTAAAACGTGCTTATGACCCCCTAATTTTCTGTTTTTCAATAATTGTATCAAGACGGATTGTTTCACATCTATTAATGGGGATTGATCGTACGAGTAATAATATGAGATAGGATACATGAATGGGAGATGATAAATTCCACAGCTCCACGAATTCTTCTCTTCGAGTGTTAGAACCACTGTATTTAACATTTCAAAACGAGTGTTCGGGGAACTTGCGGTGGGATGGAGATGAAGAGAGGAGAGAGGGATATGGGGTGCGCCGAGAGGGGAGTCTCGGACATCAGTGAGCGTGGAGAGACATGCGAATCGTCGGCCGTCTCCAGTGGTCCTCGAGAGACAAAAGAAGAAAAAAAATTAAAAGCGACGCTCGCTTTCCTTCACCCCCTCCAGACTCCTCTCCGCCTCCTCTTCTCCTCTGTAATTACTCGGACTGCAGCAGTGCCCCGCGAGTAATTCACGGAAGAGGTCCTCCCCACCCGCCATCCCCCCTTTCCCTTCTCATTCTTCAGGGGAAGTATTTAAGACGACGGGAGTGTGAGGGGGTGAGGTAGTTGTGCGTGCGATGAAGAGTGTGGCAGGGTTTGGTATGCAGGAGACTGAAGGCGGGAGGGAGGGCTACCAAGCGAGAGCCAATATTACACGAGCGCGGTCCTCTCCTACCTCTCCACACGGAGTAGTAACAAAAGGATGGGGGGAGAGAGAGGGGGGTGAGTTCTCCGGTTCCTATTCCCTTCCACGGTAATGGGTTTCCCCGCACGAAGTGAAGGGTGGAACGGAATGAGAGATGGGGTAGGAAAAAATCAATCCGTCTCCCTTTCTTTCACTCTCTCTCTCTCTCGTTCTGTTTCTCCGTGAAGTTTCTCTCTCACACACTCGAATTCGCTGCTTTTCGATGGGTTCAACGTAAAGGCGAGCCAGCAACCGCCCTCGTCTACCCTAACGTCTGTCCGTTCATCCACCCACGCAAGTCTTTTGTTTTTTTGGTTTGGGTGGTTAGGGGGGGGGACGAACGCGTATCCCCGGTGGGACGATGATCTTGGCTTTCCGCATCGGCGCGGGCCTCGATGACCAATGTCTGCTTCGTTCGACCGATGAATAATTTTAAGAGTTTCCGTACACTGAATGTGCGGGAGTGTACGCGCATGTGCGCTTGTCTAAGTTCAAAGTTTTTCGAGGACGATTCGTTCTCGCAGGAATGAGCATCGCTCTCATCGCTCAAGTGCACTCTTGATTTCAGAGTTATAATTCAAGAACTCATTGAAAAGAAACTCAAATCGAACCCCATCGATGATATCCAATCGGAGATTAAAAAAAACTCATTTCGGACTCAAATCTTTGAAAGGAATACCCATATTCCCCTGAATGCAATCCACTCCAATGAATTTCGCCTGGAAATATTTTTCATTGTCGGGGGTTATTTCGAGAAATATTAATACAAATACTAATGTCTCGTAAAACCCTTATCTCGTTTCTGAAAGATACCTTATGTCGAGTTTCATGACTGGTATTGCATAATTTGGTTACTACTTTCGATGAGTCGCCTCAATATGCCTGTGTTTCTTATGCAACACGCCAACTATTCAGCCATACATATATTATTATTTATTATGTTTGTACACCCGTTATAATACGGTGATGGGGTCAAAGATTTCATAGTATTGTCCTAGGCTTGCTTCCCTTTGTGAAAATATACTGAGCAGACATATTTACTTATTTTCAACGCCTTGAAAGTTTAAAAAATACTAAAATGGAAGATTTAGTTGAGACTATTCCTTAAGACTACACCTGATTAAGGCCACCTTCAAATTACAAATCAATGCATGGATAGCATAAAAGCTACAAATAATTAAATCAAATCCACAGGAGAACTCATGTAACAAGGTCTCTTTAAAGAAATCATGCAATAAGTACTAAAGTTGATTTATACAATTTTGTCAATAAAAGTAATGGGACCTCCAAATTCGTCTCTTGATACTTTTATGTACTCATAATCAATGAAAAGGAAGAGAAGTGGTAATAGTTTACAGAATATTTATTTTTACTTGTATTTTACAATTAAAGTTATTATAATCAATATTCTAAAACCGATTAGATTTTTCGTCTTTTTCAAAAGGGATTAAAAATAGAACGGAGAGCAGCCAGAATAAGCTGGTACGTTTATAATTTATTATACATTGTTGTAAAAATATCATTATAAATACATTTCAATCCCCAATTTGTTACTCTATTACTCGGGAATCAAAAAAACATTTAACCACGTCTAACTAAAGAAACTGGATAAACAAAAAATCTACCACCATCTCCTTATGAACATCCTCTTTTTACATATTGTACATGTGTCATCATCGTCATTCGCGCACAACTGTGTGGAGGAGGCAGGAGATAACACATTCTCCTGTAGATTTTGCCGTCATTATAAGAGTACATTTAAAATGTATTAACATAATAATTGCTCACACAACAGTTAGGGTCTACCATGAGTAATGACTTCAAAGCGAAAAGGGATTAAAAGTTCTTACAGGACCAGTCAAATTATTTTCCCGGTTGTCTCATTAAATGATCGATCTGTAAACGTGTATACTATTTTACTAATAACTGCGTTTATTGTGATGAGTTGAAAAAATATTGACATTTTTATGCACCTGCCATACGGAAAGTCCGTTCTCAGTGGCAGAAAAATTACCTCAGAGCAAGTGAAAACTTTGCGTAACTGATATGGCTACCAAATGTAAATGCAATATGTAGACACTGAAAGAAGAAGAATACTCTAAAATCCTGTGATTATTACTTCCATATTTTGTGGAGGTCACGATTAAGCCCTTCAAAGTAATTCCACTGAATATGAAATTTAACGGGTGTTTTGCAATCCTTTATTGGCACTGATGGTTCTTTGAAAGAAGAGCTTCGAGGCATACTGCAAAACTGATGGGTAGAGATCACACCTAATTAAAAAATGATACAGTATCAAGATGTTCCCTTGCAAAAGGTTACGAAAGAAACAAATATCAAATGCGTGCTTTTCCTTTTAATTGACGAAATCAATAACGGTTATCAATAAAGTTTTAATTTTGCCAATTACAGGTATGCATTCGTGATGAGAACACTTTTTTGGATTTTACTGCCATAAAAACATTTAAATCATGTATAATCTCATTTAACATTAGTATATCCGTGAACCTTAGGTAAGTAGTCATTTCATCTGGATGGGGTCATTCAATTAGAATTAAACAAATTCCTCAAAACGTGCTTCAAAGGGAATAACGCCCATACTGAACAAATATACTAAGTTCTGAGTTTCTCATTACTCATCCCATAAATTAAATTTATTACCTATTAAATGATTCCAATAACGTTTCCTGAATTTTACAGTACAGTGGACGTAATCAAAGAGGTTGTTTGATTATTTCGTGAAAGCCCATTTTCGAGACAGCCTGAGGGAGAGCCCTTTGCTCTGTGTAATTCTACGGTCCGCAAAATGTAACCCGATCATATTTTCATCTGAACATATCATTTCCATTCTACATTAGAAAACTTTGCAATTAAGAAACTAAACTTATAAACCAACGCTGAAATTCAAGCAATAATTTTTTTCCAGACAATTCGATGGAGTTCATTACTTTTTCACCAATAATGAAACCTCTATAAAGGCCCACTGGAAGTATTTTTACATTACTTATGGTAACAATTGTTTGTCTGGAAGATTTAATTGCCTATTAAAACAATTTCAAGAAAAAATATTTAAAAAATGACTGGATTGAAAAGATGAGATTTAGGACGTAATGGAAAAAATATAATTAATCTTGAAGTTACATAATAATTTTAAAAAATTAAAATTAATCAATTAATTTAAAATAATCTTTCTCTTCACTTCCCTTCACGCCATTCTCCTAAAGCGAATTTTTACCAGTTCATTTCCTTAAAAAAACTTTACATTTCATTGTCTCACAAAAGGCGAAGTATAAGGTGTTGGAAAATGAGTTCATTAGAGATACCCATAAAATACAGGATTATTATGCAACTGTGCGCTAATAAAATATCATACAGACCATAGGATTTGTCTATTCATACAGACCAAAGTTTTATGTGGATTGAATTTTTAATCAATTATTACAGAAGAGAGATTCCGTCTCACTAGTGAGGTAGAAATTTACTTCACCATATTAATTAGAAGAGGACGCTCAGTAGTAGTTTAAAGAGCAAGCTTAGTTTCGAATGCCACCCTCATATTTTCCACCTTCAAATTACCCCCCCACATAAATAATTCAGGTAGCAAACACTAACGCTAGCGAAAGCTCGTCAAATAAAAGTGAGTGGTTTGGAGTTGCATGTGGACAAAGGGTGATTTGTTGGGGGGCCACACACAAGGTCGTAAACTTTGGAAAATATGTAAGAGGGTGAAATGCGACAGTTCACCTCAAAAACACCTTAACATGATACAAAATTGTTTACACGATTAATTTCTTTATTTAATATTTTTCAACCTATTTAGTAGATGTTTACCCCACACCGACCCACCTTGTCTTTTCTAGGGCCTTAATACTGAATAGGAATTAACAATCTTTTATTCACAAAGATATGACAGATTTTGAGGCAATCAGAATTAAATCCTGCTCACCCGCACACCGTATTTAAATGATATTAGAAGTTAGTTAACCAGAAGTGGGGCGTTTCCTCTCAACCATTTTCGTCTATTTATTTATTGAATCCTCCGCCCGACACTGACTCGTCAAGTCTTTCCTACGCCCATCAAGGTGCATAGAGGGGCCCTGTATAAAATAGGGCGGAGATGTTTTCTGAGGCCTGGGAGCAGCAAAACGTTTCCGCTCTCCCTTTCCTTCCGACACCATTCGCCGCTCCCCTCCGGCTCTCTCTTCCTTTGATCCCTCCCGTCTCCTTGGCACCCACCGCAGCAGCCGCACCCTGCGCCAATCCGTTTACTTCTCAGCTCCTCCTCTCCATCTCCCACCCCCACAGAGAGCACACCCCTAGCTTCCCGTACACGTCACGCGAGAGGGCTCGTCACCGTTTCCCTCTCCACGCACCCTCCCGTTCCCTCTCCACTCATGTCCCCGGCTTTCCCCTCCCCTCATCGCTAACCTTCTCCCCAGATCAACCCTCCCTTCGTGTTTAAACAAATGGGGTGTGGGTAGGGGGTCTGTTTCTATTTACACGGCCCATCTGGACGGCTGCCCTTCTCATCATCTCCGGAGATTCGAACGCCCGCACTCCCCCGGAGGATTACGGCGAGAATCCTCCCACGCCATATCAACACACAGTATCGCACGTGCATGGTCTCCCATGTGCGCCGTTGCTTGATTTTTTTTATTTTTGTTCTCTTTCCTGTTAAATATTAATAGTTACTTGTGCTTATACCTAATTGATTTAAAATTATGAGTTGTAATTAATCACCTTGCAAGGAGGAAGGGAATACTGAAAGAACTTCACAGTCATGTTAATTTTTAAAATTATTAATTGTTATGATTTTATAATTGCCCTCGGCAATAACCTGCCTTTCTCCGTACAGATTGTTATCATTAATTAATGATTTTGGAGCAGGATAATTTATTTTTGTAGAAGTATGGATACAGGATGCTATTTCCTCTTTGACCTAAACAATTTTCCCATATATTTCGCTCAAATTTTAATTTTTCGTTGAATTTTTAGCTTACGGAATTGGGAACGTTTCATTTTTTATCGGGTGAAAAACCATGATTACCAGTCCTTCAATAGAAAATAGCTATGAGAAGGATGATTAAAACAATTTTAGCCATTGCATTAGATTTAACATTTTTGGACTATCTTTGGAGGCCACTTTCATGTCTAGAGGGTAAACGAAAAGGCAAAAAAGGCTTTGAAGTGGAACAATTATTATAAAATTTCACATGTACTAAAGCAGCAGTAGATCTAGGAAATCTCTAAGGGTGGGAAGGCACCCATTTTTGTCCAAATTTTCATTAATGTACGAAAATAATTGGATGATATTTTTTCTATAGGGAAAATTCAAAATCATGTTAAACCTAAAACTTAATGGCAACAATTTAGCAAACCGCAACTCACCTTATGGCCAATAATTTTGCACTTAGGCTGCCGTAGATATTTAAAAAGTAGTTAAGGGTGTGTAATTAATGTCTTTTTAAATTATATTAAAGCCAAAGTATTTTCCAAGCAAAAACATGGTCTCAATGACCCACAGCCTGGAATTCGTCTGAATTTATTCCAATTAAAATGCCTCTTCAGTTTTATCCCGTAGTGTTATTTTCTCAGTAGTCACTGTTTAGTTGTCCATTAACTCAGTTCATTTTTCACTTGATTGTAGCGTAATTTTTAAACTGCTACGTTTAATATAAGAATTTAGTACACAAGCAACCTCGGAAATAAAATCGAGCACAAAACTATGCCCTCTTAGTTATTGACGTCGGGGTACTTTCCAAACCAAGCCTGAATATGATGCTCGGCGAAGTAGGGGAAAAGAAAAGAGAGTGGCAGACAAACCATTTTCCGAAAGGCATGCAAGCAAACATTTGAATTGTTCTTGACTCAGGCGCTGCTCTGGCGATAGTGCCAGCGCGGTGAAGTGTTTCTATGGGAGATGGGAGACTTCAAAGCGAGACTGCCGATCGCCCCTTTATTTTCAAATAATCATCGTATGCGGGTTTTCTGATGTTGTTCGGGATGGCAGAATAAAATCGCCTTATCCCAGCAATCAGCAAACACTTCCGATGTCTTCACCGACCAATGATAATAAATATCGACAAATAAAAATGAGTACTGTGGGTACACGCTTTACGTAGCGGTCCTATTTCACTTGGGTGACGTTAAATGGTGCCGCTTGAGCCGGCATAAGGGTAAATACTAAATACCGTACATCTGGATCCAGCGACATACTGAATTGCCTTACGTATTGACTGTAATAATGAGGTTAATAATGAATTGAACTGTAATTCAACAATGAACACTTATGAACAGGAAATGGTCGCTTGATAAATTAACTTAAGATGCATACAGGAAAGAAAAATATTTCCTAGCATATTTGGAAAGTAATGTATCTGATATTCCAGTTTTTATTTGTAAGTATAAATCTAATTGCCATTAAACATATATAGCAAATTAGTTTATGAATGTAGTATCTTAGGTAATGATATAAATACTTATAAATATTTGAACGTTTTCTGAATCAGGAAAAGGCGTCACTTGAAATGATCGCGCACTCATCTAAATACACGGGATGACTATTTGGTAAAGTTCCTTTTGAATTTCATTTTCTGTTCCTTTTAAAATTGATAACTTTAATAATTAGGATAACATAGGCAGAGATATTTTATACCTTATATTTCGTAATACTGATTCCAAACGTATTTCTAAAATTTAGTATTTCAAAAGTAAATAAATAAATATTGATATTAAATAATTTAAAGATACAATTAAAATAGAATAATAACAATAATTACCAACTAAAATTGAATTTCCGGTCCGAGTTTTCATAATTTTGAGATATCTCCACGTTTGAGTATCCATCAAGCCCCGAGGTCATCTTTTCTAGGGATCCTTCCTTTTCGAGACAACGGGCACTTTACATTTAAACTGAGGAAAATATTTACTCATGAAATTCAAACCAAATACGAAACAAAGGCCGATGTGCTTCAAGGCGATTTCTGGCGGTAAAGGGAATACACCCCCGTCTAACCCCCTCACCCGAATTGGTTCCCAGGACTAACCCACCCTTCTCCGCCCCATCTGGACAAACACTTATCCGCTCCATCTGAGAGCGGAGATAACGACGGATCCCATTTCAAGGTACCATTATTCCTTCTCGTGACCATTTGGGGGAAGGAGGGACGATTTCCACCCCGATCATCCCCGCCCCCTCTTGCCCGGGCCCTAGCGGAGACCGAACCGGACGCCCCGGGCGCGAGGGGCCGGGCAAGTGGCGGGGAGTGACGAGGGAGACAACTTCCCATCGCCCCTTCCGCAAACGGAGGGGGTGAGGAATCGAGGATGGCTGGCGGCGAAAAGGGCCGCGGGGGTGGGTGGAAAGGAGTTCCGAATGGGTTGCAAAGCGGGGGGAGGAGGATTGGATGGCGGGAACATTCGGGTCCCGGAACAAACAACGCATCAAGGTGATACGTCGCGAGTATCAATACAGCGTAGAGGTGGGGAGGGGATTCTCCGGGCCACCTCGAAGATCACGTCATCCTCCATTTGTATAAACTCGAATAAAAATAGAACTCCTCCTCCCCCCCCCCCATTCCCCCCCCCCCGCCCCACCCTACGCAGCGCCTAAACCTTGATCGTGTCCCTCGAGTCATGGAATCGAACGCCGACGTAAAACGGAAACACCGGATCCGCCCGACGTGGCTCCACGCACGTCCCACTCCTTCTCGGCCCTCCTCGACTGTTTGGGATTCAAAGGATACCCGTGAGCTAAACTCACAAGTGATAAACGGTCGGCGAGGGGGAGATGAAGTTAAGATTTTGACGCGTTGGTGTTGAGGAAAAATACCTGAAACTTGAAGTGGGCAGGTATTATTTAAAATGGTGAGCGGAAAAACAAATTGTGCAAACATTTTGAATGAAGTAAGAGTACGAAGTAAGAGCAAGAAAGAATGCATAAGAGAAAGATCGGTTGTGACATTTTGAAAAAAAATGCTCATTCCTTAATATTTATAGCTATTCTAATAAAGCTACATATTTATAGTTTATTTGTTTTTCTCAAATTCCCCTAAGTTCGATTTGTGACATGTCCATCTGCATATTTATGCAAATAAAAAACGCGTACATTGGCTGACCAAATGACCGTTCCTAGTAATGTTAATAGAAATGTATAAACTTATTCACCTAAATCTTCGTGTGGGTGATAAAATGGAAATATTTTAATTTGCTATTGAACCGAAAAGGGGATATCTTGTAATTTTTCGAAACCCCTAATAAGTATTTACACCTTTTTAACTTGAAAACGTTTTTCTAGTTTTATCTCCGTGCTCATGTTTTGATGATAACATTAAGTGAATTGGCATGTGATATATGATTTATGCAATTTACATTTGTTAGAGTTTTTATTTTAGCAATTTGGCACTTTTACGTATTGCATCTATTTGACACCTTAAAGAATATTAGACAAGCATGACTTTTATTTGTACTACTCGTATTACCTAGACATCAGCGTCCTTGTAATATTCCATAAATTCTATTCGGGTGAAAAAATAAAGAAATGTGGATGGAAGGAGATAAAGAGACAAATATGTTACAGTAGGGTGTTGATGAACTAAGAATTGCTCCTGTGTGATTAAGTCATGAAAGAATAGCTCTTTAGCCTTAATGAAATATTATTTATATTTGTCCTTTCTGCAAATACTAATCGAAATGTCAAACTTACGGCTCAATTTAAAAAAGATAAAATAGATCACCAAATTAAATTAAATTTACAATTACCAATATACATGTAGCATTAAAAATTATTAAATCCATTCAATTACTTTCTACTAGCTATATATTAAACACTTCCACGGTTCCACGAATTCTAACAACAAGTTGTGTATTTACCCCCATAAAGAATAAATTTTATACCACTGTAAAATCTAAATTACCAATATTTACATCAATTAATAAATAAAATGCATGATTGGAATAACGTCTAATAAATATGTATTATGGACATTTTTACTTGAATTTTGGCCATTAATGAATATATGTATTTAATTACTTCTTTACCTTAAAATCGCTACCAAAGAATCATTTAGTCGGATACAATATTTTAAGAGACGTAGTGGGGGATATTTCTTCAGATATATCAACAAATTTAGAGTTATCTGGTATACCTATGTGGGAAATGAGTCTTTATTTCCATTTTTTTAATATTAACCGGCTGAGTCAAAGACATTCGTTAAATCATTAGTTAAAACAAATTATATCGCCAAAAAATTCAAACTTCTACAAAACGAAAATATTATTCGTGCGAATACTTGAATATTGAACAAATTTTCTAAACATTTTAAATCCAATAAATTCACCATTATCTACGATGATAATTTTTAGCCAAAAGAAATAATGTACGCATTGAGATCAAAGAAACTGAACGGCAGATAAAAATAAATTTTATGTCAATGTGACTGGAGTGCATGGGATCATTCGTAGGAGGACTTAAATACAGATTAAACAGGAATACAAAGAACGGCTATCCTTTTCGTTAATAATCGTTAAGCGTTGGGAGAGTAGAAATGCACAGAATAGTATATACCCGTGGTTGCCTTACGGGGAAATGTAACGTTAATCGTAGTCATAAGCATAGGGGCCCTTGAGGCGATATTAAGAAGCAAGGCGTGTACTTCGGACCAACCGACCATATACACCCGACTTTCGCACACTTTTAGGAAAGTACGAATCAGTCGAGTTTGACACTGACCCAGAAGGAATAATCTTAGTGCCGAACCACGTTGACGAGGCAACGCAGTAGTAATTGAAAAAAAATTGACTACAGAACCGATCGATATAAGGAATCATTTTTCACTCGCCCAATTGTAACACAACGGTTGTAAATAATTTACGACGCCCGAATCGTTCATTATTCTAATGGCTGGAGATATAAAACCCCATGCTACACATTCTCATGGCGGTTTACGATGTAGATATATACGCCCGCTAAAATAGATTATGAGAGTTGTTCGAAAACTGTCCAGCCATGCAATCAATATATGGAGAAAAATAGCCAATTTAGAACAATGAGACCTAAGTTCTCTTCGAATAACTCCCCTTTGGACCTCACACACTTATCCCAGCGTTTATTTTACTTTTTTAAAACAATCGTCAAAGTCCCTTTTCGAAATCAGCTGTCTCTTCGTAGTCTCCTTTATCTCGTCAACCGACTGTTGGGAAGAATGGGCTTTTGTTTCAGGCTCATAGTCGTACACGAATGACTCATCTCCAGTTTTGACCTTTTTTTATAAAATCCGGGTCATCATTTGCGTCTTGGAGCGGGTTCCCTGCAACTGCAGCACGAAGTTCATGACGTTGAAGAGATGAAAGAAAAATGCAACGAGGTAGCTGATGACAATTCCGGAAAATGAATTTGGCGATTGCTTTGAAAAGTGAAAGAGACGCTGGGATAATTATGTGAGGTCCCAAGGGTACTACTTCAAAGATGACTAAGACCTCATTGCTTTTAATAGGCTATTCTTCTCCAAATATTATACGGCTGGATCCTTTCCGAACAGACCTCGTATAAATGTAATGCGTAATCCTGAAAGTTAGGCTACCAAATAAAATTTTGCCGTGCGCCTGGTTGCGTGCTGCCCGAAATACGCAAACTATCCCAGTCGGAAACAGGTGGATGAAAATATACCTGTAATTCATTAAATTTGCCCACAGCTGGACTTACACTTTTGGGTTCCTCAAAAAACTTGCCTGAGAACACATGATCCTCCTGAAAGTTTGTTCACCAAATTCAAGAGCTTCTCCAGGCTACTAACTAGAGGAAATCAAACCATGTTTACCACATTTTCATGATTTTAGACTAATTTTTTTATCGCACACAGTTCACCTTTCTCTTAGACTTTGTCTTGTGAGAGGTTAAAAAAATGACGGACTCTGAAAACTAAGGTTTTCGAATATGAACGAGAGAAATGTCAGTGAGGAGTGAAATCTTTAACCTCGGTTTCTGTTTGCACTTTTCGTTGAGAGATTGCGACATCTAATTTTTCAAAATGATCACGATTCCGTAAAGACGATAACGGTTATTATTTTAGAGATTATTCTATTCGTTTCGGTAGGCTCAAACGAAAGTTAATTGCAGTGAACGGTTTCCCATTTCTCGTAATTTCCATCCTCGAAAACATACTCTGACGAGTTAACATTCAATATATGCGCGCGCAAGGAGTGCGACACAAAAATAAAATAATCGCTCAATAATTGCCGAACCCCGGAATTGCTTCAAAGCCTAGCTGATTAGTGCCGAATTAAGACTCTGTTATAAAACGCTCATGTCAAACTGGTTCAATAAAACTCATAAATGTCAAACATGAGCCAAGGGAACCTTGATATAATTGAAAGCCTAATATAAAGGTAAGATCAGAGGGACTCGGATATGTAGTTACAGGGAAAAGAGATGTCGTGGGAGTATAACATTAAACTTAAAAAGCAAATCCATAAGGGAGAAAATGCGCAGCATTGGTTCAGATAACGACGAAAAGTATTGAGAAATTTAGACAATTTTAAAAATTAAATAAAGATAAGTAAATCTATGCACATATAAAGGTGAAAAAATTACCGCATTGCAGGAGGCGTGTTTTTTATCATAATTCATATATGTATGAGGGACATGACGATCATATTAGCCCACTGGTTCCTGTCTCTTCAGGCTTGAGAATATAATAAATGTGTGTGTATATATATATATATATATATATATATATAATTTAATAAATGGATTAATAGAAAATCACTGTAAGGGGATTGGGCCATAAATTCATGGATACCATCAATTCATGGTATAATGGTGAATATTTTGAAGATTACGTCTAGCCTAGTATTTTAAATGGAGAAAAGAGTAGTCGGAAAAGTGGTGTTGAAGGGTATGAGAGAAAAGAAAACAAATATAAGAATATTAGCTTTGATGTTGAAGAAGAAAAGGTTAGAGGATGACATACGGAGTGGAGAGAGAAGGTGGGGTAAAGTGATATTGAGAGGTCATCAGTTCGTCCGTTGAAAGATATAATGGACGAGGTAGTTTTTGGCAGGAGTGGCGTGGGAGGAGAAACGGGGAAGCAGGCAGTTGATCTTTAAGATTACATTATGGAGCGTATGAAATAGAATGAGGGAAAAATGATGGAGGTGGATGACAGAGTGTTTTATTAGCGAGTGTTTTATTATGAGCGATGACAGTATTTATTTTCCAAAATTGGATTGAAGCCCGTATGATGACCTGCGGGACTAATCTGGTTAAAGCCTAAAACATTGTTTTGATATTCCACTTTAGTTGACTGGTTTCCAAACTTAACTAATTCAAAATATATTCAAATTATATTAGTGCTTACTTATTCATAAAATCATAAAATTCATCTGCATATTTAACTCTGCAATAACCATTTTATGTCTTTATAATACAGAATCTCATATCCAGAAGGGTTGACAATGATATTAATAGCTGTACTATATAAAACGCTGAGGCATGCATTATTTTGAGTTCAGTGATAGAATATTATTGAGAATTCCGCCCATAAAGTTGAACAGAATTTTTGAAGAGCTGAGTAAAATACTATAATATACCTTTACCGTTAACAGTTTTTAATTTGTAATGAAATTTCCAAAACATTGGCTCCTGTGCTTCATTAAATTCTATTAAATCATAATTGCCTTGCCATTTGGTTGCCCATAAACACGCCACAAGAGTTCATATCAGCCAATAATCGAGGCAATTATTGAACTTCAACCAAGAGAACTGGTAAATTCCTTATTTATATTAATCATCAATTTGAATTCTTTTCTAGTAATACTGGCAAGAAAAATTGATTCGATATCACTCTCACTATTGCCAAAAACAAAATCAATCTTTAACATAAAAAATTTCAAAATTTTCCAGAAAATCTTAATAGGATAATTAAAGGCGGGCAACTAATACCCGCTTTGGCAGCGTGCACCGCCGATGCTCATTGGTACCCTCATCGTTTCACAAAGAGCTGCTATGCTATCTGTGCAAATTTGTATGAGCAATCCATGTATTGATTAATGATATAAAATGAAGATAGAATGCTTATTTGTTGATACGAAATAATAATCTATATCCATTTTTCCTTGTGAGTGCAATATTTCAAATTTATTTGTTCTTGTTTACTCTCAAAAATATGATTTCTAGTGTGAATTCATAAATAAACCTCGGCAACAGTAATGAAACCAATTAATTTGAAATAATATTAATTTTTTTAAGTATTATGAAAACATTGAGTAAAATTCATACTGCATGTCCTAAATTCAGAAGAAAAACTACTCAAATTTGCATCATGAACAATCAATGATATGTCAAATATATAAATGTTTAATTCTGTCTTAAAATAAATTTACAGTTGTATTGATAACTTAGCTGTAATAGTCTTACGTGACTATAATGATGAATAAAAATCAATATTCTAATAATGGTCAGTATCTGCTTACTTCTAAAGTTTGACTACGACGAATATATTTTGACTCCACATGAGCGAACATCTGATAGTTGTTTCTAATACGATTCGATGATCGTGGTTTTTTACTTTAAAAGTTAAATCAGATATTTATTTCAACTTTTGGTTTGAAGGCGATATTTTCATATGGATTCCCTCTCCATAGGGTACGGAACAGTTTTCTTTGTGTAATGGACAGTTTCATTTAATACTGACCAATAATAAAGTTAAAACTACAGTTACGTGTCACTGAACAGCATGTGGATAAGTTCAGTGAAACCTATTCACGTGAGCATTTTCCCCAGGTATCGAACTGCCTAAATTTACTTCCCCCAAGGCAAGCACTCGGGAGGGAATGCTTTTTTTCCACCTGGGTTGCGTATCGGCCAACGAAAACATTTGACACTCACTTCCTCGGTTTTGAGAATCATTCTACCGGTGTGTTCGAACTTGAATGAATTCTAAAAGGTTAATCCAAACATTTCTAGTGCAATCGAAAAAGAGATAGAGAGCGAAAGCAAATGTATGGAGACGAAATGCATGCATAAATGCCTCGCACGCCCTCTCTTCACATATGGGTCTCTCCCAAAATAGCTTCCGAGATTGTAAACACACTCTCGTGAGTGTTTTGTGTGTGTGTGTGTGTGAAAGAGAGAGAAGTAGAGTAAACGTTTTGTGCTTACGTAGGAAGACTCCCCATCCTCCTTCCTCTTTTGTTTGCCGCCTTTCCGGTCCTCCTGTTTCTGGATACCCCCTCCAAACCACTTCCCCTTTCCCTTTCTCCTTCATCGCCTTAAAGAAAAGCTGCCGGAAAACGGGGAGAGAAAAGACTTAAGAGTCTGCTGGGAAGAGGAGATTTCGAGGGAGTGGAAAAAGATGGGAGGAAAATACACAACCGCAGGGGGTTAGGTGTTTTATCAGGACAATAAGACAGGGCCACATCGAATTGATCTCAGTTTCCTCGTTTGCTATTCAAGGTAGTCCTTAACACTCAGCGGTTATTTCTATCAAAATGTGGGGTTTACGGTGTTAAACAAAATGAGCCACGTCTGTCTGTGACTGCCTGATCTCGTGAGAAATTAATAGCGCCTCAGTTCTCTGCAGCTCCTTCACAAGATGAACTTTTTCGTTTAAACTCTGGGAATAAATCAAATGGAAATACTCAGGTTGTGGTGGTGGCATAAGTTTCATTCCTCAGTAAAAAGCACGAGAGAATCACATTTCCTTGTATCTGACTCTATTTATTTTCTAAATTAAGATTAGAAATAAATGGTTACTCAGTGCAGTGGGGCCTTGGATCACTTAAATTTAGAATCTGATTTTAATCATTGTTTTGGTACCTAATTGGCATTGATTCTTGTACGTTCGTAGGAATCGTATTTTTTCTGTAACGCTGGACATTTTGAGTATTTTTTGTTGGAATGTAATTGGAAGAAATACATCAGTAACCATAACTCAATTTTTCAACCTAATCAAAGCGTTTTGGATGATATTATTCCAGCTTTCTGGTTTCATAAGGCCAGGAAATTACGGCTTTTATGGCCGAAGCGTCACAATTTTAAAGGAATGTTAATGTGATGTCTTATACGACGGCTTCAGGGAGATCGTATGATCACCATAAAATGCGATAGATAGAATGAAAGCAATCCTCCACAAATTTTCCATAATGCAATGCGTAGTTAAATGCGTCATATAAATAACACTTATCAATAAAAAATTCCTCGCAAATGCGTTTCCCCTTGCGAGTGTGAATTTTTGCGTGAGGTTGTCGGTAAACATCCTGTTATAGGCCATAAATTTGAGACGTTTAAAAATAAGTTACTTTCATTGTTTGGTAAAGGTAGTTTAAAAAAATTTCTTAGTACATTTTTTAGACGTAAATAAACGGGAAGGCTACGCAAAAGGAGAGGGAAATGCCCTCAAAAAATATTTGAGAGCGTTAATAAAAATAAATACATTTTTAACAATATGCAATGTATGAAGATAACATATTTTTGCAAAATAAATTATTGGGTACGATTCCCTTATTGAAAGAAAGAAAACCCCTAAGATATGAGGAAAAATCCATAATATGGTATCCATTAGTGATTTTGAATTCCAATATAGTACGCAGGAGTACAATTTGCACTTAATAGAAATCCAAACATAGATTTTATCCCCATGCAAATATTCCATTTCTTTTAAAAGTGATATTAAAAGAAATGGGCGCAACAGATTTTAAAACCTGTATCATTATGTGTATAAGTATAGGAAGATACGGATATATCATTCGAAAATCAAATTTCTTTTTGGCAGCACTGACTATATTGTCATCGGCTCTCCGTTACTTAGCGTTCTTTTTCTATGCTTTTGTTACTGATGATTCGATGGAACAATTCTTTTTTAAGAAGCAAACCACTCGCCTCAATTTTGATAGCATAACAAACAAATTACTTCGGGAATTGAATTCACTTTGTCTTTAGTGAAAATTTGAAAGGAAATTCCCAAGTAGCGTATTGCTCGAAGATTATTTCATTGTAACGTTTCCAAGGGCATCAGGTGTGCGTTGGTTGGTTTAGTCCACTTACGCGGATAAATGGAAGCGTGATATATTGCTGAGAAGGGGGAGAGAGGAGAGAAATGCAGTGACCAAGGGGAAATGGGAAGAGTCATTAAGGATAATTCAGGGGTGAATAGGCCATTAAAATATACTGCCGATTTCAGCCGACAAAGCAGGAGTATTCCTGGCCTTGGTTGTTCTCAAGTGGGACTTGAAAACAGTATACATTAAATTATTCCGTATTATTGAAGGAAGAAGATAAACAAATCTCTACACAATCTGAAAACAAAATATCAAAATCATCAGAATCAAATTATTAACCATTTCCATTTCGGGGAAAGGCTTAATCATAATGAACCCAAAAGGAAAATTGACCTTTGAAATAGAAAGATGGTGATTGTATGTGGGTGCGATGGCGATGGAAATTTCAGCTACCCTTATCCATACATTCATACATGTAGAATGTGTGGAAAAGCTAACAATACATTAGGATTTAGTAGAAGGCTATTGGGGAAATGTGATGAACAAGTTGCAGAGTAATGTCATATTTTGCTTGGTATGATTATACAGGTAATTCACACAAAAACGATAAAGGCGAGAGAGTAACCAGCATTTTGAAAAAGGTCAACTTATTAAATTCCTTTTTTCAAAGCGTCTTGCCTTATTTAGAATATGCTGCAAGTATATGGGTTCCTCACGAAGCTGGAATAGTTGCCGAATTGGATCGAGTGCAGCGTAGTGGAGCTAGATTTGTAAAACGTTGTTATGATAAACTGAGTAGCGCATTAAAATTACTAGAGAATCTAGATAGGGAATCACTCACAGAGCGGAGGTTAAATTACAGATTAAATCCCTTGCATAAATTGGAAGGATGTCTCTTTAAGCAATGAATTTGAAAACGTGTTATTACCACCATCTTAGTACGATTGGAGAGATCATGTGAATAAAATTCCAGAGATTAAGTGCAGAACGGATAGATTTAAAATGTCATTTTTCCCGCAGACGATAAGGAATCGGAATCAAGTAGCCTTTGTCCGACTGCACCGGGAGCGAAAGGTGTTTTTGGTCTGGGGGAGTATGGTGTGTAATCACCCCCTGCCACACAGGGTACTAAATCACACTTCAGGGTACAGGTGGCTCGCAGGGTACAAAATCAATAAAAAATAAATTAAATAAGTGAACACGGTGATACAGTATTAAGGAATAGAATTTGGGAATACACATGTATGTGCTTATTTATCCATCGTAGGCCCACTATATTCCCATTATTCTTAAGAAGTTGATGAAAAAGTAAATATTAACAGAATTTTCCCTCTAAAAAGGCATAGGCACTTGATAAATATTTTGGTCTATGTTTCTCTTTGCATGACGAGATGAAGAGACTTCTTATGCATTTTATAAAATCGCCAAGCAAGAGTTCCAGCTTATTACATATGTATTAATTTGCCTCTATAGTAGTATACGAGATGCTTATTCTCTGAATGATAAAATTCACCTTAATTCCTTGAAAGTTAAATCAAGCTTTTCAATGACATTTGTATATATAGTATTATAGCTAGGGGGGGGGGTGATTTTGATGACTGCGCATTTCTCTTGGCGCCTAGGCTGACAAGAGTTTTTATTTCAGAAGGACACGTGCTGAATGGAAAAATTATGAGTCCTTGTCGACTCCTGATGACAAAATTACTAACCATCTCCATTATGGAGAAAGGGTTATTCATAATGAACTCAAAAGGGACTTTGACCATTGAAAGAGAAAGAGGGTGCGTGAGTGTGAGTGCGTGGCGTGGTGATGGAAATTTCGGCCACGCTAATCGGAAGACGCATCGTCCCCCGAGATATGGAAAACCACAATGCACTTTTGCCTTGAGGGTACAATGACTAACTGAATGAAGAGTATAATAACTACGTTAGAATATTGATAACGAGCGGAGGGCAATGACGAAGAGGAACGAGAGTGCACGTAGCACACGCTTCGAGATAAAAAAAAAATATCCCGTGGTTCCCCCACGTCACCCATCTCGACCCACTAATTTTCCCCGGAGTGTGCGGGGAAAAAGGGGGAGATGCGAGGGAGAGAGCGAGTGCACGTCCGACCTTTACCCACGAGCGGGCAATGATTCATTCGTCACATCCGGAGACGCTCCCCGAGGTCTCATTGAGTCACACAACCAGTGATGCGACAGGGGTCCCGGTGCCGAATATGGAGAAGGGTGCGCTGCGGAAGAACGCGGAAGAGGGGTCCGTGTTAGGGTGCGGAGTGGGGTGCTCGAAGGGTGTAAAGGGGGCAGAAAAAGGGTCGGAAAAGGGGCGGGAAGGGAACGGGACGAAAGGTGAGAGTTTATGGAACGACGTTGCCAAGCGTCTGAAATAGGAAATGCAAAGCCATAAAAACCCCCTGAATTAGGGGATTCGAAATTCCGACGAGCTGTATGTTTAAAAGAAAAAAAATATTCATAAATGCTAAAATAACGCTTGAAGTGCGCAGTAACATTTTAGGACTTAATAATCAACACTGGTTGAGATGCAAAGCTATTTCTCTTTAATTAGGTCTACATGATTGCAACGTATTGCGTGGAAAATGGTTCGTCACTGCAAAACCTTGTGAAATAGTACGACTTTCTGACTTTTAGTAATTAAACCATCGACTTTAATTTGCATTTGAGAAATGCATTTTTCCCTATATGACATTGTATCATTGTACTGTGACATTTTAGAATTATTTATGAAATTCATAAGAGAACCATATACGAGCAAAACTTGTGTATGGATAAATTATTCTTTCGCTTAATGAATATGTGGATATAGGAAAAACGTAAGACGGAGTGATACGTAAAAAAAACCGTCTCTTCGAGATGAAGGATAACTGCGTTGAATAATTAAGAACATAAACGTGGTTAGTATATACCTTACGGGTTAAATCATTTCAATTATTTGAAGTAATTAAATGAGAAAAACTCTAGGTGCTTTTAATTATTTTATTCTGACACATTTTTTTCCATTCAATTCATGTGGGTAGTCCAGTATATATTCAATCAACCATTGAGAATAAAACGTCTGCTTCAAATATGTGAAGTATGAAGGATAACTTGAGGATCCAGGATCATTGAGACTTATGAAAACTACTGTACATACTGTATTACACCGCAAATACTGTAGTACAGTATTTTGCGGAGAGGCCCTAAAGCCCAACGTATAGTTGGAAAATATAGCGTTGAAATAGTGAAGGAGACCGCGATATTTGTCTTTAGTAAGACCCCACATAAAGAATGCGGCAAGGATATGGGGCCAATCTCAAAAACACTGACAGAAGAATTGAAAAAAGTACAGGTGAGGGCCAGATTCGTGAAAAAAATCTTCCGAGAAAATACCAAACGTCACAAATGTACTACATGATCAGGGAGGAGAACCTTTTGATCAGCTAAGACACAGAGCAAGATTTAACCGGTTAGAAATATAGCAATGGCGTGGTCTTGCATCCGACACATAAGATATAAGTCAGTTCCCCTATTACAAGAGCAGGACATGTAGAATTATCACTAAATAAGAGAGATAGCTCACCGAGCAGATACATTCGATTATTCGTTTTGCCCACGCAATATTCGCGACAACAAATCGAGGGGAAAACACTGTGACGGAAATGGGTAAGCACTGTCTAAATTAGTCAGGATTATACAAGTTACACTCCCACTCAATCTCACTTAATTGTTTGAGTCCCAACGCCACGTACCCTTGGGTCCGGTAGTTGGGTGTCGTGTGAATAAATTTGCACATTTATTTTGTGCTGTCCGTCCTACATGAGTGGAATCCTATCCGGAGTTGGTGACTTAATTGCATATTAGCCCGCCCTTTTTTCATAGGGATCCTTATTTGTATTCTTAGTGGAGTTAGGAGTAATTTTTAACATCGTAATACTTGTATTCTTGATCAATATTACGGACGTCGCATGAATGATGCCCGGTTTGGCTCATCAACGTGCTCTTTAAGTGGATCACCGAGCGTCACGTATTTATGGAATAAAATAGATGAACTACGGTTGGTGACCTTACGACACAAGAGCTGTGGTGTCCGAGTGGTTAAGGAGTTGGACTTGAAATCCAATGGGCATTGCCCGCGCAGGTTCGAATCCTGTCCGCAGCGAATTTTTTTCCCCCAGGGAAGTGTAATAAGGCCTATTCTGTTCTTAATGACTTGAGCGCACACCTCAGTAGCAACTTCAGGTTATTTGCTGACGACCCGGTGATATGCAGGGAAATAAGGAGCCAACCAAATCGCGAGCTATTCTCTAGACTCTAGAGACAATCTCTGAATGGTGCAAGAAATGGGGATTAATGCTTAATATAGACAACTGCGCACTTTTGAAATTTTGGATCAAAGAAAGTGGCGAACAGGACATAAACTACGTAGAAGAGGGTTCTGTACTAACTACGGCCAATCAAGATAGATATTTGGGGGTTGTTCTAACACCACGCCTTTAATGGGGAGCACATATGAGGACAATATGCGGATCCGCTTTAAAGAAACTCGCCTTTAACGGGTGGTGGGGAAATAAGAAAGTTGAAGAGAGGTGTTATTTTGTTCTAGTTAGACCTCATTGGGAATATGCCGGAAGTATTTGGGATCCTTGGGAGAATATTTGGCAAAAAGAATTAGATAAAGTCCAGAAGAAATCCGCTAGAATCGTTAAAAATTGTTATCCATAATAGATATTAAATACTTCCACGAAGTGAATCCTGAAACAATAGAAAAAATTGTTATGATAAGAACACAAGTGTGAGAGGGCTCTTAGGGAATTTAGGCTCGGAGCAACTTGCAATACGAAGAGAAAGAGCGGGAATTAAACGTTTAGAAAGGTTCAGAAGAAACGATTTTAACGATAACACTAAAGGAATTATAATGGCCCCACACTACTTAGGTAGATCTGACCACAAAGATAAAATGAGGGATATAGATTCCTATACATATAGATACAAATACTCATTCTTTCCCCGAACAATAAGGAATCGTAATAGGAAGAAACCGGAGTCACTTTAGAAATATTAAAAACATTGAATTTACATGTCGGAACAAATGAAACATTGCAAAGATATTAGGTATATTTTTTATGCATGTGTATGTTAGTTGGTAGTTTGAGTGCTTGCATATGCGTGGGTTGTGAGGGTTTTTGCATGAATGTATACCAAGGTTTTTTTAAATTGTATACATTTGTGGCTTTTGAATCCGGTTTTTTCCTTAATTAAGGGTGGTGTCCTAACACCCCCCTCCACACACCCTTGCGGCGGCTTGAGGGGATTAAGTAGATGTAGGTTCCTGGCAACACGTCCTTGCGACGGCTGGTGGGGCATTCTAGGTGTGGATGTGGACTAAAATTATTTGGAAAATAATGAACCAGCGATAAAAGGAATAATTGAATGGACTGGGAAAAAGTCGTTTCCCTGCCTCTTTAGCTAATGGTATAATTCATTGGACACAATAATGCTTGAAAAATCAAATTTACAATAATTAATTAGCTTAGGTTTTTAAAAGAGGTTGAAAAATTGGTCAATAAACGCTATATCGGAAAATTTAAGGGAAATTGCTACGAGAAAAGCCAGGAGATTAATTGATTACCTTCGCCAAATTAATTGCCTTCACTACATAAAATGGAATGCAAGACGAAAAACCGCAAGATTATTAGATAATTAGAATTAACTAGGATACAATATACGAGGTTTCGATTTAGAAAGATTACTGACTGAAGTTTGTGAGTCCAAAGAAAAAGCTAGGTTTTATACTGAAGCGAACACCGATGCAGCGATACGGTTTTGAAATGACTTCAGATACAATTCTTTCACTTCCATTTGAATAATATTGACCCCCATTGGAGTGAAAATCTATTTGATATTTTTATCAAATATCAATAGCAGAGTTAAAAGAACGGATAGAAGGGAATTGGATGAAAATCGTGATAATTTTCGATATTTTATGAGCGGGACTGCGGAAAAAAACACTTCCCTGTTGAAGTATATTTTTTTAAAGGTTTAAATTCACGTCTTGGACCACAACACAAGCCATATAAAACTCCCCAGACCATGTTTTTTGATCGAAAATTCACCAATGGCGGAGGAGGTAAAAGAACTCTCCTCGATCTCTGGCTATGAGGCAATGCCTCGGCCTAGTTCCATCACAGCCACGGAGTGTAGGGATGCGGTTCCCCGTTTCTTTGACGCGTAATTGCACGATCGGTGGAGCTCAAGTTAGCACGAGGTAAGCTTTGACCAAATTGAAAGCACCGCTCAGAAAGCAGGCCACTTCCACCGGACACCCCTCCCTCGGAGGGGAACTGCATTGAGCCAAAAACGTCTGAATCCTGACATGTTCCCGAAGCGCAGAAACCCGGAAGCTGCTGTTCGGTCTTCCCTGCTCTCCTCTCATTCCCACCACACCCCTCCTCTTTCCAGCAGACGGCATTTGTCGAATAAAAATAAGACGGGTGAAAGCAGAGTCAATGATTAAAGGGGAACAGGACGTAGGCAATTTTAGGTTCTTTTTTCGAAAAAATAAATTCCAATCCCAATGTTTTTGGTGCAATCGACCTCAATTACCCACCGATTGTGCGAAAAAATTTCCGAAGCTGGAAATTATGAATGCTAAGGATGAAATTCTCTGGAATACTGAGCAATTTAGTTGATTCGAAGAATTTATCGGTGGGTGAAGATTGGTCTGGCAGTTAAATGTGAGGTTAAAAGGATAAAACTGAAAGAGAAGCACAACTCATTTGCTTTCTTTTGTAATTTAAAATGTGGATGTGAAGTAATTATTTATAAATTGATAAAATTGTTCATATACTATTTTTATTACCGAGTTGTTTATCTCATATGTATATATGTTAATACTAATAATATAAAATGAGAAATATTTTTTGTGAGGCACATCACGGGGTTCTAATTTAATGTATAAATTGGAAAAAATACGCTAATTAACAAAGTTTATGTCCAATTTGTATGTACTTTTCTCGAAACTTATGGGGTCAAAAAAATCTACTTTTTTAAATTAAATTTTTCTGCACTCACGGATGGCCATGAATGAAGAGCGACAATTATTCCTTCTCTATCTACTGTATTATTTACAAACGCAAGTTTATTGTGCTTTATGCTGACAATCTTGTCTAAATATTTTGCTAAATTCGATAGGCACGGATTCTTTCTTGAAAAGTAAAGTTAAAAAGTCCATAATTTATTTGGTAAACTGTTACCAATAAATTCGATAGTCTCGAATATTTCTATTAACATTAAGTTTTCAAGTCCATCAGTTTGGTTTTTCAAATTTAGGATTGATTTATTATGAGTTGCAAATTCGCATATGCCAACACATCCGGAAAATCGAGTGCTTACAGACACGCCGTGATGAAGAATCTGGCCACGTACATAAAAAGGTCTGTAATACGACTTTAATTTAGGTTCATATTAATTATTAATATTATAAGTTAGTCTACCAGTTAAGGTAGGTTTTTGGATGAACACAACTACTAAATAAATATTTTAATACTCCTAACAAAACACAAAATCCCCCATACTACTCCGTATCAGGCCCTTCTTCTTCTCTGAGTACTACCTTCCTCCCTTCATCCCGTCCAACATCCCTATCCTTTTCCTTCCATTTCCTCGTTTGCCTAATATTCTCCCCTCAATTACAGCCTTCAACATCCCACTGCCGGCCCTACCTAATACCCCCTTCATCCACTTTTCCTGCCTCCAAAGGATTTCTCCCAACAAACCCCTCTCTTCGGCCACCATACCAAGTACTTCCTCATTTGTTTTCTTCTCTGTCCATTTCACCTTCTCCATTCTTCTCCACACCCACATTTCAAAAGCCTCCAGTCTACGTCTATCCTCCTGCTTCAATAACCACGTTTCCGCGCCGTACACAGCTACGCTCCATATAAAAGTTTGTACGAGTCTTTTCTTAATATCCTTACTCAAAGGCCCTGTCATCAACTCCCTCCTCCTCGTGAAAGCCTCTTTGTCTAGCGCAATTCTTCTCCTTACGTCCCTACTACTTTGACCGTGTTGGTCCAAAACACTTCCGAGATACGTAAACTGTTCTACCTGCTCTAGTTTTTGCCCTCCTATTTTAATGTTTAGCTTAGCCTTTTTCTTTCTAGAAAATCGCATAACCTTTGTTTTATTAATATTGATTCTCATCCCATACCTGTCGCACTGAATTTCCAATTCACTAAGCAATGCTTGCAGCCCCTTGGCTGACTGACAAACTAAAGCTTGGTCATCAGCAAACCTAACTGATTTTACGAATTCCCCGCCCACTTTCATTCCTACCTCGAGTTCTTCCCATGCCTCTTTGATCATTTCCTCTGCATATAGGTTGAACAGCAACGGTGATAATGGGCAACCCTGCCTTACACCCCTTCCTAACACTGCCCATCCTGACTCCCCGTTTCCCACCCGCACCTTAGCAGTCTGAGACATGTACAGGTTGCGGATTAGCCTCCTTTCCCTCCAATTTATTCCTATTTTCTGCAATATACTCTTTAGTTTTTCCAAATTCACCCTATCAAACGCTT
This sequence comes from Hetaerina americana, assembly GCF_022747635.1. NCBI lineage: Eukaryota > Metazoa > Arthropoda > Insecta > Odonata > Calopterygidae > Hetaerina > Hetaerina americana. The sequence continues at coordinate 42,171,695 of NW_027287095.1, forward strand.
TTTCGAAAACTACGAAACAGGCAAATACCTCCTGGTTGTGTTCTATATTCCTCTCGATTAATAATCTCATTACTGCAATGGCATCACGCGTACCTCTCCCCTTCCTAAACCCAAACTGATCATCCCCTAAGTAATCATTTGCCCTACTCGCCATCCTTTCGTTTATGATCCTGAGAACAACTTTAGCTGCGTGGGATATCGAACTTATCGTCCTGTAGTTCTCACATGAGGTAGCCTTTACCTTTTTCGGAATAGGAATTAAAACTGATCTCACAAAGTCTTCCGGCCAGATTCCTTCCCATAGATATTACGAATCAGCCCATATAGCCTCTTCCTCCCACATTTTCCTAAACATTTTAATAGTTCAGCGGGAATGTTATCCACCCCCACGGCCTTATTTAGCTTCTACTCCCTCATCTCCCTTAATGCCCTTCCTATCTCATCGTCGAGTATGCCTGGGCCTAAGATCTACGTCTTGTTCGTTATCTATGTCTAACTTTATTGGTCTAAGTTCTTTACTATACAGTTCTTCTATACATTCCTTCCATCTCTTTTGAATCTTTTCTGCGTCGACTATTTTCTTACCCGCCTTATCTCTAACTGCTATCATCGAACTTCCTTTCTTACTTCCCGATAAAGATTTAATTTTCCTGTACAGCGCACCAATTTCACCCTTCCTCTGCAAACTTTCCATATCCTCACACTGGGTCTTCCACCATCATTCTTTTGCTTTATTTGTTGGCCGCCTCAATTTATTGTTCAATTCTTTGTACTTCATTTTGCTTAACTCTGTATTAACATTCTTCCATTTTCGCCGCTCATCCATCTTTGTAATCATCTCATCCGTGATCCATGGTTTCCTAGTCCTTTTAGAGTTAACGGTTCCAATAGTGTCTTTTGCGGCTTTAGACAGCCCTTTCTTGATACATTCCCATTTTTCTTCGATAGTACTTAGCTCTTTACCATCCTTATGATTTCCTCTATAGCCTATTTGTTCTCCTTCCTTTTCAAACCATTTAATGCTTCTACATTCCATTTTCTAACCCGCCGCCCCTGCCTTATCTTTTTGAAACGGACGCTACATTTCATAACAACTAAATTGTGGTCTTAGTCCGCATCCGCTCCCGGGAAGCTGTGCGAATTTATCACACTGTTCCTAAACCTATGTCTAACCAGAATATAATCTAGCTGATACCTTTCTAAGTCACCTGACATTTTCCATGTATACCATGTACACCAAGCGTTGGTGATGACTAACACCTGTCTTCTGCAGAACTTAACTGCTTTCTCCCCGTGGTCATTCCTCGTGCTTAAATCGTAGTCCCCCACCTCGTCACCATCTCTTCCTTCGCCTACCGTCGCATTCCAATCCCCATCACTATGAAATGTTTCCCTGCAGGAACACACGCGATTATGTCCTCTAACTGATCGTATATCCTATCTACCTCTTCTTCCTTAAGGTTGCTCGGTGGCATGTATACCAGAATAATAACCAAGTTCGTCGGTTCTGCTTTTATCTCTACTAGTAATAATCTATCCGTTACTTGCTCTATGTTGACTACGCCTCTTCCTACCTCATTATTTAATACTATGGCAGTATGTATGTATATATATATATATATATATATATATATATATATATATATATATATATATATATAATATATATATATTGATATATATATATTAATATATATGTATTTATTTACATATATATATATATATATATCTTTATATATTTATTTTTTAATATATATATATATATACACACACACACACATTCTTGCACGAAAACCCAAGAGAACAATGATTTATTCGTATGGAAACAGATATAAGGGAAAGGGATGGGAACACATACCTGTATAAGGGACGAACACAGAAGAGGTGGGGCGGCGGAATCGAGCAGGTCACAAGTGCAAAAATATATCTATGACTGGAACTTGAAATCAGGATCTTTCGACTTGCCGGGCCGATGCTCTAATCACTTAAGCTATCGATATATGAATGATAGTACATATCCAAACACTTTTAATTTGTTTTTTCTTTTTTATTGTTTCAGATATAAGGCATTGTGAGCCTAATGTATCCTAATTATTTATGATAATTTCATGGAGTGTTCAAAATATTGAAAGCTCAGGGCAACATTTACCGGCTTTAGATTATTCTGAGAAAATTTTATCATAGATACGCATCATGTGTAGGAATGATTGTATCAGCCTCGGATTCCAGTCATTTGGATGAAGTCCATCAATTAAATGAATGAAGAAAAATAGAGCATCTATATAAATATGCGCCATTTCCACAGAAATTGAATCGGAAAGTTGTCGAGTGTATAATCGCTTCCTGCAACACACCCTTGCAAAGTACTATGTAAATAAAGGTATTTTTGGTAACCTGCAAGTCACCACTAGAATGTGTGCCAGGGGATAAATACACACCAGACTAATTTCGACCCGAATATTTTTACCCATACCGCAGTCGTACATCGCTATTCTGTTCCCTTATCGTTGGTGGAAAAAATGGCATCTAAAAATCTATAGAAAATGAAATTAAAATTAAAATAAAAAAAAATCATTCGAGGTGAGGGGTAACATTAAATTATGCTAATAAAAATAAAAAATCACACGTAGTGTGAAACACTACACACGTAGTTCTCACGAAGTTATGTGAGCGAAACAAACCTATCGTGCTGGCTTTAGCTGAAGTCTTCCGTTAGTACCAGTTTGGATTTGAAACCTAGGCTCTTAAGTCCCAACCCTATACCTATAATATTATTGACATTTTTAAAAATAATACATGAAATTTATTTTTTCTTGTGGAAATAAAAGTTACTTTTGCCTGTATGTAAAATTGGCCTCTTACTTTCCCCTTCCACCTCCGGTACACATTAATTATCGTCTCCGCCAAATAACAAAGAAAAGAAAAATAATAGCAAAACTTAATTTGCACGATACAATAAAAAACGAAATTAAATTTTCTTAAAAATTCTAACAATAAGCTTTGTTTAAAGAACCTTCACGAATGAAAAATTAAATTAATTCGTTTCAGAACTAGATTTGCTGGTGCTTTTGATCTCCTTTTACATTTGAACTGTATTTTTTTAGCAATTTATAGCACTGCCTGGTATATGCGATTGATTTGAATTCAAACTTCATGTGAACAAATAATTTATTTTTGAAATGATCTTCATATCACGTACCATTCTTAATTCCTCAGCGTTTCTCCAAGAGGAATCCTTCGTCAGCTCACAAGGAGGGATTGAGGGATAATTTGTTGCGAAAAACACTATACCGTCTCCTTACATGTCACGAGTGCTCCGATAAGAACCTGTAAAATGGAGACCCCGTTTACTCGTTTAGGAATTCCATGCGAGCGTCCCATGGTAGCGACTCTCCTGCTTAGTGATTGTCGGGAAGGGAGGGGGGACCCCGATTACTTTCCTCGCGGTTCCTTTATACTTTTTCCGGTCTTAAAAGAATAAGCCACGACGGGGGTTGGACACGTCGTTTTTGAAATCGCGATGGGAGGTGGGTGGTGAGGAGGGCGTGAGAGGTGACGTTTCGTTGGGATGAAATGTAGGAGGGGGCGGATTGCAAAAGGGGTGACGAAGACGGGTTGGGAGGCAGGTCAGGGGGATGATGGTTATATAAGGGGAGGGAGGAAAGGGAACGTGTCCGGGTGTGTGAGAGGGAGGAGACTGGCCGAGGGGTAATGGGGGCCTCGGGGGGGGATTCAATCAGCAGACCTCGAGGGAGTAGGAGAGGAGAGGGAAGAGTGAAGGAGGGTCGCCGGGAGATTGGGACGCACGGGGAGAGAAAAGAGGAAGAGGTTTCCCGGGAGGAGAGAGAATTCAGGAGGGACCCATGAGGCTGGGAGAGGGGGAAACGAGATGGAAACTCGGAGGGGGGGGAGCGGAAAGGTCCTCCCCGCGTGAATGAATGACGGGGGGGGTGAGGGAGCAAGGGTTTGGGGGAAGGGGGGAGTGCACACTCTTCGCATTGTGCCGAGGGAGGAATACTTAAAGGGTGGGATTATTATCGTGCGGGGGGGAGGGAGAGAGAGATTAGTAAGGGGGTGACGGAGACGGCCGGGGGTGGAGGAGGGGAGGAAATGGTTGCTTGGGCGGCGTGGTGATTTCGGGGGAGGGGTCGTCGCTCGGGGTGTTTCACTAAGGGGGCGCGGGGGTCCTTCCTCCTCCTTCGCGCGGGGGCGAGACTGTGCGATGACTGTTGGCTTTGCCGTTGAATGCTACGCAAATTCTCACCCCTGCCTCGCCCTTTTACTCACCCATCCCAGGAATCTCCTTCCCTCCCTCGGTTAGCGGCACCCTCTCCCACGCCTCCCCCAAGCTCTTTTCCCACCCACCCCATCCCTCTAAAATCCCTCATCCTCCACCTCTTCATCTGGCGCACCCGTTATATCAACCACTTCCACCCCTCCTCCGAATCGTCTCATTCCCTCGCTTCCTCGAGTATGTAGTTTGCTCTTCAAATCTTTTTTCTCTCTCTCTCTCTCTCTTTCACGGCTTAAGAGTTTGCTCTGGGCAAGCTTGCGGTTATCGTGCGTGGCCATTCGCGAAAAACGATGTTATTTGTTTCTTACCCGCGCGCGGCGCGGCACGTGCGTCTTATCGCAACAGCGTGGAGTCAATTGGGCGTCATTGCTAATCCGGTCTATCCCGTATTCCGAAAGTTATTGCCCCCGCGTCAAGGGGTAACTATTATTTTGGATAGACCCAATACCGATTTTCAAGAAATGATTAATGTGGAGAACTCTAACTCTAGGCACTTATTTGATTTACTTAACATATCTCATGAATAACATTTTTATTTGATGGATATCATGGCAATGGAATTCTTAAACAGATTTAATCTTTGAACGCAGGAGTTAGCGCTTTCTTTTAATTACGCCATATCAAATTTTTCTTCAAATACTTCCTGATCATCTCACTTTTTCAGAACGAGCATGGAGAATTAAGATGAATAATTATGAGTGATACAAATTATAATGAGCGTTCAGAAATAAAAGTAATTTAACTTATCGCTGTGTTATTTACTAATAACAGATATTGAAGTCCCTTAAAATACGGCTTTATTTATTGAAAAAGATGAAGGAAGAGTGTAAGATATCATTTTTCACTAACCTTTTAAGGAATTGTTTCCAGGATTTGAAAAATATTAAACAGTGATGATAAGAAGTGGATAAACTAGAAAAATATTATTGATAATTTGTGATAAACCATTAATTTATTGTAGTGTTTTTTTAATAAGCGCAACTTCATCTCTCAACAGAATACTATTTAGTCTTGCGATACAAAGTGCTTACTAGTGACATTTACATGCCCCTTTATAACATTTGCTTCACCCTTGGTAGGTAATGGCGCTCTCCCATTATATAAACATTTACGAAAAGATATTTCTTATAAAGTGAACAACAGTTAAAACGCGGTGAAGTTTACAGAAGTCTGCTTCCGTTGATAAAGACGGCGACATACGTCTGATTTATGAACTGTCTACCTCTTTGAGAGCAATTCGTCGAGTTTTCTCTTGCTAACGTTTCAAGACTCTGAAATGCATTTTTTCCCCGCTAGGCATACGTTCCCCAACTTCATTTCATTTTTCAAGCGTAATGACCTTTTTCCATCATCACTGTTTGATCTCTCCGTACCATAGGATACCATAATGCCTGCTTTGATGAAATTCTTTCGCTTATATTCATTTTATCTCCTTGATGAGCCATTCTCATTCGTTAGACAGTCATCGTCCATTCGAATACCGAAAAATCAATCATAATTGTATGCGAAAGCACGCCGAGTTACCTTGTTCTGATGACTCTAATGGGACAGTGACCGATTCACGACGATTTTCGGGACGACCCTGTTTCAAACGTCTCGTCTTACTGATATCTATGTGATCGCTGATCCCTCGATTCAACAACACGGAGCGCCAATTGCACGTGGCGCCGAACGTAATCCAGCATTCATGGCGCACGGTTATGGAATAAAAATGCTAACTCCGTTTGCTAAACATTAAGAAAAAGAAAAACTAGCTTCCGTAACGGAGTGAAAGCAAACCGTGTACTTTTCGGCACGGGGATAAAAAAATGAACTCTTTCATTCTATAAGGACGGAGGTTCCCCGTGTCCACTTCCTAATCAATTAGCTCGTGCGAGTGTCCTCCGCGCTCCTCTAGCGACTTGCCTCCATGGGCTTTTGACCGACACCCGTCGCGGAATATTCATGAGGTGCAAACTCCCTCCGTCGCCTCGAGCCAAGACAATCCTTTCGGTGACGGCAGGACAGACAACAACGGGGAGAATTATTGCCTCCTCCCATCCATCCCTCTCTCTCACTATCCATCGTTCCTGCTGTTACATCTGCCCGCGAAAAAAAGTAAAAAATTTCCGCATGTAAATGTGAGCGACTAACTCCAACAAAACAATGATACCCAGTTCCATGAGGAGAGGGGCGACGCTCCAAGAGAGGCCCATGTATGCGGTCCACGTATGCCAGCCACTCGAGTTTGTAATTTAAATTGGGAAATGTAGTAAACTATAACAAGGAGAGCCCAGAGTCTGGAACGAATTTGCATCTCCTTTCGTCATCCTGGTCATTTTTTTTGCCACATGTTTTGCTATCTTTGCGTCCAATATCATACCAATTTAGGCACTATCACATTTTGCGTTTAGAGATCGATTTAAATAAATAATTTTATTATAATTTTGTAACTAGTCTCTACAACTTCCGCATACCGCAAAAAACATTATCTTTTTAAGAATAAAGACCGAATAGAGTCAGTTTTACAATATTCATGAATGCGTTAATATTCTGCCGACATAATCTATAGCGAAAGTGAAAACATATGACTTTAACGTTATTACTCCGGGAATGAATCTAGCGCTGAAGAACATTACATTGATACTGTGCAGTGCCAAGACCACAGCCAAAAGTAAAAGAAAGTTAACCACGGAGTAGAAAGATTAATATGGAATTGATTTCCCCTTTACAATTCCAAGCCAAGGTATAAGAAATATCGTGTACAACAATACGAATTATCTGAATATGGATTGCCAACAGTCACTAATTACACCAGTGGTTGGTGACTAAAAATTATCTACCAAACATATGCGAGGCGGTTTTAGGGTAAATTAGGTGTAAATAGGGTAAAGTAGACGTAAATGAATCATCAATCAAATAAGCTTGGCACAGCCATCATGGAATCAAAGCCTCCATTGGATCCTCAGATATATTTATTCCATCAATGAAAAACAAGGCACAGGAGAATAAAAATTATTTGACGATGCAGACTCTAATGTACGTACTCGTATGAACTGAAATGATTTAGCTTGAGTCGAAGTGCCTATAGTAGTCGGAGTTGTTTACTAATGAATGTATTCGATTGTACGAGAATGAGGAAATACTACAAGGGCGGCTGAAAACATAATTTTTCTAAATTTGAGAAGCAGTAACTAATATACCATATCATTCTTTGAATACAACAATTAACCTTGCAATGGAGAAAATAAAATCGACGAGCACTCGTTAATTGTAGCTAGCCAAAGGAAGAATTTTCTTAGAAAATGCGTCCCAACGAAACAAAATCACAGCTGTCTATAATGCACATCGCAATAAAGGAACACATTTTCTCGCATGAAACGAACAGGTTAACCTTACTGCCTTCGATGCGACTCATTTGTCGAGGGCACCAGGCGATAAACTCGAAGACCGAAGCGAGCGTCTTTGACTTGACTCCCACGCCGGGCATCGCCTTTGTCGTTCGACGGATGCTTCCTACCAGTGGGGCGGTTATTTAACTCCGAGACGAAAGTTCCCTTTGGAAGGCCAGTGAAGGATTCAAGATACTGTTGGCAACTACAGAAGAGGAGTGGGTGAATGGAGGAGAAGGAATGGAAAGGAAACGGCGGAGACAGCAGGCGCCGCCGGAATCCACACACGACTAGAAGGCTCGCCCATAATGGGGCGAGGAAGTGCATATCACGTCGCACCCTCAATGAAGTATCGGCCTAACAGGGGGAGGGGGGCCCGGGGGAGAGACCAATCGAACCGTTCACCCCCCACTTCTCCAGCCGCCCTGGGGGGTGCGCGCCAGTACGCACACCGTCGCGGGGAGGTACGTATCATCGGATTGGGGGTGGCGGAGGGAGGACGTGTGCGGCAGTGGGTGCACCCCGGAGTAGATTGGCGAGGGGTGCTACGGGGGGAGGAGGCGTCGACCACAAGAGCCGTCGTGATTGAAAAAGGCCCCTCCGTCGGATGCGACGTGGGTAATTCGCTCCGTTTTACACCGCTGCTGAAGGGCCTCTCCTGCACAAGTCGGGGGAGGTCACCCACGCGATCGTTTCGAGCGTGAGCCGAGCGAAAGTTGGTGGCGGCGGGGGGGGGGGGAAGGGGAGAGTAGCACCGTATTTCCCCCTCTCCTCCCTCCCTGTGTGAGGACCCCATGGCATTCTTTCTTCCGCCGGGTCCCTCCGGAGCTACACCCCATTTGCCCTCCTCTTCGCCAGTCTATACTTTTCCCCATTCGACTACTCGTTTTTCCTTCCTCTCCCATCCCTTCTTGCCCACTTCAGTACTATTTTTTTCCTTTATGCTGCCGACGCATATGAATGAAAACTCGAGTCTTCCAAATGGGTGACTATCCCCCGTTGAATGTTTCCCTAAACGAGGCATTGGAGATTAAGGGGGCGTTAAGCCGCTTATCGGCGATTTATGTGTTTTCATTTTCCGTCTTTAGCTTTGGTGTATATTGCTCAAATTTGAGCTGGCAGCAAAATATTTTTTTTATTCGAGCTCAAGAAGAAAACAAATTGGCTGTTTAAATTCATAATGGAGGTATGAGATAACTAAAGGACCCGTGAGTAGAGGATTAATCAACTGGATTTCAATCAAATGGGGATTTAGAAGCATTTGCCACTTGTCAATGTCGAGCCGACTAGGTACGAATTGGGTGCGATGCAGTCTCCATCAAGAGATAGCCATTTTTCTGGTTTTTCCATGAATGGACGTCAACGAAATCAGACTGAAAAATCCTTCACAGGTCGATGAGTTACATGAAGTCCAATCACACCTCTGAATCGCTGTTTCGACTGACGGAACTATCAACTTATATGAAATTTATTCATTAATTTTCATTCCATCTCCAGATTTTCATTCCCTCGTCAACTTGGGAGTTTTCCTCATTCTCTCCTTCGCGTGTCCCCCTCGGCCGTCACCCCTCCGCCCTACAGATGTCCCCCTCCTTCCGGCGACGCCGTCTCACCCTTTTCCTCTCCCAGCACTCATCACCGCTCCTCGCTTCCTCCGCCTCCCAATCCTCGCGTGTTGACTTCCCGACCTTTGGCTCCCGACCCCCATCTAGACTTTCCCCAAAACCTCTACTTTCCGCCTAAATCTCTCCTCAAAGGCCTCCTCGGCAGCGGTTTTTATTATTTTCCCTCCTCTAAGCGGCCCCCGTCCTGTGCTTTTCACCTCAAGTGCCACGTACAAATTCTACAGAATAAATCTGTACATAGTAGCGTTGAGTGCGGTTAACTTTTACCTCTAGTATCGTGATATTGGCTTAATATTTAGCGTTTTCAGGGGGCATGGTATTCCTGTGGGTAGTTTTTTGGTTTTCTGACCAGAGGGTTCGAGCTCAATTCCTGGTGACGCCTCCAGGTACTAGCAGCTGCACACATTATGTAGAATGCATATACAGGTGTCTGTAGCTTTACATTCGTCTACCAGACGGAAGGGATATGTTGCAGATTTAAAACTCATTGATAAAAATAATATATCAATTGAAAACTCACGAGGTAATATGCTGCAGATTTGAAACGTATTGATAAAAATGATATTCCAGCTGAAAATTCGCAAAAAAATGCTTTTCTTCCTGGTGAAACCATTGATTCGATAATTATTAACAATGTTGGTTATTTTATTTTTAGCATGCAGTTAATTTGAAAGGAAATAACTTTTATCATATTCTCTGGTCGCACGGCATACACGCTAACGATTGGGTACCTTTCCATTTCCAGTGTTTAGGTAACTTCTCGTCCACCAGAAGTATGGAACTGGAGTAGTTTTAATCAGCGTTACTATCTATATGATAGTAACGCTGATTAGTAACGCTGACTAATGATGATCTCCTTTCAAAATGATTCACAAGTCCCTAACATTTAAAAAAAATGTGCGATGGAGAAATTAGGTAAAAGTAGTAATGCATGAATTCATTCAACTATTCATCATTACTTTGGAACAGTGCATCAAAAACGTATCCTATTCGGAGGGTAAGTAGAAAGCGAAATTCAATGCGTGTAAATTCAGCCGGTCAAGTGAGGTAGATATTGCTCTATGTAATTGCTCTACCATTAATTAGATGGGTTATTAATTGAAAAATTCATAAAGCCTATTTCATTATACTTAATATATATATATATCTCATTTGAAACAATAGCTAGTTAGAATGTGACTTGTATATACCACCTCTCTTACTTTGGTAAAGGAATGGGTATTAAAGCGAGTCCATATTTCCGCAAATATTTTTAATGTGCATTAATGCTGGCAGCAGTTGTTTTGATATTGTCAAACCGTTTCAATATTAAAAAACGAAAAATTTAAACATTTATTTCTCAAATTTTCTCAAAGCTGAATGACTTGTGTTTATATGAATGATACCACAATTCAAAGCCACTTCTACTCGTTCTTCTCAGCTCTCCATTGAAATAAAGATAGGCATTTTTCATCGAGCAACCATGAATTTTTTCCTTTGAGAAATTATTTTCCGGCATTTATATTTTTATTTAATGCTACTGTTTAATGTGGTAAGAAAAATATATATATATATGTCTCGGAAAACTTCCCAATAAATTCCTGTCCCACGCATTTCTCATGGCCGTTAGTAAAACAGTTAAAGATTAATCTTAATCAAGACATAATTGGGAAAGCTGGGGCCGTATGCACTTTAGTCGCTTCATCGTTCCACACGAGAAAAAAATAAGGAAGTGCTAGAATATCCACAAAAACTTGGATTTATCGATACTTGACCGATGCTACTTCTTTCTCGGAATTATATTTCCCTCGGTATTGACATCGTTTAAGAGATACATTCGCACCCTCGGGCACTCTGGTGTTCTCTCTCCCAATTCGTCCATCGGGATTTCTTTCCTCTTCCACCACCCCATCCAATTCCTCCCATCTATCTTCTCCTTCCCCCTCCCATTATCCCCTCCCCTCATTTTCCCGTCCCTGGCACAAGGGGCTGACCCTTTCTCCTCCCTCGCTCACCCCTCTACAGACCACCCCCGTTGCGCCACTCTTAAGCAGTGGCCGCTCGCCGAGGCCTCATTCAAAAAGACGTTTCACTCGAGAGAATCATCCGACCGAGCTCCCTGCTGCTGCAGTATTTTTCTCTCATCTCGTCTCTTGACATGAGGAGGAAGACTCCCTAGGGGATTGGGTCCAGCGGAGACGACCACTCTCTCGGAACGCGATCACGTCAAACACGCCGTGCTCGTCTTTGGTTGTCGGGGAATATCAGTGAGGGGAAACGTGGAACGCAGGGCAACCGAAAGCCCTGCAGGGGCGATCCGTACTGGTTCGGCGCGACGGTTTTCATTGAGGGTGTTTTGACCCCGATGATGGCGTTCGCTCTGCGGACAATTGTCGAATCTCCGTGAGCATTAGTTCCTAACCCTCTTTCGTGGGTGTTGCGTTGAAAATTCTGCCGTGGATTTCACCGAGAACCCTAAATAAAACAATTTTTTTCCTTTACGAAATTACGTTTGATGAAATTTGATTAATGAATTGCGAAAAATTGACCCGTGAAAAGTGAGCACGGATGTAATTTCGGTGGTGATACAAGGAGCTATGTATATTCAGCAAAGACTGGAGATAGTGGTTCATCGCGAAAAGTTGAAACCTCAGAAACCAAATCAGCTGTTGGAAGGGTATCGCCGTAATTAACCTACACGTCTCGGAGTACGCTGTGGTTCTGGGGTCTCAACAGCGTTTTCTTAAATTCAAATTTGTAACCACTGAATATTCAAGCAGAGAATTTTGCATTATGACTGGGTGTCTTACACCTGCCCTTACCCCAATTCATTATTTTACGTAATTCATAGGAATTTGAATGGTTAGCAATTAAACTTCACTTGGATTACTGGCTTACTTCACTGTGAGGTGCGCTTTCACCTTTTTAATAAGTTGAATCTTAAAACCAGCCTGTCTTCAAATTTTTTTTCACGACTTTCATAACATTTTTTGTGGTTATTCACCATTTGATTATTTCAAATACGCGCAACACACTTTCTATTCTTTATTGTCGCAAACACCTAATATGCATATATATTAAGTATTGTGGCATTTAATAAGAAGTTATTTCGCCCCAAACTGGATACGATATAATTCCTTTATTTAAACACGAAAAATCAATGAAATAATTTGAGATAAATAAATGGAGAATATATTCTTATCTTAAATATACGTATATAAATGGGATGCCATAGAACCGAGTTTTGAGAGCGATGATGGAGAATTCAATTCTTAATTTGGTAGGTTGAAGGAAGCATGTTGATGAATAATTCGGCTTTTCTGAGGAAAGAAAGAAAACAGAGATAAAGGTAAATTAAGCAGGCAAATAAATCATTAAATTGGGCTCGCTTTATCCACGCTGAAAATCGCCTAGGATATAGGTCTCTCGTTCAACAAAACCACGGTAATAAGGGACGATGAACTCTACAGAAGGGTGAGACTAAGAACCAGTTTGTACGACTATGTTGAAGATAATTATGATGACGATGTGTAACGGTAGCGATTACTTTCATTTTTACGAGTCTCCACAATGGCAAATCGTCTTCCAGTGAATCCGTCCGTAGGTGATCAGTCAAGAGTAATTTGATATTTAACATCATTTGAAGATATTATTATTTATTATTATTAGGTAATCTACGGGTAAAGGTAGGTTTTTGGATGGACGCAGCTGCTAAATAAAACATTTTGTGACTCCTAACAAAACAAATAATCCAGCATCCTACTGTATATCTGGTCGCTCTTCATCTCTGAGTACTTTCTTCCTCCATTCATCCCGTCCATCATCCCTTTCCTCGTTTTCCTAACATTCTCCCCTCTATTACAGCCTTCAACATCCCACTGCCTGTCAAAACACCCTTCATCCACTTTTCCTGCCTCCATAGGATTTCTCCCAACAAACCCCTCTCTTCGCCCACCATACCAAGTACTTCCTCATTTGTTTTCTTCTCTGTCCATTTCACCTTCTCCATTCTTCTCCACACCCACATTTCAAAAGCCTCCAGTCTACGTCTATCCTCCTGCTTCAATAACCACGTTTCCGCGCCGTACACAGCTACGCTCCATATAAAAGTTTGTACGAGTCTTTTCTTAATATCCTTACTCAATGTCCCTCTCATCAACTCCCTCCTCCTTGTGAAGGTCTCTTTGCCTAGCGCAATTCTTCTCCTTACATCGCTACTACTTTGACCGTGTTGGTCCAAAACACTTCCGAGATACGTAAACTGTTCTACCTGCTCTATTTTTTGCCCTCCTATTTTAATGTTTAACTTAGCCCTTTTTCTTTCTAGAAAATCGCATTACCTTTGTTTTGTTAATATTGATTCTCATCCCATAGCTGTCGCACTGAATTTCCCATTGAAGATATTATGATTAGTAAATTTATTGCCATATCTAAGGAAAAGATACTTTTATTTTTGATGCTTTAACTTTGAAAAATGTTTTTACCTCAAGAAATATGTGAATATGCCTAACTAGAATTTGTAACTCATAGCTGCGAATTTGTTCTCTCTGATCGGGGAACAAATAATGCCTGTATCAAGGAGTGATAACTTGGAGGGAATGGGTTCTCTGCTATGAAATACATATAATATCCCGGCTCGAGGGCTCCTGGGTCGTTGAAGTTAGGCCATAGTTGTAGATTGGGGACTTTGGAGATGTGGTTGCCGATAAGGGTGGAAAAGGTAAAACGGATGGATGGAAAATAAAACGAAAAAGTACTCAATATGGTGAGAGAGAGAGCATTTTTAGGAGGGATACAGAGAAAGCAGACGGATTCAGAGATTGTAGTTGGCAATGGAATGCAGGAGACTATGGTGATAGGCAAGCTAGATAGGTGTAGGAAAGGGATAGAGATATTGGACGAAATAATGGGAGATAGAATGCTTGATGAGTTGAAGAAAATTTTGCTCACAGTGTGGGATGTCAAGTTCGTCTTGCTTGGCAAGGCTAAGAAATAATCGTAAGAAATAAGCGTACAGTTTGTGTCATTAAAAATCTACTTTAAAAACGGTAGATTTCCACTCTAAGACAAATTACCCTTTGGAATATTTTTCAGAATATTAACATCATTATTCAACATTTTATCCGAATAGGTATACAGGGAAACGCCCTTTGAGGTGAGAGCAGAGTCAACTAAATCAGATAAAATAATCCAAAAGGACCATAAAAAAGTTCCTTGTAATGCCTAATTTTGCTTGTATGAATTAGCTCATAAATGACTATACAATTGATTGATTTAATAAAATGTCTTGAATACTAACGCAATGAGTTTTTGACGATTAAATCTACGGAACTATGCAATTTGAGCTATCGATTTAAACCTTGAAAAATTCAATTATTACTTTCTCATTTGGGCCCTTTGAATTTTGCGCCTCATACTTTTATAATACGACCCAAATTTTGGGATTTATTAACGTGATTTTAAAAGTTATCTTATTTTCTAAGTCATTTCCCAAGCCGCGAAATCCTGTTTGATCACTCGACAGAACGTAAGGAATGCATATTTGTCCAACTTCTCGAAGTTTGGGTTACTGGGCTTACTAACTACTCGAAATGAGGACCGAGTCAGGGACGTGTTTCCGATATTTAATTAGTGTTCAAAAGAACAGCGGAGGATTGGATTTAAGGATAAATGAAATTTTCAAGAATTATTCATCGGACGCTCAGCCAGGAATAACTACACAGGGAATGTTTTTAATCAAACTGACTTTGATGAAATAAGAATATTACTGCTCCTACTACTGCTATATGAATTTTAAACATAGGTAAATTACAAATGCTTGGACTCAATTTTCATAGACTTTTCTATGCTTTAAAATAATTCTTCCTATTGCGAATAATTTGCCATTCTGCACTCTTATCTCGGATTGCGGGCATCTACTCCTATTCCCGTTTCAACACGCAGAGAGGAAAATAGAAAAATATCATAAAATTGTATATAAATAGAAAAATATCAGCAAACCATGATTAACCTGGAAATATCATTTAATTGAACATTGCGCTCGTCATGTTGTCATTGTAGGCCATTAACAAGACAAAGATATAACCTAATGTTTATAACTATCGTAACAAGCATGGAACAATTCCTAGATATGAACACCTGATACAATATCATATAAATGTATGTGATATTGACGAATATAAGCAGTCGTCGTTCACCGTGGAATGTCGTTGAATATAGGAATTTTGCGTCATGGAATAAGATGGTCGGAAATCGGATAAGAAAAATGCGCCACTTGAACCGACGCGAAATCTGTGTCGCACTAGTATTTGGATTCGTGCGTCACAGCCCGCTCCCCGAATTCCCCAAGAACGTGCTAAACGTCAGTCAGTGAAGTTGACTGGCTCCATGCGCGGTGGCAAGATTATACAAACGCATCGGGCCACCTCGATCGGCAAGGAATGTGTATGCCATAAGGCTCAGCGAAAGCAGTGGTTGCCCCGATTCCGCCACGAGAGGAAATAGGCCGAAAACAGGCCGAAAACATCCGCATTCAGAAAAAGAAATGACCACCGTAAACAAGTAACCACGTCAGGAACTCCAGGACACCGAATTCCGCCTGTATGTCATGGCCAACCGGTATTGTCTCTGCGTGGATTCCGCGAAATCCCAAAGCGTAAATTTCCCATGTGGGGAATGAGATTGGAAATAGTATCCACAGTTTTTTTTATACGATGGGGGAGATTGACATTTGTAAATCACTTTATGGAGAAAATTTCACGCGAATCTATTTATTTATCTTGCGAACAGCGGGTTAAATTGATGAGATCCCATAAGTACTTCGGAGAAAATGGGAGTTTTTCTATTTCGAAATGTTTTTCCTCGATTTCGGAATTGTTCCCAAATAGGGGTACAACGAAATTCCTCGAATACGGGGGAGGAAGAAGAGTAAGGATTATTTTTCTCAGAATTGAATAGGGGTAGCAGAGAGAAACCTTTTTTGGGTGTATCCGAATTATGGGGGCTAAAATCACTCATGGATCGTTCAAATTCCTTATAATTTATTAAAGGAAACATAAAGGTCTTCATGTCATGAGTACCTTAGGTTCGTGGTAATGGAATCATAGACGTAGACATTGAATTTGTAATTTTAATTTCGCAAAATGGTTTACATCATATGAGAATCCGCCATGATTAATAAGGGAATGCGGTTGTTAAGGAGAAAAAGACAAACTGCGAAAAGAAGTATTTTAATACTGCAAAAATATAAATTTACGATATTATATTAAAATATTCATGTTAAATTCGCAACAGAAAATGCAAAAAAGATCACAGCAATAGTTTTAAATTAAAATAATTTTTGTAATTTATCATTCGATCAATTAAGATTGTGCGAATGAGTCTGGACGCTATAATCAGTCCTAATCGTCCACAAGATACTTACACACCACATCTACAAGGCAATATCACTTGCATTAATGGCTAATTAAGAGAGAGAATAAAGCATAAAGAGAGAGTCGAGATTAATTAAAAAGAAAAAGGAATAAAAAAGATGACTTAATTTTTAAGTTAAGGAACTCGCTCCATTTTCTCCGAAGTCGTTAAGGTGCCACGCCTTATAAGCTAATGCGGAATTTTTCACTAAAGAATGAAGTCATTAGAGGAGGAAAATGTCAGGGGAACTTTCCTCAATTCGTAATTCATAAATGCTACTCGCTTTCGCACGAGGAGGTTTGCGTCGATAGCAAAGGGTACTAAGCGAGGATGGAGAGAGAGAGAAAAGGTACCATTATCTCTTCATAAAAAAAGAGAGAGTAGAAAAGGTTTGATCGAGGTTAGCTCTGGGAGACTTTGTTGGAGGTCCAATTGTGCTTCAAGACAACAAAATTGGCCTGAGTAACCAGTGTATATTCTGTATACAATTACGAGAGATATTTTATAAATTGTTGGTCAAACCCTTACGTTCATGTGAAACAACAGGAATGACTACCGTCTATCAATATACCAAGGATATAAAAACTAACTCACTTACTCTTTATTCTCGATAGTAAAATTTTATGATTTTGGTCTGAGATTATGTTAAAAAGCCAACCATCAATCTCAAGGGAAAATTTCAAATGCATAACAATTCATTGTACCATTTTTTGTCTGTTAGTCTGAGGTGAAGATGAGTGATTAACAAATATTTAATGGAATGCGCGCAATTCAAGACACATACCTTTTGGAGGAATAATCGTTACTTGGAGAAAGGAATACTTATTTCTTAATTTATAACTAATTAGAGTTACTTTTAAGAAAACTACATGCGGATAAAATTTCGGAATATCTATCATTATTTAAAATTAATTACCCAGTTGGAAAAGTAAATGTTCTACGAATGGCATTATCACTTCTTAAATGATTACTTAGGGGATGATCAGTTTGGGTTTAGGAAGGGGAGAGGTACGCGTGATGCCATTGCAGTAATGAGATTATTAATCGAGAGGAATATAGAACTCAACCAGGAGGTATTTGCCTGTTTCGTAGATTTCGAAAAAGCGTTTGATAGAGTGAACTGGGAAAAACTAATGAGTGTATTGCAGAGAATAGGAATAGATTGGAGGGAAAGGAGGCTAATCCGCAACCTGCACATGTCTGAGACTGCTCAGGTGCGGGTGGGAAACTGGGAGTCCGGATGGGCAGTGTTAGGAAGGGGTGTAAGGCAGGGTTGCCCATTATCACCGTTGCTGTTCAACCTGTATGCAGAGGAAATGATTAAAGAGGCATGGGAAGAACTGGAGGTAGGAATGAAAGTGGGCGGGGAATTCGTAAAATCAGTTAGTTTCGCTGATGACCAAGCTTTAGTTTGTCAATCAGCCAAGGGGCTGCATGCATTGCTTAGTGAATTGGAAATTCAGTGCGACAGGTATGGGATGAGAATAAATCTTAATAAAACAAAGGTTATACGATTTTCTAGAAAGAAAAAGGCTAAGCTTAACATTAAAGTAGGAGGGGAAAAACTAGAGCAGGTAGAACAGTTTACGTATCTGGGAAGTTTTTTGGACCAACACGGTCAATGTAGTAGGGACGTAAGGAGAAGAATTGCATTAGGCAAAGAGGCTTTCACAAGGAGGAGGGAATTGATGACAGGGACGTTGAGTAAGGATACCAAGAAAAGACTCGTAAAAACTTTGATATGGAGCGTAGCTATGTACGGCGCGGAAACGTGGTCATTGAAACAGGAGGATAGACTAGAGGCTTTTGAAATGTGGGTGTGGAGAAGAATGGAGAAGGTGAAATGGACAGAGAAGAAAACGAATGAGGAAGTACTCGGTATGGTGGGCGAAGAGAGGGGTTTGTTGCGAGCAATCCTATGGAGGCAGGAAAAGTGGATGAAGGGGGTGTTGACGGGCAGTGGGATGTTGAAGACTGTGATAGAGGGTAGAATGTTGGGCAAAAGAGGAAAGGGAAGGAACAGGATAGGGATGTTGGACGGGATGAAGGGAGGAAGAAAGTACTCAGAGATGAAGAGGGACCTGATATAGAGTAGGATGATGGATTTTGTGTTTTGTTAGGAGTAATAAAATATCTGTTTGGTAGTTAGTTGTGTCCATCCAAAAACCTACCTTAACCGGTAGATTACCTTAAAAAAAAACTGGTAACATTAAAAAAGGGTCGATCGTTTTCTCTCGTTTTTTTTAAGTCCTTACGTCATGTAAAATCTATACTTTTCCATTCATGATCTGAGACTGAAAATTCGTAAGGACGAGTTTTGCAAACGGATGAGTTGACCGCAAAAATATTTTGGAGTTAGCTTACTTTTAACGGAAGGCTTGGAAGGTTATGTATAGGTATATTAGCGTTTTGAGTAACATGCTCCAAAATTAATCGACTTCTGATTAGTTCATTTGGTTGCTCGATAAATCGAAACAAAGTGAACGGTGAGTAATGGGAATTTTTTTCGACATTATGCATTACCATCCGCAGCTACACCGATACGTTCACGTAAATGAAAGAAATATTTTCTCCATTTGATGGCCAAAAGCAGCGACATCATATAAAATATTCTCAGTTGGATATCCAACGTCTCAAGTATAAACATTATGTGGTAAGAATATTTTTTTGATGTTTACCTCTGCTGAAAACTTTATAACTTTAGACTTTGCCATTCCACAGAATACCTTTGGTAAAGTTTTCCTGATCTGTGTTTTCATGCAGTATACAGCGATTCTCAATTCAATATGACCAAAGGTTCATAATGTCATGCATTACTCGTGCGTTTCGATTCAGATCCCACTTCCCTCTAAAGCTATCAATATCTTGATGAAAATTAAATGAAGGTTTCACATCTCTAATGTGAAGCATTGGGTCACAAATAGAGTACATAGGATACCTGTGTGCACACACGCACCAGTCAACACACAAAACCTATTATGAAGTCACCAAGAGAGAGTGATTTTGTTTGCTTAGGGATTTTGAATTTCATCTGAGGTTGTGCTTATGTATTTTCAAAAGTCATTTACTACTTCCCAGTTTGCTTTAAATATGATAATGATTTCAGTCCTCATCAATTAAAATATAAATGGAATAAGTATGTTTTTTCCTTTAGACTCACTCAAGAGCTGTAGGAGCGATAACCACGGGGAGATATCGCGAGGTGATGGCAATCATATTTAGCTTCTGATTAAGGGAAAATCTTAAAGAAAAGCCATAATCTCCTGATATCATGCTATTCCGTGTAGGAATGCTGCATTTTTTATGTGGGATATTCAATTCCGCTGTAGAGCCACATCATTTCTCATCGTTAGCTATATCTTTCTATCGCAGTTTGCAACCGCTTGCAGGCACGCGTATCGTCAAAGCTGTAAGAATGCCGCGTAATAGCAAATGCCAATTTCAAATTTACTCATCTCCCACTCCAATTCATCAACAATTAGGTTTTCCACGCCTAACGTTCGACCATGGAGGATAACATTGTTCTATCCCTCGCAGCGAACATAAATGGCGCCCGTCGAGCCCTGGAAAGGATCCCTCTTTGCCGAAAAAGGAACGTGAAATTGGAGCGGGAAATGAAATTACGAGAACCTTTGAACTCTTCTACGGAGGTATAGTCGAGATAAAATTGGGCGCGGAATTCAACAAAACCATTTTTCTGAGCCGAAGTCCACGCGAGGAGACCAAAAGTTACTTATATCTAGATGTGCACTTCTCGAAAAAAATATTGAAGTTAAAAATGTATCCCACTCGAAAAGTACAGAAGTCCTTGGCATTGAATTTAGCCGTGATATAGCGATTAAATCGCTATAGTTTAATATAAACGCCCACGAAACTTTGGAAAATAATCGATAACATTAAAGATCAATCGGAAGGTTACAAATTTTCAAGAGTCGATTTTAACTTCATGAATTAATTCACGACAACAATGAAGAACTTGTAGGCTTGAGATGTATTGGGATCGATGCGACAATAGATTACGACAGGGCCTAGTAATGGGGTCGAAGAGGCGAATTACGACGCTCAAATGGAAGAACAACTCTACAGAAATGTTGACTGATAAATGGATTAATGCGTGAATGTCTAATCGCATTACTGCACTTACTTGTCAGTCTCAATTACTGATGGGTACATGCCGCAGTAATTTGCCACGCATGATTATATAACTATGCGCCTTTTGCTGTGGTTTTACATATTAGATTATTACCTCCTGAAACGAAGTATGAAATCAACATTAAAATAAGAGTATGTAAGAGCTCATTCCCTCTCAAAAAAATCCAATTTAAAAAGTTCATTCTTGTAACTGACCTCTGAAAATAGCATATGAAATGACAAATAAAAATTATGGAGCGAATCGAATTTTATCATTACTCCTAAATCTGGATTAATGAAATATATAATTTAGTTTTCTTTCCGAAAACGATGAGTTAACACTTATGTGAAAATCTCCTTTTAAATTATAAATGCAATTAATGTGGTTAGTATGTATATTCTAAGCGGGGTAGGAGAAATAAACCAATATTTCTCTGAGTTTTTAATATTACCACGCCAAGTTGTTTTATACTTCTATACTTCGTATGAAGTTTCCTTTGGCGCCAAATTTTTTGATGGCAGAGCGATAAGTTTGTTCTCATCCAGGTCCAATTCACATAATGTATGATACTTAGGCCATAGAGCCATCTACCAAAACAGATTTCAATGATATGGTGTGAAGATCGCTTTAATTTACAATGGACAATAAGCTGCTTTTCCTGTGTCACATGATTAAATATTTAGGGGATCGACAGGTTATACTCACGTTGAAAAACGAATGACATTTACAGCGACGCCCGCTAGCGTGTATCTTATACCATCTTAATGTCCTGGCGATGGCAAAATATTGGAAATTTTCTCTTTAAAAATAGTTTGGAGGCATTGTGTGGTTTTTTTATCGGCTTCTCCCAGTGATGGCGGGAGCCAATGGCGCGCTCCTTGGACCGAGATAATCTTTAAAGGAATGAAGAACGCACGAAGGGCTTTGCCTATGAGTCTATTCGCGACGTGCCACGCAGAAAAGAACGTTTTTATAAATCTATGAATTCTTCGATGCATTATTCCTCAAAGGTCTTGAATTTATCATTCATTAAACCGCCAATATTTTTTTACCAGGCTTTTCACAAGGCCTGTCCCACGAAAGTGCCTTCCTTCTTGGCCACGACTAGGGTCTTTATGCCTGAATATCTTTTGTTTTTCTCACGGAGGACAATCTTTTCTTTGCGTACTCATTCAATAACGTATTCACGTGCATTATTTTATTTACTCTATACTTAAAGTTTAATGTAAGTACTCATACTGTCCTGTCCTTTCCGCCGAAATTACATTCATATAGGCATCATGAAAATAAGCCAATAAAAGTGGGAATCTAGAGGCTTATATTTCCCTTATGAAAAGAGAATGAAATGATTCCGTGTTCATAATGAATTTAATACATCGACAGTAATTTAAATACAGCATTTTATAATACAAAGCGGTGTAAATATTTTTTAACTACAGCCAGTATATTGAGTGTGAATATTTACTTCTTGATATATGCATTCAAAAGGAAATCAAATATTTTCAAAAAACCAGAAGCACTATCTAATAGTTTCAACTTTACCAGAATATATAACTATATTAAACTATTCCGGGGTTAAACTAGTCCCCCAATCGGATCTCCGGGTAAGGACTACTGGGAGGGGAACATCAGTCAAGGTGAATAAATTCAGAATAGGGATATGGAGAGTTAGGTCACTAAGGGTGTGCGGGATATTGTAAAGATGGAAATGGATAGGCTATGGATAGACATCCTGGGATTGAGCGAAATTAAGTGGGCGGGGGCGAATGACTGGAACGACGGCTACTGGGTGATATACTCGGAGACGAACATAAAATAGGTCGGCAGGTAGATAGGTAGACACCATATTCGCGAAAAAATGGGCAAGGAAAATAATATCGTGCTGGCATACAATTAAAGGATATTGATGATCAAGTAGGATGCAGAAACTACGGTTACAGATATAGTACAGGTGTGTATGACGAAGTCCAGCCGTTCAGATGAGGAAATAGAGAAAGTATACGGACAACTGAAAAAGGTTCTAGGAACAGTAAAAGGTAAGGAAAACCTCACAGTAATGTGAGATTGAAACGCTGTAGTCGGCGAGGGGCGAGAGGGAAGGAGAGTGGAATACTTCGCATTGGGAAGACGAAACGCCGCGGGAGAGATACTGATAGAATACGGCAACGAGAAAATCATGGTAGTGGTAAATACCATCTTCGATCAGCATCCAAGAAGAAGATATACATGAATTGGGACAATGAGGACATGGGGAATGAGACAAAGCACGATACCAAATTGACTGCATCCTTTTCAGGAAGAGATACAAGAACCAAGTTAAAATGTGTGAGAGCTACCCCGGTGCAGATAAAAAAGCGATCACAACCTGGTGATTATGGACAGCAGACTGCGACACAAGAAGATGAAGAAATAACCCAACAACATCCCAGATACAACACAAATATCGCAAAAAAAGAGCGCAAGAGAAAAATTCACCTAGGCCATCGAACGGGAAGTAGAAGGAAATAATGATAATACCAGCACTGAGGGTAAATGAAATGAAGAATATAATTACCAAAGCTGTAGATGAGCTCCTTGTGACTAAGGCGGAAATATCTAAGAAGCCATTAATAACAGCTCAAATAAGAGATCTCATAGATGAAAGAATAAAATACAAGAATCCAAGAAATGAGTGTGAATAATAAATCTATTAACAGTTGCGGAACCAGCTCATACGAGAGGGCAAGAAAGCTAAGGAAGAATGGATAGAAAGCTGCTGTGAATAAATTAATGACTACATGTAAAAGGGAAATAGCGAGATTGCTCATAAACTAGTGAAGAAGGCAATTCGGAGAAAGAAAAACAAAATCTCAAAACATCACAGCCGCTAGTGGAAAAATACTGATAGATGATGACGATACATATTGGGAATAGATGGAAAGAATACATTGGAGTACTCTATCAAACTCCCAAACCAATAGAAGATGGCTTAGTTAAAGATGACAGAATGATAGGTAAAGACAGTCTGGGTCCGCAGATATTAAGGAGTGAATTCGACAGAGCCGTGGCAGACCTGAGAAACAACAAGGCCCCAGGAGTTGGCAAAATAAACGGAGATATAATCAAGGCATTCGGAGTCAAAGCGAAGGATGCCCTCTATGGAATAATGAAAGATAGCTACAACAGCGGATGGATACCAGTAGACTTCGAGAAAAGTATAATGACTGCAATACCGAAGAAACGGAAAACAGATAAATGCGAAGAACACAGAACATTGAGCCTGGTGACACAAGCATCAGAAATCCTTACCCAAATAATTAGCCAAAGGGTAGAAGGAAAGCTCTCAGAAAATCAATTCGGATTCAAGACAAACCGAGGAGCAAGGGAGGCAATTCTCAGATTGAGAATTCTGGCCGAAAAAAATGAGACTCGTAAATAAGCCATTATATGTGGCATTCGTGGACTTAGAGAAGGCCTTCAACAACGTAGAATGAAACAAGATACTAGAAGCGCTTGGATTATACTAAAATGATAGAAGAATTATCCATAACATCTACAAGAATCAGGTTACAACAACGCAAACGAAAAATGAAAGAAAAAAGCAGCTACAAGAAACAAAGTAGTAGGACAAGGATGCAACCTCTCGCCAGATATATTCAAAGTATACGTGGAAGAGGCAATAAAAGAAATACAAGAATTGGGTATCAAAGGAGCTAAGGTAAATGGAGAAGAAATCATCATGCTCCGGTTTGCAGATGATATCGCAGTAGCGGCGGAAACGCAAGAGGACCTCCAAGCAACTCTAAGTGCTATGGGCCAAGTACTGGAGGAATATAATAAGAACATCAACAAGAAGAAAACTAAAATCCTTGTGTGTGGAAGAGAGAAGCTGACTGCAGATATCACAAATTTGAGGGGTGAAACTGGAGCAAGTGGAATCCTTTATTTACCTGGGCAGTAACATAACATGGGATGGAAGAAGTTCGACCGATGTCAAGCAAAGATAAGCCCAAGCTAAGAATACGTTCATGAAGAAGAGGCAATTACTATGTTCAAAGAACCTAAGGCTGGAAACAAGGAAGCAATTCGTCAAGACTTTCGTGTGGAGCATGTCGCTCTATAGTTCCGAGACTTGGAACATTGGAAAAGTGGACCAGCGAAGAATAGAAGCCTTTGAAACTTGGTGCTGGAGGAGAATGCTGAAGATTAAATGGACGGACAAAGTAAAGAACGAGGAAGTATACAGAAGAGCAGAAGAGGATAGAACTATATGAAGACCTCTACGGCAAAGAAGAAATAGATGGATTGGACACACATTGAGACACAATGGATTGATTAGGAATATAATAGAAGGAAAAATAGTAGGTAAGATTCCACGAGGATGTCAAAGAGACAAGTACAGAGGACAAATTAAGGAGGACGTAAAACACAGGGGGTATCAAGGATTGGCGACATTGAAATTAAATAGAGTAGAATGGAGGGCTGCAGTAAACCAATCATAAGATTGATATATACTGATGATGAAGTTGGTGAATTCATTGAAATAAGGAATTTTTATTTAACAGATGTTATCAATTGCCTCTTTTCCAATCCGCATCCCTGGATCTTGTCTTGATCAATGGCAGGTTTGTGCCAAACCTGATTTGAACAGGAACCCGCGTCCTTCGAAATCGAGTGGCCTTAACTATGTATCTTTGTTATATATTTTACTATATATTTGCCATTTTATCCTTGGCCTTCTTCCTCCACAGCATCAGACCTGGTGACCACTCTCGCTTGATGTTTTCTGCATATTTTTCTTATTCTTACGATAGGTATCATTGTTTATTTAACTTAATGGAAAGTTGAATTTGGGCTACCTAGTAATCCAACTCTATCCAGAACTGGCAACCAGAATCCCTCCATCCCTCAAACTTTGGCTTCCGTGCACATAAAATTGGCACAACTACTAACATGACATTAAATATCCTTAAGCCACATAATAAACATTACAATAGTTCATTCTTCTGCCCTGAATACTATCTACCTCCCTCAACTACATCTCACAAGAACAACTCGCAATAGATTTTACTCAATCCTACATAACGTAATTTTTTAATACTCGTGCAGCCGATTTCGCCGACTATGGCAGCCTCAGGTACATATGCGTCATAGTGATGATCTGAACGGTTTTTAAATCCAAACTGTGCACTTTCTAAGAAATCATTAGCTAAACCATCATTCCTTTTACTGCTGATCCTCAGTAATACTGTTGCCACGTGAGAAATCAAACTTATATTCTTACAGTCCTCACATATTGCTAATTCCTCTAGCTGATCGTATACTTTCTCCCTCTCCATGAATGTCTGTTAGCGCGTACACTTGGATTCACACTAGATTTACCGGTTATCCTCTAATTATTACTAATAATATTATTCCATTCTCTTGTTCCACGTTTCTTCTCTCCAGTTTCCTCTTCAATACTATTGCTTCTTGAAGTTGACTTGCCTCTCACTCCGCAATATACGTGAATTACTCTCTAACTATCGCTCCTACAATACCCCCTATCCTTTTTTCTCACCAAGGAGAGGCCTTACATATCTATATTTCCTCTCTTCGTCACCCGCATGCCATTTTCCAACCTCCCTCCTCCGGTTAGTCCTGACATTCGAAGCACTATTTTCACGATGGAGTTGCTCCTTTGTCGCTGCTATTTGATTCGTCGTGTAAGAAATTCGTGTGATATCGACCGTGTCCCGTGTCCTCGTCCGCCAATCTATGGGCCGTGTCTACCCAGTCCGTAGTTTTCCAAGACTAGTTTTCATACTAGGTTCCATCATCTTTTCTTGGGATAATGAATTCAGGTGGTTTCCCGTTGCCTTCTTCAATAGTGTTTCTAAGGTGACACCATCACTCAATGGCCGCCCAACTGGGATTCGAAGCATTTGGAGCCGCCTCACTGGTCGAGGAACTGACTTCACAGGGTCTACCTTTCGTCTAATTCCTATCCCCTGACCTAACTGGCTAGAGTGATCCTACTTGAAGAAATTAACGGCACCCTCCTCTTTGCAATATTTCCAGAGAATCCGTTTAAAAAATAAAACACAACAATAGTAATTTTAGTTCAGTTCCACATTTTTCTTTCAATTACTTTCACAAAAACATTTATACTTAAAACTAATATGTTTTTTCGTATCTTGTATATTATATTGACTACCGTTAAAATATCTCAGGTATTGTTTCTTTATTTTGTACAGTACTGCATGTGAACTAATCGTTTATTTCTGCTTTGGCTTGATTTAAATTCGTAGCTTACATCTGTCGTGATGTAAAACCATATTCATTGTTGTCAATACAAATGACGTATTTGTGTACGCACATCTCGTTGCGGTAGAATCCCATATTACTCTCATTAGTTTATGTTCCCAGAATTCCTTAACGCATTTATTTATTACCCGGTCAATCGTAACCAGGTAAACCGAACTAAACTCTTCCGGGATGAGTGGGAGAAGTTAGTAGAAGCGAGGTATCGATTCATTGACTAATCGATCCGTAGGGAGGGAAAAGCGAGCACGCGAAGAGCGGTGGGCACGGAAAACCAGTGACGCGGGGTGTGGAGGGGGGGAGCAGACGATTTTCACGGCGCGGCTGCTACAGAGAGAGGGGGCATTTGCTTCCCTTCTCCTCCTCCCCCCTCACCTCCTCAGTTACCGAACCACCCCTTCATGTCCCCAAAACCCTCCTGCGCGTATCTCCCCCGCCAGACTGCAGGTTTGGCAGAGGAGTTTCGGAGAAGAGGGGGGGGGATGGCGGTAGAGACGATGGAAAAAAAGTTCCGACGAGGGTGAGGGGGGGACAGGGTGCTCCTTTGGGAGACGGAAGGGTGGTGGTGTGGGTTTTAGGGTCGAGGCAGAGGGTTAGGGGTGGCTGAATGGGGATGGGGTTTGGAGAGCATTATTGGTGCGGCGGAGGGGGGGGGGGGGAGAGCGAGGGTGGCTCGTGTTGCCTCCGCCTCTCCCTTCCGGAGGGTGGGCTAGAGAGTGCTTACCACCACTGCGTCGCATGGGGAAAGGGATCTGTGAAGTGCAGGGATGCGGTCTGCTCCCGTCAGCAGTCCCGCCTTCTCTCCCCAACCCCGGACAGGGGTTGGCGTCAGAGCGAGGGGTAGACGGCGGGTTAGGCATGTGGAACCCCGCGAAACCCCTGTCCGCCGACCTCACAGGAGTCGCTCGGTAACGTCAGTCGGACAACGATGAGACGTCTCGTCCGCCTGCGGTCGGTCCGGGAAGGGGATGGGGGAAAAATGACAATGGTCGACTGGTGCGCGCGCTTTCCCGGGATGACGCGTTGTGTTTATGTGCGTCGGACGGAGGCGCGGAGCGTGAAGTCGGAAGGGGCCATGGGGGGACGCTCGGTCGGAGGGGCGTAATGATTCCATGTGAATAATACGGAGCCCCTCCTATGCTCGCAGCATGCGGACTAATTGAAATATATGAGGGGACAGATTTGCATGCATCCGGTGCGAGTGATAATGTCGAATCGTGTTCAACGGCTGCAAAAAGGCTAATGGTACGAACTTTCTCATTCGAATTATCACTTCACAATCTGTCGTATTGGTAGCGCTCCCTTGTCTGTTATGCTTGGTAGACGGCGTGCTTCTCCTCTGACACACAAACTATATGAGTCAGAATTCCGCCTCCGGCATCAATAACCTTTACATATGACTTATTTGTGTGATAAGGGATTACTCCGTTCGTTCCTGCTGTAAAATAATATTTAGATTAGCGGATTCAGCTGTCAGAAAATTCAAAGACGAGCTACACCCAGGGAGTGAAGTCATCACGTGTTTTCCATAAGGAGAGATATTCGGCTACATATGGACGACTCTGAAATAGCAACTTTGTAGAAGACTTTGCACACATTGCACATATTTGCACAGACCAAGATATCACTAAATCCTTTTTGAGTAACCTTATTCGCATTTGCTTTAAGACGCATTTTTTCATCGGGCGTGTTTTACGTTACTCCCCAACTTTCTCCTCACGTATTTTCAGCTATTTATTGATTGAATCAAAAGTCCTTCGGTGGCAGCTCAATGTGAAATAATAATTGGAGGCAGAAACGTCTTCCTGAAATGCACATTCCACTATGGAGAAGAGAGCAAATGGGTACCTAGGAGCATTCACAGTTGCTGAGGATAATGTTGATACGTGATGAAGGAGAGAGTGAGAGATGAAGGGGATGCTGACACGTGATGATGGAACATTAATGAGGTCACTACTAGAAAATGATACAGTAGGGTACAACCAGAATGTATTTGCATGCTTCATGGATTTTCAAAGGCGTTCCACAGACTAAGCTGCGCAAAAATAATAAAAATTTCAAAGAAAATTGGAGTACACTAAAAACATAGACGGTTTTTTCAGAACCACAGTAAATTCCAGGCTGCACATTTGAAGGCATCGAATGAAGAGTCAGAATGGTCGCTATAAGGAAGCGGATCAGGTCAGGCATGTCAATTATTACCTGTTCTCTTCAATATATCTGTAGGTAAAGGTATGTGAGGCTTTGGAAGGGCTGGAGGTTGGAGTGAAAGGAGGTGGGGAACTCTTAAAAATGTTACATTTGAAAATGATCAGGAATTGGTTAGCTATTAAGCCAAAGGTTTGCAAACGTTACGTAGCGCATTGCAGAATCATTTTGATAGCTATGGAATGAGAATTTAATATAGTGAATCAAAAGTTATTACATTCTCAAGTAAAAGGAAGGCCAAAAGAATATTAAAACTGAGCTACATAGACCTCAGAAGGTGGAAACCTTCATATATTTAGGAATTATTTTGGATGAAAGTGGGCAGAGTTGTGGGGACAATAAAAGAATAATTGCGTTATACAACGTGCTTCCTTATACAACGAAGTGTTTATGATAAGGCGAGAGTTGTTGATAGGCACCTTAGGTAAAGGTGTAAGGAAAAGACAAATGTTGGAGAAAAGTTGGATAGAGAGCGTAGTTATGTTTGGCTCGGAAAGTTGTTCGTTGATGCAAGACGATAAGAGTAGACTGAAAGCTCTAATGATACGTAGGGTATGGAGAGGAATCGAAAAAATAAAATAACGGAAAGGAAAACAAAGGAAGATGTGCTAGGGACAAAGATATGATTATTGGGAGACATTCAAATAAATCCTGGAAGGTGTATGTAGAAAATGCATAAGAGGCAGTGAAATGTTGTAAACTGTAATAGAGGGGAGAATCCTCGGAAAATGAAGTAGAGGGAGGGAAAGAATAGGCATTCAGAATGGAATTAATGGGGTAGAAAATATGCATAGCCATAGGATGAGTTATTTTAACGTGAAGCATGGTTTTAAGGGAAAATTTGTCATGTCATTAAAAACTTAGGAGAAAATTAGTTAGTTCCAAGGCTCATCAAAAACCTACTACAATCAGAAAAAATAATGTTTCAAAGTGATTAAAAATTCCATCAATTAGGAAACATTCAAAACCGATAACGTGATGCCAAAGGGATTTCTGGATCCAGCGTTTTTCCCTATGCCGACCTTTCACTAACGATCATATGAGCTTAATCTCCTCTTGAAGCCACCAAAGTGCCATGGAAATTGGCTCTGACAGAGTCGCATAAATGAAAACGCCAAAAGAAATAGGGACAGTCAAATATTTTTAAATCTTAATATTTTCTCAATGCTTTTTATTTGCACGGAATAAATGTATTGCTGTTAAAATCACTCTGTGTTAGGCATTGGAGAAAACTCAGAGATGAATGTATCTCCTTTTTCAAAAATAAAACAAGGACCGAGTTAATCATAAAAATATGAATGGTGGTATTTGACCGTTCAATATTTAAGCCGTGCAAAAAACTCAACGCCTTTAAATGTTCAATTCCTCACGATAATATGGGAACTAAAGCTTAAATCATTCTGCTTATTTCTACGAGGAGCACTATATTTATCAACTGAAATTTGAAAAACTTAAAATAACGGTGGTAATTGAGTTAAGACAAGGGAAAAGAATTGCTAATCACTTCTGCAAAACCTTGGCCAATAGCATTGAGTGTGTTCGTCGTCTGGGAAAGGGCCTGATTAAGATAACCATATCCGTAAGGGTAACCAGTGATGACTTTAAAATTCATTATAATTAGCCTTGAATAGTTGGCTGTATGGGATTTATTTATGGTTGGAGAATACGGTTGGATTGATGACGTTGAAACCTTTGAAGCTTAGAATGAAACCAAGAGGATACACGGGGAATTTGAAACAAAAAGAAGACATTTATTTAGCACATCCGCTCCATTATGGGTATTTATGAGAGGTAGTCAAATGAAAACCTAACGGACGAACACGCTAGACCAGTCCGCGCACCAACAAGGTCCCAATCACCCAAAAACTACGTGCGCCTGTGAGTTGTCACTCTGAAGTCCTCCCATCACAGCGATGGCAGTATCGATAGCTAACTAGAGTGTTGCCACCTTTTGTGTGGTCTATGCGTAGTGGCTGGTGTTCGATTTACATTTGGCTGCCCCCTACTACCTTAGCCGTCGACGCAGCACAACTTAAAAGTACTACAAATACTAGAAAAAAATGTAATCTACCTCTCTACTTGTGAATAACGAAGGGTTTTCAATGATGTAGAGAAATCTCCTCCTACTAAGAAACTCCATTCTATTGGCCATAGCCAAAAAATGCCAATTTTAAAGACGTTTCGCCGGATTTACTCTCGGCAACTTCAGCTCTTGAAATAGTGATGTTCGATGGGAAGATTGAAACCTTTATACGTTAGTACGATTCTCATACTCAAACTTGTTAAAGCTGTTTGTCTAAAAATATTTTACATGTTTGCTCCGCCTCATCATAACTTCGTTTTACTTATTTTTTACGGTTATATTTCACTATTTTCCTCGATATGAAATGCGAAAATCTTGGCTTCCTCACGAGTACTCCTCTAGTCCAGGAAATACTACTACTCTCAGGTTCAAATGGGCCGTGCCCCCCCCCCCCCCATCGCAAGCCATGGGAAGTAGTGGTTTCCAAGTGACTTGGGCAGATAATAACTTCCTCAGAGACTTTTACATCGTCTTCTCTACTCCTTAAGAGGGATATTTCAGCCTAGTCTCTCTATTTGGTGTAGCAGCGCTCCAATAACCTCCCCTCCCCTAAGTCCCTTAGCAACCGAATATCCAAACACGTAATTGACAGCAACCTCGGATCTCCCAAAGTCATTTCTTTGAACATGTTACAAACTTTCCAAATCTGCATGCACAACGAGAGAGTTGTAACACTCCAATACATTGTGCGTGAAAACGGTTGGTTCAAGACGAAAACATTGCGGGAGTCAAAATATTGAAACTCTAGCGGACGTCAACGACAGGGTTTTAAGGCTCGATCGGGAAATTTCTCACCCGCTTGACAGGTGCCAGCCTCCGTGCTCAGCGCGGCGTCTGCGATCCCTTTTAGGCATTTGACGGGCTCGGCGGAAACTCAGTCAAAATGTCGGCATACTCTCGCAATGGTGTGCGACTTTGGGGAAGGATTGGTGTTTGAGTAGCACTTTGGAAGGGAAATGGTAGGAAATGACGTGGGGAAGTGTTGCCTGTGTAGTGTACAGGGAGAACCCCCCATTCTCAAATTGTCGACACAAAAAATAAAGAAAACTGTAAACAAACTCCCTTTAGCTGTGGATTCAGGAGCTAATCGAAGGGAGGGCCTTAAATAGAAATCAAAATAAACATTGCTTACATTTTTTGCCCAAAACTAATTTCGAATAATTTATGCAGCCTGTGCATAAAATTATCTCCTGCAGTGCGGTTACATCTTTTAAATTTGTACGATTATTTTGAAATTCGACATCATTTTAAACTTTATTTGAAGGATTAAAGATAATCAAATCTTTTCATTACTTATACGCGAATATCCCCTCGTAAGAGGTTTTTCTAAATTCGCCACCGCCTCGCTGGGAGCTGCAACCTTCCCTTTTATTCATTTAGAGGGTGAATGTATCCAGTTTTCCTCAATCCAGAAATAGGCCCGGAAAGCGATCAAAATAAATTGAAACTCAGGAGACAGTAGTCGCTACTATGAATTTAATTCGATGCCAAACGCGTAGGTTTCGTGAGGAAGTCGATAGGGGAGAGGGAGAGTTGGTAGTTTTATTCTTAAGCGGAGCGAGCGAGGGGGTTGAAAATCTTCCCTCGGCACCTCCAAGAGCATTCATTCTTAGGCGGCGCCAACTATAAAGGACAATCTCTTCTCCACCCACGGCAGAGCGTTCCCTGAGGGGGGAGGAAAAGAAGAAAAAAAAACCCTTCTTAGCCGTTGTTTTCATGCGGCGGAGGAAGGGGTGGGGGAAAATGCAGGATTCCCTAACTCCTCAATATCCGCTTCCCTTAAGACCCCCCACCTCCACACACCCGAACGATTCCACAACCGGGGGAGGGGAATCTAATCTTTACCCGGAATGAGGGAAACAAATGCACCGTGGAAGAGCCTCTCCTTAAGCCGCTTTCTTGCTCCTGTAAAATGAAAGGGGGTGGAGGGCGGAGGGGGCGAGGGAGGAGGAGGAAAAGGTGAGTGTAAGGAGAGAGATTGGGGAAATTGGACGGGGGAGGATATTGAGAGAAGCCAAGGTGGGCGGGGAGAGGTCTGGGCGAGGGAAGTCGGTGTGGGGAGGGGAATGGCGCCCGTCCACCCCTTATTATTTATCGAGCCCCTCGCGCGCACATGTCGTCGACTCGGGGCAAAAGTTCCGCCGCCCTTGGACCGAGGGTATTAGGGGGGGGGGGTGAGGTGTCGTTCAGCGGGGGTGTGGGAATGAATTAACGCTCGAAGCTCCACGAAGCGGTATCGGTACCCGCCCCCGTGTGTGGCGCGTGGCTTAGGGGCGACGGAGTGCTACAGAGACGGGACGTGAGAGCCGTGGAAATGGGCGGGGATGTGGAAGAAAATAGTGTAAAAGGGGGGGATTTCTCCTCCCCCCCACTTTCTCTCTCTCTCTTTCTCCCACTCCCACCTCCCGGGATGGGAGAGCGCGGGGGAAAATGGGAAGGAGTGATGGGAAAGAGGGTTGGTGCCTCTGTGTGGGGAGGGTAAGATGTGGAAGTGTGTGCGGGAGGAGTCAAGCGGAGCGGAGTGCATTAGAATGGGACTGCGTTTTCCTGAGTGACGAATGGGCTTAATTAGAGCCTCGCCGCCTCCCTCCTAGCCACTCCTCGGGAAATTCATAGTATGCCCACACACCCCGAAACTTTTCCTTCCGTCTGTTACTGTTAACATCCCGACATCCTCCTTCCCGAGAGCATTGACCAACTGCTAAATTGATCGCGGAATAAGATCGTCGTGATATTAACTTTTACAAGTGAGAATAACGCTTATGTGAGATGAACCTCGAAACCTACTTATTATCTGGCTAAAAAAGGGAAGTCCAAGGAAATTGGACGCACAAAATGGCTGATACAGTCCTTAACGCTTCCGAAATTGACTTCGATTGAAGGTCTTCCTTCCTTTCTTTACTTTCTCGATCTTGCTGCTTGTGGTTTCACTGTATGATATCCGTGGAATGATAAATTTCTCTGTAATTCACTGCATCGAACTTCACCTACTCTAAGATGTGCAAATATTAAATTTATTCAATTCAGCTCTGTCCTGTCAAATGCCACATGGCAGTAATACCTAAATAACACGGCTGGTATACAATGAACTACTCATCATAAGCTCTAACTCCACGTTTACTTTTACATTGATTGGGCCAAATGTGACAAAAGTAAAGACACCATCTTGCATTTCTTCTGTTATGAATCACTTTCATCGATAATTAATGATGATGGGTTACTATATATTTGTGGATAGTCAAATGGAAACAAAAGCGATGTTAACAAACCTAATTTAAATATTGGATATTTGTAACCATCAGTTGTTTTAAAAGTTTAGCATCATAAAAACTACAATGCAACAGATTCAAAGTGTGCAAATCATTCCCTTTTACCGGTACACACAAACCCGGATCCCTCGATGTCCGACCGAGTGCTTTAGCCAGTTAAGCTACCAAGGCGTCACAGGCATCCCGATTTAGGTGAATGATTTTCACATTTTGTAATTGTTGCAGTTTCAATGTACAACAGTGGATAACTCCGTTAAAAGTTACTGTCACGGTAAACGGTAGTAATGTTTTTTGAATTATAGAAACTACGTGCAATTGACAAGGAATTTGCAATGCAGCGATAAAAAGTATTAACATTTAAACATCTAGTCGGATAAAGAAATTAAAATTCAACTAAGTCAACAGTTTTTAAGTCTATTGATGACATGGGCAATTCAGAAAGGTCTCACATGCTTTGATTCCAATTTTAAAATTTTCAATTCAAGCAGAGAAAATGTCTGTATTAAAAAATAAAAATACTTGACTCTTAGCTCCATCTTTAGCATGCTCATTAGAAATATTTCTCCAAGAACGAGACTAATGAGAATGAAATCAATATAGAAAAATATCGAACCCTTATATTCTGCAATCATTCTGAGGTGGACTCGAAGGTAGGTAGCATAACGCTAGGGGTAGGAGCCAGGAGGGGAGTGTGAGAGATTTTTACCTCTCTGACCAAAATTAACCTACCGATCTCGCACGGCACCTGGACACTTGCTCATACGACAGATTTACCGCGCATCAGCTTTCCCGATATACGAGTATATTCCCTTCTTACCACTCCCAAACCCGACCACCCTCTCGAAAATTTGTTGCATTCATATCGAGAAAGAGTTTTGGAGGATTTTTTTATTCCCCCGAGTTCCGCCATTAGCCCATCACGAGTCGGAAAGGAGGGGCGGGGGTGGCGGCGATAAATTCCGTCACACCACGCGTAAATACTCCCTTGGTGACCGCGAAGCGCTCGGGGCGACGCGTCGCGACGGGACGCGGAGTTTTGAGCTCATGATGGGGACTGCGTCACCATTGCACAATTGACAAAGTCCCCTGAAGTGAATAAATTTACGACACGCAAATTCAATGGACGAAAAAATTATCAACGAACGTATAAGACTCATTGGGAAGGGCTGGTCGCGAAGGGCGACTCGGTAAGAGGAGATGTTTTGAGTGTTTCCATCCATTTCAGTCGCTATCAAAAAATATATTTGACGTTTTGAAAAGGCCAAGGATCAGCTCCTCCCACTCAAATATACAGGAAAGGTCTAAAGTGCGCCAACGGTATTGACTGTTTTGTTCCTCCAGCGTCTGGGAGGCCGTTCGCCAGCGTGGAAGGGTATTAACTGGAAGTCTAATATCGGTACGACACACTCGAGCTCTGGTACGGGTTTTAAACCAACGGGATTACGCGGCGAGTGCACCTGCCATTAACATCGACCAGGCGTGGAAAACTTAATTGTTTGGGGGAAAAGGAAATAAAGGAGTCGGTTGCAGAAGGAGACTCTGCGGAGCGAGAAGGGGAGATAAGGATGATCATAATTAAAATTAGGGAACATTCATCGTTCCCAAAGGAACTAAGCCACCCCTTGAAGAAAATTAATTATTTTTTTCTAAATTAAAAGACGCCCTGAACTTGAAAATGTAGACTTATGGACGAGGGATTGAAATGTTTGTGGTCGATATTAATTTTAATAAGCGGAGTTTGCAGACCAGAACGCCCAATAAATTTAACGACACAAGGCTCACGGAATTTACTTCTGACACCGATTCAATCCTAAATACTCCCTTCCATCTTATCGAAAGTTTGGACTTAATAATTACAATTAGAGAAATAATGCCTCGAGTTTATATACAATATAGAATACACTAGTTTTCCTCTTCTTCTGTGGCACTTAACAGTAGGTATAGGCGAATTTTTCTGAGTTAGCTAAGGAGCTCTGTCTCCATAAGGTATTATATGCTTTTATTACCTTGGGTAACCTAGTGGCATCCATTATTTCAATGCAGTACCAATTTCTATTTCGCCTTATATTATTTTATTCTTTCCTCGTCATTATAAATCTTTAGTTATGCTCTTACACAAATGTCTTCATTGCATATTTTGTCCATTCGGGAACATCCTTTAAACTTGTTCGATGATTACATCTCGTACTTTTTTTGCTTTGCGTTCGAAAAATGTTGTGATGGGACCCATTTTTCCCTGCCATACAATAAATAAATCAGTTCGAGTATCCAATTATCAATATTTCTCATCATCGTTCCATATTAAGCACGTTGCTGCGCATGGCTTTATAATCTGATCCTATTCAAGAAGCTTTTAAAACGCATACTGCTTGAGGAGTGAATTTCGTTCACAAACTACATTACTATCCATAGCGTTAATTTTCCGGACAACCTTGGCCTTCCAGGAAGGTAAAAACCAAGGCTGGCGAGAGACCGCTGTTTTTTGAGGAAGGATTATTGACGTGGAGAGGGGGCGAGGAGGAGTTCGGGGGAATGGGGAGAGTGCCTGGGGAATGGAGAGTGGGAGGGGGTGTGGACGGAAGGGAGTCCGTGGGGGACTTGCGTCGCGAAATTGTCGCGAGAGTGCAGCTGCATGCTGGGACGGGGGGCAGGGAAGGGGGAGGGGCCAGAGGGGGTTCGGAGGACGCGGAGAAGCGGAAGGGGAGAGAGGGATGAAGGGGTCGGGGAGGCAGCTGGGTAAGGGAACGCTCGGGATTTATTTATGTGACCATTAAAAAATATGAATGCGGAAACGGGACAGTTGTAAGCGGGGAGGAACGGCCGTGTATCCGGCCGGCGAAGAGGGATGGGAAGGAAATGGCAGACATGGAGGGAGTTGGAAAACAAGGGTGAATGAAACAAACACTATGTGTGTATTGGCTAAATCAATTACGCCGAAACCATCAGACGAAAAATTGAACGGAGTGATTTCGCGGACATTGAAGAGACGTTGATCAGAGGACGGTCAGAGGTCAGATTGTCTGTGACACGGCAAGATTGAGATGATGTTTTTTTCATCCATCCGACCCCAATATTGATTATAAAATTCACACTGTGGATATGACTGTATGGGAAAATAACTTTTCGTAGGATGGGTGTTTAGGACTACTTTTGTCGGTCAAGATAGTATCCTCTTTGTGATGAACCACGAACTGTAATTAAGTTTCTGTCAGCCTGTTAAACGCGGCAGTAACGAGCTCCATTAGATGAATTCCCTTTTTAACTCCACATGCTGTCTACCTTCCTTCATTCCTTCCAGCATGCCAAATATTTTTCTCCCTTTATCCCCCGTTCACCCGAAATTCTCCCCTCTATCACAGTATTCAACATTCTATTGGCACTCAATCTTCCCTGCACTCATTTTTCTTGTTTTATTTATTTCTCCAAACCACATTCTCTATTTCTCTATCACTTCTTAGCCTTTGCCACCTCTTCCTCGGTCTTTTCCGTTCTGTACATTTTAATTGTTTCTTCGCAACACTCAAATCTCAAAACCCTTCAACTTCAACCATTCCTCTTTCCACAAACTACCAAGATTCTGGCCCATAAAAAAATTATCTCCAAATCAATTGTTATACATCTCACCTAAGTAATCTATTCCATATGTAATCTTTACTTATGGTCTATTTTGCACAGCCACATCTATGCTTTTAATCAATAAAATTATGAATTGGAGTTATCAAACCTTACAATGCTCGTCCAAGCCTTCCAATAATATCTTTGTCTTCACAAAATAAAATAGTGCCAACTTCACTATACATTTATTCACACCAATAACAACCAAAAACCCGAAAGTATGTTTGAAAAGTGAAGGTAAAGTTATCCCGTTCTATACAATTTGCCTTATGCAGACCACACATTCAGAGAAGGTGAGCCAATTACATATCCAGAGCAACTTCGGGTTCCCAGAAATCCACAGTACGTGGAAAATCATAGAGTTTTGATTCACCGAGGGGTTCTCCATGGGGTTTATTCTGATTAGAATTCGAAACCTTGTGGTCCCTATGCAATTTCGCTATACCCTAGGCTTCCACGGTGTCTTCCAATGCAAAAACAAGGTGAAAAAAATAGTTGGGTGGGCTGAATCAAAAGCAAATCTAATTCGTCTTTACTCTTTGAATGATTTTACATTTGTGGAATAACATCATAATTTTGAATATAACGTCCGTGAAAGAAAATAGTAAAAGAAAACACTGGAATTTGAAGGGGAGTTTGAAAAACATTTGATCCTTGCTGAAATATATTTAATGTTATGCTCCAAGTGCCAGGGTTCAGTATGAAAGTCATCACCTTTGAATTTACGTTAAGGGCTTGTTGGTTTATGTATAGGAATATACTTCATCGCATCTACCGCTGTTGCATTAGGGCTGCAAAAGGTAGGGAATACTTTTGATGCAACATTTCTGAGGAGGAAGTTTTAAAAAGTACGCTAAAAGAAGAAAATATAACCCACAGTCATTACTTCGTGCAGGGGAGGCGACCGGCAGTAGAGGTTATTCGCTCCAGAAGGGATAAGTGGGTAGTTCTACGGTATTGATAGGATATTCAGGGAATGGAGAAAGGGTGAAGAGAAATCTGGGGCTGACATTAGCCTTCTCTAAACGAAATACACCAAGGGGTCCACAATTTAGCGTCCCATCCGACGGACGGTGTACTCCCTTAAAATGCGCTCCGGTCGGGATGCCAACGAAAAATCGATTTGAACGCGGGTCCTCGGGGTGGGAAGCCAGTATCTTAGCCACCGCACCATGAGTATATAAATTGGGGAGTGTTGTTCTTTGAAAACTAGCTATTAAAAACCGTAACCCCCTCCATCAGCCCTCTTCTTTTGAATATTGGTATTCTTGTGGTATACGGCATTGGTATATGGCATTAATGCCAAATCTCATGGCACGCTAAAACTGCTTATTTACACGCATAAACATATTTTATTGTGCATTAAATAAACAATAATATGTTTAATTGACATTTTAAATTAATTAACACTTATACATGTTTCACACGTGATTATGGGAACATATACTGATTATACGAGCAGTAAAGCTGATTAAATACAGGCAGAATGTAAATAGGGCCAAATGAAATGATTGTGTGGAAATGTTATTAGACAACAATATGCATCCTCAAACACATATCAAGGAGATAAACAGAGTGAAATGCCCGAGCAGCGGTGACTAGTTTTCCCTACGAGAGTATTTGGGTACGGTGATCGATGTCGTGAGGATTTCGCCGAGGCAATTGAGTTTACCAAAGGACGCGTTATCAGATCTTCCCGAACTCGGTCCCAACTCCCTGGAGAGAAGGCAAGCCATGGGCGC
Organism: Hetaerina americana; assembly: GCF_022747635.1. NCBI lineage: Eukaryota > Metazoa > Arthropoda > Insecta > Odonata > Calopterygidae > Hetaerina > Hetaerina americana. Next base: position 42,211,708 of record NW_027287095.1, read on the forward strand.
GCATGCGAGTGATAGATACGTACCAACCCTTGGCTCCATCCAGTTTTCAACATTCCGAAAAGCTAAAAACGGTCATGAAAATCGAAGCATCGATTTCCCATAATCCGTTATAGAAATATTAAGTTTTTGATAAATTCCTTTTTCCGAATAATTCCATTTTATGATCTTCCGTGCTCCAGTCCGTCGAGTGAAAGTGGTGGTCACAGTGCCAGAGAATCCGGAGCTGTTTAGAATGCGGAATCAAAACGACTGATGTAAATTAATTGAAGTAGGGGATTTTGGTTACTCAATTCGTGTGTAAAGCGGTGTACTGTGAAATTGTAACACCGAAGAGATACTAGTTGTACAAGTATCCAGGGCCAAATTGAAAATATCTTCATACTGGTTTAGGTATGCAGTTTCCTATATTGAAGCGAATGTATCCATTTAAGTATCTGCTGTGTTAGGAAAGGTCATCATTCCTAACGGTCAACAATCCTAATATTATTTCAACTTATTTCTCCCTCCGGTTCTTCAATCTGCTCACCGGTTAATGACCGGTGAGCTTAGACATTTTTTCTTCTTGACGTCTGTCTAATGAAGAGGTTTCTTCTGCAGTTATTTCCGTTCAATTTTCCCTCAATGGCCGACTTCATCGGTCCATTCCGTCTCAAAATATGTCCGAGAAAGCTATGCCTCCTTGTTTTGAAATGTTTTCACCGAACTTATTCATTCTCCTCTCTTTTCGAGTAATTCTATCATCATTAATTCTATCCAAGCATTTATTATTCGCCGTTCTGCCGCATGAAGCCATATAGATGCATATAATCCAGTCCTTGTCAATCGAAGTCGACATTTTAAGGGAAACATTCAGGATAAATATGCGGGGTAATCGGTTTTTTACACTCAGAGATTTAGAAAGAGATTTTGAAAATTCATACGCACTTAACTTAATCGGTTGGAAGTGTCACTGAGAGTGAATCATCCCGATGGGGTGACCAAGCAAAGTCAGTGATTTTCCTCTCCCCTCACCGCCACATCCACCCTTCCCGTTCCCTTTCTCTCCTCACATTACCACCACGCCCACACCGCGCAATCGTAGGTGACGCCGTCTGCCATCAGGCACCGCCGCGCTGCTCACAATAAAATTCCACGGACGGAAAAAAACACTCCTTAAAACTTCATTACCATAATTTCGTTTTATATTCGTTCTCGTCCTTCATTTGACGGTGGGAGCGGATGGAAAATCCCCCAAGGAAGCTGTTCCCATCTCTATACCTCTCTCTCTCTCTCACTCTTTCGTTCGTCTCAAAGGCAAGGCCACGGCCGTGTCGCTCTTCCCAAAGTGAACCCCGACGCTGGATTCTCCCACTTGATGAGGATTCGAAATAATGCGATGCCGCATATCCAATGCGTGTTCGATCGCAGTGTCGACGTGCAAATTAGCAACGCGATATGAATGCGGGATCGCGATTTGAATTACGGATTTGGGCTATAATTTGTATCGTGGAATCGATGGCAAGTAAAGAATCGAAGAAAAGATCAATAAGGACTATGAGATGTATACAGCGTAGCGCTGTATATATTCGAAACGTGGTCTTTGATGCAAGATAATCAGGATAAAACAATGCCTCGGGCGTTACTTGCTGAAAATATTTTATTAACATTTTAATGAAACGATAACACAAGTCAATTTTTTGACATGATTCTTCCATTCATTCCAAATATTGTTCGAACGCATTTTATCTCATATCTTTATTGATTCCATTTCGTGTGAACCATTTCTACTAACTGCCTCTCTCTTCTTTCTGGGAAACACTTCCAGCAGCAAAACATTTAGTCAAATACTGCAGTGCTACAATTCTTTCTTCTCTCCCCAATCAAGACAGCATCTCTTCTCGTTTATAGTAATGGAGCAGTTGAATTAAAACGTACCAACCACCCGGAATCAATACCCTGCACTAAAAACTGACCCTACCTTCCTCGTTCTCCTCACTCTTTACCACAAACATTCTTTCCCAGTATGCCAATTCTAGATCCCTGAAATATCACCATTTTTCGAAGAAAGTAGTTGTGCAAGCAAAGTATTCGAAAAACGCAGGTTATAAATTTTCTTATGTTTTAAGGATTTTTCCCAAGCACTTGCACTCGAAGAACTAGAAGTCATCATTTCTCTCAACTGCCCTAACCGCCAAAGAGTTCAAATACTTGTACGATTCACAAACATAATAATAATAATAATGATATGGTAATTTGCAACCCCTAAATTTATATGGCATAACTAACTGTGGGCGATAGAGATATTTACTTAAATACGATGTGCGAAATAAATTGCAATTCCTTTCATTTATTCGCAAGGTCGATTCGTCGACTTTCTTTAGACATATAATTTAATCGTAGGGCGATATTCAAATTCCATCATCTCTATTCCCATTCACAATCACTGTGAAAATTGGAGTGTGAAGGAAATCTGGGGATAAGATCAACTTGAAAGGTCATCAAGATACAAAATATCTCCTCCCTTCCATTATGAAATATCCGTATATTACATCAAAGCCCCGGAAAGGGAGAAGAGGAGGAAGTGTTCCGTAGACGTCCGAAATTGAAGAGGGAGGAGCTGAGGACAGAGGAAGTGTGACTACACTCAGGAATGAACCAAAGTGTGATAAACCTGGGTGAAGGATATGAAATTTTCTTTCTTCTTTAACACGTGCGCGTAAGATATCGACATCTTCTTTGTATAAGTTGGCAATGTGGACGACAAAGATTCACATTTGAAAAAATATGCCAGGCGAAAGGACGTGGGAAGATGCGACGAGTTATTATGGGGAGTTAAAAGAATTTCGGCAAAGTGTGCCAGTGGAGTGAGGGGGAAGAATCAGGAAAGGGCAAAAAATAATATGAAAAGGTTCGACCCAATACAAGAGCAACCTACGTGTCCCTTTTCTTATCTCCCTCTCGGTGGAAATTCAAGATGGAAGTGCTACCAATTTTGTCGAGCGGGCTCGCCGAGAAAAAATAATAGGAGTCGAGGAGAAGCCTGTGAAATGACAGAATAATTTAATAAAAAACGCACTGACGAATCGAAGACGAGATGCGAAGAACCGATGGAGGCATCTTCGGCTAATGGAGAAACCGAACTTCTCAACGTGGAACTTGGCGGAATTCTCGACATCTAAGAAAAAAAAATCGAAAAATCAAATAACCCCTTGACCTACGCCAACGCTTATTTTAAAAAGATTTGTGAGAGTCGATATTTCCAATTATTCTTTCTAATTCAACATCAAGACTATTTCTGTCTTACTTTCAGGACCCATACTCACTTGCTTCCCCAATCCGCGCACGATCCGCAGAATACAAGCATTGACGGTAAATAATATTTTACATTCCAGATAAAAATTAATTAGGACCCAAGATAAAAAAGTACATGCTCTGTGATCTGACCACCCATTGTACACGAAACGTTGCAAGCCATTTACAATTTCGTAGTCAGAGCTGAGAAACAAAATAATCGTTTGTCCGCATTGTCATTAATATAAATATAGTAACATTACCGATTTAATACCATATATATTTATCCGGCACCAATTTAAAGCAAGAATATATGATGAGTCGATGACATATTTCAAGTCGTGAACAAGTCATTCAAGGAACAGAATGAACTCCTAAAAACGACCGAATAATTAAAAATTAACCTACAATACCTGTTAGGCGTTCTGCACAAACACAAAGTAATGTTAAGTAAACGATACAACTGTTAAACTAAAATTCGTAATATCAATTTTCTGGGAACGAATTTTAGATTATTTTTGGAGAAGGCGAAATTGTTGATGCAGAAAGAGGCAAACTTTCACATTTTGCATGAAACTGCCGACGAATTTCTCGAAGTTCATAGAATGAGATAATGGAATACACTTAAGTTTGGCTTGTTGGTCTCTTTTTTCTCTCTCATTGTGTTTATTATTGTAACATTTCTTGCAAATAATGTCTCATTAAATATTGCCTTACATACATCCATCGTATAGTATAAGCCACCGCTAGGTTGTGCCAAGGACCTAAAATACTACCTTGATCAAAAAGTTCCCGGAATAACCACCGTGTGGCGCTCCCATCGTTCCGATTTGAGCTCTGTTTTTTTTTGTTAAATTGGTACATCTGTTGTTGATATTCCCTTTAAATCTTAGTGTCATAACTTGACATTTGCAAAAGTTACGTAGCCAAGAGTACATCTATCTCTGTGTGTGTTGGCGATTTTTTACAATTTCAGAAATGGATTTAAATTTGCAACAACGAACTTGTATTAAATTTTGCGTAAAAAACGGATTTAGTGGCGCACGGACGTTGGAAATGTTGGAAAAGTGTTTCGGCAACGATTCTCTAAAAAAAACGGTCGTTTACCAGTGGCACGAGCGGTTCAGAAGTGGTCGTGAGTCAATCGAAGATGATGAACGCAGTGGCAGACCATCGACATCGAAAGTCGGTGAAAAAATTGATAAAGTAAAAGAAATGTTGGTCAATAACCGCAAATTAACCATCAGAGAAATAGCGGAGGACTTGAACATTGCCTATGGATCCGCCCAAGACATTGTGGTTAATGATTTGGGTTTCCGTCGTGTAGCATGCTAAAAGACCTCAATTTCATGCAAAAAAGAGACCGTGTTGACGTCGCAAAAGACATGATTTGCGAGGCTGAATCCGATCCCACATTCATCAAAAGGATCATTACTGGAGACGAGACGTGGGTTTATGAGTACGACACGCAATCCAGACATCAGGCAAGTGAATGGCGTTCACCAAATGAGCCGAGACCAAAAAAACCACGTCGTTTTCAGTCAAAAAAGAAGGCAATGCTGACGGTTTTCATGGATTACAACGGTGTAGTGCATCATGAATTTTTGCCAGAAGGCCAGACAGTAAACAAAGAGTATTATTTGGGCGTTATGAGACGTTTGCGTGAAGCAATTCGCCGAAAGAGACCAGAAATGTGGGCAGAAAACTCGTGGATTTTGCACCATGATAACGCACCGTCGCACAGTGCTATCATTATTCGTAATTTTTTGACGAAAAATGCAACAAATACCATCCAACAGCCACCGAATTCACCTGATTTGGCTCCCTGTGACTTCTTTCTGTTCAATCGAGTTAAAAAACCATTACGGGGAACGCGTTTTAGCAGCCGAGAGGAAGTAATGGAAAAATCGCAGGAAGCACTGATGGACATACCGAAAACCGAATATAAAAAATGTTTCGAGGATTGGATCAAGCGCTGGCATAAGTGTGTTGCAGTCGATGGTGATTACTTTGAAGGGGACAATATAGATTTAGATGAATAAACTTGTATTTTTAATTTAAGACGTAATGTCATGAATAAATTCCGGGAACTTTTTGATCAAGGTAGTATATAAAAAAATCAGCGATAATAACAAATACAGATTTTGGAGAATTTGAGATATTTTTGTTTGGGGGTTATTTAAGTCTTCATTGGCTATATTTCATAATATGTCTATAAAATATAGCAAGGATATATACGCATAACAGTTTTAACGTGTAAACCAGCTCTTTATGTAAACTATGAAGGAATGAGCTGTTTCATTTATTTACTTTTTGGCATTCATTTGAATGGATTCGATTTTCATCACACTGGGCGAATATTTAAATGTCAATGAGGTATCAATCAACCTTTTCTTCTATTTTCGAAACCTTTTTTGTGACACGTATAACTTAAGCATTAACTTTGAGGGATAATCTCCACAACCACCTCAGAATAAACAACCCCCTAAACATATAAATGCAGTTTGAGAGGAGTATAGATATAAAAAGCCTATATTAGGAGTCCCCAGGGAAATAAACTCTCCTCGAATTGTTTTTAATTGTTCATTGGTGCAATTTGAGACATTAAAGATTTGAATTAGTGAAGCCGAAAGAAACCAAAGTAAACTTGAGGAGACTTAATGAAGATATAAAGAGTAGATTCCAGGATTAAAAAAAACAGAAATCTTCGAATAGCCCTCCATTAATACACTCGTTCAAATAAAATGGTTGCTGCTCTATCGATTGCAATGACATTGAGGAACACGGGATCTCAAGGATGATAACATTCTTCCCCAAGGTTCACAAAGAAATATTAATTCGTTTGAAATATAGAATGTATATTTTTGTGCTATTCAGGTAAAACAAATTCAAGCTCACATTATTCATTTTTATTATTATCCTCCAGAATCACATTTGGCATGTGATTTTTGAGCATAACATTTTAAATGAAAACATCTTGTAAAATAAATGAATAAAGAATAGAAGAGTTGCTATTCCGTTCGTTCAAGAAAGCCATCTTGTACAAGTTGGGCAAAATAAAATAATTCCAATCTACTGCTGCAAACTTTGAAAAAGAAAATTTTTCGAAAATATTGTCGTGATCGGAGTTTTCAAGAGAGGAGTGGTGACAGCATTCGATTCCCACTACACTTGAGCAATATTGAAATGTCAATGAGACGTCAACGCTCCATTCCTCCAATTTTCGAACTCATTTTACTATAACTTCGGTAGCATATTCGAGAAATATTCCACATAACCATTAAAGAGTAAGCGACTTACTCTTTAAACAATCAGGTGAACTGGATAAAGTGAAACGCTCCGTGTGACTATTGCACCTTCACTGAGGTAGTTCATAGACTGGAGCGAATGAATCACGGCTGGAGACCTGACAAAAAAGCACATTCGGTGAAATCAAAAGAAATAGAGACCATAAGGCCATGCACGTTTTACGGAAAGCACACTAAAAGATACAAGCCCAACTGGAGATCCTAGCTGTAAAATGAATTACCACACCCCTCTCCCCTGCCGTGCACGACTTTCGGGACAAATGTTAAGACGGTTGGAGTGATTTTCAATTTGGATTAATTTTAATTCTGACAAAAATATTTCCAAAACCTTTGTAACGAATGGCAGATAAATATGCACTTATGCAATCAGGTTATAAATCATAAAAGTAATAATAAAATAAACCGTTTCCTTGCAGTTAGAATTTCTCAAAGGATACAATTCAGCAACGCATAATCTACAACAGATTTATATAAACATTTTATGCTCAAATCAGCACAGATCTTTCCTTTTCTTATGCACTCAATGAAAACAACTTTGCATATATAATATTTTCTTGCTACCAAAATAAAGTGGTCGAGGCGCGATGATTAGCGTGGTTTGAAATAATATTATTTGTGGGAGTATATAAGAACGGACAAAATGAATGGTCGTCCTGTGAACAAACGGAAAACGTAAAAATATTCAAGTCCGAATCGAAGAAATGTTAGGCATGATAGAGGGAGGAGGTAGCATGGTTGTTGGGAGACGTTCGAAGGCAGGAAAAGTGGATGCAGGGGATGAGAGGCAATGGGATGTTGAAGATTACGCTAGAGAGGGAAATTCTGGGTAAGCGAGGCATTGGGAGGAAAAGATTAGGGATGTTGGACGGAATGATGGTTGGCAGGACGCTTGTGGAGCTGAAAATCGGTTTATTGTTCCAGTCCGCTGGAGTATTGTGTTGTGAATTTGACTGCGCATAGTGTAGTTATTCCCTAAACGAAAAGGACACTGCATACTATTTGTTTTTCCATGTTCTTCAAAAAACCACCACCAATAGTAATACTTCTTATACCAAGTCTTATACCGTTTCGTGAAAATGTAACTATCCGTGGCAATAGTATTAAAACTCTATAAATGAAAAAATGTACCGAAGAATGCCGATGTATCCCTCATTATATTGCAATGAATACCTAATGTTAATAAATTTAAAACTATTGACTTTGACTTCAAACACAAACGAATTGATGAATGCAAACTTTTCAAAGCGCCGTACAATTTAAACTACTTCCAAATAACCTGATATACCTGTAGTGTTATTTAATCTCTCTTAGCAAGTGGAAGTGTTGAATTAAAAACATTTTCTCGTACTTCTTGGCCGAAATAAAACAAATCCAGCATACCTGAACAAGGGAACCTAAGTCGATTGAGCAAGGTCTCCTGGCGTGATTCTGGCGAGAGATGTCGGTGGTTCCATGACTCGCGCGGCGAAGCTGCTAGGAGCGGGGGTGGAGAGCTCGAGAAGATTGGATGGGGGCGTGGGGTAGGGTGGTTGGAAGGACTTTAGGGAAAGGAGGGGGAGGGACCCAGTGGAATAATTCATTCGGAGGGGGTATGTTGTGGGGAGAATAAAGGGGAGTTTGGATTGCACGCGATGCCAACCCGGGGGGGGGGGTGGAGCGGAGTGAGTCTGGGGGAAGGGTGAGCTGGGGGGTCGACGGGGCTGAAGTTTAGAAGAGAGGGAGAGAAGCAAAGCGATGGAGACATTACGATGGGGGGGTTAGAGAGAAATACTGTCGAGGGGGCATTCGAAACGCCACGGGGGGGGACTGGGAGAGGCGAATGGTTGAGGGGAGGGGTGGGATAGTGGGGGGGGGCGAGGCGGTTACCGAAAGTCACACGAACCGCAAATAATAACACGGGGACACACCCGAACAATGAGAGACGACGGCGGGAGGCAGGATGGGACGGTGCTCGCTTCATTAATGCTCCTCTGCCGAACAACACGCGACGGAAGTCACTGCGTGTAAGAGCAGTGTTTCCCCTCAAGAGCATCGACGTGAAATATCTGGCATTAACTATGGGAAGACATGCGACTTAACCGGCTCGCCGAAATCCCACGCGCGCCGACCGGGGGTCCCTCTGCAATCGCCGCCGCTCCTCTGGGCGGGGGCCGGTAGATCGACCGGCGCGATACAGCTCTCCCCACATGGACAGCGATGAATCTTAATGCCGCCGAGGACGTTCGCTCGTTTCCCAACCAACATGCATAGGGATGGAGCCGTTGGCCAAATTCCGCTTTTCAATCAAGCGTATTTTCTGGATCCGTGAACGGTGGTGTTGACCCTCCCCGTTAGGTTGATTGAGACAATAATGAGAGACGGAGAGTACCATTCCCGCTATGCAATGCTGTGTCCATTATTCTTTCACGAGGTACCACCAGTGTTGGTTCTTTCATCGTGAATCCTACCTCACGTCCATTCGATGGAAATTGCTTTATCGATCTCTTTCATTCATTTAAAATAAGCGGAGCGTATTAGTTTTTCGCAGGTTGCGCCTTGGTTGGCAGTAGTTACCTCGCGTTTAATTTACCTTGCAATGTGTAATCTAGTCCCTGATACACGGAATCATAAATGCATACGTAGGTGAACCAAAAAAGCGACCCCGTGCCAGTAAAGGATTGCGCACTTCGACATAATCCACTCCCCAGTCCCTGGCACTATTTCAACGGAGGCCACAAATTAGGCGAGGGCTACGGATAGATATGACGATAGAAATGTGAATGATAGTTTGCTCACCGCAGCCGATTAGCCCTAAATGATGGGCGGAATAATGCTGGAAACATGGTTAATATTTGGTGTTGATTCCAAATATGTTTTTCATTTAAGGACCAATGTGTGGTTGTTGTGATAAACCGGTGGTTCTTTTAAATCAAATGAATTGCAAATGGAATAATTACCAATTATTTTTCTTTAATGATGATTATTTTCAACAACGCAGCCTCTGACTCAGTGAAAATCACAAAGCTGATAATGCAGTAGAATACGTAAGTGCAAAGACACATTTTTAATATCCGCAGGCGTGAAAAAAGTAGTCAACTCTGCAAAGAACAGAAAATGGTCCATTAATATTTTCTTCGAATAATAACGAACAGCACGAAAAAACTTGAAGAACCATTATTAATACAAGGTCTGCACAAAAAAATATGAAACAGTTTGAATAAATTCTTGATTTAATTAGTTATCCTGTGACCATGCTAATCGCCTTCAAAATACAGTCCTTAGTTGCAAATGCAACGCTCCCAACGTTTTTTTTCAGCTTTCGAATGCCGCTTGGAACGTTTATTTCGGGATGGCTTTTAAGTAGGTGGTACAATTTTGCTGAATGTCTTCCGTAGTTTAAAATTGACGTACTCTCAAGGTGGATTTTAACATAGGAAATAAAAAATACGATCCTGTGGCCTGGAGCAAGATGCGGAGAATAGGGTGGCTGGGGGATTACCAGTGTGCTGTTTTTGGCCAAAAACTCAGTTACAATCAATGTGTACACATATGTGTTGTCGTGATGAAAGCACCAAGATTTTTTTCCACGTTTGTGGTTTCTTCCACAACATGACGTGCCTTAACCTTCTCATAATCTCTGTATAGTAATCTATTCACTGTTTGTCCTTTTGGGACATATTTATAATGAATAATCCTTTCCCAATCAAAGAAAACGATCAACATCACCTTCATGTTCGATCGCGGCATCCGAGCTTTTTTGGGTCGTGGGATGGATGGCCCCTTCCACTGTGTAGACTGGGCTTTGGTTTATATATCAAAGCCATTAACCCAGGTTTTGTCACATTTGTTTTTAAGTCACGATTGTTTTTAAGAAGTTTCGGTCGTCATTTGAACGCTCGAGCAGTTCCTGACTGATCTCAAGACGTTTTTGCTCCTGTTCATTCGTTAACACTCGCGGCACGAATTTGGACGCGACGCGCTGCATACCCTAAATTTCTATTCAAATGGTGAAACTCGATCCAACGCTAATGTCACTAATGCCAACTTCACAGGAGATCTACTCTCCTCTCGATTGAGGTCTGTCCATACTGGATGCGGTTGTACCAGCAAAAACACTGCGTATGACTCATGGATAGATTCATTGGCGAATGCCTTTTGAATTTTTGCATCAATTTCACGTGCACTTTTCTTGATGTTAAAACAAAATTCAATGCACATAAGCTGTTTTCGAACATCTTCATTCCTACGGACACAAGAATTTATGCTGCAAGCGTAGAGCGCAACCTCAGACAACAATCGCAATGGTGCGGAGAAAAATGGAGATAGCGCCACGAGGAAGGCGGTGTTTTACTTCTCACTAACACCGATAGAATGCGACAACTCACTGATTGTGATCCGTGGAGCAGTTCGCGCGTTGAAAGATCGGTGTCATATTTTTTGTGCAGACATTTTAAAAGGAACAATTTTCTGAAATTTCACTCTTCTGTCAACTTAACCTAACTTGGATACCATGGGCAAAGTACAACCTCGAGAACAATTTGTGATATTATATAGGTAATGGTGATATAATAATGACAAACATTTTCGATGACATTGAAGGTTAAGTTGAAAATTCAATGTGAAAATTTACCTATTAATTCTATTCTGTCATCATGGATAAGTACTAGATATTTTCACAAAGTGACGCCTGAATTACGTAGTACCTTATATTTTTGAAACATTAAGATCCCCCTATTAAACAAAACAGAACGTAAATATAAAAAAAGCCAATATGCGGATTATGCGTTTCACTACTACTGCGGAACTTTGAATCAGCAGCCAGTACAATTTCACCTTGTGTGCACACGAAACACAAGACAAAATGCAATAGCACTGGGACAATTGACTCACAGAGCATGGAGCTTCAATCATCGGGGAACTTATGGAATATTATGATATCGCCTCACCCAGCCTTCCGTAGTGCGACCAGGCAGAGGGAGAGAGTGGAGCGCACGCGGCAGGGAGGGGGAGAAGGTAATGAGCAGGGGAACGGGGGGTGGAGGGGGAGGAGGGATATGTGTGGAGGAGGAGGGGATCCTGGATTGTGCATAGCGGAATGGGGCTCGTCACAATGGGAGTGGTCAGGGGAGGGGAGAGGGAGGCAGTTCCGAGGGCAGCGGCGGGACGAGGGAGGGAGCAATGGGACAGGGAGGAATTTCAACGAGCGTAATGCCCCCACGGAAGCACGCCGCCGCCGTAATGGACGCATGCCGCGGAAAGAGAGGCGGCCCCCATTGTGCGTGGATCGCTCTTGGAATGGTTCCCCATCCCCCCCTCCCTGTCCCCTTCCATAAGGTTGGGAGCATGCTTCGCCCCCCTCTCTTATAACAATCCTTTTCCCCGACCTCCTACCTTCGCTCTTTCCTCCCCCCTTCCTGGTCCCAACCCACCTCTCTCCCCATTCCTCTCGCTACCTTCTTCCGTAAGGGTCCTCTCCCTACCGTCGGTACGGCGGGGAGTCTTTGTGTGATCGCGTGGACGAAAAACATCGACCTGGTTCCGGGTCGAAGTCGCCCAAATTGAACGTTCGGCTCTCTCGTGTGTAGTGCGTACTAACAGGTCCAAAAGTCAGTATGCACCCACGGGCCGAGACTTGAGGTAAGATGGAAATGTTTGTAATGAAAGGCATTTATTGGCTAAACAGGGACACCAACGTATCATGGTAGCGTAAAACTACCAGAGCCCAAGTGCTTACAGCCACTGAGCGTCTAATGATGATCGTTTTCATCTTTAATCAATTATCAGCGCGCCTATAGACTATAGAGCATACAAGAGTCGATGAATTCGGAGATTCCCAAACTTTAGAGGTCGCAGCGTAAAAGGGTCGCCGTTCCCCTTCTCCTCCAGAAAAAACAACTCGGTCAATTCTCCCCTGACACCGAATGAGATTTGGGGCATCCCTAAGAATATAATGCATCATAAACCAAATTTTAAAAATGAGCAGTTGATTGATGATAGGTTGATTTTATTATACATGTAATTTCGAAAACAAGAGCTACGCGGACCCCTTGTCGCCTTTCGTAAAGAGTAGGCTAATGCCGACGCCGGATTTCTGTCCACCCTTCATCCTTTCCTGTCCATCCCCTATGGCGCAAATGATCTCAGCTGTCGGTCGCCTCCCCTAAACACTACTACTATGATTTAAATGTGCTTATAAGCATGAATTATTTTTAATTCATACGTACATTAGGGTCAATTATAAAATAAACGCAGCAAAATAAAGTTTATTGTTTCGTTCAGACGTGTCCACATCGTAGATTCGATGACTCCCGCATTCGTCTCGGTTTTATCGAATTCATTGGCTTTGATATACAACAGATTCGCCAGCATTCTAGCTAGAGTTTTCTGGCCGAAGGGGGATAGAATTATGGTAAAACTCTTGTCCAGCTAAGCCAGGGTGCAGGGTGGAAACCAAAGAAAAATACAGTCAGTTATCATTTAATCAATCTGATACTTACGGTATGGGTTAGGATAGAGATGGAATTCATCGGATTTCGTAGTGTTTAGAGAGAGTTTAATTGAAAAGTCTTTACCGCCAGTCAGCTCAGAAGCTTACTAAGAGATCGAAATTTGTCCGAGTTTACATGTAACACATCTTATTTTTCATCTAATACACATTTTTCAGAAAAATAAACCTTTTGGTGACAGAAATATTAGTATATTAGTACTCTCTGACATATTGACATAGGAGTATGTTCAATTAACACTGATTACGACCCTAAGGTTTGCTTAATTCACAGGATATGGCTGTGAAGATATGCAAAACGATCACAAATAAGCCAAAAAATTGTAATTAATAAAGTGGACTAAGGTTATATTATATTAAATAGGTCCCAATCCCTATGAACCGAAAATTACGCCAGATAGTTTACTTGAATCAGAACCTCAGCCAATGCATCTTTCCTCCCCAGCCATCTTGATATTTTTACTCGGAATAAATTCGTTTTTATGAATCTCTACTATAATTTCTATTCTACATCATTTTTTCTTCTGAAGTACGTACCCGAATTATATGTACGCAGACCTAAATATTCAGGAAGAAATTTCCCTCGCGAGCAGTTTTCAATTATATGCCTTACAACAACCACTAGACCAAGGGCAGAGAACATATTTTTACGAGTAATGTATCCATGACAGATTTATTGATTGAAATGTTATTTTTCAAAAACTTTTCCATGAAATTTTTATGCAGCATGCATATTTTTCTGGTCCGAGACATTGGCATCAAGCTAACTCAAATTCGCCAATTTTCCAAGTTCGGTCGCCCATTCCTTCTCCTACAACTAGCTCTATAGGTCTCAAATGCGGCCAGAGATTTCCAATTCATAGTCTTAACCGTGGTCGTGACTAATTTCCCCGGGCTTCCGAGTTGTGCGCGGAGCTCCCGACGCTAGAAAGGACCCTCTTCATCTCGAGACTTTGATTCATCCTGTATGGACGTAGCACACACTATTCCCAACGTCCCGAAGCTCGTTAAAAGTGACGGTCTGAGAGCCGATATCAAAGGGCTGGACCCTGCAGTAAAACTCTGGAAATTTTCCCGTGTAATAACGGGCCAAGGAATCATAGCGGTCAGGCATGTCAAAACGTTGTCATTGGAAATATACCTGAAAAACAAATTCTATCATTTCATGCAGAAGCATTTTTAGGCAATTTCTGGCAGGTTCTTCGCTGGATAGACAAGTTGTTTCGTTGCTTGATACATCATTGATTTAGGAAGCCACACACTGACAATTGCCTTCTTTTGAAGAACAGAAACTAAACCCGTCAAAAGAACATAGCGTGGGCGATGAAGTCTGGAGAAACTGGAGTATCAATTCTTGAATAATGTTGAATTGTTTTAGCCGCGAGGTCAGCACATTTTCGATGCACGTAACTGATTTGCCAGAACATGATCATAATTTTTTTACAGGGATAAAAGAAATAACTGAAGAAGTTAAATGTATATCTTCTTTATCCCCACCCTGTACCGCAAATCTAATGCCTACAACTTCGATCTTGAATGACATTACTATTCATCTGTTTTTTTCTTTTCTCAAGGTTTATGTCTAATATTGGCGTCCAAACTTTACATAGTTTAATGATTGGTTTTTATATTTAAATACTCCGGAAATATTCTCAAAAAAATATTTCCACGTTTTTCACTATGCTCAGTTTTTTATTTTGGGGAGGATTACATTCAGTTGTTACGCCAAATCAAATTTAATCACGAACATTCACATATAATTTGATATGATTAAAACAACAAAGGCTAATTTCTTATCCCGATTCTACTTCAGAGGTAACCATGTCTTGGTCCATTCAAATTTTGTGCAATGGTTTTAGAAGCGAGTTATCGTTTATCTTTTCAAATGAGTCAGTAGTTCTTTCATCTAGTAATTTTTATCAGAACAGAAAATGGGTTTCAACGCTTCAATTTATTATTATTTTTTTAATTAATAATTTGTATTAATAATTGCCAAAAATCAGCATTTGATATATCCAGCAAAATTATTATAAAATGACGTGGTATTATTAGTAACTAAAGACTGCTACATTTATAAATCATATTTGAGCCTTTAACAGTACTCTAATTCCCTAAGAGCAGAGTATATCAGTATTCAGGCTTTTACAGCCACTCATATGTACTTCCCATCTCCTTCTTCTACCTTGCTCACCCAATTCTCCTTGCTAACTGTCTTCAATATTTCAATGCCTCTAAATATCTCATCCATCCATTTTTCCTTCCTTTTTCGAATTTCTGTCTCAAGTCTTTTCCCTCGCTATGCTAAGCACTCAGTTTATCTTTCTTTTGGCCTACTCTAAATTCTCCATTTCTCTCCACATTTCAACATTCCTATAGCTGTACCCTACGCCACACTTGACCTCCTTTTCTTTTATGGAACAAACATTTAAATATAATTTATTAACAAGGGGAAATAATTTCATCTCGTCAGTACTAGTCATGCACGGACTCATTTGTTTGCTATTCAACTCCGCGATATTTAATCAATCTTTCAATCATAATGGCACTCCACCGTTATATTTGTAAATTATTTAACTTTCCTTCCAGTGTTATTTCAATCAGCAGAGTAAGAATGTTTGTAAACAGATAAATTGCCACGAGTAAAGTCCGAAAGACAGAAAATATATTCTTGGTGTTTTGAAGATGAATACTACACACTAACTAAATTTACTATTTTATAATCAGAGAAACAAAATATATTTTCGTTGAGTTAAAAATAATTCGTTTTATTCCCACTGATTGTCAAAAACACGAACACATCTTCCAATTCACACTACCTCTTTTAGCGTTGTCTGAATTCTTTATTTTGGAGAGCAGAGAATGCTTTAAAATTTTTTTAAGTACAAGTATTGCTAAACTACGACTTAACTATTTTATGATATCTTACTGCATCTAATAAAAGAAAATACTCCAGGATAATTTTTCATTTTCACTATGTATTTTTAAAATGGTAGAATTCGATATTTAACCCCTACATGGAATTCATTAGATGGGAACCTGAGCATGCTTCCTTTTTCCAGTTAAAAGAGTGAAGTTTGACAAGACGTGTTCCTGGCTCTAAAGTTTTAATTGGCTTAATTTAACAAAACTCAATTTTTATTCTTTATTTCCGAGCTAGTATTGCAAATTCGCCAACATTCCCGGTTTAAAATATAATTGCGATTCTCTCCTTCCAACTTGAATTTTCAAGAGTGTAACCCAAACGCTCATGAGAACTTTGACGAAGCTCTTTTATTGGCTTCATTTCGGCGCACTCACCTATGGGTAGGCAATAAGATGATTCACGAGCTTAACAATCTAAAGACTCTTGGAACTGCTTTAGTTGAGTTTACTTAAGGCGGGGAAACCCCACTTCTGAAATAGTTTGAGGTTCAATCAGGGGGTAAAATTAATATCCGAATGTTCAAAATTATTTTCTAATTAATGAATTTTCACATAGATCTATTTATAAAAAATCGATTCGCGGTTTTAACTGACATAACCAATAGACAAAGTCCTGCTTGAAGAAGCCAGCATCGCAATGGTTACTAATTCAATTTTAACCTGCCTATTATGATTTCTGCAACTTTCATGTTTATACTTGGCCGTTTTCCTGTGTGACATTTGCAGATTTGAAATTAAATTTAAGCATTATTTTTTTATTCAATCATCGTTTTCAAAAGGGTTTCCGATCATGATAGGGTAAAAAAGTGTGAGATCTGTTTTTAAAACTATAGTACAGACAAAGGTGCCAGGAAATATGCAAGTGATTTCCCAATAAGCAAGGCCCAGTTTCTCTTTATGATAAATGTTAAATAAAATATCAAAATTGAAAGTATCGTAAGGCTGGATAGATATTAGTTTGGGGGCAAAAAAGGATCAATAAGACAGTTAAAAGAGCGCAATCCTTCGAAAGGAGATATAACCAGTGGCAAGAAAGAGGTAGATACCAGTATTGCTCGCTTCCACGGTGTAAAGTTTCTCTCTTATTTGAGTGCTCTATATGTGTATGTTTTTCGTGTGTTTCACATCTGTGTCATCGTAGTATATGTCTCTTTTATCAATTCGCTATGTCGAACGATTACCATAAAAAATTTCTTTTGGTCACAAATAATAATAAATAATATTTTTTGCCCTGCCTAAGCGGCTCTACAATAAAATTTACATGATAACGTTCCTTATTAGTGATTTGGGAGCTCAAAACTTGAGAAAACGACCTTTCCCCTTAAATAAGTACCTTATTTAAGGAGTTTAATAAAAACTTTATTTAATTGGTATAAAATTTTATAAAACAAAAAATATCAATACATACAACATATATATCATATATCTATCTTAAACAACGTGGCCGCTACCACCAGTTCAAATTTGGCTCAAATAAGTTTCCATAGATTTCGCCAAAAATTCATCGAAGGACAGTATTGATTTAATTGTACGTAGAATAAAAGCAAATCCCATTATTTTAAATTCATAACTATTTCGTTTATCTAAAATATCATTTTATTGGAATGGAAAATTCATATTTTTAAGGATGCGATATCAGGACTTTAAGGAGGATTATCATCCCGTTTTCCCTGTTGGAAAAAACCCTTTGCCATGAGGAGGAGAATGCCGTTTTCGCTCACCAAGTTGGGTACAGCTCTATCGGTTCGAGAGATCTTTGCCCACGTAGCTTCTGCTGTGACTGGCATTTGTCGAAGTTTCCATCCCGATTGGATCAGTGAGGATGGGCTCTTGAGAAGGAGGGAGATCGGGCGGACAGGTGTGTGTTTGCGTGGGAGAAGATAGAGGGTTTGCGTGGGAGAGGATTCAAACTCCACCTTACAGATTCTGCACAAGAATTCTCCAGAAATATTTGATATTTCTAGACCTGGTTTCTCGGAATTGAAATTATTATAATTTTTGGAATTCTCGCTTGCCGGAAAAAGCAAATATTATTGGGGTAGGAAGGAGAAAATGTATAGTTATTATCTGAAAGCTCGGTTGGATATATATATATATATATATATATATATATATATATATATATATATATATATATATATATATAATTATTCCTCAGTAATTAAGCTATGGTTTGATTTCGAGCGGGAGTGAAGCCATTGGGGATGTGTAATTTATATTTAATGTCATGGAGGGCAGTCATATAGCTGAGCAGCCTGTGGTTTCGTAGAAAGATATTAAAGATACCTGTACACTGTATGAATGAAGCAGTGGGCCACCAAAGGCTTCGCCCGAAATTGAAAACGAATACTTCTGGTAAGTAAAGGGATTCTCAAACTAATAGGATACCACCAATTCTGAATTAAACCTATCCAAAGATATATTTTTAAACTGTAATTCAATTAATAATACTTTAAAGGTAATTTTTTCTAACTTAAAAGTATCTCCGGAAGTGTTGCAATTGTTATTTTAAAAGTTTCCTATTGCTCTTGAGCAGAATTTTTCAAAGTATGTAGTTTAACTGTATCAATCGGCTGGAAGTAAAAAAATCCAAATTCGAGTCCCAGTGTTGGTGAATATTACTTCTTGCTGTGAGATTTCTCGCTTTGCATATTTTTTTCCATATAAGATTTGGAGGGAAAACAGAATTTTTAAAAAATATCCCAACAGAGATATTATCTACGCCAATTTAATTACCTAAAAAAATAAACTGGCACTCTTCAAGAGGGAACAATGAAAAATATATGCTTCCTAAAATGGATAAATAAATATCGGACATCTCGCTTTTCCTGATTTGATCCCCTGAATCGAATCCATAGCGCCATAACAACCGTGTATCTACCCACCGCCATGCCGAAAAAAAATCCCATTTCTCACCTATTCGCGCGTGTACCTAACCGAGTGTTAACGTGTCGCCGCCCCGTAACGCGATAACTTTGACCCTTTGGCTAACAGAGAGAGGGAAAGAGTGGGGGAGGGGATGCGTGAGGGAGGAGAGAGGAGAGTATTGGGTGGTTGGTGGAGTGGGTGTGCGGATGGAAGCTCTGAGAGGGAGGGTGGAAGACAGCGGCTCGTAAGCTCTCGAATTTCCCGAGTCACCGATTCGAATTTTTCGCGGTTGGCCGTCCGATCCTGCTCCCACCTCGCAGCCCCCCACAGACACCCCCTTCGATCCCCGTCCGCTTCCACCCCACTGGCCGCACCCTCTCGGGTTTCCTGAGGGAAGAAACCGGTTCCATCCGCAAACCTTGCACGCAAATATCCCCCCGCGCTCCCGGTACGCGTCTGGGACTATTATTTGCTCGGACGGCCAAAGGACGAGGGCCTCACTGACACCCCCGCGGTCTCGAGGCAGCGAACCGGACAAAGACTCTTTCGAAAAAAAACAGTCGACTCGCCTTTCTTTCTTTCTTCACTTTCGAAACGGTGAGAGAATTATTGCGAAATCGAACGACGTCGACAGGTTCACATCCTCGCCGGGATTTTTTATATAATATAATAAAATATATCGTAACGTACCTGGGCCAATGTGCTCGTAATGTAAATATTCATACGGGCGTCCATACACACTCCCACAGAGACTCGAGGAGTTACGAGCTGATTTTGATGAGGCGAGAAGAGCATTTTGTTAACGATGATGAAATTTTTAGGAAGCTTTCCTTCATTTTGAGGGCTCTGTCTGAATTGGCAGGCATGAGGTTCCGCGGGTTTCGATAGCGATTGCAGACGACCTTCGCGGGCAGGAACGGTGAGCGTAAGTATTTCCCACCCCAGATGACCAACACCAGATTATCAAAACCACATTCGTGGGAATTGGAGTATGAGCTTCGTCAGGGTTAAAAATGCTGGAAAGGGCAGGCGGAGAGAGTTTATCAGTTGGCCCAAGAGGGCATATGCCAGAGGGCACTAGAGAGATAACAATGAGATCATGATAAGCAAGTCCCCTTGAAATCATCGTACTCACGTTTTTTTTAAATTATGTCATTTTTTCAATTTATCCATGAAAAGTATCCCGAGAAATAATCAACGCGTTCGCCTTATGCTTTTTATTTTGCTTACACTGAATAATGAAATTAATTGAAGCCAAAATCCCTGGAGAATGACAACTGAAAAACATTGTAATGAATCGGCATTACATCTCAATGCCCCTAGGATATATGTATTCGTTCGTATTTATATTTTCATTTACAAATTTTAAATCACATCTCATCCATAAATGTGGTATATTTCCGATAAAAATACAAAAATTGTTTAATTTAGTGGCACAAAGATTCCGTTGAAATGCAATCATAGATTATGTCGGTTGGTAAACAAACATATAAGTGGAATCATAGTCAACAACGTTGCCGCCGTAAATTTCAAAGAAATTATCCAAAAAACGGATTACGTTTTTCCTCTACGACTGTGAGCATTTATACTTCTATCCTGCCCATACACCAGGTGGGCAATTAAATCGTAAAAGAAATCCACGGAAAACACTCACTCCTGGAAGCTCTCCATTTTTTTTACTCTCCAATATCACACAATATCCTCCCATCATTCATCCCCACTTCTCTTCCCCACCGCGCTCCAAAAATAACCCGCATCATCCTTATAAGATGCCCCCTCGTGAGTTTTATATCCCCCGCCTAACCCCACGGGTTATTTCGGTACCATTTCCTCGCAAAGGGACACTGTGAATACTCCCAATTCGTGGAATCCTGAGCCAGAGCCCCTCCTCTCTTTCCACTCTCCCGCCCCTCACCCAGTTCTTTCCCACAAGCCTCGATATCGATCGAGGTTCTCGTGGATTCGGGATCCTTCCGCTCTCTTCCCAGCCACTCTCTCTTCTCTCTTGCCTCGCAACCGCTTTCGTGTGACGCGAACTGCCTGCCGAACCTTCGACATCCCCTCGGACACACGGCTTCGGTGATCCCTCGACGACAGCTAGCCAGGGCTCCGGAGACCGGCCGAACGTTCTCCCGTCACTCCACCACCACCAACCAAGGCGAAAAGACCGTCAGCCAACTGGGGGAAAACCCGAGACGGGTTCCTTTGCCCTTGTTTCAATTCATATCCACCCCGTTAAACCACCCTGACCGAAATAAAATATCTGGGGAAAGATGCCGAGGGAAGGCGTTGCTTTGCTTAAGTTAAGACCTCGAATGGAAAAGCCCCGCACCCCCCTAAATGTTTAAATTTCCTCCGTTTTGATCGAAATATAGATGAAAGTTGGCCGATTCGTTGAATAAGGCTTGACGGACGACCGGAGAGTGTAGCACATATAATAAAATATTTTAAATCGAGGTGTTGGAGGACCAAAGATTACATGCGTGAATAAAACCACTGGATGAACGCAAATCGTGTGACTTCAATGGAGGCAATGACGACAGGAATAAGGCACGATGAACTGAAGATTGAAATAATGCAGTTCAAACAAAAGGAGTTTCACGTGACGCGATATGTAGTACATGATAACTGTTGTTTGGAACAGTCCAAAACGTACCTTTAATAGGTAAATTACCGTTGAATAATGGGAATCATTCTAATCCTACATTACACCGGTCACAGAGTCTTTGTCGACAATTAGACAAGACCACAGTAACAAGGAAAGTTGTTAATTTCTCTAAACAATGTGAATTATCTCTATTATCTCCCAAAATACGCGCATCCATGCAATTTACTTTGAAATGAAACCAACCAGTGTTAACCAATTTCACTCTATCATTCCTGAAATAATCCAAAGATATATATATAGAAATATATATATATATATATATATATATATATATATATATACATATATATATATATTATATATATACATATATACATATATATGTATGTATGTATGCATATAAATATATATATACATATCGATCTAACAATTTCCCACTTCCGATCACACTCCTCTACAGTGTACACGCCGCCAAAACTTCGGTATCGTCGATATGCCACCTATTCGCACGTCCATCCCGTAGAAACTCATCACCTACGTAAAAGTAATCAACCCTAAGGTTTGGTTGGATAGATAATGGGTGGCCCACCTCGTGCTAAGCCCCATGACGTGTAAAATTCACGCATTCAGGGCCGGGACGGCAGTTTCCTTTCACCGCGCCACCTGCGCGGTTTCCCACGAAGTTTTGATATCCAGAAAATCACACCGCTTAGATTTTATCCGGAGGCGCCTGAAGGCATTAACCTGATTTGAAGGCTCAGAACGGTCAGAAACTCGACCCAGTTGACTCCCATGCTACCCTGAAAAATACTGTCATTCATTGTATCAATCACGCATTTCTTAATGAACTTGTGAACTACATATTACATATTTTAAATGGTTAAGCATGACCATTTTATAAGTGGCGCGGATTATTTTTCAGGAACCCTTTTAAATGTCCGTGCCTGCATGTTAACTTTACCGAGTACTTTTCCCCAGGGTCTTAACTAAAGAAGCGTCTTAGAAATGTGATTTGAGTGAAGTGAACAATGAGAGGTAGATCTACATCTATACAATACCCTACAAGCCACCGCAAGGGCGTGTGGCGGGGGGTGCTAGGTGACCACCAGAATAAAACCACAAGAAAAATCAAATATGTTACTTCTACACAAATATTAATTTTTCATGCGCTTTACAAACCTTAACCACACGAATGAAAGCACTCACATGCAACAATATTCAATAACAGGATACGCGCATTCAAATCATGCTGTAGAACTGTTAAAAAGATAGGTCTATTCAATTATAAGAATAAAATGCAGAATACCGACAAATATATAGACTACCAATTCTAATCATCTCCTACATTATTGCTGTCATATCTATTTTAGTTTTTAATGGTACGAGGAAAAAACGACATTTTAAACCTATCTGTTCTACAATAAACCTCCCTGAGTTTACGTTGGTGATCCCATCTACCATAGTAAGTCGAGGCCTGTAATATGTCTTTAACATCCTCATATAAGTAACCTGCTTCAAATTTAAGCAGTAACTTTAACCTGTATTGAAAGATACGGTCAAGGTAGCATCCTATTAGCCGATTAGAACGAAAAATATTTCTTCCATTTCACATCCCTCGGAGGGTTTCGATTCTGAAAGGGAGGTGCGTGCCCACAACCATCAGATAGAGGCCTTTCCATGGTCGCCAAATGTACCAGGTGATGCTCATGTTCAAATTTTTAGAAGTCCCCTTTCCCATCAATTTCTGACATATGTCACGACCATTCCCTTTTATCCCCTCCTCTCGATATTTTTCATGTCATTTTATAAGGAGAACGTCACAGAAAACATAGAGCGAGTCTATTTCGGTCTCATTGAGCAATATAACTTGGGGAATACACAAATTCCATACCCATATATTGAATTCCAAATGCGTAAGTGTATTCAATTGAAAATCAACGTTGAGCTCGGATTTGCCATACTATCAGTCTGCGATCATCGCAATGCCGAGTCTTCGACTACAATTGGCTCCTTTGGCGTAAAAAATAAAGATAGTTTTCTATGCAGAAAAACTTTTTGTGGTCCTCTTTCAAAACTTGAAATGAATATATACATATTAAATGAATAAATAACATTTAACAAAAATTTAAATTAATATATAACATTTGAACGATACAATAGAACATAGAAATAAAATAGATAACTCGTAAAAGGACACTCACAATTGGCCTTCTCTGAGGACTTCTTCAGGTCAGACTGGTCGTCTCAGAGAAGGCCAAAATCATAAACCGTCTGGAATGTAAGTCGCCTTTTACGTGTTATCGAAATGTATTTATGCGTTTGTGAGTGTATATATACACACACATATATATTAATGTATGCTTACATATATATATATATATATATATATATATGTATATTTATATCATCACCTATCAAAACTATCCTAAGGTCGGTTTGATTGGTGATGATAGAGTTGCCCCAGTAGTAAGTCCGCGCGTGAAATTCACACATCAGGGTAGGGGGGCCACTTCCTTTCCTAGTGTCGGTTAGAGTTTCCCTGGAAGGTCTGGGACCCAAAAAATCACATAGCTTGGGTGGAGCTGAGGGAGCCCGGAGAGGCTTGCCCGGGAATGGAACCCGGGCCCTCCGGTCAAAAGTACAAAGCTCTACCCCTGGGCTACCGCGGCCCAAATATACATATATATATGTTTATATATATAAACCATAGACACAGTAATCAACCAGAATGTCGGTTTAGTAGGTGATGGAAGAGATCACCCAGCCCCAGCCCTATACGGCATGTGAAAATTCACACATCAGGGTAGGGGGGCCAGTTCCTTTCCCTGTGCCGGTTATGGTTTCCCAGGAAGACCTGGTACCCGAAAAATCACTTGAGTTTGGGTGGAGCTGCAGGCTCCAACGCTCTACCCACTTGCCTACCACGACCAAATATATATATATATATATATATATATATATATATATATATATATATATATACACACACACACATATATGTATGTACATGTATGCATGAAAATTATCAAAAATCTTTTCTTTTAAGTATAATCCTAAGATGAAGAGGCTTAGTTTGATCAAATATACACGACAGGCACTACAACCTATATCGATTGAATAGTCCATCAATAAATTTACTTCTAAGGCTTTTTTTGAGAGTTGATTTTCAGAAATCATGGCTTTTCCATCTGTTTAAGAAAATATTGATATTTTATAAATACACACCATTTGTCTTTGTGCTTGATTCTTATAAACACATATCGTTCCCTTTCGACATTGAAATTAGGACTGCCTATTTTATTATACCATGACCATCAAAAAAAACCATAAAGAAGTACTTAAACTACGGGGGAGATAAATTATTATTATTTTTTTAAATGCAACGGTGGAATATTGTAATTCCTCCCACGACTCCGAGTACAGATGTGTGCCTTCGATTGTTTTATAAGATATACTAGTATTTTATAACGTGTAATTACGCTAAGTATGTTTTTATTCATTAAATGCCATTAAATATTATCATGATGCTTAAACTTGTAATCTGAAAAAAATGTGAGCTTTTTAGAATCCTGATGACATGAACGTTCGAGCAATCAAACCAGTGATGCGGTCATGAGTTGACAAATCTTCATATCGGAGAAGCTGAAAAACGTGGATAAGAAGAAAAAGACGGAAAGAAATGACCTAATGTATCTACGGACGACGTCCCACAAATGCCCGCGATATCTATTTTTGCATTTTCCGATGGAAAAAAAATAATCCGTGACTCTGGCATTTTACGTCCGGTGATTGGCATTTATTCAACCGTTTTATCAGGTGCGCTGTCGAAAAAAGTGCGGCCATGGGAACTCATTCCCTGCGGCGATAAGGCACACACGCCTGCGGAGGAGGAAGCGAGGCGAGGAATGGGGATGGCTTATCCTTCCCCTCCCTGCCGACCTCCTCACCTTTTCCAACCCCCTCCTCCCCCCCCACACACAGAGGACGGACACACTCCGTCTCCGACCACGCCCTCTCCCCCCACCCGCCCACCTCCGCTACAAGGCTCTCTCGGCCGCCCACGCGCAAGCCCCAATTCCCGCCGAATCTCCACCTCTTCCATGCGTGTCCGAATTTCTTCCGCCCCCCTGGGTCCGGTTCTTTCACGGTGTATGGTCGTTGGGCAACCGAGGACACAATGTATCGTTTCCTCCTTCTTCCATGCCTCTGTCCCATTTTAGTATCTATCTAATATTTCAGCATCTAGCTGGTGATTAAGGATCTCTGCCCAATGCCTTGTCAATTGCCTATATTTAGCTTCCCCATTAAGCCTGTTTTCATTCTTTATATGTGTAACTTACCCGTTGTTATACTAGGGTCAATCTAAATCTGGGTATCACCGTCGGGAACGTGTATCTTTGAACGGATTTCCGTGCTTTATTGAATGGCTGTGTATAAATAAATACACCCACACACGTATGTGTATGTGTGTTTGCAATTGTATTTTATTTTTAATGATGAATACCTGTATATATCATTTATCTATTTATTTGTTCATGCCACTTTTGCCAGCTATTTGACTTTAGGATATTATTACGTAAAATCCCATAGCTTTGTTTTTGGGGTTAACGATTAATTAACTACTTAATAAAATGTTCATAACCTACACCATTATCAAAATGACATTCCAGCTGACATTTTTGGTAGCATACATTTTTAGACTTGATTTCTTATGTTCTTCGTCAGACGCCTTGCTTATACCTCCTGCTACCTATTGTGGTCTGTTAGCAATTTTTGTCGGTTTGCTATTTTGCTTGAAAATTTATTATTTTGGTTTTTATCTCCATTTACATGTCATTTTCAAAGTCGAATTTTGAAAAACCTATAAAAAGAGACGCTTCAGGCGTGATATGGAGGGATATCATTATTGATTGAAAATTGGCTATTTTCCACAAAAAAAATTATGATTAACTGTTTCAATGTAACTACTTCATTATCTGGTAAAATTGCATCATCAATTGATGATGATGTAGTTACGTTGAAACCATTCGTTATAAGTTTTATTCTGTGGAAAATTGCCAATTTTTAATTAATTTGTAAAACCTGTTATTTCGGTCAATGTTTTCTTATGCTTCAGTGGCATAACTTTGCCGTTACCCCAATATTGCCTAGATCGTCATATGACATATACCCTTCTTTTCCCTATACATCCCCTGGATCATTTAACCCTCCCCTATTCCCCTCAGCCGCTTACCTCCCACCACCAATTCCCGCTTTTATCACCGCTCTTGAGAAAAGGGGCGATTGGACGTCTCAAAGACACACAAATGAAATAGTTCCAACCCCAGAAAAAGCTCCCAGTCGTCCCTCCGCTCCTACCTCCAGCCCCCAAATCCTCCCCTTCCGTATCCTTTCTCTCCCTCTAGAGTTACCTCCACTCTTTCAAATTTGCCGTCCCCCTGCCGGAATCTCGCTAAAGAATCCTGAAAAACCGACTTTTCCCGGGATTAGGCAACATATTCGTTCAGAAAGGAAGGTTTTAGGGCATTTGGTCCATCTCCGGTTACTCCAGCCAATTCAATGAGTTGCTGCTCTAACAATATTTTGACCAAGTTGCGAAAAAATTATAATAATGTCTCATGTTTGACGTAGAAACACATTGTCTACAACATGACGCCCATATTTTTAGCCTAAGACGTTATTTAGAGATTTTTTAACAACGAAACTGTGAATGGATATATGAAAAAAAAATTATAAATTCAAGCTGTTGTTACTCAATCATAAATTACTTTACAATTTACGTTGATTGGTTTGACTTTGTATAAAGAGTTACCGCTACTGAAAAAGGGCGGGACATCAAGTCAAAAATATAACATTTGAGAACATGTTTCAATGCCCTTAAGAATATTTTTTTTATCTGTCTATAGGCAGAAAAAAAACTAAAAGTTATATTTTGGCTGCTGATAATTCAAATGTAACGTTGCCCATTTATTATTTTTTTTAAATATTTTTCGATTGATTCAAGGCTGTGTAGCTTCAAGAGACTAGCTGTGTAGCTTCAACATAAAGAGACTATCTTAAAAAAATGATTAATTGCGGATTATTAACAACGCGTTCCTTTACCTCAAAACATACAAGTTAATCAAGTTGTTCCAATGGTTTTCCGAAGTACGTTCTTCATATTCAACTTACTCCAACTCTCTCATGTTACCTTTGCAATGGCTTAGACTGGGAACGCCGTGAAGAGCCAAAAAGTTTCGCCGATGCAATTTGAGGTGAGAATTTTACTTTGTTCAAATTATCCATATTAATTCAAAGCCCAAAAGAAGTTTCAACCGTGTATTAATATCAGTAAAAAAAGTGAACCATAAGCATTTGCAGGCGTCAATAACGAGATGCTCAATCGTTAATAACCACCTCCGAAGCAATTAGTCCCTGTGGTTTCCTCACGAGAGAATACGCAAGTACCCTGCCAACCCTGAAAATTCCACCATCGCTGTGGTTTCCTTTCTAGGGGTTAAGGCGTTGCCAGGCTTTGTGGTTTCTTCCTCAACCTCAGGGAAAATCTCAGACCAAGTTCAATGAAGTTGGAATCGGTACTGGGATGTTGGGTTCCTCAGAGATCCCCATGAACGACAACTCAAAGCATGGGGTGTTGGTGGTTAACGAAGTATTTATTTGTCACCGTTTTCCGAATATTTAAGAATGCGGGTGACGGGGAGAGAGACGCCTCTTCACGGCCATTAGCGTTGCATGGCCAAAGCAGTCGCACGCCGGGATAAAGTTTCCTCCCTTTCCGGCTTCCCACCATGGCTTATCCGCCTCACCCCCAAAACGCACATATATTTCCTTCTCCTCTCCCCTCAACAGACCGTGCCACAGACATTTCTCTCGCTCGCTCCCTACCACCCTCCCTCTTCTATCTGCGCTCCCATCAACCTTCTCCCTCCCCAACTTTGCCCAAACCCTCCCTCCAACTCCAAAAATCTCCGCCCAAAAATGGCCATTAACCACCCACCCATCCCAACTCCGGACTCCCACACACCTACCCCATCGCCTCTCCTCCACAAAACCCCTCACGTCGCATTCTCCACTCTCTCCATCCCTTGCGAAGCCCCTCCTCCCGATACTCCCCTGAGCTGCAGACACATGGAGGAATGCTCGACGGTTCATGCCCGCTGTGACGCGACGGCTGGTGTCAATACACACTATTCCCGGGGCCTGAAATTTTTTGAATTTGGTTTCCAGATGGTAAAAATAATAAAATACGCCTTTCCACAAGGGAATAAATGATTGTAAAACGACGAGCTCCGCCGCAACATGGTATCATCAGGCAGGTATCTGTCACAAGTATTATGCCGTCTATAATGCGTATGTATGTATATATATACATATATATATATATATATATATATATATATATATATATATATATATATATACATATATATAAATTCTATATACACATATACTTTATATGTATATGCATGTATACCAAAGATTATATATACATTCATAAACATATTTATATTATATATATATATATATATATACTATATTATATATATAATATGCTGACTGTACATTGTATGTTTAACATACTAATTTTTACTTGATGGTGCTACACTGATCGTATCTAGTGGGAAGGTAAAGCATTTATTTAATTTAGATTTATTTTTTCGCTCGCAGGTCTGCTCCTAAACACAACTATTTCACATTCCCCACCATAGAAAGTGTCATCGCCAAACAGACGTCTCGTAACTAATGCCTTTCATAAAAGTGATGAGTGTAATTTCGAATCCTGGCTAATTAAGACAATTTTTTTTCAGTTCAACACGTATTTGTACTAGAATTAAGCGAAAAATTGAATTTCAAAAATAAAATTTCTCATCCTTTTCTCATAGTGTTATTTAAAAATACTTCAATTTCATTGAAGGTCAAGGTCATATGAAAGGTTCCGAAAAAATTTTCCACCCAGTTACAATTTTTGTTAAGGCCATCGTGATATGAATTTATTAAAGTTTCGACCACTCTCAATTATGTAGTCTCTTGGCAGAGAAATGACGATGGAAATGTGAAATACTCGTACTTATGGCCAATTTCAGCTTAATTTATTGATATATTCTATAGGATGCGAAGTAAACTTTAATATAGGAAAAAATGCTATGAAATTACAGCAACTGATGCAAATGAATATTTTAGAGGTAAATTGGTGCACGTGTATTATACCACTGAAAATATACCAAGTATTTTTACCCAAAACGAGACTATATTTTGATATTTTCACAGGAATTCATTGAGCCAATTAGTCCAAAGGATTTCCAATTGAAAAATTTTACAGGGGAAGTTAACCATTTATTATATTATTAAATAATGGATATTTACTAACCCGGGATGGCAATGCTCCCACAATAATTTAATCGATTACTTCAACCCCCAAAATAACTTGTCCCCTATTATTCCTTTATCAAAATGGACGAATTATTTTGATGTGTGTATTAAAAATTAAACGCAGAGATATTTCATAAGATTTCTGGAGATTGAAACCCTAATAGTGATAATTTTCAAGAGTACCAACGAAAGCAATCGACAGTAGAGTAATAGGCAACAAAAATGTGATAAAATTCGAGCTGTTGAAAAATAACGAGGTGGGCCAGAAAATACACGTAACAGGTTAGTGCACCTACAAAAATGTTTTATTTCAACCAATTTTACAACTTAGACCTTCCTGCCGCCCGTATTTTCCGTTATTCTAATGGGCAAAATATATTATACGAATCATCATTGTAATCGTATTTGTCATTCCGAGGCAAAAAAGAAAAACATCAAGTGTAAGCCTCTGAATATTAAAAAACTTACATTTTTTTCTTTAACCACCCTAGGCTACAAATCTCTATCTGACGAGAGGTTATGGAGTTACGTTTTCGATTCGCTTTCTCTCGCACGGGTGAGGCGAACACGGAAAGAGACGCCAATGACCACCACAGTGACGACTTACAAGCCTCTCCTTTTTTCTCTCGCTCTCACCGCTCGATACACACACCTCCGCCGTGCGTATCGCCACCCTCCCTCCCCAAAATCCTCTTCCCACACCCACCTCAACTCTCCTACCCTGTCCCCCACCCCGCCCTTTCGAAACCCTCCCTACTCCCCCCCCCGCAGCCCCTGAGTGCGTGCCGGTGCAGCGGCACACGAGTGCGAGAATGGCCGTGCTTCGAGGGCTTGACCCCTTCTCTCCCTCCCTTCCCCCCCCCACACCCTCCACGCTCTCCCCGCCGATCCCTCTCCTATCCGACGCCCCAGACGCCCTCGTCGTCGCGGGGTTGCGCGGGGGGGAAGGGTAAGGCGAAGGGGGTTTGGGGAGGGAGGGGCTGAGGCGCCGGGTGGGTGCGTGCCGTGGAACGAACGGGGACGAGCTTTTTGAGAGCTTTGGCAGCGCCATTCAGCAGGCAACTCCTTAAGAAACTGTTCTCAGCCCAATGGGCATGAAAAAACCATGAAAAAATGTCCCTTGCATCTACATTATACCCCTCAAGACACCTGCATGGTGTGTGGCAGGAGGTGCACCAAACACCAAGTATTCAGAATAAGGTTGTGGGCACACACCGCATATGAAATATGTGGTCACAAATAAATTCTTCATCACATTACGTATCGAAAATATACGTGTGTAAAATTCATGAAAAAGGTACAATCACCATTAGAAGATGCATTGTGCAAAGAAGCAAACTAGCTATGACAAAAATATGTAATAATATTACCTCTGAGTCTCTAAAAGCCGTCGAATCAGACTATATTCGAGTGCGACATCCTTATTTCCCGTAAAATACCGAGGCATCAGAGGAGAGATATCGCACCTTGTTTTAGACAATTAAAAGAAACAAAATTCCCAAAACCTAGAGGTCATGAATAAAGGAGACTATAATCGTATCTCCAAGTATATAGTGCAAGACTTGTGCATATGGCTAAATACAATATTTGCTTTCGAATTGAAAACTACGCTTAAAAATGAAGTAAGATCTGGTTCTTTCCCGGCGTATTTGCTTGATGAAGTTTTCTCGGGTCTTCCACCGGGTCAGGGGCTCCATGTTGGCCGACCTTTCGATGCCCGACTCGTGCATCGTCCTCTGGGATGATGAAACGTCGGCCAACATGGAACCCCTGACCCGGTGGAAGACCCGAGAAAACTTCATAAAAAAAATACGCTTAAAAATGTTTAAAAGCAACGGGAAAAATTTCGACATCCTCCACTTGGTGAGAGTGATATAGGTCGGTTTCCAATTGAAAATCGGTTCAAGTGCTGAAAATCCAAATCATCACGACATCTAACTACAGTTAAATGTAAAATTTGAACCAGAAATGTATATTATTGCAAATACGTAATTTCTCCCGGCGCATAATATCATCTGGGCTTACCTTGTGCTCTAAGCACGATAAAAACGTGCGTCAACTACACTTTAGAAAAGAAAGGGCTGTCAAACTGACTCACCAATAACGTAAATTCTGTGACAGGGTGTAGCGAGAGATGGTCGTCACAGTTAGTGCAGACGAAGTTTTGTTTGTAAACGAACCAGCGAGGTCGTCAAGCAGAGTTTAGAACCTAAAATGTGCCTACGAATCATGAGTTGCGGAATAGCGTCGCACAAAGGAGTGGTGAACGGTCGAACGCGGGGGAGGTGGCGATTAATCCATGCTCCTTTTAGTGAGTTATTAAATAGGTACTTCCCCCTCGTCACACGCTAATTGTGACGCCAGCACCCACTCTCTCTCCTTCTCTCGCTGAAGGCGAGGGGTGGGGTGACAATTAATGCGCGACTCAAGTGACGAACGGTGGGTAGCAGGTTCGCTTGAGTGACGACGTGATGTATTTACCCCCAGATTTTCATCATGACGCGAAGAAATCCCTCCCATAACTCATTGACCTTATATCGGGTGTTGAAATAATGGGCTGGTTCTCCTGACAGTAAATGATTTCTCCGTACGAAAAAATCTTAACGGGGTTTTACCAGCCCTCATTGCTAAACGATGCCACGTGATGAGGTAATAAGATGAAGGGTTACTCGACAAAGTAACCAGGACTTTCCATTTGAATCTACTAACAACTAATGCTTTTGTTTACGATCAGTAAATATTTTAAGTGTTAATATTTATTTTAAAATGAATATATAGAAAAAATAAAATAAAATCTCCAAAATATTTCCCGGAAATTACTTAACATTTGCTGTATGTCTGCGGAATGTTGTTTGAGTTCCAGGACGTACATAAAATTCATTTAAGGAACCTTGTCACAGATCAAACTTCGAATAGTTTATAATGAAAAAATAGCGTTAAATTTGTTATTAAGTAAATCATATCCACTGACAAATGGCACTAAAAAAAACTTTTAATCAAAATTAAAAAATTATGGTAGTCGGTACAATCAATCATTAAAAAAACAGAAGGTTAATGACCAATGTAAAACTGAATATGAAACACTGCTACACTTAATGATGTGGCAACTGAATGAATTTCCATAGTTCGAACCTGAAATAAAAATTAATGGTCTATTAAGGAGGATATACTATATATCAACGAAGTGAACCAAAACCGTGGAAATACAATTGGAGAAAAATCGCGTTCAAATTTTGAGGCTCCAATAGATCTCCAAATTCCATAAAAACTAATGATACACAACGGCGAAATGAAGAGATATCGTCTTCTCTCCATTTCTGATCTCTAAATCGTACGCCTTCAACTGTACGCAATCTGCAAGTAGCTTCAATCTTAAATGCCTCATTCATGTATTCTTCATCCGCATTTGCTCTGCGCTCTCGTGTGGGCACTCCGAATTCACCCCCCATCCTCACCGAGATTATCCAAGAAGATGAAGGGTGTCTCTTGAAAACACGGAAACTTGTCAAATCCAAGAAGAATTGGCTGCTCGGGATAATATAGATTCTTGCAGGGATCGTATAAACTCCGAGATGTAATCCCTCGATTGAGAAGGAGCGATCTGCATGATCACATTTTAACGATATCATTATTTCTTCCCTTCCGACATACTTATTCTGCGGTTGCGTTTAAATGAGCAAGGCTAATCCCAGTCATGACCCCACTCCCACCCCATGAATCTCTTTTTAAAGACTCTTCTTTCTATCTCTCCGATCCGCTAACTCCCCCGCCCCCAACCGGCCTGCCACAGGGAAGACTCCACGACACGTGGCATGTAGAGATGGAAGAAGGGAGTGAATTCCCGGGTCAGAGCCTGAAAGGGTTTTCACCTCCTCCCACTCTACCCTCTCTCTTTCTGCAGCTCTCTTCTTCCTCCTTTTCTTGCTCCATTCGTGTTCTCTGAGGCGACGAGGAGCGAGGAAGAAAGAGAGGCGGAAAGGAGAATATTTTCTTTCCGGACGAATTTTAATTCCATTAATGCAGAATCCTTTTCAGGACATCGTTATCGAATCAACCTTTTGAGAGTTTTGAATCAAGCGTAATTTTTTTTTCATTTTCTCCTCGAGAGGACGTCGAAAGGTTCTTAACATTCTTCGCCGCGCCTAAATTCATTTACTAATTTCTCGCCGACGCGCATTATCATCTTCCGCGATCGGTTAGCGGGAAGACATCTTCCGTGAAAGAACCTCAATATGAAGCCATTCGGAAACACTCCTTTTTCTATCGACGGCGTTTTTAGTCCTTTGAGAGGATTCATAACCACGCATTTGAGTCCAATTTAATCCGAAAAATATTTTTCCCGCATCTTCGGTTCTTAAAATATTTTCATCTAAAATTAACGCGTATTTTAAAGAGAGCCCACCCCTGTCATCACCACCGCTTTTCACCCAGTTCCATTTGACGGGACGATCTCGACGTCTCACCGTCTAGCGGGTTGAGAGGAATTCTACTCGTCGCAAGTGGAATTGAGGCGATCATATAATCGACATAGTTCGGGCCATCGAACTCTTCGATCCATCACAGTCATAGATAGCTCTCTGGCCGTGGTCACATTTTTCTCGTTACGCTCCGTCCCGCCGGAGAACCTCACCCCATCAGTTCGCTCTCAACGCATTGCATCCAGCGTATTCATTATATTTCATTTCAGATGAAATTCCTCCGCAAATGTTCACCGGTTCTCCAAAACCATCCTCCGGCTTTCCTTACTTCCTGCCGCTCCTTCCTCTTTCCGTCGCCCGAGAAACAAGGTTTTCGCCTCCCCCATCTGAAAAGCCACCTTTCCCCTTAAACCCTCACCGTGTTCTGCTCCTGCTTGTGTGTATGTGTCCCTCTCTCCCTCCCTCCAGTAAGCTTCCCCCACAAACCGAGACCTTTCTCCCTCCCTCTCTCCCCCTTTTGTCTCCACTAAATCCACCCAAGTCCCCGAACAACCCTCCTCCACCTAGATGCGCTCCCTGCAAAATTCAAGGCAATCGAAACCATTGCCTCGTCCCCTCGCAAGGGGAACAGGGGATTCACCCCCACGTCACCCCCTTTACCTTCCTTCCACCCTTACCCTTCGTCTTGCCCCTGCGTCTTCCTCGAGGGACCCCCCCTCTTCCTCTGAACCCCGAAGGGATCGCGCAAATTTAAAGGGAAGTAAAGGGGAAGGAAAGTTGTATGTAAAGCATTCCAGGAGCACGCACTTCGTAAATAATATTATTAATGAGATTCCGGAAGACCCTGGGGACATTTCGTTTTGCAACAAAGACGGAGAGATTAATCACTTAAATTTTTCGTTGGAGACGATCCGTGAAAATGAACGCTATCATCACCTAGCTAGAGGTAGAGTAGGGGTGAACTATCAGCATTCGGCGAAATTCCGTTCCAACTTCCTGATTTATTTATGGCATCAAAATGTTTTATTGATACTGTAGGCATCGCTATT
This sequence comes from Hetaerina americana, assembly GCF_022747635.1. Classification (NCBI taxonomy): domain Eukaryota; kingdom Metazoa; phylum Arthropoda; class Insecta; order Odonata; family Calopterygidae; genus Hetaerina; species Hetaerina americana. Next base: position 42,247,005 of record NW_027287095.1, read on the forward strand.
CCAATATTTTAGGACAAGTTACAACACATTACATGCATTTGGTAGTCCAAAGTTGAGGCGTGGCAACCTGGCGGGTAGAGCGTTCGATGTGCCATGGCTGGCGAGCCGGGTTCGATTCCGTTTGACGCCTCTGTGCACCGTCGGCTTAAGCTTATTTGAGTGATTTTTCAGGTAACAGACCTTACTGAAATACCGCACGGGCGCAGGGAAAGGAAACGGCCTCCATGTAATGAAAACGAGTATATGAATTTAATACGCCGCTGGGCCTAATATAAGATAAGCTCATTTGTTGCCGTAAAAACATTCTTTCACGAAGTTTACTGTACTTTTTGTACGCATAGATTTTGCAATACACGCGCTAATTCTTACAAACACACACAATATCAAATTATTAATGACGGCCGTAATACCAAAATGTTAAATCTGGTTAATTAAAGTTTACGGGTAAAACTTGACGAGGAAATAAATATTAGAGGGATCAACGAAATGGTCGGATGGGTTATAAACGCGAACACTCCGAGGAGATGAGGATCCCAAAGCTATATGCTTATGTATTTTCCCAGCCCTCATTAACTGAGAGAGTGAATATATTTGATGAACTCTAAAGTGACGATGATGTAATGAGCAATTTGTCAGAATTGCGTTCGCTTCGAGGGCTTAATACTTGAAGCCGACAATCAGTGCCTGATAATTCCCTGCATGCCTTGCCGCCGCCTACAATCACTCTTTTCAGAAGGTCTGAGAGACGAGTTCCGTCTCTCGCCAGGCAACACGGGCGGGGCTCCCTACTCCTACGGATGTTCCGAAAGCTTCCGACAGAATGGGAAGGGGGTTTTGGTTGGATTGATAGAAGTGGCGGGGAAGCGAGGAATGAGAGACGTGTCGCGGGAGTGGGTAAATCCTTCCGAGCCTCCAATTCACGTAATTCCGCCCAGTTTCGAGGATATGGATATGGAGGAAAGGAGGTACTCCGGCTGCCATTTTCCTTTCTAATTGGGGCTTATTCTTGCATTCATTGGCTGCAAATCATGAAATATTTTTAATATAAATATTCTGCTCAAGAGCATTGGCTGAATCGCGGTGAGAAGATGAAAAACGGTTACTCGAAACTCACTCACTATCTTACCTCTCCACTCACAGCCCTTTTGGGGGAACGTAAGTTTCTTTCAGAGATATTGCTATATAGTCAAGAAGTGGGAAAATTTTTAACCGAACACAATACTATTAATGTCAATTGTAATCTCGTTTATGTTACTACACATAATAACTCTTATCCTACTCTGATTTCATGTAGGTATATAATTGATCGACCTACAAAAGCAGTACTTAGAGGCTCTAGGGTAGAATGGTGCATTTAAAAATTCCTTCACAATGAAAAATAATGTACTTGGTCTATTTTTGTTGGGAAAAGTAATCTGAACCCTTTCTTCTAGGCCTGGTATTGAGCTATGAAGAATTATTTAGAAAATTACCGATCGTTTGACCGTTATAATGGTTTTTGACGCATGTAGGGCAATCAAAATGCATATATAGCCATTAATAACAACGTTATTTAGGTGCATCAGACTCTAATATTTAATGTTCATCACACGTTATGGTAAATATTATGTGTATTCAAAAGCAGCTAGTACAAAAAAAATTAGAGGTTAACATGTAGATTGTCGGTGATTCGATGTAGAGAGAAATGTTAGCAGAGGGGGACTTGGCTTTTAAAAGTTGGAAAATATCTCGTAATTTTTAAATATGTAGTCTATGAAGATTTACTAGAGCGAATAAGGATCATATGGAAACACCAAGAATGTATCGTTCGATTCCTATTGCGTCCTATTCCCATTGCTTCCATAAGAAATTTTGCAGCGAAAAAATGTTATACTTCGTTGCTTGCATACCTCTTTCGTTTACAATATCATGAAAATAAATAAATAATAGCAGTCAATAATTGAAGAAAATTATTATGTCTGAGTCCTTCAATGATAAACGCCAATATCATCTGAACTGAGGGACACAAAATTTGCACCGCATGGTACGTATTTGTGCTCCAAATACGTATATTCTTCCACGTAGAGGAGCAGAACTTGTATGCTGTTATCTTACCCCAACTAATCAACCTGAGTTAATATTCATCGTAGAATGAAAATTTTTGGTCTTATTAACTGACGACGGCAGTCATATTTTGGAATAAAAAACATCAGTGTCACCTATTTTGAAGTCGTTCACACTTTCACCATTTTGGACAATTTACCTTCCTATGCGCAAATATAAAACTTTGGGAGAAACCCTGTCCTTAAATATCTTCCAGGAAACAGCGCCATTGGCCTGATCGTCGGCAGTACCAATAGGCATTGTTATTGATCAGCAATTCCAGTGAACGCTAGAGAATACTGTTAGTAGGAAGTCTGTTGCACTGTTGCGTGACATATCGTCGAGGTCATTGGCTTAGCTTTAACTCTTCAATTCACCCTCAAAATTGGCGCAAACACTTCTTTACGCCCCAGAGGGAACCGCTTCAGTCGGAATTTCTCGGAAATATTTTCATAACACTTGAGAGCCTGGCAAGGCTTCTTGGATAAATTGCCGGGCATTCGTCGAATAGACGGGGACGGGAGAGGCTTTTGTGATTGATGGCGACAGATCACTGACCGAGCAAGCGAAAGAGTCTCATCCCGTCCCATTTACGGGATTATACGAGAATAATGCTTCTCGTGGATCGGAAGCGTTTCTAGGGAATATAATGGAATCGCGGAAGACGAGAAGAGGGGCGTTAACGGGAACATGAGGGGTCCTAATAGCAATGCAGCAGCCCTCCTCTGGGAATCCGCAGCTTCCTGTTTAGGGAATTCCGAGCGCCGCGGAAGCCTTCATCCGGCTATCAACCCCCACACCCTTCCCGGAATTTTTTTGGGGCTGCGGGAATAGGGTTTGGCTCAAACTTTCTAGGGAATCTACCCGGGACGCCTAAAAAGTTTGAAACTTTTTGATGGAACAGTAAGTATATGTTGGTATTTTCTACTCATGGAACCACCAAACCTCGCCCATTTGGTACGACAAAACGATTTTCCATCGATGACAATTTCCGAGGAAAAATAAAAACTTCTTTTGCTTGGGCATGGGATGTCTGGGAGCCCATTTCCGCTTTTATCTCTAGTCAGGTTGAAATACGTAAAGCCTCACGCTCGCTCGTCTGACCACCCATCTCCCCCGACCTGGGGTTATCGCTGCCGGCACAGTGCGCATGACACGAATTCATCCCCATTCGTTCCGAAAAAGCTGCTTGCTTTGTTGGGTTACCTTACAGGTTTAGGGGGGGCAAGCATGAACCCCTGGCATTAAACAAGCTAATTACGCTTTAACGAGGCCCTTTCAAGTTGAGAGTTGCGATATTTTTCAAGCTTTTTGATGACACCATAAATTCTTTTGATGGGGTTTGTTTAACTGTCAGTAATATTGACCCATCAAATTTATGTTCTCAAGAAGATTTAAATTCTTAAAGAGAGTAGCAAATTATTTCATAATACTCCATCCAAGTGATTGTAGGTAAATAGTTGCGTTGCGGACGAGTGCTTTCCGAAGACAAACGTCACGTCGCACCTTTTACGCTATCCAGTAAAATTCTAAACGTCGCAATGCTCATGCCCCAGGTGAAAGATTTCAAAGTTGCCACCGCCAGAAAACCCCTGAAAAATTCGGCTCCCACCGGGATTCGAACACGAGCCCTCGGAGTGGGAAGAATACTTGATGATCAAATGAATAATATAATAATCAATTTTGATATTCGAATAACACCTCTCCTTAAATGTTTAAACCGTATATTTCCCCGTAATCACTTTGATGTTGTCAGGTTTATTTAATGTAGTTCCCAAAATGTTCCATAACGTATTTTCCCAAGTCAAGGTGTTATTTTGGTGTAACTTTTACCAGGTAAGGCTGTACAATAATGTCCAATAATCTCTAGGCAGCCACCGTCGCGGGGAAAATATTCGTAACGTTCGCACGCAATTTCTGGCCGGCACAGAAGCCTATCGGAGCGACATTAAACTATTTCAACGCAAGTCTACTGCCAGCATTGCACCAATTATCACCAAGCCGTTGATAGCCTGCAGATAGTTCGTTGAGGATTACACCTTCAACTCACCACGCGAACTATTTCCGCGCGATCGAAATCCACTGCGACGACAAGGTGGTCTAAGTTTTCCTGATCCTTGCCTCCAGCTTGCGTTTTATAGCCCGAAGAATCTACAGCCTCACGCCTCTGACGCAATAAACGGAGACGAATCCGAACGATGCTCCCGGAAAACGGCCCTCTTTGACCCACCCCCACATCATCTCCCTTCCGGTCTCACCGACCGACCTACGCCCTGTTAGACGCGCGCGAGTCCTCTGGTCGGGCGATTCGAAGCAACTTGACTCCCTTCGCAGGAAGAGAGTCCTCCTCCATCAAGAGGATTCACGCTCCCGCGACCGCCGCGCATGGGAGAGGGAGACGAGGAAGGAAACGCTTACCCCAACCCCCGCCAAGTGGGTCTCCTCCTGATTAGTGGATCCGGGAAAGAGTGCGCTCCACCCACGCACATCCCCCTCGATCCAGCGGGTAGGATAAAATAAAAAGGAAAAGGGTTCACGGAGTTGAAATAAAACAAACAAACAAAACACCGACGCGCCGAATCCGTCTTTTTTCCTCTCTCTCCTTTATTTTTCATTCGTTGAGAGGGAGAGAAACAGGTCGTCGGCTTTCTTTTGTCTTCATATTTATTTTTTTTCCATCCGAACGACGAGGATATTTTCAAAACCGAAACGTTAAGGGGAGCAAATAAGCAGTCGAGGGATAAAAAAATAATAATAATAGCAGTAAAAAAATTAAACGGAACACTCGTCGTCAATGGCAAATAACGCGCGCAGGAGTGGAAGGGACGAGGGAAAGTGGTAAGTCAACAAGGGGGAGGGTTTAGGGAGGAATGGGTCGCCGGTGAAAACAACGGGGGAATGCGGGGGGGGGCAGTGGTTGACGGGTGAAGGTGGGGTAAGGGTTACTAAAGGGGTTCAGGGTTTCTGGCGAGGGAGGGGGGCTTGTGTGTGTGTTTGCACGTGAGGGGAGGCGAGAGGAGGGGTGACTCCAGGCGGGTGGGTTGGGGACGGAAAACGAGGGATTCACGAATAAAATAAATGAATGGGAGGAGGGTGGGCAGGGAACGAGGGGCGGAGGGAAAGGGGTTCCGCGTTAGTCGTTAACGGCGTCGGTTGGTGCCGCAAAGGGCGACGGAGTTCCCGCGTATCCCGGAGTCGTCATTTCACTTATCGCACCCCGACCGTTTCCCTCTCTCGCCCCCCCTCCCACGCACTCTCGACAACCCTCCTACCCCCTATTTTCACCCTTCCCTTACTCACTCACTCTCTCTCTCTCTCTATCTCTTTTCCCCTCCCTCCCTTTCTCTCGCCCGACTCATTCGCGCGTAATTTTTTCCCTAGGGGAAAAAAGAAGAAATAACACGTGACAGGTGAAAGGCGGTGACGACAAAGCGAGTGGGGTGAGGGAAGACCCTTAAAAACGAGCGCGGCAGCACGCGTGAGACGTGCAAAGTTATTACTATACTTCCACGCTCGCACAAGCAGTATGTGCGCGGATGAACCGAGACTGGGCATAAAAGTGATTTCAAACCCGAGAGCACTCACCCTCCCCCCCAGCTCCCTCTCCTCCTCTTCCTCCTCCCACCCCCCTCTCTTCTCCCTCCACGAGTCCTTCCCCGAACCTCCCCTCGTGATGACGGAGCGTCATCTCGTATCGGGAGCATCGTCGTGGTTGAAACTTTCAACATTGCATTAAAGTGTGCGGCACACGACCTCGGTGCGCGGAATCCCGCAATGATACTCTCCCCCAAAAGAACGTCCGCCCCATCAGAGAATCGCGAATTTCAGTAAGAGAAAACTAATGCCACCTCGTCGTCTCCCATCCATTTCTAATGCATAATTCTACGTAAAGGAAGGATTGTATCTTTCATTTCATGTGCCGAATTAGATACTCGTACCCAATGATTTTTACGATTTCCTCTTGCTTGATTTTCCTTTACCGCTTTTTTCCGCTTGCTTGCTTTCCAGCTTGATGTTCTATGCGTGTTATTTATGCTTCAACCTCGGTTAGTAGCCGGAAAAAGATATTGTCAACTCATTTCCTTGGGGCATTCAAGTGTTGGAATATCATGCCGTCGATTTAAGCTCGCCTTTTCAACTTTTCTCAAGCGACTGCAGATCCGTTTAAATTCCCGGTGATCCTTGGCTAATTTATGGCTGGTGGAGACGTGGTAGCGTGGCTGGTAGAATATTGGCCTTTTGAGTCTCCCTTGTTCAAATGGGGTTTTTCTCTTTGGACATCATTAATTAACCAAAACTCCGAGATTTTTTATAGGATTCTGTAACATATCGGAGAAATGCATGCAAGACGGGGAATTGACGCGCTACATCGAATGTGACATTTTCTCACGTCATGCGTTTGCGTACGAATTAAGGCCCGCTCTAAAAATTTCACCAAATTTCTATCTGCATACACGTACCTTAATTTTTTGCAGCGACTTTTGCGAAAATTTTGAAAACCATGTTTCAAGTTTCGGATCCTATCTGTATTGATACAGTTTTTTATCGTTCAACATCAACTTACATATTTTTATAACGCAATTCCATTGTTTCCTGGATTTATGTTTTTTAGTTTCACATTTTCTCAGCAAAAAATGTGTTAACGTTCAGGAACATCTATAAATCTCTCGCAAAACGTTTTGGCTAAAAAATATTAGAAATGTTCAAAGTGAAATTCGAATAAAATTTTGGTTAAAATTTGTATGTACGTACCACGCAGGTTCTGCTGTAAGCAAGTGAAGAAGTACCGCCGTCGTTTCTCTTGTGCCTAAAAGAATGCCAAAGTCAAGAAAAATGTTTGTGCCTACGACATCTACTTTCTTAAGGTAGAGGAATCCATCTACTTCCGTAAAATTAATTATTAGTGAAAGCACCTTGAATATTATTCTTGCGTTTTGTGTTCTAAATTTGCCTTCGGGACTATGAAAATAGGATAGTCAGGAGTGCAAATTATTTTGCATAATAAATCCACTGTAAACGAGATCTATGATTATTAGATGGTAAAGTTTGCTCACTTACTACTCCGTCAATTAATCGTGAACATAATAAGTCCCAATTCACTAATTTTTGAAACATTTGAAACGTACACTCTAACATAAAGTACTGTGTCATCAGTTCCCTGGCTGGGATGATAAAGCATTCCAATTTTTTTCTAGAGTTTTACCTATCGTAACTACGCAGGAAATCTTTTTAATTTGGCAATTACCATCACAAACCCATACCAATCGCAACAGATGTCCCATTTTATGTGGATAGCATCATGGCAGAAATGTCGTTGCAAATGGAAACACATGGCTTTTTAGCACGTCGAACGAATTAAACCCGGATGGTTGCACTCTTTTATTCTGTTCGTTTTTTTTGGGTCCTACTAACCGCACTAATTCAGGAAGAAAAATGGTGGTAGGAAACATCCGAGACGTACCCTTATTCGGCAGCACAGGGTATGAATCGCCGATTTGGTCGAGGGAAGGGGACTCTCAGTCCAATGCCCAATTCGCCATGGCCCTGAACGAGAGACAGGAATTCCCTCCAGAGCCAAGGTGATTCGAAAATGTTGCCGTGGCAAGATCGGAGGGAAGTGTACCATACGGCGTGGAATCGTATGGTATACATTCTTTGGTGACCTTTTACGTTTAAAAGTCACTAAAGGCGATGTGCGAGTATTGTAGTGTTCAGGGTATTCACGTAGGGGGCTGATTAAGATTAAGGTAAGAATAAGATTCAGACTGTAGAAAGCAAGGAAAGAAGATGAGATCGATTGTGAAGACATATTGGTTTATTTTTTCGTCAACCAGGGGATCGTCCACTGTGAATTTATCCCACAGGGACTATAACTGACCAACATATTACCAAATTGATATGCTAAAACGATTGCGTGAGGTAGTGAGAAAAAATTGATTGTTTTTAAGCAATCAGAGAATTGGATATTCCGCTTCGACAACGCCCCTAAGCACAAAGCGTTGAGTACCAGGAAGTTTTTGGGCAAAAACAAGATTAAAATGGTTACTCACTCACCCTGCTCACTAGAACTGGTCCCTGTGACATCTTCCTGCTTCCAAAAATGAAAATAAATCTCAAGTGATGGCGTTTTCAGGGCATAGAATAGGTGAAATTCATTGATGACATAAAAACAGCAATCATATGGACCAGGTAAAAATAGGTTTTTTCCACAAAAAAAGGAAACTTTAATTGATGTAGACCATTTTAAAGATGATCAAATTTTTAAAATTCTTTGCTAAATATATTGTCTTTTGTCAAAATAGTTTTCGTTATATTTGGGTTTCCCCCTCGTAGACATGGAGAGATTCACTTATGAGAGACATTCATTTATGGAGACGTGGCCGACGTGTACGAGCAAATTTTCGGGAGGCAACACTGGGAACGAACCGTGGCCGTCCACCGTGATCCCGATTCCACACTTCGGAAAACCAACCGCAACAAGCACCACCTTTCTTCCGTGGGGGGCAGGGGGAGGGGGGCTTGACGGTAAAAAAAAGCTACCGTTCTTCCTTCATCTCCATTCTGTACCAACCCTCCCCATTCACGCTCCGCACTCTCCGTGCGTAACCACATCTCTCCCCACCGGGAAAGGAACCATTTCCCCACCTCCCCGCCCCCCTAACCCTCAGCCCATCTAAATCCTCCTCCACCTCAACGCCCTCACCCTCTTTAACTTATTCGAGTCCCTTCCTCTCCCCCCGGCACTCGCATGGAAATGAAAAGTGCGGGGGTGGTTCGTCGTGGGGGGGCGCAGGCGGGATGGCGGGAAAGAGATGTTACGTCCCCGGAATTTTTTTGTCATCACCATCGTCGTCATCACATTTTTTTTCCTCCCTCCCGCTTTTCATTCCGCGTTTCCCCGCGAGGGAGCGAGACATCTCCGGCGTGCGCGTCGAGACTCTTCAGGGCGGGGAGGAGGGGACTCCAGCTCCTCGCGTGGCCTCCACACAAAAGAATGGTGAGGAGGAGGGCGAGGGATGAATGGTTTGCGCGTATCTACCCAAGAAGTACGTACATGCGTGCATGCACGGAGTGTGGATGGAGATGGGTGGGGGGGGGTGGAGGGGGTCGTAGCGGAAAGGGCGAGATGGGACTGGGGGTTGAGATTTTTTTCCCTTCATATTTTCCGTATTACGAATTATTGTTATTATTTTCTTTCACGGGAGGGGTCGTCGAAGCCACGAGGGGGTTCGTTCCATACCTCCTTCCCCCGTCGCCCGTGTGCGAGGGGTTCAACTTCACCCCGCCCTGTTCTCCCCGCCGCTCCCATTGCCGTCCCGCCCGGCTCCGCCTGCACCCACGTGCCACAGACAAGTATTATCTCCCCGCCACACCCTCAATCTCCCCTCCTCTTTGTTCTCTCCCTCCTTTTTCACATTCTAGTCCGTGATATACGGTCGCATTGTATTGTTTTGACCTTCTGGGCGTGCGTTAATTTTTTTCAATGCCGCCCTCTTTCCTCCCCGCTGCGAAGGGAGCAGTTTTGTCGTTTGCGATCGCGAGACACGATTCGCGCGAAAGCCGAATTTTTTCATCGTTCGTGTAAATCCACTGCCTTTTCATCCCTCACGCGCTCTATCCCACCCTCTCACTACGACCCTCCACCTTACACTCCCCCTTTCGCTTACTCCTCTCCCCCTATACCTACTCCGTAAGGCAGTCATGGTGTGCTCGGTATAAATAAATACACACACATATATATACAGGGTCGCACCCAAAAGTGGTAGGACTGATTTTCTCTGGTGCGAACGGAGCAGTGGAGGGGGGTCTGTCTGGCAGGGTAAGGTGGAGGGGGCTCTTAGCAACAGACCGACACCAACCTCAGTCGCCTGCGGACTGTCGTTGAGTGAGGACACCGTTTTTAGCGAAGCATGTTGTTTGTCCGCGTCGAAAAACAAAATGAATCTGAATTTAGAGCAACTTTATTCCGTGAAGTTTTGTGCGAAACTCGGGAAGACGGCAACTGAAACCCTCGATATGATCAAGCAGGCTTATGGGGACACTGCCTTAAGCCGTTCCATAGTATTTGAGTGGCACAAGTTGTTTAAAGAGGGTAGGGAGCTCGTTGAAGACGACCATCGCTCCGGACGGCCGTCGACGGCAAGAACCGACACGAATGTGGACAGAGTGAGGACACTGCTGTGCTGTGAGGAACTTTTACGTGCAGGTGCTCACCCGCCTCCGAGAACGCGTGAAAAGAGTGCGACCGGCCATCGCAAACTGCTGGGTGCTTCATCATGACAACGCGCCGTGCCATGGCGCGCTCGTCGTCAGACAGCTCCTGGCCAAATACGGCGTTGCCACGTTGCCGCACCCGCCCTATTATCCCGATCTGGCACCACCGGACTTCTTCTTCTCCCCCCTAATGAAAAGACAGCTCAAGGGACGACGTTTTGACTCGATAAAGGCCGTTCAAGAGGCCTCGACGAGGGTCATCAACGGCATCCCCAAAGAAAATTTCCATCTGACGTACGGGGAATGGGAGCAACGTTATACTAAGTGTGTAGAAACTCAAGGAGTATACTTTGAAGATTATTAAGTCGATGTAAGTATATCGTCAATAAAATTCTTGTAAAAAAATCAGTCCTACTAGTTTTGGGTGCGACCCTATATATATATATATATATATATATATATATATATATATATATATATATATATATATATATATACATATATATATATATAAGATACAGATGTTTAATCGTTGTAAAGACATAAAAAGGGCTTACATGGCTATAAGTATTTCGGCACCCAGTAAGAGTTCGTCACGAGAACTAGAGGCGTACTGAAGGCCCAAATGTTTTGAGCACCGTGTAAATGTCCTTTTTATTTGGTATCCTTGTTTAAATATTTGTATTCTGACGTTATAAACTGAGTCACTGCTCGCCAGCGTTTCTCTAATATATACGTGCATATTGAGTATATCTCGCCTTGACAAAGGGCTCCTCTCCTCGACTTGGTCTAGTTTCCAAATACATATTTACAATGTATAATTTGTGCTTAGCTACTTCTATATCTTTCAGATATATACAGTCTATTTCTTAATTGGTCTATTTATTAGTTTGAATATTTGTAATTCATATCTTGTTCCTTCCTTCCCGCCCTCATATTATTTCCCTCCTGCTCGCGTTTCGTTACTCGGACCTGTGATTTGAAATTGAGGGCAAATTAGATTTGCCGGCGCTGAACGATTTAATCGTGCTGAAGATTTTTGTTTCCTTTTATGAAGTCGTTCATGTATGTATTAATTATATTTAGGAAGCCCTTGTCGGTTTCAGGAAGCTCTGAACGGACGCACCCTCTCGAAACAATTGCCACGAAGCGTCGCCTTTGCATGTTCCCTCGCTGCCGGCGGGGAACGTCTCGAGCGTGATCGAAGAACGCGTTCGCCAGGAGCTCCCTGAATAAGTTTCCTCCACTTTCTTCCTTCTTCGTGGGTCACGCTCTCTACGATATACAGCTTTATGCGTATCTAAAATGTTCTTGGGAAACGGAATCGATTTAAATTTGAGGTTTGGGTGAAATATATCCACATGCCTCGGAAACATTGCGAATGGCTTCAATCCACGTTCCGAGTTTTTCGGAAGGTTTTGAGATCCAGTGACTAGGGGATAAATTTTCAGCATAAGGTTTGGCTATATCATTTGTCAATCTACTTCTACTGATTTGACTAGTTTCGTCATTACATGAGAAAATCCAGAAATTGAAAATTAAAATTTCCTTTGAACCGACAGTAAAATTGTGAGTATACCAAGGGTGACAGATTTAATGTAAATTTTAGAAGCCATGGCTGACCATGCCTCACTGCATGGGGCTATGTCGTATTGCGGTTCTTCCTAAATCAATCAGTACAACTGGAAAGCATTTCCTTAGCGTTAAGGAATATGCGAAACAATGTATTAACCCCGGGCATGGGGAGTGACTTTTACACATTGATATTATTGCTAAAATGTTAATGTTGGCTTCTGATTTAAAAAATAATGGAGTAAATAATGAAAATAATATTGTAAAATACAGAAGAACCATGTGCGATATGAACTTTAAATTCTGCGACCGTTTTTAAAATAAATGGAGCTTGGGAAATGACATAAATATTTAGTGAAAGACGTCTTGCTAATTAAGATCGTTATGCTAATAATGGATATAAGGTCTATCGTAGTTGTCCTTAGCGTCAAGCTTCCACTATTGTCAATACATTGAAAGTCAATGATCACAGCAGCAGATTCCTGCATTTCAGAATCCACGCCATCAAGTTTTCGGGACTTCTCCCTGCCGCCCTTTCGCAAAAATTTTCTAACGTGAATACCAAAATCAGCTTCCCCATCTACACAGTGCCACCCAATTGAATTGTCCCAATAGCATTAGGGTATACACCCTTGAATTCACTTGCGATTTCACCCCAACCGCAAAGGAGTACGTAACCCTCAAGATCTTTGCTTGACGGAGCAGACCCATCGAAGCGGGAGTGAGCCCCCTTCCACCACCCGAGACCTACTCGAAGTTTACCCCCCACCCTCACCTCATTCTCCCTCAGCGCCTCCGGAGCGGGCTGCGGGGATTGAACCATCTTGCCCCCCCCCCTATTCGATTTTCCCCCACCGCTGGCTGTCTTTGTGGGATTCACATCGTCTCTTCACTCAACCGCAGATTCCTTTGCAGGGACGCGTATGAGTACTGGAGATTCGAGCTCGATGAAAGGGGGAGCCCATTATGTTCCAGTCGCACCATTCCCCGCACCGCTCACTGCAGCGTGGAAAGAGCCCTAGCGGAAATCACAGGGGGGTGTACACCCACACACACACTGGCGGTCTCGAAAATTTTGCTCACGAATCTCGCCAAAGAGTATTTTGGCTAATCCTCGTACCATGATGTCTTCAGTAATAACTTCAAACAAATTCTTGAAGATTAAATTTACGTTGAGTGGCTGCAGTTTGCTGTTTATATATTAAAAATCACGTGCGTGCATACGAAGCCGCAGCGCATACGGAATCAACGCCGTCTTTGCGTAACCTTCAGAGGTTTCGGTGTAAGCATCTGTGATTGTGCGATCCACTTATAAACAATAAGAAAGTTGCTTCCCTTGTATAATTTTCGCCTCTTTTATGTTATTTTTAACTTAGTTTTACATCATCTTTCACAGAACCAGAGACCGTAATGATGTTTTTGTGAAATCTGCTAAGATTTTGCACATAATTCTCAATATATGATTCCACAAGATTGAGTACGAAGCGATTGGGTTTAGGCCATGCATCAATTTGTCCGTTTTGGCTGCTTAGACATCGCAATGGCTATTTAAGTACCTTTTGTTCCTCTGTAGCTACAAAGACTCCAACTTTACAAACCAGCGATCCAAATGTTATAAGTGTCAAATATCGAATCATTGAAAAACCAAGGGACATTATGCATCGGCAAAATGATGCATGATGTGACATGGTACCGATTAAAACGCATAGGAGAATTGGCGCTGAAGAAGACTTGAGTGACAAGGGTGACTTCAAACAGTCTTCGATATGATGTGTTAGTGATTCAAGGTTTAAAAATTAATTCAACTTTTAAGTAACGCGTAACGTGACTCACCTTTCCGTAAGTCATGCGTCTTTCAAAGATATTTTGCTGTGAATAGCGTGAAATTAATGTTCTACCCGATCTCTTGAGGAGAGACATGCAACCTTTAACTGCATTGTCTCAATACTAAATCTCAAAAGAGATTGAGTATTGAGAGACATTGCAGTTAAAATTGTTTCCAAAACTCATTTTTATTTTGCATACTATTTCAGTCTTTCCCTTCTTTCATCTTCTGGTGATTTTAGGTAAGGATACATAGCTCTCGATAATGAACACCATAATTGTCTTAACACTGGCAATGGCTCATGCAGTAAATAATTCGTTTCAGAAAATTTATGGTATGCCTATGTTAATTCCTTACTAAGCACTCTCTAAGAATTTTAGGATAACTGTCACACTGACCGAAAAAGATTGTTGAGAATACTGTTTCGATGACTTCGAATGATGAAAGTATCATCTGGCTTATTTTTAGTTCAATTTGCCAGTTGGTTTTGTAATATCTGCTTGACAGCTTGTATGGTGAAAGTCCCCGATGAAAGTGCAAAGCGTTTTGGTAGAATGACATCATGGAATTGCTCGTATTTGCTCAATATAATCATACGAATTTTTTGCATGAATCAATTCGAATCAAGTCAAAAAATTGAGACGGTTGAGATGATTATATTTTTTGTGCATAGAGCTCCTTAAATTTTCTACTCAACAAAATCTTCCGCAAAAACAACCACTTAAAGTAAGTTCTTGACAGTATGAGTGGGAAGGATAAACTTTTCCGACGCAATTTTACATTCAAAACTTTCTTTTAACAATAACAAGCGTCATAATTATGTTATTGGGTGTGTAAATGAAAACGCGGACCCATGTAAATATTTTCACTGGCGCCAAAACATCTGCAAGGCTATTCTTGGAATGCCTTCTTCTTGGAGCATTTGTTCCTATATTATCGCCACTGTGGCATCGGAGTCATCGGTCACCCAGCTAGTATCGATTACAGCGGAAAGATACAGCCCGATATATCAAAGAAAAAGATCGCCATTAAAATCCTGTGCCGTTCATATTCGTAGGATACAAACCTCTGAATATTTTATGAAGCCACTTAGTGTCGAGAACATGTAATTTTATCACCGTAGAAAGATGAGGAGTTCAATCCATTCCCATATATATTAATACTAGTTTAGAAATTAGGCTCGATGCACTCACATGGTAGAGTTATCGGGAGAAATATCAATTACACAATATCATCTCCCACGAGAATCGGGATGCAACAATTAATAGAGTTGATTGATTTTTTTCTGGCCAAAGGTCTAAGTTCTACATTTCAAACAACGAATTTGTTTGATTAACCGTGGTATTGAGTCGTATTTGACATTTCTTTCTTTCATTAAGCTTACACACTGTTAAATGTGGATCATATTATATGTATCATTAATTAACTAAAAATATATATTTTTTCTTCTAAAATTGACTCTAACTTAGTTATTTCTAAACAAAATAAACAAAATATATAATGGCGAGATCTCCTATTTGAAATGTAGTAGAATATTTAAATTTAGGAGACGATTTTTGTCAGTCTAAAGATTTATTCGGATCAATTTAAAACTGGGATATTTATATTGAAACAAATTCCGCCTGTTCATCCAATATTAATATTTGCTTCAATTCAATTCAAGCGTAATTAATAATAACAAACAAATATTCATCCTGCGGAAAATTGTAACATAACGCTATTTTGCTTCTTCGGTAGGAGGAACCTCTTTCCCACGCAGGTCATCGATTCTCATTTGAACATCACATGGCGTACGACTTGAGTAAATAATTGGTTGTCATTACAAATTAAAAGTAATTATGATATGAAATTTTGTGCTCCATTATATTACGACTAACAGTAAATTGGACACAATATCTCATTGAGCTAAAACGGGGAAAATATGATGGCATAAAAGGTGCCAAATATTCTCCGACGAATATATGAGATGGCCTATTAATGAAAAAAACATACGCCCGGGTAATACATAGATCTCTTGATCACCATGATAGAGCGCAATATTTGGGGCAAACCAATGTATCGTCGGTGATGGTAGGCCTAATCCCATTAGCCAAAGGGTCACTGGGGCACGCCAATCTCTTTATTTATTTTTAGCCAAACATTTTTTTCTAGAAATGTGGCTCTTTCATACGTTTCGGAAAAATGGGTCGAGGTCCTTGCCATTCATTTTTCCACGTGTTATATAAATAACCCATATATGATGCGATGAAGGGAAGAAGTATAATAAACATTTGAAAACCTTAGTGTAGACCATATTTCAAATTACAGACATGTCAGACGTTAATTACTATATTATTATCTACTTGAGAATTGAGAAACCATTAATTATCAAACGTAATTAAAATAATTCTTACTTATATTTTTTGAACGATTTTATAACTTTCTCCTGACAGGAGGGGAGCACATGCAACGCTGAATGTTAACAAATCAGTTGTTTGTTCTATTAAAACTTACTCATGAATGATTTTTCATCAGTCTTCAGGTGATGTTCAACATATTTACAGAGCTCTTATCATTCTACATGTACATGTATGTTACTTAGCTGAAAATTACCTTCAGTTTATCTTCTTTACAGTGTAGTTTATTTGAAATAGCTACAGATAAGGCCACATATACCACAGCGTCAATACGGTGTCTGGCATACGAGACAGAATCCCCAATCTCAAACCCCTGAGTTGGCAGGTTTTTTTATGCGTATTCAAACATCAAATTGAGTACCACGTGGATAACCTTCTATGTAAACTCCGCCTGTTTTAATCGCGTTTTGTTAAGGATAGGCAGGAACTGACGCTGGGGTTCTCTCGATCCTTCTTCCACACATTATAATCAAACTTATGCTCCTATTTCTAACTGTTCATATTACAG
Source organism: Hetaerina americana (assembly GCF_022747635.1). NCBI lineage: Eukaryota > Metazoa > Arthropoda > Insecta > Odonata > Calopterygidae > Hetaerina > Hetaerina americana. The sequence goes on from NW_027287095.1 coordinate 42,263,602, forward strand.
CACCTGGCGTCGCACTCCGACAACAACTGATTCAACCCCTCGGGCGATCAAAACAAGAAAATTTCCGAAAAAAGTCGCATGCTATGAAAAATGAAACCAAAAAACTCCCATGGTTCTTCCTCAGAAGAAAACATACATGTTATTTCGCACGTGTTTCCGGGTTCTCGAGGCGTGCTCCGAATTGAAAGCGAGAGTCGTGCCCGCCGCTTTGTAAAATTTCGGCCTCTTTTTAGCGCGGGCCCAGCGGCGCATCCCAAATCGCATCCGCTCACCCGCGACGCTAAATCCCCCTTCCCACCCCCCCAATCGCCCCCCATCGCCTGCCCTCCCTACCGAGAAGAAATCCTCCCACGCCTCCGGAGAGGAGGAAGTGGGGTTAATGAAAGGGAGAGAGTGCTAAAATAAGAATGAAAAAAATTTCGAAAAACTTTGCGCGTCCTCTCTTCCTCCTTCCCCAATCCAGCTTTTCTCTCCTACCCTCCAATTCGAGGTTTAGGCAAATGTATTTATTTCCCCGTCGTCTCAAGCATGGGTGAGCACACGAATGCGAGGAGGATGCGAGAGGATATTTCGGTGGGGGTGGATCGAGTGTGGCAGTCGGGAGAATGGTGGGAACGGGAGAGAAGAGGGCTTCGTCATTCCACAACGAGGAGACGGGAGAAAACTTCCCTTTTTCACGTCGAGAGGAGAAGAGAACGAGGTGGTTTTGCACCGGGGTGAGGCGTAGGGTTTTCGTCTTGTAGTTGGGGGAGGGGTGGAGGGTGTGTGTGAGTACGATACGAGGGGGTGTGTCGCCGCCGCGCGAGACGGAACAGATGGAAGGGGCATCGATCTTTTCCTCCTCGGGTGGAGAGGGAGGGAGGGAAGGAGAGCGAAGGCGACGCAATTCCCTTCCCCGCCGACGTCTCTCCACCCCCATCGCCCTCGCACCCATCCCCCCTGGGTGACGGACGGACCCTCTTATCTCCCACCCTCTTCCTACCCCGCCGACTCTTTGTTATTCACCGACGAAAGTTCCAACCCACCCCCTCTCCTCCCGCACCTCCGCCCCACACTATTACGCTAGCCGACGGCCCGTCTCGCAAAACTCCGCGGTGTCGTGTTTTCGCCCGCGATTGGGGAACTTGGCAGTTCCCTCATTTCCTCATCCCCACGCTACCACGAACACAAACGCACGCCCACCCCCATGCACGACTCTCGGGTGGCGATAAGAATGAGGAAAAGGGACTCGTTCCTTGATTATGGGATGCTGTGGCAGGCACTGGGGTCATTGTTACCGGAGCTTAGGCGTGAAGTTAAAGACAATGGAATATCTGAGCTTCTGTTTTCCTCACTGCAAACGTCTGTCTCGGTCGCATTATTCCCTTAGAATCACCTGGAGCCGTTTCATTCCATTCCTACCAAAGGTTGTCATTAATTACTTAAGTGTATAAACTTCCTTTAATATTCCGTTTCATGAAGGTTTCTTGATGACTTTAGCATAAGAGGTAAAATCAGACAGACAGGGAAGAAATCAAATAATGGTATTTTTGAGGAACGGCTTGGATAGTGCATGGAAAAACTACACCATTAATGTCGTAACATTTGGAAAGGATACATTGAGCTTCTTAAGGCCTCTTTTTAGACTGAATATGTTAATTAATATTTCATTAAGCCGTGAAGGGTTTTTTACACCACTATAAAAGGAAAAAATATGGGAAATGTTGAGATTGGCGTGGTGATTTAAAGGGAAATTTAATATCTAGCCAGTGGTCAGAGACTCATTTAAAATACTAATACGTTCACATTTACACAGGGGGAGGGGCATTTCCCGAATGGGTTTACAAGGAAATTAATCCTATTGCCAGGGACCGTATTCGGGAGCTTACAAATGCACACAAATTCACACTGGTTAGCCAAAGTTTTTACCTCGCCAGGGACCAGCTTTTGGGACATCTTAACCACTTACGTGTTAACTAAGAAGAGACCGAATAGGTTTGCGAAGAAATTAATACAGACCCCGGGAGCCTACTTCGGGGGAATACACACAAACACTCGCTCTAACTGTTAATCAACACACAAATCTCAACATTCCCCATCTTTTTCCATTTTACAGTTGTATAAAAAACCCTTCACGGCTTAAGGAAATGCTCTTTGATGTAGTCAGTCTCGAAACACATGAGGAATGTTGTGTTATCTGTGACAGGAAAAATATTTCTTTAAGTGTCTGTCATTTTGATCTATTACTTGATGAGTTTTGAAATATTTCACACTCACTCATATGGCTGCTGGAAGGTTAGATGAAAATGAGCAGACAGCTATGAGCGCTGTAAATAATATATGTGGAGAGGAAATCACCCTAAATAATGCAAAATAACTTTCATAATATCAGTATAAAAGAACTTTCGTTAATAATAATAGTTATTCACCCTACATTAAAAAAGTATGTGACTTTAACAATCAAAATTTTTTAACTATACCTTAGCAAACAAACAAATTGATAGCTTTACCATTGATGTGTTTTACTTCAAAGAAACGTTTGTTATTTGTGAAATCGACGATTGGATAATAAGTTTAAATGTTTCTATTATTTGGTATTCTACCGTTTAGATAAGTGTTAGATGGACACAAACCGAACACTACATTTCTTAACCTCACCCGGAAGGCAAGCTGAGTCTACAACACTAAATACACTCCTTCGATTCCACATGACCTTCCACCACTCCTAATTCCGTCTGTGCCTCTCCTTTTCCTCCCTCTTCCTCACTTGCCTAACGTTCTCCCTTCAAGGCCTTCAATATTTCATCACCAATTAAAATGATCTTCATCGTCTTTTCCTGTCTCCTTTGGATTTCTCCCAACCATCGCCTCTTCTCCTCCATCATGTCTAATACCTCTTCATTTATTGTCCTTGCCGTCCATTTAATTTTTTCTATCCTTCTCTACACCCACATCTACAAAACCTCCGACCTACGCATATTATCCTTATACAGGACCCAATTTTCCGTGCCGTTCAAAAACCATAATCTATATCATATCAAAGGCTTCGCTAATCTTTTTTAACATCCTTACTAAATGTCCTTGTCATCAAATTCCTCCACCTTGAGAAATATTTCTTGTCGGTCGGTGATGCTCTCATGTTGAAAAATAATAATGATAAAAGAAACGTGAATTTACCCCAATTATTTAACCCAAGTAATTATGGTGGAAATAGGTATAGAATAGGCTTTATTGCGTAATATCTTTTTAATTTGAGAGCATAATTTAACATTTCTTATCGATTTCATCAGCAGTTTGTGAAAACTGAATTTCTATGAACGTGACATTCTTTTGATAAGAGTCATGAACAATTTTATTTAGTGCCTAATGCTTTAGAAATGTATCCCTAAATGGAGTGGTGCCAATTTCCCAACTTGCATTGTATTTTCTCATAAATTATCAAACTCGATAATAGGTCTGAAGCTTGCAATAGTTTGATTATTACCCCCGTCGAAGATGGTCTGATGCAGTTACTCTAGCTCGTTTAGTAGCAAATCGTGTTACGGTTGTTTGATCTGAGCCAAGTTCGTAGCAAAAGATAAAATTGGAATTTTATTAAATTTCAATGAGGTAATTTTAGTTAAGAGACGTATTTACGGTGTCGAGTTTTACCCTATTTTTAGTGTTTCTTTTTTCTTTCCATCCTGTCAAAACAACGAAAACTTCAAGAGATTCAGGCGAGACGTGGGGGAAGTTTTTTTTCTCATGACGTCGAAAACTATTTCTTCACTCAAATAAATTCATGAAAGTATCACTATCCAGACTTTTAATTTGAAGTTGTCGTAGACCACAAATAATCATAGTATAGATGCATATTGTTCATTCATAAATTCAACGTATTCAATCTATTAAAGGTAAGTTTGGAACGGCCACGTCCATAAAGGTAACTACTTAAACACTTTTCATAACCCGATGGCATTAAATTCATCAATGCGCCATTACATCCATCGCTAGGAAATGATTCACATAAAAACATGTAATAATTACTTACAGAGCTCATTTGTCAGCGGCTTGGAAGCCAGATAGCGCAACATTTTCAAGTCTATTGTCGCTTTTTTGCGACCCTATTAATTCGACGATTTCTTGATTTTATGTGGATGTTTTCATTGCTAAATATGTGCATATGTATGTACATTAATGTTTCTAAGGTGATCAAATCCAAGATGAAAACCGAATAATTACGCCATAAGGATATAACCACGAATCAGATTTGAAAAACCTCTAGTCAATAATATTGTCCAATCCGTATCCCTCTCTCTTAAACAAATAAAAACACTATCCATTGATGCATCAATAGATGAAAATAAAAAAAATTCATCCAAGAATTGTATTGCTTTTTAATATCATTCATTTCAACAACTGGTCGCGATAAAAATTATTTTTATAGAAATTATTTTTTTTAAAGACATAGAGCATGAATAATCTTCTTTTGAATGATCTGTTATTTGATGCATGAGCCAGTATAGACGTAACAAATCGACACATTCCAAAATTGAGATTGCAAAATAATAATGCCAATTGAATTAGAGATTGATTTCCACCCTTGTACTTTTAGATGTCTCGAACGACTATAAAATTATAACCAATGAAGTGACTTTATTTTCCCGGCACTAGGAACTGTGCCAGTGGTTACTCCATCCCACAGCAACTGCAATTGATAGAGTGGAATATATTATACATCCCTGTAACCAAATGGATGTTATCCATCGTGTACTTTAATGTAAACAGGAATAGCAATATATATATATATATATAATGCATTAATAAATTTTCTGCTTTCGTAATATTCATAAACAACGCTTTTACGGTGTCCCAACATTTTTTCTGGCCATATCACTCCTCATTCATACCATTACTTATTATTGTTATCATGAATTTATTTCAATTTGATATCCATTACTTTTACCCGGTATAATGAGCAATATTATCATTTGTGAGCAGGACGTTTTAAAAGATTTCACCACACATTACTATATAGGTGTGGTAATAGTTGACGCAACCGCCCTACGGGGTACGGTTGTTATGCTAAAAAGCATCTAGCTACGCTTAATTATGCACTCTATTAGATATTAGAGCAAAGATAAATCGAATGGATTTATTTCATATCCATTTGCAAATAAACCATTTCATGCCGTTCTGTAAGAATTTCATCACATAAATCCAAACATGGTGTTTTACCAAAGCGTCGAACTTACTTTTTTATTTAAATTTACATTTGATTAGAGTTCATCTAATTTTCATTTATAAAATAATAGCTCAAAAATCCCTCAACTTAATTAATCTAAATTCGCATGCATGATTAAATACCTTCATTTAGCGGCAACCTAGGAAATATTTTTGTAACATCGAAGAAATATATAAAAATATACCATCCTATTATGTACATTTGGATACCAAAAATATGAAAGATAGCACAATAACAAATAATTCAGCAATAATAATTTGTAAATCTTTAGTCTCACACTTTGAGGATAGATGAGTGAAATCTCTGTATTTTTTAAATGAAATACGCCCTGTGCTTCTTTCGCCCTTTCGCTTGGAGTCACATAAAAAAGACTTTGATTGCACGAGGTTTCTCAGGAGTAAGTATTTTCCAGGCGGGTTCCGAGATAAAAAGGAAAGGATAGGGTATCTTATCATTCGCAAACTCCTTTGAACTTTCTGTTGTGCTTCCTGCTCTTTACATTTCGCTGGCGGCTCTCTGTGTATTTTTTAGAAGCGTGCGAGTGACTCATTTTGCTTGTACAAGTGTCGACTTAGCTTGCTTGTAAGTGTCAACCATATATTTTCTTTAGATTAACTCAGGCTTGATATTAGAATCCCCTTATTCCTGGTTTAAAAATTAGTTGCATATTGCAATGAAAAGTGTACAACATTCTAACCTAATTGTTTCTTAGCACTAAAGCTTAACATTCAATGTCTATTAACGAAATGGCTCCATTTGGTTTGAGACGATAATTTTCTGACTGACGTGTTAATTGACAGGTCTATGTGTCAAAAACAATATGCAAAGAATGAAAATAATAATCAAACGATTGACTAAAACAGTATATAAATGAAATATGCAGATTAGCTTTATAGGTAATGCTCATTCACTCTTTCCAATATGTAAATATTGTAGTTCAACCTAGAAATCTTACTAATGACGCATTATAATATGTAAATCGGCTATTTAATTAATTAGTTGTGCTTACGTATCCATTATATTTATCACAGTTGATTCTCTTTTTCTATTGAAAAAAATGCCAATATAAAATATTACCGTTATGAGTTCATTAACGTTTGGCAAGAATAGTTTATTGCAGTCTGATTCCTCTGCATATTTCAATTCCTTAAATTTCGAGATGAGACACACTAGAAGAGTGAAAAACCACGCCAGAGCAATATGGGTTATTTGGCAACGGAATGCAAAAGAATAACTAAACTTTTCGGTTTACCACAGGAGATAGGGGCGTGAAATTCAATTCATTGCCTCGCAAAGCACATTAGTAATTTACTTCGTTTGCAGTGCATTGGAAAGCTTGGAGCAAACAAGAACAGAAATTAGCCCTTACCCTGGGGTAATGGAGAAACTAATTTAAGGAATGGTTCCAAGGAGCGTTTCGAATATCAACCATTCCCAAGAACTGAGGAATTCTAATTCGTTGTTTACATTTGTCGACCGACCCAGCAGGAAATCGCCCAAACAGGGCAATTTGCCGTTCGTTATTCATTATCTTCCTGTTTGAATGTCTCTTGAGACTGGCCTCCATGGATGAAAAAAAGTTAAGTAAGCACAGCATCCATCCCTCAAATGGACCGGTGAAATATTAACTAACACGGCTAAAAATATTCCATTCATACTATATTATTAATTGGTAAGCAGTTTGCTTGAAATTTATAGCAATTGATTCAAATTAAATTTTAATCTACGCTTGGGCATCAACTGCTAACCACGGATAGAGCTCATATTAACAACGCTTGGAACTTTATTTCCATTTGTCGCAGTAATACTTATGTGTTGAGTAAACTCAGGTCTCGCAGTTCTGTCTATGGTTAAATTGACGCAAACTAAAAGCATTTCATCGGTACGTGCTTACGTTCACGCTCGCTGGCGGTTGCAGTCAATCGATCTTCTGTCATTCCGTCAAGTGATTACCAAATATTATCTCTTCGGCTGTGCCCTAGATTCCTCCAGCTCAGGGCCTCTTTTAGCCCGTGGAATTGAAAGACATTAGAGTGATAATATCTACGTGTTACTAAGTTCATCTCTCTTGAACAACTCTCATTAGATAAACTAAAAACTTTTAACATTGGACTTTTGGGCTCATTAGATTAACTAAGACTTTTTACTAAGGAAAATAGACTAAATAATTTGCTTTTTTAAAATTCATAACTCATTCTTCAAATCCTTGTTCATTATAAATTCAATCTAACAGACTCTCTGTTTTGATAAGCCCGATACTTTCGCAATAAATATAATCGGGCACTTTCGGCGGTAAATTGACTTAGAAATTTAAAATATGACTGAACGCAGCGTTCCTAAGTGAAAAACAGCATGACAATTATAAATTACGTTCGAATGTTTTAACTTTGTAGACTGGTGCAACAAGAAATCATATATATTTAGATTTAATTTGCTTGTAAATTTCAAAATAACCCTGTAAAAAACATAAATCCTCACAATGAGCTATAGACTCAATGTCACGAAAACAGTTTTTAATTTTCGGATTTTTTACCTAACTATTACTTTTAAAGGCGCTGTTACATGGAATATACAAGAACCACGTACTTTCCTAAAATTCAAGCCTAAACAGTATCCCTTAAATGTTGCCTTCTCCACTTTGCACTTTTTTTATGGATGTGTATTTTTGCTTCAACATTCACATTAAATAAAATATAGTCTTTCATTAAATAAGAATTTTTTAATTCTGAGCTAAGCTATCTTTATTAGAAAAGATAAATAAAAACCTGATGAGGGTAGCGCATTACTTTCTTAACCTAATGGATTTTGTAATTTTTTAATTGTTGATACTGAGTATTTGTTTAAATTATCAATTTTCATGAAATTATATTCTCCCTTAATGAAGTAAAGCGTAATGAATCAATATCCTTGCTTCATAATGGCGCGCGCATAGTTTGGCTACCAGAAAAGAAAATTCCTTCCCCTCTGACTAATTGCTTTCGTGATTCTCACTGTTTTCTTTTCATTACGATGCCTCGGAATATAAACGACTACTCGTATTCACGCTTGCGATTCCTTTAGCAATTTAAAAAATGTTTCCTTTCCGCAACATCGCTTGATAAACACAGCAATTATTTTGATTTCCAATACATGGATCATACCTATTTGTTTATTTTATGCCAAAGAAAAAAATACGCAGAATTTCGTTAATACATACTCAATAAGAGTTCTTCACTTAGGTATCGTTTTATGAAATATTGTTTCCTGTTCATTCATGACCCATATTTTGATATGCGGATGACGAACAATTAGCCTAAAGCAATAGCAGCAGCGGAAGCTATTATTTATAAATATGGTATCAATTTGAGACGCGGAAAATGATTTATGCTTCTTAGTATCATTCAATTGCTCATTTCAGTTTAATATAGGCGAATTGCTTTCTTGGTTTTCTCCACACTATGTTTTTTACACGGAGAGGCCTTAGAATATAAAGAACTATTCGAATTTTTAATATCTTTTGCAACTATGAAAAATTTTCCACGACTCTTGATAAATACAACCAACAATTTGCTTTCTTACATCGTCACATTTGTTTACTTTATGATAAAAGAGGTTTTATTGTTGGCAAAGAAATAAACGATATGTTCCTCACCTCTCCTAGGTAGTTTTCAGCAAATGTTGTTACCTGTCTTTTTTTTGGCCCATATTTTCGTGACATGTGAGTCACGAAAAATTTTCATAGACTTATTTAAAAGCAAATATTTGCCTAAAACAATGTTGGTAGAATTTAGAAGTATACGTAATTCACACAAATGATATGAATTTGAGCATTAAGTATTTTATAAAATGTGTCGATCCTCGGTAAACTGTCTCAAAGGAATACATGTTTATTATTTCAACCAAAATGACATAATCACGGAGTGATTCAATACCATTTACGTGGCACGCAGATATATATATATATATATATATATATATATATATATATATATATATATATATATATATATATATATATATATATATATATAATATATATATATATATATATACATATACATATATATATGTTTATGTATATATACATATATATATGTATATATACATATATATATATATATATATATATATATATATATATATATATATATATATATATATATATATATATATATATATATATATATATATATACATATATATATTTTATCAACTTTAATTTTCTAAATGTAACGTTATCATAAAAACGTTTTTTTTAATCTTACGCGATGGTTCACCATCTAGTCGGGAAGTTAAATATTTTGAAGCAAACTGAGGAGGAAAAAAAATTGTTTGACTTTCAAAAAGCCATGTCTGCGTAAATGAAAGGGCCCCCTGGCAAAAGATAACGGGCTGCCGTCAGCGACGCGAGTCAACAAGAATATCTAAACGTAAACTACGAGTGAAGAGACCGCGAAGCAGCGCTCCGAATAAAATAGCAGCGTTAGCCACCCGTCGAAATGGCTCTCCGACTGTGGAGAAGAATTCAAGCGACGGTCACGAATAAATACCAATTTCTGGCTGGAATATGCACGGTGATATGATGGAATGAAATATTTTCTTCCTAAAACCTACTTCACGACTTTAAGAGAGGATAAAAATTTGCCTCGAAGAACTGGCGCGTCTTCAACTCGTGTTCAACGTGGATGTGGTATGAAAGTGTCCAAAAGTTGAGAGGAATTACTTGTGAATAGCATTACGAATCTCTATAATCCAGATGATGGAACCATACCGCACACGTTATGCAATCACTGCAGATAATTTTTTTGCTAGAAATTCACCATCGCTAGTAAATGCGCTAGTAAAGAATGAAACTTTGGTTCAAATGGAGAATTGGGGTCAACTAGTATTTAAAGATTATTTGGAAATGATGGGACTATGGCCATAAACAATGCTATAAAAGTAGCCTTCATTTAAAAAATGGACCGAATGAGGTACTTTTTAAGTCTCCCTGAAGTGATTTAGGTTGGCAGGAATCGGTTTGATTAAGTAACAGTAGATATATTATAATTTATTAATAATAAATCGGTGTATAAATTAAACCAAGGAGATATTTTATGATCATTGATGCGATGGCATTGTCAACAGAAAATCCCCTTAATACTCATAGAGCTAAAAGGATCATGTATAAGAAAAATTGGAAGTAAACTGATGATAACGCAATATAACGTAACACGTAGATGAAAGGAATTAATTACAAAAAAAACTTCGTGAAATCATTCCATTTGAACGGGATACGAACCCATATCTCTCGATTTATATTGCGAAAAACTCTCGATCAAATATCTAAGGGCCCTGGTTTGAATCTCGGTCACGGCGAGTTATATCCTAACTGTTGAATTTTAGATTTTAGAAATTACTTCATTGATATTCTGAGAAAAGCTCAATGAGTATATTTTCCTGCTTACAAGGCATACAAGGGGCAGCTATTCCTAGGAATCACGCACGATTCTAATAATAAGCAATAATAATCAAAAATTGTTCCTAATTAGGGTATGTCTATGGAGAAATGTTTGAAGATCGCCAAAAACGGGGACGATGCAGTCACGCTTCTCAGTAATCCAGACTCGGCGCGTCCTACTTGAGTCGTTGGTTTCCCCGAATAATATCATCTACTTAAATTTTTGGGCGAGGGGTCTAATACTGCCCGCCCATAAGCCACCGTGTTGTATAGAAACTACTTTTCCGGTGGATTTTTGACTCTCCATCATCGACGCTCGCCGGCTTCCGAGATAAAATATTGGCTGCGCTTTTGACTGTCGGCATTTCTCAGCTAAAAAATTGGCAGCTTCATGTGTTTGTAAATATGGAATTAATACAACACGGATTAGTTACTTTAATCGAACTTCAAAATTAAAGAGTTTCATTACTTCATCACATGTACAGGTAACATAAATCCATCCTGTTCGCATTCGACTACTGTCTACTTCCAGCTTGCAGTTTATCTTTATTCCGTCACACATGGAAAATTATAATACATAATTCGCCTGAAGTCAGTCTATTATGTTGAAGGCATTTCGCATTACTTGAAACGTGAGAATTTTCATCGAAATCTCTTGCTTTCTTTAAGTAGAAAGTGAAACCCTAGGGATCATTTTGGCCAGAAAAACGATTACGGAGAATCTTTGCTTTAAAAAAGACCGTTGGACAAAATTTTAATTGAAAATAAAATAAAAAACTTAATTATATCGTATTTCATTATCATTTCTTCACGTACCGAATATGGCCATGGTCATTTCCCAGACAGCGTTTCCAGACGTCACAAGAGCCGGTGGTAGATATTATGTATATCTACTGAAATGGTAAATGATCGAGAGAATTATAGGCCCGATAGTGCTAAAATTCTAAATGAGTCAGTGAAAACAGTGAAATCTTGGATTTTCCATTTTTCTGAAATCATATGTTACTTGTGGTGATTTTTTTCCGGACACATCGGCGTTTTTTGGTTATAAACATTTGCTTTGCTACAAGTATATTCATGAAAGTGTACTCTCGACACACAGTTCGGGATAAAGATTGAGACGTGTGAGCGTACGGACGAGTCAAGATTCCACATCGCGAACATATGCGCTCCCAGTCGATGTAATCGTAAGAGGTTGGGTCTCCTTAAAGGCATGTGAAAAAGACGGACTGCTCGCGACGAACGACGGCGTTGCTTTGAACGGTGTGAGTTTGGACAAAAAAAATGAAAACAAACAAATTTTCACATGATTGACGGCGTGCATAAAAAAACGATGCTATTTTCTCCCTGGTCCTTTGAAAAGATAAAAATTTAAAAAAATAAACAAAAAAAAGGATCGGATCTTAAGACGTCAACTGCTCTGTTTCTTCCTTTCCATCCGGTCCTCCGTCCCTCCCCGTCCAAAAAATATCCCCCGCTCGCAAACCCGACGTACCCCATCGTCCCTCCAACCGTCGTCGAACGAAGCAGGCGCCACCGCCGCAAAACCCATAATTGCGTCGTTAGCCCGGTGAACGCCGACCATAAATGATGCGGCCCATGACTAACTGCATATCGCATGAATATTTAAAACTCTGCATGATCAGTCATTTTTTTATTTTAAGGCAGGGAGCGGCAAGGGCTCGTCGTCGATTCAGAGTCGCATCGCGAATCAGAGGATTTATGACAGTAGTGAATTCAAAAAAACAATCATTCCGCAGATATACATGTATTCTGAACCCTTTCCCTTGTTCAGATTATCATTTCATATATAAAAGTTGAAAATTCAAAGTATTTTTACCTAACAAATGTCGCTCTCTTCATTGCTCAACTATCTAAACACGAACTGCCTTTTGTCCCATGCATCTGTCATTTTTTGGAATATTTTTGACGGGCACTTTGATTGATCCGACTCAATAGGTTCTGATTCTAGGATAGCTTCGTGGAGCTCAAGTTAAAAACATGTTTCACAATGTTAACAATTCACAACCGTAAAATCTGACGCGCAAATCATCGTAGGCCATTTCTCAAACAAGTGTACATGTTATTTTGGACGAGCAGGATCGCCAAGCGGAGTTGATTTTTTGTCTCAAATGATTGTTCAGCATCCAGCCCATAGTTATCGTGCATCGTAGCGCGTCGCAAAATGATGGTAGTTTATCTTGAATCAGGTCAAAGAAATGTTTCCTTTTTTTAAATTATTTAATAAAACCAAGGAATTTTTTTTAAGATGAAAAGGAGGGTCGTTTCGGAACGATTATTATTTATTTTATTTCCAACGACGAGTTTTATTTCCTGGCGCATTGCCGATGGCACCTACTATTTGTGGCAATTAGGTGATTTGGGAAGAACATATTTATTCGTATACGGGAGGCAGTGTCAATAAAGAAGAGTATAGAGCGAGGGGGAACAGATTATGCGCGCGCTACTACGACCCATTTAAGATATGCTCTTATATTTTCATTCATTTCCTCAATTTTATCCTCCGTTCCACATATATCATATTTTGACCCATATTTTCAACTGTCCACATGAAATTATTTCGTACGTCCCCCTGCTGTTCTTTTTTCTTTGGCTTGATAACGCATTGACCAAACAATGCTCACCGAATATTCAATTTACCATTAATCCCGCCACGTTCTGAAGTAGTTTTCCAACTGCTACAAGGTCGCAATGCGCCCACTCGTATTTACGGTATACTATCACTATTAGTTGTAGTCTATCGGTGAAGATTAGATTTGGATGGTCCCTGAGAACAGTTGCATAATACTGTGCTCTTCCAAGATTCTTCTCAATTCTAAGGATTTTCTTAGAAATAATTAACCAAAATCCATCTTATGCAAACTTTTCATCACTCTTCATGTTGCCTAAAATGTCTATTTTATTCTACCTCTATCTCACTAATCCAGCTTTCTCCCTTTTATCAAAGTATTGAGAATTCCGCTCGTAATACCTTTAATATCTCCGCCGTTCACTTTTAACACCATTGAATATCTTAAAGTTACTTCTTCAGTGAATGCATAAATCGAAATGAATGCCTAGGTACTCGTTTAAATACTCGCGTACCCAATACTGCTGTATGGTTTTTGATCGATGCACCAGTGAACACACAAGTACCTGAATGAATTCATAAGTCCTTGAATGAATGTATCGATGATTCACTGAGTACATCAGTGAATAAATAAATAACTAAGTGAATACGTAGATACTCGATTGAATAAACGCGTGCCGAATACCATTGCCTTATTAAGCATCCTCTGAGTTTGTACTGCACTATTTCGGTCAACATATTTTAATAAAAGCCAATTTGGATTTTAGCTTTTTATTGATGAAAATCCGTATTAACAATTTCACTAGTCCTACCAAAATAATGCTGGGTTATGAAATTATTCTAGCAAATCAAGCCATTAAACCGGGACTCAAACGATACATGTTTCTGCAGATGAATACCCAATGTGAGCATTCCAAAGTATTCACTTATCACTCTCCTGAAGCTATTTACGTTTTCATACAACTGAATTGTTCTGAACAACTGAATAGAGTTCTCTAAAATTCGACCTAGTTTTCAGCTACTAAAGCGAACACGTTGAGTGAGTTCGCTGAACACATGTTCGTTTAGTGTATTCAAAGAGATACTCCGAGAGCTCGAACATTCACCTGAGTCCTTCAGATATCCTAGTACACGAGCGAGTGCTCAGATCAATGAGGTAATCGAGTAGTCACGTGACCTCTATGGGTACCTTAGTATTCAAACCAATACTTAGGTATCCCTCTGAAACTCACGCATTCATTGAGGTATACATTCAACGACGACAAAGTTATTCAAGTACTTGCGTATTTATTCGGGCACTCGAATATTTGGTCATCATACTCAGTATTTCAATCTGAAGATTACTTGACTACAGCCCTCCATTCTTCTCTAACTGGCATTGATACCCTCAACCCTTGATGACGTTTCTATTTTACTTTCTTCATAATTTCTTCTGCACTTATTAATTTGCTTTCCTCGCGGGATCTTCCCTACAATTGTCCATTCCATTACATTTCTTAACTAATCCATTCTTCCTTAAGGTATGTCTAATCCACCAAGAAGGCAAGTCCGGTAAAACTCACGTTTCTTTCTACCGATCCACTCATCACTGCTGATGTACATTGCCGATATTACACACCTTAATTCAATTTCTAAACCCAAACTGACCACCCCAAAAATAGAAATTTCTCCTCTTTTTCATTTTTTTGTTGATGATAAATAGCACACACTATTCTGCGTGAACATTAAATTGATGGTGCAATACTTCTCAAACAATTCTATTTTACTCTCAATTGGAATGAGAATTAATTCTGATCCGAGTTTTGACTATACTGTTCCTTCATATGTCCTCAGAATGAGCCCATTAAAATTTCTTAACCCTTTTTCCTAAGCTTTATAATAATTATACAGGAATGTTATTCATCTTCACCCACGTCTCTTTTTCCTTTTGTGCTTTTTCTATCTCGCAAGCTACTCTTCTAGGACTAAAGCAGTCCTCGTCGATTTCACTCTCCCTTTTGAAATTTATTTTGATTGATTCAATATCATCATGCATTTCTTCTATAAACTCTTCAAAGTACTACTATGAATGACATTGGAAATGTGCTATCCGAAAGATTGATGATGGGCAGATAGGATAAATAAATAAAAATTTTAACGAAGATTGGAATAAGAATGAGGTCTAATGAAAACTCTTGAAAATAAGAAGAAATAATGTTATCGCGTACTATTTGATGCAAGATATCCTGATGAAGGCAATAATCCAAGGGTAAGGAAAGAAAGGAACTCGAGAGGAAGGAGTTATTTGTGTTACATGGAATAAAAAAGGCAGGTGTCAAGTATAACAAATACATAGACATGAATGTAGAAGCCAACGGAAGTATTGAATGGAGCATTTCGAGATCCAATCCGAGGTTTGGTGACCATTGATGATGATAATGTTGCCTTATTTTGTGACGGGTATGTTGGAGGAATGGGGTTGGGAGTCCATTGATTCGCGAAGAGGGCAGGCAAGATTAAGACCTTTAGTAAATACAGGAGACCCGAGTATGCTTGTGAAAACAAGGGAATTATAATGGCAATAAATTGCATTGGTAGATTCGGCCAACGAGATAAAATCAGTGAGGTTGTTATCTCATGGGAGACACCGCCACCCACAGGTTCAAGTATTCGTTCTTCTCTCACACGATACACAATTATAACAACATATTTCTCAAATACCCAAATATTTTTTGATAAAAACAAAATTTAGCAATTTAAACAAACCCCAGTTTCGGATAATTTATCTAAGCAGGCATGCGTATATGTGAGAAAATGTATGCACTTATAAACTCACATTTGATTGACTTAACATTTGATCCCAACGTTCCCCGCCTCACGCCAAAGCGGCGGCTTGCGAGATATTTTGTACATTTAGATTTGTATATTTTTCAAATTTCTTCTACTTTCCTACAACTACTGAGACAAGAGAGAACGTTTTTGGTAACCAATAGTAACTGACTATTGTGAACTTTGTTTGATATCTTTTTTCTGTTGGAACACGAGCAAAATTTAATTCTGCTGACTTGATAATATCTTTTACTGAACCAGCCATTCATCCTGTTCCCAAGCTCCAGCAAAATGCAGATAATGTGACGACACTGCTTTACGCCACAGTAATCAACCCGAACGTTGGTTTTGTTAGGTGAGGGCAGAGCTCATCTCGTTCCTGGTAAGATTTAGGAGGCATTAAATTTACGTATCAGGATGGAGAGAAGTCAGTTCCTTTCGCTCTCTCAACTACGGTTTGTATTGAAAATGAGAATCATTGTAAGGCTGCAGCCAAATTTGTGCCCAATACGCTCCGATCGGTAGACCAACACTCAACCAAATGGGATAACACGTCTCACTTATCGCTATGGGTAAAGTAATTATTAAACGTCTGATTTGGAGATATCTTAAGTGTTTTCTAACATTTCTGATTCTTTTTTCGAAATATGTCTATCCAAAATCGGACTCTGTCTTATATGGCTCCAAGCCTTGTACACGGGGAAATAAGCCAACCGGCGAAAATTATTCTAAATTCTACGTCATTCGGATAAAAATTATTTCGTGAAATCCAACAAATTTTCAGAAAAATTGATCGTTTAATTTAAAATAATCCCCTAAAAGCCTTAATCTTTGAATTAGGTGCTGAACACTGAAAAATGAAAATCGACGGAAAACCCTTTGAGAGCTTCATTTGACGTATCAAGGTTTTTTCATGTTAAAAAATGTCTCGAAAAGTCATTTGAGGTAATAAAAAGGGCGTAATATTGCCTTGCTTTCCATGATGATTACGATGTGGGGGCAGCAGGCGGCAAGTTGACCTTCCTCCCGTCCCATTCCCTTCCGCGAAATCTCCATCAGGGGCATTCGCCAGAATTCCGGGAAGATCCCTCTTCAGGCGCCGGGTTGCCCCTAAGTCACTTGGGGGGAGGCTTCTAGGGAGTTCCCCATCTCCCACTCCAGCGGATTTTCCGAAAAGCCAAGGAGGGGGCAATCTCCTAACCCCATCGGCTGAAAGTGGCGGGGATGGTACTTCTCAGGGAATTAACTACTCTCGTAACAGGGGCGGGAGGGCGAGGAGAGTGTGTAAACGGCAAAAGCGGAACATGTTTTAGGATGAGTGCCAAACTGTGAAATATTCAATACACATATACTCCCGTCAACAGCGGTGTTCAAATTGCTTTCAAAAGTAATTGGGCTCGCTTAAAGTGTTCACAGGACAATTTTTTCATCGTTTAACAAGCATCAAGACCAATCACTATTCAACATATCTTCGGAAAAAACAATACGTTAATTGCAAGGAACTGGTATCAAAGCAATTAAGCCATATTGGGAAGAATAAATGTGCAACGTTTTGAAGATGACATTACGGGAATAGCAGGACATTCCGAAGCTGTGTTGTGAACACTAAACATATGGAACACGTACTCCTGGGGTTTAATGAAAGGTTGACCTAAAGAAAACTCATGTAGCATGAAAATGAGAATATCAAAAGCAGTTTTTTACTACCAGAAGAGAAATAAGAGCAAGTAAAATTCTCTATCTAACTCTGAAATGGCAAAATGGAGAGGGAAATCGAGGGATATTATTATTATTATATAAACCTCGTTGCAATTAAGCATTTGTCCTTGTGGCTACGGTCAAGTCTGGTCAACAGTTACTCTTACAATGCACATACGTGCATGCACAAGAAGAACAGATATGAGACAAAATGCTCTTATATAAATGACACCTTAAGATAACCAACCACACCTTTACCATCACTATAGGGCTAGGTTCACACCATACCAATATCACAATACCATATCAATCGATGATTAGCTCAAGCTAAGAAACTATTTTTATTGTGTCCATTATGGCAGCGAAATTGTAGTTTAAGTACTTTCTTTTTCTTTCTATTACAATAGTAATTTTTATCTTTCCCTTTTTCATGTTTTTTCACAATGCCACAATCACAATAAAAGCTCGATATTTTGTCTCGTGTGTGTTATATAGTCCATTAAAATAAGTCGATATCCATTTCTCTAAATAAAGAGGCTCGGGAGAAGCTGCAGAGTGCAAGCATAGGAAGAACCTTATGCAGTGACTCCACCGGGGGAAAGGAGAACTCTCATATCATGGAAATCTCCTTGTTAACCAGCATCAAATTCTGATACCTTTCCGTTAAAATCCATTACATTAATTTCGATATTTTTAAATTTGATATCCTTAGATTTTATAGTGATATCCGACGACAGCGATGAGACAGAGGTGGCATGAACCGTGGTCGACTCGATAGCAACGGGGTATTAATGTTGGATCTGAGGGTGTAGTAGTTAAGGGTGACCGGCACCATCAGGGAGATTACCTCCGATAACCAACTTGAAAAATGGAAATACCAAGTGCCATCCACTTTCGTTCAACATTTAATATAATAATTAGGATATTATATATAATCTCATTTCCAATTAGTTAACCCAGCTTCCGTATGAATAAAATTTACGTATGTGTATTTAATTTTCCTTCCTTTGATCCTAGCAATTTGAGTTTCATATCACGCAATTTAATTTAACTTTGAGTTCATTTGAGTTATCTCAAAACACATTAAACCGTTTTATTTATGAATTAAGTAAAATTAATTTCTCGAGCTAAGTTTTTGAGTCTTACGAATTGAGTTTCCATTTCAATAATGCTCAAAAGAGCTAGTAACCTCGTGTAAGTGTTCACTATTTCATATAAATGAAAGTTAAAAAATCCGAAAATAGACAAAATTCCAAGTAATTAATATGCACGTTTCAACTTAAAATATAATGATTGACAGATGTATATAAAACTCCAGAATATTTTAAGACCGGAGTCGCGAGAAAAAAAGTTTTATCTTAAAGTGTAGTTGATGAGGCTAAACGTCAATTTTGCTTCAAAACTTACTGCGTTTATTTTTTATCATTATATTGAATGAATGAGGCTATCAAATAAGAGGAGTTCACAATATCTATCCCTTTATGAAAAAATAAACAAAACTTTTATTAAATACAAATGAATGAGGACAGGCCATTAGAAAAAATAAAATACTCGAGCAATACGAGCATCTCCCTTAATCAATCGCGTAATATCGATCGATAGTTTTCAAATGAAATTAAAAGAGGAGCAAAAGGGGCGGAGCCGATGGGTTTTTGAGACGAGGAGAGAGATATCTCCCCGAATTCACTTGTTTACTTCCATGGAAGGGGGAGGAAGGGTGGGACGAGAGGTCATTTTTGAAGTGAAGCTGGTAAGAAAGTATTAATGTGCCTTTTCACGAGAGGAGATAATAGCAGAAAATCCTCATGACTTAGATTTGCAGCATGAGAAAGAAATAGACTATTAAGGCTATTATAAGCCTAACTTGGTTAGGCAAAAAAATATATGACTCTATGAGAAACCACCAAAAAAATGGAGGGATTCTGAAGCACTCATATTAATCAATCTTGTGATAAAAACTATCGCAGATGCTGACGGCCCTTTGCGCTACTATCGCACGTAAAAATTATATATGCCAACCTTTTTATTTCAGTATCAGACTGGATGAGTTTTTAATCCTTTTCCGTGGTTTCCTTTTTTTAAATTTTGTTTTCATTTGAAATGTAAAACATCAAACTCTAGTTAGAGTATAGTTCTAGCCTAGTAGCTCTATGCCCGGCGTATAATGTCTCAGCTGCGCCGCAGGGTCAAACGGGAGGGAGATGCTGGATTCTTGTCGTCATGGTGTACGCCAGGAGGCGAGAAACCCCAGGCGGTGAAGGTGGCAATACAGATTGCTCCAAGCTACGCATTGTGGCTCGTGGGGACAAACGACGCCTCGGAACGTGGATCTGAAGAGATTCTGCGCTCCTTTAAGGAGATGGACTCGGAGGTGAAACGGGTCGAGGTGGAGTTCATGGTCCCAATAAATATAAGTATTTGCAGCATTGTGCCGCGCAATGACCGAGGAGGGCTCGTCTGGAGCCGAATAGAGGATATAAATCAAAGATTTTTGGGATTTTGTCGGGAAATCGGAGCGGACTTAGTTGATCTGAGGCGTGTCCACTATTCGTGTCGGGTACCCCTTAAGCGCTCCGGGGTCATTTATACTATCGAGGCATCACAGTTTGTAACACGCAGGTTACATGAACAAGTTTCGAGGGTTTAGCATAGAGGGTTGGTTAGAGAGTAGGCAAAATTATGAGGAATTCAGTGAATATTTTCGAAAATGCAATGTCAAACCTTTCGTACATCCATTCCTGCAGAATCAAAAAAACATACAACGTACACGCACTTCGAGGACATCCACTGTCAGTGCGGCTAGTGCAGATAAAATCAGTAACGACCATATATAAGAAACGGGAAATTGATATTAATCCTTAAAGACTTTTGACATGTACCTCTCCAAAAAAGCCCACTAAATTACAGTCAGACATAAATACTGGTGTCATTCAAAATAAGAATAGTCTATCTATCCTTGTATTAAACTGCAGAAGCCTAAAAAATAAGAGAGGGGACCTCGAACAAACAAGCAAAAGTTATTATGCTGCTATAATTATAGGCACATAGAGTTGGCCGTATGACGATATAAACGACCGAGAAATTTTCCCAAATAATTTCACAGTTTACCGGCGCAAAGAGAGTAACAGACCCGATGGAGGAGTTTTCGTGGCAGCAAAAAGTATTTTTGAAAATAGCTAATGTGTATTCAATAATAATGATAACATAAAAAGTGTTTGGGGCACCTTACTGCGACCTAATCAAATCAACGTTAATTTATGACCGTTCTGTAGACCTCCAGACTCAGGCGTTCAAACACTTCATGCACTCGATGAAAAAATGCATCAATTTGCGCGTAAAAATTATAACATCATCAACAAAATTGGTGGTAATTTTAGCCTCCCCGGTTTATATTGAGACAGTAATAGCATTAAAACTTCGACCTGTGACCGCAGTTCTTGTAATTCATTATTAAAATTAGTGCAGAGAAACTCCCTTCAACAAGTAGTAGGCAAAGCCACTCGTGGGAATAAACTATTAGAGTTAATTCTTATGAGCACACCAAAGCGTACGTATTATGAGTGTAGCTAATGACGAGGGCTTGAACAACCATAAATCCGTCCTTGTCAACTACGACATAGAAATAAAAAAGACAATTAAACCTAAAAGAAAAATTTATAATTACCAAAAAGCAGGCTTTGAAACTTTTGCCAGTCAATTAAACTCCTAACTACCCGAGTTTAAAACGCGCTTAAGTCATACCAACGTAGAAGAAACTTGATACTTAATTCGTCAATATTATGTAGAGGCACCATAGGCTACATCCCTATCAAATACATTCAGACAAATCGCGACACCAGGTGGTACAATAATCGCGTTAGCACTTCGAAAGCAGAGAATGTTACACTCTAGAGTAAAGGAAGCAGGCGAGAACATATCTTTCTCTGAGAATAAACGTTCATTGGACAAGTCTCTTGAAATTTAAGCAAAAATCATTTATTGTTCTGGACATATGTTAGGGAGTTAAAAAGAGGTGAGTAAACCGTGGCTAGCTTAGGGGATTGTTATGTTACCATTCACATTGAGAGTGAGGGACAAGCTAATATTCTCAATAAATTCTTCCATAGTGTTTTCACGCGCGATGTTGCCTGCGCAGATCTCACAGTTACAATACATACTGAACTCATGGCAAATATTTACCGCGGGCGAACAAGTAATTATAAAATTGCTCAAAAACCTTAAACCCATCAAATCCCCGGGTCTCGGAAATATACCGGCTATGGTGTTAATATATAACAAATAATGTCCGGGCTATAAGGAGGGTTATGGATGATATCCTAGCCGAATTCATTGAGTAGGGTGGTCGTTTGATGTGGCACATGTAGACGTGCATTGTCATGATGCAAATACACTCCTTTGGTGAGACACCTTGTTGTAACCGAGGACCTTCGACACAATATTCTACGCGGAGAAGTAGCCACACTTTTCATTAAGGCCTTCCTTTAGCTCATGAAGGGAAATTCTCTGGATATTGCGCACCATCACGTCGATTGGAGCCATCGTTGCTTCCAGCACACTCAGCCGTCCCGACCGCTGCCATGGACGGTTTCCCGGCCATCAAAAAACTCCCTGCACCAGTCCCGCACGTTTTTGATGCCCATATCTTTCTCACCGTACACTTCCACTAAGGCGGGAGAAAGGTAAGACGCCGGTATTAAAAAGCTGCTTGCAAGGATGCTAAAAGTGATTGATCGTCAAGCGACTACGTAGAAAAATAGCTAAATGCTCAACCTTTCCAACGATGTACGCAAATTTGAGAATAAATTTGTTTTTTCATGAAAAAAAATAGGTGACCTTACTTTCCAAATCACCCTCGTGCTAGCAAAGGACTTGATTGCATTTCGAAATGGTCCACAATGTGGGCATTGTCATTAAACCATAACAAATGTTCGGTGGTAAATTTCTTTAAAATATCAACGAGATTTGTTTACAAACTAGCTGGAGTTGAACTATAAGTAGTTGATACGGTTAAATACCTAGGTGTTACAATCACTAAAGACTAACTTTGGAGAACCCTTATCCGTAAAATCTATGGGCAAGCATATGATATAAAAATTGGAATTTATTAGACGTAGGGGCGGAGACCATTAGTGGCACGTCCAAGTGATAGTAGAATTTCCCCTTCTTACTTTTCAATTCTAATTTGCCGCAATAGATTTTTACTACATTTGTAGATGCATGTATATGTTAGTTGATAGTATATGTATTTTCATGCGTGTAAATTAAAAATGTTTTTTGCATGAACATATTGGCCTCTTTGGGTGTAGATTTGCATGAATTTGTTGGTTTTGCATGTGATTTTATCCTCTTTTACGTGTGACGACCGGACACCGTCCGCCACATACCCCTGCGGCGGCTTGCGATGTATAATGTAGATGTAAACTAGGGAGCATATAATCCTCTGTTCGTGTTAACCTGAGTGACAGCTGGCATTCTAAAGCTTATGGCATTATTCCATAGTAGATGAACACTGAGAGGAAATTCCTTCTGAGGAAAGCACAAGCGCAAATTAAGAATTTAAATGTTGAGTTATTAACAAACAAACCGCGTTTTATGGTAATGGGTGTCTTTAAAGGTTAGAGGGGGAATTTCCAATTTTATCAGAGTGCAAAATGATTTTTCCCCGAGGCATTCTCTTGATCCAAAACTTCAAGGCCACCAAAATGTGTTCATATTTCCGTAGGAATAACCACACATGAATGAAAATGAGTTTTAAACCGAAGTAATTTGGAAGATTTTTTTTGTTTTCTCAAAGTTTACAGGAATTGATGGTCATTACTTCGCATTTGCAATTATATCTTCCTCCTTACGATTGATTCCCTTTCATTTATTTTTTATATCAGAATGACGAAAACAACGTGAAGTCGTAAAGAAATATTTAGGCTGAGGTTACGGAGAACAAAGGAATTCATTTAATGTAGGTAGACAATTATGTAAACTTTTACGAAGTAACGGTATTATATTTTGAAGATTTTACTTGCTCATTCCTTCATTAATGGCCATATATGCCGTTTCAAAAAGATATATCCTCAGAACTGTCAAGCTATTGTATATAAGTTACGATGAAGACGAAGAATTTCTTAATGTATCACATACTATTCACAAAGAGTAAATTACTGAAAAAATTCTTTTAAAAACGCCTACACATGAAAACCAAAGTTCGAGTCCGAGTAAGGATTAACACCAATAAGTTTATACAAAATTTATATCACATTGTATTCATTTAAGACGAAATTTCAAACCGGAAATAAAACAATTTGATGCATGAGCTTCAATGAGCAAAGTATACGAGATGTGGCAATCAAATAACCGGAGTGCTGCTGCTACCAGCAAATAGCTAGCACGCCGCAGCAGGTTAGACCATGCCTGTGCCAGTTGATGCTTTCCCCACCCTGAGCTTGACGGGCACGATTTTACGTCACTCAGTCTCGCTGTAGCAATCGCTCTTTCAAGTCCTTGCGCTAGCGTCTCGACGAAAAAATGCGGATGAAAAGTGTTCAGATGGAGTAACTAGTTAACCTCGAGTTTCTTGTGAAACTGGGGAAAACAGCTACAGATGCTCATATCGTGTTAAAGGAAGTGCACGGAATTGAATGTTGATCGTGTACTGAGGTTTTTGAGTGTTTTAAAAAGGTTTAAGGAGGGATGTGAAACGGCCGAAGACGATCCGCGCCCTGAACGACCTTCAACATCAAAAATTGATGAGGACATCTAGAAAATTCTCCAGAAAGTGATCCATGAAGTCCGTCGTTTGAGTTAACTCTTTCTGAAATCTCAGGGATCTACAAATACTGCCTGATTTTGCATGACTCATTCAACATGCACAACGGTTGCGCAAAAATGGTGCCAAAACTTCTCACTCCAGCGCAAAAGGAATCAAGATTCCGCCTTTTCTGTGAAGGTGTTCTTTGCAAAAGACGGTATTAACGTGTTGAATCACTCACTTCACTCGCCCGACCTGGCCCCTTGTGACTTTTTTTATTTATCCTAAAGTAAAATTTGAGCTTAAGGGACAAGATTTGGCAGTGAGGAGGAAAAGTGGAGAAATGAGAACGAGGGAGGTTCTCAACAAGCTGACAGAAGCAGACCTCCAGCCCTGCTTTGAACGGTGGAAATTTCGTATGGAGTGTTGTAGGGATCAGTAAGGAGACTAAATTGAAGGCGATAAACTTTCTAATGTATTTTATGATCAATAAAATGTTTTGAAGCACCAGTTCTCTTATTTAATAGCCACACCTTATATTAATGACAGCATCCACCAACATTTCAACTTAATATAGCGGATATTGGTGGCCAAAACCATGAACTGAAACTACTGGTATGTCCAATAATATTGAACCAAATTGCAAAGCAGCTCTTCTGATTGATCTTGGGAAAAAATTTATAGGACTTGGGAAAGAGCATGCAAATTCACAGTATCTAAATCGTGTCTAATTCATGTTTGAGCATTAATAATATGTAACGGCTGGCTATTTCTTCAAATAACTTTCTCGGACCGCACAGGTGCCCGTGTCCATTTTGTCTTTGGCAATAAATATTGAATTTCGACTTATGATAAAGAGAAAAATGGATACATGATAAATCAGGGAGAGAGATTTCACGGCATTATTCTAACGAAGATTAGTTTAAAATTTTTTAAAAGGTAAGTTTTATCCGTGTAATGTCGCTAGCTTTGTTTCATGGGGACACCGGTGCATCGCCAGGTTTTCTGGTCCCTTGCTCTCAAAGTAAGAAACAATATGCATTATTGTCACGATCCTACACACATATTAAGGATTTTTGCCAATTTAGTAAGGAAAGACAGCGTTGAGTCTAAAAATATTTGTTGTCTCCGGTGGAACTTTATGGAATTTGCATAACATATTGAAATGAAATAATCGACTTTGGAATGCCACACACCTTTGTGTGCAGAATTACAAAGTAAATTACTTGTAATTCCTCACACTTTTGTGTGTGGAATTAGCAAGCCAATTATTTCATTTCACTTCAATTCGTCGAGTCTAAATTTCATTTCATTATTCTCTAAGTAGGTTGGTAATTAGTTTATTGATTTTTCGACAGCGATGGTCATTTCACATTATTTCTTATGCTCAAGACCTCGAAATTATCGTAATTTCACTCGTTTACTCTTTTTTACGCCCACAATTCAATTCCTATTGGTGGCCAACAATATGAAGATATCCGACAGAATGAACTCGGTTCTGGGGTAAGTCCATTTTGGCTCAGTAAATCGATTAATTTTTCCTGATGATTTTTCTAATTTTGTAATTAGGGCAACTCCCTCGATATTGGTATCTCCACCTACCTCGTGGTAGCAGTAGATCATGAGATGGAAGAAGATTGGCTCAAATGAGAAGAAAGTAAACTCAAAATAAGAAGGTGCACCCCGAAAAGAAACCATTAAGTTCAAAGTTTATATAAGTTAATAAACAAGGATGCAATTGGTAACATTTCATTCATGTGAATTCGTGTGAAGCATGAAACTCGATGGATCATCTGAGTGAACTTTGGGAAAAGCAGGCCAAGACGAATATATTACTTCAAAACCTGGTCCTGGAGGTAGATGCTGAATATCTAATGAAAAGGTACTATAAGAAATTGAGTGCAGAGGAGAGTAGAGAAAATGACAATGGGATAAAAAAATAAAAGATTAGAGAAAGGAGATCCAGATGGATCGAGAAAATTTTAGCACAAAATGGATTTGTTGGGAACAATTTTTTTAAGCCTAGGTCAGTTTCGTTATTTTAGGTCAGACAATTTATTATATGAATTACATTGCTAATTCCTCATGTTTTACGGTAGATACTTGATAATGAGTTTGGAATTGCGTTTTGCATCTTGTAACTTGAGATCAGGTGGTAGAATCTTCTACGGTCAATTAAGTCGGAATTAAAATAAAATATCTTCTCTTTGTTTATAATATCGTCATAATGTTGTGTCTTTAGGTTTAAATGTTTACGTATGTTATGTTTGAATTCAATTCCAGTTGCAATGCTCTGAATTATCGGACGGCCGCCTCCCCACAGAATTGTGAAATATTGAGGCTGCCTCAAGCTCCAAATTTTAAAGAATTTATCGCTTTATATATTTAAGAGTATACTTTTGGAGCAATAAATAAGGTATATATGCTAAAAGAAAAAAAGAGAAAAGGAGGTGTGAAAAGAAAGATTAGGTACAATAATTAAGCAAAACAGAGTCAAACACTAATTAAAGTGGGATCTAAAACGGAAGACACAGGGCGCATGAGAGATTTGGAATAATTAGGGAAAAATTTAAGGACTGCAGATTATTATGCCAACTTTATTCAAAATCTGTATGATGCTCAAGTTTATTCGGTACAAGAAGTTTTAACATGGGAAAGTAGGTTTTTAATTAGGGCAGTTTCTTTTTTGCACGTCTCGGGTGAGTGAGCAAAAGATGGTGCAAAAAATATCCCCTGGTTCCAGCTGACTCCGATCGCAACTTCCCCATTTCAATAATAACGGGATCTGCGCATGAGGCACCCAGGATTAAAGACGCCCCTCTCCCACCACCACCCTTGGTCCCCCTTCTCCTCCCTTTCCGCGAGAATCTGGAGCTCGTTAGCGGCTCACGAATCCATCCATCCAACCTTCCGCTCGCTCGCTTATTCCAACACCTACCAAGTTTCCCCGGAAGCATCAAATCCTCCCACATCCCGACGTCCCGGGCCGCCCACAACACGTCTTCGAAGACTACCCCCCCCCCATCCCGTCTCGCCGCGGGGGACCGGGAGCGCCCTCGCCCCGGTCTAGTCGCCTCCACTTCCTCGCTTCACTTTCCATTCCCACGCGCGTACTGTACCCGTATCCTATGCTCACCGCGTCGAAGGTTTAAATCGAGCTTAATCCGCGCTATCGAACGCGACCTCCATTCACCACGGAGTTCGCTCCACCACGAATTCTACCCCGAGGCGTCCTCCCCAACGGTCAACGGCTCGGTGGATATGGGAAGGAGGGAAAAAAGAAGGCATAATAAACTGGCTCACCGATGCACCGACCGGATTGAAAACGGTGTTAGTGGTAGCTGTCGAGTGGGAGGGTAGCTGCCAACTGCTCCGTCATTTGCGGGGCTTGGGATGGGTGGGTGGTTCGGGAGAGATTAAGTGGGGCGCGAGGGAATGGAAGGTGGCGAGTAGCCCGAGGGTATCTACATACCCTTTAGAGTAAGACGTAGTCACCGTATGGTATCCCACCAGAAGGTAGAAATTTCCTCAACACGGAAGGAAGGATCCCAGAGGAAAATCGAACACCATCAGGATTCTAACCCACACCGTAGGAATGGAAAGGCGTAGAACACTGCCGACACCCATCGCATCGCAGCGATCCCGCTCCCACCAAATGAAAAATGCAGCCGGCGCGCAAAGTGGTCCATTAGCCTCGTCAATTATGGTAGCTCATCCTTGTCCGCGGCGCTCCTTGATGAATTACGCCCTTCAAATCCATTCCGAAACAAACTTTCTCTGAATATCGCCTCGTGCGTAGTACGAAGCGTGAGAGTAGGCCTTCGTAGGGATTCACGCCTATACAACGGTCGGTCTCCTATTATCCGCACAGGTGTATTCCTTCATTGGTAATAGAGACGTGAAAGCGTGGTCGTTTGCCAAAGCTCATCGATAATTTATAGTTTCCATTTTCTGAGAAAACAATGGGAGAAAAATGAGAAAGATAATATCATTTCTATGCCATTACCCCAAGCAGTTAAAAATAATTAGTGTTTCCATGACAATTTTTTAATTTTGAGTTCTTGAAAGGGGCAAATTTTCAGAATCCGAAAGTCAATTTACTATTTTTCTACCCATGAATGTAGAAATGGATGATGAAATATGTTTTTTACAACACGCAGTCTTAGAAAGTTAGCTATGGTGTGGAAACTTATTGCCTTCAGAAGATCCTACGCCAGTAAACTTAGAGAACTTGTAAATTGACTCGGAGGTTTGGGAATCGGATCCCTGAAAATGCATATCATAATATAACCAAGAAATCCAAGTCGTGTTATAAATTGCTTATTTGAATATCTGCTTTTTTCATTAGATATGAGAAGATTTCACCATGTGACGAATGAAGACTTGTACTTACATTCATTTTATTTGACTCGGCGACATTTCTCTCCTTTAAAAACTTTAACTATTTACACTAAAGTTGCTTAATTCGTGATATGAATGAATGATGCTTTAATTAACTAATGGTGATACATTCGGTTCACCAACTCAGACAAACTCCTCTGATCGCTCACAAATGACGCTCGAGACTATAACACGATCCGGGAAATCGTTACTCAACGTCGCGACTCAAGATTATTATCAGCCAGCGTACCAATTGTAATTAATTGCCGTAATGAATTGCGCTGCAGCGAGAAGCTTACCTAATGCATCAAATTTGAAAACAAGTCGAACGAAGATTTATTCCTAATTCCGCGCTTCGGAAAAATGCCTACCTGTAAATATGGCTAAGCCAAAACGATTTTCAAAATTCTGTGCTACTTATTTTTCAAATCGTTGTCAGTCTTGAAATGTACTAGTCCCAGAGGCAGAGATACCACCCACCCAATCGCAGCGATGACCAAACGTAGCCCAGTTCCCCGACACCGAAATGACGTTATTTTGACGTGGACCGAGCAGCAGAGAAGTTTTCGCATGGCAAACTTTCCTTATTATTTCCGAGTCAATCCTATGTAGGAAATGTCAAATGCAACATACATACATACTATATATCCCTCCCATATTCCATCTTTCCGCCACGTGTTCATCCATCGCCCACGCTGGAAATTCGCCCTCGCCCACGTCCCGTTAGAAGCCGCTGCTCATCCGCCGGGAAATATTCCGTCCCTTTGCCCATTCACAAAGGACATGGTCTCACACGTGATATATTCTACCCCAAATCAGTTTCGTGAATTTCCAGGAAGCAAAGTAGTTTTTCCTTCTCTTTGACATTAACGGAGCTGGGCAAAGTGGCTCCGTTTCGTTGGATTCCTTTTCATGCCCTTAGGGGAAAGATGTGCCCTCTCTTTGCCTAGGACTAAACCAATATAAAATGAGTGGCTGAACAAGGCCCACTCTTGACGTGTGCAAGTGCTCCATTCCATAAATATTTAAAACTGCAAAGTTTCGAGCGTGAGACTTCGTTTTTTCCTATTTTCGAAGTGAAAAGCTTTGTTACTTTTCTGTTTGGGACGTATTTACTTATTTACGTTTTCTTTTCTATTGTTCAGCCCAATATCGTAATCCTTGCTTGACTTGTGCCGTTAGGAATAAATGACTTAATGCTGGTAAACTAGTATTAGATATTGTAGAAATGGCAATGAAAATATACGCTATTTCATTCAAAGACATTGCAGCAGGATGTATTTATTATGTGCATGGCTCTATGTAACTGTTTTATAGAGAATTTGCGTGGTCTCGCTCCCCAGACAGCATAGTCGCTTTCTACTTAATTCGTTGCTCATTGATCTAATTCTCAAATTGACATCTCATTCAATATTTTTTATTGTGCTCGTGGAGAGCGAGGCGTCTTGGTGGATATCTCCTTGTTAAGGTACAGCCCCTGAGAGTTATGAAGTGGAGGATTGGTGAAAATTGTCCCAGCACACGTGAAAGTGCACTTGCGAGAGCGATGAAAACGGACCATTCACTGGAAATAGCGCTAATGAGTGTATGAGAGAGACAGAGCATCTAATCTCTACGACTCCGTCCCTCCACGATGGCTGGATGAAGCTTTCGTGAATGCTTTCCAGCAGAACAAAAACGTCGTTACAACGAAGTTGGGCCATCAAAATTCCACGGCCTATTTTCGATCACTAGCGCATCTGCTTCATGTTGTGGATTTAACTTAACAGGGGAAGAAAAGTAGTCCTTTTAATTCATGGATAAGGAAAAAAGTAGAGAATGACGGATAATTGGCGTCAAGAACCGTCATAGGGTGGACGGATGATTAGAAGTCACCCAAAGAAGACAAATGAACACATATTCAATATCAATCCTCCTCCTTTTCATTTTATGGCTTGCTCCTCACTCCGGGATATCTTACTTCTACGCCCCTACCTTACACACGTCAGCTTTGACTCTAATGTAGCCCTCTCCAGCCACCCCCCATCCCCGACAACGGCCGGCATTGCGACGTAAATTTCCCGTCGGCAAAATATTTTATGCAAATATCGCAAAAATCTGATGTGGCCTGCACGTTTATTCAGCGATATTTTCTAGGCACCTGAGCATACCCGGTAAAGAATATTCGGAATCATTGCAGTGAAAAAATAGTTTTTAATCGGTGCTTATTATTCCATTGAAGTTAATGCTTAATTAGTTTGTCTAAATAAAATGCGATAATTTTCATTGAGCATGCAAATAAAAATAAAATGCAATCCCAGCAAAACTGTATTTGAAGATAAAGGGTCTATATATACATTACCGACTTACCATTACATCATCGGCATAAAAGTTTTCATGAAAGAACATTAAGGAACAAATTTCCCAGGTTTTTTTTTCGAAATTTTGTTAATTTTGACGAATCGCCTTGCTCTATTTTTTTCGAATCAAACGGAATCCACTTGTAAGAATATAAGCATCCGGTTCCTTTACCAAAAATGAGTGTGATATTTATCATCTCTCTAACATTTCACGACTGGAAATTTTCGTAAAAGATGCTTTGGAAGTTCTCAAATAAAATTTGAGTTCTCTCTTTTTTTTGGATGGCATGGATCCAAAAGTCCCCCCGGAATTGAGGAAAACCAGCTAATCCTTACCAGGATCACTCAGAAAAGCTGCTTTTCATTACAAACGAACCCTTAAAGTGACAACTGATAATATGTAGAAACAGGATGTTGAAGCCTTCAGCGATAACTCCAAATTCGTTGTAAATGTTTTTGAAACAAACTTTTCGTATTCTCTCGGATTCAGCTTACGTATTTAATAACACTATCACTCCGTTATGTGCATTAAAATCCGTAGTGGGATCAGAAAGTGAGTTTTTTCCTTGGCCTTTTCTATTAAACAATTCTTATTGTTTCCTGCTGGTCTAGTTTATTTTTATTTTGGTGAGTAATACGAAATTAAAATAGCACAAAGTCTACTGTCCCATATCAATTCTGATTAATACATTGTAACCAACGGGAAGAGGAAGACTCCCCAAAAATGTTGATATATTCTTAGTCGATTGATAGTACCGATCGAGTACTCACAATATATACCATTGATATATAGTGTCATCATCTACATAAACCCCCAAGCAGCTGCGCGTATGGCTGAGCATGTTACGAAACCTACATTGTGTGTAAATATTACATAATTCATAAAATATAAATAAATATTAGCACACAAGTATCTGGACATTCATGCACACTTTAATTGCACGCGTTAATATTATGACTGCGTGATGTGTTTTAAAGTCCGAGCATGAATTGGGCATATGCATTATACTTTCCCCTCTACGATTAATAGAAAGTAGCATAATTGATGAGAAAGTGAATAGATTGAAACTCAGAATATAATTAAACATTAAATAGCCTAACTTTTCCAATACAGATTTTCAAAATATGGAAAAAACATACAGGTTTTCTGAGCTAAAAAATTTCTGGTCGGTTTGATTTTTCCAGCATAACATTCTTGAATTGGGTGCAGTTTTTGACTGGAGTTGCATCTTTTTTAAAACATACTTTGCGATTAAAATTATCATGATCGGAAAATCAGGGTAAAATTGTTAAAAATTATTAAAAAATGTTCATTAGCGTCAAAATTTAATGAAGTGATTCTTTCCAGCACGTTGAACAAGAAATAAATTTCAAACAAAAACATTTGAACTTGACATCCAATTTGCCTTTAATTTTGTACGCATTTCAACGATAATATTGCCATGGACAAATGCTCACTTGTGTGATTAAACCGTACACGCCTTCAAATGGATCTGTTCCTATTTTATTCATCACTGGACTCGCATGGTACGTTGCCAATTAAAATTTTATATTATTCCACTTGACGTCTTTCGGTGTTAATTAGTAAGGCCAGATTTGTTTCGTACTATGGCAAATATATATTTACGATTTACAGATCTCTCACCTCGATAAATAGTGGAAAATCTTTCGCTTCATGTAATCTGTTTGGTTAAATTGTCTAGTGAACAACTAATTTGAATACATAGATAACTAGTATGGATGGCTAGTTGAATATTTACCGAAACTGGTTGACAGAGTAAGCACGAAAGTGAACGCATAACTGTTTAGGTCGTATGGCTCATAAATACCTTCGGCCAACACCAACAGAGTGGGCTCTCCAAAAAGAATTCGTGACCGTAGACAAACCCTCCGGCGCAGCCTCGCGATGTAATTAAACAATACCGCAATCTCAATTATTCTGGAATGAGGGAGAGATAGAGGCGAAACGAAGGCTTGACTTTCTCGGCCTAGTTTGAGTAAGCATTTAGCGAAGTTTTCGAAAGGTTTTTGGTTTCTTATGTAACCGAGCGCCCGCGGGAAGAGCTAACTATTCTAGTACGTGAAAATTACGAAACTTAAAACAGCGATTAGCGACTTCCATTTGCGTTATCAAGAGCTGGAGCGAGCCGAATGGTTAAGTTAAGTTTCGTCGAGCCAAAACACCGCCGACACGCATCATCGCGAATGGTTTTATACGCATTGTATTGCCAAATAAATAGCATATCCTAACGTCGGAACGTCAAAAAATTATAAAATTAAAAGAATTCTGCGCTTTTCTACTTCCAAAGCATCCGTCGTTTAGGAGCTAATTGAGTCCTTTCGGCTCACACATGGTCCTTAAAACAAAGCAAATAAAGTGCTGATACTTCGACTGAAGAGTACTACTGTGGAGACACGTACTCATTCTATTTTTCATTGGTAGATATAAAAAGCATAGTCTCTCGTTCGATAAAAACAGTACTCCCAAGCATGATTAACACCCATGACTGCATCTTTGAATTAAAAACACAAAAACCTTCTTGCTTTTAAAGTTAATCCATTCATTTATAAATAATTTTTGGACATAATCGAACTAACATTAAGTGTCTTGGCAAAACGAGTGGTGAAATAATTAAAAACAATTAGGTTAAGGAAAATTAAAGCAGAAAATAATGTGTAATCAATGTCCACTCTGATCGTGAAAGGGGATACGCTTAGTTTCTACCATAATAATTGGGAAATACTAACTGCCTATTGTTAATTTCTTTTTATTCATACATAGTAGTTCGACGTGGTTTGCCACAAACCTCGTGTAGCTGTTTCGACAGTTATAGCACCGCCGTTCAGAGCATACAACTTTCGAAGGACTTACGAGTAAAAGAGAGGGGAACATTATACGGAAAATATGGGACACCAATTTGGACATAAGCCCAGGAGCGAGAAAATAACGTTTTGGTCGCATTCATAGATTGTATTAATTAATGGAAAGCCTGTTTACTTGTCAGAATCCTGCCTCGGGGTCAAAGTGTAATGGCAAAAGAAGAAGGGTATAAAAAAAGGCCACATTCAAATAGCATTTCCGCAAATAAGAAAGAGTCTAAGAGTATGATGTTATTTTCCCCTAGCACCCGCTAACGATTTCCTCATTCATGGGAACTCGTTCCCTCTGAGGAACTATCCCACTTTATATCACTCCTACCACAAGGGATTAGCGCGAATTCTGAAGAAGTCCTTCCGGCGGGAGTTCATATCTTCCCAGCCCTTCGGCTTCAGACATCCCTTATCCATTTTCCTTTGGCAATTCTTAGTAAAATGTTCCATCTCGAGGATGTAGCTATCATGTTCACTTTTTTCCAAGTTTTATGACTCCGGATTTTATGTCAGCACGCTCGAATATAAAAATCACACAAAAAATAACTTCATCTTGGTCCTTGCACAAGAGTTCCCACGCTAATACTTCTCTTCCCATGTACATACACGTAAATATATCCAACTCCGCTCTAAAGAGCATAATTCCTTTGAAAATATAATCACAGAAATTTATCATAACGATTGTCTTTGTAATACTTTATCCTTGACAGCCCTGAGTTAACAATGAACTCTTGCGCACGAATAAGTAGAACTGCGGCAAGTACGTGACTGAAAAATATGTTGAGAAGAAGATATTTGTACAAATTCGCATAATATTATCTTCGCAATCACAATGAATTTTGATTCTAAGTAACATCTGTACGTTTAATAAGTCCTTGAATTTTATGACGTGAATAAGATTCAGACATACTTGTGTCATTTTAAGTCTAAGTGTGTTTTTAATTTTGCCAAAAAGCAAAATCAAACCAATTCCCCCTACTGAATCCGTATTAAAAATCAGCATAGAAATTTTCGATGACACTTTTGCGACGTAAGCATTTAAGGAACAAATACAAGACTAGAACCAATTACTCAGAGATACAACGGTTATTATGACATACACGTATGTTAGGAAATGTAGATAAGATTATTGAAAGCACATATTTTTATACCACTGAATTTTTCACTTGATTGTATTTATTTTAATGGAAATTCTCTTTTAGCCTCCTATCCGTCGAAAATATATTTTGTTTTTCATCGAAACGTTTTAATAGGAAACTTCTTAGCTTGTTCAAAGAAGGATACCAGTTAGTTACAAAATATCATTTGGGCGAGATTTGCTGAAGACCGTCGCATATTTCCCTCGTTAAACACCCACGGGCGGTAATTAGTGAATTCACATCCCATAAAAGAATTTTAGGAGAATTATAGAGTCAGGATTCATGAGCTATTAGGGTGAAAGATAATTCAAATAATGAGTGGTAATTAAAACAATATTACGTTCGGAGAAATGCCCTGAGTCCGCTGGTTGAAATGAACTGGCGTGTGATGTCATTCGCAAAATAATTGGCTGAACACAAAAAGTTACCGCGTTGTCATTTCACAACTTCATTTTTAATTTCCTTGTCAAAATGGTTTATTACTTATTCTGGAAGACTCAACATTTTTTACCGGATTTAAACTGAATGTTCATTTTTTATAAATCAGTGTTGCAAGAAATTTTTCCCCTTCGAATGCCTAAAATGAAGGCAAAGGGAATTTGAATTTTATCGGCCAGGAAAACAAGGTTTCGTTGGTTTTCACCCTATTTTATTTATTTTTCCTTATTTTGACCTCACTCGTTGGCCACCGATTCCATAAATTCGTTAGTATGAAAATTTTACCGTGGTTGGAACCACTTATCATTCGTTCGATAAGTTGTAAAAAATAATAATGTGTCGTATTATTACACACGTTAAGATTTAATGGCCCCGAAGCAACACAACAACATGTAACAAAATAAATTAATATAAGTGGTGTCCAGTTTCTATAGCGAAAAGGGGAGGAATAGAACAAGTACTAAGCATGTTGAACCAAATATCAAAAGATTTAATAAATAATACAAACATCGGTAAACTAAAAAAACTGAGAGAATGGTTACCTGAAACTGGAAAAAATTAAAATCAAGAAGTGTACTAACATATGAAGTACATATTTTGTAGGGTCTTGAGTAAATACAAAATTTAAACTTATTAGCACACGCTGAATAGCTCAAGATTGGATTTAGTACAACTATAATACACCAATAAAATATACAATTATAAAAGTAATGAAATAAAATATTACTTCCCTTAATACAAACCCATTCAAAGTAAATCCGTGTTACTATAAAAACAGATTACTCGTACTATAATTAACATATGAAAATTGATAGTTGTGCATATTCCTAATATTATACTTAATATAAGCATGTTTGTATGAGTACATCAATACAAAATTGTTAATGTTATAATAAAATAGTGATAGATGACTTTGCCAATTGTTAAAATAGTTTACTGTGTAATATAGCCGAGTGTTTCGTGCTCTTAAAAATAAAACAATTCATTTCACTTGATCGATTATGCATTACATTTCTTTTTGCCAAAGAGAATGATTTTCGTTTCCTTTATCAGTTGAAGAATACAGGTAATAAAGTTCCGAAAAACAAAATTTATTATTTGTGCCACCAGCTGAAAATAAAGAAGATGATTTTCAAGTAATTAGGGCAACACAAACTGGAGTAATTGGGATGATGATGCAACTTAAGAAGAATTATTATCAGCACCGGAAGCAGAAGAAAGACGATAAAAGAACGGCTCTTTACTTTTGGAAGCCGTCACTAATGACTGCCCCAATGACTCTAGCCGAGGCAAAAGATGCAGATTCATTTAAACATTACGTTTGGGGGAGATGAACCACCGTTTATGCCATGGCAATAATTCTTTCACTTTCATAATTATTAACAGGAAATATACTGTTAAGTGGCACCGTATTTATTCATCCACAATACATTATTTTTACCACAAATGTATACATTTGAGTAGTAAATAAATAAAGACGATTTTTACAACCAATTCACGCTGCTGTGTAGTGTTGACTGGATGGGCTCAGGCAGTCAACTAATTTAAAATAAAATATGCACCCAAAGCGTAAATCGATACTTTTTCTCTAAAAACATTAACGCATTTTGTTTTATTTCAGGCAAATGGAAAGTTTTTTGAACGACCTTTTAATTTCTTTTTATTTCGCTCTTTATAACTTCATATTCTGTACAAATTGCGCACAAGTTATTCAATTTTCCTCTTATTTCACCACATCCAGTGCATTCGTCATCATCCAGAAATTCGGAGTCATCGTGACGCTCGACAAAAATGTTTACAATTTTTCTCTTCTTCGGAATAAGAGGAATCGCTCTCTGTTTCTTCTTGAAATTAGCTTTTACTTTCTTTTGTACTATTTTCTTTTTGTTTGAAATCATTTTCTTTTAAATAAAAATCTTTGTTAAAGTGAAGGTATTCGCAAATTACGTGCACCGGTGAAATGATAATGAGTTTCTTTATGGAATCTCTGCGGAAAATCAAATTTTGATCATTTCACAGTTAGTCCAACTAGGCTCTCACATGCCATTGGCTCACCACTGCATCGGTTTAGTCCACAGTTAGCTACTGAAAACCTCGCGCACTACCGAGAGAATTCAAGATCTATTTGTCAGTCAAAAGATGAAGCGAAATGTCGTGCTGTTTTGGATATTAATTCCTGAGAGGATATCCCTCGCACTGATGGACAAAAGGTTAGACAATAACATGTATAGGTCCCAAATTTACGGAGAGGAATCACACTCGACTTTCCAAAACTTTACGCTGCATTATTCACCGTTAATCATTGTCCTCAAGAGGAATCCACTAGCAAACAAAAATAGATTTTCACAGACTAAGACCGTAATCTTTTGAGAGAGACGGTTGAACATGAACCTTTTACAAGCATTGTAATAATTCCAATAAATGAGGTTGGTTAAACTAATACCAAAAGGCTGAACGTCAAGAGTCGTATGCATAGCGATTTGATAAGTATGTAGGATGCATTATGCTGACCGCACTCCTTCACAAGACCGCGTCAACTCTTGATACTACTCGGAGATTGAGACATTGGATGACCCACACAACTTTCAACTTGGCTCCCTCTGACGAACTAGTGTGTGGAAAACTGAGGGACCCTTTGAGAAGGAGGAAAATTCGGGTGATAATATTGAAAAATGACGAATTATGAGCATCCCAAAATAAATTGTGCAGCCCAAGGTATTCAATTTGCAGTTACTTTAAATACCCGCGTGTTTTCCAATATTCTTGAACTCCCAAAAGTAGCAACTGGGTGGTAGAGGAGACCCCATCGGTCTCAGTCTCTCACCAAAAAATGAAGGCCATTATTTATTTTTACGTGTAACTTCCCGTGAGTATTGTCAAACAGGAATTCGCACGTTCTGCAACAGATATGTACCTCCGTTTGATGACGAACGAGTCCTGCGGTCGCAGAATCCGTCGCATTTCACTGAATAACCTCCGCGGTGGCCCCGGTGTTCCATCCACGCAATCATTTGTCTCACCGGAAGGAAAGGAAGGAAGGGAAGCGAGATAAGGCGACCACGCTGCCTCCTCGCCTATTTTCTCTCCTGCTGCCGGGAAGCACGCGTGACCGACGACGATGCATAGCGACCCCGTTAATTGAATTCTCCTTCATGGTCGAGAGTCTCTCTCTTCATCCCTCTGGAGGCATTTAGCGTCCGATGAAGCACATGATTCGTCACCGCGAATCCCCATGACCTACTTCAGGACCTAGCTCTTCCCATGGTTGTCTAGTCTTGCCCCCCCCCCCGCGTATGTTCATATACATCTGTTTACCTTACAATCCACTGTGGAGGCGCGAGGATGGAAGTTCTAATTCATCAGAAAAAACCACAGCAATCAAATTGAAGGCTGGTACGTGCGATGGGTGAGGGTGGACCTCACCAAATACTGTGGTTCGTCCATAACCGTATATAAAAAAATCACGTTTCAGGGTTGGAGGGGCCAGTTACTTTCCCTGTGACGCCTGTAGTTTCACAGAAAGATCTCGTGGCAATCAAATCAATCATATATCATAGGTGAAGCTGAGTATTAATACTAGTTGTTAGGAGAGACGACCGACAGTAAAAGTCATTTGCGGTATTACGGATAGGTAGGTAATTTGATTGAGGTAAGATTTTCAGGGAATGAAGGAAATGTAAAGAGAAACCTGGTGACAATATTAGCCTATTTTTAACGATAGACGCCAAGTGGTCACACCATTCAACATCCCATCCACAGGCTAGAGTAATACGCTGGATGTGTTCTCCAAACGGCCCCCAAGCAGGAATCGGGATACCTCTTAAAAATTCTAATACTTCCGGCACTCGTGGTTGGGAATCCAGTACACTAGCCACCACAACAGTCCAAAATCCTGGGGATTGACTAAGGGTAGCCAAAGAAATGACCAGGAATCAAACCCTGACCTTAGGGTCAGTGTCCCAGCTCTCTACCGACTGGAAGGCCATGTCCCATTGGGTCACCATTCATTAGAAATTAATTTAATTGGTGATGATTGGTTCTCTGTATAGTTTAATTTTCGCAAAAATTGAAGTGCCGTACGTGATATGCTTTTCCCTTACCGTCACGATATGTTTACAGGGGTAGAGAGCCTTCGGCAGTCAATTATTCTCCACTTCTCGCACTAAGTTAACGCAGCATTACATTGCGGGGCTGAAAGCATTCCCTAATTCCCTTTAAAACTCAAATGTTTTTCTATTTATCTATTTAGTTTAGGAAGTGTGTAGGCATGCATCTTGATCCTATGACGCATCATTGTTTGCTGGGCGCTATCATTTCTGAGTCCTTCCGAGTGGCGAAATTCCAGGCAGAGGTCGCCGATGCAACCGAAATTCAAAACAAGCGAAGCTTGAGGTTTTCGCGAGGAAGCCTTCTATCAGAGAAGTCAGCGAATATAGTGATTACACCCGCAAACTCACAGTCGCTTCCACGTGCCATCTGGCAGTAGAAAATTAAGATCGGTATTGATGCAATAGAGGGCGAAAAACTTGATTAAAGAGTAAAGTATGTAGGAATTGACTATTTTCTTTCCCCTACTTTCCACCTCCTTCGCAATTAGTCATTTTCTGATGAAGCATTTCGCACAGAAGTCCGTCCCCCTCCGCCCGATGAAAGTGCCCTTGAACGCATAAGCGACTGGTGATTACAAGGTCAGGGAGATAGGTTTCATTAATCTTCCCCTTTGGCCACTCGCGAGAGCTGCCGATTGATTCACGCAAAGTTAAAATTTTCCTAACAGGTATAGCCTTTGACGTAAATGTTTTTCAAATACAAGGACCAATCCTTACTGACGTCATTCTATCATGAACATTTAAATTGCATCATAAGTAGCGTGTGACATATTTGTTCGGAGCGCGCCCGGAAATTTAAGTTCCGCAACGGAAGACAAGCGTGCGTAACGGTCCCAGAAACTGCAGCCAAGGAAGTAGATAAAATTATTCCAGACGTCCCATGTTACGAATGAGAATACAAGTATTTATGGCCAATCGCAAAAAAACTCCAATCTCGCTCTTCTTAAAAATTCGTCCTTTCTCATTTGTTTCTTGCTATTAACTCACATTAGGATTTTTTCCTTAGCATGATTGCATTATTTTTTTAAAGCATTTCAAAGAAGTCTCATTGGATTCAATCCCTTTTTAATTCAATCGAAAGTGTCTTTTCTTTTTATATCAATTTTTAAAAAGACTCTTTATCATATTAGATACACATCGCTTCCCCATCGTTTCCTCCATGAGTGAAAAAATATCCATATACGTGCCTGTTCTGGCTACATAATTTAATTATGGTAACACATATAATCTACTACCATGCCTTCTGTTTAAATAGTCACTTATATTTCTTTGGCACCGGATACCTAGTAGCCATTTCCTTCAATCTCGCGGTTCTTCAATCTCCTCCCGTGTAAGAACTCTCCGATCTGTTAAGTCGCATTTATGTGTCGATATGGTTCTGCGCAAACCACTTACTCTCTCGTTTTGTCGGGTATTATCTCTGGGAAGCTGATGTTGACCGTTCCTTTGGGTACTTGTGGCAGTGAAAAGTGAAGCGTCTTTGTTTATTCTTGTCGCGTACGAAAAACTCGTCGAAGGGATCAGGGAAGATATTCTCCCTTGCACCCACGTACGACCGGAATGCAATTTGACTCACCCCCTCACAATCCTCTTCTCCCATTCCTCCCCCGCAGTATATTTCTCTTCTCCCCTCTCGGCATTATTTCCGTCCAAAAATATATCATCCGTCTCTCTCTCTCACCACTTTCACTAACGTTTCTGGTTGTGATTACCCGTCATCCTCTACCCAAAACTCCATTGTCCTTGATAAACGTCCTCAATTTTATTGTGTAACTAGTGCTGAGGTATCATATACCGGATTTTTCACGTTATTCGTCCCTTCCCAAACCGAGTTTATGTCTTCATTCCACGGGAATGAGCGGCATCAACTTCTGGGAGGGTGTCAAAAACTGTAAAAGCAGAGCAACTTAAAAGCTAAGAAGAATGAAATTAAATTTTGCTATAGTTAAAATCTATTTAACACGATGCGTCGTAGTATTGATTGGCACTGAATACTAGATTTTATTTGAACATTTTTTAAGAGGCAAATTTACTCAGGTTGATTCTGTTTCCGTAATTTTTACTTACTAACTACTTATAGCTTGGGCACCTCCGAAGAACATATTTTTCACAGATTCCAATTTGTTTAGTTTTTTGGGTGCCACAACGATTTAGGCCATTTTCAAAGAGCGATCTAATTTGTCCAAGATTCCATTTACATAATATTTCATTTCTTATATTTGTATGATATTTACGAGACATTTGGCAACCTTAAAAAATTACACGAAATTTAAGCACGAGTTGAAAGAATTTGGAGAACTGCCGATGTAAATTCACAAATCAACAAACAAACAGCTTGCTTAATTAGAAGGGATCATTTCTATGAGGTAGAAGTTTGTTTTCTATTTTTAAATATCAAACATACGCCATGTTTGTTTGCTACAACATCCATTTCACCATCCATTTGACCATCATCCATTTTATCTAAATGCTAATAGTGTTCTATTGTACTCCGAGGGAATTGGTGTTATTTATATTTAGTATATATCCTCCAAAAGACTATTGAATACTTTTAATTATTTACTAATATTGATTTTCGTTAATCCCGAATAAAACTAAAGTTCCAGTTTTCCTTCAAACTGTATTTTTCTATGAGGTAAAGCATATGAAAAACGTGCAGCATGTAATTATTTTCACCAACTTTTAGCCAAATCACCGACGGATACAAATTAGGGCACCGCGATGCTTGACTTCGAGCATCGATAAGCGGTGCAAATTAAGCGGCGCGAAATGGTAACGCAAATGGACAACCCT
The DNA here is from genome assembly GCF_022747635.1 of Hetaerina americana. Lineage (NCBI taxonomy): Eukaryota > Metazoa > Arthropoda > Insecta > Odonata > Calopterygidae > Hetaerina > Hetaerina americana. The sequence continues at coordinate 42,306,131 of NW_027287095.1, forward strand.
ATGCTAAATATCTCATTTACAGCAGTGATGCAAGACTAGATGCTATTTTTTACGATATGCTGAATTGTCCCATGACACCAACTCCTCGGCATTCTCATGTGAACAAAATACTCGTCGGAATCTTGAAAAGAGATAATCACAAAAGGTAATTAGGTCCTCGATTATTTGTAAGGACACGCTCAGCATCAAATTTGGAAGGCATAAATTGGAATACCTAGAACAAAAAGTTCCCGGAATAACCACCGTGTGGCGCTCTCATCGTTCCGATTTGAGTTCTGTTTTTTTTGTTAAATTGGTACATCTGTTGTTGATATTCCCTTTAAATCTTAGTGTCATAACTTGACATTTGCAAAAGTTACGTAGCCAAGAGTACATCTATCTCTGTGTGTGTTGGCGATTTTTTACAATTGCAGAAATGGATTTAAATTTGCAACAACGAACTTGTATTAAATTTTGCGTAAAAAACGGATTTAGTGGCGCACGGACGTTGGAAATGTTGGAAAAGTGTTTCGGCAACGATTCTCTAAAAAAAACGGTCGTTTACCAGTGGCACGAGCGGTTCAGAAGTGGTCGTGAGTCAATCGAAGATGATGAACGCAGTGGCAGACCATCGACATCGAAAGTCGGTGAAAAAATTGATAAAGTAAAAGAAATGTTGGTCAATAACCGCAAATTAACCATCAGAGAAATAGCGGAGGACTTGAACATTGCCTATGGATCCGCCCAAGACATTGTGGTTAATGATTTGGGTTTCCGTCGTGTAGCAGCAAAGTTGGTGCCAAAAGACCTCAATTTCATGCAAAAAAGAGACCGTGTTGACGTCGCAAAAGACATGATTTGCGAGGCTGAATCCGATCCCACATTCATCAAAAGGATCATTACTGGAGACGAGACGTGGGTTTATGAGTACGACACGCAATCCAGACATCAGGCAAGTGAATGGCGTTCACCAAATGAGCCGAGACCAAAAAAACCACGTCGTTTTCAGTCAAAAAAGAAGGCAATGCTGACGGTTTTCATGGATTACAACGGTGTAGTGCATCATGAATTTTTGCCAGAAGGCCAGACAGTAAACAAAGAGTATTATTTGGGCGTTATGAGACGTTTGCGTGAAGCAATTCGCCGAAAGAGACCAGAAATGTGGGCAGAAAACTCGTGGATTTTGCACCATGATAACGCACCGTCGCACAGTGCTATCATTATTCGTAATTTTTTGACGAAAAATGCAACAAATACCATCCAACAGCCACCGAATTCACCTGATTTGGCTCCCTGTGACTTCTTTCTGTTCAATCGAGTTAAAAAACCATTACGGGGAACGCGTTTTAGCAGCCGAGAGGAAGTAATGGAAAAATCGCAGGAAGCACTGATGTACATACCGAAAACCGACCGTAACTTTTGCAAATGTCAAGTTATGACACTAAGATTTAAAGGGAATATCAACAACAGATGTACCAATTTAACAAAAAAAACAGAACTCAAATCGGAACGATGGGAGCGCCACACGGTGGTTATTCCGGGAACTTTTTGATCAAGGTAGTATATAAAATATTGCACTTATTATGAAAGATTTATTGCATGCGATTTATTTATTTATTAGAAAGATTTATTTATTTTGTGTTTGCTAGATGAAAATAGACAAAACAGTTAGGAGAGAAATAGAACACTTTGTGTTGAGATGAGAAACTTTCACTAAGAATAAAAGTTGATGCCATGCTCGAACAGTAAGGGGGTAACGAAAAGATTTTGGTGCAGAAGTGTTTGATATTGAGTATAGTTTTTTGCGGCTTGGAAATTTGATTGCTGAGACAAGACGATAAGCGTAGACTGGAAGGTTTTGCGATGTGAGTGTGGAGAAGAATGGAAAACATAAAATGGACAGAAAGCAAAACAAATGAAGACGTGCTAGGGAAATAGAATTGTTGGAAGAAAGTCAAGGAAGGAAGTGAAAGTGAATGAAGGAGAGGCGTGTATTTAGAGGCAGTGGAATAGTGCAGACTGTGATAGCGGAAGAGTTTTGGCCAAGAGAGATACACGGGGGAAAAGAATTAGGCAAGAAGGATTCTATGAATGGAGGTGGAAAGTACGTTTATTTAGAGCAGTAAGATGTTTTATTGTGATGCATGGCGATGGGGCATTTGGTTTTCTATCAGTCAGTGTAGAAGTGTGGCAATGATTGGTCCTTGGGTCAAAAACTCTACCTTAACAGGTGAGTTACTGTTAACAACAATCATTCGCGAAACCCAATATCGCATCCAATACCGTTCCATGCAGTCCCCTTACAATCCATGGCGATGTATCGTATTGCTCTGGGGCTCCAAATCACCGCGCAATATCACACGAGCGTTGTACATCGCAATATCCCACAACCCTGCCACATACGTCAGACAGAGGGGATTTTGGTCCTAGAGAGAAGTGATTTCCCCTCTTCCTCCATCTCCTCCTCCCCTACTCCATCCAAATCCCAGTGCTGCTCACACGTCTCGACACGGATTGATCACACCCTCGACACCACCAATCCCGCCTGTTCTCCCGCCCTGCGCCGTGTAAACACACTTCCCCTCGGGGGCCAAATCCCTAGCCCATGGAGCCTCCCTTCACCCCGCCCTCAGTGCCGAGTCGTCATCGCCGTCGACACGAGTGACGTGTGGTCCCGCGGCTAGCGGAGCCAACGAGAGGCGCGCCGCGTTGAGTCATCGACCACGGGGTGGATAGAATTCCACGATCGCCGCCGCTGGTATTTCATACGTGACGTCGCAGCCTCTTGACGGAAGGCGCTTTTTACCGGGAAAGGGGAGGGCGGGGTGGACGTCCCGTGCGATCGCATGGAGGTACGTGGCAGGGAGGTCGGAAGGCGGCGCGGTAGAAGATCCGGGGAGAGATGCGGGGGAACGCCTGTGAGAGTCCCGAAGGAGAGGGGAAGGGGTTGCTCGTTTGAGTGCATGACGAGGACGTAGAGGAAGAAGTCCCATGATTAGAGATTCATTTCTGTGGTGCATGACATCCAAGCAACTGTAGGGGTGGGCACAGGATTTTCATAAATGTGGGAGTGCGTTATAGCGGCCTAACCCAGACAAACATACATATTATTAGGTAATCTACCGGTTAAGGTAGAGTTATGGATGGACACAACTGCAAAATAAATATTTTATAATTCCTAACAAAACACAAAATCCAGCAACCTAGTCTACATCAGGTCCCTCTTCATCTCTGAGTACTTCCTTCCTCCCTTCATCCCGTCCAATAGCCCTATCCTGTTCCTGCCCTTTCCTCGTTTGCCTAGCATTCTCCCCTCTATCACGGTTTTCAGCATCCCACTGCCAGTCAATACGCCCTTTTCCTGCCTCCATAGGATTTCTCCCAACAAACCCCTCTCTTCGTCCACCATACCAAGTACTTCCTCATTTATTTTCTTCTCTGTCCATTTCACCTTCTCCATTCTTCTCCACAACCACATTTCAAAAGCCTCCAATCTACGTCTATCCTCCTGCTTCAATGATCACGTTTCCGCGCCGCGCCACAAAAGTGTTATATATATATATATATATATATATATATATATATATATATATATATATATATATATATATATATATATATATATATATATATATATATTTTCAAACACGAAATCCCGCCAAACGGCGAATAAATACTCATATATACAGAAACAGATATAAGGAAAAGGGATAGGAACACATATAAAGGACGAACACAATAGAGGTGGGGAAGGCGGAATCGAACGGATCACAAGAGTAAAAATATTTCCTCAACCGGGACTCGAACACCGGATCTTTCCACTTGCCGGGCGGATGCTCTTAACCACTTGAGCTATGGTTCAATTTATTTTATTCGGTCTAGTATGTTACACTGCTAGTGTTTACATTGTACACATTGCCAGCTTACAGATTATGGTTACAGAATATTTTTTTTTCTTATTATGGTTACACACTTACATAGACATAAATTCATATACATGGCATAAAACAATTGTGACCATGAACAATACTGTGGAAGGAAATAATAAAGGCAGGGTTCACAAAATATAGAAGGAATTATTTGGATTAGCAACGGAACATTAGATTTGGTTGGAATTATTGATAGCTTTGAAGCACAGTTATTCAGAAAAACAACTTTTTAACCACGGACGAAGTGTGTCCGGTACCGGGGGCAGCCACATCCGTTCCACCAATGCTTGCATGCCTTTAGCGGAATGTTTATTCGCGGTTCTCATCTGTGTGAATTCCACGATTAGGGTGGTCATTATGAAGGATTTGAAGCTCGGAAAGAGCCGAAAGTTCAAGGTGATCAGATTCATGTCGGTAATGGCACCACCACCGAACACGTCCCAGGTTTTATAGATCTTTTTTAGAGCTTCCCATTCTCTGATTTTATCGTTGCATCCAAGGATGAGATGTGCGACGTTGTCTATTCGACCGCATGACGGACAAAGGGGCGAATCGGCTAGCCGAAGATGGTGCCTCACTTCCCTCGTCATGACTGTGTTCGCGATTAGGTTAAACATTCCACTACGTGCCTCATCGTTCGCCCTGCTGGTCGCCCAGTTTTTCCAAGAAATCGTTCTTTTTGATGTATTTTGTTGCTGCTCGGTAAGCGCTCTGACATACAGGGTCTTCACCCGAATTGCTTCTCCATCTCGCAGGAGAGAAGCGACTTTTTTCGTTTCATCAAATGCCCTCCGGTGGCATACGTCGCGCGCGAGTTCCTGCCACGCGTCCTTGAGGAGTGCCTTGCGCCACGCGTCGTCACCGCCGAGGATGCGCAGGCTAAGCTTCGCGTAGACCACCTTCGCCTTTAGAGCTGTATCGGTTAAATTGAGACCACCCTGTTCAAACGGGCCATAGAGCTGGTTTCGGGACACTTTCTTTACGTAGCCATTCCAGATCATTTGGTTGGACACTCTAATAAAGTATGCGTTGTATTTAGTGGGTAAGGGCCATAGATGGGCCACATACCATATCCTTGGGAAGACAATCTGGTTGAGGAGGCGGACGCGGGTCACGATCGGGAGGGAAGGGAGTGAAAGCTTTCCAACACTCCATTTTACATGATGGTCAATAATTCCCCAGTTTCGCTCAATCGTGGGAGCCAACTCCCTCTCCCACCAGAACCCCAAGATTTTGAGCGAGGGCGCTTCTGACCAACCGATGGAGTTCGAGGGCCGGTCGCCCTTCAGCAGCAAAAACCCGGATTTCCGGTTATTGAGGAAGATACCACCCTGCTCATATGACTTTAATATGTCGTGGGCTAGGGCCATGTGGGACGGGTCGTCTACGAAGAGCGTTATGTCGTCAGCGTATGCGACGCCCAGGCAGACGGCGCCGTGACGACGTACCCCGATTCCACTGCTCTGTAGTCGTCTGAGTATGGGGTCTAAGGCAAGGGCGAACAGCAGCATTGACAGTGGGCAGCCCTGCCGAACGGAGTTACTGACGGGGATGGGCGGCGAGGTGGCATTGTTTATCCTAATTATAGAGTATGTTCCGTTATACATCGTTGATACGGCACGAATGAAGTACTCGGGGAAGGCCATCTTCTTCAGCACGGTGAGAATCCATTCGATCCGGACCAGGTCAAATGCTTTCTCAAGATCGATAGCCACGAGTGATAAAAAACGATCACCATACAAGGGGGCGGAAAAAATGATGTCACGAATTAAAAGTGCTGCATCGAAAATGTTTCGCGTTTTCGACACGGCGTACTGGGATGGAGAGAGGACGATGTCGGCAGCAGCCGTCATTCTACATCGTAGGACGTGCGCCAATATTTTATAGTCTGCGTTTAAAAGGGCGATTGGCCTGAAGTCGTTGAACGACTTTGGCCGCGTCTTCTTTGGTATAAGCGTTATCACGGCGGTCCTCTGACTTGCAGTCAGAGAGCCGCTAGCTAAAATACAGTTAAAAAGGTGGGTTAAAATAGGTTTTAAAACATCCCAGTACGCTAAATAAAATTCAAAGGGTAGGCCGTCCAAGCCGGGTGCTTTGCCCTTCGGGAACATGGACGAGACGCAGTCCAGTTCATCTGAACTTATGTCTCGACAAAAATCGTCTTTTTGATCTGTAGGAAGCGTAGGGAGAGGGGGGAGAGGGGGTGCGTCTCCCTCCTTCCATGGAGGATACCTGTTAAAGGTGTTTTGAAAGTGCCGGCCCGCTTCCTTAAGGAGGTCGGTGTCACCGGCGGCAGATTCTCTGACAGGGATTCTGTCTATATCGGAGCCAGAGTTGGATTTCATCCAGCGCCGAAGCTCAGATAGCGTTAGGGGGCCCCCTTTATCCGTGTCCAGTTCTTTTTGCCACTTTTGGGGAGCGTATTTTTGGAGCTCGTGGCCCAGGATAATTTTTTTTAGGGACGAAACTTGGGCGTGGAAACCCTCCGGCGCCACATCCTTACGCAGGAGCTCTTCCAGCGCTCGGCGGTAGAAGGAGATGGTGTAGTTCTTTTCCCTACGCCACTCGAAAGTTTGCCTTTTGATGTGGGTGACAATGCGGGGTTTGAAAACCTCGTCCCACCATAGAGCGAGGTTTGTACCGGGACGGAGTGCCGCGATCAGTGCACACACCCGGGTGCGGATAGAACCACGACGAGTCGCGTCCTCCAACACGCGGAGGTCCATGCGCCACACGGAGCCGCAGCGGTGGACGTGCGCGCCCGGGGTTGTGTCCGGGCACGTAACTCTCATGATCACTGCGCAGTGATCAGAGAAGGACACCGGGAGGGTGTCCACTGTCTGGACATCATTCTTTAGGGATGTCGAGACGAAGAGGTAGTCAATCCGCGTCCGAGAGTTAGGCCCTGATCGCGTGAAGGGGGCGGGACCGGCGCAATAAGAACGCACTGCGTCAATCGCTCTAATGGAGTCGAGCATCAGTGAGAGCGCCCGGCTTGGATAGTATGTCACGTTATCCCTGTTCGAGGCACTATCCTCTCGGCGGTAGATAGTGTTAAAATCTCCGCCCAATATGGCCTTCCCTGAGAAGGAATACAGGTAGGGGAGGAGAAGTTCATTGAAATATGTTTCGCGCTCTGCCCTCGCGCGCTCACCGGAGGGAGCGTAAAGGTTTGTGATATGGATACCATTCACGATAACGGACGTTATTCGGCCCGAGGGGTGGCGGCGAACATGAGAGAACGGAATGCCATTTCGGACTAGGGTGGTGGTGCCAGAATGACTTTCGGCGAAATTGCCGATAGCCTGAAAGATGTTCGCATCCCAGACTATGTCCTCCTTTACCTCTTGAAGGAGGATTACATCAGCCCTAAGGTCGCGGAGAAAACGTTGGAGGACTGCAATTTTTAAAGCGCTATAAACGCCAGCAATATTAAGCGAAACAATATTCATTGGTGGAATGAGAGGACAGCTATGGGCACCGGACATCACTTACCAGAGTCCTGGTCATGGCTTACGTCGCTTCGGTCGCGGCTCGAACCCGGGCGACGAGTGCTTCGCCGCTTCCCGGGACGCTTCGTCCGACGGGTCGACGATCGAGGTCTCGAGTTGCCACCGCATACCTCCCCTCCGACCTCGTCCGAAGAGGAAGACCCAGCCGTGGTTTCTACGAAGAGCGGGTTACTCGGCGGCATTCCACGGGGGGCCCTGTTCGAGCGAGCAGAGCTGTGGGCCGTCCCAGCCCAGGAGGTGGCCTCAGGGGGGGGCGGGGTGGCGGACTGGTGGTCTTCTGCCGAAGGGGCCCCATCGGGAGAAATTAGAGGAGATCGGTCGAATTGGTCCGCCTCTAGAGGAGCCCTGGGAAGATCGTCGACACCTTGGCTGTCCTCAAAGGAGAATGACGATGGAATGTCTGGGATTGTTGATGTCGACAAGGTTTTGCTCGTACATGTGTCAACTTCCGCGGCCGGTGATACTTTCTTGATTTTCCGTGATACCATAATGGAGGGGCCCGCCGTTGAGGAAGGGGGACAGTCGCAATCGGATACATCCTCCCCCGCTGTCACCCGTGATTCTCGGGGAGTTAGAAGCCCGTGAAGCAAGGATTGCGGGGAGAACGCATCGTTGGCGTGGCCAGAGAAAGGAAGGACGCAGGATGATCTGTCCTCTTTTGACGGGGTCACGGAGATAGGAGCCGGTGGTCGTGAGTGTGTATCCGAGCTGGTAGGGACCGCAGCTTGATCGATGTTCGAAATCAGCAGTGCAATGTCGTCCGTCCTCTTCTTCTTCGGATCCCTTTCTTCCGTTGACGACTTTCGCTCCCTCTGAAATTTCCCTCCAAGTGGAGGGGGATGCGGGGGTTCGGCGGGAACAGCTGGGGGCGCACCCTCGATAAGTATCAGGGACCGCGCCCTCTCCTCCACAGCCATCTCGGGCTCATCTATCTCCTCGGCGGTGTTCGGATTGGAGGCCAAAAACATTGCCTCCGCATAGCTCTTCCCTCCCTGGTTCCGAGGGCAGGTCTTGCGCTCGTGGCCTTCTTGGTTGCAACGGGCGCAGGTGCGGCGCTGACCCTCGTAGATGATGATGGCCCGGTTGCCGCCGATGTGGAGGTACGAGGGGATATTTCTTTCGACCGTCATCCGCACCACTCTCGTACCTGTTAACACGCGCGCCAATTTGTCGCCCTCCCACCTGTTCTCCCACGAGCGATGGATTTTTCCAAAACGCTGAAGCTCGCCTGTTATATCTTCCAATGGGGTCTCCACGGGGAGACATAGAACCCTGACATTACAAGGGCTACCGGAGGTCTCGTCAATAGTAATCGTCGTCCTAGGATCATTTTTGGATGGAAACGGTAGTTTTCGTGGGATAAGATCTAGAATCCTCTTCATAGTAGCTTCAGTTGCCAATTTCAGGAATACCAAATGGCGGTTATATCCAAATTGGATCGCCACAATCTCTTCGGGTGTGAGGCCCAGCGACTCTAGTGTAAAGAGGTGGACCTCCAACGGAGTAGGGGGTTTCGCCTTCTCATCAACTTGCAAGGCGAGCGTGTTTACGCGACGTACAACCATTTTGAAAGAAATCAAATGGAGCACGCCAGCGCCAAAAAAAGAAGAAGAGCGCACTGAAAGCACTCCAAGAGAGAAAGAAAGAAAAAAAAACACTCGTGTGCACTCCCTCCCCGCTACGCGCACCCGGCGGTAGCAAATAAAAAGGAGCCTAGGCCCTACACTAGGAGTCAAGGTCAGTCTTGATCCACTAAACAAAACAAAAGTACGGCCTTCCCGGCGGAAGAAGTCGAGAGTCAAACTGCACGCTTCTTGATGAACTAGGCGGTCAACCGCCGCTCGAAACAAAACACGATCGGAACCTCGATTTCCGAGAGAGTCCGGCAGTGCCGCTCTCCAAACCCCGGCGGCCGAAGCCTCGGACGCCGGCGAATTTTAGACACTCGGTGAACACAGGCACGTCCTGCTATCGAGGTAGCTATCGAGGATAGTCAATTTACCCTGAGATCCGTGGGTCTAATATGTCGCCAAGCGCCCCGATTCTTTCAGCCAAGAGATGGCGTCAGGGGGCTGTTTCACCCACCAAAGGAGAAATAGACAATACACAAGGAAAGGAAAGGACAGTGGGTTAGAATTCATACAACATCATACAGGAAATCAAACAGGTTGAGGAAATATTTTTATTTTTACTCTTGTGATCCGTTCGATTCCGCCTTCCCCACCTCTATTGTGTTCGTCCTTTATATGTGTTCCTATCCCTTTTCCTTATATCTGTTTCTGTATATATGTGTATATATATATTAGTGTATGTGTATATATATAGTTAGTATTAGTATATATCACGGCAAAATATAACACTAAATTAAACAGGTAACATGTTACACATACAGGACACTCACACTGTAAATTGTTTGATCTTTTCTCCGAGGCCTTCTTCAAGTAAGACAAACTTTTCTGAGAGAAACATGGAGTCTGGGGGTCAGGTCAGACTCACTCAGAGTCTGACCTGAAGAAGACCGAATGCTCAAACAATCTACAATATGAGTGTCCTTTTACCTGTTACCTATTTTATTTTGTGTTCTTTGGGGCCGTCTAGATTTTATATTGCTCTCGTGAGTGCTTCTACGAGAGAGAGGATGACATAATTATTTAAAATGAGAGATCGCGATGGGATGAAATGTGGAGAGGTAAGGAAGCGTCACAGCAGCGGATAACATCAGACCAGATCAGATGAAATCTGTCCTCAGGACATATTCACATATGATACCCACTTATGCTTGTTTAACTACAACAATATCTGTAAAAATTTGCTTGTCATCTCCCTCTCACTGCGTCCATCTGTAGTGATCCTGCTGTCTAAGTAGTAGATTAACTCTCCCATTTATTTCTTTTTTCTCCACTCAAACTATGAGCTCGTGTTAGTCTATCCATAAACAATGTATGGATGCAAGGATGCTCCTACACCTAACAACTCAAATAGTTTTCGGATGCATCATTAAAAAGAATAATTTACTCAATTTAGTAGGTAACGCTTAGAATCTGATCATTGCTCCCAGCTACAAACTTAATTTCTGCTTGGCTAGCAAACCTGGCTGGACTAGTTAAGTAACGCATTTTATTGAAATCTAAAAAATGGTATTTCCTATCCTACCATATTCTATGATAGGACTCAAATAGTCCAAGATGCATTTCCTAGCAAGTTATAATATCTTAAAATTGTGTTAAATTTTATCTGAGGAGATATTTAGTCCTTGGTTTGTGAGAGAGCTATAATAGGAAATACCAAGATAAGTTATACAGATGGAAAATACGAATCGTTTTATAGTCTGCGGATAAAAACTTATTTTTAAAACATTCATCTTCCACTCTGCAAGGTTAATTAAGATAAGCATCTCACATTAGCAATAAAAAAATTATTGGAACCCATTTCGATACTTCTATATGGTCCCATGCTGATGGAACCATAACGTATTTTGTTCTGGAAGACAGTGATGAACGACGGCTGATTACTAGTTCAAAAACTTAAGTAATAATTCGAACGTCAATGTTAACGCTTAATCGCAACGATGCTAAAACTTAAGATATGATACATGACTTGGGTCCTAATTCATACATGCATCAATGTCATTCAGGTAAGTAAGGGATATGAGGTGCATGAAAATTCTAAATTAATCGAATTAGGCGTATGAGTAAAGGCAGGAATAATCCCATACTCCAATGAAAACGAAAATACTTCGTTGGCATCTTGAATTTTGAATAGTTTGGCGATGCAGCTGACAATATGACAATCTGCTGTTGGTATTCAATAACTAAGTAATCAAATTAGCGACTCTTCATCCTTGAAGACCGGGCACTCAAGTTTGATCTTAACACCGGCTGCGTCAGTCGCTGCCCAAACAATTAAAGGCGACACGTGCGCGCGCCCTTCCCTCATTTACCATGGCAACGAACGTTAATTTGGATCGTAAAATGGGGTAGGCTCCGAGGGAGGGGCGCCTCCGATCGGCCGTTTTCGGGGCGTTAGTTCTTCCGAGGGCCGTGAACAGCGACGGCGGGGGTTAGGGGGGGAGGAGGGAAGTTCCCATCACCCGCGGATCGCCTCATCGATCGCCGCATGGGAGGACTCAAGAGGGCTACGAGTGCCCACGCGCTTTCTAGGAGCCCCGAGGTGGATCCCGAGGCGGCGGACGGGAGCCGTGGTGTATTTACAATGTAAATCCGATCGCACCGCCGACTAGGGGGCATCTTCCGGATGATTTATGGCCCCATCGAGAGCCCTCGGTAAAAGTTATGGGCTTTCGTCGAGGCCATTAGCATTTGTTTTTTCCATTTTTGGAATGAAAGTATTTATTTGTCATAACATTTTTGATCATCGAGGGGAACACCGAGGTGAATCCAGGGAGAACTTGGGATATTCGCGGCGTAAAAATGCTATCGGGAATAAATTTTCTGCTACCTACAGCAGCGTACTTGTATGCTAATACTAAATACGCTGGCTGAAAATGTTTGTTTATTAGAAATATGGATGATAAGGCTCAATGCTGATTTAACGACCATACGCCTCTCCAATTTAATAATTTTTGGATACACAAGATATAGGTATGCGAGGGCATACCTCACCTCCTCTTTACCAGAAAGCAGTATTACTGTTTCTTCTGAAGAAGACAGAGCAAAAATTATTAATAATACCGTGTGAGTGTTAGTTTTATGTGTTATATATTATTTATATATATATATATATATATATATATATATATACACACATACAGTAATAAATAAACATACTCTCATAGAAACATGTATACGTATACACGCGCGCTGGCAAAAACGAAAAACATTTATCGACAGATTCAAATTTAATATGTAAATATTTTACTGTTCAAAAGTATTACATAATCATAGCAGACTTCAATTCATCAACGCAAACAAAATTAAAATTCTAATTTCCCCCGATTGATATGCTTCATCATTTTATTTTAAATTTAAATGCGTACTTGTTTGGTCTAATTAATATTTCACTGAATATATTTTCTTCGGTGACCTTGTATCTTCAATAAATTCAGTTATAGAATATAGTAATTATTTGAGTTTTAAATAGCTATGGCAGTACCTGATCATAGATTAGCAACATAATTGTTTAGTCCCATTTTATCCCTTGAATCTTAATCGAGAGACTTTTTTTCAGGATGAAAAGGCGAAGTCATTATTATTTTACTTATTAAATATAGGTTAATTTTAGAGGTACTTTCTGGAACATGTGCAACTTCTGCTATCACCTTTGTTTTCAAAATCTGTCGCTATATAAGATTTTAACGTATAACATTTTTTTGCTAGAATCACCATTGCAAATATTGTCATCATTATTACTAAGCTACCAATTTCTCATAGATTTCATGGGGTATATTTGTACGTAATTAGAGTTATTCTGCAATACGATCACCTTTCATAAGATATATAATTAAACGAACTGTAAATAAATTAATATGGAATCTAGTCAATTAACTATTTTGAAACCTAATGAATTTCTTCGCTTCTGATAACCAAATTCTTCCATATCCATCTCGGAATGCCAATAAGGAATGTTGTCACGAGTAAAAAGACATCAATAGGAACGATATTTTTTTAAATTTCGTTTATCTTTCTTTTAACAATTTTTCATCTTTTTTTACATCAGACAGTTCGGGAATTCATATCAAATGGGATTCCAAAAAACTAATTTCCCCAAGCTCATTTATCACCAGGAAAGCGTTTCTCGAATATTGGAATAAATTTAAACAAATATTTCCCGATACGACGAAGCCTGCTCATAAAGTCCCCGCCCTTAAGCGAGGCTGCCTTTCTCTTTCCACGTCGGCGCAGCCATATCTCCCCCACCGCGATGGTTTCTCGGGGAAATCAGGAGGAGAAACAAATTTTCCCATCGGAGGGAGTAACAGTCCCCTCATCTCCCTCTCATGGGGGAGAGGGAGAGGAGGGGGGCTCCTCATCCCTCCCTTCTCTTGATACCTTACTCAACCCCTCCTGCTCTTTCCCATCGTCCGCGTCTTCTCCTTTGGGATATCCTCATGCGACCCGTTTCCCCATTGAAGACTGGACCAAATCGACACGACTGACGGGCAGCATGTGAAGGGGAGCGCAGTTGACCCCGGTTAGATTTGAGAAGTACCACGTCTGTCGGTTGAGACGTTAAATTGTGAACCCCTTGACTCCTTCCTTTAAGAGTAGGCTGATGCCAACGCCGGGTTTCTCTCTACCCTTTTCACATTCCTTTTGTAAAACCTATCTTCATGGAAAGCACCCTCCCATCCCAAACTCTTCCCGATAACTATTTACTCCTCTGGTGGGATCGGGAAGGAAGACGTTTTTCCGACGGGGCACACTCTGACTGAAAAACAAACATGGTTAATGTGTAACGACATTGCTGTCTTGATACATATACAGTATCAATATGATTATACGAAGGATCGATCTTTACCATGGTTACGGGGAACAACTAAATTTCACTACGGGGCTAAATTACACTCTGCCCTTGAATTATCAACATTTAATACCTGCGGTTATCATGATTTCTTATGAATAAACTGAAATATTTGTGTTCAGAGTGTTTCACTTATAGCAAACAATTGTTTTATCAGTGCACACGCAAACAAATATGCTGTTACTTTGAACGGTACTGAATTCCACAATCTCGCTGTGGAAGGGAGCCTGCAGCGGCGTTTCTAGTCAAGGCATTGTTCCCTTCACTATTATTCAAGCCGGCTGGAGCAATTGAATGTGTATAGATTTCCATGAAATTCGACGAATAGGTATATCCCCAAAGGCCTTCGTTATATATGCAGAAGAAAAAGTTGGCGCAAGAAGAAGATTTTCTTGTGTCCAGGTTATTTTAATCAGTAATTCTAATTTTTAAATAAAACGAACCATCGTAACCTTATGACGGATGCAATTGTTCCAAATTAACTCCACTCTATGGGGTTGCATTTCCATCGAAAAATGATAAGAGAATCATAAAATCATAACAATCTAGTATCTTAAATCGAATCACTTTGCCAGCCTCAAATTTTTAATAAGTTAGTTTCACATAATTTCCATATTATATTTCATCTCATATAATAGCGTGAAAGCAACGGTTTCGATATACCATCTAGGAAACGTCTCAAAAGTATTACCTCATACTCTCATAAACAACTAGATGACGGAATCTACTCTCAAGAATTTTTAAGTGCTGGGGTGAAATTAGGTTCTCGTATTACCAAAACAGCAAAGAAATATAAAAAATTATGGCGCCCAAGTCGCTCTAAGGTCAATTATCTCGTAGGCGTTCTCAAGCTAGGTGGGCATGACTTGATATTAGCTCATGGACGCTACCTAACGGGCGGGAAAAAAGGAAAAAAGAATGGAAACCGTAATACTACGGCCTTCAAAGAAGCGAGTGCTGATTCGCATGACTAGCCTAAAGTGGCTCTGAATAAGTGGAAAACTAAAAAGCTATCGATATATTGCTTCGACGAAATAAAAGCTATGCCGTACGAGACAGTAAAAAACTTAAGTATCGAAAAATCATCCGTCTGGGGCAAGTTGAGCGGACCAAAATGTTCAACCAGGGATGTAGCCAAAGAAACCCAAGCACGCAGTATTCTGAAAAAATAAGCTTAAAAAACATGAAAGGAAACGGCTGTTTTACTTACATAGGCAGGAGATATGTTCTTAAATTATCTTGAATATTGAGCTCAATATCAATCCCAATCTAGTGTCCTAATCCGAGGTTTTTGAATTATTAGTGAAGTGGAAATGATTGAAAATTATTTTTTTATTAATCTCATACCGCTAATTTTAGTAAGTGGGATATTAAATGGCCTTAAATGTCTTTTCTTAAATATCCTTCTGACTACGTGAGGATTCAGTCGTTAATTTGCGTTTTCATAACTAAAGGGAACTTGCCCAGACCTTTAGTATGAAATATATGTGACTAAAAGTCAGTGAGTGCTTTCATTTGGAACAAATCTATCCAAATTATCAACGTTTGGCGTCAACAAGTGTTTAAGTGCAGATGGCAAACTATTCGATCTACCACCGATTACTATAGATTAACATCTGGTATACATCAGCCCTTCCTATATAGGTATTGTATTTCAACCCAATTGTCGTCCAATATAGATATAATTTTAAAAAGATAAAGAACTTTTTCAGATAGATTTCAGTCAAGCGCATTTTTCAATTAATCTTATACATCAGAGCGTTGTCAACTTTGAATATTTCCAGTGGATTGAAATCCTTCACTCTCCACATTATTCCAGTACCCAGTATCCTCGTCTTGACAAAAGCCTCTTGACCACCGCTTGAAAACGCCTACACAAACGTCTGGGACGAATACTGCAATTTATTAGACAAACGCCTGGGCATTAGTAATTATTTGCCTTCGTGGTTAAACCAATTACGAAAATAGTGTTAAATTCCCGCCGTGCATTCCTGATTCGAATATTCCCTCGGCATATATTTCGATTTCTCTCAGAAGTACGCTGTTTATTACAATAGTTTATATTTACTAAAGAAAATGCATTACTGAGTCAAAGCAAGGAAATAATTAGAAACATTAAGTGTACAGATGATTTTTTCCTGCTACAATAAAAGCTTCATCCATTTACCTTAGAAAAACTGTTTACTCTTGCCATATAATTGCATTGATGGCATCTCTAAGTGTATATTCACTTAGGTTACGCTTACTCTTCTTCATCTACTCTTCGTGGCATAGGAGAATTGCCTATTCAGACCTCACGTTAATGGAGTGACCGTCTTTTCTTGGAGCCAGCCAATAAACTCTTATTCCCTAATATTTACTTATGTTCTCATGACCCATCCATTCTTAAATTCTCAACCTTTGAGGTCTTTCCATTTAACCCCGTATTCATTTATTCTTTCTTTTTGTATTAATTTTTATTTCTGTTCATATTCGTACGTCTTCCTAGCGTATGTTACCTGCTCGGGAACATCCTTTCATCTTTCTCAAAAGCCTTAACCCGGTGTCGCATTGTGTCTTGCTTGCTTTGATGCTGCCCATTATTCACTGCCATACATTACAGTTTGTGTTAATATTGTATGATAAATTTTTATTCTTATTTTAATATAATTTTCAGTGTACTGAACATTTCTCTAAGTATATGTTGAAGTAAATGTGTTTCTGTGTCGTAATCTCTGCTGTTTCGTTCCTAATTTAATGAAGTTAGAAATTTTCAAAGTGAGTTTCACATGCATTGTGAATTTTGAGGTTGTGGGCGTGTCCCGAGGAAATTCATCACTTTGGTTTTCGGGACAGATATTTCCTTGTTGCATTAGGTTCTAGGTTGTATTCTTTGGCATATGTTTCAATATGCGTGCAGATTTCTGATGGTTTTCCTCCATTTTTCGAATGACCCTCATAGTTGTCGGAAAAAATACGTGTTTAACGGCTATTTTTTTTCTCTATTTCAATTCTGGGTTTTACTTCTTTTTTCCTGCTTCAAAAATATAATATACGGGAGATATGTAAACTGTGTTAAGTGCTAAGAAGAACTGCAATAACTTCAAGGATTATGTATCGTACTCTTTCAATGCGCCATTAGCCATCACTGGGCAATCAAAACTGATCACAAATAAAACGAACCCCGGATAAATGATTTATTTTGGACGTTACTATACCTCACTTATATATATATATATATATATATATATATATATATATATATATATATATATATATATATAGTACAATACACAGTAACACACAATATAGAAACACAAAAAAAGAAGAACACTCACACGTTATTTCTTGATATTTCGACGGAAACAATCCGTCTTCCTCTGAAGATATAGAAGTAATTCTATATCTTCAGAGGAAGACGGATTGTTTCCGTCGAAATATCAAGAAATAACGTGTGAGTGTTCTTCTTTTTTTGTGTTTCTATATTGTGTGTTACTGTGTATTGTACTATTCGGCACTTCTGTGTTACGTCTACGAAAGCATATATATATATATATATATATATATATATATATATATATATATATATACTTCGCAGATTGAACACAGTATGCATTGTAAGTGCATACTGTGTTCAATCTGCGAAAATTTAATTAACGTGCTCAACTCGTAAGCAATTCCTTCATTCCCCATCCATTTGAAATTCATTAATCCAATGCATATAAATTAATGAATTCTGGTTATCGACTAAATTACATTTAACAAACAGGCAGATAAACATTATAGTCAAAAAAATTTTCCTTTTCGAGGGAGAGATGAGATGTTTTTTCTTTGACGAGTGCAGTGATTCTCCTGGGAAGAAACGGATCTCTCTGATGTAACCTTTTACAAGCAAAAAGTCCCTCCTCATGTATCTTTGTTAATTAATTCCAAAGTTTTTATTCGCAACTCCTTGAGTCTAACCCACGATTGTTTATTCATCTTTCGCACATATTTTTTTCATCCATGACCGAATTCGGCATTCTTCTCTATTATTAGTTCTGTATCATGGAAGTCCGTATTACCTGAGCTTTTCCAATTCGCCAGAAAACTTTATCGGACAACTTGTTGTTCCGTTATTCCGTTTATTACTCGGTGTAAATCCCTGGTATTGAAAAGCTCCTTATCTTGGCCCATCATTGCTACACACCTACTTCCTCATTATCTTTAAACGGCCGACATCCACAAGAAATCTTTAACAAATAAAATGTTTTTACTTACCAGAGTTAACCTAACTCAATAATTTTATCTTAAGTGTGCCCCGTTTTCTTAGCCCATTTCATGAAATTTACAATCTTTTATTCCCCCCTTATGAGTTCACAGTTAATTTTTGTTATCTGATACCGAACGCTTAGGTGTAGAAAAGGACTCAATAGCAATATTTCTCTTTTCCTGGGCAAAGGTATACAGTGCCTTGGCATGGAGTAAAATCCTCCCCTCAAAGAATGCTAGATTCTTTATATGGTGGTACCAATAAAACGAATGCGATAAACGACTACCAAGATAAGATACGTATTTATGTACTAGGACTAAGACGATCTAATAGTCGGATAGGCCGAGAGTTTTCAAAATATTCCGGGACAAAACGACTGGATCGTGGTGCTGGGGGGTTTAAAAATTCGTTACTAATCGTTCCCCTGATTTCGAAAAGAAATTTAAAGATGTATGCTTCAGGACAAAATTTAATTTACGGTAATTTTATCCTTTTTCAAAAAAATTATTACTTTTTTAAGGATAGGTTTTCATTCAGCCATTATATACAAGTCCACTATGGGTTTAAACTCTTACCACGTTTGGCTTCTCCGAGAAAATCAGTCGAGTACATTTCATGCCTCTCCTCGAATTTTCCGATGGACATATGCAGAGTTGGAGGCGATATTTTCCCCAAGGGTTATCGAGAGACAGGGGTGAGGTAATATTTCCTTACTCACCCTCTGCCTACATGTCTGCGGCACTCATGTATTTTGCCTGAGCGAACTTGTGTGGTGAAAGTTTTTGCAATAATGTGTTAGGGTATTGCAATTCAAAATTCACATACAAATAGATTAAAAATCAAAGCAGTATTGATTTATGCATTAGGAATTTAAGGGCTGTAGGAAATTGCCCTTATTGAAAGTGTAATTATTCCCTTTATATCTTTGAGTATTTTACGCGCACTGAAAAATAATAAGTATTGTATGATTTAACCTGCTATGCTAAATTTACCTCAGAATATTCATGAAAATTATGGCGTCTAGATATTTTTATCGCTTACAATCTGATTGTGCTCACATACTATATTTTGTGCACTGTTCCTTTGAAAAAAAGCGCTGATCTCTAGAACCAGTATAATAGAGAAAAATACTCAAGCCCGTAGGTTAGTCCCGAGGTTTGACAAACCGGCGAGCATGTGGACGGGTCTTTCATTTCGATTGCAAATTTCACCCTACGAAAGGAAATAATTTCACGCGAAAGGTACTGTGGGCATTCCTTTATGTAGCTGTCATCCTTTATTTACCGAATAGAAGGGCTGTCAAGAGAATACACGAGTGTTAGCGAAGGCTACCGTTCCGCATTCATGACATGTGTCGCATGCGTTTTTCCGGCTTACAAATCATGTGGCAAAACCATGACCTTTCGTGAAAGCAGACTTTAGATCAAAAAAATGATCACCTTTTACGAGGGCCAAAAATTTTGGACATACTCTTGACTTTGATCTTTTATCTTCTTACCATAATTTACAAGCAACTACGCTGCGAACGGCTTTTTATGTAATGAAAAATTTACACGTACCAATGTACATAGCAGTAACGAAGGCAACTCATTAATTAAAATTCATTTGTTCAAGGAACCGAGACCTTGAAAATTAATATAAATCAAGATGGACGCCCATATTATTTTGACATG
Organism: Hetaerina americana; assembly: GCF_022747635.1. Taxonomy (NCBI): domain Eukaryota; kingdom Metazoa; phylum Arthropoda; class Insecta; order Odonata; family Calopterygidae; genus Hetaerina; species Hetaerina americana. The sequence goes on from NW_027287095.1 coordinate 42,325,935, forward strand.
ATTTTATCACAAAATGGTCCAAAAGTATCCTTAATGTTGAGCTCAACTATTTCCCTTCCATTTCTAAATTACTAGGGGCAATCAAATGAGTACCCGCCGTAACACTCAGTCAGCTTAAAGCTAGAAGCTAGCATTTTACGTATCGATACTGCCATCACCGCATAATGACAACTCACAGGTGCACGCAGTAGTTGGGTTATGTCCTTGTTGGTGCGTGGACTGGTTTTTGTAGCGAGTGTTTGGTTTTCATTTGACTGCCCCTCATACTCACACATCAAGCTTTTACAGGTATCAGTTCCTTCCAGGTAGTCTAACAGTGGTTGTACATGTATTTGACTTGCCCGGTGGTAGGGTGTGTCAACCACAACCTTAAATACATGGAGTAAATATATACTTTACAATATATTAATACAAACTAAAAAAAATTCCAAATGGGCTGAATGAGGCTGTGATCAGAAATCATAAGTCAATTTTTCCAAAAATTAATTTGCAATAATTAAAAAATTACGTGGAAAGATAATTAAATCATTTGGCTTAATTAAAAACAAGAAATGCCGACACCATTGACCTGTATAATTCTGTAATGCACCCCGAATAGATAAGAGGATGTGCAAAAATAAATTGGCCTCCATAATTTTTATCTCGCCAAGAATTTCACGTGATATCGCCCATTAAATCTGATTTCTCAAAGATAAATAAACTGCTGACGACCTGAATGTCCATCTAGACCATTAATCCGTAGGATTGATTTTTCAGAAAACTTTCTATTCCAACATATGAGATTTAAATTTTGGGCATCGGTTGACCGGCACGATTTGGTAGTCTATCGGGGGTATTCTATGAGACATTAGTGATAGCGCTTTAAAAGAAGGAATTTAGCAAGTAAACCTTTTCCAAACTGCTGGTTACTCTTTCGCCCGTATCGTTTTTGAATAAATTTACAGTTCACTAATTTCTCTGAACATCTCTGACGTATGACCAAAATGCTTTTGGATTCTCTTTCAAATTTTCCGCCAACCTTTTCCTTTTGAATTCACTTAACGCTTTCCGTTTTTCCTTCTTGGCATTCGCCCTAGATATCATATAATCAAAAGTGATCTCAATTCTTTTGTCGCCATAGATATAATTCCTAATATTTATCATCTTGGCGTGACATATCCTTTGACGTCGTAATGTCTTTCTAACATCTGCGTTGTACCATCTAGATTCCGTTCTATCTTCCATAAATTTACTGGGAATGAACTTGTTGACTGCTGAGCGCGTGATCTCAAGGAAGTGATTCCACGCATTCTCAATACTTGGGTGATTGCTATCTTTCTTAAAACTAGCAAATTGATTCTGTAGCGCGCACTTCAAGTCACTGTAGTCCCCTTCATTAAACAAGTTAATTTTTCTTTTAGGCTTCTTATTTTGGACCCTAGTTAGCGGAAAATTAGCCCTTTCTGCCCTGTGGTTACTAATTCCTTTAATAGTGTCTACAGTTAAGACTTTATCGGGAATATTAAATGCTAACAAATCAAGAATATTATCGCCCTTAGTTGGTGAAGTAACAGCTTGATGCAATGAGTTCAACGTAAAAGAATTCAATAGCGATTCGCAGATGTCTTTGTCTTTACCTCCCGTTTTAAAACAATATGTGCTCCTGTCAATAGATGGGACATTGAAATCTCCACCGATTATAACGTCGCGATCATTGTGCTGGAATAAGAAACCTTTGAGTTGCTGATCTAATTCTAGTATTGAATTGTCTTTTTTGACTGGCGGTCTGCAAAACGCGCATGCATAAATTCTTTTGGATTGATGACTTTTCATTGAGCACCAAAGGCTTGCCAAACCATTACCCGGAATTAACATAACCCTGCTGACGCCAGAACTTTTGACTGCAATAATGGCACCGCCTCCGATTCTATTTGTTCTTTCATTTCTGTTAATATAAAAGGGTTTTGGGAAAATTTCACCGCCAGAAATATTAGTAGTTGACTAGTTTTCTGTCCCAATAATTATATATTCGCCTGTACTTTGAATAAGCTGATGATATTCTGCGACTTTGTTTTTTAAACTTCGGCAATAAACTTCCAATACAGATAATGTTTCCTTGATATTACGGTTTTTTGAATTTTTAACGAGGATCGTTTTCTTATTAATATTGAATCCCTTATAAAATATTCCGTCCGATGCTATCTGATTCATGTTAAAGAAACTATTTCTAGCACTGAACCTCACTTCATTTAAAGTTACATAATTTGGCAAAGAAGACTTTAAAGGCCCACTATTTTATCTACACGCTGACCTACACATTAATCTAAAAAAGCTCTGCCGTGCTCGAATAACCCCTGCGGTGCTTCTGTTTCACCCAGCAGACGTGAGAATTTTGAGAGCTCGTGAGAAATTTCTTGTGACTCTTATGGCTTTCGTTTCTTACGATTAATTATCATCTCGAACCTATCACACTTATTCTGAAATTGGCAAAGTAATCGACTTCGATATTGTGTTCGATGTAAACTCTTATCTGATTGGGTAACGCTTGATTATCCGCAGATTTAGCATGTTGAGTTTTTAATCAATTTTCACTCCAGTTGCGTCTCTCTTCCAGCATGCATTAAAAAAATAATAATGGACATCTCGACCTTTCTCCGCTACTCGACACTGCCAATTTCTACTCTCTATTCGCTTTCCTCAACTGTGTAGCCAGGAACATTTATTCCGAGAAGTTGTCTATGCTTCTAGTGTGCTCCTATCTCCCTCAAACGTTTATCATTTGTGCCCAGCTTATTCTGTGACACGCTTTCTCAAAACCCATGAATCAGACAAATATACCTTGGTAGTAATTTATACCCGTTTCGTTTACGACTAGTGATCTCATTATTGCTATGGCACCACGTGTGCCCGTCCCATTTTTATGCCTAAACTGATCTCAACCTATATATAGTCATTTGCTCTCTTCGTCATCCTTTTGTTGATGATTCTAAGCACAACCTTTGCTGTGTGTGAAACCTACACATATACCTCTCACATACTACTGCCCCTTTTCCTTATTTGGAACACCTAACAGTCTTCTGGCCAAACTCCAGACTCATACGTAAGTGCTACGAATGAGCTGATGAAAAATCTTCCTTCCTCGTTTTCCTCAATATTTTTGCATTTCTACGGAGATGTTATCTATTCTCACGGCTGCCTTGGATTTCATTTCCTTTATTGCCTTTTCTACCTCGCAGTCAAGCATTCCTGGATCTAAGCTATCCTTATCAGCATCATATTTCTTTCATAATTAGAACTCACTGGCATATTATCCTTACCATATGGTTTCTCTATATATTCTTCCAACTTTCCAAAAACTCGTATATCGATCGATTAGAGTACTTGCATTTTACATATTGCATCTCTAATAGCGTAAAAGGACTTTTCTTTCCTGAATGCTGAAAGATCCTCTACCTTCCTGTAAAGTACGTCCATTTTGCTTTATCTCTGAAGACGTACTATGCCCTCGTTATGTTCTTTCCATCGTGTTTTCACCCTATTTTTTGGCTCGACTCAGTTTAAGTATTATGTGACTTTTTTTTAGTATTTTCTTCTCCCCCCAGCGGAGTGGGTGGTTACAAGGGCCTTCCCCATTCCACTATTAGGGTCATGGGCTCAGAAGGTGCCATGTCTGGCCGTCTCAACCTTCTAATTTCCAGCGAGCGTCGAAAACTTCAATAATGACTCCATTCCCATCTCTTCAATGCTGACCCTAATCTCAGCTTATTTATATTCCTGGTAAATTACCCGTGGTAATTGGTTACAATTTAGGTTGTCCTCGTGTCTTTGTACTCCCGACAAACAAGTACCAGTTTTCTCTAGACTATCGCAATGCCTCTGATCTCAAAATAAAAACCAATTTGTAAAATACCCGAGGAAATCGTTTTCCCTTCTGTCCCTTATACGTAAATGAGGTGGTACGGGACGCGGTAGTCCAAGTGCATAAAGAGCTGACCCTGAAAAGCATGAATAATGTGCCAAGTCAGCGAACAGTTGTGTAACTAATTCATCACATACATTAAGGTATAACTTCGGTAGAAAATCAAAATTCATGAAAAATTGATAGTTCAAGGATTTCCGCAATGTTTTGCCGTGTTGCGTATACATTCTCGAGGAGATATTTTGGCAACATGCAATGACGAACATGTAATTGCTTGAGTCGATCACAACAGCAAAATCGATAACTCTATTATGTTAGAAAAAGAAAAATGACGTCTGCCCTGATTAATTTAGAAATCTGTAGAAGTTGCAAAATAACCAATTAACTTAAACCGACATAAAAATGTTAAACTTTTGCGTTGGTCTAATAGGGCATTGCTCGTTACACTACCAATTGGTTCACCGGCCGATCATCTTCGTAAAATCAACTTGCAGTGGGCGAATATTTTTTCGCATGCGCTTCAATTTTTATTTTGGAAGTGCGCATCGACATTTGTTTAGATTATGTACCCACAAATACAGGTGGCATCGTGAAATAAAAGCTTCAGTGCCTGTCAGCGAGCTAGTGTAAATTTTCTAAAATACAATAGCGAGATATGCCTTGTTTACTCCCTGTGAACGTCAAAAACAGTCCAGGTTAGAGAGTGCGTTGCAACGCGTGAGAGGAAATAGCGTTTAAATTTGCTTCACCCCGATACTTACTCGATTGGATTCAACGAAATACCAATGACAACGTATTCTCTCAATCGGTGTGGGATTAAACTGCGAACGCGGCCATGCTACAAAATAATAAGCGTCTCTAGATAAAACAACTCGACCTCTCCCTATTCAACTGACAGTAGTTGTTTCCAATAACGCTAATTGACATTGTTTATCGCATTCATTTGCGAATCCGAATTTTAGTTTTGACAGGTGATTAGGTCACCTCTTGCAAGCCTTGCTGTATGTTTTTTTTCCGAAATTAGTGCATTCCAAGGAGAATGAGCTAGTTCCTTTTCGTTTTTTTTATTGTCGCTTCAACCATATATTTCTCATGGAAATGTGGAATTGGTGAGGAGGGGGAGGAAGTTCTTTTAACGTTTCTCGTGGCCTTTCACGACGATTCCATAACGCTATGTCGGCTTTCGAGATCGACTCCTTACGAAAATTTCTTTGAATTCACGTTTCGCTCGTTATCAGCGAGTGTTTTCATGAGTGGTGATTCGAATGATTTTTATATCTCATGATTCGTATGATTAATAAATATGATTTATTTATCTCCTGTTAATTCCATATTTTACAATGCGTGATCACCCTATCCGTCATAATCAGCATAGAGAGGATAATGTAATCCCAAACAATATTTAAAAAATGAGTATATGCTTAGTCACCTCTACCAAGAATGATGAGAAGTTTTAATGCTATTTCGACCAACTAACTACATTGTATATGAACGCCAAAAAATATTTTCATAGCAACGCATAATTTGTTAATTCTCCACTTTTTTATCGCCTATTTAGCATATTTTTTACTCTTTGTGCCTTTAACATATTTATTCTTTGTTTTATGATTCGATTATTTTTTAAATGGTCATACGAATCAACAAATAATTCAATTAAATAATTGGAATTCTGTAGGATGATCTTAAATTTATTATGTAATGATGATTTAAATCATTTCTAAACATTTTAAGCCAATTTATAGGTGCATTATTCTAAACCTCCGGTAAGTTTATTTTCTATAATTTCCTTTTTAGTCATGCTATTATATCATGCACCTATAGTTTAAATTATAATTTTTACATATTCATTTATTATTTTTACAAAATGGACAAACCAGGTTCAACATGCATACTTTTTATAATTATTATTTAACACGAAGCATGTTCTTTTGCCTGGCTGTCTGGTCGTATTGCAATTTCCTTCTGCCATTTCAAAAATCATTTTTTGAATAGATCCGAGTATGAACTCAAAAGCTACCTCGGATATATCCTTTCATTTCATGAAAAGGGTTGGGGATCGAGTTGGCGCGTGGCCTTCCCACCACGAGGTCCCGGCTCGAATTCTGGCTGTAGCAAAGTCTTTCAGAGGTATCCCGATCCCTACTTGGGTGTCTAGTGGAAGCGACTTTGACTGAAGTATTCCCCGCCGTCGGATGGGACGTTAAATTGTTAACTCATTGGCACCTTCCGATAAGAGTGAACAAATGTCGACACCGAATTTCATTCCACTTTTCGTCCCAGATTCCGCAGCTTATCCCATGTTCGTATGAAATACTACTGTTCAGTTGATTTGGAGTGTTAGTGCTCTCTGGACTCCCGGAGGAGGTGGAGGGATCGATGGCGATATCCCCGAGATGTCCTCGAGACGTCCCCACACGTCGTCCATCCTGCTCCTGAGACTCCTGAAGACCGCAACCGCCACATCGGCGTCTCGCCGTCGCCGGCCTGCTCTTATTTTTCGTCGGGCAGGAAATTTACCCGTCTTGAAGGAGGAGAAAACATGGGAGAGTGGCGGTCGGCGAGCGCTAGATTCAACGCCGGAAGCACCGAATGGAGGATCCCGGGGCAAAAAAAAACAAAATCACGGGTGGCGAGGCTCATAGTACGACCTTCGCAGCCAACCGAGATCGCTCGAATGGCAATCAGAGCGGCGTTGGGTGGGCGAGTTACGCGAGTATACCTACCCGTCCGACGAGCCAAATTGGTGGCGTAGCGCGTTATTATTTTTTCCGTCCCCCGCCCTCCCTCGGCCTCCGCTTCCCACCGGTCCCGGCTCCGTGACCTCGCCCGATCAGCTTCGAATTTCACACACTTCCCGATCCGAAATTAGCATTCAATCTGGGAATCCATTTTTTCCCCGATCATCTGAGTTTTGTTCTCGTTTTTATCAATATTTTTCCGATCACCTCGATGGGCTCGAAAAAAACCCATCGAATTGAAATAAAAAAGGCCGTATAATTGATGAGATCTTATGCGTTACACGATCCAATAGGCATGGAATAACAAGATTCTCAACAAAAACAACCCTTCATCAATGTATTAATTCGAGTGGTAGTTCCATGGTTTCAATCCCGGCTATGCCTCTGGACACGATCAGCTAAAATACATTCGGTTTTTTAATCTGGGAACCGGAACCATAGGAACCACAGTAGCAGAGGGAAAGAAATAGGCACCTCTTTGTCAACTTAAATTTCTCTACCTTTCTTATTATACCGGTGAGCATTAGTAATTACCTTCTATTATTATTTGGTAGCCTACCGTTTAAGGTATTGGATAGAAAAAGACTGAACACTGCTACACTTCCAAGACTCGCAAAACAAGACGAAAGCTGGCACCTCACGCTAAAATAAACCCTTCTACAATTTCGTATACCTTTTAACTGCTTTAATTCCGTACAACACACATTTCCTTTTCCTCCCCTACCTCTTTTGCTTAATGCTCTCCCCTCTATCACATTCTTCAGTGTGTAAAGTTAGACTATATTGTGGGAAGGCATAGATATAGAGAGAAGAGTGTAGTTTCTCAGGAAGCGGTCTAGGATTCAGAACACACAATGTGTTTTGTGAGTAGCTTTATGAAAAATAAGTACTAATGTAAATATCACACATTTCATATCAATTTCATTGCTTTGTGATACCATCGAGACTAATTTATTGAACTGTCCTCGTAATTTAATGCTAATGAAGTTTAGTGTCTGATTCAAAAGAAGATAAAACAGGAGAATGAAGACCCATTAACAGGGATAGAAGAGGAGGCAGTGTAGCAATTAAGTGTGAGGAGAAGGAGACTTCAACCTATACTAGAAGAAAGATGGGAGCACGGTGCAAACGATTTACCTTCTAAAGGTTTACCTTATACTCGAAATGCCGCATTCAATTTTCCGAAGTCCCCAACGGTCAATGTCCAGTTTCCATCGGGTTTTTAGTTACAAAGAAGACAGAATTTTAGATTATTCACAACCTGTGCAATTTTTCTCATTAAAATAATGTTTTCTTTAAACTCTTAACAATATCCATAATTTACTTGCACATGAGCTACAAGCTAATACAATGACCGTATGAAAGACACCATAAAAATTCGGATCAATGAATTTTAACGGCTAAAAATGCCTAAAAAAATAAAATTATGAAAAATATTGTCAAATGAGACAAACATTTTCGATGTATCAAAAGGAGCGTGAAAATAAACATCTTATAAGAAGCATGAAACTTAATTGAAAATCTAATTTTTGCATTTCGAAAAAGCTTCTGAAATTCGAAAGAGTCGCATATTTCCTTGCTGATAGTTATTTCGTAACTTTCACATACCGTTGGACTTAGAATGAGACGAGCTCTAACCTCGACTGTCAAAACCAAACGGGCTATTTACTTGTGTGCATGTCCCTGCAAATGATCGTGCCCGTGAAATCAATTACTAACTCTTCAACCTGTCAGTGCAGCTTGTTTTCTTTGCCGTGAACGATGACTGCAAATCGTGTAGCACGGTGCTCAACTCACAAATCATGTGGGTAACAGTGCTTCACTAATTTTATTAGTGGGCATGTTTCACTCCTTTCAATAGAAGTCACGCTCGGCACATGAAAAACTCATGCTGAAGTAATTACTCATTCCTAGTGGATTCTAATTCTTCACTATTTCATATATTTCACAAGTCATTGACGATAACTACCCCATTGATTCCAATACACTTTTGAATTACCCCAAATTTTATTTATAACTAGACCTAACGAATTGAATTTGAAATGAGAACAGCGGATTTCACTGTGTCCCGCGGGAATTGGTTAGATGGGTTCAATGTTAATTTAAACACTATAGCTAATACTCCACGCATAAATTATTGCTCATGGCTCGGGTTCACCTGGAAACGATGACATCATCTGGTGACTACGTTTAATTTCAAACCTGGGTCGTGAAAAATAAAAATTTCACGTGGGACAAAAATATTTCTGAAAAATCAACTTGGATCTCTAATTTAAGGTTGCCAATCGGGTAGCATGTTTGTGAAACAAAATATCATAATACGGATACAAATACAAAATTATTTCCATGAAGTTCTAGAAGGTAATTTGATATAGGAATAACCAATATGTATATAGTCGGCTGGACTACATCATTCCATGTACGATACTTCATTTAATTTAAAATTTGCTATCAATATTAGGTTTTCCGTTGATTTCACAGGGGTTTACAAGGTATCTGAGGACGTGAGGACATTTGTGAATCCTTTTACTTATCAGTATTACGCAGGGGGTCCGAATTTTTGTCCGAGGGATATTACCACCTCTTAATTCCAGTGAACGTACAAGCATCATGCTTTAAGCATATGCAGTAGTTTGGACATTATGCTCGGATTTTTGAGGGATGATGATATGCATTTCGTTTTAAATCCATTACTATATTCTTAAGAAAGGCAATCATATTTTACGTGAGAAAATAATCTTGACCATAATGATTCCAATTTCTGAAATTATGATTTAAGAGTAACTGAAATGACGCCCGTATCTTGGCCCTACGCATCCCAAAAAATATCTTATTGGAGTCACCCAATCATTAGATCGTCGATAGGATTAGACAATCGAATTTCATAACCTAAACAGATCATCAGTCTATGCAAGGATTTCACCGTGTAAATATCATTCGCATTGACCACGGTCAATTGATATCCATCGAATGATTTCGCCCGTTATGCTAGCTACCTGTAGACGTCCTCTTATACTGTGAATTTTACTATACAAGTAATATCATGAGTTCTGGATCCAAATCCTGGTCAAGGCGAATGATTTTTACCCTTCCTATCAATCTGGCACAACAATGCATATCGGCAGATGGCTCCGTTGGAGTAATTGTGCATCATTTCTCGTAGTTATTTGGTTTTACTAATATTTTGGGTAGCCTAAAAATCGTAGATAGCATGTATTCAGGGGCGATGCAAATGATTGCAGTAAAAAGTACTAGCATCAGCAGGGCTGCCACAAATGCTCTGCCTGGAGGGATTCCCAGCAAACGGTTTTGAAAGCGTTTAGTGCTCAATTAAAAGTCCTGAATTCAAAAGAATTTATGCACACGCATTTTACAGGCCGCCGGACGACAAAGATAATTCAATACTAAATCTATACCAGCATATTAATTATTATCCTAAACCAACGATTGCGACATTATTATTGGTGGAGATTTCTATGTCCCATCTATTCATTTGAGCTCATATAATATTAGTCATGTCGTTTTAAAACGGGGGATAATGACAAAGATACCTTCGAGTCGCTAATTCCTTTACGTTAAACTCCTTGCGTCAACTTGTCACTTCAAAAACTAAGGGCGATAATATCCTTGATTTGCTAGTCACGAACATGCCCGAAAAAGTCTTGACTATAAGAACTAAAAGAAAGAAGTAACCACAGAGCAGTAAATGCTAAATTTTTCTTGTATGGGTTCCAATGTAATAACCATAAAAGAAAAATTTACTTGTTTACTGGGGGTTATAATAGCCTAAAAGGCCTGCTACAGAGTATATTTGCAAGTTTTAAGAAATATATTAATCATCGAAATCCTGATGATACTAATAATCACTTCCTTTACATCACGCGGTCAGCGGTCAAACTACTCAGAAAGCTAGATGCATATGGCATTGATAAAAATATTCGGGGTTGGAGTGGTAGTAGTTTTTGGGGGAGGCGACCGACAGCTGAGGTCATTTGCGCCATTAGGGAGGGACATGAAAGAATGAAGGGTGGAGAGAAACCCGGCGTCGGTATTAGCGTACTCTTAACGAACGGCGACAAGGGATCTGCAGCTTAGCGCCCCATCCGACGGTCGGCGTACTCACTCAAAGTGCCCTCCACAAAGCACCTTAAGTAGGAATCGGGACACCACTGAAATATATCTGCCACCTCTATAATTCGAGCTCTCTCTATGGGAAGCCAGTATGTTGGCCACCGTATCAACCCGATCCCCTTTCCGGGGTTGGACTAAAAACTTTTTCAATGGCCGGGTGCTAAGAGTACTCATAGATGGAGTTGGCTCAAATGCAGTAGAAGTTACTTCAGGCGTTCCCCAGGGAAGTGTTATCGGACCTATTTTATTCTCACTTTACTTTAATGGCATTGACTTCGTAGTCACTGGTGAGATAGGTTAATTTGCCGATGATGCGGTGTTTACCGTGGTATCCGTCATCCTGAGGACACAGCAGCCTTGTCAGATGAACTTAATGCTATACAACGCTGGTGCAACACTTGGCAATCGGAATTAAACTAACAAAAGTGCGTAGTGATAAATTTTTGGAAAAAGAGCAAATCCCTTCCGAACGCCTTCTTCATTGGGAACACCGAAATGCAATGTGTAGACTCAATTAAACACCCCGGCATTACCCTCACTCACGATCTCTCCTGGGTGAAACATACGGGGTATATGTGGACAAGCTAAGAAAAAAAAATTAGGATTTATTAGAGGAGTACTGAGTGAATGTGACGAAAAGGTCAAAGAGAAATGTTACCTGTCGTTGGTTAGGCCTCATTTAGAATATGCTGCAAGTGTATGGGATCCTCACGCAGTTGCATTTATTATCGCATTGGATCGCATGCAGCGTAGAGAAGGTAGATATTTGAAATTCTGTTATGATAAACTTAGTAGCGTATCCAAAATATTAGAGCAGCTAGGCTGGGAATCACTCATGGAGCGAAGGTTAAATTTCAGATTAAATCTCTTGCATAAATTTGAAGGACATCTCTTTAGCAGTGATGTTGAAAATGTATTAATACCCCCGTCGTACTACGGTAGGAGAGACCATGCTAGTATAATTAGGGAGATTAAGTGTAGAAAAGATAGGTTTAAGATGTTATTGTTTCCACGTACACTAAGGGATAACTTTTTCCGAGCGCGATCGAGGTATTAATATTCGGGTCAAAATTAGTCTGGTGTGCATTCACCCCCTACCACACATCCTGGAGATGTCTAGCAGGGTACTATAAAATACTAAAAATGCTTAAGTTTAAAAATGTTTGAGTTAGTAGCTATGAATTTTATTGTCAGGTTGGATATCTATAATCCTATTGGATTATACCTGTAGGTATCATCACTTATAGTCAATTGGCCAGCAATCATCATCAGCAGTGTGCATAAGTACATTCCCTCAGACAGGCCTCTTAATGAAATTTATGTCATCAAGTGCTTTGATTTTGTGTCTCCTGCCTCATTCCTTAGTAGGCCCTTCCTCACTTAATACACGTATCTCTCAGGATACCTATTTATTTACTTCCTCTTCCTCTCTTCCCACTAATATTGCCTATTAAATCATCATCTGCTGGATGTCCCTCCCCATGATGAGTCCATCTAGTTTGCTTTTCTGAACCTTATTATCTTCAATATGCCTCTTTCCTCAAGAAAATCTTCTCTTTTCGTCCTTTTTCCCAAGCGTCTGTTGTTTACTACAGCCGCATCTCCAAACTGCTTAAGCACATTTCTTCTTTCTTCGTCAAAATTTACTTTCCACGTCCGTTAAAGGTGATGTTTCCACTATTTCATAAATTGTTTCATTGCTTATCTGCTTCCACATGCTTCTTTATTATGATTTGTGAAATTGGTGCAATGTAAAGGATGGTCCCTGCGCTGCCAGGAAGTAGGAAGGGAAAATTCGTGCAAATTATAAAAGAAAATCACGAATATTATTATTCGAACCAGAAAACAGAGATTAAACTACGATTGAAAAATACAGAGAGGCTCTATTTGGTAATGACGTTAGGTCAGAAAACATAAAAATTTAAAGAGAATAAGATACAGATTCAGATATACTTGATGGTGAGACAGAAAGGGCATTTAAATTGAAATCAAAAAAGTCCATGGGGATTGGTAACATTCTCGCGAGTTTAGGACAAGTTCGGAGGAAGAGTTAATTAATGACAACTAATTAAGAGCTTGTGAGCCAGTTTGAAGCACGAATGAGGGAGGAATACGGCCGAAAGATTTACTCAGATCGTTGTCAGATCCAAACCCAAAAAAGGAAAAGAACAATAAGTATGAAAACAGACGGAGAAAAAGCGGTACTTAGGATTTTCAATAAGAGTGTAATTATTCATTCAGGGTACGATCAGTTTGTGTTGAGAGAGACGAGAGGCACGCTAAATGTCATTTTAATAATGAGGGCTCTAATAGAGAGGAATATACAATACAATCACAATGTATTTGTTCGTTTCCTTGATTTTGAGAATACGTTTGAGAGATTGAAGTGCATAGAATAAAGTAGTATATTGAGGGAAGTAGGAGTAAATTGGAGGGATGGGCGACTTATCCGCAGTCTGCACATATTTCAGATCGCTCTGGTGACAGTGGAGGATGGAGACTCGGATTGCGCTGTGTTAGGAAGTGGAGTAAAAGATTGTCCATTATCACTCGTGCTTTTCAACGTACGTCTATGTGGAGGTAATGGAAAAAGAAGCATGGGAAGAGGAGGACATACGAATGAAATCGGTGAGGAATTCATAAAATCAGTTGATTTTGCGAATGATCAAGCGTTAGCCTGTCAGTCAAAGGGTTTCAGGTGTCGCTTGAGTGCATAGAAAGTCAGCATGATCGGTATGGGATGTGAATCAATCTGAAGTAATGATAGGTTTTATGGTTTCACAGAAGGAGAAAAGCTAATTTAAGCATTGAAATGGGAGGGCAAAACTAAGCTAGTAGAATAATATACACATATCGGAAGTATCCTGGCCCAGGATGGTCACAGTAGTAAAGAGGTGAGAAAAGGAAATGTATTAGGCAAAGAAGCTTTCAGAAGCTTTGTCAGGGGCGGCACGTGCATGTACCATTTCTCACTCTGTGTCCACCCAAAACCGATCTTAAACGATAGAATACCAATAATAATAATAGACTGATAAAGAATTATGCCTAGCAATAACTAATGTGAAATCGATCGATCTGAATTGAACCAAGTGAGCATTCTGGTTGCCTATAGTTACACGCCAATAATTTGCAGCCGGAGAACCAGGTGTAAACGTTGACTCATAAATATGGCTTACAAGTTGCTTATTGAGACATTATTATTGCATTATATTTACCGTATAATATTCATAATAATAGTATATTTACCTTATAATACATATTTACCTTTTCTATTGATAGGTAAAGGCTTAGGAACACATTATTCGATATTAAAATCGTTTTTTTTTAATTTGACTCCCTCCCAGATAAATAATAATGATAGTTGACATTTTTATTTGATCATCGCTTACACATGAAAGCTAGCAGGTACGATTTAAATATGACTGAACATCCGAGCACAGTATATTATCTGTAACAACTGTGAATAATTGTATGTTTTCAAATAACCTAAAACAGCTGCCTGATAAAATAACATTTTATAGACTATTTTAATCAAAGTAAAGGTAAAATATGGTTATTTAACGCAGACTAAACATTCATTTATATTACTTAATAGACAACAACACCTCCTCATATTTTATTGACCCGTGTATTTATCTTGAAATTTCATAGCACTTGCAATGAATGGTCATGAAAGAATTAGTCTATTCAAATGAAATATGAGATGACGATTTACAAATTTGCAGATTTTTCAACGGGATGGACATTCTAATTATGGAAGTATAATTCCATTATATAAACGACTTTTCTGCGTTTTCAATAAATAGGTTAATGGCAGCTTCGCCCATTCGATCATCATTTCGTGACACTTGTCTGCATTTTTTATTTCAACCGATAACGTTGGAAGCATTTCGTCCCAACGAGAAGAGTCAACCGCCGCATCGCTCCAAGCCCATATGCCTCGATTAGCGTAAATCGTACGGGATCATCACCGCCACTCTTTTTTAGACTCCTCCAGAACAACCGCGAAACTTTTTTTTATGGCCACTAAAATTCAAGATCTTATGTAACGCATATGTGCGGTTATGGGTTCCCTCTCCGTTTCTCCTTCCCTCCGCCCTCTCCCCCACTCTCTCTCTCTTTTCGCTCGCAGGAATGATGCCTGATCCTCGTCAGTCGGGAGGCCCGTCTCATCGGCGTAAATATCGGAGGGTCGGCTGAGGTGGCGACGGGGCGAGGGTAGAGGGGACTGCTTGAGTCCCCCGCTTTCCCACCCCCATCCTTTCTCCTCCTCTCGTCGCCACTCGCTCTCGAAATCGAGGGAGAAATAGGTCGTGGGATATTTTGCGAATGCGCGGATTCAGTGTCACGAGCAATCTTCTTCTACTTGTTGTCGTCGATCTTTTGACTGAGTGGCAATCTTGATTTTTCTCTCCCATTCTTCTCCATCATTCACTTCTCCTGTCATTTCATTTAAGTATTTTTTTCACAAACATCCTCCCTTAATCTTCTTCATACGTTCTAGCCTTGGTTTCCCTTGTCCTTCCCACTATTTATCTTTCCGCTGAAATTGCGATGAGCTAGTTGTTTCTAAAAATAATACGAGCTCATCAAAGGTTTCTATTTTTTTGTTTCCCGCTTTTTAATTACATGCGGTATCATAGAATATCCATCACATCGCGTTGCCAATCCATATCATCCATGTGATGCGGCCCTTAACAGCCGGGATTAGTGATATTCTAATTAAAATCTTGACCCCCGATATAAAAACATGTTTCGTGGTGACGATAGTGAATGGTGGAACAGTCCATGCTCATCAGGAATTATTGAAATTGCAGCCATTCCCATGAATCGAATCGAAGTGGTCCATGTTTAATCGACAAAAAATGGTAGAATAAGGTATTGGAGTGAGAAAAATCGGAAAATAATTAAAATCGCGCGACCTTAACGGATTTGAAATATTAAATGTGATATGGGATGCCCACATTTTAAGTTACAACCAAAGAGGGATGAGGGTCTGACCAAGTGCAACCTGGTACTTGTGGTTTCACATGAAGTCTCACTTAAAATGAGAAATACCCGGATGTGGAGAACACAGATGACACAAGCTAATGAAGTGAACTAGCACTTCAGACCCAACGAAACTCCCGTCTCGCGAGGTGGGTGAACCACTCTGAAGTCACGGTCAACTGCAAGAGTTTTTCGTTTTTGAAACGAAAAAAAGAATTAACTTTGTGGGAGCGAGAGGAAAGGGCAGAAGAGACGACAGTCGATAATTTTTGGAGAATGGGTAGGTGCTATGGCTATTGTTCTGACTTCACACCCCGAGGGCGTGGGTTTGAATCACGGTGTAGGTAGAATTGATCCGTGGTATCTCGATCCCTACTTGGGGTGCCCTGTTGAGAGCACTTCAGGTGGAGTACAACGTCCGTAGAATGAGGATGAGCCCCTCGGCGTCTTTCGCTAAGAATATGCTAATGTTGGTACCGCGTCTCCATCCACCCTTCCTCAAATCCCTGAAATCTCTAACAAACCTCTAACAAATGATCTCAGCTGTTGGTCGCGTCTCTTAAAAATTACCCATTCTACTCGATTAAATACTTAGCCGTTGACCATACTCACGACCCCCTATGGGCGAAATATATACGGGCAACGTGCGAGCAAGTAACCAAAAAATTAAGATTTATTAGAAGAATATTGATGAAATGTGACGAGAAGAATAAAGCGCAGTGTTAGCAAGTTAAGCCTCATCTAGAATCTGCTGCTCGAATATGGGATCCTCATAAAGTTGGATTCGATGCCGTATTAGATTGCGTACATCGTAGAGGAATAAGATTTCTAAAACGCTATTATGATGCACTTATTAGGGCATCTAGATTTCTACGTAGATGAACCAGACTGGAAATCACTCTTGGAGAAAAATTAATTTAAAGATTTCATTTTTTGTATAAATTTGAAGGAGTTCCCCTTAGCGACGATTTTGAAAATGTTTAATTATCCCTATATTACTACGGTAGAACAGATCATGCAGCAGTAATATTAGAGCTATTAAGTGTTGAACCGACAGATTAAAGATATAATTTCACCTATAAAAGATATGTGATCAGAATAACTACAAGCGACCACGCTATAGGGGTAGCCAATTATTTTTCTTTCTTTTATATTTTGTATTTTTTAGTACCCTGCAAGCCATCTCCAGGGGTGGAATACACACCATGCTAATTGACCTGAATATTTGTACCCATATCGCGTAATAATATCATTATTCTGATCCCTTATCGTTAGTGGAAAAAATGCATTTTAATCTATTTGTTCTACACTTAATTTCTATAATTTTATTCACATGATCTCGTCTACCGTTGTACGATGGGGTAATAACGCATTTTCAACATCAATGCTAAACAGATATCCTCGCGATTCATGCAAGAGAGTTAATCTATAATGTAACCTTTGCCCCGTGAATGATTCCCCGCCTAGCTCCTCTAACATTTTGGATGCGCACTAAGTTTAACATAATAAAGTTTTACACATTCTATGTAGCCTGGTATGTTTTCATTATTCCATCTAGCCTTAGGCTGCTGTACTTTTTGTTACTAACAGCTCCTCTCTTATGCTTATATAAGATTACTTCTCTGAGATACCGTAGTGCGTTCGCCTGTACACATCACGAACGACATTATTTTATATACATTGCAACTCTTGCGTAAGTTAGAAAAACTAAAATTATTTATGTTACTTGCCTGGAGTTGAATCACCCCCTGCCATAAGCCCTTGTGATGATGACTTGCAGCGTACCATATATATGTAGATCATTTGTGACAAAGTGCGACCTGGATGGAAGAGGTAGATGGCATTGCTTTCAAATACCGGGTGGCACAGCGCAAAGACATCGGCACATCGACTACCTTCTTACGTAATTCAATTTGTTCACTTCTTTCCAAAAGACACCCAGGCCAAGCATCGCAGATCGCTCCTTTAAGGGATGAGGGAAATTTTTCGGACGATCAGCATCGTACTTTGCGTGGGGAGAAAAAGAGGAAAGTCTTTACGGCCGTCGTTAACACAGATTCGGAAAACGCGGTGGTCTCCCTCCCTCCCTCCATATGCCACGGAGATTGACCAGATCCCTGAACGCTGGATTTTCTCCATCGGTTGCCCACCCGAATGATTTATAAATTGGGCGCACAAGGACGAATATATATCCGATGGCCGTGATTCATAAGGTGGGATTTTATGACGCCGCTTCCGAATAGGTAGGTAGGCTTCAGCTCGAACGTGCGCGTGCAATAAAACGTCTAACGTACAGTAAACAACGCATCAGATCGGAGAAATGTGACGGACTATACTTATAAGTTCGGGTTTGACGACCTCACCATGCAGTTTTGGTGGTGAGTGATATTTGCAATTTCAACAGCTGAATTCATACCGCAATATGCGTCCATTCTAGCATCGGGTGCCATTCCTAGGCGGACGTCACGATAAAAATTTTATTATTTACATGGTACTGCCATGGGCTAGTCTGAATTTTTCGGGAAAATAAATAAAACAGCCCATTATATTCTGTGATTCGCAAATCTCATTTTCAGGTCACCTCATTCCACCTGATGAAGGCAACGTGATCGCGGAAACTCCAAGTGAATCCCCGTGGGATTGTTCTTTCATGTTTACCAGTTATAAACATTTCTCCTGTTACATATAATGTCGCCACTCGCAAGTTTTTTCCGAGTGCATATATATTTTATTTTGTTCACGTAAATATTATATAACGCCGCGATGGTGAAGTTTATTTGAAAAAATGTATGCATCGAAAACTCGCAGTACTCCCCGGTAATGATGGAATATCGCAAGACCCCAACAAAGTTGCGAACCGCGGTGAATTATTAGACCGACCGTCTCCCTCCCAGCGAAAAAAAAATATATATATATATAAACTTTTTAACTAGATATTATATACTTTGAATATATACTAAATAAGCTAAAGAAGTATATAATATGCTGGTGAGTTCGCAGAAGTGATCACCCTGAGATTGCAGGATTGGTAGAAAGTAGATTGGCTGCTAAAGTAATTTTCAAAATTTTCAAAAGGTGTACAATTGATATAATATACAACTCAGTTATAATAATTGACATGAAAACGTTTAACAAATAAAGCCAATAGCTTTAGTAATTAAAATAAATTTGTGGTTTTACGAGCATTAGTCTTCATTTTTGAAATAGGTTTTATACCAGACCAGATTTTTAATTATCAATTTACATATGGTTTAATATATTTCATTGGTTTCAACATAATGTGACTTCTTAGTGGTAATTTTCGTTTTAATCGGATGACTATCGTTTTTATTTTTTCTATGCCGGAAAGAAAAAAAATCTTCTTCCTCGATTTGTTCCAGCGTGGTCAAATGTGTTAAAAATGCGAAAAAAACGCTTCTTCTAAACTATTTCATATGAATATTTCTACACGAAATCCAAGGTATCCAAGTTTCTTCAACAAAGGTCTTCATTAACTTCTAATAAGATATAGAAATATAGCTTATAAGTACGTGTATAATATTAGTCTTAGGGTGTTGAATTAGGTTTAGCGTCACAAAAGTCACTCCAGTTGCAATACCTCCGATCCAACATCCTCAAAAGTCTTTACCAAATTCAAAAGCATATAGTTTATCAAACGGACCTTCGGGTTGATTACTGCGGCGTCATGGCTTTTTCATAAACTAATGTTAAGAGACCTCTGCTGGCATACATTTGTCACGCTCTTTTTGGAACAGTATTGAAAGCAGCTTTGTATAATCATAAATAGTTCGTGCCTTTACAGCTCCCTACTGTGAAGAGCTTCCTGAAATATTAATGAAGCATGATTTAACTGGTTTGATAAAAAAATCATTCTCCATTAATTGTTCTTTAACGTCAGCACCTGAGGAATATCAATGAAGTGTACGTTTTTGTGGTGATGTGAGCACGTGCACGTAACCTATGGATGTGAGTATGGATGATTGGGGCAAGCAGCTGAAGACCTTGAAAAATCTACTTTGAACTCGAAAAAGTGATGAATTCCACGTGGGGATGAAACGCTTTCAAGCGACAACGCGGGGTACCTTAAAATATTCCCTCGAGCAAACAAGGAACTTCGGGCTAGAAGTGGATATAAATATTTTGAGAAACAGAATTACACAGCGTATACACCATGTCGGAGAGGGTCGGATAGTTCTAACAGATCCTAAGTGCCTCAAGATGTTTCCATTAAATACAGTTTTTCTTTGCCGAAGACTTGTTCGTATGGTCCTTTCCTCTTCTTTTGTTCCATATACGTGTACTTCCTTGTCGATCACATTTCTATCCATTTAATCATCACCATTCTCCTCTAGCACCATATTTCAAAGGTTTCTGACCTTCACTGGTCTGCTTTACCAAGTTCCATGTACCAATGTACCATGTCTCTGATCCCTCGAGTTTTTTGCTCCATCGAAACGTTTTGACGAACAATTCCTTGTTTGCAACCATACGTAGGCGCTTTGAAAATAGTAGTGGTCTCTTCTTCATGAAAGCCTTCTTAGCTTGAGCAATTCTTCTCTTAATGTAGGTCGAACTTCTGCTATCCAAAGTTATACTACTGCCCAGATAAGTGAAGTATTTCATTTGCTCAAGTTTCACAACTCAAACTGTGATATGAGCCTTCAACATCTCTCTTACATACTAAATGCACAAGGATTTAAGTTGTTTTTCCTTTTTGTTGCTCATATTTTATTCCCGAAGTTCTGCGTTACTTACAGGTCCTCTTGAGTTGTAAGTTAGTTTTAGTACACTTCAAGCGCTCCTAGAATCTTGAGCATATTTTTCGATCCAAGTTGTCGAAAGGTTCCTCCAAGTCCATTAACGCCACACATAATGGCTTATTTACGTGTATCATTTGATCAACAAGTACCTTCAAGCTGAGTATTGCCTCTCCCGGTTTGATGCTCGGTTTTCCCGAATGGGTTTCCGTTATACATTCTTATATCTTTCCTTCCATTCTCTGGATAATTGTCCGGGTAAGTGTTTTCTATACGTGAGACATAAGGCTCGATGTTTTGTGCTCCTCGCATTTATTTGTTCTTTATTTCTTCGGAATTACAATTAGGACACTCTTCTCAAAGTCCTCTGATAGTTTTCCACTATCGTAGCTATCATTGATAATTCCAAAGAGGGTATCCTTCGCGTTGACACCGAGTGTCTTGATTCTCCGTTTATTCCTTAAATCCCGATGCCTTGTTGTTCTTCAGGTTTTTCAGGGCTCTGTGGAATTTGCTTTTCAGTATTTCTGGACTCCATCCGTCTTCTGTTATCAAGATTTCTTCTTCAATGAAGTCACTTTCAAGATGTTTGAGCCCTTGATAAGAGTACTTCAATGTTTACCTTCTATCTCTTCCCAAAGTCTTCATTTGCTCATCGTATCTTTCCATTCGTATCTCGCACGTTGCGGGATTATCTTTTCCTTTCCCCACCGGTTTGCAAGCAGATTCGTTGTTTCGTTTCTTTATGTTGCCATTGATTCCCTTCGCCGCAGGTTTCTATCCACTCTTCTTTGACCACCTTGTACTCCCGTACGACTTGGTTCCGCAACATTTTATAAAAAGTACCCTCAGGGTAATCCCTTGAATTCTCGTATTTTCCTCTTGCCTCAGTCAGTTTTCTTGTTTGAGGCCCTTATCCATGGCCACTTAGATTTCGCTACTTCATTCACGAGTTGCTCATCTGCTACCTCAGTTATTGTATTATTTATTTCATTCCATAATTCTCTTATGCTAGTGTCATTTATTCCTTCTATTTTCATGTCGATGATCGCAGAGAACTTTTCTCCTACTTGTTTTTCCTCCGGTATCTTTATGTTTCAACTGGTTTCCTGTCCAAAATATTGTACATATTGATTTTGTCAGTGTTGTGGAAGGTGAAATCTAATTTGACTGAAAGTTTTGAAGAGCAAGTCCCAACGAAGCAAGCAGCCTGGGTCAAATGGAATATATATTACTTTTAATAAATGGTGGATTTGAAAACAGTCTACTTCATGCATACCTAAACTAATCAATTCAAATAGCTGACCTACAGAAATGGGTTTTCCTTGTCAGCAACCTGACTCAGGGCAAAAGTGATATCTCAAGACTCATAATGCCTTATTACCATTTCTTCCAACGCATTGTAATACTTAATTAGAGAATTATAAGGCATATATGAACATTGTTATCGATTAGATTTGTTTTTTTTTATTTTGCAGTTATTACTCGTGTTTAAATCTTGGTTATGAGCACGAAGGTATTATAAAATTACCAGAAATTAGATTATAAATTGATACCACCTCCAATAATAACCTCCTATTTCAGCGATTGATGATTTCGCACAACTCTCAGGAATGCTCTCGGGTTGGTTACGAACCGCACGCACACTAGGAACACTATTTCGGCCGAGTCGTGCCGTATCACTTTGCCGGGTGAAGCGCCGGAATGGCGAAATGAAAGGGAGTGGGGAAAGAAATGCGACGCGCTGCACAAATTCCTCGGTGCCACACCACCATCGGTGCAGCGGGGCGACGCAGAAAGGGGTTAGGAGGAGGGAGACGGGCTCCTCCGGGAAGAGGTGGGGTGGAAACTGAGACCCCTAGGGGGTTCAGGCTATCATCTCCCCGAGGGTTATGCGAGAGAGCAACTGCGTCGGCGCGAGAGATACTATATTCCACGCGGGGGGTTTTACCTTGGACCGCATTTCCCGCCCGTGTTTCCCTCTCTCTTCCTCTTATGCGATCTTCCCTCTTCGGTCCCCCGGCACGACATTCATCCTCGTTTCCGCGAATTTCGCTACAATCGTCCCCCTGTGTTTCATTTCATTAACAAAGTGCTTGGCGTAACGTCAAGTGTTTTGGGCAAAAATCTCTACATGAGAGATTTCGCATGGAATTAAATTGAAAAATATTTCATAGCCTTCTTTTTTTGAAAGCGCATATTGGTTACACGATTGCTATCGGTCTTTAAATCGGAGTTTAAATTGCTCCCCTGATGCATCTAAGATGAGTGCTGTGTCAAAAGAAAGGCCTCCGGAGCAATGTCGACATTTCGAATTTTTTACTTCAATTTGAGGAAAAGGAGATCGATGCGGAGAAGATACAAACGTTGGGACGAAGGGGAAATTTAATTTATTTGAATGGTATGTGTTATTTCCCCCCTAAAATGTCCACAGACCGCACAATATATGTATACTTGTAAAAAGAGAATATAGCATGAGTGCACTGATGATTGCTATTTGGTAAACACCAGAAATATACTTGGCTATTCATCAGAATAATTTTTTTTTTAGTTTTTCTCCTTGATGGTTTTCGACAAAAATGTTATCTTCAATAATTCTTCCAAAAATTAGATTATTCTGTTTTTCTAAGGATGTAATTTGTTGCTATGGTCATATTTTTGGAAAATATATATCCTTGTGAAAGTGAATCCATTACTTTTGGCATTGAGAGGCGATTAAACTCTTTCGTTAACTTTAGATCCATATAATGATCCTTTAACTATTCTAAGATGTAATGGTAAAACGCCCCCATCTATCTGTCGCAACTGCACTCGAAAGATTTTTCCCTTCTTTTTTAAGCCCATTTCAAATAGAAACTAAACTAACCTTAATATGTTCAAGAGACTTTCTAGTATGCTTCCATGCGGTTCTGGTGACAGTTTTTCTCCCTAAAATGCCAACAAATGAAAAGCACCACAGTAACCACACAGATTTATAACTTAAAATGTGTTTCAACATGGGTCCACCTGATTACTTTCTTATGGCCTGAAAATACAAAAATAGACTCTCCCCTCATTATCTAGGTAGAGATAAGTAAACCATATTCCAGATGACAACGAACATTTGGAGCCCACTAAAAAGTCACGACGCCAATGTGACAGTTTTTACCTCACTAAAGAAATAAGATTTTTAGAAGATTTTGTGAGAACAAAATACCTACTTACCCTGATGATACGTCAGTTCTTTTACAATAAGACTGAACACCACATAAACCGTACCCCTATTGTTAGAAGGTTTACGAAGCTAACTTAAAACTACTGACTCATAGAGCATTGAAGACGTTTTAATGACTATTTGCCTTGCATCGTGGAACTTCTTAAAATACTTTGGAAATTTTAGGGACTTTCTTTGCGCCTGCTCATGACTACTCCGAGGAGGATAAAAATGTTGGGCCTTAACATTGCCTTTCGTTCTTCAATACCTCATCATCGTTTGAACAAATAGTTCTTCACAATTTGGATTCCTATTGACACCCTCATTTCGTCGGATTTTTGTCCCATATACGGGTAGTTGGCCTCCATTCGCCGTAATCGACGACCTGGCGGAGATCTTCCCTGTGATAGTAGAGCCTGAGATCAAAGGGATATGGGTCACGGAACTCCTTTTCAGCCCTTCGGCGAAGGGGATCTGTTGATTTCGGGACCAAGATTCCAGAGCATCATTTCCCATAGTGATATTTCTTTTGAATAAAATGTAAGCCAATCAACTACGCAGTCATTCATATAAAGGTGTCTTATATTTATAGACATCATTGGCACTCAGGTCGTATAATTTCGGCTGTTCTATGTGATTTTGTCCTCCCGCTCTTCCGATTTCACTGCTCGGAAGAAACGATTTTTGTTTGCACCCATGTTCGTACTCTAATCACGGGTTACTTACTCAGATTTATTTCCTGTTCTTTCTTGTAAGAAAACTCTCTCCAAGTAAAGAGATTAAAAAATAATTTTATTCATGACTTTTTAGACGTATTTAGTGTTTATGGATATCAAGAGGCCTTGATTGAAGGCACAGTAACGCACAGACTCTACTTACACACATAAAAGCATTTCATCTACATCTCCTTAATTCCCCGCAAGCCGCCGCAAGGGCGTGTGGCGGGGGGTGTTAGGACACCACCCGTAATTTAGAAAAGAAAAAAAACCGCATGCTAGAACCACAAATTCATACATCCACAAAAAAAACATGGCATGCATTCATGCAAGAACACTTACATTTAAGTTAACGTGCACCATAAATACTCCAAGCATATGAAAAACCATCTCGTCATCAATTAAACTTTCCTGATCTGTTTAAAAATTTTCTCTTGAAATAATTTTTCGATGTATATGTAATAAGGGTACCAAATTGATTGATCTTTGGTGGACAGAAATGCAGTAATACTCATTTTTTAGTTAAACTTTTGGTGTATTGTTGCTTTTTTAATGACAGAAAAGTTTTAGTGATACTTGATAGAAAAAGTAGACCAACGGCCTCATCGACCATTGACTTGGCAATACGTTAGTATATCCCTTGGGTCACACCTAACTAACGTCGATGGCATTTGATATGAGTGATTAAAGTGGAATGAGTTAACAAATTACTGCGGAGAGTTCTGTAAAAGTATTGCCACTGAATTATCATAGAATGAAAACCAGTTCTAAAAACAAAACATTCATGGATTCAAAATGAAATTAATGAATGATGCTCGAAATCGGTGGCATAATGGTTTGGGGTAAGTTACGGCAAATTGATATAACAAAGTAAATTTCACTAACTTCCATTAATAATCAATTCTATCCACCGTTGTGAATTTTCTAGACTATAATTCAATCAAAAAAGTCCAATGCTGAATAACATCATAACTGAATAACCTTTGCGTGATAGACTTAACTAATCGATGTCTCATTGAAGCCAAGATGACGAAATATTCTCAATTGAGAGTTTTGAGCAAATGAAAACACAGTTATCAGCCATTAGGTTGGTTTGACATACGATTATAGAGCTCTCTTCGTACCTAGTCCAACAGTCTGTACGAGATTGAGTTAAGTGAAAGCCTTAAAACTGCTCTACAGTTTCGAAACATTGTGCCAATGCCAATTTCTGTTTCCCATAGTGATACCTATGGTCTTCTGAGTGGCCTATAACTGCAAGAATGCAACCAGAATACCATTTACCAGAATGCAACATACGACGAAAAAATAGTGTAAACATGCCCGCTCCACTTTCAACATGCACCACGGAGAAACAGCGATCTTTCAATCGTAGTAGTAGTATTCAGGGGAGGCAACCGACAGCTGAGGTCATTTGCGCCATAGGGGATGGACAGGAAAGGATGAAGGGTGGAGAGAAACCCGGCGTCGGCATTAGCCTACTCTTTACGAAAGGCGCCAAGGGGTCCGCAGTTTAACGTCCCATCCGACGGACGGCGTACTCACTCAAAGTGCCCTCCACAGAACACCTCAAGTAGGGATCGAGATACCTCTGGAAAATATTCAAAACCGCCGGGATTTAAACCCGGGCCCTCTGGGTGGGAAGCCAGAACTATAGCCACCGCAGCAATCCCGATCCCAATAGATTAGGTGAATGAAACATATCTAAATTTATTGATGAATGCAAGTTCACTATGGCTATTTCACTTTATGAATGACGTCAGGACTAGTAATTCTTAAGCAATGTTATTTCCGTAGCAGGTTTCCCTCGGCCAGGTCAGGCTCACACCTCGTTGTAATGGCAGATAATTGTAGAGCAGTTAAAGTTATGGTTTTCCTAAAGGTATCCGTGAGCTATTGAAGGGCTGAAATACTTTTATCGTACGCCAAAAGCATTACATGAAAATTGTATGAGTGAGAACCTTAAGTATTAAATTACGAGATAAAAAATATTTAAGTTCTTAGGTCTTCATTTGACTCATCCTCGTAACATTCACTTATTAAGATATTTAGATATTTTAGGGTGCTGCAAGCCCCCGCTATGGTGTATGGCAGGATTTGAATTCACGCCAGACTAATTGAGACCCGAAAAAGACCCTACCGCGGTCGAACAATATTATTCTAATCCCTTATCGCTTGTGGAAAAAATGACATCTTAAATCTATCTCTTCTACACTTCATCTCTGTAATTTAATTGATATGATCTCTCTTACCGTTTTACCATGGGGGTAAAAATTAAGACAGGGGAGTCAGTTACATTCCTTGTGCCGCCTGTGGTTTCCTATTAAGAGGGGGTATGTGAAAAATTACGCGGCTAGTATAAAGTAGGGGCTGTCCAATTTCACCGGGAATCGAACTTTGACCCTACGAACTGTGGTTAATATTCGAAGGATCTACACAAAAATTCACCACACTCATTTGAGGAAATAAGTTTTATTTTTCTGCACGAGAGTATTACCAAAATATTATATGATTTGAGTAAAAAGTGACTGATTTCGAAAGTAGTTCAACAAAGTCTATGCATTTAAAAAACATGACATGAATGCCTACTAGAGTCCAAAGAAACGGCGAAAAGGGCGTGTGAAATACTTTCCCCTCCGATTTCACGTTTTCTTGACTTTGTTAAATTGTAAAAGATCCGCTCAAATAGACGTGTTCTCTTGATTTAACCATAAGTATAACAATTTGATTTTTCCGATCTTCACTACCGTAAAATTTTATCAAGCTGTTAATTTTAATTTAATTTAATCAATATTAATCAGCTGTTCCTTCTTTTCGTGGCATCATTTTCGCTTCAACTGAAATTTTTTTCTCCCCGCTTCGCAAGCTCTGAAGGAATCATGCCTGTCAGCCCACACATTCAGGGGTTAATTAATGACTGCGTGCAGACAGTCGGCGGCATAACTACCAACTGTCTCACAGCTATTGTCACCAACGGATACCACGTGGTGTAGCAAGAACTCGTTTGAGTACTTCCTCCAACCTAGAACCGCCAGCTTGCTCACACATTTCGCGCACAGGGGGAGGGGAAGTGAAACAGGGCCCCAGTCCGAATCCCTCCCTCCCTCAATTACTACACCAATTTGATGGCATCAGCAGGCTACGCAGGGTCTGTAAATATGGGAGTGAGGGCTGAGACAGGCGACGGCGCATGAGCTGTCGGGCCCTATTATTATTATTATTTATGTACGCTGCAAGCCACTAGGGTGTGTGGCAGGGGGTGAATACACATCAGAATAATTTTACCCCAACATGACCCTACCACGGTCAGGCAATGTTATTATGATCCCTTATCGTTCATTCGTTCATTTTCAAACGTAAGTATTTTTAGTACTGCAAAGTAGCCTGCAAGACACTCTAGGATGTGTGGTAGGGGGTGAATACACACCAGACTAATTTTGACCCGAATACTAATACCCCGATCGCGCTTGGAAAAAGTTATCCCTTAGAGTTTCTGGAAAAAAGGACATCTTAAATCTATCTGTTCTACATTTAATCTTTCAAATTTTATTGACGTGATCTCTCCTACCGTAGTACGCTGGGGGTATTAATAAATTTTCAACATCACTGCGGAAGAGACGTCCCTCCAATTCATGCAAAAGTTTCAATCTGTAATTCAACCTTCGCTCCATGAGTGATTCCCAGCCTAGCTGCTCTAATATTTTGGATACGCTACTAAGTTTATCATAACAGCATTTCAAATATCTACCTTCTCTACGCTGCATGCGATCCAATGCGACAATAAATGCAACTGCGTGAGGATCCCATACACTTGCAGCATATTCTAAATGAGGCCTAACCAACGACAGGTAACATTTCTCTTTGACCTTTTCGTCGCATTCACTCAGTACTCCTCTAATAAATCCTAATTTTTTCTTAGCTTGTCCACATATACCCCGTATGTTTCACCCAGGAGGGTTCGTGAGTGAGGGTAATGCCAGGGTGTTTAATTGAGTCTACACATTGCATTTCTGTGTTCCCAATGAACTAGCCGTTTGAAAGGGAATTGCGCTTTTTACAAAAATGTATCACTACGTACTCGTTAAAGTTTAATTCTAATTTCCAAGTGTCGCACCAGCGTTGTATAGCATCAAGGTCATCGGAGAAGGCTGCTTTGACCTCAGGATGACGGATATCACGGTAAACACTGCATCATCGGCAAATAAACCTACCTCACCAGTGACTACGAAGTCAATGCCATTAAAGTAAAGTGAGAATAAAATAGGTCCGAAAACACTTCACTGAGGAACACCTGAGGTAACTTCTACTGCATTCAAGTTAACTCCATCTATGTCTACTCTTTGTACCCGATCTTTTTATCTATGCCACATGCCTCTAGTTTTGCGAGTAGTTTACTATGAGGTACTTGGTCAAAGGCTTTCTAAAAATCTGGAAGAATCGCTTCCACTGGAACATTGCTCCGTCCCGAAATAAGAATATCATGAACAAAAAGTGCAGGTCTCGCAGGATCTACCCTTTCGGAAACCGTGCTGAGTTTTCATTAATAACTTCTGATTATTGAGGTGTCTCACGATCGAACCTCCAACTATATATTCCGTAACCTTTTGAGGCAAATTTCAGTAAATAGAAAAGAATTTTGGAAAATTTTCACCTTTGGCAATAGCAGTGATTAACCAGCTTTCTGTCTCAATAATTAAATCTGAGCCAGTGCTTCTAATAAGGTGATAATATTTTTTACGACTTTGTTTTTTAAACTTCGACAATAAACTACCAATGCAAATGTTTCCTTGACATTACGGTTTTTTGAATTTTTAACGAAAATCGTCTTCCAATCAATATTGAATCCCTTTTAAAATATTCCGTCCGATACTATTTGATTCGTGCTTAAGTTACTATTGCTAGCACTGAACCTCACTTCATTTAAATCTACATGACTTGGCATTGGAGGCTTTAGAGAAATGATGAACCCCACCATTACGAAAGTTTCTCCCCATCCTTACTCCCCTCTCCCACCAAGGGAGTACGGACCAAGAAAATTCGATTCAAATAATAAAGGCAAAACCAAAGAAGGCAAAAGAACATAGTATGCAAAACGGTCGCGCCCCGGACCATCGTAATATGTTCCCGGTATCTCCCTGCTTCCGCGGGGGTCCCTTGTTTGACGGGTCGTCGAGGTGTTGAAGATTTACGTGGGAGGAGGAGACGGGACTGAGACTGATCGTGGGTGGCAGACCACCTATGGCACGTCTCCCGACGGATCACCGATATGGTCTGTCGGAGAGCCTCGCTGGACGGGCCACCGGGACAGAGGTCATTAAGCAATCGGGTTTATTCCCCGCAAATAACGTAAAGAATACGACCAGCTCGGCGGTCTATGCCGAGACAGCATAAAACCCTTCCCGAAATTCACATCGAAGGCCGATCTCTCGGAGTCGTAACCGGACCCGACGGCCACACGAAAGATGAAGAATTCAAATCCCTATCGAGAGACAAACGTTATCTCATGCCTATCTCCACACGTTAAGTGGGAATGATGATTGGTGTTTAGCAATTAGGAGGATGTTGCAGTGATGAAATTTGGTATACGGACAGAATAATGAGCGATTAAACTCGATTTAGAGGAGCCGATATTACAGTGTCTTAGCATTCGCCGGAACGTGATTAATGTCCTGATCGCCTTAACCTTTCCCTGTCGACACGCAAGGGAAAAGTCCTTCAACAGGGATGGTTAAATATACTCCTCTATAGGAATTAGAGAATATTCTATCTTCCCTTCCATCCAATTCCCTTTCAGACAACGTAAAACATTTGCCATACGTTTAAATACTGTTCCAATCAGTTAGTGATACCGTTTTATTTTTATTTAATACCTAGCGAGCCATCGCTAGGGAGTGTGGCAGGGGATGATAACACACCAGACTACTCTTGATCCAAAACACCTTTCCTTCCCAGCGCGGTCGGGCAAACGTTCATTTCATTCTGATTCATTATTGTGGAAATCTTAAATCTATCTGTTCTGCACTTAATCTCTCGAATTTAACGGACACAATCTATATATTATACAATGGATCAATATAACATATAACATAAAGAAACATCCTATAACAAGGATAAATATATAAATTTACAGCTATCAAAAAATATGTCATCGCATTTGAATGAGCCCATCTTTTTATGTTTACTTTCGAAACGAAAATGCTCCAACAATAAAAATTTAGCAAAAGTGAAAACACTGCTGGCTGCTGTTTCAGGGAGATGTTACAAAGATTCTAACAAAAGAGAAGAAGAAATTAATGTATTTTTGTCCCCATGCTTGGGATGCTTTCTCGAAGTAAGCGAAAGGAAACGGTTCCATAAATATACCGTTAAGAGTTAATCAATGGGGAAATACATTTTCTAAGTTATGAAGGCATTGCATATTATTTCCCGACACAATAAAATGAAACAAATTTTAAAAATAATTTCATCATCATAATAACTCACTGCCGATAACATTGGGAATTAGATTATATTCCTTCAAGTTTAAGTCTTTGTATTAGTCTTTAAGTAAAGTTAAAATCTCGAGTTGGAACAGTTAAAAGCCTGAGAAAAATGTGTATTATATGGTTTATTTTCTATAATTCTTTTAAATTATTCTTAAAGACACCTTAAAAAAACTTTTTGTGCAATAATTGGACTTTAGGATCCAGATCTATCTTGATACGAGGAGCCTTGCAAATGTTAAACTTGCGAAATGCCCCGGGGAAATTCAAATTTTACAGTCCTATAATGCAGATGACTTCCATTAAATAATTTTTAGCGATGTGAAAAATACAATTTTAAACCTTACTCCTATCGACTGTGAGTCTAATAAGTCACATCAAATAATACGTATGAAGAAAAGGTACAAAAAAATGATGCCAGTCACAAATAATATTATGTCAAGTATTAATCAAATGCTAATGCCAAAGGCTAGATTTGACCGGTCATACAACGTATCGGGAATAACTAAACGCTTTTCTATAATAAGTTATTAATTAACTAGTCATCAATTTGAACTTAAATCCGTCACATTCTCTTAAATAAAATGTAAATTAACCGGAAATGGCGAACTTCGCCCACAGACGTGTCATTGGCGCTTCAATGGCGAATTCGTAACTGAAGTTTCCTTGTCATCGTAGTGCGTTCTTGTTTTTGACTGCCATGTGTTTCTGGCACCAGTGAACAATGCCCCTGAAAGGGTTATATTCCGGCCAGTTAGGTCAAGGTTTCCGCTTGTGAAAGACATAAGAGTCCTTGGAGCAGCGGAATTCGGAAACACATACGAGTGTTTTGCATTTACAAACTTACACGCGCTAAAACCTCCTATTATGCCTTGAACATGGCGTCTAAGTCGTCAATTACCATGACAAATATTACATATCAGATTGTTACGTGGCAAGAGGTTACAATGTCCTTCATTTTTCCGAATTTTGTCCTGAAATTGCCTCCGTTCCTCGACCTGCGCTCTTCTATTTAATGCTTATTCGAAACAGATCGTACTGTCAGTCATAAATTCGGGTTGAACAATAATAAACCAGAAGTTCACATTCATTTTAATTCCTGTCAATTATATACATACATGTACAGTATAACAGCTCCCTAAAGCCTCATAGCCAAATCTCCTGGCCAAAGTATCGGGGTACATGGCTGCATAAACCCCCCGCAGATTTCTGTGTAAATTACGTTTCCTTGATACTTCAAATGGTGAGATCTTCGGCCAAGCAAGTCCAGATATCCGTGGTTCAAGCCCCGGTCAAGGTAATTTTTTACACTTGAGATCTGCTCGTATCCGCCTTCCCACCTCTCCTGTGTTCGTCCTTTGTATGTGTACCTATTCCTTCCCTTATTTCCATTTCCATGTGAATGAATATTTATTTCGCCATATGGCGGGCTTTCGTGTGTGTGTCTATATATATATACATATATATATATACATATATATATATACATATATATATATACATATATATATATACATATATATATATATATATATATATATATATGTATATGTATATATATTATATATATATATTATATATATAATATATGTGTGTGTATACATATGTATATGTGTGTATATATATATGTATGTATATATATATGTATATATTATATATATATATACATATACATATACATATACACACACACCTACATTCGGGAAGCAAGAAAGGAAGATCTATGCTAAAAGTTAGAGATAAAGCGGCTAAGATGATAGTTGACACAGGAAAGATGCAAGAGAGATGGAAGGTATACATAGAAGAACTGTAGTAAACTCCTTACACCAACGAAGTTAGACATAGAAAGGGAGCATGACGTAGAGGAAGATAGTTTAGGCCCAGGCGTACTCGACGATGAGATAGAAAGGGCATTTAGGGAGATGAAGTTAAATAAGGCCGTGGGGGTGGATAACATTCCTGCAGAACAACTGAAAGCTTCAGGAAAATGTGGGAGGAAGAAGCTATATGGGCTGATTCGTAGTATCTATGAGGAAGGAATCTGGCCGGAAGACTGTGAGATCAGTGTTAGTTCCTATTCTGAAAAAGGTAAAGGCTACATCATATAAGTACTACAGGACAATAAGCATGATATCCCACGCAGCTAAAGTTGTTCTCAGGATCATAAACAAAAGGATAGAGAGTAGGGCAAATGATTACTTAGGGGATGATCAGTTTGGGTTTAGGAAGGGGAGAGGTACGCGTGATGCCATTGCAGTAATGAGATTATTAATCGAGAGGAATATAGAACACAACCAGGAGGTATTTGCATGTTTCGTAAATTTCGAAAAAGCCTTTGAAAGAGTGAATTGGGGAAAACTAATGAGTATATTGCAGAAAATAGGAATAGATTGGAGGGAAAGGAGGCTAATCCGCAACCTGTACATGTCTCAGACTGCTCAGGTGCGGGTGGGAAACGTGGAGTCCGGATGGGCAGTGTTAGGAAGAGGTGTAAGGCAGGGTTGCCCATTATCACCGTTGCTCTTCAACGTATATGCGGAGGAGATGCTAAAAGATGCTCGGGAAGAACTGGAGGTAGGAATGAAAGTGGACGGGGAATACGTAAAATCAGTTAGGTTTGCTGATGACCAAGCTTTAGTTTGTCAGTCAGCCAAGGGGTTGCAAGCATTTCTGAGTGAATTGGAAATTTAGTGCGACAGGTATGGGATGAGAATCAATATTAATAAAACATAGGTTATGCGATTTTCTAGAAAGAAAAAGGCTAAGCTAAACAATAAAATAAGAGGGCAAACACTAGAGCAGGTAGGAAAGTTAACGTATCTCGGAAGTGTTTTGGACCGACACGGTCAAAGTAGTAGGGACATAAGGAGAAAAATTGCGCTAGGCAAAAAGGCTTTCACAAGGAGGGCGTTGATGACAGGGACGTTAGGTAAGAATAATGAGAAAAGACTCGTAAAAACTTTGATATGGAGCGTAGCTATGTACGGCGCGGAAACGTGGTCATTGAAGTAGGAGGATAGACGTAGACTGGAGGCTTTTGAAATGTGGGTGTGGAGAAGAATGGAGAAGGTGAAATGGACCGAGATTAAAACAAATAAGGATGTACTTGGTAAGGTGGGTGAAGAGGGGTTTGTTGGGAGAAATCCTATGTAGACAGGAAAAATGGATGAAGGGCGTATTGATCGGCAGTGGAATGTTGAAGTCTGTAATACAGGGGAAAATGTTGGGCAATCGAGGAAAGGGAAGGAACAGGATAGGCATGTTGGACGGGATGCATGGAGGAAGAAAGTACTCTGAGATGAAGAGGGACCTGATGCAGAGTAGGATGCTAGATTTTGTGTTTTTTTAGGAATTAAAAAATATATATTTTGCAGTTGAATCCTTCCATAAAACTACCTTAACCGGTAGATTACCCTAAAATAATAATTATATATTTTTACCATAAACACAATAATCAACCCGAAAGTCGGTTTGGTAGGTGATGGTAGATGGCACTGGTAGATGGTACTGGTGTTCACCAAGTACTTAGCCCCCCTATCCTGGTGTGTGAAATTCACACACCAGGATAGGGGGGCCAGTTCCTTTCCCTATGCCGGTTATTGTTTACCAGGAAGATCTGGTACCCGAAAAATGTCATAGCTTGGGTGGAGCTGTAGGTACCCAGAGGCCTACCCGGGACCCTCCGGTCAGTAGCCTAACGCTCTACACAAAATTTCTGCCCTACAAGTGTATAATTTATTTTTTCGCGAATAGACGAACGGAAGGGCAGCGGTTTCTCTGGCTGGGTTCGTGGGATGGGTGTTTCAGGAAAGGCTGGTGGCCGGTGGCAATTGACTCCCAGTCTTTAAGGAGTGCAGAACGCTCGTTTGCGAAGCGTTTAATGCGTGACCTCGTTACGTTCGTCATGAACCGGTTATTGGAACAGCGCCACGCCATCAAATTTTGTTTGAAACTGGGGAAAACCGAGAAAGAGACTCATGAAATGCCCAAGCCAGCTTGTGGTGATAACGCCATGGGTGGATTCGGTGTTATTGATGGGCACATGGGCATGGGTTGTTTCGAGAGGGTAGAGAAGATGTTGAAGACGCCGAACGTTGAGGACGCCCTTCAACTTCAACAAATGACGCAAATCTTGCAAAAGTGAAGGTTTGGTTGGGCATGGATCGCAGATTAAGTGTTTCCATGGTTTCTGATGAACTTGGATTCCCTTAAAGTGATGTGCATCGACATATGGGCGAAAATATGGGCATGAGAAAGGTGTGTGCAAAGTTGATATCGCGAGTGCTCTCGGACGAACGGAAGGAAACTCGTACGCGAATCTGCCAAGAGCTGCGCGACCATGTGAGCGAGGATCCAAATTTTTTAGAAAATGCCGTTACTGACTTCTTCCTCTCCTTCCACCTCATATACGCGTTAAAAGGACGTCCCTAAGGTTCGGTTGAAGCGTTACAACAGGCCGTGACTAAGTAGCTTAGAAGTACTCCGGGCGCCGCCTTTCAGAAGACGTACGAGGCGTGGGAAACCCGTTGGCAGTGGTGCGTGGAAACACTAGGGTGGTACTTGGAGGACTTCTGAGTGAATGCGTCAAATCTGGCCATAAATGTTTTTAATATACTCAGTTATCCTACTTTTGGGACAGACCATGCGTGTATATGCATATGTATGAATCAAACCTTTCACGTTAAGTGGAAACACGCTACGTGAAATGTTAAGTGTAAACACACTCGTATTCAACGTTTCGGAGGTGGTGCCACCTTCGCATTTGTAATTTTCGTCACTTTTCGCCAATTTTATTCGTCTACCAATCTATGTACATTTATATTTTTACCCGTTCTCTGATTCCTGAGGTACACTGTGTGCTTACGCAGGGATTCACGAAAATCAGCGAAAAATCATCTCGTTTAGAAACATATGCAAATTTTGTCTGTTTACGTTCCACGCCACCGCTGTTTTTATTTGAACCCGGGCACGCGGCGAGAGGAAACGAAAACAGAAGACGGTCGCAGGCCATCACCGACCTCCGCCGACTAGGGACGCCTGCGAGCAACTGTTCCCTCCGTCCGCCTCGCAGTTCTCTCTCTCACTGTCTCCCACCATCCCCCGCTCCCGCCCCCTCGAAGAGGGGCAGGGAATGGGTCGAGTCCCTCCGGGTAGGTGGCGGTTTGTTGGGGGGGCAATTGGGGAACGGGGAGTGGGAGGAAAAAAGGGACCGGTAGGAGAATGGGTGGGGGATAAAGTTTACCGTGAGGGGTGAACATAGAGGGGGAGGGAGGGAGCCGAGAGACAGGAGGGGGCGAGATAGGCGCACGCAGCGGCGGATGTGGGGCAGGAGGGGAGGTTGGGGAGGGAGGGGTCCGGGAGCTGGGTCTGGCGAACGAGGGGGAGAGTGGTAGGAAAGCGACGCGACTAACTCCCTCACGACCAGTCGTCGGCTGGCATCTGGTCGGCGAGAATGTTCGGCTGGTAAGCGATCAGCTCGTGCCCACGATCGGCGTGTGCTGCGGCCGGCGAGAAACAACGTCCGCGCTCGAATCCCGTCCGCCCATCTCCCCCTCCGAGAGTAAGTGCGGGCGAGGTCAGCGGGTTTGGACTTTCCTCCTATCAATCATCGAGGTAACAATTGTGAAGGAAGGTATTCGTCAGTCACCGCGGTCCCTGGTCGCACGGCCGACGCCGCTAGCAAGTGCAACTTAAGTGTCGTGGGCCGTCAGGTTATGGACAAAGGACTGTTAAGTGTGCGCTGAGGAGTGAAGGGATCCAAGACCGGTCGGTTTTCCAGGTGACCTGAGTCAAAAATGTCTTCCCACGATCCTCCTTCACCTCGGCGCCGCACCCTGCCGTGAGGACGTCTTGGATGCGAAGCAGCGATAAGCAAGCGACTCCTGTGATCTTCCGGAACGAGTGATTTCTTACCACCCCGGCGACCCGAACTCTCTGCTTCGCGAGACAACGGACGGCGGGAAAGGAGCCAAGAAGACAAGAGGCTCCCCACCACCACCATCTCCTCCTACTTCTCGTCAAGACCCTTCCCAGAATCCTTCCCGCCATCGGAGCGCTCGGAAGAGAGGAGGAAAACGACCTTTCGGCGTCACGAGCCCGTAGCCCCCCTCCCTCTTCTCATTTTTTTTATCAATTCCTCTTTTTTTATTCATCATCACCACTCTGGAAGTAGGCATCGGCGAAGGTGGATGATTCCCTCCTCCCAGTGTCGAGTCGTGAATCCCGTAGCGTGAATTTTCATTTCCTCCTGCCCGCCCCATTACAACGGGCCGAAGGGGGAGAGAAGTGAATGGTATATCATCCTCAGCTCCTCGCAATCTCCCGCCCAGCTTCCCACCTGCGGACATCTGCTGCGGTCCATTAGTTTCGGCACTCCACCGTGCACGATTTATTTTCATTTCCCCGCGTGTGTATTTTTTCCGGCATCGGCACCTGACTCTCTCTGGCCCGAGAGCGCGGGACTCGGGATAGGTTTCCTCCCTCAAATTTTGTTGCGACGTGGGTAAATGTGCACGCCTTTTCTTCTCCTTTTTGCGGAGGCTGAGAGAAAGAGACCATCATCTGCCGTCTAGAGGTTCTTCCGATTGAGAAGAAGATTCCTCTTTCGGACCGCCCTCCCTAACCAACTCCCTCGGAGGTGCGATCCCGATATTCCACGCGAGTGAAAGTCCGTCCGCAAATGCCGATGGGGATCGATGGCGGTGGCGGCGTGGACCGCGTCCCCCTCTTCCTCTTTCCCGGTTATTCTCTTTCCCCCGACACGGCCCTTCTCCGTCGTCCCCTCTTGAAGTAGACGCCCGCGAAAGGGAGAGAGAGGGAGAAGAGGAGCAGTAGATTGCCAGCGAACTCACCCACACCAGCGAATCCGCAAACCCGCCCCCCTCCCGCCCTCCCGGTCAACCGATCCCCCCTCCCCCATCTGATCTCTCCCACCTCCTCGGTCAAGGTGACCACTGGCGATCGGCTCTCCGAGCTTCGCTTGCTTACTCAGAAAGGCAGAAGCAGAAGGACCTGATGCAAACAATCTCAAGCGTGGGAAAAAGGTGAAAACAATCGCGAGTCCGCGTCACAACAGTCGTCCGCTTTTTCGTGGAAACCTGCCAGCCCCTTCCTCCCTTCTTACCCCTCATTACTGCTTTCGTCTTCCTTCGGAGCGAGCGGTGACCCTTCCCCTACCTCCTCCAGATCCGCCTCTCCCTCCCTGAGAAGCGGTCCCTCGCTCGGGCCATTCCTCGGGAAGGGCCCGCCGACACTCGGTCGTTCAAATCTCTCCCTCTACGCCTGCGGCACCCCGTAAGGAAAGACACCCCACCATGTCCGCCTCCACGGACAGCGCCTTGGGCGAAGCCGACGGTCATCCACTCTCTGGAAGTGCCGCCTCCTCCTACCTCTTCGGTAACGACACCGGGGGTGGCTGGGGACCCCGCTTCTTCTTCACCTTCTACTCCGAGTTCCCCTCCGGCGGCTCCCTTGACTCCGTGGGCACCACCGCGGCCTTGGAGCTGTCCGCCCTCTTGGCCACCCTTGCCGCCTCGCTCGCCACCAACGGTGCCGTCGTGTGGGCCGTTCTCTGGAGGAGGCGCAGCCGGCGGCGCCACGGGGGTAGCGGGACCGGGTGCTCGGGGGGAGGGGCGTCCTCAACCCCCCGTGGCCTGCGCCCCTCCGTCACCGACGCCTTCCTCCTCAACCTGGCCGCCGCGGATCTTGTCTTCGCCTTGGGTATCCCCTTGGTGGCCTTCACGACGGTGACTAAGGAGTGGAGGCTGGGGGAGACGGCGTGCCGGATCCTGCCGTATTCACAGGTGAGTCGAGACGATGCGCAGATATAGGGAGCCTTTGCCTATCAACGGAACGCGCGACATATATTTCATCCAAGGGTTTCATTGATGATGCTTTACTGATATATCTGATATGTATTTAAGGCATTTGTCACAGAAATGGGACAATTTTGTTGGCTAAAATAAGGTAGGATTACATTTGTTAATTATTTTCGGGAAATCATTGAATTGTAAAATGAAATCGTTAGGTATCCTTTATTCATTATTTTTAAATATCAGTAGCGTCTCACGGACCAAAAATGTCTCTGACAAGTTTTGAACAATTACCCTGTGGAGTTAGAAATACTGATACATCGAATAGTCTCGACCATGTTGAAACTTGACAATTGCAAGAACTTCGATGAATACTCTTTGTATGTTTCGCCCTGCCCCTTTTTAAAACGTAATATTAACTCTACTATAAATAATATCGTTTCCATGGCAGATGGAGACTTAAGTACTTGTACAAACGATTATTTCGGTCAGATTCTGAAAGCATGGATGTTATTTTGATTAAGATTAGAGTATTATTTGGACCATTCCCCCTCAGATATATTCATCAATAGAGCGTTCCATAAAATAAAATGACTAGTAAATACGTGCACAAACCATGTAATGAGCACTGCATATGAATTTCCTAAGTCATATTAGATTCATAGGATACAAATTACCCCTCAAGGTTAATGATCATAAGACAGGCCAGGGTTCAGAAATATAGCTTATGCCTGAATACCGTGCAGCAATTGGGGGGAGTCATTTATCCCCATATCACGTAAATAATAGTTTCCGACACTTCTTTGGTTGCGTTAAAATTTAGTACCAACCATATTACGCGTAACTTCCGAATATACGTAGAATAGTTGGAAAGATTTTATTATACGGTATAAATATGAATGTTTCCAATATGGATATTTATATACAGATTACGCTTAAGAATGTGCACCATTGTTTTTTCATCACCGGAAGCTTAATGAGTTGTATACGGAATCTTAAATATTGAAGCTTGTTAGTTCTGCTCAGTATATGCCATTAAAGTGAAACGCAATTTCATCAGTTTTGTCAATGTGTAAATAAAATCTGAAAACCTTTTCGAAGTTGTATCGTATACTATCCAAATAAATTTTCTGACATCCGTAAACATCCATAAATAACATACATGACAGCTCTTCCACGTCAGTTTCGGGATATCCACCTTTTC
This sequence comes from Hetaerina americana, assembly GCF_022747635.1. Lineage (NCBI taxonomy): Eukaryota > Metazoa > Arthropoda > Insecta > Odonata > Calopterygidae > Hetaerina > Hetaerina americana. The sequence goes on from NW_027287095.1 coordinate 42,365,854, forward strand.
AGTTGGCTGATGAGTGCCCTGAAGCAATGAAGATCGTAAAATAAGCGTCAAAAAAGGATTTATTTGATATCTAGCGTTCTTATCATCAGACATTATTATACTCCGAGAGTCATTTTATTCGCAGAGATTCGACGGAAATTTTTCCGTTGCATATTCAAGTAATCCACTCTTTTGGATGAAATCGTTGACACGCCTATCCTGTTGACTACGACGTTTCAGTAGTTACTTTTGCTTTTCAATTTTGAAATCCGGAGATAAGTAATAGGGGAGGGAGGGGCATGTATATATCTCCTCCTCAAACGATTCACGAGAGAGAGAAATAGGATTGCCGAAGTTTTGATTCAATATGCGATAAGAAGCTCATTCTATTACTGGAACCATTGCCATTTGAGCGACTAAATGCTATTTTTAGAAAACTCCATCATAAAGCCCCTTGCCCATGCAATCCCCAGCAAGAATAGAATTTATTGCTTTTTTATTCAAATTCTTCTCGTATCTGATCATCCCCATGCGACGGCATCTTATTTTCGACATTTTACTCTGCGTTCAAAAATATATTTTCTTCAATTTTCGTTGATTTTCGCCCACCACCGAGGCATGATTATCCTTCCTAAAATGAAAAATCGGTCCCTGTTTACATTACGTTCCTATTTACATACAGCCTAGCCGGTTTCTCGTCTGTGACGCCGCGTCCAATTTTCAGGTGACGAACGCTGGGAATTTTAATTCCTGAAGGACAAATGCGAATTCCACCGGTAGGGGAGGAGTAGAGCGGGGATGGAAGAAGAGCGGGGGAGTGAGAAGTTGGTGGCAGAAAATCAATTTCCACTCTATACATCCATTATTCAACGATCCTGGTACTGCCCTTTTTGAATCACTCTCCATTATGTCATTATTCGAATGCACATACATACTGCTTGTTAGGTGGGTGCGCTTCCCTCCGATCAGATTATTGTGGTTAAGTTATGAGATATTTTGTTTCTGTCCTCGCACAGATGCTGAGTCAATGACGCCACGACGTAATAGGCTCACAACAACGAAATAATCGCTACGCACACACTCCCGCGTACCCATGGCATTCCCATCGATTTGACGGGAACGAACGCGATGCGAATAAAGCACGACGGCTTGCTTGCGTTCGCCTCCTTTAATATTAATTTACTCTCCAGATGCATCATAATGCCTTCACCGGATCCGTGTGTGTGTGTGCGTTTTTTTTGATAATTCGTGCAGATATGCGTATCAGAAAAATGAATAAGCCCGTCTTATTCTTGTTTCTTTCCGTGAACTCAGAGTGAGACCACGTGTCACAAATACCGGAGGGGACTGGAGGTTCACCATGGCGATCTTCACTCTCCTCTTAGGAATGCTATTGATTTAAAATGGCGGACTTCGGATAATGAAATTATTATGTTTTTGAGCGGGACGTATTTGCTTACACGGCAAGGTCGATATATTTTTATGGGTATGATTATAATGAGATCAACATTTACGGGAACATATACGCATTTTGAGGCATGGTGGCCTTTGAGTGGAAAGACCTCCAGAGGAAGACAGAATTCATAAAGAAGAACTAACGCTGGACGAAGGGGTCGGCCGTTGCGTGAGGAGAGTGGAGGGATGCGGTGAACCAAACTTTGGGATTGATGCCCCTAGATAATTACAGAGAGAAATACTCATACAATTATTGGGCAGTTTCGTGAGTCATTAGGACTCATATTAATTGCCGTCTCTCGAGACTTTCTCAGCGCCAAGAATCTTTTAGGATCATATTAGGTCAAATATTCGCATTAAAATTTCATCATAGGTTACTTCTGAGAATGTCCCAGAGCCGGGAAATTCCTGATAAAAGATACACATAGGCGCTCCTAAATCAGGTGCGACTTCCGGGGTGACTAATGGAGCAGAGGATGAATAACGGAAAATAAAAGCGGAAGTAATTTCTTACGGTATAGGAATCCGCGTTCGTAACCGGAAATACTGACGGATTTGTTTTGCTAGGACGGAAAACCAACGTATGGGAGTAAGATGCAGTCTAGAAGAAGGTTGGAAGATTGAGCTATTTCATTGAGTAGCTAGGAAGTGGCGTGGTAGCCCAGTGCGTAGAGCATGCGGATACTGATCGGAGGACCCGGGTATAAATCTCGATGATATTTTTCTTCAACTTCACGCCCGCTGTCGGATTTTTAGGGTGCCCAATATTCCGGGGAAACGTTTGGCGGTACAAGGAAAATAAATGACCCTCATTCGTGAATATCACAGGGCAGAGTACAAGGTGTAGTCCATCCTCATTAAACCCATCTCCCGGATGATATCTAAAATTTCTAAATAGTGAGAGGCATTAGGGAGGCGTGCCTGGGATATTCTGAGGTTGTTTAAGTTAGGAGGCCCATTTGTAATTGCCAAAATTTGCCCCTTACTGGAATTTTATGGCAGGGATGGATTTATGTGAAACGAAGTGCGTTCGATGTGACGCGGACGAGGAGGAGACAAGGTCTAGCTCGGAATTACTTTGATTACTTTAGAGATACCGGATGGCTCATGCAATGGAACGAGTAATTTTGATTTGCCAACGTCGAATGCGTTGCCGTTCCATTTCCGAAATTTACCTACAGGGCCCGTTTTGAGTTGGCATAAATGGACCCGTTTTGAGTTGGCATAAAAGGATAGAATAATTGTGTCGTAGGGCATCATCGGAAGAGTTTTTTTTAAACGGATTCCGTACCTGTCACTCGGAATGTGAGGCGTGAAGGTCGTTCGAAAGCTTCGTCCCGAAGATCAATGAGTCACCCCGCTCAAGAGAAAAGGTGAGCCCATAATACTGGTCTGCCTTCGGGCGGGCTCGCCGTACCACCCCTCCGTGTCGAACATCCAGCCAGAGAGAACGAGTCCTCAATGGCGCTCCTTCCGCTGAACGCCGGTGAATAATCATCTCCACGGCACAGAGTTTCGGAATCATCGCGTCACGGTCGAGGAAGAAGCTCGTTATGACTCCCGTGTAACACGTCAGCGCGACAAGCGGCCGTTTTCCGGTGAATTTCTCTCCTCCTCCCTGATATTACGGTGACGACACGAATTTAAATTTTTTGTGGATCTCTCATCCGTTGCGACACCAAAATTAATAACACGTCGGACAAATCATTATTCCGAAGATTCTCCTTCCCTCACCTACGGATGGTGGTCAGTATCGTATATTCCGGGATTGTCGATTTTCCAGGATGAATTAATCAATGTCTACTTCACTGAGATTATTAAGTCCAGCCCACCGTAATTCCTCTTGCTGATCCGGATGTCATGTATGAACGCTTCGCCTGAATCGGACGTTGTAACGTTACAGATTCAAGTCATGCCACCAGTCAGGGTGGGGCTAATTAAGAGAAAAGACTTCACTGCTGTTCGCTGTAAAATAACCTAGAATCGAATGAGATGAAACAACAGATATCCACACGAGATCAGGTCGAGCCCTCGCACTCAGTTGTTCCGGATTTTCATGTGGAGGAGGCTTCGGGTGAGACGTTCATCTCTCCCACGCTACCCCAGCCCTTTTAAACACGCACACGATACGAATACACTAGAGGGTATGATGAATATTTAATGAATAATATATAAATCTATATCTAGGTAAATAAAATGCACACATACATGCAAATTATTGAATGTAACTCGGGTATGGCACAGTTAAAATTGTAATTACCTGCGGAAAAGAACACATTTTTTAAAATTTCAGTGTTCTTAACAACCTTCACTCTTAAACACATTCTTAAGCTGATGAATATGGCCATAAAATGAAAATAATAAATGACAGTAGGAATCCTTATCATGCGTATCAATGTTTTTGCCCTTGTGGACAAGGATATCCGCACCGCGGCGAAAACATATTCTCAGGGATATATAGTAACCTACACCTGAAAGGGATAAGAAACACATTAAATGACAATCACAAGGTTAGTTGGAAAAGTGGAGCATAGAAGATTTCAAGCAAAAAAAGTTCCTGTACAGATAATTCCACTATGGAATTTCGGTTTGCCGGACACATGCCAAGAACACTGGCCCAATCAATAGATTCAAGTATTTAGGGGAGGCCTGCTGAGGTCATTTGCGCCATAGGGGATGAACAGGGGTGGAGAGAAACCCGGCGTCGGCATTAGCCTACTCTTTACGAAAGGCGCCAAGGGGTCTGCAGTCCCATCCGACTGACGGCGTACTCACTCAAAGTGCCTTCCACAGAGCACCTCAAGTAGGGATCGAGATACCTCTGAAAAATATTCAACACCGCAGGGTTTGGAACCCGAGCACTCTGGGTGGGAAGCCGGTACGATAGCCACCGCACCAATCCCGATCCCAATAGATTCAAGTGCGGTTACACACTAATGTATGTAATAAGGACACAAGCTTGAAAAACTATCTCACTGTAAAATTTGTTCGTTTAGGATCGTTTTTGTGATGAATAATCATTGCTAACGTTCTTTTTTTGCATCAGAAATGTCTGATTTTTTCCCGCATAATATCTGGTGGCAATACTCGTAAAAAGCAATACCATTGGATTCAAGTAGCGCGCATTTTAAAATACCCAGGCAGAAAAGGTGGCGAAGAAATGTAAAAATACAATTTTCTGGTGCAAAAAAGTATAGTGGTAGACTTAAGTTGGTGGAATTTCATTAAAATGCGGCCGTATCTTTTGCCACAGCAGTAAACACACACGAGACGTTTCTAAGTTTTTTAAAAGCATTTTCGGACCCCAGGAGGGTAGGTTGCCTCCAGCGCGGTAAACCGCTACATCCTCTTTCGGGCCGTGGCTATCCCAAATGCCATACCACCTGGCGAAAACTACATTCCACAACTTCAAGAACCCTTGTGTGTCTCGATTTACGCGAATTGGCATACCAAGTCATTTTCCCTGTACTGTGTATTAAAATCGATATACCCCAAACGGTGACGACGTACGAAACGTTCATCTACTTTGTAGGTAAACGTAATTCCAGAGCCTGTTGAAAAAGATTTGCGAAAAGGAGGATTTGGATCAGAAACTCCCTTGAGTGGCATTTTTATTCGCGAAAGGACTAGATTTTCTTGTGTTATCCTATGTAATTATTTAGCATGTAGATCCCGTTGGGGTATCGGGATTGTTGCGGTGGCTATCGTACTGGCTTCCCACCCAGAGGGTCCGGGTTCAAATCCCAGCGTTGTTGAATATTTTTCAGAGGTATCTTTATTCCTACTTGAGATGCTTTGTGGGGGGAACTTTGAGTGAGTACGCCGTCCGTCGGATGGGACATTAAGCTGCGGACCCCTTGGCGCCTTTCGTATAGAGTAGGCTAATTCCGACGCCAGGTTTCTCTCCACCCTTCATCCTTTCCTGTCCATCCCCTATGGTGCAAATGACCTCGGCTGTCGGTCGCCTCCCCTAAATACCACTACTATGATCACGTTGGATCCGATAAAGTAAAGGATAAACTCCCCCCACCTCGGAATGGAGGTGCCCCACTCCAGGAAGTGTTATCGCTACTAAAATATACAAAGGGCTTTCACAAAAGTCAATCCATTTGTGGATAATATAATGTACCCGCGGAATCCAAACCCGTGCTAGGGTTAATTTCGTTGAAAACAGTAACTTTTATCACTGAACTAATGGTTTGAAAATAAATATGTGAAAGTGAGCATGACTGCTTTAGGAAAAAATTGTGCATGTCCCATATATTTCTCGTGGGTATCAACACCTACAATTACTAATGCTCCTGTTTTGCCAGTTTATCGGTCGATGGCTTTTAGCACTTATCACGGAATACGAGTTCGTATTTATGTTATCTGAGATCACCTTTTTCTTGCCCAATCGTTCGTGTCGGAAAGCGGAATAAGATATCCTAATCAGTGGACATCAATTCATTCGGTTGGCAGTTCAAATGTCGAGGCAGTCGAGCTTAGGATTTCTGTACAACTTTTAGAGTTATTTTGCCCTTCGGGCGGGCCGCAGAAAAGGCGAACCCATCGTGATGGGAGGTACGTGCGCCACTCCGTCGCAATTACGGTTTGTGCATTACTTGGGTTCAAACAACTATGACTGACACCGTATCAGAGCATTTCAAAGGTGGCGACGGAGTACCGCGATGAAATCAAAGCTATAGGAGGGTGGAATAGGGGCACTTAAGGCTAATCATCCACTCAACACCGACAAGGGCGGACGGACCACTGGCGATGCGGGATTGAAATGATCAGGACTACATTTCCTTTTGAGTGGCTTATTTCGATCCCAAGTACCATTCTGAATCTGAAATGTCTGTGCTCTATAATCGAGAGTGAGGTGATGCGAGGAAGAAATATTCTTAAAAAATGTAAGAATCAATTAGTCTCACAAAGCTTAGTAGAAATCATACATGAAATATTGCGGTAGGTTTAGTATGTTGTAACGATCAAAATAGAGTGCTGCTAAAGTAACATAAATTGCCGCGAATACACCATTTGATGAGACAGCTCCCTGATCTCTCATTTAACGCTCAAGTAAGCTAACTCAGTACGCTAGTAAGATTTCCATATTCTATTCTGAGTTAAATAAATTTTCCATATCGGATTTCTTCAAAGTAGAGTATATGTTCGAATACTGTAGTTCGAGGGACTACCAAAAAACGTTCTGGTAGTGTTCCGCTCGGAATGTTTATGCAGAACTATCGTTGTCAATGTTTAACTCCAATTTTCCAAGCGATTTTTTTTCCATTTGCCTTTTTGCAAATATACCATTAATTCAAAATCTAACACCTATGTCTACGAGGGTTATATTCCATCCGCCTGTAAGAAGAGGTTTAGATGTCAGACATGACTCGAATGGGAGTCAGAGCAACAAAATGCGACAGTTCCGAAAATGTTCTGCCATGACAACACATCCGGATGATGTTTTAAGAAATGACCATCATACGGCATGGGCCACGTTTCCCGCTACCGCGTCCCTAAATTTTCTGCATCCTGTTTTGACGTAGCTCGGCCTTCACCAAGAAATATAAACTTAGTTGTGTGATGCTTCGTCTTGCCCTCTTAAAAGTTAAAAATTTTCCCGGATCCTTCGGTTTGCACGTCATTGCCGATGTTAAAATCGATTTACTGAAATGTATCCGTCCTGTTTTAAAACATGAATTAACTTTCGAGGTGTCCAGATCACCAATTCCTTTTATTCCAAGCTCTTATCTATTGCGAACCAGATCCTTTTCCTTGCAAAATTATATTTCTCTCTCTCTCTCTCTCTGAGGAGTATCAAAACTGTGAATTTTTAAAATTAATAAACTCCAGCAAATTTAAAAATATAAATGAGTCGGAATTACTGATGGAATGTAATATTTCCGCATAGACTAAGGTAACCACAATTAGCGGCGAAAATTATCGACCAGAAGAACTTGGGGAAAAAAATAAGTATTCTATTTGATTTAATTGAAATAAGAATTAAAAATCAAATATAAATAGTGTGTATTACTACAATCTTCATCAGTTAATTCCTATTTCAATCAAAACAAATGAATACTTTTTCGCCAATTTACACACACACAGGACCTATATTATATATACTATATATAGTATATATATATATATATATATATATATATATATATATATATATATATATATATATATATCACACATACGTCCTATATTATTTGGTAATCTACCGGTTAAGGTAGGTTTTTGGATGGACATAATTACTAATTAAATAATTTGTGACCCCTAGCAAAACACAACATCCTACTTTACATCAGGTCCCTCTTCAACTCTGAAAACTTTCTTCCTCCCTTCATCCCGTCCAACATCCCTATCCTGTTCCTTCCCTTTCCTCGTTTGCCTAACATTCTCCCCTCAATTACAGTCTTCAACATCCCGCTGCCGGTCAATACCCCCTTCAGACACTTTTCCCGCCTCCATAGGATTTCTCCCAACCAACCCCTCTCTTCGCCCACCATACCAAGTACTTCCTCGTATGTTCTCTTCTCTGTCCATTTCACCTTCTCCATTCTTCTCCACACCCACATTTCAAAAGCCTCCAGTCTACGTCTATCCTCCTGCTTCAATGACCACGTTTCCGCGCCGTACATAGCTGCGCTCCATATCAAAGTTTTTACGAGTCTTTTCTTAACATCCTTACGCCCTATATAAATATGTATATATATATATATATATATATATAGTATATACGTATAATATATATATATATACATATATATATATATATATATATATATATATATATAGTTCAATACACAGTAACACACAATATAGAAACACAAAAAAAGAACACTCACACGTATTTTCTTGATATTTCGACGGAAACAATCCGTCTTCCTCTGAAGATATAGGAAGCTGTATCTTCAGAGGAAGACGGATTGTTTCCGTCGAAATATCAAGAAAATACGTGTGAGTGTTCTTTTTTTTGTGTTTCTATATTGTGTGTTACTGTGTATTGTACTATTCGGCACTTCCGTGTTACGTCTACGAAAGCATATATATATATATATATATATATATATATATATATATATATATATATATATATATATATATATATTAAGTGTACGGCTTTGGGTTTTATATTCTTTCCATTCACTCGGCCGTAGTACGTTCTTTATCTATATATATATATATATATATATATATATATATATATATATATATATATATATATATATATATATATAGGGCGTATTTTCAGGAATTAAGATCTTAAGACCGCTTCTTACATTTCCCTATGACGAGGAGGTATTTCATCTGGATGAAATAGTAGAGGAAAACAAATTTTTCTTTGCTGCATATCATTATTAATCTCGTAATCAATTGAAATGCCTTCCACGTTAATAATTTAAAACATGCTTTTTCTCCACCATGTATTTTATTACCGTATCTTGGATAATTCAAGTCTTCCCATTTGGGCTTCGGATTCCCAGTCGTCAAGACTCCCAGTCGTCGGACTTAATGAAATATCCGTAAGTCTGGAAATGAATAAAGGAAGCACTCACATATTAATGAAACTAATTATACATTATATTTTTCCTGAATATCTAACCCTTTAAGAGAGTAAATTTCGATGAGAAGGAAATGAAATTCCGATCTTAGCATACGAGTCGAGCAGACGATCCGGCGGCACAATGGTTCTTAATTTATTCTAATCGTTCTCATTTTTGAAAGGGCGATGACTGATATCTTCCATTTAGGAAACAGCAACAGCTTCGCCATAATATGGGTGAACTCACTCAGACCATGCTTATTCGGTTTCGGTTCGGTTTTCCTCAAGCGATGAAGCTTAAGGAAAAATTCACAGTTCAATAGGCTTCCTTAACAGACGGTCACGCTCTTCATTCAATTACGGTTCCTCCTGAGACTAAATAGCAAATATTATGCTTGTAATGTGTACATTTCATTTTCTTCTTGGTCATAGATATGGCATAAAAACAAGTTTTGTATTAAATATTGCCCATTGGTGTTACGTCCTTTTATAATCAAATAAATTAAACAATATGGCAGATATTTAGTATACAAATGACAGCCCTGATATCATATTGTAACTCTTTTCGGATTTGGTAACTAGTCATTTAGGGTCCAGGCATGCACAAATTGGATAAGAAACTAGAATACAATATAACCAAAGCGGCGTGAATTCCTCTCGGAATTTCCACCGGGTCAAGTTCCGCATCTCAACATCGGGTCCTTTTCCAAGCATAGCTGTCTGTGTAGGTTATGTACCTACTCCAATATTCCCCATAACTACAAGTGAAACCTCATGGTTTATTGGCTTTTATTACATTTCGTATTCCAATCGACAAAAGCTCGTTTATTGTTTTTTCGTGTCACGCCTCCCTTTTTAAATACCCTGTAGGCGTCATATATCGCCATATATTATGTACTATTTCTCCTGCACATATTAGTATTGAGAGCTAAAAGATGTTCTTCGCGGTTATCACTGAAAGCTGGTTTCATTATTCTTGGAGAGGGGATCATTCCTCAAGAGTAAAAATAAGAATACGTAGTACTTGAAACCGGAAATTCACAAAGTTTATTTTGTGAGCCCCCCCCCCCTCCTTTAAAACGCTTCCCAAAACTTCTTCGTGTAACCCTCACCCTACCTCCACGTTTTAAAAATTCTGTTATAGCAAGTAAGTGCTCGCAGTCCCCCGACAAATTACCCTGACAGTGACACAAGTTGTAGAAACCATGGTATGTTTTATTTTTAAAATCACGATGTGTTAGTGTACAGAATTGTCTATTCTATTATCATTGATATTAGATCTATTCACATGGTGACGCCACACGTTGTATCGTTCCAAGTTAATTTATTCACAATAAAATAAGTGGGTGTAGGAATTATTGAAAGGTAGTGGGGTGTTGAAGGCCGTGATAGAAGAGAGAATGTTGGGTAAGCATATTTAGAGGAAGGGAGAGAGTAGGCTATCTAGACAGCACGAAGGCAGGCAGAAATTATGAAGAAATGAAGGAGGAAATAATGCAGTGCAAACAAAAGGAAGTTCTTGAGATTCGTAGAAGATTAGAGTCATTAGGGATCTTCAAGAACCTACTACCTTTAATAGGTAGAATACTTTGAATGAATCAACGGACCTACGAATTCCATCATCTTAAACCTCAAAGATGGAATCAGGAGAGGGAGTCACCAAAGAAATAATCCTCAATCCTAAGGTTATGTGATGGTGATCTAAAAGTATGGGAGGCCCGCATCCTTAAGACATTCGTGGTGGTGGCCTGGATGGGCGAATGAAACATCCCGAAAGAAAAAAGAGAGATCCTTCTTTCCTGATCTTCTCTGCGTGACTTCCAGAAATGAGCAGACGTGAGAGTCACGCTTCCGGAAAAAGCCCGCCACCGGAGGGGAAGTGGAGCGGGGCCAGAGGAGGTAGGCGCGGGGCGCGATGATGGGTGATTCATCCGGATTGACTAGTGCAATTGAAGGGGGAAAGAATATGAAGAGGGCTGAAGGTGTCAGTCGGTCTGGATCAGAGGCGTCCCTCAGGTTCTGCCGCCTCGTGAGCGAACGGTTCTCCGGCCGAGGGTCCGAACTCAGATGACGGCGCTCGCGCCATCGCGTTAGTCTCTGGCCGCTAGCGCCACGAACTATACGCGAACCCGTATTGTTGCCGCGTGTTCTCCGCGGACTAAGGTCGTCAACGGAGTCTTCCCTTCGCCCCACTTCCCCCCTCACTTCACTCTCCTTCCTAACCGCACCCTCCTTTTGTCCTCGCCTCAACGCGGGGCGAGGTGACTCAGGTCAATTCCTCGGAATTGTTTACTCGCTTACTCCAGCGTGGTCGCTCCCTCCCACCCAATCCGCCCGCCCCGGAGGATGATGAGTTCACGCCCCGGGACGAGATTAGGTTTCCTCCTTTCGTGGCCAGCCGGCTGCAGGAAGCGTTGTGTCACTTACGCTTGCAGTTATGCGCGACTTGAACCTCTTTGTTATTATTATAATTTTTTTGTTTCTTTCTGCTGAACGATGCAGCAGCTGGTGCGAAAGAACACTACGTTTTATCTTTTGGAAGCATGGAAATATGTACTTGGATGGAATTCCATCGGTCGGACGGGTTGTAAATCCCCTTGCAGAGGTCCGTGAAAAATAATGACAGTGGTGAAGTCGGCACCGTAATCGCCGTCAATTACTCAGGCGATGATGTGCAATCCGAAGTCTCTTCTGTAAGATCCCAGAGCGTTATGATGGAGTATCATCCTCCCTCTCGGTTCTGTGTTTTCAATTTCTGCAATAATGTTTTATGAAGATGCTCCCGGAGCTTAATAGCCAGTGTTCTCGCCGTTTTCCCCGGTTGCGAAAATGTCCTTCTATCACCCGAATACTTCCTCTGTAAATTTTTTATGCATACACCCAGTAGCGGATCTAGAAAACCTCTTATCGGAGGGGCATTTGCAAATATGAAGAAAAATAATTCTATAATTTTTTATCTGCAAAGAATGGTGAATATTATTTTGGATTTGAATTCAATCGAACTAAGTTTGAAACAGCGGTGCACTCTTCCGGAAGTAATTTTATTCTCTGTGGACAAAAAGTATTCATAAGTTTTGTCGGTCATTTGAGTAACATTAATAATGAAATTTATCAAAGCAAAAATACATTTATTTTGGAACCGCCGCTGCACACGCAGAGGAATGGTGCGGGTGTGCAACTCGATCGAACCACGCATTGTTTCACCTCCGCCGGGTGCGCGCGGCCGCCGCTTTCGCTCAGAAAATTGCGTCATTCTCGGACTAATGTTAGGTAATCACTGTCATAAGGGAGCGGGAGGAAAAAAATCTTTCGAAATCAGCGTAGGAATCTCCTCGCTCGACTTCGCGAATGAAATGGAAATATGGGGGGGGGGGAGAAGGGGGAACGGATACCAATAAGTCTCCAGAACACGTGCGAGTCGGTCGTCCCGACCTGGCGACCACCCACTCGCCGCCAGTGGTGGGCAAGCAAGATTGCTATTCCTCGGCGATGTTACTCGGCCGATGCAGTCCTCGAAAGTCACGTCGAACGTGCTGGAACGCGCTTCGAGATTTATCATCGGAGGGTTGTATACATCAACATCCCCCTCGAAATGTTGTTGCCGCTCGGGAAAGCAAGCAGCTTTAAATCGGTGGGGATATGGCGACAGATGTGGTGATCGTGGAGGCGTGCAGGAAATGGCCATCGACGGGTGTGCTCGTTGCACGCGAAAGAGAACCCCGTCACGCAACCGCTTTCGACCCCTCCTCCTCCGCCACCCTCCGCAAGGGAGCCCCTCCACAAATTCATACTAACATACTACACTCCCTAACCCCTTCCCCATCGTCCCCAAAGCTCAGCGTGACATCGGACCGCTCCAGTGCACACCACGGAAGAAAGTTTAAAAGGGCGATACCGCTTTCATCGCCCTCAATTGATTTACCGTCCGATTCAGAGGAGTAGTGCGGCAGGCGTATGGCCGAGGGATGTCAAACGTGCGCGGCGGAACAGCTTCTTCTTATAGCTGGTCGTAAAATAAAAGGGACGTCGCTCGAACTGGGGCTCACTTCGTCTTCAATTGAGAGAGAGAGAGAGAGACACCCAGGAATAAAACTCGGTTTATGAAGCGCGTGCAGTGCTCGCAGTGAATGGGGTCAATGAGTGATCATTGCTCACGTTAGTTAGCTCGTTTTTCCTTTCTGGAGGAGTCGGAAAGCCGCGCACGGGAAGGAGGAGCCCCTCCTTCCCGTGCGCGGAAAATTAACTGGTAGCTTAATTTTTATCTCCGGGACTTAGCAAAACCACTCGTAAAATAACACTCGCACATGGCCAAACATATATGTATTCTTTTCTTTGGCTTAAGAAAGGATAACTGGTACTCTTCAAATTACGGTAATTAATTTGCCAAAACAGTTCATGTATTAATGATTTTTTTGTCTGAAGAGGTATAATTTCCTAATAACTATGGACTCATAAACTATAAATACTGCTGAACTAAACCAGTTATAAGCTCATAATATTGTAATAATTTTCTCTACCTTTGTAATTGTTGTCGTATTTTTCGTTTATTATTTCACTCTTTAGTGTGATGTATGTAGTTGAAGTAGGCTTAAATATAATTCACTCTTTAAATATTGTTATTTTTCCAACCTGTTTTTACTCTTCACCGGATAGTTCGTAAAACAAAAGTGCGTCCTAACTCGAATTTCTTACCCACTTAATATTTAAATTATTGTCGTTTGCTATGGGTATCCAATTTTCGCTACCGGTATACGGATATTGGGAGGGTGATTGAGTAGATAAGTAAGTATTTGAAAGGCAAATACATTAAACGTAACGACAAACATGAAACTATTATCTCTCGTGATTTTTTCAAATTCATAGCCTAAGTCGCGAGCTAGGGAGAATAAAATTTTGAAAATACAGCACAGCCAGGATTGATCATTGTTAAATACATACCTCCATAGAGAGCCTCACATTTTGGAATCTACTGTATAAAATCTTTTCCATTTTTACTCTGTGATGTAACATTTACAATGAAAAGCAAATACCCATTTCTGAGGAAAATAATTCAAATACCGATAATAAAATCCCCAAAGAACACTTGTCGATAGTTCTTCCTTTACTACCTTGGTAACTTTAGTTTTAGTTGGGTTCAGTTTTATTTCACCGTCACCTTCTACTTCTCCTATATATTTCCACCGTTTCCCTTGTAAATCTTTCATTATTTTCAAATAACAACTCTTCTTATGCAATACTGATGCAAATTAATTTTTCCCCACCTAGGCTGAGCCATTTGAATCTGTATTCATGCCTGTTTAATAATATCAACAGCAGTTACCATGAACTACGAAGTAGGCCCAATGCACGATTGCATTTTTGCTGGGTTTATTTTTAAACGAATCAAAACTGCAACATTTTCGAGTAGTAAATATGAATTAAGCAAATGGTTAGTCTCGTGCCTAGCACATTCACACATTACCATCACCGCCTGAACAACTAATTTATAACCGAGGATGAAAATGAATTGTCTTCATCGTGATTTCTCCATCATCTGCGGTGCTTCATTAGCGAATACTCACGCGTAATCGAGTCAATTGCTCAACCAAAGTTCAAGGTTTCGTGCAAGGACCGTTGTAACGCATGGGGCAAGCCTACGTATTTCCTTGATCCGTATTTCTCCCTTTTTGTTGCCTTGTGGCTTTCTTTGAAGTTAGCGATGATAACCAACGCAATGTTATCGACCATTGTATTTATATATTTTGTACAAAGGAGTGAGCTCAGTGGAAAGTATTTCCGGAGATGGGAAAATATATATGTCATCCTTGAGATAACCTTGGCAGTGATGGACCTATAGAAAAATACGATGTTATTTGAATCACCATCTTTGCGCCCCATCATGGGGTTATCGCCTTCTAAATACTACAGAGTTAATCGCCTGCTACAACTTCCGTAAATGCTTGCCGTCTAGGCTTAGTGCTTCAGTGTGAGAGCATTGTGATTGTGAATGAAATTTATGTAGAAGATGGCCAACCTAAGCGTTCGTATCTCGTTTCGTGGGCGCATAATTGGTTGTGTTTTAATGGGTTTTCATTTAGATGTTTAAACGGCAAATGACTGCAGACGTCGAGGCACTTCTAAAAGCTGTCACCATTATTCTTCATACCCAAACTCTTTCTCTTTTCGACACAGAGGTACTTGATGGCACCTTGACGGCCTTCTTGAGCATGAAAATCCAAATTATACAATTGTCCTCGACACGCAGTTTCTTGCGGCTATATTATCATGTAATGAACCTCAGTGCTGCTTGTGGCTGTCGAAGATGGGTCTGCAACGGAATTTGTTATTCAGTCCGTCCGAAAATTTTCTAAAATATTATTTTTCAGATTTAATAAGTGAATTCGTGTAGATAAAGATATCAGCGATGTTGAAACAAGTCGCGTCCCGTATTTCGGCGGTAATGGTGCATTTTAAAATGCGAACAAATATGAAAATTAGAGGCGCACTGTTCCGAATGCCACAGAAAGACGCATGTACTTTAAAATTCAGGTTTGATCAAACATAAAAATTAAAGAAAGCGTAATGTTACTAATGAAAGTTGAATGATTTTAACTGGTCAAAAATACGTAATCTTCAGTGAGTTTTAGGTTAAGGGCATTATGCATTATTTGTAGATTTTGTGTATACCTTGTAAAAATGTGTCTACACCATTTTTGTGACACGCTGTAAAGTGGATAACCGAACACTAAGAAGAATTACTATTTTGCGTTTAGCTTACCCTTTCTCAGGACCGCTCATGGAGACAAAGCGCAGAAACACCATGCCCCTCCGTGACGCCGAGAAGGGTAGTAGATCACGTCGATGCAGATGACACACGTGTCCAGGTTTACATTTCGGAGGAAGTGAACACTTTGGCTAGAATAAAACATGTCGCTGTTCGACTCTCGTGCTTGAAAACGACCTCGGCGTGACGAAATCACTCAAGTGCCTCCTCCCCTTAACTTTTTTTCCCAATTAGAGCAGTAAACAGAACAGATTTTCGAGTCCTCCCCGCTCCTCCACCGATTCCCCCTCGGAGTAATGAGCGAACGAACTGAAAGATCCGAGGATTGGGCGAGAGTTACACGCACCACCGCGGTTGTTTCCCTTCTGACAAAGCCTCTCGATGGGCCTTTTGTTGGCTTCCACCGATATCGGATGCGTCGACACGGCTGCACGGCCTGGGCGGGGCGGGTGGGAGGCGTCGGAGCGGGGGCACGCGACACCGATGGCAAGTAATATCGCGCAGAGGAGCGTGCCGCGAAACCCCGTCGACTTAACCCCGGTCACTCGGCGCAAAAAGTTCTATCTCCTTTCGAACGTCCCTCTATGCAAGACCCATCGCCCCGAACACACGACATCGTGAAAGGAGTGAACCGTCTTTCTTTCTCACTCATCCGTAAGGGTGAAAGGGGACACGAATGCAACCCGCCGGGGGGTCCCGACCCTCCCCCCTTCTGATTCTCCCTTCGGGGAACCCTCTCGACTCTCGCACGCGCCCTCTTAAACCTGACGCGTGGCCGAAAAGTGCACCGAGCAGGGGAGCGCCACGCGGAATAGTTTAGGATCGCCGGCTGTGCTAATTGTGTTCCAGTCCCAAATCCATCCCCCACTTCTCTCGCGTTTCTGCATAATATCTCCCCCCTTAGTGCCATTGCATCCCTACACACCCCTCCTAGCGAGGTAGTGGGGCGACGGTACTGATGCATTAAAAAGTACGGTGTTAGACCTCTTCAGTCGGAGTCACGAGTCTCCTCGTCTACCGTGCCACCCCAAGGTCGATCCATTAAATAAGTCATTCTCCACCCTCCTCATCCCGTCGACCCTGCACTTCCGGACCCTCCACTGACCCCTTCCTCCTCTATCTCTCGCTTCGAATGCGGGCGACGGCAGTTATCAGCAAAGAGAATCCCGCATCATATGCATCACATTCATTAAACTATGAGTGGCCACGGTTAGATTTAGACAGCCATCGCGATGCATGAGTAATGATTGCGTTGCATCGAAAGAACACGGAGAAGGGCATCATAATGTTCGGCGTCAATTGCGATAGAGACTTGACGAATAAGATCGTGGAAGGGGAGTACATATTAATTTATTAATTATTTATTTTTGTTATTTATTTATAATAGTTATGAATGTTCCCCATTGTATATGAAATTGAAATATGAGTTTTTATACTTAATCATGTAATTTTGGACTATGAGGTAACCTCGAAGGTAGATTGACAGGTAACGAACCCGGTACCCTCCGCCTTGGCTGGGTCGGATATACGCTTAGGGTCCGCTTACATTGTGCCTTAAGATATTAAACTCAACACGAAAGAAAACCAGTGTTAATCTTTTCAGTCTAAGTCGTAAAGTTGTCCAATTTCGTCGGAGAACGTATTTTTAAGTCTGAAATCCCTTAATCATACTCCTATCGCCGCTCGCGATAAAAAATTATTACAACCTCTTTAGCAACGGAAACAGTTTACGAGAAATGTGACAAACACTTACGGGAGAAACAATCAATATATCTTCGGAATCCATTTCGAGTACTGCGAATGTAACACTATTTCCCATTTCCAGGGTGGGTTCGAAAGAAAACAACGAGCAATAGACGGAGTAGATATCCTTAATGGCCGGCTTGAGAGAAAAATGCAACCGGGTCCCCTGCCCTAATGTGCGAATTTCACACACCATTGGGCTTAGAACGGAGTGAGCCCCCCATCCTCACGTATCAAGCCGACTGTTGGGTTGAATGCTGCGTTGTTTTTCTCTTGAGGATCTCCCAGTGTGTTGAAAAAGGCTTTAAAGGTTAGCACGAGGATACACCAGAGGCGGGGAGGGGAGGGGGAGGCGAGGAAGAGTGCGCATCCTTCTAAGGACGTGGAAGGGGGTTATTGTGTGATGCCATTCCCCGCTCTCCCCATCCGACTTCCACATAATTCAAACTCAAGTCCCCCTTTTATCCCGCATATTCCTCCCCACTGGATCCACAACCATCCTTCACTGCGTCGGAGAGGCGAACTGTTCATTATCGCCCTCTCATAGGTGCAGAGCTTGGAGAGAAAACCCGTCGCTCACTGCTTTGGCTTACAGTGGATTTCTTTCATTTCCGCATTAAATATGTTTTGCGTATAAGTTTACGCTCGTGCCCAGTAAATCACGTCGCCCTGTTTGACTCATTATATCATTATAAGTTAACTACGCTGTTTAAGTTAATAGATAAGTGATTAAGGGTGGCTAATTAAGGAGACCAATTTGAGGGACACTTGAACCTATTCTAGTTTTAGTCTTGGCGGCTGTCCAATTATTCTAGGGTTTGTTTAAACCAGTTAAAACTACATGTGATTATGTATTTTGATGGGTTTGGCAATACTTTCTAGACTTCCCATTTAAGATCAACATTTTTTTACATCATCTTTGGAATTTCAAAAAAAATTATGGAGAAATCAGCATTATGGATTTCATCCAATCGACTTGTTACTTATTCTGAAACATATTTAAAACCGTATGCCTATGAATGAGTTTTCGTTAATAATCTACTCTCTTGGTTTGATGATTTTTTATATATGCGTAAATAAACTGGCATCCACAGGATCAAAATGCTACAACGTGAGAATTTCAAGGTCGTCAATAGCTACGATGTTAAACAATTTCTTTAAAGAATAAACGAATACAATAAGCTGTTGTTGAGGTATAATTATAATTCGAATTTACACAGCAAGCGGAAGGAATCACCTAGAGGTATTTCTTCGTAATTTCCTTCGGGTACACACGGAATTGGCAAGGTTAGATACAACAGTACTTGATGTGATTAAAGGGTCCGTAATAACACGAATCCGCTTAATTCGAAAGGTCCATTTTCCTACGGAATCCGGAATTGACCACATATTCAAGGTTGTCTTTTGGCGACTTCAAATGCGGCGTAGGGTGCGGTTTGGTGTGGCGGGGCTAGTCTACTGGCTTCTCATTCCGAATGTTTGGGTTCAAATTCCGGCGGTGGCTTTTTGTTATCATTGGTATCCCGAACCCTATTTGATTTCCTCGTGAGCTGTACTTCAATTTGAGTGTACCGTCAGTTCGAATGGGACTGTAAACTTCGGACTCCTTGGCGCATTTCGTAAAGAGTACGCTAACGCCGAGGCCGAGTTTCACGCCACCCTTCCCCGCCGTACGCATAACATCATTTTCCTTAAATAAGAAACTACCTAATCCCTATGGTGCAAATGACCTCAGCTGCCGGTAACCTCCCATAATAACTAATACTACTCCAATGCGTCGTGCATTGCCAAGCCTTGGAGATGGCTTAGAATTGTGAAATAAGATGGACGCTGGACCATCCCATTTTGATGTAAATATTTGCGTGCGTGCAACAAAACCCGTGAAATTTCTGCATTATTTCACCGGCGTGATTTCGAATTTTTGAGTGGGGCTGACAAGCGAAAATTTGAAGCGCTCCACCGCGTGCTAAGGGAGAGAGCACCCTGCGCGACCAAAGACTAAACGTATAGTAAATACTCCGTGAGCACCACGACGCCCAGAAAAGCGAATCTCACGCTGAATTGGGACCTTGTGCCCCCGAAATATCGTCGTTTTGGTGATAATTTGATATTTCGGGGGAACCATGTCCCATCCAGTGTGCGATTCGGAGACTAGCCAAAAGATGAAGCAGCTTGGCGTCAGTTATGCAAACGCGTGACAAATTTTTCATCCCAACTCCCTTCCGCCGTGTCGCCAAACCAATAATCACTTCTTGATCGTTGAGGAAACATGGTATTTGAGGCATGAGGATATGCATCCATTGAAGGTCTTCGAGATATGAATTTGGACAATCAGTATGAAGCAGATAGAATAGAATAAAAGGAGAACAAACAAAGCCCTAGGCATGGCAGATGAAGAAAGACAACTCTTGGCTGAAATTCAAAGGAGGCAGGACAAGTGGATGTATCAACTGGAACAGACAAGAACATCTCAAATATTTAGGAAGTGTCTTAGAAGAACATGAGAAAAGAAGAAATAACGTTATAAGAAGAGTTGGGTTAGGTAAAAATACTTTTGCAAAGAGGCGGGAGGGTGATGACGGGCATCTTAAGTAAAGGTATAAAGAAAAGGCTAGCGAGTACTATAATATGGAGCGTAGTTTAATATGGCTCGGAAACTTGGTCTTTGAGGCAAGAAGATAAGCTTATATTGGAGGCTTTTGAGATTTGGGTGTGGAGAAGAATGGAGCAGATGAAATGGACGGAAAGAAAAACCAACTGAAGAAGTCGTAGGCCCGGCAGGTGAAAATATACAGCTATTGGGTGACATTCGAATAAAGCAGGACAATTGGATGCATGTAATATGGAGAGGAAATTGGATGCCGAAGACATAAATAGAGGGGAGTATGCTGGGAAAGTGAGGAAGAGGGCGAAAAATAATAGTAATTTTTGATGGCATTAAGAGAGGCATTAAGGAGTAATTAAGAGAAATGTGTCGGGCTAATTAATGAGTAATCGCAGTATAAAGTACGGTGTTTAAGAATTGTTTATTTCGTGTTAATTATGGCGTAGGAGTACAGTAGTGTGTACGGCCAGAGTTAATCAAAAACCTACCTTAAGCCGGTTGAGTACTGCTAATAATAATGCCGTAACGTCACAGGAAGGAATCAATCGCTTAGTTTTACTCCTCTTAAAGGTAATAACTTATGTGTCGCTTCGACCTTGACCAACCATTGAGATTGATTGCTCGCCTTGAGGTCGCTGCTAGCCTCTTCGCCCCCCCCCCCCACCCACCCACATAGGGATCGTCAACACGACCACACGCCCGTCTCCAGTAATGACGTCGACTTCATTAAATTGCCCTCCGCGATTGGCTTCCCACGCCCCTCCCAGCGCCCCTTGCCGGTTTTTACACCCGCTAGGGAGCGTCGTAAAATTTCCCGGAGTCGAGGCGGCCCAAGAGCAGGCGTAAAAAGCGTACGCCGCCACACTCAATCCAACACTCTCCATCACCCTGCTCGCCCCAGCCGTCTCTGTCTCCTTCCCTTGGGAAGGAACGCAAGAGCCGCTTTTGTCTTTAACTCACTTAACAGGTGGACGCTCGGGCCTTGATTAATCGGATCGCATTAAAATATACCGTTCTGACCCATTTTCGGACTTGGTGTTGGAAGTGTCGTTCCGGGAATCGCGTCTCCAGCCCTCCTTCGCTG
Source organism: Hetaerina americana (assembly GCF_022747635.1). Taxonomy (NCBI): domain Eukaryota; kingdom Metazoa; phylum Arthropoda; class Insecta; order Odonata; family Calopterygidae; genus Hetaerina; species Hetaerina americana. The sequence goes on from NW_027287095.1 coordinate 42,387,023, forward strand.
GGCGACTAGGTCGCGACAGTTACTTTTTAATATCAGGCGCTCCGTTCCGTCGTCATTACCGCCGCCTGTCGCCGCGTTTGAAATCGGCACTGAAGCATCGGGAGGCGTGTATTGCGCGGAATCCGCAAATTAGTCTCGGGCAAAATGAGATTAGTCCTCGAGTAAATTCACTCCTCCCTTCCAGCCACCACTCAATGAATTCTTCGCTCAAGGTTGTCGTACATTTTTATTTCTTTTTCATATATATGGGGGGATTTGAGGACTTGATTTGTTTTTTGGATGGTCATGTCTATCTTTCTTGTGACGCCTTGTATTTGCTGTTAAAGGTTCGATAGCCAAATCGCAGTATACAGGAAAGGAAGCTGATGGAAAGGCTCAATCGGGATACAGAAGTTCTATTACATTGAAACTTAAAGATCATTAAGGTGAATTGTAATAGCAGACATATTTTTTGTGACAAGTCACGAGAAATTTAAACTGTATTTTAATGGGCACAATTTATTTTAGCTCTGATTGTATATAAAATAAATTGGTATTTTTTTTATTAAAACCTAATTACATAGCAGTTCAAATACTCATGATGAATAATTTTCTTACTGTAAACATTATTGACGTAAAATCGTTATTTACAAAGTTATTAATTAATCTATGATTCTAATAACTGTTCCTTCCTTCATCTAAAGGAAAATAAAGGAAATCGGTGTGGCATCTTATGGTGACGTAAAGCTAACTTTATTTCCATGGTGCTCGGCTCAAATGAAGGGAACTTCATGATGAATTGTGAAAAATAAAAACTTCGCATGTCCACTGAATTATATTCAAAACGATCGGTTTCGTCAAACATTTTTCACAAAGGAGAGCTTGGAGTTTTGGGGGAGGGAGTTGTGTACGGAGGGTGGCAATGACGACGAATGCTGCAAAGGTTGGGGAGTCGTCTATAGGAGAAAGTGATGGCATAAGGTCACCAAATTACTTAAAGACCTTTTCCCCTTCTTTTTTAGTACTGCCCCCTGCCCCCCTCCTCAAACCTTGTTCTTAAGTTTTTAAATGTCCCACTATCTCCTCTCCACTTTTAAATTCTCCATAAAGTATCTCAAATACATTATATATATATATATATATATATATATATATATATATATATATATATATATATATATATATATATTCAAACACGAAATCCCGCCAAACGGCGAATAAATACTCATATATACAGAAACAGATATAAGGAAAAGGGATAGGAACACATATAAAGGACGAACACAATAGAGGTGGGGAAGGCGGAATCGAACGGATCACAAGAGTAAAAATATTTCCTCAACCGGGACTCGAACACCGGATCTTTCCACTTGCCGGGCGGATGCTCTTAACCACTTGAGCTATCGAGGATAGTCAATTTACCCGTTCAAATAATCCGTTCAATTCCGCCTTCCCCACCTCTATTGTGTTCGTCCTTTATATGTGTTCCTATCCCTTTTCCTTATATCTGTTTCTGTATATATGAGTATATATATATATATATATATATATATATATACCTGTATATATATATATATATATATATATATATATATATATATACCTGTATATATATATATATATATATATATATATATATGTATATACACATACATACATGCGTACGTACATATTATAGATGAGGGACTTGGTAGTCCAGGGGTAGAGCGTTGGACTACTGACACCGGATGGCCCGGGTTTTATGCCCGCGGAAGGCACCCTCAGCTTCACCCAAGCTGTGTGATTTTTCGAGTACCTGAATTTCCTGGGAAATTCGGCAGCACAGTCCCTTACCCTGCTGTTTGAATTTCACTCGCCGTTGGGCTTAGTACTACGTAAACTCTACCTTTAGCTATCAAACGGACTTTCGGGTTGATAACTGTGCCCATGGTTCTGTTTATTACTGATAAGAACTTAAGCGTTGAAATCAAATATTATTTCCTCCGTGAGGAATTCATTTAATTCCTCTTCGTGCATTGACTGAAGGAGTAACTTTCTCCTTACATTTTATTTCGGTCGTCTTTTGATAAAATAGTTTGGAAACTTAATCTGCCAATTATGGTATTTCTTTAATTTTAATCATAGAAGTTCTACAGTCGCTATCGTTGCGGGATTAATACCATTCGTTTTTCCTATTGGTCCTGAGTGTTTCATCCAAACCAATAGTTGGAATTTCTTGGATTCTGAAAAGGGCACGAAAACAATCTATACCTTCGTTCAAAATATAAATACGCGGTTAATTTTTTACTTAATTTATTTTCTTTCTTTCTTACGAACATCAACGAAAATACCACCTACATATCCCCATTTCCTTGTTTTATATTGTATTTTAGCACCATCGGTAAACCTACACTAAATGACTCCCATCGATAACGACAGAGCCTTTGTCTCCAATAATTCGAAGAATTAGACTTAGCCTTTTTGTTTATCTCCATATGATTAAATGTTGTCCATCTTCTCCTTCAACAGTTTGTCTGCGGTTTCGTACTTCTCTGGACCCTGGCGCTGATTAGCATGGATCGACACCGCTGCATCGCCGTACCGCCCTACCGGTCGCGCCTGACCCCCCGAACGGCCCTCGGCCTCTCCACGGCCGTCTGGTTCCTCGCCCTCACCCTCTTCATCCCCGTGCCATTTTGGTTCCAGCAGCAGACGGCCATCCTCCCCGCCAGCTACCACTCGGAGCAGTCTGACGGCACCGATGCCCCCACCACGACCATCTGCACCGTGGTATTCCCGCGTGAGGTCAGCGACCGTCTCCCCATCCCCCTCTCCCTCTGCTTCACCATCCCCGTGCTCATGCTGGCCGTATTCATCCCCATGGCGCTCCTAGTCTACCACTACCATCGGATCTTCCGGGAGGTGGCGGCCACAAGGTCGCGTTGGCGCCGGCGCCTCCCCTCCCTCCCGTGCCCCGCGCCTCCTCCCATACCCTCCGAGGATACCTCGCAGCGGAGAGACAGCGACATGAGTTTCGTGGGCATCTGGGCGGCTGGGCTGCCGTGGCGGAAGAACAGCGCCTGCCTGCAGTCTCGGGGCTCTGTGGTGTCCCAGGCGGCCGCATCCTCGGCCGCCGCCACCCAGGCCGCTCAGCAGCGGGAGGAGGCCCGGCTCCGGCGGCATTTGCGCGTGGTGCGCCTGCTGCTCCTCAACGTCGGCGTGGTGGTGGCCATGTGGTTGCCCATCGCTGTCGTCGCCCTGCTCATCTACGTGGACGGTCGCCGGCCCAACGAGGACACGGGGTTCTTCCTACGGGCGCACCACTTTCTCTGGGCACTGGCCGCCGCCCTGCTCAACACCGTGGTGAATCCTCTTCTCTACGGTCTCCTCTCGCACCCCTTCCGGAGGGCGTGCCGGGCCGGTGTGTGGCGGGCCGCCCTCTGCTGCGGCGGGAAGGCGGGTGGGCGGCGCCGGGGGTGCTTCTCGGCGGAGACGGCTGCGGTGGTGGGTGCGGGAGCGTGTCTGGGCGGCGGAGATCTTAAGGGCCGCCGATGTACCGAGGCGGACGTCGGGGACTTCGCGGGCTGCGGTCAGGAGTCGAGGACTCCTACTGGGAGCGCCCTGCTCATCGGATTCGCGCCGCACACGCCGGGTGGGAGTAGCCGAGGGTGCGGCCGGAGCAGCGGAAGCGTTGCGTCCGGACCCGAGGGGTCAACGGGGGACTGAGCGGAGTGGGCTAGGCCGCGCCCCTCCACGGGAACGACGTGCAATCTTTCTAGTGTTCTGTGATTATTTCTCCCACTCTTGGGGACTCGGACACGATGACCTCCGGACTTTTTTCCTCGAGCGGGAGGTCACGGGGTGTGCTCGAGGAACGTGAATGGTTTCCCGGAAGAGCCGAAATATTCCACTTATAGTTACCAAAATGTGATGCATTATTAGAGTTTTATATCTTAGTGCGTAAAACGATTTTTTTAATTATTTTGTTGAGCTCGATTATTGTGAGACCCTAATTTATCCATTCCGTGTGGCAACCATGCTTTAATGTTCGGCGGCAAATGAAATTAAGAAAAAATTGTAGCCACGAGCTGCTTATCCCAGTTCGTCAAGACCTTTACTTTATTAGTAGTACCGCTCCGCTTGCCTCAAAAATTATTTAAAGGAGGAAAGCTCGAGCAATTATTTATGCTCATGTCGTTTCGAAAACTTGTCCGCTGGACTTATTTATTCTGACGTGTATCATCTCCATTATAGCAATCTTTATGCATCGTCGCTGAAACAATAATAATGATGAAGGCAAAAGTGTTTGCCGGGCCATACTCGCCCTTGCAGTTGAAGTGAATATGTTACCGAAAGCCTCGCCATGAACTGAAATACTTACGTGTGCGCCTGAAGTTCGGCATGAAGAAAGTTAATGTTGCGCTTACCTCTTATTGGAGTTCAGTGACTTCAGTAGAGTCACGCAAAATGGTTCTAATCGAACCATGAACAATGTGACATTTTTATCAGTTAAAGCCAAAGTAAACGCATTGTAAGATCTGATAATATTTATAAGTCGAGGAAATTCCGCATATTAGGAACAAATTATGGTTCCGTGGATGTTTAATGTTCCTCATTTAAACTATTAAAAACCCATGGCTGTGTAGAAATTAGCATTTATCACAACTTCCTTTTATACTGAAAATTCTGTTTTTATTACTCTTAATTTTTTTTATACAAAAGCTACTGAAATAAACATTTAAAAATAAGACATTTTAAGCTTCCTTTTCTGTTGCAAAATAATGTTTAGGCCAGGTACTGAAATACTTAATGATGGATTAATCAAGATAAGGTAAGTTTCGATTAAGTTAGTGTAACCTTATCATAACTGATTTTTTCTTAATTTTGTTATTGAAACACATCATATACTTTTCCTTTGCTACTTCCTTACCAATATTCGCAATGCTTAATGATTAATTGTCGGAAAATAATTGTCTTGCTCGTATTAAAAGAAATAGGATTTCCAAGTATGACGGTAATTTGAAGTACTTCACAAATGTGTCTCACAAGGTTTGGATAAAAAATATGCTTTAGTTATTCGTAATTCAATTGAATAATTCAGAACGCTCGGTTGGCAATTAGGGAGTTCAGAATGAAATTGAAGTGAAGACCATAAGAATCCTTGGAGAAAACTCAGCTACTGTTTGCTGAGTATTTGATTCACTCGAACAATTCACAAGTCGACTCAAAATGGGTTAGATTCGAACATATATTGCAAAAATAGACGATATTACTTTAAATTCATTTTCTTCATGATATATTTTTGAAAAATCACGCCTTTTGAACTCATTCCTAATGACTCTGTTTCTCTCCCAAACTGCGTGAGGTTAATCATCGCTTCTTAGGGCAAACTTTGCAGCTCCTATTTAAAACCTGTCCCTTTTTGCAGGCTCATTTTTCCATAACCCCCTCCTAAACCCTTTTGAACCTACCCCACGTTGCTTCCTCACCTCCCCTATATCACCTCTCCATCACCTCTCAGATACAGCTAGATATGGTTGGCAATCTAGGTATTGTACATAGCCTAATAATTAATGACAGTCATCACTTGAAACCGTGGTCGACACGTAAATGATACCGTGGACCAATTCAGGGGTAACGGTTCGTTTAATATGGAACGTTTTCACTAAGGATTGCCTGAAATGATTTCTTACGTGTTTTGAACATTTTGAATGTTGTTCATTGGATACAGTTTTCACACACAGCCTTAACTTTTGGTAATGATAAACGTGTTTTAATTTAATATGCATTAAGGCAATGGAAAGAGCAATCAAACCTCCTTGATCCCAGAGAAGGGAAAAAACAAAAAAATAACTAGACTCAGTTGCAGTTAATCTTTTCAAGTTTTAATCAGTGATGATACCAATCTATTTTTGAGCAACTAGTTAAAGATACAAGTATATTTCAGTTAATTTAATAAAATTTTAAAGTGGGTCAAGATTTAAGAGTTCAATACAATAAGAGCTTATTGAACTTTTTACAGTTACAATTAAAACGGATGTTAATACATTCAAATACAGATTACGAGAAAGTTCTCTGACTAATAAATGAAGACACATAATACTCGACCTCCACAAGCAGGAAATAATTGTACCCAATCAGATTTTGAATGCGTCGTGTGAAATTAAAATTCATAAGTTGTATTGATTTCTGAAAAGAATCAGTTGATCACAAGTAATTGTTACATTTTCCACAATGTAAGGATTACATTTACACATCGTAAAATTTACCTAAAAATAATCCCTACTGATGTGTGTAACACAGCCACTCCCCATCACTGATGGACCCTAACGCGTTACACTCGTGGACTACCTTTTTGTCGTAGCCTTGGATTTCAAACTTGATGCGGCGGAAGAGGTTGCGAATCAAGTTGACCATAAACTTGTGGGTGAAATTATTGTCCCTGATATGGCCAATCATGCAAGTGGGTCAAAGTTTATCGGAATCGATGGAGACAAGAATTAGGGGCAGATGAAAGGGACATGCGTGATTTATGGAGTATCTGCCAATTATTGAGGTGACATCAGAGGCATCTGACACAATGGAAATGGCCGGTCAAAGTGATGGTGTCATTTGAAAATTATTACGAAGAAACACTCTCAGTTGTGTATATTTTCCATTAAGGAAAACATTAAACCAAAATTACGAGTATATGGAACCATCCTCACGAAGAACATATATGCGTATATGTGCGTATATATGCGTGTATGTGCGTGTATGTGCGCGCGCGTGCGTGCGTGTGTGTATTTATTTATTATTATTATTAAAAATACACATGTGCTGATAGACATTGTCAGGTGGCTCACAAGTCCCAAATAATCGCAAAAGATAATACATAAAGCCAGACTTCAAGCCACAAATCTCTTTAACAAAGCAAGTGAATCCCCATCCCATTTACAACCATTAATCAGCAAGAAAAAGAGATAAATTAAAAAAATTAAGCTATTACATATAATACAATACACCACACATCAATCAAATTATTACATATATGCCTTACATCTATTCTTAAAAGTTAAAATATAATATATCTGAAAAAATATGGGAGAAATCCCTATTGGGTATGTTCTGTGTCACCACTGAAATATACTAAGCATTGGTGATTAATGGTGTACGAAATTACGACATTCTTGATGGTCAAGTAGTTTTAAAGAGGTTTCCCAAGCCCTAAATGGCTTGGTTTGCAGGTACCATCCAAAACTAAATGGGAGTAAGCAGTCGTTAATAGCAAGAGAACATTCAAGTAGGTTTTTAATGGGACGAGGAACTAAGGACCGTTACACTTCTTAGCTTCAATTAAAACAACACTAAAACACTCAATATTACATTACCTAAACTATTTCTATGCTTCAAAAACTTACGATTTCCCTTCCTGCTTACATACTCTTCACGCCCTTTTACTTTGCCGGATGGAAATTTTTTAAAAAGCTTGACCCGAGTTCACTTCAGGAAACTTATCCCATTTTGCTGAAATCTTTAATACTACCCTGTCCTGGAATACGTATTCCGTCTCTTTTGCCACATTCCTACATTTTGTCATCGATGTTCTTTCGTTCCTGCGACTTACGCCTGTCCTCGTCTTGGAAGTCTTCGTCTCCGACCACTTTTCCTCATAATTTTTCGATATACCTCTCCTCTCTCTCAGCCCATTTACTCTTCCTTCATACTTATGTTAGGTGATCCGAATCTCATCCATTTTGTCGACATTGCCAAAACAGAGCGCCACGTTACTTTCATACTTGTCCATTCCCGGTGAATTCGGAGGGAAACATCATTTAAACGGAGGGGGCACGAGCGATGGCCAATAAATCTTTTAATGTCCGCCTCTTAATTAACGCGAGGCCATTGAAATCGAGAAAAACCCAGGGAAACTTTCGCTGAGACGACACGGCGACATCAGACTCAGAAGCGCATGGAAGCGGAGGTTCTTTCAAAACTTCCAGAGGCTCTCTAGAAATTTCCAGAAAAGGTAAATACTACCTTGATCAAAAATTTCCCGGAATTTATTCAGAAAATTAAAAATACAAGTTTATTCATCTAAATCTATATTGTCCCCTTCAAAGTAATCCCCATCGACTGCAACACACTTATGCCAGCGCTTGATCCAATCCTCGAAACATTTTTATATTCGGTTTTCGGTATGTCCATCAGTGCTTCCTGCGATTTTTCCATTACTTCCTCTCGGCTGCTAAAACGCGTTCCCCGTAATGGTTTTTTAACTCGATTGAACAGAAAGAAGTCACAGGGAGCCAAATCAGGTGAATTCGGTGGCTGTTGGATGGTATTTGTTGCATTTTTCGTAAAAAAATTACGAATAATGATAGCACTGTGCGACGGTGCGTTATCATGGTGCAAAATCCACGAGTTTTCTGCCCACATTTCTGGTCTCTTTCGGCGAATTGCTTCACGCAAACGTCTCATAACGCCCAAATAATACTCTTTGTTTACTGTCTGGCCTTCTGGCAAAAATTCATGATGCACTACACCGTTGTAATCCATGAAAACCGTCAGCATTGCCTTCTTTTTTGACTGAAAACGACGTGGTTTTTTTGGTCTCGGCTCATTTGGTGAACGCCATTCACTTGCCTGATGTCTGGATTGCGTGTCGTACTCATAAACCCACGTCTCGTCTCCAGTAATGATCCTTTTGATGAATGTGGGATCGGATTCAGCCTCGCAAATCATGTCTTTTGCGACGTCAACACGGTCTCTTTTTTGCATGAAATTGAGGTCTTTTGGCACCAACTTTGCTGCTACACGACGGAAACCCAAATCATTAACCACAATGTCTTGGGCGGATCCATAGGCAATGTTCAAGTCCTCCGCTATTTCTCTGATGGTTAATTTGCGGTTATTGACCAACATTTCTTTTACTTTATCAATTTTTTCACCGACTTTCGATGTCGATGGTCTGCCACTGCGTTCATCATCTTCGATTGACTCACGACCACTTCTGAACCGCTCGTGCCACTGGTAAACGACCGTTTTTTTTAGAGAATCGTTGCCGAAACACTTTTCCAACATTTCCAACGTCCGTGCGCCACTAAATCCGTTTTTTACGCAAAATTTAATACAAGTTCGTTGTTGCAAATTTAAATCCATTTCTGAAATTGTAAAAAATCGTCAACACACACAGAGATAGATGTACTCTTGGCTACGTAACTTTTGCAAATGTCAAGATATGACACTAAGATTTAAAGGGAATATCAACAACAGATGTACCAATTTAACAAAAAAACAGAACTCAAATCGGAACGATGGGAGCGCCACACGGTGGTTATTCCGGGTACTTTTTGATCGAGGTAGTATATCGCATATTTACTTCCTCCTTAGCCCGCGGAACGTTAATTGGCCAGCCTAGGTCAAAGGATGAGGGTGGGGTCATGGAGATTTCCAGGAAAGTAAAAGATATAACACACGGATAGGCTCCCAACAAAGTCAGGAGGTGGGAAAGGAAATGACAGACTTAGGCGCAGGGCTACAGGAGGAGGGATAGTGAGCACAGACGACTTCATGAAAGCAGTGCGAACCAGGGAAAATTCGAGTACCTACACCTTGTCTTATGAACTATGAAAACTGTAAGCCTTGTTAAGTATTACATATAAATGCAAGGTTAATTTATAAAGATTATTTAGAAAATGTTTATAAAATCCGAGGACGAAACCATTAATTGATGATTCATCAATGGAGCTGAGTAAATGACCGACATGTGGCTGACGAAAGAGAGATGCCGATCACGTGTTTCCCTTGAATTAATTACGGAGAGGATTTTCCTCGAAGAAATCGAAACATCACGCTACCGTGATGACTCATTCGGCAAAACTGCTATCGAGACGGATGAATGTAATTCACCTCTAATTATATCTAATGCCTTATGGTAGGTGGTCATTATTTTACTTCGGTTATTAAGTTTAGATTAAAACACTTTATAAGTAGAGCATATCCTAATCACGATTCATCGATTTGGCATCCAACTATGCTCGTCGTAGTTAGTAGTTGCGTGTTCAAAGAATCCGCCACTCTAACCTAGAGTTTGGCGCTCTGATATCATTGCGAAAGAAGGACGGTTTGTTCAACTCGCAAAATTGAATCAATGCTTACGGAAAAATAGGAGGTGTCCGATTCTGAGAGTACATTGAAAAAATATTTGTTTCCGTTAGAAACGGATGCTGACCAATTGATTTTTTTATATTCCGTAAAATTATACGGAAATGCCACTTCTGACCGCCACTTTTGAACGTTCCTTGCGATATGAAAACAGCATTACTTCAAATACTTGCATGGAGCGAGCGTAAACATTTTTTTTTAATTCATGAAGGACCCAGAGAGATTAGCATCACACGCGGTGGAGTGAATCAAAAATGTAGCAGGAAAAGATTAACCAAAACTATAGATATAACCATAGTAAAACTTAAGTAATTAACTACGAATATGATTATACCTTTAATTAATCCAGTTTTGGAAAGTAAAATGTAATTGCTTCCTAAATAGAATCAGGAGATTTTCAGGAACAACCGTGCACGCATTGCATACGTAGTCGATGAAGGATCCGAAGAGAAAAGACTGTCATCATTAAATAATAACCCTCTATTTTTCTCTTGCATATCGATAAAATATAGACTTGAAAGGGTTGATCAAAATGATATCCATTAAACGACAGTTCTCAACAAAAAGGAGTCACTCCTATAATACCATGAATTTCCCCACCCACATGTGGGATGATTCATATGTTCGCCTGATTGCTCAATCAGAGTGAAGAAATTGGGACTCTGTCTTTTGGCCTTAGATCTTATTGCTATTATTTCACATGTCATCGCCAAAGAATTGACCAGAAGCAAAATTCCTTGTTTATCACCTCATGAAAAGTTTTAGTGCTCAACACACAAAATGAGTGTCGAGGAGAACGCATCTCATTTTTCCTTAAAACCAGGATTTTCTGCATTGTATCATGTTAATTAATGTGTTGCGATGGAAAGCCCTTTTTAGATCATTTTAGTTTGCCAGCAGAAGATTTGGCATACTTGATCCTAAAAGTCCTCTCAAAGTTAGGCTGAGGTACCTCAGCCATGTCGCAGATCTTTAAGGATTGGCTTTTACAGGAATGATGTAGGATCTGTTCTTGAACCTGGATCAACCGGATCATGGAAATTTTATGCTAGCATCTTCTTGATCAACATGAATGCTATCCAAACTTTTCTGAAGAAAAGAAAATTTGTGCACTATATTAAAGATACAGCAGGAAAATTCCAGGCCAGGAAAGATTCAATAAGGATGGAATGAATGCTTAGAGGATTTACATGGTAAATAAATTAGGCCAGCAAGCTTAGATATAGAAAGAGAATATGACATAGATGAGAATAGCTTAGTTCCAGGTGCATTTGATTGCATACCTGTATATAAAGATGCTATAGAGGGAATTAAATTAAAATATGATCTTTGGGATTGATAGAATCCCCACAGAAGTACTGAACGGTTTAGGAAATGTAGAAGAAAAAGTTTTTATGAGCTAATTTTTAGCATTTGTGAGGAAGGAATTTAGCTGGATCATTTTGCTAGATAAGTGTTAGCTCCCATTCCAAAAACGGAAAGGTAGCCATATGTGATGACTGTAGAATATGTGACAGATTTGATTTCATGCTTAATATTATGGATCATGCAAAAAGGCTGGAGAAGAGGGCATAGGATTTCTTAGAGAAAAATCAGTTTGAATTCAGAACAGGGAGAGGTACATGTGACACCAGAGAAGTAAAGAGTAGAAAAGTTACCTTAACCCGATATGATGACAGGAAGGTAAAGAAAACATAATGAAGTCTTTTTACATGGAGTGCACTGGTACAGGGAAAAGAAACCTGGATTAGGCAAGAGGGTATGCATAAACTAGAGGCTTGAGGCAACTTGGGATGGAGAAGAGTTGAGAAAACAAGTTTGATGGAGAGAAAGACTAACATAGGGCACTAAAAATGTGGAAGAATTGTCATGAATTGAAAAAATAAAATGGCATGAACTGTTAGAGGCATGATAAGGAAAATATTAATAAAAACTGAAGAGATTTAAAAAATGATGGCAGGATACATATAAGTATTTCATTTCACAGATCTTAGGCCAGGAAACTTGGCAATAAAGAGCAAAGTGATGTAAAATAGGCTATGCTAGGCCCAGTAAAAGCCACTGAGGTAAGTAAAAGAAATTAAGACAGCTGGTATAAATATCATCTCTGCTGAATTACATCAATTTTAATTCCAATCCCAAAATTAAAATAAGGCAGCAGTATGCAAGTACTGAAGATAGTACTAAAGATTGTTCAGAGGAAATGTTAAGATAAATATAGGAGGGGCATTCCGTGCAAATGAGAGTGGGTTGAAAGATTACACATATGTCAGATTTAGCAATAATAAACCATTAATTGACCATTCAATCCATAAATTGTAGTAATTGCCGAGTGCTTACTTTACAGCACCTGCAAAGGGAATAGATGCTTAAGAAGTTTGAAAGCAAAATAAAATATTCAAGTTAGAAGGCTTAAGTTAGAGATGGCAGAGCATTTCACTCATTAAAGCAGTACATATACACAAATTTGAGACAGTAAGAATGGCTATAGCTTTTCGGAGCATTGGAAGTAGAATAAAGTTACCGAAAGTAGTATTCACTAGGAGAAAAGTATTAAATACTTAATGAAAGAAAAATACCTCCTCATGTAAAGATGTGAGGAAGAAATTAGTGAAACCATTAATATAGAACATTGCTGAATTCTAAAACTTGATCATTAAAGGAAGAAGATGAAAATAGATTATAGGATTGTCTGATAAGGATTGAGAAAATAAAATAAATGGAACTGGAGGCAAAAAAATTACTACACAATATTAGCATTATACTGTTGAGAACATTAGAACCAGGTAAGAACAATTGACTGAGAAGATTTGACAGGCAATTTGTTGCTGAAATTGAATTTTGGGTTATAATGATAATGGAAGGGTGAGTTTAAGTGGATGAAAAGATTATACATTTAATAAGGTATAAAAAATATCAGATATTTTATATAAAACTCAGCCCCTCCAATGGACTAGTACAGCCTTGATGTTGTGGAAGGGCTTGTGCACTTTGATGACCCTGAAAGCTATGTTGGTTAGAGCGATTGCTCCTGGTAGGGTCACCCATGCCAGATGAGTCAAAGTTTAAGAGCCAGAAGAAAGGTAGTCTGCGCAGTATCTTTTCCTCAGTAAAGTAGCTGCAAAGACATCTGACCCCCGTAGGGGTGGCCGTAGGTGGTAGTCAACACTGAGTGATGGTGTCACATTAAAAACACTTTTAAGGAAGGGAACAGGGAACCACCTCAATTATTAATCCCAAGATTTTAATGATGGACTGTGTAGTGAAGATTAGTCTTGGCAACTACAGCACTCAGCCCAATTGGCCATACATCATGTCCGGCAACAGGAGAGGCAAGGCTTCTCTGGTCATCTTCTCAAGAAATCCTTGCAAAGCAAAACCTTCAACAGCAGCACAGAAGATGCAGAAAAAGAAAACCAAAGTAGTTAGAATAGGAACCTGGAATGTTAGGACAATGCTGAGGACAGGAAAATTAGATGATATAAAGTGAGAGATGGAAAGAGAAAATATAGATATTTTATGTCTATGCGAGGTGAGATAGAAGAATAGTGGGGATTGCCAGAGTGATAATTATAGAGTTATATACAGTTGAGGGGTTGAGAGCCAGCAAGGGGTTGCCATAAGTTGAATAAAAAAGTAAGAAGAAGCATAGTCAACACAGAACAAGTAGCTGATAGAATATTACTAGAGGCAAAAGAAGAGCCAATGAACTTGGTCATTGTTCAGGTATACATGCCAACAAATAATCATGAGGAAGAAGAAGTTGATAGGGTATACCTAAAGATAGTTAACATAATCCTGCAGGGAAACATTTGATGGTGATGGGGGATTAGAATGCTATGGTAGGTGAAGAAAGAGATGGTGATGAGGTGGGGGATTACGGTTTAGGTACAAGGAATAACTGTGGGAAGAAAGCAATTGAGTTCTGCAGGAGACAGGGGTATATCACTACCACTTGGTTTAGACACTACAAGGCATATACTAGGAAAATAATATATTGTAACCAACAGAGTCAACTGCTCCAAATATACTTGTACATGGAAAATGCCTGGTGACCCAGAAAGGTATCAGTTAGACTACATTATGGTTAGGCACAGATTAAGGAACAGCTTGATCAATATGCTCAGTTTCCCAGGAGTGGATGCAGACTCTGATCACAATTTAATTGTTATGAAGTGTAGTGTCCGTTTTAAGAAGATAAGGCAAGGAAGGCGGGTTAGGAAATAGAATGCAGAAGCATTAACTGGATTGACAAGAAAGGAGTATCAACAGACTGTAGAGAAAATCATGAGTGAGGGTAAGGAGCAGGGTACTATCGGGGAAAGATGTGAATATATCAAAAAAAGGGATATCGAAAGCTATAAAAGTAACTATAGGAACTGTTAAACAGAAAAGAACAAGAAAACCATGAATCATGAATGAGATGATTAGAAAGATGGATGAGAGAAAGAAATGGAAAAATATAAATGCTGAGTTGGGTAGGAGGCATTATAAAGAGCTAAATAATAAACAGAGGTGGGTAATAAATTGAGTAAAAAAATTATGGTTGAAATGCAATGCAAGGATATGGAAATTCTTCAGAGAAAGGATTAGCTTTGTGTTCAATACAAGAAGGTTGAAACACTAATGGGAAGTAAGATGGGAAAATTTACTTATTGATACTAGTAGATATCATCCTCTCTACTGCTTCAATTGCATCAACAATAATAGTTCTAAAGTCAAAGCCATCAAAATTAGATAATTTTATAGGTGGTTATAGCAAATGAGTTTATGATTCATAAATATTGTACTTTCTCAAGTTACCAAATTAATAGTTATAACAAGCATAATATATTCTTAGTATCCATTTTTTGGCTAAAACTTATGTAAATTTATATGCCATTGTATGTATGGTGAAAAATCTGCCTATCTTATTATGTGCTTTCCTGAGATTGGTTATCTTTTTCAACTAACCAATAAAAGCTCTTAAATACCTTTTCAGTGTATAAATTGCAAAGAATCAGGGGGACCACGTACAATAATTTTGTCAACTACTGAAAAGTAGCACAATGTAGGTGAATAAGAGCAGTCATTAGGGTGTAAATACATTCTGGATTCATAAATTTCAATGACATTTCTAGGACACCCGGTCAAAAATTTACAGTTGAAAATATTATTACAGTGGGTTGACCATTTCAGCGGGCATGCCTTATTAAATATGCTATTGAGTAGGGAAAATGGAAACCACATAAATTGTGTAATCCATGAAACAAATAGGATGGACACAAATTTCACTATGGGTTCTGGCAACTTTGAAAATCTACTGTCAGGGTTTTGAGTCTGGCTGCAGGTGGGGCAGGTTCTGTTGTGGCTGTCATCAGATGAATTCCTTGCAAAGTATAATTGACCATAGCTGCGGAAAAGAAGGCAAAGAAGATGAATGTATCAATCAGAATAAAGACTTGGAATGTTAGAACAATGTTTAAGACAAGGATAAAAAAATGCAGTAGGAGATGGAGCGAGGAAATATAGATATGATAGGGCTGCACGAGTTAAGATGGAAAGATAGTGGAGTGATAGTTGCAGTGAAGGATAAGACATATCATGGTACATTCATTGGAGGGGAAGAGAGGGAGTGTGTTTTCATGTGTGGGTTAAAAAACCAGGTTATTGGTATTTTCAGTTTTAAGGAAAAGTTTGAAATTTTGTCTTTTCTTTTTTCTCTGGTCAAGATTAAAACTTCACTGATCATACCAATTATTTAAGGGATACATTGCAAACTCATTTGGTGAATGATATTTCATGGGTATAAAGGTATATGGTTCCAAGAGGTATAGCTTTGCCCTTCCTTTGGCTCAAGATGTATGCACAAACCAGTTGACTACTTCGTTTCATACTTTATAGTCCTGGAGGGATCATATCCATGGCCACAAGATTTAACCACAACCTCCTACATGACCACAATGTGTTACCAGAGTTACTTATCGTATTTTTGATCAAGGGGTGGCTTTGATATCATCTGAGGAGACTTTTTAAATTTGCAATTGCTTACGACAGAATGTTACTGAAATGTAGGTATTTGCAAAGACATCAGAATTCAGTATAATAAATAAATGATTTAAAAGGAAAGCATTATAAACAACTCTAATGTTAACTTAATAAATTGGGGGAAATATGTTAAATGAATACTAGACATAAAATTATTTATCAGCAGTTAACTGATTTTTCATTGATAAAAATACCAAAATTGGATACAAATCACTTGTAATGTTTTGCACTGTCTCTATTGCACCATGGTTTGCTAAACCTAAATAAGTCCATATAATTCACAATTTAGGAAGGCCTCATCTGAAATTTTCTCTCATTTAGTCTTTAAATTAGAACTAATTTTATTGCAGATATGAATCAAGTTTAAAATAGTCAAATATATAAAAGCTAATTGTATCATAAGTTTTCCTAACAATAGACAATAACCTATATTAGTGAAATGATAACCATGAAGACATTTGATTAAAATTTCCCTTCCTTAACTGGATGCAATTTGTATATTTTTAAGATCACGCTTTAGCATAATCAAATGAAGATAATTGACATCATTGTAAACTAAAAAATTATTAATTTGCATCAACAATTGATAAGATATTATTAGTAGATATAAAAGTTGTACTCACAGTTATAGTTTATACTCAAGTACACATGTCATCAAGTAAACATAGGGAGTAAGAAACAGACTGTGTATATAATCAACGACAGGTAATCATTTTCTTTGCTAGCAGTGCTGTTTGATTGTGATGAGGAATTGCCACATGGTGGTGTACAAAGGGAGAGATGGGAGTGTGCCTTTGGAATCAGGAATCTCTGCAAAGATAAAGCAGAGTTCCACAAGAGAAATGGTTTAATAATTACAAGCAAATGGTTTAAAACCAAAAGAGATGTTGTAATAGGTGAGAAGTGCTGGAGAATCCATGAAGATATCATTTTAACAGATTTAGCTCAGCCTAACAGGCTAAGCAAAGATTTAGGAACAGCACAATCAATTTCCATAGTATCCCAGGAGCTAATGTGGATTCAGATCAAAATTTAGTTCCAAAATGGTGCAAGTCAGATTCAGAAGGATAAAAAAGGCACAACAAAAGAGGAAAATGAAACGCAAAAGTTTTAACCAGGGTGAAAAGGAAAAAGAACCAGAGGCCATGTGAAAAATTCCTGAGATAGGACAGGAAGATGGGTAAAGTAGAAGGAATTATGAATATAACTATAAGGAATATCAAAAAAGGAAAACAGAACAATAGGAAAAGGGAGAATAAACTATGGATTACAGAAGGTATGGTTAGCAATACAGTTTGAGAATGAAATGAAGAAATGTTAAACACAGCTTTAGGTTGAAGCAATTACAAGCTAATAAATAATAAAATGAGGTGGCAAACTAATAGGGAAAAAGAAGAGTGGTCGTGGACCCAGTGCAAGGATATGGAGAGTTTACATAGGAAAGGTGAAACAGATGTGCTCTTCAGAAAAGTAAAATACCATCAAGAAATAAGATGGGATAATCCATGTGTCATGCTAAAGCTACAGCAGGAATATTACTAAGTGATTCAGGAAAGATTAAAGAAAGATGAAATGAATATGCAGAGGTTTCATATGATGAAGATATTAAGTCAGCAAACTTAGATGCCAATGAGGTTAGCTTAGATACATCCATACTTGCTGGAAAATAGAAAAGGAATTAGGGGAACTGAAATCAAATAAGGCCATGGAGATAAATAACCCCATAGAACTATAGTCTACTGTTTCAGGCTTCGCTTCATGGAAGTATTTTATATCCATATTAAAAAGACTTGGTACTTCTCCACAGATTTTTAATACCCGTAGAACTACTTAAGGGTTTAGAAAAAATTGAAAGGGAGGGTTTTTATGGGCTTATTTAAAAATTTATGAGGGAGGAAATTGGCCAGAAGACCAATGAGTTGGTATCATTTCCTATCCCAGAAAAAGGAAAAGCAGTCCCATGTGAGGACTATAGCACAAAAAGTTTGATCATACATGCAGCTTTATTTGTTTATTATTGTTGGCTGTGGTTGTTGGCAGGGTAACGTCCTCATCTGCCAACCCAAGGGTCATGTGTTTGATTCTCACGTGGGTGGGTTTTCCTCCACATAGGGCTTGGGTGTTTGTAATAGTGTTAATTGTTATAATTGTTAATAGTCTGATGTAAAGGCCAAAAAGTGCTGTTTTTGGACTATTACTAAATAAATAAAAATATATCACAAAAAGTTTGATATTGCATGCTGCTAAAGTTGTACATATGGTCATGAGCAAAAGGATAGAGAAGAGGGCAAAGGAATACTTTAGGAAATATCAGTTTAGTTTAAGAATACATGGGATGCTAGAGCAGTAATGGGATTAAAAAGGATTAAAGAATACAACCAGGATGCATTGGCTTGCTTCATTGATTTTGAGAAGTCATTTTACCCATTAAACTACATAGAATTAATGAATGTATAACAGAATATTTGCGTACACTAAAGGGATGGGCAACTTACATTACAAATTAGGTATTAAAACTTACATCATTGCATATATCTGTCAGCAAAGATGCATGTGGTAGCTATAGATTTTTGATGGGCAATGTTAGGCAGTGGTCTAAGAGGGGTGTCAACTATCACTAGTGGTTTTCAACACATACATGTATGCATTGAGGTAATGGTATAGAAGACATTGAGAAGAGCTTGAAATTAAAATGAAATCCATAAAAAGTTATTTTTGTGTATGATAAAGCTTTAGTTAGCCAGTCAGCCTAAGTGTCACAATCACTTCTGAGTGCATTTGATAATCAGCAGGATAGGTAGGTACAGAATGAAAACTAATGTGAAAAAATAAAGGTTATGAGGTTTCCAAGAAGGAAGGCTAAGATAAATGTTAAAATAGGAGGGCAAAAACTAAAGCAGGTGCAAAAGTTCACCTATCTTGGAAGTGTTTGGGCCAAAGTAGTACGGCTACAAGAAGAAGAAGTGCATTAGGCAAAGAAGCTTTCACAAGGAGGAGGAAGCTGATGGTGAGTAATGATGTTAAGGCAAGACCCTCTAAAACTTTTATATAGAGTGCAGTTTTATTTGGCAAATATACTTGATCTTTGATACAAGGTGATGTGAGTTAATTGGAAGTTTTTGAGAAGGTGTGGAGAAGGATGGGATATTGAAATGTATGGATAGGAAATATATAAGTATAAAGCATGGTAATAGAGGAGAGGGGACTGTTTGCAGAAGTCCAACTACGAGGAAATAGGTTGCAGAGAATTTTGATTGGTAAAGTAGCATTGGACGCTGTGATAAAGGTGAGAATGTTAGACAAGCAAGATAGGAGGAAGAAAAGAAATAGCATACTGGAGAGATATGAATGAAAGCAGATGGTGTGAGGGATTGAAAAAGGATTTATTGTAATGCAGGGAGCCATGTTGCACTGCATTGGATGAGGCTTAAAAATTTAGTGGTAGTTAGTCTCTGTCTCCTATCAAGGCCTACATTAAATTGTACACTACCTTTTATAATTCTACGTGCCGCCTAAAAATCCTCATACCCCTCCTTTTGTCTTGCCTTGTTTGTAGCTCTGATTATTATGGAATTCTTTGTTAGCTATCATGTTTATATGGAAATACCTGTGGATTAATATTGGTGGTGGATGATAAGCTAATACATGCAGTCTTAGTAATAAGAAAAATACCAAAACAGGACCCTCTTTACGATCATAATATGCTTTGGCACCATTGATGAAGCTAAATGTAACAATTAGCAATGCACATGCATGAATTTCACACATTTCTAATGTGGTGTTAATGAAAGAATAAATACCACTCATTTAACAGCTCACAGTGGCACAAAATAATATGTATATAATAATAATAATAATAATAATAATAATAATCTTTATTGTTCTGTAGGTCATACATGCGACATAGAACATTGTCAGGCAAGACATCAAAGCGTACATGTTGTCATAACTTATCATATAAAAATTCATTTACATTGTAATAACCCTTTGGCTGTAGAAGTTTCCTTAATTCTGTCTTAAAAACGTTAATATTTGAAATAAGTTTTATATTCAAAGGCAGTTTGTTAAAAATAAGCGAAGCTGAGTGATGGGGACCTCTTCTGGCACATAATTGTTGTAAAATATGTATGTTTTCACTCCCACGGGTCAAATAAGCATGAACCGTGGAGTTTGGTAAGAATAAAGTAGGGTTCTTTTTTACCAATAATGCACAGTAAAAAATGTACATACTTGGTAGTGTCATTATATTAAATTTTAGAAATAATGGCTTTCCTGGAAACCTGATGGACACGTTTGCCATAACTTTCAAAGCTCTTTTTTGCATAGAGAATGCCCTAGCAGCAGCACTAGTGTTTCCCCATAAAACAACACAATAAGCCAAGTGAGAATGGATTTTGGCATAATATATTAATTTCAGTATTTCTAATGAAGTAGTTGGAGCCAGTTTACGAATCATATATATTCCCGTTGCCATTTTATTAACTAAATCCTCAATATGATATTGCCAATCAAGGTTTTCATTTAATTTTAACCCTAAGAATTTTGTAGAACTAGACTGCTGAATAGATGTGGATGCATCAATCTTGAGTAGAGGACTTGTTACAGGAGGATTAATTTTATGATGGAAATTTAAAAAACATGTTTTATTTCCGTTCAATTTTAAGTTAATAATATGCCTGCCAAAAGCATTAAATAACCCATTGAGTAAATATTTAGTTAATTTCCTCAAACTCATATGCATGTGGTAAGTAAGTAATAATGTAATCACTGACCTGGTAGACCTGAAGATATCCTTGCCGATGAATCTAAATCTTGTAGAAACCATGGCAGCTTAGAGGCAGAGTTAGAGGTGATATTTAAACACTGAAATTATGATAAACATTAGGGATATTAAAATCAAATATATCCATGTCCATGGAGAGCACTAATACATAATATAAAGAAATGTTGCGGTAAACTCAATTATTCATGCTAATGGATTTATGATGGAGCACGAATAATCGAAAAACAGGGTTAGCCAAAATATATGGAAAATATGATCATGACGTTAATGGATCTCTATAGACACTCTCCTTTTTTAGTCCTTGTGATTTATTCACATTTTTAAGCAATGGAAAATTCATTTTTTCCCTTTTTTAGCCATTTTAATGAGGGTGGAACAATGGTTTTAAAGCTGAACTAATCACATAGCTTGGAAAAAGGGCTGGTAAAGGATGAATATTGACAAAGGAACCCTAATATGGATTCATATTCATCTTATGGTACCAATTCAAACAATGCAGGGTAGATGATAAATGGCTTATTTGTTACATAGTGAAGCTAGTTATGTATTTGCTCACCTTTATGGAGAATAGGGCAATTCCAGGATTAATGTATGCAAGGGAAGCAATAATGGAAAAGTACAAATATTACAAAAATATTTAAAATAAAACATAAAATACCAGTGACAAATTTTGATTTTGTAAAATTAAAAACTTTTAATAAAGCCCAGATATTTTAAAATTGTATATTTTTTAAAATACATGTGTTTAAGTTTTGAGTTAATACATTAAAGTTTTAAAGCATTTATTTCTCTTTAGGATTGTAATTTTATGGAACTTTTGAATCAATAGGAAGAGAATAGAATGGATAATCCACCCATGAATAGTTGAGAGTGTACTGTATTCCATTTATGCCATGTTAAACTACCATTTCAATAACTGCTCGATATTTCAACTAGAGAAATTTTTGCAACTTCATTAAAAAGAGCTAAAAAGCTAACAAAAAGGTACAATAAGAAAAAAAAGAAAAATTTCAATTAAAATTCTATCACAGAATGTTATCTGTTTAATGAAGATTTGAAAGGATATTGATGAATGAATGGAATACAAACTATTTATATTTCAAAGATATATGAAGAGGCAATAAATGAAAAAATCATCACTTAAAGTTCATTTATCACAGTAACCAGGACATTATCTCTTATCATCGTCATTGAAAGTTTTATGGCATAAAAACTTTAATATTCCACACCGTATATCCGGAAAATTTTCAATATCAAAGTGGCCTGATTATCAAGGTTAAAACTTTATCTACTTAATTAATAATGATGCACTGGAAATTGGAACTTCTGTTGGAATCATTAATCATATGGATTTTCTTAAACACACAGTAATCAACCCGAGGGTCAGTTTGGTAGGCGATTGTAGAGTCCACTGGGTACTAAGCCCGACAGCGGGTGAAATTCACACATCAGGGCAGGGGTGGCAGTTCCTTTCCCTATGCCGGCTATGGTTTATCGGGAAGATCTGGTACCCAAAAAATCGCATAGCTTGGGTGGAGCTGCAGGTGCCCAGAGAGGCTTGCCTGGGCCCTCCAGTCAGTAGTCAAATGCTCTACCCCTGAACTACTGCAACCCACAGCAGATATAAAATTTGGAACTAAAATCTGGTTATCCACTGATATCGCCTACGGTGAAATTTTCACAAAGTTCTTTTCCATTTACAGAAATAACCAAAAAAAATAGATTTGGGGCCTGCGCATCTTTTGTAGCAAAAACTGGTGTGCTGGGAGGGCTGTGGTAATTCCAAATAATAGTTAGGAAAACGTTTGGTGTTCAATTTAAAGCCTTGAATCCAAAAGAATATGGATGTCTACATCAACATGAAATGCTTGGCGATTTATCAAAAAGATGTGAGGCAGGGAGTGCAAGCAAGAGGCAGGAAATGGGGTTTGTCCATTCAACAGGCCCCTCGACGACGTGGATTTTCTTATCAAGTCATAAATGAATTATTCCTGAGTGTTAGGTCTAAAGGCTTCGACAAAATCATCTGAAGTATTCCATCAAGTAGATTGCCCCAATTGATCTGAAAAATTGATGATACTTGTGGATGTCTAGAATTTTTGCACATCACTAATAATAACCACCTCCTCACTCTAATCTTGAAAAGTTTCTGACCCTTAAGTATTTTTTTAAATTCCCAAATTCTCCGAATATTGTCCTTTCAGTCTTCAAAATCTATCGTCTATCACCAAGATCTACCACTATCTTCTCACTTCCCAACTTAGCTTATTCCTTCCTTAGCTTATGTTTATTACCATTTTCAATATCATATCTCAAAAGATTACAAACTAGTTTTTTTTTTGTAACTTCCACACAATTTTTATTCGTACTACCGGTTTCAACGCAACGGCGTCATCATCAGGTACCTGATGATGACGCCGTTGCGTTGAAACCGGTAGTACGAATAAAAATTGTGTGGAAGTTACAAAGTATATTCATTTAAACGAGGTACCTGATGATGACGCCGTTGCGTTGAAACCAGTAGTACGAATAAAAATTGTGTGGAAGTTACAAAGTATATTCATTTAAACGAATAATGGGCGATGCTGTCCCTCTTCTTGTACCAGGCTTGCAGTTCACTCTTGACCCATACCGTTCGGGCAATCCGTGTGGCGTGCCTTGCTGCTGGAGACTTGATGTTGGTGTGCAGGTTGACGTAGTTGGGAGTGATACCTAGCCGTTGCATTGAAACCGGTAGTACGAATAAAAATTGTGTGGAAGTTAAAAAGTATATTCATTTAAACGAACATGAACCTCCACAAAGTTGAGCCTGAGACCATAGAATTCATTACAAACTAGGATTTTGCTCTCTCCTTTTATATTGAATGCATGAGTAGTACAGTGTACCTTATCAAAGTAGATTGTAAATGTTATTTCTCCCATATACCCAGGTACCATATCTCTTTTTTTTAAATCTTACTTTTGAAATTTATACATTATAAGTTGTTTCTTATGACTTTCTGAGCTAATTAATACTGTTTTTAGTTGTATTGCTACGTCCAATTAAATTGCAGCTAATTGAAAGTAGTTGTAAATGGCAAACAGTTAGATTTAGATATTTTTCAATTAAATTCTTTACTTTTTTAGTTTTGTCATTTACTTTTGCTTTCATTATATGTACTTGTATACTATGTGTATCAACAGGATCAAATGCATTCTCACTAAAAATGAGATCAAGCTTCTGACCCCTAGAATACTGAAATCCATATCCCCAACCTTTCCATTGTCTCCCTTTCCATTTTCTCTTCTCATGAAAGTTATTGGCAAATTTCAAAAAGTATTGCACTCTGGGATCATAGATTTTCGTGGCGTTCAGATGAAAGACTCTCCATTCTTGGGATGTCACCGCTTAGGTTGTTTTTCTGACAACAGTTTCGCCCATGTTTCAACGAGCGTCTTCAGGTTGACTTCGACCTGAAGACACTTGTTAAAGCACGGCGAAACTGTTGTCAGAAAAACAACCTACGTGGTGACATCCCGAGAATGGAGAGTCTTTCAAGTATTGCACTCCTTTTTCTAATACCAACTATCCTATTTCTGCACTCAATTCACTTGCACATGCAATCTGTTTCTTGTGAAGAGTCTGGATAAGATAACTATACCTCTAGTCCATTCCTAGTTCTGCAATACCTATGTTACTGTAATCCACCATCTACTGTCAAAGCCTTCTCAGAATTTAAAACTGAAGGCCTTTGGTTAAATTCTATACTCTTTGAGAAATTCCAAAGAAACTGCAGGAGATGCCACAACAGTAACTTTTAACAGAGTCATCCACTAATATGCATTTCAATGCAACAATTTCAGAGTGTAAAAACCATTCGCCTTGACTAAAGCACTCAACTGGACATTGAGGTATCCGGGTTTGAATCCCAGTCAAGGCAAATGATTTTTACTCCCTGAAATTGTTGTGTTCTATACTCTTTTCCTACATTTTATCCTGGTATCACATTCGCACATGCGCAGTCATCACTTTTATAAATTGAAACTTATTTTTACTTAATTGTCTTGTTCACCAATATTTTATTTATTATTCTTAGATGGCAACCTCTAGAACATGTAAAATTACATTTGTGAGTCCATAATTCTTCCAATTAATTTCCTTTTCCTTCCCTAAATTGGTAATTAAAATTCACTTAATAAAAATTTGACCATCACACTCCTCCATAATAAATACTAGCAATTAGAGGGAAAACAAATCATACTTATAAATGCCATTCAAATGATATCATTACCCCAGGGGTTGATTCAGAAACAGATCATAATTTATTTGCTATGGAATGCTGCTGAAAATTCAGAATGAGGAGAGTGAAAGTCCAGTGTTAAAGTTTTACTGAGAACAAAAAGGAAAAAATATTTTTTAAATGCAAAAAAATCTGAGGATAAGATGGTAAAAACTAGGAGGAAATGGCGATGGACATGAAAAATGATATAGAAATAACAGCAAGTGAACAAAGAAGGGTAAACAAATAGAGAAACTAGCTAGCTGCTTACTCTATGATAAACACTAAAAGAGTTCAGAAGCATGGATCTTATGGAAGAAGGATGGATGGAAGTATGGATGGAGAAAAGAAGAATAATTAATCACAGGAGAGATTATGAGGTGTATGAACATACAAGGAAATGAAAGAATATTACCATAAAGATAGGGAGAAGAATGTATGGAGTACTAAATACTGAATATCTAGTCAAAATAAAACAATTTTGAATGATCTCAAACTAACAACAAGGAAAATGACAGAACATAAAGACTGCAGGAAAATAAATTTTATTTTACTTTGTGAATCAGCAATAGAAGGTTAATTAAGAGCTCAAACAGCTGTCTATATAGATGTAAATATGGTTTTAAATGAGGAGAAGAACATAGGATGCCATTGAAATGATTAAAACAGTAGAAAGGCACCAAGAACATAATCAGAATGTCTCGTGTGCTACATAGATTTTTAAAAAGATATTCAAACAAGTAGGGTTGGCACAGTTGATGGGGAAATTATGGAATAAACAAGTAGACTTGAGGGATGATACCTTAATTCAAAGCTTATATATGAATCAGATAACACATGTCAAGTTAAGAGGGAGAACTGGAAATAGCAGTAATAAATAGAATAGCAAGAAAGGGTTGTCCCTAACTGCCAGTACTTTTTGATATTCTAAGGAAATTTTAGGTTGGAAATGGAAGGACTTGAACTGGGACTGAAAGTGGGCAGTGTGGGGATTAATTCAGTCAGGTTTGCATATGGTCAAGTAATATTTAGTCAGTAAAGGCATAGCAGTTATGATTGAACACTTTACAGGAGGAATGCAAGAAAATTAACTAAGACAATGAGATTAGAGAGAAAGCTAAGGCTAAGTTAAATAGCATATAAGACTGGAATAAATTGGAGCAAGTCCAGTTTACATACTTGGCTAAGCACTAGGAATATTGTATTTTTTTGGTGATGGTGACTCATTGAAATCATTACTGAGGAAGGCAACAAGAAATCACCTCAATCATAATTCCCATGATAAATACGGAAGAAAACATACACCTTTAAGAATATGAGACTTGGTCTTTGAGGCTAGAGGATTAGAATAGATTTGAGGCTTTTGAGATATTCGTAGATGTGGCAGAGAATGGAGAAAATAAGTCAGACAGAGAGGAAGGAAAATGCTAAGGTTTTCAACTGGGTGGGCAAAGAGAGAAATTTATTGGATGAAATCTGAATAATGGAGAAGAGGTGGATGGAGGAAATATTGAAATTTAGTGGTATGTTAAAGGCCCTAATAGAAAGGAGAATGTTGGGGAAGATGAATATGGGTTGGGAGAGTGGCTTTGTGAACAGCATGAAGCCATGAGAAAATAATGAAGAAATGAAGAAAGAAATAGGAAGTCCCCATAATCTCACTCACTCACGGACCCTCAAGGGAGACGGACGTGTTTTCAAGCTGCGCATTAGCGACCGCTCGAGAGGTTTAGTGACCGCTAGAAGGCACAGTGCCTTGGGCGAAATGGGAAAGGGCATGGCGGTGGATGTAAAGTGTGTTATTTGCCGTAGAAAATTGAGAAATGGAGTCCAGTGTAGTGGGTGTTGCTCTTGGTACCACTTTAATTGCTCTAAGAGTAAACTGGAGGATTGCGTGAGTGATAATTGGCAGTGCAGTAAGTGTGAAAGTCAGAAAAATCGAAGAGGTTTAGAAGAAAAGGAGGAGGTAATTGAAAAGCTGCAAGCGGATTTAAACATCGCTCGGAAGACAATTTTCAGTCTTTCCGCTGAAAATGAGGAACTGAAAGCATCATTAACAGAGATGAGGCGGCGGGTGAAACAGCAAATCGAAGATGATCTCCACTTTGTCCGGAGGTGTGATAAGAGGAAACCGGAAGATTTAAGGCCGACCAGAAGTGGAACAAGCTCATGTGACGCGGATGCCGATCGGGCTGGAGGAATACGGGAAAGCATCCTACGGAGAGAGCAGCCAAAGAAGCGAGGAGATGGAAGGAAGGATAGGATAAATGTGAGACCGAAGAGGGAAGTGCTTCCGATGAGGGAGGTCATAGTGTCAAGGGAGGGGACGTCTCTTGGTGATCCAGGGCCACCCAAAGTGAAAATATTTGGTGATTCCATAATACGTTTCGTCGGAGATTGTGGCGAAAGTATCAATGAAGGCGTTCAGTGTTTTCCGGGGATAAGAGTGGAACAATTGGATAATAAAATAGCTAATATGGCTAGTGATGGTGATGAAAGTGTTGTCATAATTCACGTAGGGACAAATGACGTAAAAAGTGCTAAGTCAGAAGACCATCTAATCGGTTTTATTTGGGATTTGGCGACCTCGGCCAAAAATAAGTTCAATAGTGCTCAAATTGTTATTAGTGGAATTCTTCGTAGAAGGGACATACATTGGAAGAGAATTCACGCCATCAACGAAGGAATAGAGTGGGTTTGCGTGCAACAAAGTCTGACATTTGTGGACCCAAACTGTTGGGTCGGTGATAGACACTTGGGCCGCGATGGAGTGCATTTAAACAGGAAGGGATCCCTGGTTTTGTCAAATCTGTTTAAAAATGTCGCACTAAAGCTCAGTGAGCAGGGAAACCTGTAATGGGCACAAGAGGTGGACCTCGCGATACCGAAGGAAAGAAAGGTAAGGGCTTAGTAGTTTTGCAGGTAAACTGCCGAAGTATTCTAAATAAAGTATGCCATTTCGAGACGTTAGTTGATGCATATAATCCGGATATTGTGATAGGTACGGAGTCGTGGCTAAGTGATCATATTATGTCAAACGAGATTTTTCCTCAAAATTTGGCAGTTTACAGAAGGGCTAGGGATGGTCGTGGAGGGGGGATATTCATATGTGTAGATAAAAACCTAATAAGTACATTGGAATGGGTAAGAAATGATTGTGAGATGATGTGTGTTCATGTTAAAGGTAGGAATGGAGGGAAAATTTTAAAAATAGTTGCTATGTACAGAAGCCCCAACGAAGGGATGTACGCAGTCGAGGTATTAGCAGACATATGCTCGGCTAACCCTGAGGGTCACACCCTCATAGCGGGGGACTTGAACCTTCCAGGTATTCAATGGTCGGCAGACGAGGTCACGGTGGGGGGTGGGAAGGCCCAAGAAATCGTTAGTCGTCTTATAAACGAGGAGGGTTTTGTACAGATGGTGGAAAAACCCACGCGCGGGGGAAACATCCTCGACGTCATACTTGTGAGACCGAAAAAGTGGGTAGGGGAAGTCGATGTCCTTCCGGGAATAAGTGACCATTCAGCTGTGCGTATGTATCTAAACTGGGAGAGGGCTCAGTATAAGGGGCTAGTAAACAAAAAGATAGTTTGGCAATATAAACGGGGTGATAGGGAAGGGTTCCAGACCTTTTTAAGGGAAAAGTATTCGCAATGGGTAAGTGGTGGGCAGAATGTAGAAGAAATCTGGAAAACATTTAAGGGGATAATGGAGGAGGGATTAAATAAAGTTGTCCCGAAAAAAATTCTTAAAGAAAATACTGATCCAGAGTTCTACAACCGCAAAATTAGATCCTTGAAGAAAAAACTGAGAGTGATTCACAAAAAACGGAACGAGAGCTCGGAATGGCTCATAATTTACAAAAAATTAGTTCGTGAATTAAATAGAGAAAAGAAAATAGCCAAAGATAGTTTTCTACAGAAAATAATCGGGATAGATAATGGAAATAAATTTTACAAGTACCTCCGGAGGAGGAAAGACAACAGGGAAAACATAACAGCTTTAAAAAAAGAGGATGGGACACTAATCGTTGATGATAAGGAAAAGGCTAATACGTTTAACAATTGGTATGCAAGTGTATTTAAGGTTATGGTAAATAAAAAGGATCCTGTAGATTCATCTCTGAGTCAACAAGGAGGCGAAAAAATATTAAATACCAAAAGTATTAAAACGACCAGCGCAGAAATTTATAAAAAAATTATGAAAATGAGGGCAAATAAATCAAAAGGGCCAGATGGTATCTCAATTGACTTGCTTAAATTGGGCGGTAGTGTAGTTTCAAATTATATAAATCATTTATTCAATGTTACCTTAAACAATAATGCCCTGCCAAATGATTGGAAGGAGGCATATGTTACGCCAATTTTCAAAGGAGGAGATAAGGCACTAGTTGATAATTATAGACCGGTAAGCTTGACATCAGTTGTATGCAAGCTATTAGAAAAGATAATGGCTGATTATCTCTGGGACTTGTGGGAGAGTGAGAATTGGTTGTATAGTCGCCAATACGGTTTTAGAAAAGGGCACTCTTGCGAAACTCAGCTATTAGGGTTCTGCCAAGAAATGTTCGACTCTATGGATGCGGGAATAGAGGTGGATGCTATAATAGTCGACCTGTCAAAAGCCTTTGACAAAGTTGACCACGATCTCTTAATGCTTAAGATGGGCCAATTGCCACTACACACAGATGGAAGAGTAATCTCTTGGGTCAGAAATTTCATGGAAGGTCGAACACAAAGGGTCAAATTAGGAGAAGTGTATTCTGAAAAAGCAAGGGTAACATCGAGAGTCCCACAAGGAAGCGTACTTGGCCCGCTCTTGTTTTTAATATATATAAATGATCTCCCAATAAATATTAATTCTCAGATAAGACTTTTTGCAGACGACTGTATTATCTACAGGAAAGTCGAAAATGACAGAGACCGTGACAAACTTCAAAGGGACATTAATAAAATGGCAGATTGGGTGACAAAAAATGGGATGGATATGAATGTTAACAAATGCAAATCAATCACTTTTAGCAATAAGGTAATTGGAAACAATAGGGAATATAAATTCTCAGAAAATGTTATTCCTAGAAGTGATACTGTCAAATACTTAGGTGTATATTTAACTAAGGACTTAGGGTGGGGGCTAAATGTGGAGTGCATCTATAAGAAAGCTTTCAAAACTCTTCATTGGGTAATGAGAAACCTCAAAGGGAGCGTTAGAGCAACCAAGGAGAAGGCTTATCAGACCCTAGTAAGGCCAATTTTAGAGTACGCTTCTCTTGTATGGGACCCTCATGAAGAAGGTCATATTAAAAAACTGGAAAAGGTGCAAAGAAAGGCTGCCCGATATGTACTGGGGAAGCATGGGAGGATGGAGAGTGTGTCTGACATGCTAGAAACGCTGGGCTGGGAACCTCTAGAATCTAGAAGAAAAGTAAGCAGACTTTGTGGAATGTTCCGAATTTTGAAGGGGGAGAAAGCTTGGGCAGATCTTAGGAAAGAGGCGGGGAACCCAAATTTTATAGGCAGAAATGATCACAAATTTAAGATAAAATGCCGGGCACAGAGAACAAATAAAAAAAAATTTTCTTTTCTAAATAGAACAATTGTTAAGTGGAACACTTTACCTGCAAAAATATTCGAGCCCTTTCCTAACAGAGTGTATACTTTTAAGAATAGATGTAAGGCATATATGTAATAATTTGATTGATGTGTGGTGTATGGTATTATATGTAATAGCTTAATTTTTTTTTTAATTTATCTTTTTTTTTCCTTGCTGATAAATGGTTGTAAATGGGATGGGGATTCACTTGTTTTGTTAAAGAGATTTGTGTTTTGAAGTCTAGTTTTATGTATTATCTTTTGCAATTATTTGGGACTTGTGTGCCACCTGACAATGTCTATCAGCACATGTGTATTTTTAATAATAATAATAATAATAATACTAAGAAATAAAAGTCATTTGGGACTGCCCAACAACTATCTTAAAAATAGATAGGACAATCTGATATGATAACAGAAATATTAAGTGAAGAATATTGGCAACAAAAGAAGAACTTGTAAGGAGGAGGAAATTAATCACATTTACTCTAAGTTGAGATATAAAGAAAAATTGTGAATAAAGACTAAAACATGAAGCATGCTAACTCCATCTACCTAACCACTGTACTTGTATGGATAAGAAACCTGGTCTTTTAGGCATGAGAATAGGCATACATTAAGTGGACTTTGTAATTTGGGTATGGAGAAGAATTCTGAAAGGATGTTAGACCGAGAGAAAGTCTAATTAGGAAGTTCTATATGGTAAGAGATGAGAGGGAGTTGCTAGATGAAATCTGAAGAGGGCAGAAATGGTGAGTGGAGGAAATGTTGAGAGGTACTGGGATGTTAAAACCTATAATTGGAAGGAGGAGTTAAGTGGGGTAGGAAAAGGAAGGTAAATTAGATTTTCAGGTGGTATGAAGGTTAACAGAAAGTATGTAGGGCTGAAGAAGGAAATTATGCATGCCGAAAGTCATCTGAGACCGTCCAAAACTAGCATATACTAGCATTTCACTGCATATTAGCGGCCACTTGCAGTGTGTCACCATCGGATTTCTTTCAAGGATATATTTCAACTAATTATTGGTTAGACTTGGCTAACCTCACATACCTGACTATCCAAGAGTATTAATTTTTGAGTCCTACTTCGGAAATTATTACTGGGTAAACAGCAATGGTTCAGTTCCTGAGAAACCCAATGACAGTCCAAAAGAAACATTACCAGATTACAGAGGCTAAGGTGCTACTATGAGTATCCAGAATGCATATTTGATGCCAATCACCATGTCGATAACATCTTTAAAACAAAGATACCAAGTAAAACTATAAGATAGAAATAAGGTTCAAAGTTATGGGCATGGTTTAATGATAATAAGAAAAACTTCAATTTAAAAATTTTCATTTTTATTTAATCTCTCTCTCTCTTTCTATTTCTTAGCTAAAACTAGATTGACACATGTGGATGGTGGATGAAAAAAATTACTGAACATTGAGACCTTGCAAACGATATCAATGGATTGATCAGAAATCCATTAACAATCCAAAATGATCATATTCCATGATCAATACATGAAGCATTCAGTCTTGTTAGCACCAGCAACTGACATCAGCATACTGATTAATAATGACTTTTTGTTTAAGCATAGGTATCACAGTGAGACACAGAGTCCAAAATGTTCTCATAGCTTCTCATTATTTCAGCAACTTCAGCACCCAATGGCTTGAGACCCAAGGCATTATCCTGAAAATAATGGAGATACAAATTACAAAAAAATTATATCATGTAAATAAACCTACGAACTATGATAAGCCATCATTTCTGAATTTCTTTTCTTCCTATTAATTCACTTTGTAAGTTATCTGAGTAGTTGACCCAAACTTGTTGCCATTGATTTGATCTGATATGCAACTTGATTTCCTTGCAAGGGCATGAGTCCAAACCTGAGATTCGATGACTCATTCTTTCTTTTACTTTCAAACTTTTTTTCAAACTTGAGACTCAACATGCATTTTTTTAATTGGACTTCAGTTGATAATATAAAATATTATTTAGTTTTTTGAGCAATTAGATATGCCATCTTAAATTCATCTCTTACCATAGTTGACTGGTTTCTCTATTGCAAATTTTTATAAAAAATGTTACTGCATGCACTCTCCTAGTAATCATGATGCCCATTCTCAGATTTAACTAATATAATTCTACAGAAACAAATTAGTATTCTTAAGCTAATTGACTTGAGATGCCACCACAAGTGAATGTGTATTTATCCCAACTCAGAGTGCCCACCACATTGCCTGGTCGTAGATTCAGGTCAGATATGTACATACATGCATTTATATTCTCAAGGTTTATATTACAAACTGTAGGCCTCTCTAAATTTTTTATGTTCAATATAAAAAGAGTTATTACTAAAATCTATTCCAGACACATATTTTGCTCCGTAAAGAGGATATTTGAAAAATGTTGCTCAATAATAGTTTCCTAATTTAAAATTCATATTACCAGTCCTT
This sequence comes from Hetaerina americana, assembly GCF_022747635.1. Classification (NCBI taxonomy): domain Eukaryota; kingdom Metazoa; phylum Arthropoda; class Insecta; order Odonata; family Calopterygidae; genus Hetaerina; species Hetaerina americana. Next base: position 42,420,241 of record NW_027287095.1, read on the forward strand.
TTCTGACTTTCACATTGATAGCAATATGAATCACTATGCCATATATACTGAGTTACCTACCCACTCAATTACCTAGGTACTTAGATTAACGTGAAATGTTAACAAAATACATGAACTTAAATTTCTGTCAAGTAAGCCCACATATTTCATTAATTACTGCATCCCTCCTCAAAAGTATTGTCAGAGTGTATTCGAAGTTAAAGAGTTTTATTTTGGTCACTTAAGTCCCTTGCAGGGAATGGATACCTAGGTAGGAGACCACAAAGTTATACACCTACTTTAATTGCAAGCCATATAGATATAAAATATTGTGAACTCCGCTCATCGTTGATACAAAGTTCACTCACCTTGAAAAGAAGGTCCTTCACACCATTGAAGGAGCCAAACAACTGGAACACCTCAGGACGCTTGTGGAAGAGGGTACTGATGGACATGAGGATGTGGCGCATGTTAGCTATTTCAGTTTCAGTCTTTGTGGAACTGGTTACCACCTGTTTTTCAAAGAGATGGAAGAGACACTCTTTAAAATAGCTCCAGCCACCATTTTCCATTCATCAAAATTACTCTATGGCAGTTGACTGCATAATCAACTTCAACAGCATCATCCCTCTGAAGGCGAATTTTACCTCCATTCCAAACTTACCATGTGGGGAGGGACCTTGGCCAAATTGCAGTGAACATAATCAGAAACTGGAGCATGTCCGCCTCCTGGGCAGAGAAGCTGGAAGTCACCAGAGTGAAGACCCTTGGACCAGTCAGCAAACTGGCCAGCCTCATCTGTGGAAAGAGAATTTGATATTCAACTCTGGTACACATCAAAGGTTTGTGCCAACATTGTATAAGTCATGGGAAATATAATCACAAATGACAGGAGTGGTATTTCAAAGAATTTTATGTTATGATTATGAACATATGAAGCTTTTTTGTTAAATGCATGGCAGAAGCAATAAATCAAATGATGATTAATACAATCAGCACTTAATCTTTTCAACTCAAGAGAAGCTTTATGAAAAGCATAAATAAATACTAAAGTATATATTGAATGATACAACTCAATTCTGATAAATTGAGAAACTTAATTTTTGTGACCATATTGTAATAACTCATAATTCAATATTGAGAGAAAGAAAATTCATGTAATACATTATAAATTATGTAAACTATAAGGTACTGAATTGAAGTGCGGTTGAGAGATACAATTAAGGGAGAAATATGAGAAAATAGGAGAGCAAGGTTTCAAATTAATACATACCGGTGTTTTCTGAGACAGTGGTGTGTCTAACAAAGGCAACATCTCCAAGTCCAGATGCAAGGCAGTGGAAAGCTCCAGAGTAACCACTAAATTCTGTAGCACTGGCATCAGTGCAACCTTCAGGGCACAGAGCACAGAGGGAATCAGGGGCATTAGGATAATTCTTCTTGATATCTGGCACGCAGCTTCCACCGGAGAAGAAGGAAGCGACAGATTCAGTATAAGGGCATTGGGTCTTGCTCACTAAGCCTTGCTCCATTAAGGTGTTCAGAGGTACATTCCAGCCTAGAAAAATGATAAAATGGAATGAAATATACATACACTTACCACTTTTCCACTTTGATCCAATGCTCTCATTTAATCCCACTCAAAATTATGAGGTTATAGTGTAAAACCAAATGAATACTACACAGGATTACCAAGTCATTAATAATAATTTTAGGTTTTCCACTTTGGTCGCTTGAATATTGTTTCACCACTGTACAAGGGGAAGAACCTAATTTTTCCTTAGTAATTCACAGTTACAGGTGGCTTTGGCCCAATTAAAAAAAAAGGATTCAATGATCCCATGAAAGTTGACGAAAGTCTCTTCATTTTCCTGGGAATTTAGGATTTTGTATGGAGCTGAATAATGATTAAACACTGGATCAAATACAAATGAATGCTCAATTAATTAATTAATCTAATTATATAAATAAGCCCCAAGGCAAATAAGCCCCATTTGCCTGAGTATTTATATAATTGGTTTTATTTTGGTGAAATGCTACAGCATGAAAATCAAAATTGAAAGGCACCGTGAAAAGCTTTTGGATTTAGGATTTTTCATCCATACAGGCATATCCTGTATCTACTCATACTATGAAAAATATGGTTGATTTATGGAAGGCAACAGAAGTTTCCACCAATATAATTAGCATCTAAAAATAATGTCTTCCTTAAGTAAGAGGTGAGATGTACCTGCTGTGCGGCCGTATCCAGTATGGCAGGACTTGGCTCCCTGCAAGTCGGCAAAGGAAGAGACTGTAGAGTTGGCCCTGATAACAGCCACCGCATAATATCCAGCAGCATGGGGCTCCTCACTGTACACTTCAGCAAGGAAAGGCTTCAGCTGATATTTCCTATAAAAATACGATGGCAAATAATAATACTGTGCCAAGAGAAGACAGAGGTACTGGTAGATGGACAGTTTCTCTCATGTGCTGCATTTGCTACACTGCACAAATGACTAATAAGCTCCGGGTATTGCAAAATTAGTACTCGCAATTTGTAATTAGTCTGACCTTTTATGAAATATTATATCTTAAATGAATATATTTTAGTCTCATTAAAACTGGGGAAGCCATGATGGCCTTTTTAAGAACACTAAAAGGGAACTATTAAATATGAAAAGGAGACTAGAGTATTCTGACATAATTTAATAATAACAGCCCCGTGAAAACAAAGAACTAATTTTGCAGTAATGTTTAATGCCAATGATACCCCTTGCCACAATAACAAATAGATTCATGACAATAAATATTTGATTAACACGGTTTTTTCATTTCACTTGCATATACATAATAATAATAATTATTATTATTATAAAACGTCTTTATTTGAGGGAAATTGTTAATGTTCATATTCATTGTTCATGTTCCTAAGAAACTATGTGGAAATACACACATAAATTTATTATTAGCAGACGAGTGACCAGAGGAGGCACACTACGTGGAATTCTGAGGGAGTTAAAGTGATAATCACCCAAAGATTACAAAATCTTTCCGAGACCATATAAATGTGAAGCCTATGTAAAATGGCCAGCAGATGTACTGTTTCTGTGTACATGGATTTGAGGATGCTTGTACAATGTCTTAATCGCCCCCTGTTTAGAAGTCAGACTGATTCAGCCATGACCAAAACATTTCTCACCGACTTTTTGGAAAAATTGGGCATTTAGCATAATCTAGAATGTAATGTCAAAAACAAATTTTCACCTGTTCCATTTAAAAAACCTCAGATTTCAGAAGCAAAGGCCATGAATTAGGATTCTATGATCAGCGACTGACAGTTTGTTATTCCAGTCTATAATGGTTATATTACTGCTAAATAAATAAAGGCTTACTTTTGTGCAATGCGAACCTCTCCTCCATCGAGTGTCGCCACATCAGCTTCACCGTGGGAAATGGCAGATGTGCAGTCATCAATGGAAGGCTTTCGGATACACTCAAGCCTTGGTCTCACCTCCCTTGGGAAGGCAGCCATTTTAAGGGCTTCACACTTGCTGTGGCCTACGTCGGACCATGTGCAGAACTTCAGTGGAGGAAGAGTGCCAAGCTCACGGCTGATGACATCAAGGTAACGAGCTAGAATCAAACAGATGCAACTAAATCATTGCTTATACCCAGAGGCATTGAAGATGGCTATGAATGTATGCCAAATAATAGCACTGAGCACCATATGCGAGAGACCTGTTTAAATAGCCAGCTCAAATAAATGGCAACATAAAAAATGTAACAATTTTAGGTTTGCCACTCAGACAAGAGTACCTTCCTTCAAGAGATTACTTCACTTTTATTCTGATGAAGTTAGTGTTATGAAAATTTATTATTCTAATACAACTCAACTTAAAGCAATTAGGCATTATTTTTCTTCATAATTCACAATGGATGTTGATTTTAATCTCTTTCAAGCTGACTCACCTTTCATTAGGTATTCAGATGGGGATGGTGGGTTTGGTCCATTCTCCACAGCGGTGGTGATCTGACGGAGGGCCAACACTGAGCTGAGCCAATCACCTGGTTTCGCGAGCTGCTTATTCTCCCAAAGGTTCTCAGTTTCTCCAAGTTCAACTACTTTAGAAATCTGCTGCCTAAGATCTTCCATCTCTCTGCAGAACAAGGAAGTCAGAGTCATTCGACATTTCTAGATTTTTGAAAGATTGATTCATTAACCACACTCAGATGCAGATATTTGAAAATAGTAAGCCAATGTTGTTTTACAAGTGCAGAGAATTCAAATGCACAAATAGTTTTACTGAATCAAAATTAAAAGACTTTTCTGCAATAAAAACACAAGACTAAAACAATACCAAATGACCTGTATGTCAGAATAAGAATTTTGGATTGATCTTATGACCAAAATATTGAATTCATTTGCTGTATATATAAATAAAACAGTTTCTGGCATCACTTGGTGGAAATTCTTCATATTGAAATTAAATTTAAAACACTTTGCTTTTCCACATTAAAAAAAATGTGATTTACGTGGAAAAGCAAAGTGTTTTAAATTTAATTCCCGTATATGTGTTCAGGAATGGAAAATTTTTATTTTTAATTCAAAATATGGATAGGGCATCAATATAATTTATTCTGACATCTCAGAATTAAAGGTTTCTAATTAAGGACAGAGGTATATCAAGGGAAGCAAGGTTTTAAATATCTTTGTTTGAAGGTCAATGCTTACCTATTTTTAAAATGAACAAAAAAAAATGTTTTAACTTATATTTTGCATCATAATGAAGATTCCTTGCAAGTCATGAGATCATGAAATTCATCTTCATTGAGTTGTTGATACAATGTGATTATATTAACAACTCAAGGCTCAGCAGATGTGGTGGTTAATAGTGCATTTCATTCTCAAGGCAATAAGAAAAAAAACAACATTTTGAGGTTTACAGACAATGTCTGTAAAAACTGAACTGTGGATAAAGTTTCACGTGATGTTTGGAAAAAAATAGTTAGGAAAATAATTTTTTCTCTCATGAAATTCTCTAATAATTAGTCCTTCACATTGAAATAATTTTAGCAGACAATCAGCAGCCCTCATTTATTTGAGAACACAAGGGAATCGCACAAAAAGGCAAGAAACAGACCAAATGCCATTCCTCATTTCTTAGCTGTATATGGGCATGGAATGAGATTGAATGAATGATAAAAGCAATTCCCAAATGACTCTTTTACTTTTGGTCGGAAAGTGCTTACACTGCATCCATAGAGTTGGCAATGAATCCAGGCCATGGGCGTCCAGCCCAAGTGCAAGGGGTGTCAGAGCTTAGAGGAACCTTGGAGCCATCAGGGCAGAGGTAGGAGTAGAGGTCTACATTCATGAGAGGGTCACGGTCCATTTCAGGGGTCCTTGAGAAGGGTGGTAGCTGTAGTAGGAGGAAAAAGGAAATTAAAATTTGAATAGTCCACGTCTTCTTGTCTACACCGACGGGTGGGTTAGTGATATTTTTTTCAAAAGTTAAAAATAAACAAGTTTTCTGTGGATCGCATGCATACAATGAGATCCAATAATTTATGATTGAATCTCGAAAATTTCAAAGAGACTTTCATGACTCTCAACATGATAATTTGATGCAGGGTTGTCACTTATCGTCAACCATTACCTACATCGTTTTGGGGGTGAAAAATTGAACTACTTTGCAGAATTGCTTGAAAGTGGTTTTCTTTTGAATGGAGTGCAGCAACAAAAACATTGAAATATTTGCCAAATAAAAATCGTCACTGGATTGCCTTTTCTCCTGATCTGGAGCATTCCCTCAGATACGTACGTCATTCCTCGCCGCAAATCACTCTCGCCAGCGCGAACACTTTTATTCGTTGTCCGGAACAATTGATCGGGTTGACGACAAGGACAACGGAACTACGCAACGCCGAAGCGGGTGATCCACAATTTTAGTGTGGCCTTTTTTTCATCATTCTACGAGCGTTCCTTTTTGCAACATCACATTCAACCCGTCCTCCCTACTCGTATGTCCGCGAGAGCAATAATAGTTGAAGAGTCTCCGTCCCTCCCTTCCATTCACGTTTTTTACGAATGTGGACGTCAAGCAACGTGACTCACACACTCGCCGATGTGTCCAATTAAACTTTCCGATTACCATTCCGAATGGAAACGGTTTCCATGAATAAAAAGGTGCGGTCAACACTGGATTCACTGTCGGAAGGACAGATGCATCGGAACGACACAAATATTTTTTACGTGGGCAAAAGTCAGCAGTTTGCTTTTAATTAAACAGTTCTTTCCTTTCCCACTACTCGACAGAACTCTCTTCTTCGCTAATGATTGCAAATCACTCAAAACCACCTAGGGTGTTGATAAAAATAAATGTGTATCGCATATTTTATATCGTACAGATATTCGTTTCGACTAGAATGAAACTCTTTTTTGGACTAATGCTCACAATTAATAATAACCACTTTAATAATAATAGCTTTATTAAAATCAAAACGTGTCCAGCCAATTTCTCACCCCCTCTCTGCTGCTATTATTTCTGCAGAGCGAGGACAATTGGCAAGATTATCCGCTTCCAATTACCACTCGATGGGAGAATTATCCTACCATCTATGGTTGACCACGACAAGTTGAGAAAGGAAAATAAAGATTCATCGGCAAACTTTGAAAGCATAATATTACAGGGACGCGAAAGCCCTAGTTATATATATATACACGTCATAAATATTAAGTTCACAGATACAAATATGCTGCTGTTCTGAACGAAAACAATTGATACAGTACCGGACCGTAATTCATGGGATTTGAAAGAATGCGTGGCCCTCTTCTCTGATGGACAAATTTTGATAGAAAGTCTCATCTCGCATTCGGATTGAACGGAAGAAAAAAGGCACAGGCGGGGTAGAGGGTCACCCGTCTGTCTTCCAGCAAGCAAATTTAACTTGTCCCCTAAACCATCAGCTTCGCCAGTGAGTGCGACACCTCCAGAAACGGGAACAATTTTTTACGATTTAAAACTGCAGGTGCGAAGATATCCTGATTGGGCAGTTCGCCGGAAAATCTTATAATGCTCAGCGCTCAAGGATTTGAGTACTCACCCCAAAGAATTGCCTCACGACGACCACTTTGGTCCAGGCAACATCACCACGGTTTGGAGAAATCATGCACCGAATAGCGCCGTCGTAGCCGGAGTATATGTCTGGGTAGTTGCAGACCTTAGGGTTTTCACAGAGGGAGCAGAGGGAAGAGTATTCGGCCTCTGCAGGACAATGGGATTGAAAAAAGAAGAAAAGCCGTTTAGTAAAAGTTTTTTATATAGTCAAAAGTTAGGAGTTCTGACCATTACAGACGTTATTGCCTGACACTTGAACTCTTTTAACTTATTCAATTTAACGTGACAGTGGAAATTACAACATTTCCATCAAGTGACGAGATCAGATTTTCACGATCATTCTTGGTTGGGCAGAAATATGATTTATCCATGTATGTCCTGTGGTATGTAGAAATTTATTCATAGAATGGAGTAATATATCGTTAGATTGTTAATGCATCGATAATATTACTCATGTATCGGTAAAAAAAATACCTTTTCGCACACCACAGATTATTTCTTACGGAGTGGATGTCAAGATTGGAATGCTACAAGTTTATAAAATGGTATGCACATCTTCTAATCATATTTCCATTAACAATACGCCCTAAACACCCGCAATAATCGCAGCAATAGAACAAAAATAAAATAAATTTTGTTTGAGGGAGTGTGTAGCGACGAATTTAAGCAGCAGTACATAATCCAATGTAGTGCATAGTAATAATGGGAAGTTATTTGAATTGTTTAGGCAGAGAGTAACTTTACCCGTGTGTACTAATGAATTTAACTAAGGATCAGGCCAACAAAAAAATGTTTGAAATTAAGATTATAATTGATTCATTAATTGATCCATCGGAATATGGCTCCTCTTAACCAATGCGGGAAACAGAAGTTGACCATAGAAGCTCTCTTAAGGTAATTTCTTTACTCAGACAAATCTGCTAAAAGTTTAAATGCTTATTTTTTTTGTACCCTGCAAGTGTCTCTAAATGGGGATGATAGTGACAGCTTGACCGAATTGATGCACTCATCGAAGCGAGCGCAAAGGAAAGGCTATTCCAAAAACTTCCCACGTGCATTGGCGAGCGGTGAAAATCCCGCGTAACTACACCTCCCAATGCGCAGTTTGTCGAGCCTTCTTTGCCCTTTGGGTACACGTACATCTTTCATTTCATTCACTTAACAGTGAAGGAGACATTATTTTCCATCCGAGACGGATTCATTCCAAAGACCTGAATGACCCGTTTGACAAACTCGGCAAAAACAAAAATAAAAGAAAACATATATAAATTAAAGTTTCTTACTCAGCCGCTTGTTGGTTTCTTCGTCAGGGGACCAGTTCCCGACAAGGCATGCCTGAGGGAATGTTTGAGAGAGAGCCCGCAGTTCGTTTTCCCTTTGTGAGCGTGGCTCCGATGGGTCTGGCTGGGGCAGGATGCCCATTTGGGTCAACTGGAAAAATAAAACCACGTGTTGAAGATTTCTACTCGGTTCCCACAGCATGCGAACAGACATTTCAATGGTGTATAGCACTGTTAATATGGGAATTAGGTGAAGAAAACATGCTTTTGTGGAGCAAATCTAGTTGTGGAACCGAAGTATTCCATCCAAATCCCAATTTCACCTAATGTGCATGAAATTGACAATGAGGAACAGCCAATAACAGTGATAAACAATTTTAATTTACATTTCTCCAATATAAAAACGCCGGCGAAACGGTGAATAACCCTATGACAACGTACTGTTCAACATCTTTCGCTAAGCATGGACATCAAACGCAGGCTTGAAGTTTTGTAACATCAATATGGATCTTTTCCTTTTCTCTTGAATGTCGAATGGTAACTTAAAGCATCTTTGCGGTAATCTTTGACCATTTAAAAATAGCTTAGTGGTATTAAATATTTAATATAATCAAACAACACTCAATACGTTTGATTTTACTTTTGATGCCTCTCAGAAACTAATTAACTTTCTTCTCTCTGCAGATTAGATTCAGATGGGTCATAATAATGGTTGGGATACAACCAAAATGATCGAACGATTTCTTAGCTATTCGCAGAATAGATTACTTATAACTTTTTTTATATGGAAATACAGAAAACGCAGCTGAACAATGACCGGAAGGGCAATTACTGAACGGCTTACTTAAGTTGGCGTTGAATTCTTTCATGTACGTTTGCCATCATTTCTTCACTCACTTTTCGTAAAACACTTCCTCTGGATGATACACAACCTGTCGCTTTTCTTAAGTCATTAAGTGGCGTCTGCCAACCATCTAGCCATCAGTAGCTTGCACTGCCAGACAAAATTTTCATTTTCAGGCGGTAGAGCTGGTTAGGCCACATCTGGTGAACGATATTCCCTCCACAGCCTCACGGAAAGTACTCAAAACGCCAAAAGAGCTACAATAAAGGATTTCCATCGTGCACATATAGTTCAATACCCAATGAGTAGCATCACATCTTGCTGCGTCAATTTTGGTCCTGCTTCGGCCACTTTGATTTCTGATAAAGAAATCTCCAATTGAGGAATATATTTTTTATGAAAACTCTTGACACATTACTTTCTAGAATTCAGCTGATTCGGAAGGAAAAACTTTTGGATTGGCCACAGTCCAGTGAATGAATAAGTATCGCATCAATACCCAGCGGAAGGAAAATCATACAAGTGGGACTCTAATGAAAAACATCGACAAAATAAAGTCAATTATCAAAATATTTTTTTTATCTTCGCACGTTTTCCATTAATAAAACATTTAGCATTTTTATTTGGGTAGCGATAAATCCAAAAACAAACTCATACATATACTGCTGACATGGAATGGTGATATAACTTCAGGAGCATTAGATTAATTATCTGACATTCATAATTTGACTGCAGTCATACAATTTTGAACTTAATTGCTGTCATCAAGGAATCAGGCTAAGATGTTTAACGGTATGACTTGTAAATCAAATATGAATCTAATATTGCTCTGCTCCAAAAGCTAAAGACAGCGCTAACAAATAAAGCTTATACGAGAGATAAATTATTTTTTTCATAAATTAGAATTTAATTAATTTCTTAATTTGCTAAATAAATATTGGGACCAGACAGATAAATTAGGTGTAAATATCTCTAAACCTCGGTGAAAACTTATATAAATGCATCGGACATTTTCTTTCATCAGTAAATAAAAATATTGGTTAGTTTCCCCGTTGTGCTTGTTGCAAGCATCACGGCTCACCTTGGTCAGTGGGATCTTGTAGCCAACAGTCCGGCCGACTCCAGTGTGGCAAGATTTGAGGCCACGGAGGGCGCTGATGTCGGGGATGGGAAGATCATTGCGGACGAGAGCAACGCCTCCGTAGCGCACATCGTCTGCAAAGATTATAAGTGGGCGTTAAAATTAAAAGAGGTGGAATGGAGTGGGATTAGTGTGATGGAAATTCCTTAGGGTTAACTCATTTTCTCGACGCTTCATGATGGCAATAAGAAATTGAGATATTGGCAACAAGTCGTTGGAAGGTTGTTGTAAGCAATATCCGAAGCCAATTTAATTATAATGAAAAACAACTCTTTTACCAGTGTTCCGATTGACACTGCGACCATGTACAGGAAGGACGGTGGTATTGCAAAGAAAGAAGGAGGGCGGGGAAGACACCCGTATCGAAGTATTGACAGTCATCCATTGACTATCGATTTGGTGACGCCAACGGTGTAGTGTTCTCGACACAACAGTTCTTCTCCCTATTGACCGTATTGACCGAAGCACTAGTATAGGAGATAGTTCTTCGTTATAATTAAATTTGTCTTAAGATATTGCTTTCAACAAAGATAGTAATTAGGTAGGCACCGACGTAAAGGCTCTAGTTGATACCCGAAGCCTAAATTCACCCGTCAAGAACGGGCAAAATAATGAATTCAGGAAACAAGTGGAGGGTTGCTGAAGTCTATGATTGGTTACCTACCCACCCGGCGTTCATGAAATGTTATTTATTTTTTGGTTGCATCCGGAGACATTTGAATCGAGACCCGTAACTTTCCGCCAGTTCTCTTAAGTATTCCGATGAAAACTTCAACTCATTAGGTTGGTAAAAAAAATCGGGGGATTACTTCCTCAATTCTTGTCCTCTCATTTTAATTAAACAAATGATTAGTGGCAAAGGGCCACGGAGCGGAAATCCTGCGGTGATGGAGGGAATTAAAAATTTTCCCGAAAAATTATCAAGAAATCAATAGACGTCCTGGCAAATAAAAATGAAATCGAAAGAAAATTAAATCTCTCATCAATTAAAAAGTTTTCGTTGAGAAATCTAATTAAAGAAATGAACAGGATTCTTTCGCAAAGGAGAGAGTAATATTTCTCGAACAATCGTCTCAAGAAAGAAGGCTCATTGAAATATTCCCCGCGGAATTCATTTGTGCTCCAAATCGCTTCCAATTCATCAATTCATTTTCGAGATACGTAGCGGGCGACTGCGCACCTCGAGGGCGACTCGATACCGGATGGAAACGAGACGGTTACAAATTCGGTGGGGTGCAACATGACGTACTTCCTTCATTTAAATACGAAAACATACCAACCACTATGCCCCAGTATCCACAGTCAATTTCATTGGACAATCTTGGTTTTCGATAATAGTTTTAAGATTTGATTCAGGTGAGACACTGATGGAAATATAAAAGATACTCCTGAGGCAATATATACAGCAAAAAAATACCGGTGTTTTGAAAATTTCAATTACATCCTGGACTTGAAATATCCTCTAATGACATCTACAGTTTGAGCAGTTTCAAGACGGACTATGGATCTTACCGTGCGTGGCGTTCTTATCACGGATCTCCTCGAAGACGACGAAGTGGGAGTTCGGGAGGTGGTTGGCGACATACATGTCCTCCGGTTCTGCCGGCCCGAAGTCCACGCTGCCGTCACGGATCTTCTCGTAGCACTCAACCCTGCGAAACAAAAATTTAGATGCTGAATATTTGCATCATTTTTCAGACTCTCTCGTTTAGCCATTTCTTATCTCCATTCTCTATTAACTATCGAATGGCGAATCCCGAATGAAAGCCGATCTTGGACAACTTTCTCAAAGATACAATCAATGAATAAGCCCTCTAAAAGAAGTCACAAACGTAATATAAAATATCATATCATATCATAGTCATTGAACTTCAGATGAATGGCAGATTTCATTTCAGAATGCTTTAAATAAGGTAAAAGACAGCATTAGCCATAAGAGTTTAACGTAAGCCGAGAATTTACGAAACAGGCCCTTGGTTCTGAACCACAGGCGGTGGAAACCTTGCAAACCACAGGGGACTAGTTCTTGATCCAGGCGAACACCAAGATGACCTTCCTAGTGACACGCTTGGTTTGAATGCAATGCAATTTAATTTAAAGCGCATCAACGTATAGTATCTAAGTGGAAAACAGAGTAAAGCTTCATTTGTAACATCGAGAAGTTCAAAAGGGGATTCGTTAAAAATACTACGCTAAAAGGTGACACTACGACGTCAATTTGGAGTCGTTAAAAAACACTAGAGATGATCGGTTCACTGATGAAATTTGATCACTTATTTGTATACCAATATATTCACCGATATTACCAAGGGTATAAAATTTATCGGGAAGAATGGATTGACACATGGGGTTCTTGTCTCAGACAATATTACATCATAGAAACTACTTAACGGTGGCATCCCATCTGTTAATCCCTCAAAAAGTTTCCCATTTCCCTTCCGTTTTCATTCTCGCCTAGAATCTCCTACCCTAAAAGGGGATGCCTAGAATCCCCTATCATAATATAGTAGGATATTCTAAGCACGAATTGAAATGGATTTTGTAGTAGTAATAGTTGGTAAAACCTTTGGGTGATTTACAGGGCATAACCGTAATTCTCTTGATTTAGGAAGTATACAAAGAAGTTTTGAAGCACGTAATAACGAGTATTTATCCTCGAAAGTCTTCCTTGATGTGATTATTTCTTTCTAATGAATTCGAATTTGAGATGATCAGCTGAATATTTCAAAATTCTTAAATTTCTTTGTTTTCACAAATTATTTTCACAACCTAAATTAGAGACTTGGTTCAATCAATTACTTTTAACTGTCATGACTAGTTTTCTGAAGTAAATAAATTTTTCCTGAGTGTTGAAAATTTTTCCCTCTAAAATTCCCTCGTCGCTGGCGTTTTGTCATTTCTGGGTGCCAGCGCAAGGCATAGGACGAGAGAGACTCGCTAACAACTCCCGATGGAAATCGATGTAGACCTTCAGGTTTATAAATGCTACATGACTATGTCCTCTACCATCGCATCCAGTAAGTTTTAAAAGAATGGAGTTGTGATGCTCGTTTTCGGATCACTCACCTATCCCTTACTGCGAAGCACTGCAGACGGATTCCCTTCGGGGTGGCCTCTTCCGTCATGCGATGGCATGACTCTAGGTACTGCTTCGGAACGCACAACTTGTCTGTGGAGAAAAAAACAAGATTTTAAAATTAACATTTCCAAGCACATACGAAAGCATTCACGAAGAGGTTTAATTTTTAGTCAGAGTGAACGAGAAAAAATAAATATCTATAATGAATAAAATTAATCTTTTCCAAATTTGTCCTTCATGACTACACTAGAACATAATGGATGTTTATCGACGTTCCACGAAGCACAAATACAAAATGCTGTTCTTGGTCGCGAAGACTAAAGCATAAGTGCCTGAATATGACTTCATATTCTTATAAGTCTAGTTATTTCTATCAATCGTGCTTCAGAGAATAATCAGAACAGAGAAACAGGAGAAGCTGTAAAATGTTGTGATCCCTGTATCTCGGTCGTCGTCTCGACCATCGGTGTGAACTGAAGGCTCACCGATAGGCAAAGGGAAAAAATCACAAAGAAAAAAGTGTCCAGCTTAATTCAATTGAAATCATAAAAAATAATTTAAACTACATTTAAAGTGACCTACATTTTAAAGAAATCTACAAATGTAGAGAATGCTCGGGGTGTACCAGATTCGTTCATTCAAATGGTTCGAGAATACTTGGGTAAAAAAATTTCTGTAAACTTTATCTTCTTACTGTAAAATCAATGTTTTTTCCGTCCCGCACCCAACTGTTTTCGTGCTATCCCACATGGAGAACCGTGGGATAGCCGGAGAGACCGGAATTATAGATTCCGGCCCCATAAATGACTCGTTCGAAAGCAAAAAAAGGAGCATCCCATCGAAATGGAATCGCGGGGCGAATCCATACTCACGACGAAACGTTAAAGCTCCCCATCCCAGGTCACGGTTGCCGGAAAAAAATTATCCGTGCAAGAATAAAATTTCGAAATCACCGCGCAAAGTGAATTAAACGGGCGTTCGGGAAAAGCTATACTCCGTGAAGGGAACGATTGCGGGAGTGAAACGGAACCCCAGGATGCTGTCAAAAACATCCCTTTCGGTATTCGACATCTGGAGGACGGCCCTGCTACAGAAGAGAGAGAGAGAGCAATTATTACTCGAATGGTTACTCACAAGTCTTGTGCGTTGTGTGGGGCGCGGAGGAGACGAGGACCACCGACGCCAAGAGGAGTGCCAATACGTTCGGGACCTTCCCCATGTTGATAGGGACGATCGGCTTCAACCCGGAGGCGGAGAGAGAGAGAGAGAGAGAGAGCCGGGGTTGAGTGCACGGATGCAAAGAAGGAGATCCCGTAGATGTGTAACTGCGGACACCGACACCCGCCTTTATATACCAGACCTCCCGGAAAAAAGCCGCAAGGAGCCTCCCTTCCCCTCTCGTCATATCCCCGGCTGCACCACTCTCACATACACACCCTCCCTCCCTCCTCCAAACCCTCCTCTCTCCCCATCCTCCTTTCCCCGGCCGCATCAATCTCCGCGACGATAGTCGGGAGTGTGGGAGGAGTCAAGGTCAATGCGTCCTCTGTGCCACCCTTTTGCCGTTTTATTTTCGCTCGGATTTAGTTCCTTTTTATTTTCTTTTTCATCTGTGAATCCGTCTCCATTGTTGCGGAGTCGGCATCAATTTCCATCCTTGCCCTCTTTGGTATTCCGTCGAGGAGGGGCGGTAGGGGGTTAGCCCCGCAGCTTAGGGGGCGGTGTCGGTGGCTTCTGGTTGGATGGGGTTTGCCGGTCCCCCGTCCATCGTCTCCAACATCATTTATGCAGCCTGGTGTCCGTAGCCGGTAAAGTGTCCACGCGTTCTGTCCCGAATCGGTCCATTGTTCAAACGGAACGTTCCGTCGTTCACCACGTACTCCGACCTGGCCGTTCAAATTCGACGCCAAGAGCGTCACCCCAAATAGTAAAGTACGCGTAGCACAGCGGTGGTGTCCGGACGTTGAAGAGAATGAAATGCGGGGGAAACTTGAAGATGTTTCCATTCGAGCGACGAATCGCGCGTCATATTCCCACAGAAGTCATGCCCGAGGGAATTCATTAGTTTCTAAAATCGAGAGGAAGAATGAGATCAGCTGGTGCGACCTTTTTTAGATCTTAAAGAAAGCTTTCGATTGACTCCCAAACATCAAAGCGATGCTCATGCGGCAAGGATGTGGAATAAGTTGAGAGTTCTCAAACTGGATTCAGGACTTTCTCCCCAAATTCAAATATACGTTACGAACAGTCCATTTCCCAATTACCTATGCTTAATTAGTTTCGGGTGACAGCCGGAAAAACGTAAAGAGTCCTTACTGTTCCTCACGCCCATCAGTGAAATGAACTCAAAAATATAATAAAAACAAAACTGGACTTCTGGTCGTTCTTACGGGAATTTTCATAGAAATACCGAGCCACATGGATTGCGGAAAACTCTAAGGCGATTTACGCAGAATTAGAGAATGGTTAGGGTGAATTAAGCTTAGAATTAGATAATTAAAAATTGTACAACGGCACACATCTTAAAAAGGAAAGAGGAGAAACACTCATATGTGAACACCCTTGAAGGTGCTTAAATTAGTGCTGCTGATCGTGTAAAATACGTGGATACGTATCGTCATTAACTTCGGACCTAACTCGGGTAAGGAGCGCATTGTATCTGCGGTGACACCTTTAATACCTGTATACTAGCATTGTAATGCATGGCCGGAGTATCGAAAAAAAAAAATATATATATATATTCCGACAAAGACAACACGCTATTTATCGTTAGCGAGACTGCAGATCGAATTTATCGTGATCAATGAGGACCGAACAAAATATTTGACTCGAAAAAATTACAAAATATAGAGAGAAGCTTGATGGTTCCAGAATGGCACGTTACAATGACTTTTTTTTACAATTACTACTTTAACTGGGAAATGAGCCAATTGAGACTTGAAGAGCTTACGCTAGATTGAAATATTGAAAATGGATTCTTGTGATTTTATTTGCGAAATCAGAGAAAGATTAGAAGTCAAAGATCCGCATCTTCAGGTCAAACAAAGATGGAAATACGTGAGAGCTGGCTTATCGAACGGGTAGTTAAAGATCCTCCTTTTCTCACGGAATTAACGGTTCCAGAATACTTTGCTAGCTCTGATCCCTATTTTTTCATGGTTTTATTGTTCTTTTACCACCAGGAAAATTTCTGGAGCGGTTCATGTCCCTTCTAAGTGACGGTTATGAAACGTTGAATGAACGAATCTGGTACATTGCCTAAAACACGAATTTTCGATGAGATTCACTCCAAAGCAATAGACGGTTGGACTTAATAATTAAAAACGTTATGAATTTGATTTAACCCAGATTTTTTTGTAAATTTTCGATTAATTCATGTAGTAATTTTTTGCGACCATCAATCTCACGCTTGTGCATACATTAATTTCTTAAAACTAATTCACCAAACCTTTATACTTCTCCCACATCCGCGATTCATTAGCTCTCTCTCGCATCCAGTTGAAATATTTATCATCATTACAAACCCGTCCATCGCTCCCTCCCCTGACAGAGTTCATTCAGCGTGTGACTTTACGCTACGCGCCCTTCATTTTGACTTCGACCTAATTTTCCGCCCGACCCTCAATGGAGAAGGATTTCGAAGCGCCCACTAACCGAACATGGCGATCACATTTGCGGGAAATCCGAAGCATTGAAAAAAATATCGTAAACCCTGCGTAGGGATAAACACGCAAAGACAATCGAAAATAAACACATCTAGACTTCGCAGTGACCAACACCAACACCACTACAGTCGTCACTTGCAAGGTCGTTTGATTAAACTCACCTGATGACCCCAAAAATTCTGACACCTAATATATATCTAAATCAAATTTAGTAAACGTTACAAATATACATATTATGGTAGTGCTTTAACTGCCGCTATAAGATTATTTAAGGGCATATTACGAGGGGTTGTAATTTGGCTTATAACTTCGAGAAACTCTTCCTCTAGTATACTATCATTTCCAAAGGTCTGTGGACAGTCACGGAGTATAGCACAAAGGATTTGGGTAGAAGTGTAAATTTTCGTTATATTACCATTCAATGGCTGGCAAGCACTCGGACTGCGATAATATTAAATTTCCCTGAGGGGCCGGAGTGATTGTGAACCATAGAATGCCAAAATAACGAACTTTTTCTTTTAGGAGTACCCACCTGGTACTGCGTGTGAAATTCACATTTTCAGGATAGGGGGGCCATTTCCATTCCCGGCGTCATCTTCGGATTTCTAGAAAATTCTGTTTCCCGGTATTATACTGGTATACCGGTATAAATTCTGTTTACCAGCGTGAGTTCGCGATTTGGGTTTGGTTTAGCCCTGCACGAGAGCAGCCGGCTAACTCATGAGGATGACTTCCATGTACGCCTACTTCCATCATTTCCCACGGGGAACCAACGATTTTGATTCAGAAAACGTGCTAGTCTCGATTCGACATGCCTTTCACTCAAGCACTTTAATGACATCTGGGGTGAACGTCAGGGGTCACTGAAAGCCGAAGTTATTTGCGCTGCTTAGGATAGGAATGTAATTTTTCAGATGCTCGTGGTAGTCTAATGAGTGGAGCGCTAGGCAACTGACCAAGGAGCCCAGGTTCGATACCCGGAGACTCCTCTGGGCGCCCTCAACTGTGTCAAATCTCTGTGATTATTCGGTTACCAGATATCGCCGAGAAATCAAATGCGGCATAGAGAATGGATCTGCCCCGCCTACCCTGGATGTGTGAATTTAACACCCTTTATAGGGCTCAGTAAGAGGTGACCTATGTAACCAACCTTTGGGTTGATTCCTGTGTCTTGGTTTACGATATTCACGGAATTAGTCCACTCTCAACGGAAGGCGCCAAGAGATCACACAAGCTAACTTCCCTTGTCGATGGTCGGAGTACTGCACATTTGAAGTGCTCCCTACGCGGTACCAAAGTAATCCCTACTTGGGTGCCGCGTGGTGCCATTCAAATTTTTGCCAAAGCCAGAAATCGAGTTGGGATGTTCTGGGTGAGGAGTCAGCGCACTAGCCGCTCTCCGAATTAGTTGCCGAAGCAAAGAAGAGGTTCGCCCATCAAAATTTTCAAGTACGGCAATATGCCCCAACCCCCGGCTCATCACTCGTTCCGACAATCTTGCAATTGTAGCTGTAAAATGACGTAAGTGTAAAAGAAACGTACTCTTTCTTTTTATTGAGTGAGTGTTTGGCGCCGATCTCTGAAAATATTGACTCGAGAATATTGGGCTGGCTTCCCACCCCAAAGGTTCCACTTTCGAATCCTGGCGGTGACAAATTTGATTTTGGCTGCATCACGATTTCTACCAGAACGCTAGGTAGAACTGTGCCTTTCATTAGGAGTAGGATATTGTCGACGCCTGAGTTTCCCGCCATCATTCCTAACCATGCCCTTCAAATCCTACTTGACAATGTTGCCCACCCATCCCTATTGTGTAAAAGGTCTCAGCTGACAGTAGCCTTTCAAAAAAACAAATGCTTGAAATGAAAATGCAGTGAAAATCTGGCCAATTTGAGAGTAACTTTCCTTAGATAGCAATGAGCGTCATACCGCGACTTCCCAAATCATTTGATATGAGATCATTTGGAGATTCGAAGACTTAAGAGATCAGAGTAATAGAATTGCTTCAGCCGTGTGATTTGGTGGAAGTTTACGGGAAAATGATAAACTATTCAAATCAAAAGACACCGCGGGATAATCCGTAACAGTAACTTTATCTGCTCATTGAAATATATCCATCGATGGATTAGGATATGAATACGGATCCCTCAACTTTCGGCGGAGGGCTTCAACCATTTAGCCAAGAAAAATTGCCAACAATAATCAGTGGTTTATCGCGGACAATTTCTTGATCGGTCGATTTTTTGAGATTCACAAACTAAAAAAGACAGTGATCCTCAGTGACATTTGTAAATTAATAATTATAATAATATTCATCAATACAAAATTAATGGGTGAATATTATTATAAAAAATAATTACCAAATGAAATGCTAAGATGGTTGAGCAATTCAAGATCGACTGTGTATTAACAAAAGGTTGGTGACATTGGACCTTAGAGAGATACCCTGTCGATTTGAGAGATTCAAGGATTCTTTCCCCCCCTCGAACGAGTCACGATTACAAAAAAGAGTGATGCAATAATTAAGCGTTTTAAAATCTTTTCTAATTGTGGAGCCCTTACATTCAATTTTTTGTGGTATCCTGATTTATATTTCGGTATTTTTTTCTTAAGGCATCTCCATTTGCAAATATGATGTTGCTCATGGATAATTTGTTGCTCTAGGTAACTTATTATGATTATTAATACGTATTACATAGTCGTTAATATAAATTTTCAATAAAATTAGTATGTATTTAATTATATATTTCATTACATTAGATTTATTATGTAAATCGTCCTGTTAATAACTTACGTAAAAAGCGTGAAGGTGTCACTCATCACTGAATTTCGTCGAGCCATATTTATTCTCCACCACATCATTAAGGCATCCCAGTGTGCCGATGCATCCCAATTAACAGCCACTGCAATAAAACTATCAGTAATTCCTTCGCAGGATTTTGGGCTCGGAGTTTAGTACGCAGATTAATGTGTATAAGCTGTTTAATTTTAGCAATAACCTATTTAACTGCCATTGTTTTATAATTTCCACTCATCGTTATCCAGCTTATTACGAGAAAACGAGAGTAGATGTTTAAAAATAAGTTTACAACGCAACATTGCATTTTATCTGCATTTTGATCTAATTACACACAATAATCGACACTCCCGCCAGAAAATTCACTATTCCAGTCAACCAATGCCATTGGCATATTTCCTAAAAGTGCAATGATCCCTGAGATAATAAATTATTAAGGTGGTGTATACTTTTATACCGAAGAGATCATCGCCTAAAGTTCTCAATATACCAAAGGTTCTCAACCAGAAATCAGTGATAGAAACTACGAGCTTTGAGTTTCGACAAAATAAACTTGTGAGAAAAACATTCGGACTTCCTCTAGTTCCAATACAAGTACTTTCACTTCATGGCCCACTAAAGGAAATTTAAAAAAATAAATAATGAAATTTCACACAATTCAGAATAGAAAAAGGAAAATATGGAAGGTGAAAGACCTGGGTAAATTATTACGACGTTGAATGTATTATAGAAAACATTGGTAATTATTTTTCACCAAAAATAGACTGAAGTTTCCATACTATATGTTTAGCTATTCAGAGTAGATTCGGCATCAAGAGAATGGTGGAATGGCTGTGCAGTGTAGTACACGGGAATAGTCATTGCTGTGAAGGCTTACTTGTTCAACTATGGAAATTCTCCGAAAAGAAAATTTAAAAAAATATTATCAATATGTATTCTAACAATGTGCTGTAAATTATTTCGATGAATGACTATAGTCTTCCAAACACGCTATGCTAAGAGGGCGAAAGGAAGAAGTTTAGTGGGTAAAGTTTTTCGAACTGCGTTGAGATGGTACGACTTCGAAGATAATAAAAGAGAGCAAAAGAAAATATTTATCAAACAGCTGAGTCAGACCAGAAATTTCCACGAAAATCAAAATGGAGAGAGGGATAGAAATCATAACAACAAATGTGTTGAATGGTCATAAATGACGCAGTCACCACTACTGCTACCAGAGTGAACGAATCGCGGCGTTTCCCTTATGGCGTTCTCTTTTCCTCATAGCCGTTCCACTTCTGGGAAACAAACACCACTTAAGTCGGTTATGACCCACTATATATTGACATTCATCACAAACTAGGCGTATCTATTGCATAAGCATTACTCACCTCACACGGTGGGATGTGGTGTTTTCCATGAATTTTTCCACGTCAAAAAATAGATGCAAAAACCAGTTGGAAAAAAATTTCTGTTTCCCGTTCAAAATCAATATGATTAGTCCCTCCAGGGCATGTAAACTAAAACAATGCTCATCATATTGCCAATAGGATTTTCCCTCATTTTTTGAAATCTTTTCCAGGCAAATTTCAAGCGATGGCATTGCACAAAATCAAATTTTTCTTTCCTTGAGGCATCTAATACTCATCATTCTCCGCGTAAGCGAATAAAGGCGAAGATCAACGTGTCGCGTTCTCTCAAGTCCTGCCTGCGCTTTGAGTATTTGGTTTTTTTAAAAATTAATTACTACTCGTAATTAACTCATAACCATAGTTACGAAGCTTCGCAGGGCTTAAGGAACGAACTATATATCACTTTCGTAACCCCTTTCCGATTACGCAGTCTTCTTATTCCTCCAATTAGAACTAGCCTCTAACCTTTTTTCATCCCTTCGTACTCTTAACTCACGGAAGTAAAAAAGACAATGTATTATCCTACCAATTTTAATTTAGTTTAACTAGTTTCGATATGTAGAAATCATCATCAGGTACCCCCTTTTTGACTCTTCAAGCCATCCTCTTCACCCTTAACCTTCCCCTCTTATTTCTTCGGTAACGTACATTATATTCTTTGATAAGCAGTTCCTTCTTAGTGCGTGGCCTATACAGTCCGTTGGCTTTTATTTAATTAAGCTCATCGGTGTTTTTAATTTTTTTTAGACACCTCAGTTCCTCCTTATTCATTACTTAATCCACTCACTTGATTTTTGACATTAACCATCAAAGTCACGTCTTTAAGTCTTCCGTTCTAATCATTTTCTCCTTGATGAGGGTGGGCGTTTCAACAGTCCTTTACATTAACACTTTCCAGATGAAGCATTTAACAATTCTATTCCCTCGATTGATGTCGCCGTCACTGGCTAATGCTTTCCTTTTTTTCCGAAATTCTACCTTGGCCATTCATTTGCCTTTATCTCAATTCACTTCCGCTTCTCAAGTCCTCTGACTGCTGGCGAACCCAGGTATTTAATCCTTAACACCTGTCCGAGTCTCGCGAATTCCACAAGCAGTTCTATTAGTCTAAAATCTCCGTCTCCCATTACTTTTAAGACGCACTCTTCTTCCAGATACTCCAGTTTTTCCACATCCCACATATCTTCCCGCCAAAAGAAATAATGAAGGAGGAAATATCCCGTTCGCTTGCATAAAATTGATAAGATAAAAAAAACTATAACATTACAGAACATGCGAGTTTCGGGATTCATATTAACATAACAGGTTACAGTTTCTCAATCCGGAAATGCAAATGCGGTAAATTCTTGACAACATGGGGTCATGAAAGGGAGGAGGCGGGATGAATAATCCAAAAAAAAACAACACATTTTTACTTAATTTTTTTTCACTTTGGGTTTGCGGATACCGTAAATGAAATATTTTTTTCCGTGAAGTCTGTTATCTTAGAGAGCCAATGGACTCCATGGGCTTTTAATTTACCTCGACAGGTCAAAATTTTCTCAGACAAGTAATGAGAATGTTTTTGAGGAGTGATTCGGAGACGGACGGCTCAAGACTCGGTCTCGTGCGGGCAAGTGGACCGAATTATTATTACTCGCGCTAGCTACCTATAGATTATAAGTATATATAGATATATAATTATTCATTAATACATATTTATGATATGTATATTACCATATAATTGCTAATCGATGATGTAACCAAGGAACCAATTAACAGAAACTTTAGGCATCGACACATAAATAAACACCTAATACTCATTGAAAATTTTTATCAGCTTAATTATTTTTCTTTATTTATCGTTTAAAGGCAATCTATGGAGTGTCATAATATTGAAGAAATATTCCTGCAGGGTGAAGATACTTGACCACTCGTACGTTTTTTGCTTCCGCTCACCGTTGACTCCCAACGTCCGTATTACGAGCATTGATATTCCCTCACAGGTCATTATGCTCCCTAGCCACAACATCTCCTCACAGAAACTACGACCGAGGCGGGACTTGAAACTATGACCTTACGATAGTGCTAGCTAGAAATATTTAGAATATATTCCATTTATTGTAAAAATTTCCACCTAGTCTGTATGAAGTACGCTCTATCAATTGGGATGATTAAAAAATGGACATACCGAGCTATTTAATGCATGCCATGAACTTGACGCTTTTAACATGTGTACTCATGAGCCACTCCTTACTCTGAAACCCTCATTCGAATAGGTTGGAAAATGTTTTCCAGATGTGAAGAAAAACTAATTTGACGTCAGCTGCTTACATTCATTCAATAACAGACATATCAACCGGATTTTTTTTACATTAAACAGAATGGAATCATTTTAAATAAAATAGTACACCATATACTTTTAATCATGTGATACATATTTTTTTAAATTTAAATATAATGCCACAGTTATTATTTATGAATATAAAATGTCGATTTATTTCAGAGAAACGAAATTAAATCGACGAATAGAGTTGAAATCATGTTACATGCCCATACATACAGGTTGTATATCATGTCATGGTGCTCGTAAATGTATATACATCGTGGTCTTAAGTATCAGAAGTGATATACCATTTATAAATATTAAGATTAAATAGTAAACTAATACATTATATGATTTTCAATATTCCGAGTGTGAATGACAATTGTTGGAAAATTCACTTAGGCCAGAGCTCGGACTCTTTACGTTAGCACGCGGCTCGGCTAGGCGGTGTAGGCGATTTCGCGTCGCCCGCTAAGTCTTCGCGACGGTCCAAACGTATCCATCTACCTAGCGAGTACTGCGGAGATCGACCCATTTGCCCTAATGACGACGTCTTGAACCTTCTTCGCCGGAGGGGATGAGTGCCTCCGGCGCGACGCGGGAAATCCCGAGAGAATTATCGCAAGACGTTGATGCCCTCGGAAGATTGCCGGGAGCAAAAAGAAAGAAAACGGACCAGAGCACGCTCTGTGACGGAAGCTTAAGGGAACGAATGAGGAAGATTCACGGGGTGGGATGCTCGGGCGATCTCAATGCAGGGGGATGACGTCCCGTTCCTGCCGGCGTGATGGAGGGGGTGGGGGCAGGAGGAAGCGCGGAAGATATTTTTTTTGGAGAACGGAGAGAATTAGGGACGGGGGGACCACATATAATTCTGCACTAAATGTCAGTTGCCCATACGTTTGCCCTTGATTCACTTGAGAAGTAAAAAAGAACAGTTTTTGTGAAAAAAATAGAATTGAGCTGAGATAAATTCAATCTTTTTAATCAATTTCAAAATTTTTGAAATAACGAAAGGAGAAGGGACTTTAAAAAAAAACGAAAAACGCAATTCTAAGTATGGTAAGGTAAACATATTGGAAGCCTAAACTTAATTCGTTAGTTTTTATCAGTGATATACTTAATAAGAACAAAAAGCATGTTTTATTCACGGTGAAAATTGAAGTATTCTCTTCGAAGAACTTCGAACTCTTCGAAGAATTGCGAGAGTCACATTAGAAGATTATTTATTCATTCAGGATAAAAGTGATCGAATATTTGTGGAAAAATACGTCGCATACGTTTTTTACCAATTTTTCAATTGTTTGCCTATTATAAAATATGATCCATTTTCGTAAAACTTTGTTACCAAATAAACATTTGTAAATAACTTAGATTAAAAATAACTAAATTCACCTAAAAGTGTAGCAGCAACAAATTATAAATAAGACACAATACCTTTTTATGCACAATTCTTGGGAAAGGCAATGGGAAGAAATTTTACAAAGATAATTATTTTCCCCAAAATTATGGATTTAATGATGTACGGAAAAGATCAGCAATGCTTTAGAATTGTAGCGTAACGTTAGGTTTGTGCTCCCATCACCTAGCCCTCGAGTAATGAGGAAGAGCATAGATTGGAGGTTTTTAAGACGGGGAAATGAAGAACGATTTAAAAGAGGTTAGGAAAAGATGGTTAATTGGATAAATGTTGGGTGTTACTGGGGAGGGGGGGATAGTTGTTTGAGGATTCCTGAAGAAGGCAATAGAAGTAGATGGAGGGTATACTGAGAGGTGTTGTGATGCTGAAGGCATGAAAGGAGAGAGAGAGAGAGTGTAAGATAAGCAGAGAAGAGGGGAAATAGGTATTTTGGACTGAATGAATTCTAGGGAAGAAAGTGTTACGGTACGTCGAAAGTAGTGAATAAACTGAATAAACAAGGGGAAACTGCATGTGCCTCTGCTTCTGTGATAATGGAACGGTTCCAGTAAATCCCATATTAATCTGTACTTGATATGATTAATTAGCGAAGTAAACAGTGCAGTACAAAAGGCGATACGTGTACTTTTGGAGTAATGCCTGAATCTGTAATAATTTTTAGGTACGGCCCAAAATCTACCCTGAATCGACAAATAACTTATAATAAAAATTGTCATTTCTCAAGCGTCAGAATACCGTAGCAATACCGACAATCCCATAACTATTTGCCTCAGAGACGTACTTCGGTTGGGATAGGGAGACTAGTGCGTTACACCAGAGGACTGATGAACCAGAGAAGGGGACGGGGAGAGGGCGTGGATATTCGAAGAAGGTGATGTCATGGGCCTTGAGATCAATGGAGGGAAGACAACGACCTCTCGAGACCTGGGTACGGCAGGCACAAGGTGGTAGTGGAGAGACGGCTGACGGGGGGATGAAGGGGAAGCGGTCCAGGTGATGCTGGGAGGCTAGAGACGAACGGTGAGCTGAGGAATACACGGGGAAGCCGGAAGGCGAGGAGGTGGACTTACCTTATTATGCAATGAACACTCGGATTTAAAATAAAAGGAAAAGGAACTGGCTCTGAATATACTTGCAGTGGCGAACAGCTTTGACTTAATATGGGTTTAAGGTACGCTTTCCTTTAAGTGATATCAACACTGAATAGAGAAACGCACTGAAGTGTGCTGAGTATAATTATACAGTACATGCAACAAACAAAACAAAAATAAAGAAAAGCTGTAATTTTTAGCATATTTAGTAAAAAAAACCAATAGTACAATAATTATTTTCATCTCTTTTCGAAATAAAAAATCTTTCGCAATAATCTAAAGGAAACGTAGAGTTGAAAATTCTTGGCGGAGTTGCATAAATTAGAAAAGTTAAATTAATTAATTTAAAAAAATAAATTGGTTCGAGGTAACACGGTCCTTTAGAAGCTATTACTATTATTAGTATTCTACAAGTTAAGATTTTTAAGGTTTTGGATGGACATAACCTATAAATTGTACAACAAAGCATTAACTTGCCTCCTTTACCTAAACTAAACCTGGCATCGGGCACTGCTGTAAGTCCCTCTACAATTCCACATTCTTCTTACTTCTCTTCGTTCCTCCAAAAATACCTAACCTATTACTTCCCCAACCTCGTTTGCCAAACACTCTCCTCTCTATGAATCTTCAACATCCAATTCCCAATTAAAATGCTCTGAATCCATCTTTCCTGCCTTCTTTGGATTTCTACAACCCTCTATCCTTCCCAACTATACGTATCACTGTACGTACGTATCCTTTTTTATTTTCCCTTCTCTACTTCACCTTTCCATCCATTAAATACACTGTTCAGAAAAAATATTTCTTGCTCCGTCATTTGAAAATTATTTGCAATGACTAAAAAGGGACAAGAAACAAATCAGGAATAAAAATAGATAAATGAAATTTACTTGGCTTGCATTAGAGCAAGGATCCTTAGAATTGTACACGTATATTTTTTGGGCACAGCACTCATAGTTATTAACCAGTGGCATAATAATGAGATTTCTTTTTATTTCTTTAATAAAACCAAAAAGTTGGGATTCTTTTACGGAATTATCAAGCACCCCATCATTCCCGAAATCGAGAGCTAGCTAAAATCACTTTTCCACTCCTGAAAACGGTAGATACACCTCATTTGCCAAAATCCTTAAGGCCATTTCTGTGATAAAATTGATTAAAACTGTCCGCTTTATTGCATAGGAACCGGAAATAAATGCCGGAGGCTATGGGAGAGTTTAAAATAATAATGCCACTATGGGAGTTACATCGTTAAAACTTACGAGGTCTATTCAAAAAGTATCGCGACTTTTGTGTTTTTTCAAAAATTATTTATTTATTCATGAATATCTATTTCGTCCCATTCAAAGTAATCCCCATTTGATATTATGCACTTGTGCCAACTTTTTTTCCAATCCTCGAAGCACTTCAAAAAATCATATTTTGTGATCTTGTTCAGCTCCTCCTTCGATGCAGTCTTTATCTCGTCAATCTTAGCGTCGTCCTTTCATGGGTCTCTTCAGTTTCGGGAACAAGAAAATGCCACTGGGGGCCCGATCTGGGGAATACGGTGGCTGCGGCATCATTAGTGCGTTGTTTTTGGCCAGAAATTCGCGCACATATAACGATGTGTGAGCAGGGGCGTTGTCATGGTGCAAAAGCCAATTTTTGTTCTTCCACAAATCCTGGCGTTTGCGGCGGATTTGTGGAAAAGCATATGTAATATTAGCTGCAAGTTGTTCGCAAATTGCACACAACTTGCAGTTAATATTTCTTATTTACCGTTCTACCCCGTGGAAAGAACTCATGAGGCACCACGCCTCTGCAATCGAAGAAAACTATAAGAAAAACTTTCACATTCGACCGAACTTGGCGCTCCTTTTTCGGTCTTGGCTCGTGCTGCAGCTTTCATTGGGATAATAGAGCTTTAGTTTCCAGGTCATAACCATATAACAATGATTCGTCACCAGTTATGACCCTTTGGAGTAAATTTGGATCGTCGCGGAGTCCAACTCCTAATTAGCAATGTTAATGCGCTGCTGGTTTTGATCGAAATTGAGCAATTTTGGTACGAATTCCGCGGCGAGGCGTGTCATGCCCAAATCATTGGTAAAAATCGAATGGCACGAGCCAATCGTTATTTTTAGGTCCTCGGCAACTCCTCTAACGGTGATTTGACGATTGGCCAATACCATTTTCTTCACTTCATCAATGTTTTCGTCTGTTGTTGACGTGCTCGGGCGTCCGGCACGCCCTTCGTCCTCCACATCTTCTAGGACCTCTAAGAAAAATTTACACCACTGATAAACGTTGCTTCGGTCCTTCTCCATATGTCACAGTCAACATTCGGAAGTCGTCGGAATGTAATTTTGTTTTTCTTACAAAATTTTATGCAGATTCTTTGATCCATTTCTTGGAACAGGCAAAAATCGAAGAAAAGTCAAAATACGTCCAAGAAAAACAGCTGTCAACAATTAACTGAGCATTCAAAATAGCCGAACGTTTCGGCATAAGTGAGAGACATAAGTGCCAAAATAACGCCACAAAAAAATCAAAAATCAAATATACGTAACCCGTGGAAGTTCGCAATTTGCGATACTTTTTTAACAGGCCTCGTATGCTTGTTTTAATTGCATGTTTTACCTACATTACGTAGGTAAAACATTTTAATGGAGAATGCTGGAAGATGTTTCAAGATAATCTTGGCGTTTAAGCAGAAACGGACTACATCCAAAACCCAATAAATACTATTTGATTATGCTACGGAGATTGTTAAATCAAAATTTGATATTGATATTTTTTAATACACCGCCCATGTCTTTTTAAATGCGAATCACTCCCAAGATAAAACTCATACGAACCCACAACCATTACCTTATCGTACATAACATCCCTTGCTAATAAGCGATGCGGGCTCCATAAATACAATCAGACAACAGTTATTGCATTATCCTTTGAAAATGGAATATAAAATACGTTAATGCTGAAATAAATCATGGACAGAGGAAAGATAGTGTTTATAATGAAGAAGTCTCTGATCGGTCGCTTCAATGAAGTACTTGAATTATTTAAATATACAATAAACCATGAAACCAACAATCCGTGAATTTGACGGTGGTGTTCACTCCGACCGAAATTCGCTCGTATTTCAGTATTTGGAAAAAGCCAGACTCAAATCTGAAAAAAACCGTGTTCTCTTCCGTATTTATATTATGTCTATGTAATTTTGGCTGCAACTGATTTGGCTGAAGACGAAAGTTCATCAGGGCTGTTGAAAATAATATAGAACCAATCAATTCATATTCTATACAATGGTTTCCAACCCAATTTCGAAAGAAATGGATCATGCGAAGATGACAACTTTTGAAGATCTCATTTGGAGTAACAGAAAAATTAATGTGCTTGAACTACGCCTTCATCCCAACGTCTTTATTGGTAGCGTTGGAAGTATGCTCAATAATAATGGCGAAAGCCTCAGTCCGGGCCACACTGAAACAGCCAATGTATTTTAATGATTATATTAGCTCAATGCATTAAACACTCCATTCTTCTTCTTTTCATCCGTCAGACCAAATACGCCCAAGCATTCCAGCCAAGAGCGGGGAAAGTTGTATATTTATTCCGACAACGACTAGTGGCCGTTTGAGCCTAATCATTCAATATTTGATTGGGGCTTAGTGAAAGTTTTCGAAAATCTCAGGAAGAGGTCCCGTGGACCCTGATTAATATGCAACTCCTCACTTGTGATACTTTGACCGGCGTCCCTCTTCCTGGCTTCGGAATAGAGACGGAGAGATACGCACGATAATAGATTATTTTATTGCAAAAATACTTTCAAATATATGCAAACCCTTATAAAATATTCCATGAGGATTCTACAGATATTATTTCTCAATAATCTTATATTTTTATGGCACTCATTATATTTTAATATTCGAGACATGTGAACCCACCGTACTTGGTGGAAGTTCTGACTGAATCTCTGCATTTGTATATGCAGAGATTCTCTGGGTATGCTAAACTTCTCTGAACTGAATTTTTTCAAGCATTCTCTT
This sequence comes from Hetaerina americana, assembly GCF_022747635.1. Taxonomy (NCBI): domain Eukaryota; kingdom Metazoa; phylum Arthropoda; class Insecta; order Odonata; family Calopterygidae; genus Hetaerina; species Hetaerina americana. Next base: position 42,450,367 of record NW_027287095.1, read on the forward strand.
CGTTCCTCTTGAAATTGTTTCGGTTTAATGAATAAATAGATTCTTTAATTATTTGTCATTTCAAGTTTTTATTTCCTGATCATCCTTTGACCTTCTCCTATGATCCATCCACTATTTCCTCTCCGATATTTCCTTTTTCCCCTCCACATCTTCGAATTGTTCTATTTCATTTGCTCAACTTTATTTTTTCCACATTTCCCTCAGTCAAACTCGCCAACCATGCGTCGGTGCCTTCGCTCTCGTTCTTCTCGATATTCCAACTTATTCTCTTTAAATTTTTGGCAGTAAGAATTTTATTTATTCACAATTTTCCTCGCCATCAATATAAAAAAATTTCCTCGGCAGGTCATATTCGTACATTTTTGTTCTGACTGAACAAAATTTGCTAACATTAATGGCTTAAGAAATGTTGGAAAACTAATCAGAAACACCATGTAAGGTTTTGGACACCAAGATGAGACTTTGATCGTGCTCTGTTTTGTCACTAATATTGAAGTTATTGAAGTGTGGGCCGCAGACGCTGTAGCTAAAATGCAGTGATGTGATTATCTGAATACGAATTGAGAAAAACATTTCCTGGTACCCGACGTACTAGTGTCACGGAGCACCATATCTATCTCTGTCTTTATTTTATTTTGCTTAAGGGCATGCTTCGGTTGTTTATATTTTTAGACTCCATGAGTTCACCTATGCCTGGTTTATGAAAGTTCGTTCAAAACCTTGTGATTTCTGAACAGTTTTAGAGATCAGGGTATGGACGTTTGAACATTCTACTCACTCCTGTATATTTTTTTATAATGTTGATAAAAAATAGAAAAATGAAACGGGTATCAGCTCAGAAAAAATAATGCGTAAATGAATAAATTTTTTTTTAAAGATGATGCTTTGTTCTTTTTTTTCCAGCATTAAACTATTTTTCAAAATATTTCGTACTATTTCGACAGTAAAGTCCCCCAAACGATATCCGCGTTCTAGCCTGCTAGCCACTAAGCCCATATGATCCCTAACTGTATTTACTTCACCAGGGCAATCGATTAATTAGGATGGAGAATATATTCTAATTGTGTGGTTGAAAATTAACTCTATTTCGCGGCGATAGACTCTCGATTCTCGAACTGAGAACGATTTTGGAATTTTATAGTCCACCACAGCATGCAAATTAATGGAGCAGCTCCGATCGAAATCTCGACACAAACACGGATTACAATTCGTGAATTTGTTTCGCATTTAAGTGAGAGCTACAACTCCTACAACTCGAATGTAGCCAAAAGTACGTAAAATCACTTGGAAATTTCTCTCAAAATCAATTGGAATGAATTACCCTTTTTCCACGACAAATATTACGTTTATTTAAAATGATGGCACGAACGGTTTCATCCAGGCACAGTATGCAGAACTGGAACTTCTCAAAGCTATAAGTCGATTCAAAAGTTTTCTGAAAACGGACATAGATGTGATATAGAACTTCAAAATTAGTATATCGTGTAATCAAGGCAGGTAACCTGAGCTTCACAATTTATTGCCTCCAGCAGGCTTCGTGTGTACACACTACTACGACTTATCAACTTGCAGTTGTGAGAAACGGACTTCTGCGGATACACTCCCTACCCATCATCAGCATAAAAGGAAAAAATAAATATCGATCTTTCGGCCATCAAAGGAGACTTAGAGAAATGCGAAGAAGGCTTGACCGTGGGAAGATATCAGTGCGGGAGCCTACTCCACTGTCAAGGGATGGTACGACTTTCCAAATGTACATACAAGCCAATAACTCTCACATCTTCCTCTCTCTACAAATCAGTCCACCAACATGCCGCAAGGTAATTTTCTCCAAAATAAAGATATGAAATTGTCAGAAAATACAGTTATTCAATACGTAAAAAGGGCAAAAATCCTTTCATATACATATAGAAGATCTGAGGGTCACAAAAAGAACAAGTTTTGCACGATCAGATAGAGTTTTGGTTTAGGAATGTTGGCTGTACGCTATTCTTCGATTGATATATTCGTCTGCTCAGCTTTAATTTCTTGCTTCACGCATTCATTCGCATTCGTGATCAACTATCCACTCGTCCTTCCTCCAAAGTAATCTCAGTCAATATTACCGTTAATAGCCTGTTAGGAAACGATACAATAAGACGAGAGAAATATGAGATGAACATCCGAATGCGATGAACATCCAGATATGACAGAAGAACTCGTGACTAGGCCCACGACCAATAAGGCGCACTCACAACAGTGGCATTTTTCCTCGAGTCTTTGATCTCGGGAGCCTCGCTTCCTCCCCACGTCCGACGAGTGATTATCGGCGCGAGGCGAAAGGGAATCCCCAGGTTCGAGTTCCCCCGACCGCCATAACAACTGACGTCCTATTGACGTGCCGCTCTTCTCTTCTAACCTCACGGCCTCAGCGATCCAGTTCGAATCGCAGAGCGGCACAACGCTTCCAGCCGCCTTTCCTCCCGGTAGACATTTCGATTCCCTCGGGCATGCACAGCCGCGATCGTAAAATAGAAAAAAAATGTTTTCCCCTCTCCCACATTCGCTCCGCCTTCTTCCCTCCTGCCCTCTGGGTCACTTTCTCTCCGAGTCCTCAACCTCCCCGACAGTGATAGGCCGACCCCAAGTTCGCGAGCCGGGGACTCCCCGCTAGCTCGGCCGCTGATCTCACCCCAAAAACGGGGCCACTCACGCGCTCGATTCCCGCAAAAAAATAAATATACTGACTGATCTCTCTCCACGGCACTAAACCTCAAATGGATAATTTATTACCGCGAAATACTTTCCGATTCATCAGAAAAAAATAAAATGTTTTTCCCCATCTGAAGAGTCGAGTTCTTCGGGTATTGAATGGATTTATGACCTCCACCGCAACGGAACGATACGGCATAAGCTCGTCAATCGGGCTACCTCGACGGGAAATAATTTCGTCTCGGTGAGGCGAGTTTTGCTATTCCCTTTAATAGCAATTATTATAAATCGTTTAAAGTGGGCCGTTTGCTTTCATGGCTTTGTTTGTCATAATAATAGTAATAAATAATTACGCCAAGATGCACCGAATATGTTTAACTCATTTAGTTGACATTCGTTCACATTTAAATGCTCATAGTTACGTACTCGATGTAAAATACAAAATGAGAGAGAAAGGAAAATACAGCACAACAAATACATAATCATCACGGAAGATGTACTACTGAAGTCAGGCACTGGCGTCAGAAACATCATTCCCCGTAATGATTTTCGAGGGAATACATTTTTATTTTTATGTGAGAGAAAAGGTCGTCCTTGACACGGCATTCATTTCCTTCTACATTGAAGGTGTAAATTTGACCTGTTTTTCCCTTCCTGAGGGGAGCCCCCTCCAGCTCTGTGAGGAATGTATTGTACATATAAACAGATTTATGGGGAACTGTTAACATCCCTGGAAAGGAGTTTAAACTCTTTTTAATAATTACAGGCCACGTGTAACTGATTGCGTGAAGTATGTACGCCGATCCCTGTCGACAGTTTATATTCTGTAAAATTACTGCGTTTATAGTGAATGAGAATTTGTTACGTGCGCATCAGTTTCGAGGGTATATATTCCTTATGACGGATTCTCTAGTGAAAGACGAAACTCTCCGAAAATCTCGTGCTTGACCCGAAAAATGCAGTATACGTTACCAATAGATACAGCAAAATTTTAAAATCTCTCAGAGCAGCATGAAAAAGTACAAAATATGCAGAAAAAATAGCTTTAAATATATTGAAGATTATATTTTAAACATTTTGTTCTCATTATGTAATGTCGACACAAAACGAAGGTTAAGTTTTTTCAAATACCAGAAGTTGAGCAGCTTTTAAAATTTCCACATTATTAAATGCATCCTACAAATAACAGGCGACATTTCTTTCACTTAAAGTCTCAGTTACGACTCTGCAAATGAATTGACATAGAAATTAAAGTTCTCTTTTTTTTCTTGTGGGCTTTATTTCTTTAGCAACATTAAATTAGAAATACTGATCAGATGACTACGAGGGAAATGTTTTAAGAATTGAATGAATGTACTTATTTTATCATTGAATTTCGTTTAGATTCGAAATTACGAGAGCATTTACAAAATATTCCAACATTTCCCAAAATTCAGCGCTTTTTGAAAAGCGTCCCCTTAACAACCCGTGCCCTTGTTGAAGAATTTATTGGAGAAAACGCCCAAAAGGAATCAATGGAAAAAATCAACTAGGACTTATTTTTTACCCAATTTTTTCTTTATTTCATTCCACACCCACCGTACTATGGCATTTCTTCTTCAGGTGTTTATTTAAATTTATTTTCTACTGTGTTTAAACCACTTGAATCGGACTGTAAGCTACAAATGAAGCGTGAAAGTAAAAATTGAAGTTAAAATTAAGCAGAAAATTCTCTCAAAACGGTCACGTCAGTTTTTTATACATAGAACTTGATGAAATAAAAAGTAGAATTCGGTTATAGCATAGAAGATGAGAAAAGTCTTTCAACATTATTTTTTCTTCCGTAGCAGTGTTGAAGCAAGGGAAGGCGGGGGCTGGGGATCGCCATATATCTCCCTATGCCCCCAACTTTTTTCTTATAAAATACCAATTACGTATTTTCGTCATGTACCTTGATAAAAATTACTTGTACTTCCTGAAAAAATACTCTTCAACCATAAACGTTTTGATTAACCTTTTTAAAAGTATGCCTTGTATATTTGAAACTGTGAAACACAAAATATAAACTTTAGTTCCATAGAACATTTAACTTGGACAATTAAAATTCACGAAGAATGAGTGGTGCTTAATCTAACCCAATTAATAGCTGCAGTTCCGTACAGTTTACGATTAGATATTCTATTGTCATCGAGGAGTTTAAAACAATTCGGGAAAAAACTCGTTAAATGACTGCACGTAGCCTACGGCAACGGTGGAGGTAACAAGCAACTCCGCATCAAACGCTTTCTTTCGCCTGAACAAATGGTCAGCAGCGGCCAATTTCGTGCTACAGAAGGGCTTTGGAAAGGATGTTCTTCCCTGTATCAGAGCTAGAGGACGGTTTAAAACATTTAAAAAGGGAAGAAAACTAATTTTAAAGAAAGGTTCACACAGATAATCCAATAACAAACACCTCATAACGCACGAAGACGTGTCAAAAATATTGACTATTTCATCAGGTATCACCCGAAACACGTGGGTAACAGAAAAATCGCACATGACGATAAATCACGATATATCGTGAAAATCACTGTGAAGTGTACTCCTCATCCTTCCGACGAGTATAGGCTAGCCCTTCCCCACGTGAAATTTTTCTGTCCCTTAATGCGAAGAAAAACCTTGGCGTAAAGCGTTTTTCATCACCAGAAGCAGGCTTAGGCGAACTGAACATGCTTCAACTTGCGACGGCTGCCGCTGATGTAATACTTAATTCGAATCAATGAAACTTGTACCATAGTTGATTCGCACATTAAGCCAACAATATAACATTATATTAAATTTTTGTACGATAAATTGCGTGAATTAAAATGTTTGAACACAATTCATTGCACAACCCCTTTCGATTTAGTTACCTTGCGAATGTTTCGGAAACCTTGCGATTGAATAGAGAAGAAGTTGATAAAGGACAGAAAGAACACTCGTTTTGGGAGTGAAGCAGTTTCTTAAAGGTTAGGTTTCCTGCCATACACCTAAAATATATGGAAATAATGCAACAGCAAACCGAGTTCCCAACTTAATAAAACTACGAACCACAGTTATGTTAGCGAAGCCGGGTTGGTTACATTCTTTCTCCATCCCATTTATCCTGTACTCTGCGATCAGCTCGAACTCAGTTGACACTAAACCATGAGCTCGTGCTTCAGGATAGAGACATTTCTCCATTTAATGCGGTCCTAAAGTTCCTGTCCATTCAAAAAAAAGAATGGCATTTTTTATATACCTTGGGGACAACCAATCCCGATGCTTAACACCCAGAGGTGAGCACACAATTTCAAAACAGGCTGCACCAATATTCCGGGCAGTCTACTGCCATCGGAATGGATTTATACAACATATCCCCGGGGGAGAAGATGTTTAAGGAGTGACATCTTGGTGTGCTTCCATCCGAACCAATCATAAAGACCCCGAGCCCAAGATTGCTACTTAAAATCACTCACTAATAACAGTCGTGCAATTGAAAATCATGGCCAAATTTCATTTTGTCCCTTTACCTTTTTCCGTGAGCATTAAAGGCATTAAAGTGGCGTTACAGCGTCAGCAAGGAAAGCGGTCTACATTTGACGCGCATCGAAAACGCATCCGAGTTCTTTTAACGGGTAATAGCTTTTCATTATCACCCGGAAGCTGCATGCCATTCCACGATTTTACCACGATGTTACTATTTTTCAGTCGTGCCTAACCTTTCGGCCATCTCCGACTGGGTGCTGTTAATGTTAGTTGCTGGTGGTCGCTAGGCCTAGCATTGATCGCTGGGTAAACATGTGACTAAGGCGCAATATGAGGTTAGGGTTTTGGGATACGGGTAGGGAGAAGGGCAACTTTCGGTCCCTTATGAGTACTAGGTAGCCTGTGGTCGTATTCCTATAGGTTTTTGATAATTGTCCCGGACGATCTGCTAGCGAAGCATTTATTATTTAGAGAGAATGTAAAGTCACCATGATATTGAATCCTTCATTGATTTGGACGTCGATACAATATCACTCTCAGTTCCTTCGCCAGCCTCTATCTTCCCCTGGTAACATTTAAGTGATTTGAAAAATGTTTCGAAGCCAGTACGAAGGCTTAATACACGAAAGATCCGCGCCGCATCATATAGCCAATTCCGTAGTCAAGAAGGGATGTCTTCCATAGGTCATGAAGTAAGAATAATTTATGACGCAGCAATTTAACTTACTCTAATTCTAGGATCACCAGCGGTGACACTTGTCTACATCTTGTGAAGAAAAAGGATAAGAAACTCATGCAGTGGCAGGTAATTACTTTGCAATATTTTGGTTATCCTTCAGCGCAATGATTATTTTTTCTGCTTTCTTAAGTCTTCTTTACATGTGAACGCAAACAATTATATCTCTTCAAATTATTCTTTGACTATTGTTATATTGTAAATTTAAAAATTCATATTTATATTGTTTTCGTAAATTTATTTTGTACACATGATAACTCTGTGCCAGTGTACTTTCCGCTAGTGAAACTTGTTGAAATTTTCTGGCAAAATTCTAACGTAATATATACGATACATTATTCATCTTACGCATATATCTATCACTTTTGTTCACTCGATTAATACATATTTATTTATCTAGTTTATTGCTTCGCTATTGTTCTGATGGGAATTTAAATGGTATTCTTTGGATGCAGGGTTAGCCTGGGCTAAAACCTTTTTATTATAATGAAGAGTGCGAATCTACAATTGCACAATTTCGGAAATTTCTTTCAGAATTACAAAGTTCCATGGCCAATAATGTTCAAAAAACTCTTAATAATGACAAATAAACATAATTTGATCATTAGCCGCATTTTATGTCCAAAATCGGTTACGCAGTTTTCATTTTTTCGTGTCATATTTTATAGGTGGTAACACGGATTTTTGACTGTAAGTAAAAGACCGTGTTAACGCACGTTAAATTGTTACGTTGGTACCTGCGTTAGTAGTGTAAACGGGTAATTATTGAAAATGAATTGATGACAGACAGCAAGCTTCCGTAGTCCAGCCGCAACTACGGCTCGACTAGAGTACGCAGAACGCCGCCCCATAAACGGATGCATGCTAACGCAGCTTGAGCCTCTGTGTGAGAGTTATTCCTCGTCATATTATTATACTAAACAAGCCCTGGTAATCTGATGAGCTAGTGCATGAATACCAGGCACCCTACTCCCTCGTTAATTTCAACGTTCGAACTGGCCTAAAGGGTGCGGCGGTGAGCTGGCGGGCCTGCCTGCAGTGGGGTGAGCCCACAAGCCCACCGGGACGATACCCAACCTGAGCACTCGGCTCCTCAGTCAGACCGCCTTCTTCTGCTCAAACTCAGCCAACGAGCAAAGCTTCTAAATCTCTTGGTTACTTTTTCTCTAGTTTTATATGCGTAGTTTTATAAACTATGGTCTCGGCCAGCAATCTCGTTTTTCTTCCTTATTTGAGATGATAGTTAGCGATTTCGATAAAAATCTCTAGAGAAACTTTCATCATGAAGTCTAACCCCGGACAAGCAGTGGATTTAGCCCTTTTGTTTGATTTCGATACGAAGGAGATCGGTGATCTTTGATATATTGAATTTCAATAGCTTCGAAATTATGACTCCGATTCAAATCTTTGAAAACTTCTTTTCTTTTTTTTTAAAGTGTGCAAGTTTCCCCACTGAACCACGTACATGTAAATAATTCCAGCTTGAAAAAACCCAGGTAACTACTTTGCACTCATTGATTACTTTAGCTTCAACGCAAGACTTCAATGATGCATAAAGATGTTGATTTCCCCATACAGGGGATATACCGGTATAAATGTGATGATTTTAAGAATAAAATTCTTAATGATTCATAAAAATGTTCAATCACTTTTCTTTGTTTAGGTGTTGTAGTTAGATTTTCCCTTGATCTGGAGTTGGATTTACCTCTTTCGGCATGATTTCATCGTTTCCATTACGTCATTTACATGTAGTAAGGGTACATTAAGACGATAGGATATTACGTTCGTGGTTGGAACGTTAACCTAACTCACATAGTGTTCCGGATTCAAACCCGAGTGAAGCCTTTGCTAACCAAATCTTTGTAATACACGTAATGGGCCCTAAATATTTCTGGGAAACGGCAAGAGGCACGGAGATGTGAACTGTCCCTCAAACCCTGAATGCATGAATTACCAGGTGTGCCTTAGAATATTGACTGTACGTGGTGATGCCCACATCTACATCTTGCTCTTCCAGCCACCACGAGGGTGCGTGGAATGGGGAATCTGGCCACCTGCCATCAGACTAATTAATGACCTATGATAAGTACAATTTGGAGTAAATTATACTCCCTACTGCTTTGCACAAATAATGTAAACACAGCTCCCTACTGCTCCTGTCTCAAATCTTGGGATGATAAAATAGTACCATTTATCGATCAGTTCTGAAGTCGATTTTCCCTTAACTTATCTCTGTTATCTCATCTAACTCTTTTGCCCCAGCATCTAAACAATACCCCTTCGAAGGGTGTGAGGCGGGTGATCTCTGGGTAACAGTCATTTATGCATAATTACGGTTATATATTTACACATACACGTACATTAATTAATCATTAAATATCGATATCCTTACCTATTAAATCATACATGGGGTCGAAACCCGTAATTAATAATTTAGGTTCAGTTTTTATTGGGTGAATAGAGAGTTATTTTTGATTTTTTGGTTCTTAGCAGCAGAATATTCAAGAAGTTGTATCATAGGACTTTATCACGAGAAGCCGTTTGGAAAACATGAAACACAAAATATGCCATTCACCCGTGAAAAAATGGGCTGACATTTGGATAACCTTCGGTGGACTGAGCTTGGTGATGATGATTACAGTGAACATGCTTTCATTTATCTGTAAATGCATAAATCGTCCAACCGGAATCGCAATTCTATCACAGCTCAGAGATCATTTTCATCGTCAGCAAAATCGATTTTTGTTATGAAAAAAACCATAACAGTATTTTTGTGGGCGAGAATGTCAAATGATACTTGGAAACATTAATACATCACCTCAGTAACGGATATTTTAGAGTTTACACATTTTTTGTTCTTCAAGCGCCAGTAGGGATATATATTATTTCTAAATAATTTGAGGAGTTGTGGAAAGCAACACCAATTGGTTTTATTGAATGTAACCGGAATGAAAACATGTAAAATTTAAATGCAGTTAAAACCCGTGGACGCCACTGATGATGTCTGAAGACGGGTAGATTTACATCCACATGACTCATTGTCATTGAGGAGGTGAATCAAGCAGACATAAAATTTGCTCGATTCATAAGTTTTCCGCATAGCATTTAATATTGCCATCACGTGCATCGATGCGGTTGATGTCGTACATCCCTTCAAGTTTAATAAAATTTTTCATCTACCACCATTCATCAAAGGTATAGCTCTAAACTCATGAGCAAGACGCCATTGCCGATATTCTTCAGTTTTGACGAAGTGGTTAAATTTATTTTTCCGTCGCTATTGGCGCATTTGTCTTCATCTTATCATCTGCCCTGTCCTGTTATCAACTGCCCTGTAACTACGTATTAGCTGGTTGATTTGTTTAGCAGTGATCAGCGATAAAAACATATCGCAGCGAAGCAATTTGTATGTATAAAAGCACTATACTCACTGAAATTTGTTGCATGAAATTATTTAGAAAATTGCCAACATGAACTCTAATGCTAGGGCAACTGGGAGCTTTCGGACACAATATTACGTAAGGATATGATTTCGAAACAGCATTTGACGTATTGGCTGATGCGGAGCGGGTCTCTTATGAGATTTGAAGATGCAAAAACTACAAATGACAACATTTTTCGTGATTGAGCGATTGAAAAACTTCGTGTGGGTCCGTTTAGTGTCCTGTCTTGTGGTGATACATAGTTATTAAAGTTAGACTGCGGAATCAATTCTAAGGTATAAAATCAAACTGAAGAAAGGAACCTTCCAGGCGTGGCAAACACGTCTCCGCAAATGTATTGATGCAGTCGGAGAGTATTTTGAAGAATTTTAAGCAGTTGTACGAGTACGATCAATGAATCTATTTTTCTAAGAGAATATGCATTACTTTGGGCCTTATATATAGTGGACCTTATATATTCCACATTGAAATGCCATTAGTATTTCCTAAGGCATTAACGATGAACATTATGCTATGCCTCGTATGACAAATATAGCATATGTATTTTTGTCACCCATTCAATCAATTCTTCATATGATAATGGTTAAGCCTCTTTTCCACCAATGTTACCCAATTTACACATTAAAATTATACCTTATTACATATTCATATTAATAAAAAATGTTATGCCTCACCATTTTAGAGTGCCAAGTAAGTGTAACGCAGTTTTCTACATATTCTCTTAGCATGGACGTCCCATCGACAATGCCCTATAGAAATATTTTAAATATCCTTTCGTGTGACATTTGGGTGCTTGTTGAGTGCCTTAAAATATGACCTGCACATAAAATCACGTTCTTCACAATAAAAGTCACTGTACACAATATCTGACTTAATGTTAACACTAAATAATGCACTTTTTTGATGCCTCACCAAACCGTTCAATGGGCAAAACTCACCGTCGGTTCGGTTAATACGAGGCACATTCATAAAGTAAGGGCTGTTTACTTATATTTAAATATTGGTGCTTCAGAACACAGTTTTACTCCTGTAGCGCCATCCACTGATTCATTGAAAAGCTATAGCAGCATTTGCTTCGTTTCAGAAGTCGCTTGCTTGTCCGTGCATGTAAACAACGATGTCCGCGACAATCGTTGATCCCGCCAGCTGTGAAGTGCGTTCTGTCATACGATTCTTGCATGCAAAAGGATTGTCGGCTGCTGAAATTCATCGGGAGTTATGCCTAGTTTATGTACCTACAGTTATGAGTGAAGGAAAGGTCAGACAATGGCGCCGTGATCTTAAAAATGGGCGAACAAATGTCCATGACGAAGAGCTAAGTGGCAGGCCCAGTATTCTGACCGATGAAATTGTTTCGCAAATGGAACAAACACTGCGATGTGATCATCGATTGACCATTAATGGACTGGCTGAACAATTTCCTCAACTTGGACGCACTACTGTCTACAATATTGTCACGGAAAACCTCGGAAACCAAAAATTGTGTGCAAGGTGGGTACCAAAAATACTCACCGACCACCACAAAGAGCAAAGAATGTCCACTGGACGAGAGTTTTTGGGCCGTTACCCACAAGATGGAGATTGTTTTCTCGCATTGTTACCGGGGACGAGACACGGATATCCAACATCAATCCAGAAACAAAACAGCAATCGATGCAGTGGCGACACTCATATTCACCAAAACCGAGAAAGCTTAAGCAAACTCCGTACACAAGTCGAAAATTGATGGCTACTGTTTTTTGGAATATAAACGGTGTTCTTTTAGTGTATTTTATGGAACGTGGGAAAGCAATTACAGCTTATGTGTACTGCGAAACGCTCAACAAACTGAGACGTGCGATCCAAAACAAACGACGCGGGAAAACTATCATCAAGCATAATTCTCCTCCACGATAACGCGCGTCCTCAAACTGCGGCCAAAATCAATAAGAAAATTCAAGGTTTTCGTTGGGAACTCTTTAACCTCCCACCGTACAGTCCTGACCTTGCACCTAGCGACTACTTCCTCTTCTTGCACTTGAAACAGTGGCTCGATGGACAGCGTTTCGAAACCGAAGAGGAACTCAAGAACGGCGTTGTCAATTGGTTCAACTCTGAGGCGGCGAGCTTCTATGCAGAGGGGTTAAAGAAGCTGGTGCAGCGATACGAAAAATGCTTAGAGCTGAACGGCGATTATGTAGAGAAGTGAAGTAGGTTTGTAGCTAACTAACAGTGCCAATAAAATGTGTTTCATATGAGTATATTTTTTCTTGTCACCAATCAGCCCTTATTTTATGAACATGCCTCGTATAACGCAGCTGGCTCACTTCGCGTAAACGATAAAATTTGCTCCGATTTGTGCAATGACTTCACCGTCGTTCATCTTGAAACAGATGAGCCTTGAGGGAATCCTACTTGATAAAACGTGCAGCGCTCCTTTATCCATTCCCCTTATTTCCCAGAACCAATCCGAGAAGTTGGGAGTTTGCCCGAACTATTAAATACGTCTTCGCTTTCCTCGTCCCGATGCTGAGGATCTCATATGTCCTCTCAAGTAGCGATGCACCAGGAAAAGTGAACGCCATTCAGGATGCATGGCTCATTGCCGCACGGTGAGTGATAAGTCACAAAAAAACACGGCGAGAATGGATTACAATATTCATGAGTTCCTATCGATGTGCAAAGGGCGTCCTGACCGATTCGTTCCCCATTCGCTCATCCATTGCAGATTTTTTTTCAAGCTGCCATCGGGAGAAGCCCTCATTTTCTTCGACTTCAACCCGTGGAAGTGGATAATTGGAGAGAATGAAGGGGGAACGCAATTCCCGCCACAATTTGGAGCGGCATGATTGCGGGGAACGACAGGAACAATTGAGAGCTCTCGGCCAAACCGGTCGACCGGTTTCTAGTCGAGAGATCTTTTCGACTAGCTCCTGTTTTCTTGAATGTTACCTCCAGCGCCACCAAGTTTTAAGTTTTAAAATTAAGTAGGCGGACTCGGTGACATTGCTTGAATTTTAAATAGCACAAACGCTCTCTTGGCTCTCCACATCACTTTCAGTTTTGTACGGCCCGGGTTTTGCTGCGAAGCAACGTCATCAGATCAAATTCAACTGAAAAATTGCACCCAAATTATTGCATCTGCCGATGCTGCGTCGCAACGAAAACCTGGTCGCATGAACTTACGGTAATGTGGAGAACCAAGCTAGTGTTTATGCTCATTTATATGAGGCACATATTTTCTGTGAATTGCCATTTACCAGGGATTAGTATTGGCATGCATGTGGCGAAAAATACCTTGGTTTCTTGACCTATGTAGCACTATGTATGTACGTACCATGTTTTAGTACATGAACTTCAACCCAAGTTTTTGGCAATCCCGTTACCCTTGGTTTACTTTTCAAAACAAATATTTGCGAATCTTCGTTCAACTTTTTAATTTATTAAATTCTTTTATTAATACTTTCTCCCATGGATTCAAAATGTGTCGCATATTCCAAATATAGCCTCGAAAATGTCAAACAACACCACTTATTTTCTTTGAAATTACGCTTTCGCAATACCCGCCTCATGAAGATAAGTTTCATTAGTCCGACTCACATATCTTCTAATTTGTGAGCCCTTTGCAGCAGGAGAAGGGAAAGGAGAAAATAAGCAAGCATTATTCACTTTCTTCTCAACTATTTAGACTGCAAGATACCACGAAAGATTAAAAATAATTTTCTCAGGGAAAGATATCCTCGGAGAAAACATCAGCAGATTGTCTTTTGTTAGCAGCGATTTTGAGCTAGAAAGGAGATCCAAGGAGCAAAATGATAAAAAACAGAAAATAAATGAAGAAAAACGCTAAAAAATCAAATAAGGCGGCGTGAATACATAAGCTCAGCGAAGAGAAACTCAAGGTAAAAGAAAAATTCAGAGGAGAGCAATAGATAAATGTTAAAATTAATATACTTCAGATAAGTAAGGACAGCCGCTAACCGGCGGAAATATTTACCAAAACAGAATGGATACCGCTGACGTTATTGTAAACATTTAATCCAAATGCAATATTGGGAATGATTTAATGCACGAAGCTTCGCAAATTTTAATTCTTAGATTTACCTGAAATCTTACCTAAAGTATTAGAGTTCAACTACTAAGAAAAGCTTATCGGCTGAATGAGACACTAATACATTGCCGAGAGTGGATTTATTTTCTGGTTTTTAGAAGTCAATTCAAGAATCGAGGGGCGAGATCTAAGATGTCAAAAAATTGGATTTTTACCAATTTTCATTTCCCATGGAAATTTAATTTGATCGAAAATTCGGTGCACGCATATAAAAATTGAAATTTTACAAATATAAAATTAATTTTAACAGAAAATGATTTCATTGCGAATTTTTCATCCTCTTTCTTGAAATTAAAATAAAAAAGACACGTAGTGCGCATTCCTGATCACTGATTTCGAAATATCCCTTTTCCTTCTGACACATTTGCCTATCCGAAACCCTCGTCGCCGTTACCAAATTTTCACATTTTCTCCTTTGATTATTCAAAACACGTGAGGTACACAGATAATAACTTTCCGCATATGTACTTGCATTTCTATTTAAAACTTATGTGCAGCAAGTAAAAATTGATAAATGTCAAAGAACTTAAATTAATATGACATAAGCGGTATTGAGTGAACATATACTTCTGACGTTGCTTGTATATTATTTTCTCTACATAGTTTTCTTTCTAATGACCAAAGATAAAGACAGTGTTAGTATTTGAAGGTGACTAATTGCATTGAGTGGGTCGCGGTAGTCCAGGGGGTAGAGCGTTGGACTGCTGACCAGAGGGTCCCGAGTTCGATTCCCGGGCAAGGCACTCTGGGTACCTGCAGCTCCACCCAAGCTAAAGTGACTTTTCGGGTACCAGATCTTCCTGGGAAACCATAACCGGCACAGGGAAAGGAACTGCCCCCCCTACCCTGATGTTTGAATTTCACACGCTGCATAGGGCTTAATACTGGGTGATCTCTGCCATCACCTACTAAACCGACCTTCAGGTTGATTACTGTGTTTTATTGCATTGACACGCAGGTGCATACGAATATTGATTCGTACATACCCAGGTATATTGAGAATTCTTCTTTAGAGCCTCTGCAAGGCAAAATGAAGGCAGAAATAAAATATATGAGTAACATTTCCCCATTTCATTTTTTAACACTACACGAGTTTAGACGTTTCAACTTCATCGTCCAGTGAAATGTTTTATAACACAGCCTGTACTTACATACAAAATGATATATGATGACGTCTTAAAATCGAAAAACGAATCATGTTCAAAATTCAATTATGAAATTTTACTCAGTAATTCTATTTCTGTTAACATAGAGTTGAAAGTTCATAAAGTTAAGGCCTCCGCATTCAATCTTATGAATAGTCTCGAAAACGTCTCCCCTTCTAGTTTTGTTTTTTATCTCGGTTCCATTGGTGCACGCTAAATGATACGCATGAACGGTCAATTTAGGTCGTTGAATTTGGGTTAAAATCAAATCAGTTAATCTACTTTTAAGAAAGATATGAAATATAAAATTTACTACTTCTCACGCTTATAGCTTTTCAGTTATAGTAGGTTTTCAAGCTTGCTTCTTTTTATAAAATAATTTTGTTTTTGAGAATCGTATGGATGTAGACATCGGGAGAAACGGCGAGGGATGGCGTAGTCAGGAGGGGGGAGCGAATAAACACACCCGCACACTCTGTCACTGGGCATTAAACGGGGTGCTTCCTCATTAATTAGACGTTAAGACTACTTACTTTAATAACTCTTAGAATTATTTGAACGAGATTGTTTCATTTGAGTTACTCAAATGCATCCAAGCCCGGGATTGAATTGATAAATTTTCCTCTGCATTTTTTTTTTCGTCGCTTAACTCTCAAAATTTACCAATTTTTCCCCTGGCCTATATGTCTACGTGTAGCACATCTGAAAGACCCTGAAAAATCATTGGATCAGACTTCATTCCGAATAATAATTGGAAAACAATATGCTTATATCACAAATTTTATTTGAAGAAACTTGAGGTATTTTTGCAATCATAATGATATTTTGAGTTGAAAATATGTCCTATTAAAATCAATGCCCTTTGTTACTTCTCCAATGTTTCATAATTTGATTAAAAACTCCCTCTCGGTAAGCATTTAGAGTGTGATCATTTCCATTTCACTGTTTCCATTATGTGTGATGCAAGAGCACAAAACAGCCAATGAATTTAAATTAAAAGCCATATTGTTATTGCCTCGACGATATCTAAGTTCAAGGTTTCTACTCATCTGGGAGCATCAAAATTACCCAACACCAATAGAGGCTATAAATGCTTGTTTCTTAATATTTTCCCAGAATATTTACTTTAATCTTTCTCATAGTGACTCTTATTAGTATTCGTATATTTTCATCACTCGCCAGCACTCTTAGTACACTAATATTCCATTAAATGTAATAAAATAAGTACTATTACCCTATTAACAAGCAACGTTTTCAAAATGCGTAAAACTTGCTTGCGAAGTTATATTTACCGACAGAAATATTTAAAATAGGTAGCAGCAGCAGATCCTATAGGGGCAGGCATCTGAGCACATTTGACCTCTTCTCCGGATATATAAAATTTTCATTTTTCTATATATATAGTATATAAATATATATACATAATATTATCTAAATATTAATCAATAATAAACAATAGCGGAAGAAATTTACATTGTCCTGCAACTCCTCTCCTGTGATTCCCAGACCAGACTGATTGTTTAAATGAAATCATAAGTAATATGCTTGGCAATCCATAATTGGCTTTAAATAAAACACTCATTCTACAGTCGACAATTGCTCAAATGGTTTTATCAAATCGGAAGCTATGAAATGGATTTTTGTTTTTCAGTATACATAGACTTTTTTGATGGATAGCTATTTTCACGGACCGATGAAATCGATTTTTAGCTTTAAAAATCAAAATGTCAAAAATAGGGACACCAAAATTTATTTTTCATCATCACTGATTTAGACACTTTTAGTGACAAGAAAATTAACATATGATGTTTGCGCGTAGTTTTACGGTCACGCGTCCTGACATGAAGTGGTACATGCCCAAGTGGAGGGACTTGCAGACTTACATGCAAAGGGAATATTTGCAGGGTAACATGTTCTATGAACGGTGTTGTTAAATACACATGATTGACCAAAACGATTGTTTATAGCAGGCCTCGATGCTTTTTCTTACAAGTCTCTCCCTCCTTTTTCGTTACCAGGATTCTATTACCCATGAATTTTGTATATGGGGATAGGTTGACAATTTACTAAGGGGTCAACCCCTATAAATACTCAAATCCCCAAAAAAATCTAGTAATAAATGCTTAAATCACTTTCTGCTTGTTTTTAGTAAGGGATGAACCATTTTTAGGTGTGGGTATTGTTAATTTGACGTGAAAGAGATTTAGAATAAACATTTAAGTGCAATACTCGTTTCCCCTAAAATAATTCGGGATGGAAAATGAAAGATTATTTTTACTGCCGTTTAAGTAGATGGTAAATTGTACAGACGGTGAATTTCTTTTGAAAATAATTTTTGATAAAATGTACAGTTATATTTTCATATAAAGTGCATAAAATCGTGTAAAAATCGGTTCATTAATGACTTAAGATTTTAATTGTCCATTCTGAAAGCGGTAGTTGAAAGCTAGCTATTCAATTGACTTTCGGCAATACATTAAAGCCGATTTTAGCCGACACATACTGTTGACAACGGAGGTAATAAAACAATCAACTATCGATTGCTATTAACTCTAATATAACTTGAAGAAGAGTGATTATTGACAAATATT
Organism: Hetaerina americana; assembly: GCF_022747635.1. Lineage (NCBI taxonomy): Eukaryota > Metazoa > Arthropoda > Insecta > Odonata > Calopterygidae > Hetaerina > Hetaerina americana. Next base: position 42,468,528 of record NW_027287095.1, read on the forward strand.
AGCGAATAACCAAAAATATTGTTGCTATTATCTATTTACACTGGATGTGATAAACAACAGATAATGACAGAATAAAATGCCCGGTTAATGGGTGATAATGCATGGCTGGAATTTTCCAAGAAGAAATTCCCGGCCGCAGATGATTCCCTGGCATATTTCACAGAAGAATATTTTGTAGGAGGCTACTGGGATTACCCATTTACTGCAATACGATTCGGCAACCGCTAAACTCTCCTTATCAGTAAGCTGTTAATAAGTAGGGATCCCCCCAGATGACATTCCGAAATGAAGTTTCAACATAAAAACTGATTATGACACGACCTCCCCGCGCTATTAGTCTTCAAGGTCATTCAACGACAGAAATCTCAATATTTTCTTTCCTCACTTTTGACGCATCTCGATAATAGGAACGTAATTGCATCTACGAACTTACTTTTTGAAAGTTCAGCTATTTTGCGCGTTATCTGTCGTTTTCTTTGAGAGCCCTTGGCAAGTATTTCCGAAGAAGACGGAATAATATTTGCATTGGCGCAATGTGAGCACACTCAATACTATGTAGTCTTTATATCAGAGGTGGCATTTCAACAAATGGTGAATATATTTGTCCTGAAAACAGAAAATTGTTAACTCCGCTCACAGCAGAAGAGTTGCGGAATATAGGAGTAGAATAGATGGTTAGGCTACTTAAGTATTCGGAGTCTGTAATATGAATTCTTACGGCACAGGCAAGAGCAGTGGATAGAGAATCGGAATGGGTTGTGATAGGCAGGCCAGTCAGAATCCATTGCCCGTTATAACCGATACTTTTTAACTCACATACTGTGGAAATGTTTAGGATAGCATGAAATGGATTTGACTTTAAGGTGAAAATGGGCCTCGGGTGGTTAACTCAGTTAGGTTTGCAAATTAGCAGCATTGTTTAGAAAGGCAAGCCATCGCAATTTTTGTCAAGTGCTTTAAATGAGCTAGGAATATGGTGTGAAAATTAGATTAATATAAAAGCTAAATGATGACGATCTCAAGAAATAGGAAGGCTGAATTGAACATCAAAGGAGGGAATACACTAGAGTAGGTGGAGCAGCAAACGCATTTGGGCAACATTTTCAAGAAAACAAGGGCGTAGTATGGGGAAATTAGGAAAAGAATACCATTGCCGAAAGACATATTCGCAAAAATAAGTAAACTAATGATAGGTAGGTCAAGTAAAAGAGTGAAGAAAGGATTGTTAAAGATTTTAATATAGATCGTATTATCGTACGGACACGAAACATGGTCTTGGAATTCAGTGGACAAGCGTAGATCAGAGGCTTTTGAGTTTAAGTCATGGAAAAGAATTCAGAAAGTAATTTGGAAAGAGATGAAGATGTAAATTTCACGCACAGTTCATTCAAGGATATTCTAGTATTTCGAAGGCATGAGCATGAGTAACGGTTTATAGACTGTTTTATTTTATACAGGATTCATTCGATTACAGATACTCGGAAGGAAATGGAAAACAGAATATTTCCTATGTTGAGGTATGAATTTCCAGGCCAATTGACGTGGTGCAAGATGAATTCTATTCTCGACTTTCCAACTGATTTTCGGATTGATTGCCGTGGCATAGTCATTTCATTTGAAAAATCACGCCAACGACAAAATGTGGGAAATATTTTTGGCCACTAACACTCTTCTGAAATATCAATGAAAATATTTGCCCATAAGCACAAATGAGCTGTTATAAATGCGTTTGTCTGTTTCGCGATAGTATTACAGAGATTTCAAAATGATATTAATTTACATTTAAATTATTACTTACTCGGGATTTGGCCTGTTAAAATGGTGTTTTAAATTATTTACTTTTTGGGCAATATTTGAGGTGGTTATAAAGATGATTGAACTGATACATTGTGTCTGGGAATTTCCGAGGGGGAGAGAGAGTAAGGAACGAATCTGCTTCACTAGGAGAACGGGGCTTGAACGTCTCATAAAAACAGAAAGGGAGATATGGACCGTGTAAATTTCCCCTGGGAGGGCGTGTCGGAAGATAGGAAGAATGCTATTTCTTCGAATGATGGAGGTGTGAGTCTATCTCGTATCTCGCCTCCTTAAAAGTTTTCCAAGATTTGGATATCATTTATACATGTTTCAGTAATAAACAGCCTCTAAAAACCCCAAAATATAAATGTACATCCGCAATCGCACAACCTTCAGGTTTAAGACCTTGAGATTTCAACCCATATGACGGCAAACATTTTAGCGCGATATGGAAGAGTTTCTAAGAGCTCGTAAGAAAGATGAAAAGTAATTAGCTTACCGAAACTTCAATAATGTGACCAGTACATTACTAATTCCTACAATTTTGGTGGAAAGGAGCGATAATGGACATCTCTTTACAACTAATCTTCCTACCCTACCAATTCCAACTCTCTATCCTCCAAACGCTCCTGAGCAATTTAAGACGTTTACAATATACAGATAAGTCACCGATCCTTACAATTGACTCCTATTTTATGTAATACAATCTTTATTCCACCCAATTTACTCTCTCCAGCGTCTACTGGAAATTTAAGAAAGAACTAAATACACCCTGATTTTATTCTATGTTCTCTTCTATTAGTGACCTCACTACTGCTAGTGCATCGCGCGCCCCCTTTCCTGCCCTAAACTCATCATCCCTTAAGTAATCTTTTATCTACCCATTAATGTTTTAATAGATGACCCTAAGTACCACTTTTTCTGTATATAAAATAAAACTTATTGATATATAGTCTTCACATTTCGCTGCATTTCCTTTATTTTTGATAGGAACTGACATTGATTTAACGAAATCTTTCTGCCAAATTCCTCACTCGTAAATACTATGAATTAGCCCATTATAATTCTTGCTTTCACGTTTTCCTAAACCCCTATGTAGTCCTACGGGAATTCTATCTATCATCTCCTCTCCCAGTGTCGGGCGCGACGCACATCCCAGTGGACCTAGTCCATCAATTGCAAGGACTCATATTCATTATTGCGTCCATTATAAGTTGGTGGGATAAACAATTAAGGTGGTTTCCCGTTGTCTTCCTCAATGATGTTTTTAACTTGACGCCATCACTAAAATGACCGTCCCACTGGGGTCAGACGCCTCTGCACTCATCTCGCTGAGGAATATGTATGTAGACTCTGCGCGGAGTGCCTTTCGTCTGGCTCCTACCTTCGACCTAACTAGCATGGGTGACCGAGCGTAATTATTATTGCCTCCGCCAGATCAGCTCTTTAAGTCATCAGAATGCAATAGCCCATCCGCCACGATAAGTTTTATAGTACATGGGGAGGAAGCAAATGACATATGAGTTATGAAAATACGTGTGGTTAAGGCAAGTATATGGGGTAGTAGTAGTTTTGAGGGGAGGCGACCGACAGCTGAGGTCATTTGAGCCATAGGGGATGGATAGGAAAGGATAAAGGGTGGAGAGAAACCCGGCGTCGGCATTAGCCTACTCTTTACGAAAGGCGCCAAGGGGTCCGCAGCTTAACGTCCCATCCGACGGACGGCGTACTCACTCAAAGTGCCCTCCACAAAGCACCTCAAGTGGGGATCGAGACACCTCTGAAAAATATTCAACACCGCCGGGATTTGAACCCGGGCCCTCTGGGTGGGAAGCCAGTACGTTAGCCCCCGCACCATCTCGATCCCCCCAAGTATATGGATGGATGCAGTACGTTAGCCCCCGCACCATCTCGATCCCCCCAAGTATATGGATGGATGCAAATGGGTAAAGGTCTGTGCTAGAGTGACAAGTTTAAAACAAAGTATGGCGTGAAAAAATAAGCCTAATGCTACCATTGCTGTTTCATGTTTAAGTTCATGAAGAAGTATTACCAATGGATGGAGAGATGCCAGTTTTATTATATTCCGACGATGCAATGCTGCTTGCTGAGTATCCATAAGACCTGCAGAGGCCCATTTGAACTTTAATGAGACAACAGCGAAAATAAAATTAATTATAAATGCTGAAACAAAAAATACAGCTGTGTTAATAACGTGAAGGATGGATTACTTCATAGCGTGTGTAAACAGCGAAATTATTGAATGATCTGACGATTTTGTATACGTTGACAGAAGTCTAGTGAATGCTGGCAGGAGAGATTGAGAAGACTCGACAAGTGGAGTATATTAAAAAATGAATGTCCAACTAAGTCGACCAAACTATATGCATACAGCAGATGTAATCCACTCCACATCAATGAATGGAAGTTAAACTGAGGTACGTCAGTATGAGCTTAAGGGTAAATTTAATGGGTGTATGATAATTTGGGAGTGTTTTCGAATAAATATGGAAAAGAGAGAGTGTGAAGAAGGAGTGGTTCATGAAAGAATGTGGGTTGGCTATAGAGGTGTCAAATGAATATGAAAGAAGTGTGCTTTACTGGTTTGGTCAATTCGAGAGAATGGATGAGAGGCGAATCACCAAATATAGTATGCCCGAGAGAAGAGCGTATGGTTTGGGAGTGGAAGTAAGGGGACGAAAAACCGATTGGTGAACGTGGTTGAAATAAGATTCTCGATATAAGTTATATTAGGAATCTCAGGTACAAAAAAATGGGTGAAACTATTTATGAATGTATTTGAGGAGATAGTATTTAAGGTTTAAGTCCGTAAAAGAAGGCAAAGTTCTTTTTATAGCAAAAAAATTAGGCTTTTTTGAAGCAGCATACCCCAAAAAAAGAAGGACATGAAGGATTTGTATGCATTTATATCAACAAAAAACATGAAAAAATCCAAGGCAATGTTTCCCAAAGTCTCTAAACACACTTTTTATTGGAAAACGCATATGGCCAGTCGATAACATCATCTACCATTGCTGGTTAATCCGCGACTTATCTTCGCACTTCCCTACTCGCCTAAAATGTTCACTTTTCATATTGACTCCCAAAAGATAAACTTGTACTTAATCATTATTTTATCGATTATTTCTGTTTACCAATGACCTTGAAAAATACACTGCAGCTTGCTAACTGCAATTATATGCCACTGAAGAGCACCATTAAACTTGAGATTGGAGAGGCATTTGATAAAAAAACTGAACGAATGAAAATATTTCCTCTCAAACTAATAGCAACTATTACTCTAACAGCGTATTTTTTATGCGATGAAATTAGGCAACTAGATTTCGTTACCTAGTTACCAATACTAAGAGAGCTATCTTTTTCGATTGACGATATGGCCTTGCCGGTCGCAAGAATTGCTCACAGAAATTGCGATATCTATGAGGTACTATTATAAACAGTTTCGTGTTAACCCCCTTAAAGTCTCGGGCATACAAGGCGCGTCATTGGTTAATTTTTATCAAATGGAAAATTGAGAGGTCAATAATAACCACAACACCCAACACCATCACCAACATAGTTGCAGCGGTGAAACTATACTCTATTTTCAAAAATTACAGGTACATGTTTGCCCGTATATGAAACATCGGTAGTTAAATACCTCAATAATTAATTTCATGTTCGGAAAAACAAATAAAATGAGAGGGCTTCACGCTGTTTACTCTTCCCATCCGAACGATTTGAACAAAATAATCACTCTCGCTCGTATAGCGATTAGGACGCCGACTTTAAGTATGGAACCCAGCCGTGGTCGATAGTGAACATGTAAAAGGAGTGGGCTTCAAAGCTGCACAAGTTGAGCTTCAAAGTGAACACCCATTCGAGCCAACATCGCATGTGTACCTTCCTTTTACATCACAATGTCAACACATCCACACTTTTTGCGATATCCAATATATGGAATCTACTTGGACGTTCAAATTCGGACAGCACACACTCCAACCCAGGGACGCGCTAAGCAGTTCGCGCCCCCCTCGGCGACCGGGCCGGCGGCGAGGCGACGAGAGGGGTGAGTATCAATGACCCGATGACTCAATGACCTTCCATGTCCTTCTAGAAGCCTGGGAGGAACCCTTTCCACCCTCCGACCATCCAAAGACAAACACGGACCCAAACGCGTGAGCACTCGCGCGCGCGTCGCTTGTGGAATTGTGCCAATAGAGACGGCGAGCCGGCCGCCTCTGTTGCCGGGAGAAGAGAGGGGTGGAGGCCCATTCAATGGGCGAGGCACGCCATCGCTTGGCAACAGCAAAATTGGAGGCGGCTGGAGGGGTGCTTGCCCCTTGTCGGGAGCCGGGAGGGAGCAATCGGCGAGGGCAAGCAGTTAAGATACGAAACCACGCGAACACGGAGGCATAAGCGAGGATGTTCCAGCGAACCAAAACGGACAATAAGGATTTTTTTTCTGCTTGAGTCCGGGCACACATTGTTGGTGGTGGGGCTTTAGGATTGCTGTTTTTTCGGGAAATATTTCCAGAAAGTCTACGCACATTTTCGAAAAAGAATACATAATTAGATTTTGATATGAATTTGGTTTAGAACAAACAAATGAATTTGTAGAATTTAAATTTATTTACTGAACGAATTTCTTTATCAAACGATAACCAATGGCCATTATATGTCCATAACTTTTAACCCGCGGTCATCGCATTTTAGCCTCAATTTATCCTTTTGATCGATGAGTACTCGTATGTCTTTTTCATTTATCATGCCCGCTGCCCACTGTTTGCAATATTATATTATTTCGAGGTACATTGATTTATTGAAAATTGGTATTGCTGAATGATGATTACCGTTGTAATCGAACCCCTAAATGAACCTGATGAAACGGCCCTGGTGATTCTCATTTACTGGAAATCGCAAGGTGTGATGCAAACAATGGCAGAAATCATTTAACAATCCTTACCGATGGCACTAAGTACTAGGGAGTACCAAAACTGGAATGATGATGAATTCATTAGGAATGGAATCTCAATTATGTAATCCCCGAACGCAATTTCATTTAACTGATTTTCGATTCGACGGTTTAACTCCACATCAAATCCGGTTCCATTTTTATTGAAAAGATATCGTTTCGATTCATTCCTCCGTGGAACTTTTCGATGCAACATAAACTACAGGGAACTTCATGGTATGGCAGCCGATTCTTTTCATCTGACATCAGGCGTGAGGATTATGAAGGAACCCTCAATATAAACTCTTAATTCCACCGTAGGATGATTTAAGAGGATAATAGGGAAATAATCTTGTTTTAATATCAATTCTTATTATCCATAGTTTTCAGTAACACATACTCTTATTGCGGAGTGGAGTCCCTCTACTCCGGTGTTCCGTCTTACCCGCGCGTCGAAATTCCATTCGGAATGCCTGCCTCGCAAAAGATTACCAAACATTAATAACCACACTTACACCTGAATGCTAGTAAAATAGTACACAATAAACATAATAACGCACTTAATGTAACAAAAATAACAATCAACTAATTCTTGGCACTTTCCTATTTACTATATGTGATTTATGTATTAATTTTTCTTATTTCCGGAACTTAACTGTGCTATGAGAAACACCGATGAACATATACTTAGGACACAAATTAGAAAGCTACAAGTATATATATATATATATATATATATATATATATATATATATATATATATATATATATCAATCTACAATTAAAGATAATCGCGATAACCTCGGAATGGAGTATGGGAAAGGGTTCTCGGACACGAGAAACTGGAGTGTATGGTGATATTTAAAATTAGTTAGCATTTTATTTTCGGGTATTTCGAACTTCTCTGCGGGAAGTTTTCTACTTTTTCGAAAAAAAACTTTGCAAAGGAAAAATATTATTTATTTACGTATGTCAGTCTGTCCGCCAGTCAATTCCCTTTCACTCCTTGCTTTAGTCTCGCCTACCGATGTCATGCGGAGCTGGAACGATTCCCTTGGTGTTGGCAATAAACTCACGCCATTTGTATTAAACTAGTAGTTCAAGTCGCGCATTTATTTCTCCTGCTTCGCCTGACTCCCAACCTCCATTCCCAGGATTCTCAACAATGGTGCAATTCTGTCCATTAATAACGATTTCCCAAGATGCGGTCCACACTTTCTTGTATCTCATTGAACTGATAAATCACCTACAGGTACTTCTGCGTGTGTGCCAACTGCACGACGCATATTCTGAATGAGATCTATCTGACACAAAATCTCATTGACTTTTCCCAGCAACAGTATTTCCACACTGTTTGTTTTATAAAATCAAATTCCTGTAATTCAGCTTCGCGGATGCTCCTAATGTGTTACAATTATGTTAGCAACGCCAATGTATTTTGATCTTCTATCTTAAGATTTAGAAGATATTGTGCAGGAGGATTTAATTGGAGTGACCATTGAGAGGGAAAGCGACAAAAATGAAGACTTAAATGATTACCAATTCGAGCACTTTAGGTTATAACAACCTAATCGGAAAAAGATTGATTGAGGAGATGTGAACAGTGCTCTCCGAGGCCCGTGTTTCATTGAAGTCTAAGCTATATAGTTGCCTTCAGTTTTCGCGGCCCTTTTCTGTGGTTACCTATCAATTAACCATAAGAACAAGGAGTTTTAAAGGACCTGTGAATTCTTAATTCATGCAGGAAAGCATGAAAAACTTGCATGATTACTGATGCAACGCTTGTGCTCACACCGATTATGTCACGCAGTCAAATTTCTTTATGGTGTTTAATTTACATTCGAAACGTTTTCAAAAGAGAATAAAGCGTTCTGGAACAATGAATTCAGCACCAATTTAAAGAAACTGTTCAAAATTACGCGGCAGTAAATTGAATAGAGACACTTGCTGATGTCTAAGCTCCTCTAGGCTGCACGCGATCTAATTTGGCAATAAATCCAACTTCATGAGGATCCCATATAGTCTAAATGAGGCCAAGCAGTCTATTCAAAATTATGCGCAGCGTATGATAGCATTGCTCTTTAACCTTTCTGCCACATTTCCCATATACTCTTCTAATGTATCTTAATTTTTGTTAGCCTGCTCACTATACCCGGAACGTTTCACCCAAGAGAGGTCGTGAGTGAGGGTAACGCCTATGCGTTTAATCGATTCACTTTCTATTTCGGTATTCCTGATTCGGGAGGGAACAACTCTTAGTCTAAAAATTCATCGCTACACACTTTTTTAAAGTTTAATTCTAATTTCCACGTGTGGCACCAAAGCTGTTTAGCATTGCGGTCGTCGGCTAAGGCTACCTAATTCTCTGGACTATTAAACGAAAGCTTTTTTAAAATCTAGAAAAACCGCGTCCACTGGTACCCGTACGTTACCCTCTTCCGAAGCAAAGATATTATGAACATTAAGCGCAAGCTGCATCTCACGGGATTTACCTATTTGGAAACCTTGCTGGTTTTCAATAACTCTTAACTATCGGGGGGTATCATTATCGAACTAAAATTATATGTTCCATACCCTTACATGCAACGGATGTTAGGGAAATAGGTCTGCAATTACTCGGTTCTTCGGTGTCTCGGATTTTAAATATAGGTGTTACACTAGCCATTTACCAGTAACTGAGAACTTGTGATCTACTAAGGGCTTCTCAAATATAATTTCTAGATAGGGTGCAATATCCAATGATCGTTCCTTAAATACGAGTATGCGAGCGGGTATGGTATTTGATCGGGCCTAGAGGATTGATTAGGCTTATTGGTTGGCGGGAACGATTTGGTAAGCTATCTGATACATTCGATGTGACATTGATGAAGACGCTTCGAAAAAAGGAATTTAATAAGTTGACCTCTTCCAAACTGCTGATTACTCTTTCCCCTTTATCGTTTTTGTGTTAATTAACTGTAGACTAAATTCCCCGAACCTCTCCGACATGCGACCAAAATCCTTTTGAATTCTCGTTTACATTTTCTATTAATACGATAATTTTCAATTGAATTCGTTGAACGCTTTCCGAAATTCATCGCGGTAGTCCAGGGGGTAGAGCGTTAGACTACTGACCGGAGGGTCCCGGGTTCGATTTCCGGGCAAGGCACTCTGGGCACCTGCAGCTCCACCCAAGCTATGTATTTTCGGGTACCAGCTCTTCCTGGGAAACCTTAACCAACAGAGGGAAAGGAATGCCCCCTACCCTGATGGGTGAATTTCACACGCCGTCGGGCTTTTTACTGGGTGAACTCTACCATCACCTACAAAACCGACCTTCGAGTTGATTACTGTGTTTATGGTTTATAGCCTTTGACGTCGCAATGCTTTTCTAGCCTCCGCGTTGCACCATATAGGTTCCGCTTTATCTTTAATATATTTACTTGGAATGAACCCGTCGACTGCTGAGCGCGTGATGTCAAGAAAGTGATTCCACGTATCCTCAGTAATTTGGTGACTACTACATTTCTTAAAATTTGCAAATTGACTCTGTAGCTTGCATTTTAGGTCATTATAGTCCCCTTCTTTAAACAAGTAAATTTTTCTTCCAGGATTCTTATTTTAGACTCCTCATAAGGAAAGCGTCTACGTATTTACCTCTATGTGGTCACTAATTATTTTTGTAGCTTCTGTAGTTAGGACTTTCTCGGGTATGCTCGTTGCTAACATATCAAAGATATTACCGCTCCTAGGTGGTGAAGCGACAAGTTGATGTATGGCGTTCAACGTAAATGAATGTAATAGCGCCTCCGAGGTATTTTTGTCTTTCGCCCAATCTTTATTTTTTTAATTTTAGTATCCTGCAATTAGAAGTATATGTACACATATCAAGGGCGTGGGATATTGAAATCTCCCCTGATTATAACATCGCGATCATTATGTTGGGATAAGAAACCTTTGATTTGCTGATCTAATTCTAGTATTAAATTGTCTCTGTCGACTGGCGATCTGTAAAATGCACATACATAAATTGCTTTGGATTGAGGACTTTTGATTGAGCACCAAACGCTTTCCAAACTATTACCCGGAATTTCCTCAGCCCTGTGACTCAAAGAGTTTTTAACTGCAATAAAGACATCCCCCCGATTCTATTTACTCTATCAGTTCTGTAACAGAAAAGGAATATGGCAAAATTCCACTGCCGGTGATGTCAGTGGATAGCCAACTTTCAGTTACAATAATTATATCTGCACCTGTGCTTTGTATAAGATTATGATATTCAGTGACTTCATTTTTTAAACTTCGGCAATCAACTACGAACAAATATGATGTTACCTTTAAGTTACGGTTGGTCGAATATTTAACAGGGATCGTTTTTTTTATTATTATCGAATCTCACATACAATTTTCTGTCCGACGCTATCTGAATCATATTAAGTGATCTATTGTATGCTTATCTAGCACTAATCCTCAATGCATTAAAAGCTAAACTATTTGACAAATAGGGATTTAGAGACCCACTATTTGATCTACCCGCTGACCAACACGTCAATCTAAAAATGCCCTGAATTGCTCTAATATCCCACCCGCTACACACCTGGTGGCCTCAGACATGTATTGAACCCAAGAACGGATCAGAGGGTTACTACACGATTGGATCGCCGGGTGAAGGTCAACAAAGGACGCCCCGATATCCATGCAGAAATGACGCAACCTCTGATTTATGCCTACTACTCGGCTCGGCATACCAGAGGTCCACGATCAACCCTCGGGACAATGCTACAGATCGCGAGCATCACATCAACCCCATCGATGCCACCCACCCGTTTCGCTTCTGAGTTCAATTCCCTGAAGGAACGTAGAATCTCCTCAGCCCCGCGATCCACGGCATCACTGACGCCTAAAGTGAACGTCAATAATGAAGTAGGGAGAGATAAAGAAGAACAATTAGAAAAAATTGGGTGATCAAAAAACAATAGCAAATCTTGCAAATAATTCAAATTCCTTTTAGTGGTACACCCACGGTCCTCTAGATGAAGCAAATTAATCTAATTTCTTATTCATAAATACGTTTTGGTATGATTTAGACCTTTCGAAGTGGTGCAAGTCCACGATGTGAATTATTTAACTCACAATTATGGCTCGCGAGGAATATTTTACTCGCTGAAGTAGTGTTTCGTAGCATTATATCATTATGTGAGATAACGATATAATAAGTAAGATATGATAATGTAAGATAATGATTAAGGCTGACACTGAGGAATTCCCTTGATAATAGGAAATTAACATAATACGCAGACATCGCGTTATTGGGTCACTACGATAAATATTTTTCAGGCTGAAGATGCTACACTGTAGTGAAACTATTTGCAGGGTAAAAATATTTTCTGTGGAAGGCAAAGTTTCTATATTGTGCTAAATTCCTATCGTCATTAAATATTATTTAAGCGAAATTTACTAACGCCACTCAAACGTCCAAATTGAACGACCCCGAGTTTTGAAAGTAGACACAAGATCCAGAAACGTAGTTTTGAGACCGTTAACATTAATTTCAATTGATTAAATTAGAAAGCATAATTTCATCGATGCCATATTAGAAGAAAATTTTTAATTTCTTTTGTTATAAAAAATATACAGATACGTGTGTGTGTGTGTATATATATAGTATATGTATGTATATATTTATACACACACACGTATCTGTATATTTTTTATAAGAAAAAAATTACAATTAAAATTAAACAAAGGGCATCTACAGCTACACCCAAGCTATGTGATTTTTCGGATATCGGATCTTTCTGGGAAACCATAATCGGCACAGGGAAAGGAACTGGTCCCCCTACCTTAAGGTGTGAATTTCACAACTTGTACTGGGTGAACTCTACCATCACCTAAAAACCGACCTTCGGGTTGATTACTGTATATACTGTATATACTGTGTATATATATATATATATATATATATATATATATATATATATATATATATATATATCCCCGGACTACAACCTTGACGTGGTGGAAGGGCTTGTGCGTTCCGATGACCCCTGAAGCTGTGCTGGCGGGAGTAATAAAAATTGCTCCTGGTAGGGTCACCCATGCCAGATAGGTCGAAGGTTAGGAGCCAGACGAAAGGTAGTCCACGCAGCGTCTGTTCCTCAGTGAGGCGGCTGCAATGGCGTCTGACCCAAGTGGGGCGGCCAGTAAGTGATGGTGTCACGTTGAAAACACTATTGAGGAAGGCAACGGGAAACCACCTCAATTATCATTCCCAGGAACAATGTGATGGACAATAGAGATATTTTGAGTCCTGGCAACCACGGGGCTCGGCCCAATCGGCCGTGTGTCGTGCCCGGCAGCGGGGGAGGCAAGGCTTCCGCGGTCGTCATCCCACGAAACCCTTGCAAGGGAAAACCAGCAGCAGCAGGACAGAAGACGCAGGAGAAGAAGACCAAATTAGTTAGAATAGGAACGTGGAATGTTAGGACAATGATGAGGACAGGGAAATTGGAGAATGTTAAGCGAGAGATGGAAAGGGGAAATATAGATATTTTAGGTCTATGCGAGGTGAGATGGAAAGATAGCGGGGATTACTGGAGTGATAAGTATAGAATAATATACAGCGGTGGGGACGAGAGCCAACGAGGGGTTGCCATAGTATTAAATGAAGAGGTAGGAAGAAGCGTAGTCAACATAGAGCATGTAACGGATAGAATACTACTAGTGGAGATAAAAGCAGAACCGACGAACTTAGTTATTATTCAGGTATACATGCCACCGAGCAACCATAAGGAAGAAGAGGTCGATAGGATATACGATCAGTTAGAGGACATGATCGCGTTTGTTCCTGCAGGGAAACATTTGATAGTGATGGGGGATTGGAATGCGACGGTAGGCGAAGGAAGAGATGGTGATGAGGTAGGGGACTACGGTTTAGGCACGAGGAATGACCGCGGGGAGAAAGCAGTTGAGTTCTGCAGGAGACAGGGGTTAGTCATCACCAACACTTGGTTTAGACACCACAAAAGACGCAGGTATACATGGAAAATGCCAGGTGACTCAGGAAGATATCAGCTAGATTATATCCTGGTTAGACACAGGTTTAGGAATAGTGTGATAAATTCCCACAGCTTCCCGGGAGCGGATGCGGACTCAGACCACAATTTAGTTGTTATGAAATGTAGCGTACGTTTCAAAAAGATAAGGCAGGGGCGGCGAGTTAGAAAATGGAATGTAGAAGCATTAAATGGGTTGAAAAGGAAGGAATACAAACAGGCGGTAGAGAAAATCATGGAGGATGGTAAAGGCTTAGTACTATCGAAGAAAAATGGGAAATGATCAAGAAAGGGTTGTCTAAAGCCGCAAAAGACACTATTGGAACCGTTAACGCTAAAAGGACTAGGAAACCATGGATCACGGATGAGGTGATTACAAAGATGGATGAGCGACGAAAATGGAAGAATGTAAATACAGAGTTAGGCAAAATGAAGTACAAAGAATTAAACAATAAATTGAGGCGGGCAACAAATAAAGCAAAAGAAGCATGGTGGAAGACGCAGTGCGAGGATATGGAAAGTCTGCAGAGGAAGGGTGAAATCGGTGCGCTGTACAGCAAAGTTAAATCGTTATCGGGAAGTAAGAAAGGAAGAGCTATGCTAACAGTTAGAGATAAGGCGGGTAAGGTAAGAGTTGACGCAGGAAAGATCCAAGAGAGATGGAAGGAGTATATAGAAGAACTGTATAGTAAAGAACTCAGACCAACAAAGTTAGACATTGAAAAAGAATATGACGTAGAGGAAGACAGCTTAGGTCCAGGCATACTAGACAATGAGATAGAAAGGGCATTAAGGGAGATGAAACTAAATAAGGCCGTGGGGATTGATAACATTCCCGCGGAACTATTGAAATGTTTAGGAAAATGTGGGAGGAAGAGGCTATATGGGCTGATTCGTAGTATTTATGAGGAAGGAATCTGGCCGGAAGACTTTGTGAGATCAGTTTTAGTTCATATTCCGAAAAAGGTAAAGGCTACATCATGTGAAGACTACAGGACGATAAGTTTGATATCCCACGCAGCTAAGGTTGTTCTCAGGATCATAAACAAAAGGAAAGAGAGTAGAGTAAATGATTACTTAGGGGATGATCAGTTTGGGTTTATGAAGGAGAGAGGTACGCGTGATGCCATTGCAGTAATGAGATTATTAATCGAGAGGAATATAGAACTCAACCAGGAGGTATTTGCCTGTTTCGTAGATTTCGAAAAAGCGTTTGATAGAGTGAACTGGGAAAAACTAATGAGTGTATTGCAGAGAATAGGAATAGATTGGAGGGAAAGGAGGCTAATCCGCAACCTGCACATGTCTGAGACTGCTCAGGTGCGGGTGGGAAACTGGGAGTCCGGATGAGCAGTGTTAGGAAGGGGTGTAAGGCAGGGTTGCCCATTATCACCGTTGATGTTCAACCTGTATGCAGAGGAAATGATCAAAGAGGCATGGGAAGATCTGGAGGTAGGAATGAAAGTGGGCGGGGAATTCGAAAAATCAGTTAGGTTTGCTGATGACCAAGCTTTAGTTTGTCAGTCAGCCAAGGGGTTGCAAGTATTGCTGAGTGAATTGGAAATTCAGTGCGACAGGTATGGGATGAAAATCAATATTAATAAAACAAAGTTTATGCGATTTTCTAGACAGAAAAAGGCTAAGCTCAACATTAAAATAGGAGGGCAAAAACTAGAGCAGGTAGAACAGTTTACGTATCTCTGTATCTATGTCGGTAGTGTTTCGGACCAACACGGTCAAAGTAGTTAGGACGTAAGGAGAAGAATTGCACTAGGCAAAGAGGCTTTCACAAGGAGGAGGGAATTGATGGCAGGGACGTTGAGTAAGGATGTTAAGAAAAGACTCGTAAAAACTTTGATATGGAGCGTAGCTATGTACGGCGCGGAAACGTGGTCATTGAAGCAGGAGGATAGACGTAGACTGGAGGCTTTTGAAATGTGGGTGTGGAGAAGAATGGAGAAGGTGAAATGGACAGAGAAGAAAACAAATGAGGAAGTACTTGGTATGGTGGGCGAAGAGAGGGGTTTGTTGGGAGAAATCCTATGGAGGCAGGAAAAGTGGATGAGGGGTGTACTGACCGGCAGTGGGATGTTGAAGACTGTAATTGAGGGGAGAATGTTAGGCAAGCGAGGAAAAGGAAGGAACAGGATAGGGATGTTGGACTGGATGAAGGGAGGAAAAAAGTACTCAGAGCTGATGAGGGACCTGATGTAGGGTAGGATGTTGTGTTTTGCTAGGGGTCACAAATTATTATATTAGTAATTATGTCCATCCAAAAACCTACCTTAACCGGTAGATTACCTAATAATATATATATATATATATACTACCTTGATCAAAAAGTTCCCGGAATAACCACCGTGTGGCGCTCCCATCGTTCCGATTTGAGTTCTGTTTTTTTTGTTAAATTGGTACATCTGTTGTTGATATTCCCTTTAAATCTTAGTGTCATAACTTGACATTTGCAAAAGTTACGTAGCCAAGAGTACATCTATCTCTGTGTGTGTTGGCGATTTTTTACAATTTCAGAAATGGATTTAAATTTGCAACAACGAACTTGTATTAAATTTTGCGTAAAAAACGGATTTAGTGGCGCACGGACGTTGGAAATGTTGGAAAAGTGTTTCGGCAACGATTCTCTAAAAAAAACGGTCGTTTACCAGTGGCACGAGCGGTTCAGAAGTGGTCGTGAGTCAATCGAAGATGATGAACGCAGTGGCAGACCATCGACATCGAAAGTCGGTGAAAAAATTGATAAAGTAAAAGAAATGTTGGTCAATAACCGCAAATTAACCATCAGAGAAATAGCGGAGGACTTGAACATTGCCTATGGATCCGCCCAAGACATTGTGGTTAATGATTTGGGTTTCCGTCGAGAAGCAGCAAAGTTGGTGCCAAAAGACCTCAATTTCATGCAAAAAAGAGACCGTGTTGACGTCGTAAAAGACATGATTTGCGAGGCTGAATCCGATCCCACATTCATCAAAAGGATCATTACTGGAGACGAGACGTGGGTTTATGAGTACGACACGCAATCCAGACATCAGGCAAGTGAATGGCGTTCACCAAATGAGCCGAGACCAAAAAAACCACGTCGTTTTCAGTCAAAAAAGAAGGCAATGCTGACGGTTTTCATGGATTACAACGGTGTAGTGCATCATGAATTTTTGCCAGAAGGCCAGACAGTAAACAAAGAGTATTATTTGGGCGTTATGAGACGTTTGCGTGAAGCAATTCGCCGAAAGAGACCAGAAATGTGGGCAGAAAACTCGTGGATTTTGCACCATGATAACGCACCGTCGCACAGTGCTATCATTATTCGTAATTTTTTGACGAAAAATGCAACAAATACCATCCAACAGCCACCGAATTCACCTGATTTGGCTCCCTGTGACTTCTTTCTGTTCAATCGAGTTAAAAAACCATTACGGGGAACGCGTTTTAGCAGCCGAGAGGAAGTAATGGAAAAATCGCAGGAAGCACTGATGGACATACCGAAAACCGAATATAAAAAATGTTTCGAGGATTGGATCAAGCGCTGGCATAAGTGTGTTGCAGTCGATGGGGATTACTTTGAAGGGGACAATATAGATTTAGATGAATAAACTTGTATTTTTAATTTTCTGAATAAATTCCGGGAAATTTTTGATCAAGGTAGTATATATATATATATATATATATATATATATATATATATATATATATATATATATATGTATATATTCATATTTTCACCAGTTAGTATCGAGATTGATCGTCTACAACAGTGGTGGTCACACACGGCCAATAGCCACCGACTCGCAAACTAATGTGCTTGGACCCACAAATAAAACATTAATTGGCGTTGGAGGGGGATACCGGAGAACAATGATACTTTGAGAAGCCAAAGTCAGATACCTATTCTTCTTTCTTCGCCTTGTCAGCCGATTTAGATATGTCTAGGGCAGGGTATCTGTTATGCAAATAACCCCAAGGACCCCATTTGAGGGAAATAGTAACATCAATACTACGTCCAATAGCCTTATATTTTTATCTTTGCAATTCCGAAGAAATCCAGCCTGGATGTGGGACCACATGGAGAAGATGTCCTTGATCTTATAGTTTACCTTATTGACCAACCTCATTCCGTGAAGAGGTCCAAAAACAAATCAAAACCACAGCGCTAATTTCCAAAAAGCAACATATCCAAGCATATATCATATCCAAGCATATAAAGCAACATATCCCAACTTGAGCGACGGAAATTTGAGGGGTTTGTATGTTTAGGCCATTATGAATTTTTATATTCATTGAATATCATAACTGAACCATTTTTACGGCTACCTTTTGCGAAGATTACATTGAATCTCCCTTAAAGTGTGATTATAAACGAATAATTATGATCAATATAACGTGAAACTTCCTTGCTACAATTTATATTTGACAAAATACGCGATGAGTTCCTAATCTAATCTTCTGAGAGGACCCCAGAACAATTTACATTGCGATGAGCATGAAAAGCTATTGTATTCAAGACTCTATGCTGCACATTTGGGCATACGAGCTCGTAGATATCGCATAGCAAAAAATAATGAAAGTTATTATAAATAATATTTGATAGATTTTCGATAACACATACAAACTTGATACACGAGTTAACAATAATAACGAACTGAATATCATACATGACAATCAAGATCTAATGGCTCAAACTCTACGATGTGATCTTATTAAAAAAAGTAGGAAATAGTAGAAGTTTGGTGAGATATCAGTATTTACTTGGTGACATTTTTCAAATTCAAGAATTATATTATTACTTATTGGGGGCTCCATGCTTCGTGGGGAGCAGAAAATTGTGCACTAATACCCAGTTTTGTCTATTTCAAATTCCTCGTTGATGCGACACTATTCACCAAGACAGGTTAACATTCATTGTGCCAAAAATTAATTAGCCTTTTTTAATCGAGTGTAAATCAAAATTTTCATCCACCGTATTTTTTTGTGAGAAATTGGTTCGAGTAGATCTTACGAAATAGCATGGTATTACTTAAGCCAGAAACCGTTGGATTTATTGACACATTTTTCCGGAGTAAAGAAGGGAATTACGGAAGTGGAGATATAATTCAATTTAATACGAGTAAATGGGTTTCTGGGTTGCGGTGGCTGGAGGAATGCGACGCTTGAAATAAATGAGATTGATTTTCATTCCTTTTCCTTATTTGGGGTTTTATCAACCAAGAAGCCCTCAGAATAAGGGCGGGCTCATCTCAAACAAACGAATCTTACGCTAAATTTATTACTCGACTCTCCCATTGACCGTTTTCATTCCGTACGTCGGTTTGAAAGGCGAGGGCAGAGCTCACCTGAATCAGGGTAGGCAGTTCCTTTTCCTGTGCCACCAATAATTTCCCAGGATATCTGATACCCGACAAATCGTACAGCTTGGGTAAAGCTGACGATGCCCAAAGGAGTCCTCGGGTCAGTTGTCGAGCGTTCTACCCAGTGAACTAGCTGGACTATCATTTCTCTAACCTATGACTGCTTTATACTTGAAGTTAGAACTGTATTCTCAACACCTCTTTCGCAATTTTATGCCACAATCAATCTGAATAAACTATAATACAGTGCACGTAAATGGTAGTGTGCAACCTGCACGGAGATATTACTTGTGCTTGATCTTTGTTTACCCCACGAAAAAAAAACTACAAATACGACTGGATGACACTCCGGCCGTGACAATAGGCAATAAACGCTCGCTGCTTGCGAAGAACAGCCAATGACAATGGCATATTGATGAGAGAGGAAAACAAGTGGCGTTTGAAGGATCTTCCGTTTCCGAATGCGGGGGTTCGAGCGATTCGTTGCGTCATCTCACATGGCAGGCGACCAACTTGACTCAGGCCCTGCTGCGAATGCTAATCTCGAATTGTTCATCCTCAAGACTCTTAAAATTGCTTCCATAGTCAGAGCGATCGACTGGGCAGGGAGAGAGACGGCGAGCGAGGGAACTTAGAAAGGAATCAGTAATTCTCGTCGGCGGTGAATCCCCAGTTCGCCAGTCTCAACCTCTCCCGTCGGCATAAGATAAGGCTAGGGGGAATGCGTTAGCCTTTGCGTCATTGTCACGACTGTGGTCGGGGCTTGGCGCATGGAGTGGGGCAAGGGTGGGGACAGTGAGCCGATCGCGATGGATAAAAACGTAGCATGAACTAACTGTGAGATAGGAATTTTTCCTTCGGGGAAAACTTTACAATAGCGGCTAAAAACATTGTATCATAGATGGCAGAGAAAAAATCCAGGCGCTGATATCTGGGGAAAGAAACCTAAGATCTCAGTATTAGTACCTAAGACAATATTCCTAGGTGCCGGCAGTTACCTTGCAACTGTAGCCCAGGGTAGCAATATTAGTTGGTTCCCGTTACCGAGGCACCATTGTCAATAACAATCCTGCTTAAAATATAAATTATATTGGCAACTGCTCAAGTTTATGATAGTGTGTAATTGACCAGGGTAACATCCTTCGGTAGCGAGGAAGAATCTCTGTAGCTAAAATTAATATATCTGGACGGAATACCAATTAATAAATTTTTTTCTACATTGGAACAAACCATTTGAAATATAACATCAGCAATGGTTCCAAGGTTAAGAAAAGTAGGTAAAGGTACTTCGGTCCTAATATCCAGGTCAGGAATCCTAAGTACCCGATATTTAAGTACTAATGCATTTCTGCATTGCCTCTTTTGATAAGACACCTATCATTGATGCCTGTTGAACTCTCTCTGCCTGATTGGACCACAATCCAAGGTGCTGGTGAATTCAATGATATTAAGTTCAACTTCGTGGAACTTCATGATGAATATGGACAAAACAAACTTTATAGGTTCTACATTTTTTTATTTAAACGACCGGCTTCGTCGAACAATCGGCATCTTCCTTCACTTCCCCATCTCCTCTCTCTCTTCTTCGTCTCTCAAACTTTCCAGTTCTCTCACCACTTTAACAACTCAACCTTCAACAACCTCTCCCCTTTCACCTACCAATCTTCTCCAACCACATCCATCTGGGTATACATATATATTCGTCAACTACCTGTATCTGTACCTGAAGATGTCATCTGCCCGGCGAAACTGGTCGCTTGGATAGATAACGGTGGAAAAAGCTTTGCTTTGTCTCTGTTAAAGGTACTGGTATCCAGGGCCAACATCCAAAGTAATTATCAGTTCCCAGCCACCAGCACTGGTACCGATCCCTGAAAATAAAGCGAAAGAGGAAAAAGGGGCTCCTCAAAGCCTAAAGATTGTTCAGTCAGAGACTGGCTGCTCAGCGAAGAAGCCCGTCAATCATAATGGTAACTTGGCATAACGGTTGAACGGAGTGCATTATTTCCACCCGTTATACAATACGGAGTATGTTTCCTCACCGACTGATGACAATTGCTTTTCTGTCGACTATGTAGGACCTATGATGTGGCGGAAGGTTGGGTTTCTTTACTCTATTGACCAAGGGGCCAGCCCTTGCGGTGACGAGCATTTATTTTGCACAAAAGAATGGATGTTGCTCATACTACTGGCGGAAAGCTCGCCGAAACTAGGGAAGCAGGAAGTTATATGATTGATCGTTGGAATCCATAGGGTTTCACCATCCTCCCTTTCCCCTACAGTGAGGATATATGCATACAATACCCTTCCTCTTAGCCGACAACTGCCATCCCTGGACTCTGACTGGATAAGCGAACTGGCAAATCCGAAAACAGAATCAAAATGACATTTCAAGCCAAGAATCATGATGAAACACGAGTATATTTATTGTATCATGCAATTTTTTTCTAATAATGAAGTTTTCTGAATAACATAATACCTACTGGTGGAAAATATATATAATTTTAACGTGATGTAAAACAAATTAGGTACTGTGAGGCCTAATAACCTAGTGGGTAGGTAGAGCGTTCCATTACTACCCATAGGTTTGACAGATGGATACCCTCCTGTGTATAAATGATGGTTTCCGGCGTAACTTTATGAAATCGATTCATAATGGAAATGAAAAACAGAGACTTTGCCATTTAACTGATAATTAATTACGATACGACCCGAGTTTCGACGTTCAACGCCATCTTCAGGTTCCCGAAGGTACCTGAAGATGACGCTGAACGTCTATACCCGGGTCGTATCGTTATAAATTTTCAGTGGAATCAAAAAGTTACTATTTTTTCATTTCTCTACTAGGCACTACCAGCTTTAACCAAGCTGTATACTTTTTCCAAAAATAATCCTGGGAAACCTGAGGCAGCACATAAAAAGGACTACGCCTCCGTTCCCTAATGTGCGTATTTTACATGCCGGTGGGTTTGTTATTATACAGAGGTGAGCTCTAGCTCCAACGAACAAAGCAACCTTCAGAATGATTGCTGTAGTTAACTCGGGGAAAGAGTGGAAAGAAAGATAAAAAGTCATCTGCTGTGAGGTCAACGTTCACGTAAGGTCAAACTTTGACATTTTACCTTTGCATGGGTCAATGTTCGATCCTGAAGAAACGGACGCTCCGCAAGTGTGCATAGTTGTACCATTTCTCCCCGCTGCCAAAATCACATGAGAGGTTGGTTTCAGATTAATTTTTAAAACTATTTCACAACACAGGGCACTTCTCATGGATTAGAGATTTCTATCCCTTAGCAGTTAATCGTAAATAATAGTACCAATTAGAAGTAGGTTTTGGTTCGTAAACAAAATTTCACATCTTCGCTGAGTGTTTCCTCCAATGCCAAAACTCTTACCTGCCCTAAATTTTTTCTCTACACAGTATATGTTTTCCTCCAGCCTTCCCTCAACCTAAAAAGTCTGTTCTCTCTCTCTTCCCTATGGCCTAACATTACCACGGTCGTCAACATCCAACTGCCCCCGTCCATGTTTTTTGTCTGTCTCCATTCTCAATAGCTAAAGTAGATAACGCTGAGAACGAGACCATAAGTCACGACAATTTGCTGGGCTACTTTAATAATCTGTTCACGAAAGAAGAAGAAAACTAAAAAAATGTAAATGAAAACACTGGGGAATTAGGATAATGACTAAGAAGGTGGAAAAATTATTAAAACTGCCGGACACGACACCGACAATGTTTGTACATCTACGAATATCATTGAAAAACACTGAGAATTAAATACAGAAACACATGTTACTTGTAGTTCATACAAAAAAATTTTGGCTGAGCCAACAGAAATCTACTTTCGGGAATTTACAGCAGATAGGACTGCTGTCACATTTAATTTTAGTAATAAAAAATATGAACAACCACTATCATAAATCACTATAGCCAGCAACGAAAATAAAACGGCTTTAGTTATTCTAGGTCTTGGGCAATGATGTAGTTTTTAGCCCATATATTTTCATTTAAGCATTGATGTTATGACATGGTACGACAATGGATGAGAAGATTAAATTACTACACACACAATCTTAACAGCCCAAAATTTGTTTTAACGCTACAATTTGAAGACAACCAAGCGCTAATAGCCAACGACGAAAACGCACACCAGACATCCGCTTTTAAGCTTCTCAAGACGGCACAAAAATACAACCTTTCACAACAAGTTCTCGACCCAAAAAATCAAAGCAATGAGCAACGAATTTCAAAAGCGATGAATCAGTCAGAAATAAAATAATTTTAAACAATCAAGATGTAGAATCGGTCACATATTTTACCTTTCTTGGACCAATCGGTCGCACATTTTACCTATCTTGTATAATCGTTATCATACCGTCACAAAATGGAGAGGAAATAAAATTGACAGATTCAACTACATATACGATACAATACAGCGAACTTTAAAAAAATAAGGTAAGAAAAGACACCTCGGTTACTTTTATACAACGATTGCAATTCCAATTCCTTGTAAAATATAATAGGAAAATGAGAACAGGACAATTACAAAAGTATTACTTGAAAATTATTTCCGCAAACAAATCACATAAAAATTGCAATAGCTAATGAACCAAGATTGCAAACATCTGGAATTAAATTTTTTGGAAGAGCTGCTAGCTATTAACGAATGGGCAGGAAAAGAAACACACGGCACAAGACAAGAACTCAGCGTGCAAAGCATCAGCGAACCGATACGAGAATGCAGACGTTGATAGAACACGTAGAACGAATGGATGAGGAAAGAATACCAAACACATAAGGAAATACAGAGCGAGAGCCAAAAGGTCTATGGGAAGTTCACGCAAGGGATGGGAAGACCAAGAGAGAAGAAAGTCGTAACAAACTTAATGCCTAACGCTTGAAGAAAATAGAAGACTATCAGCTACCTCTATTTCCCCACTAAATGTAAAGCTTCACTCTCTCTGCTCACCATGTTTTCTCCATGCTCACATCTTAAAAGCCTACAATCCACTCTCATCCCTTCGTCCCACAGACAAAACTTCGGGACCCAACGGAGCTAGGCTCCATATTAAATTCTTGATGATATCTTAATTGCCTCTTTATTGGCGTAGGTCATTAATTCCCACTATTTTGCAAACGTTTCTTTTGTCAACGCAATCCTTCTACAAATGGCCTTATTTTCACACCAACTTTCCCCAAATATGCTGCTTAACTATGAAGTGTTCTATCTGCTAAATGATAATCGGCATTAAGGTTATCTCCTACCGATAGGGGAGAATTTTAAGGTAGAATGTTCACGAAAAAAAGATTTCTACATGATCAATCACTGCTGGGAGGTACAATGCTCACCGTAAAGTATCACCACGCTTATGACTTCGTTTTTAACGAAGTACATATACATATTTCACGCTTTAAAATACTTGGCATAAAGCTGCTAAAAAATAATACGAATTTCTTTGTTATTTAAACTATTAAATTGAGTCTTCTAAATAACATACAAAAGACTTGAAAAACTACGTACGAGTCGTAAAATATTTTACAATAATTATTAAAAGGACGATTTTTTGTGCCTCTTCAACGTTCTAGCTTGAGGGTCATGGGACACCTATTAAAAAAGCACCAGCTCATCGCAATTCTAAAAATAAATCTTTCATTTTTACAATTTATCGTCGCGCAAAATAGTAAATAAAAATGAATTCCACGATGCATCCTTATCTGCCGCCTGGTGAAACAGATGCCATTTTCGAGACGTATTGCTCACAAAATTTCCATTTCTTGATGCATAGGAATATGCATTTAAAGCCGATAGATTTTAGGATGAGTTTCTTATTTTTACAGTTTCACCTACTCATTCCTGCTCTAAAATCACGTGACACTACCAGAACCGAAATCACTTGAGAAACCATAACACAACTGTTTAGTTTTATACTTTGTAGAGCAATAATTGAGAACATTGTGAATTATAAAAGTGACTTTTAAAAAATAGCAACTGATTACCCAATAAGGTTAATCGATGTTTTTGCAAAAGATCCTCCAACACATTCCTAATTTTGTGATTTTTTGGCATGATAAGTTCAGCACTGCTTTGAAATCCCGCCATCAGCGCAGCCGTTAGGATTTCGTCTGCTTGCACTGCTCCTGGTAGACATACGCGCAAACTATTGATTTATGAAAAACCCGCATGCTCCAGCAAATTCACACGCCGGCGAAAGCCCGACTATTGTGATGCTTCACTTCACATACAATTGGTACTGTCAATTTCTATTGTATTGATCGGACAGCAACGCGTCCTTAACATCCCAACACTATTGATCGCAGTGAGTCGCATCAGCTGTGCGTATGCGGTCGCCGGGAGGGGGTGCAAAGGGGAGGCATTTTGAAAGCTAGCGATGATCAGGGTTAAGGTTTCCGGGACACCCGCGTTCTTAATTCCGAGACGTGTCTTGGGTTACAGGCTCATGTCGGCGTCGAGTGATCTGCGAGTAGCCTTATCCCCGTCAACCGGCGAGGATAGCACCACAGTCCGCGACTGAAGGAGGAGAAATGCCCTGACGAGGCAGCGAGCACGTTCCACGTGATGATGAGAACGCGAGCGAAGCGATGGTGGGTCTTAGTGATGCTCATCCTCGTCGCCCTGTGCCTGCTCTTCGGCCTGAGCCTCAAGATCCAAATAGCGATGATGCAGATCCCCGGCTCATCCCTTCTGCGGCATTCGGTCGGGGCGGCGAGGGCCGGGACGCTCTCGCCTTCCATCCCAGTACTCGAGGAACCCGGGGGCGTCGCATTGTGCGACCTCCCGTGGTTCGTCGAGGCGAGACAGGCGGCCGCGAAGGAGCAGCAAGCGGGCCTTCTCCACCTCTGCCCGAATGCCGGGATCCTGACCGTCCAGCAGGGGGGGCGACTCGGGAATCAGATGTGGGAATACGCGTCGGTTTGGGGTCTGGCCATGGAGGTGCCCTGGCTGACGCCCGCCATCCCGCGGTGCCTCCTGAGGGCCATCGACGACGCGTTCCCTTTCCTGACCTTGCCCGAGCTCAAGGTCCCGACCCTTCAGAGGGGATGCAACGCAAACAGTGGGGTCATTGCTCAACCCGAACCCACCCTCTCCCAGAAGGATGTATTACAGGTCCTCCAGGACTGCCAGAAGGAAAGAAGCGACACTCACTTTGGCCAGAAGAATTCATTTCATTGCCAACAGAACATGGTTCTAGAGAGGTGAGTAGGCTCCAATATGGTAATGCTACCATGATTGCACCACTACTGGAGGTTGGTGAGTGCACATGGGACAACCCATGAGAACAACCTCATGCTCTCAAAACTGATAGTGTGGAATGCATTTTTTCCAAGGTCAGTGTGTGTGCTCCCAAAAAACTTGATTTCATGATGAAATCCTGCATATTCTTTGGGTATTAAATTGGAATACAAAAATATATTAACATATTTCTCTTCAAAATTGGCACACGAGGAGTTATGTGATTAAGAAGATTTCAAATGCTTGATAGACCCACCACAGAAATGCATGTGCATGCTTATATCCCTATTAAAGTATTGTTCATTATTTCAAAAACCAATATTTCACTCTAACATGCCCAAATTATTTAAAGTCTGTCAAAATATTACAACACTATGTTGATGTGCAAAATATTCCTTTGCGAAGTTTAAGTTCATCAGGTTATGAATACTAGGACAAATTAGCAAATCACATTCAAATCAAAACCATACGACACATTAGTTACCTAGTTTCATTTGTATTAAGCTTACTGTGTCTCTCGAAATATTAATTTCATTATTTTTAATGACTATGGCTACCGGCAATAATAAGCTATATCAATATAATTTTGACTAAATTCCTACCTTATAGATGTTTCCATATTAGTCATTATCTGGATTGAAAGAATCTTTCTGGGCATGGTTCATTCATAGACCATAAGGTGGGTGGGTACCATTGATATGATAGCTTTCCAGGTTCAGCTTCAGAATTTCATAATATTCTCATGTTCATATTCAATAAAACCATGGTTCACCTGTGTGAGAATCATTTGGTCATATTGTAAAATTCTTTTAACTTATAAAAAAAATATTAATGGAGAGGTTAAAAAAGTTCCCAAGAGAATCTTATTTACACAAAGTTCATCACAGTATACTAACATAGTCTATTTAACTTTTGCTAAGATTTAGCAATACAACAAATAAAAATATTTTGCTTGGCAAAAATTAACATCTGCCACTGGATATCAGGTCACATAGTTGAATGCAAATAAGTACAATATGAAGTAGGCACTCACCTACAAAAACTACATTTTGTAAATTAATTGTTTTTTAAAATTAGAAATAAATGTTACATTACCCAAAACATTCATGAAAATATCAATTCACCATGGCTTTTCAAGTAGAAAATAAATTTTGATGGAATTAAGTGGTTGATAATACTGCTATGGAATTAATATCTTTAGCCTTCCTCTTTGTCCTTAGCCATAATGATATTTTCATGATATGATAAAAAAGTCTTTGGAACATTCACCATAGCATTATTCAACACTTTCAATAGTTGTCAAGAAACATACCCAATGTTTGTTCCAACACTTATAGACTGGGCAAATAAAACTTAAATTCAAGAATCACTAATTTCATTTCATGAACTAGTTTCCTATATCAATGGCATCAGCAGCTTCGAAGGACATTTTAGTTAAGATCCATCCCATTACTTTACAAAACCACAGTTATCAACCCCAAGGTCAGTTTTAAGGGAGAGAGCACAGCTAACTTATTACTAAGCCCAATGTAATGTGAAATTCACACATCAGGGAATGGGGGCCGGTTCCTTTTCCTGTGCCATCTATGGTTTTCGAGGAAGTTCTGGTACCCAAAAAATTACACAGCTTGGGTGATGCTGAGGGTGCCCCGAGGCATCCCAGGAATTGAACCTGGGCCCTCCAGTCAGTAGTCCAATAACCCATTGAAATATTGAGTCCATCATCAATTTATTAGTTGAAGCTTAAATGAAACTACTAGAAAACTTTTTCTGCTAAAAATGTATTAATTAATATGCACCATATTTAACAGCATATCATATGCATGGCATATAAGACACACCCTAATTTAAGGAGGGCACATTCAGGAAAAAAATGGTTTTTACACTCCAACACTTCACCTAATGAATTGACTGCTGCACTGGTAATAATAAAACTAATAACATTATTAAAGTAAATCATAATATTTTAGGACCAGGTTAAGTAATGCCTGCTGACCATTTTGGGTAAAATTAGCCTACAGCAGTGATAATCGGGGCAAGAATTAACCTTTGGAAGGCCTTACTTTCATATACAACACCCATTGGAGATTTTGTTAAGTAATTCTTTTGGAAAAAGTGCCTCACATGCTATCAAAAATTGAGAGTATATATCTATATGCACCAAGAAAACACCTAGCTATGAATGATTATTTATTTTAATGAAACAAACCAATGAACAAATACCAACAAAATTTTATCCATGACCTTACTTTCCCAAACTCTACGAAGTTGGTTACGCAATGGTTTGGTTACTGATGGGTGCATATTGGTACATGTACGCTCAGTGGTAATTTTAAACAGAGACAGAAATCTGTAAATGTGGTGAATATGATCACAAAATAATATACTGAATTGAGAATGCATTAAAATTGTTTTTTGTCACTCTTGAGTACCATACACTCCTTTTTCCATGTTTCAGGTGGGTTGCATTGCCTGAATTGGTTCTTCCTCGACTAACCCTCTTAAGGGAACAAGATTTCCGATTTCACTCATATCTCACAGATTTAGCCACGTCATTTCTGGCTGCAATTATGCAAAAGACTGAGGCCTCAGTCTTCATCAGTGTTCATGTTCGTCGTGGAGACTACAGTGATTATCTTTCTTCCAAACACAACGCATCACTTGCTCCTATCTCATACTTTGAGGAAGCAATCAACATTTTCAACCACCATTTCATTGGTGGGGACAAAGTGGCATTTATTGTTATAAGTGATGATATTTCCTGGTGTCGCCATAATATTATGCATCTTCATGAAAATATATTCATAGCCTGGGATCCAGTTGAGGGTTGGAAGGAGAAAACAGAGAATTTAGCAGGGGTGCCTGAAAGTGACCTCGCTCTGATGGCATTGTGCAACCACACTATATTGGATTATGGTTCATTTGGGACATGGGGGGCACTTCTTTCTGGTGGAAAAACAATTGCATATGGCATTGATGGCCTCCTTTCAACCAAAATAGCAAATCTGCTCACCCACTGGAAGACTTTGCCTGAGAAAACTATCTTCCAAAGGAACTGATACGGTTAAATATTTTGCTCAATTTTAGACTATTAAAAATTTGTCAATTTTAAAATGGCCTAAACTATCAATAATAACCATTTTTTCTAGGATAATCCATCAATGATTGATGTGTAAATAAATGTTACAAATTCAATTAAAATATTAAAAAATTAATGGCATTAACTTTTGTTTACTAATTGGGTCAAATCACATGCTATATTAATAGCATGAAACCAACTCTGCAATCAATTTGATTAGAGAGTATGTTCTCTTCAGAAATTATTGCTGTCATCGTTGAAATTCATATGCATAAAATACCCCATTATTAAAAAATTATTGTCCAGAAAGAGTGGAGGCATAATTAAAGAAAATCTAAAAATATACAGCACATGGGTAAGTCAATATATGAATGTTAAAATTCAAAATAATTGAAAATCCATTTTATTATAGAATGTTAGAAATGACTATCACTAAAATCTCATGAAGTGATCCAACGTCAGGGATCCCATGTTTATGGTTCTTTCATGCAGGAATTGCCAAATTCATTTGGCCGGTTAAAAAATTTTAAACATGAACATTGATGGGTCAAATAAACATTTTTAGTGGATTTGGCATTATAACTACAATACATAATAGATACACTACAATGAACCAGAAAAATGTGTGACTCACAATGCCAATTTTTTGCTGAGCACCATCATGATTTATGATATTTTTTCATTTACAATGTGTTTTCAAAGGACCCTAAAGCAAAGTTAATTGGGATACATGAAGACTTAAGAAATATTCACCCTTTCACTGTGGCTCCTTCTCTGGAAACCTATTCCTCACATGCGGTGAAAACAGATGGTATTGTGTCTCTGTAATATTTATTATGCCAAAATAATAAAATTAATCTAGATTCACTGTTTATTTAATGGAAAATTGTTATTAATATATTTTGGTGAAAAAAATTTCCAAGTATGATAGTACACCACAGAGAGGATGAAAAGGTACGCTACAGGAGCTTCCACAGGCATCTCACAAAATTCTTGCAAAGAAAAACTAACAGCAGAGAGAGGATTTTGTATGGGAAAGAAATTAAACCGGAGACATCAGACATAGAGAGAGAATCTGATGCAGATGAGGATAGCTGAAGTCCAAGCCTTCCTTGACGGTGAGACTGAAAGGACATAAAGGGAATTATACTCAATGAAGGCCGAGGGGGTACAAAACATTCCTGCAGATCAACTTAATGGTTTAGGAAAGTGTGGAAGGACTAATTTTTATGGATTTACTTGAGTGAGGAATTTAGCTGGAAGACTTTGTCACATCAGTATTACTTCCTATTCCAAAAAAAAGGCAAAGGCTACATTATGTGAGGGCTACAGAACAATAAGTTGATTTTGCATGCAGTTAAAGTGGTTCTCAGGATCATCAACAAGAGGATGGAGAGCAGGACAAATGATTACTTGGGAATGGTCATTTTTGGTTCAGGAAGGGGATAGACACTGATACCATTTCAGTAATGAGGTCACTAATAGGGAGGAACATAGAATACTACGTCTGCTTTGTAGATTTTGAAAAAATCATTTGATGGAGTGAATTTGGTAGAATTAATGATTGTATTGCAGTAAAAAGGAGTAGATTGGAGGAATAGGAGACTAATCTGCCACCTGTACATATATCAGACAGCTCTGGTATGAGTGGCAGATGGAGAGTGTGAATGGGCAGTGTTATGAAGAGGAGTGAAACAGGGGCATCCATTGTCATACACACTGTTCAACATATTCATGTACATACAGAATATTATTATTATTACTTTTTATTTGCCCAGAGATCACAATACAAAAATACCAGGTAGGTGGTGTATGTACATGATATAAGGCACGTCAAAAAGGAGCAAAGACACAGGCTCAATTAAGATACATAAAAGAAATGGTGCTTGATGGATATGGTTAAAGGTGCATTGAAAGAACTGAACTGGAATGAAATTCAGAGGAAAATTCATAAAATCAGTGAGGTTTGCGGATGACCAAGCTTAAGTTTGTCAGTCAGCCAAGGGGTTGCAAGCATTGCTGAGTGAATTGGAAATTCAGTGCAATAGATATGGGATAAGAATCAATATCAATAAAACAAAGGTTATGCAATTTTCCAGAAAGGGAAAGGCTAAGCTAAACATTAAAATAGGAGGGTAGAAACTAGAGCAGGTGGAATAGTTTACATATGTCAGAAGTGTTTTAGACCAAAATGGTCAAAGTAGTAGGGGACGTAAGGAGAAGAATTGCATTAGGCAAAGAAGCTTTCCCAAGGAGGGAATTGATGACAGGGACTATGAGTAAGGATGCTAAGAAAAGGCCCTGCCACACACCTTGCCAGTGGCTTGTGGGATGTCATTTAGGTTTCATTAGCACAAATGGACACTTTGGACCCCATGAATACCTTTACTGGATAACCACAAGTCTATCAGTCAATGAGCATCTGTCATGTCAGCTTGTGAACACCTGGAAATATTTCATCTTTCTTACGAGTCCAGGCCAAGTAAGTAGATTTGTTTACTCCTTTCTACAATGGCATTAGTATCCTAATTACTTAAAATGACCGGATAGAAAAACAAGATCATTAGCAATTGAAATGAAGAATTTGAACAATGCATCAGAAATACAATTTTATCCTAAATATCCACAAAAACAAATCAAATTTGTAATGAAGTTGGATGTGAAATAAAGTCACTAAGGTGACAGTATTACCTTTGTGTTAGTGCTTTGTCTACAGGGACTGCCCAAAATACGTCCCTAGTAGGTAAATGGCTATGAACTACTAACAAATAATTGGCTCCTATCACTCAGTTAATGCCAATTCATCATTCTATCTGCAGTCATTTCAGGTAATAAAAAATACCAGAAGCTTACCTAACAGCTTTGACTACTAATTTGTTCATCGTCACCTGGGGCATAGGGAAAATTATGAAATACTGATATTTAATATCAACAACCAATTGATAAATTTTCCACTGCATTAAAAAATAAATTTGTTTGACACCAAGTTTAAATCCAATATGTATTGAAAAATGAAAGAGTTGTTCTTCCCTAAATGAAACAATATAATTTAATTAAAAGCAAAAATGAAATGTCAATAAAATAAACCAAGCAATCACAGTTATCATCCCAAAGATTGGTCCTGTAAGTGAAGGTAGAGTTGACCCTTTAATAAGCCCAATGGCAAAAAAACTCACACATCAAGCTATTAAGGCAATTTCCTATCCCTGTGCTGCCTATGGTTTCCCAGGAAGATCGGTACCAGAAAAACCATACATCTTGTATGAAGCTGAGGGTACCCAGAGGCATCCCAAGGAATCAAAACCGGTCCATTCGGTCAAGAGTACTGTTTCTCTATCCACTGGACTGCCACATCACCTGTCCACGACATATTATTATCATTATTCCTTCGACTGTTTTTTTTTAAATTGGCTGTATATTCTTTAAATTGAGTCACAAATGGTAAACATCACTATGGGATAAACAGTTTATCATGACCAATTTCACTTTTTGACAATCTTCATAGGCATCAAGTCATTTGGTAAGCACCATGATAAACAAAGTTTATTTATCACACATGATATGGTTATTTGATATTATATACAAATCAAAGATTAAGGAAGAGATTTATATGAAATAGAACCTATTTTTCGACAGTACCTTAAGTTGGTTTAACATTATAATGTCTTCTGCAGAAGAGAAAATCCAGAGTGAGAAAAGGACCTTCCCGTGTGATTTTTGATAAAAACTTTCATTGATATACATTTTAAATATAGTTTCTTGATTTAACATAGTCCAACTGATAAATTCTTTAAAATAATCACCTAGTCATAAAAATATAATGTTTACTGTAAACAAGAGGGGAAACTGATTACTCATATTATCATTTCATATTTTTACAACTCAATAAAATTCAATTTTATACAAAATAGGATATTTTGTAATGCATGCTCCAAGGAGCCTTTAGATTATAGAGGAACACAGCAAGTAATAGATACAGTGGAGCACTGAAACTGTTTCTGATGACAGATCTAAAATAAAATGTCAGCAAATTGGCTTAAACTAAGCTGTAAAAAACGTGAAAAGGACAAAAATTTACTAAGGTGAGTAGTAAAGACTGATTACAGGAAAAGAAAATAATAAATGATTACGTAGCACAGCCATTTAAACATTGTTTAAGACAACCCTGTTGATACTTCATAATTTATGTAAGAATACTCTAATAGAATGAATATATTTCATGCCATAAGATTGATCATTGTTTTAATAACCTCGGACCAAGTGGACTTAAGGCCATTTCTTGCTGATAAAAAACATGTGCATTAATGGAAGTTCTTGTACCATGGTCATGTATAGGAGAATCCAGAATAATTGCACTGTTTGAGCGTAGTAGGGCGTATTTAAATTTAAGGGTGAGGGTTACTGAGGAACGTTGAACAATAGATTTAAACAGAAAACATTAGTTACTGGACTTTCAAATGATGCAGGTGTCTGGAAAGCCCAAATAAACACAATTTGGAGGGCTCGTTTTTGCAACACTTCTAATATAATAAATTTCTCCTTTCTTCACCAACCCCAAATGCTTACCATATAGTGTAGGAGGCTTTCAATCCCATAACAATATCATTCAAGTAACAATATAACCCCGGCCACAAACAGACCATACCTGGCCTGTCAACGTTGTACTATCACACGATAGAATTATCATGGGTAGCTTACACTGTAATTGGACCTAAATCATCTGCACACCCTAGATATCTTCCAAGATGCCGCAACAGTATTTTTTACGGATTCACAGTGTGCATTACAATGGAAACTTTCGGTGGGTCAATATCAAGCGCCTTGACCGGGATTCGAACCCGGATCCTTCGATGTCCGGCCGAGTTATCCAATTACAAATACGCTGCCATGCAACTCCTCAAGACCGGGAGTAAAAATTCAAACGAGCATCGATATTTACGATCCCATGAAATTAGCTTAAAAATTACATATTGAAATGTGCAAGACCAACATGTAGGGTGATTCCAGATGCCTCAAATTAACAGTAGTTAACAACTTCCAATGAGTGGCGTTGGTCTCCTTCAACAAGTTCCACGGAATGTTTTGGCATCATCGTCCAACCTTAACCGGTCACTACAATCCCTCTGTTATGCACTAAAGGATTCATAGAAATTATCCAGCAAAGCAAGGCATAAGAAGCTATAGGCTGATGGAGCTGGAGCCGCAAGGCTCGTTGCGTAATAAACACTACAATTAAGGATTCATCATTTCTGACTAAACCAAGTCTTTTCTTTAGTGTTCATTTCATCAGAAGAGAATCTTCTTTGTCCAGATAAATTGCTTGATGGATTCCTGGAGTGAATGAAAACCTATAACACCTTTTGGATATCTTTAAATTTCGACAAATCTACCCACCATATTATTATTATAGGGTTATCTACCGGTTAATGTAGGTTTTTTGATGGACACAACTATAACATAAATATTTTGTGACTCCTAAAAAAACAAAATCCAGCAACCTAGTTTACATCAGGTCCCTCTTCATCTCAGAGTACTTCCTTAGAGATGAAGCTGATGTGGACCCACCATATTAACAATGATTTTTTCAATAGATTAAGTATCTTTGATATTAAGTCTTGGGCATGCCCCATTACAGTAAAAAGGAGGTTCCTACATTGCTATCAAGTTCGTGACTGCTACACGTTGATCAGATTCTGATCGAGCAAATTACGTTGTCCACTATGCTACGCATTAATTAACCAGAAAATGCTACTCTCTGAACTGCCGAAATCTATCGTATGATAAGAGTAAAGAAATATTCTTCTTTATCCATCGTTCGCATTTGATGGAAATTAGCAATACCATAAAAAGTTCTTGGTTAAATTCTACAAAAATTATCGAAATAAAAGATCGACCTATTAGCGCTTGTGCTCGCGAAACAATAAAAAAATTAAATTATCAGCTAAAACTGTGAGCTTCAGTGAATTTGATGAGGTCATTTTTGTATCCCTTTTCTTGACAATTTGAACATCTCACTCCATAATAAAGGTTATGGAGTGAACGGTTACGCTGTTATTTCCTTAGCCTTACATTGCTGAAATACATAAATATAAAGCACCCTATTCTTAAAATCTCTTTACTCTCTACAATAGTTCCGTCACGAAAAGTTCTTTATAATTTAGTTTTGTTGAAATTTTTCGGAATTATCCTCATTATTAATCCGCACCGGAGTTCCTCAGCTTCAACACACTCAAACTTCATTTTTAATGCGCTGGGCGGACTTCGTTTGTTAGGTTTGTTATTGTTTACGTTTTACATGGAGGTTAATGGCGTTGTTTGACTGACGCTAACGAGGTACTTTCGATGATATCCTTTCAAAGTGGCTAAAAATGGGTGATAATGACTTAATCGGAACTAATCTTTCATTGGAATCGATGAAAGTAATCGCAGAAAGTATTGGTATTGCGAACTTACCGGACGAAGCAGCAAAAGAATTAGCCGACGATGTATCCTACAGATTGAAGAGAGTCATACAGGTAATTTTGCATGAAATGGGTATTTTTAGCGTGAGTTTTTATATAAATAGAACGTTATTCATAAGTGATGTAATTGTTACTTCATCCAATTAGGATGCTGCTAAATTCATGCATCACGGAAAGCGGCAGAAATTAACAACTGCTGATGTCGATAATTCATTGAAAATTAAAAACATTGAGGTATGTCTTAAGCTACATTATGAGATTAAGTTCTTGGTAATTTTGTGTGGTTTGAGTTTGGTACAATTTTACTTTTTTAAATTTATGGTCACTAATGTGGCAAAAACAGTGAGTAGTGTTCCTACAGGAAATTGCTCGGGTAAAGTGGGTGAAATCGCCGAATAATTTCCCCCTGTACAAGAATTAGGTTGATTATCTGGAACACACATGATTTGTACATCCATTTGAAGAAGGAGCCGTTATTTTTGTTTATTACCGTAACAGCGGGAATTTTTCAATATGCTACTCCTGTCTTAATAATCATTTAGAATCATTGCGATAAGATTTCTCATATTCATAGCACATTTATATTTACATTCATACGTGTACGTTGCCCGTAACATTATGCTTGGTATACTAGATCTATCCATGATTGATTTAACATGATTACCTGAGCTTAATGCATCCTTATAACTGGGAATATTCAATTTAAACATTCATCTTCAATTAATTTGTTATCACGTATCTACCAATTTATAATTCATATTCTATGAGTTTTCCTTGAAAATATTTTATATAACATGTTATTTTTTTCCCTTAGCCTTTGTATGGTTTTAACACTAAGGACCATATACCATTTCGGTTTGCATCTGGTGGAGGAAGGGAGCTTCATTTCAACGATGAGAAAGAGATAGATTTAAGTGAGGTAGCCAACTCAGCCCTGCCTAAATTACCTTTGGACGTCACTCTGAGAGGTAAAACTGAAAGATTCAGTGTATCTCGTAAAATGTATAATTATTGTATATTTTCCTAATTTTTGTGTGACAAAACATCAATATCCAATCTTTATGGATGAATTTTGACCTTTTTGTTCCAGTTTATTATATGTTTCTTATTAAAATAATGTAATTTCATGTACTAATCAATAGGAGCAATTTGAAGTTCAGGGAATAGATTAACTTTGTGGCCAGTAGGTATAATATCATGGCAAAGAAACACTTTGGGAGAACAAAAATGAATCAAAGAACAGTTCCCCTGATTTATTTTTCAAACTGACTTCGGTTTCATTCATGGGGTTTTTTTATGCAACAGATTTTCCTTGCATTGTATCAGTGTGTGTTATCTTTCGATCTATCCAGGGTGTTATCTTTAAATGCACATGCTGTTACTTGAGTATAATTGATGTGTTTTTTAACTAGTGTTTCATGTTATTCAAATGATTATGTAGTTCAAAGCAGTCTTTCTTTATCAGAATGAAACTTTAATCTTATAAATTAAATAATGGTAGATATTTGTAGAAATTTCACCACATTCATTCACACAGCTTCCTCAATAGTATGCCCAACCCTTTTGCCCTGATAGTACACCCCACACATTTTCCAAAGCTTCCAGCTTGAAAATTTACCAATTTTACCACAAGAATACATATGATATAGACTGAAATATTGTAAAAACCTTCTAAAATGATTAGAATTCCACAATAAGAATTCAACGGCAGCCTAATTTTTATGGAAATGATCAACATTCAGCTTAGCATTTTTGTCCTCTAGTGGAGTTTTATATGTTTCTGGGATGAAGGACATTGAGGGAGAAGAATCCATTATCCTGAACTTCTAGTTTCAGTGAATGCCTTTCCAATACCAACGCATGGGAAAGCCTAAAGGTTAGGTATTCCCACATGGGGCTTCATTTGTTTTATTTATTGGGATAACAAATGGCCAAAATTGGATGGGAGATAAAGAAATAATTATGCCTTTAATGGGGGAAAAGATGTGGTTATCTTGAATAATCAGATCCCCCAAGAAAATAAATTTGACCATAGGAATACTCAGTAACAAATGGCCTGAGTTAATAATCAGATGTCATCATCCTACATTGGCCACTAGGTAATACTTGGGCCTGGAATATACTTAGTTTCAGTTAGCAATGTAGTATGCGGTACTTTCTGTAAATGGCATTACTATTGTATGTAATTTCACTTATTAGTGAATACCTATGACTCCTGGATATTATAGCCATTAAGGTGGGCAGTTTACTTGATAGATTCATGAAAACCAGGAAACTAATACTAAAAATGTGTCATGCATTTTTTTATTAGTTTAATTGCCATTGTAATAATATGTATAAAATGTTTTAGCAGTCAACCTAAGTGACTACTCTAGTTTGATTTCACTAACAATGCATCTATTTCATTAACATTGGCTAGCTATAACAAAAGTGAATTGGTTGATATTGTAATGCATTAGTGCAGGGACTAACAATTTAATGTTCGGTTTAAAAAAATGTAATTCATTTCCTGTAAACACTAGTTCCAATATTTCTTAGCGGTGTACAAATATCATGCCATATTTTTAGTAATATTTCTTGTGCAAAATTGCATGCCATTTACATTTGCTGTTGCTATGTTAATAGAAGTGGACAAAATCATGTTTCATTGCCATTTCATAGGCCAAATTGAGTTTATTTGTTTTGATATCCTCCTTAGATATGGGTCAGACTTTGGCAACCAAACCACATTAACTCTTTGATCGAAGTTAGGGTTATCAAAATATTTTGTCTGTAACTAATGTACCATCTTTCACCATAATTGGTGACTCACTTATGCTGCTTATATAGTTGGTTCTGAACACCTTTTCAGGCTGTTGATATCATGACAAAATCAGTTCTGTAATATCCAGTTTTATTTCAAACCCATTTACGAGTAGTGGGGATGTTTCAAACCAACTGAAATTCTGTCCCACAGAAAAAAGCAAGCCACAATAAGCACATTTGCCATGAAATAATGAACAGGCAGTCTGAAATGGTTGAACATTTTGCACATGTATGTGCCCTTGGCTGTAAAAGAAAGATATAATTTTGCAATTTCCATTTTTGCAGATATGTTGAATCACTCATAATATCGAATAACCACAGCAAGTTACATGCTCACTCCTCACTATTAATTATTTGTTATACCTGTAAACCATAGGGCAATAAACTTTACCTTGGGTAATGTTTTTAACACATTTTCTCACTATACTTCAATACCATGCTGTTTTTATCAAGGTTCCAATGTATTTTTTTCAGTGAAAGGTGTAATTTATCCAATTTAGTTGTATTGTATATGTGTTTTTGACGAAGTATCTCATCTTGTGATTTCTTAGCTCACTGGTTGAGCATTGAAGGTGTCCAGCCTACAATACCTGAAAATCCATCTCCTATATCCAAAGAGCAACTGAAACTTGAAGGAATCGATCCTGCCAGCAAACTTGGGAAATCAGCCAAAAATGATAGAGCTGATTCTGTTCCTGGAAAGCCTACCACTGGGTATGTTTAGTGTCTTAATTCTTCCTTATGATGAATGACATTCAGTTATATCAGGATAATCTGAGGATATTTTCCTGAACCAGAAGTATCATGCAATTGTCCTGGATTTTTGCATTTTCACCAAAAATCAGTAGGCTAGAATATAAATGTATTAGCCTACTAATTAAATGATAGTTTCCTAGAATGATGGAATCT
Source organism: Hetaerina americana (assembly GCF_022747635.1). Taxonomy (NCBI): domain Eukaryota; kingdom Metazoa; phylum Arthropoda; class Insecta; order Odonata; family Calopterygidae; genus Hetaerina; species Hetaerina americana. The sequence goes on from NW_027287095.1 coordinate 42,508,177, forward strand.
AAAGAGTGAGGAGAGGAGATGTCTCAATATCTGGAGTGTCTGCTCCTCATATTCCCTTGCCCTATATCTTGTTATCATTTCTTTACCTTATGCTAGTAAGTATTATTCATAGCAAAGAAATTGGCATTTCTCTAAATTCAAAACCAATAGTTTCCGATGTACATTTGAAGGTATTACCTTTGGAATCAAATCATTTATTTACAGTGCACTATTTTCGAATTGATGGTTGGTCTGTTACAAATCCTCCTCTTGATATGTGTTACATTTATTAAGGCACCAATTGGGAATGTATTTTTTGATTGCTTTGACAACTTATTCATTAAATATTTTTCTTGAATTTTGATTGGCAATTAGATGCACGATAATATTTTTTCAAACCATTTCCTTTTGCCTCATTTGAACACAAGTAGTAGCATGAAATGTGTACATTAAACTATCAATATTATCCATGTCGCAAGTGAATTTAAATGACACAGGAATTTTGTAAAAACTGTAGCCAGACCTTGAAATGCTCTCTGTTGAAAATTGTTCATTATTACATATAGTCTCTTGCAGATCTAGTGAGTTTTGAATCCAACTATAATGGAATTGCGTAGAATAATTTTTAACTTGAGTAATTATGGTGTATTCAGCTAATTATCAAATATCAGAGAAGGGTTTGATAAAAAAGTCTGGGAACAGAAACTAGGCTAAGAGATAAGAATGATAAAATGCATTCTTATTAAATTTTCTAATTGGAAAGAAGTGTAATTTTCACTCTAAAATGTGTGTGTAAAGGATGGAGAATTCCTTATAAAATTGTAACCAAATTGTTGTTTATCATTCCTCTAGGAGAGCACAGAAATTAAGGAATGTAGAAACAGTCATGGTTAAGCAATTGGCAACCCATGAGCTATCTGTGGAGCAACAACTTTATTACAAGGAAATCACAGAAGCTTGTGTTGGCTCTGATGAAGGGAGAAGGGCGGTAAGTATTGTGACCATGCTAGAAAAATGTTCACTTTATCTCAAACAATTTTTTATCCAGTGTGAAAGTTGCATGCAACCTGAGTCTATTTATTTAGGGTTGACAGGAGAATTTAGTATGCTGATAATTCATACCTCCTTTTTTATTTCAACTGTAAGGCTTAATGTCGAATAATTGCTTGCATAAATAACCTGGAGCAATGCAAAATATTTAATTTGTCTCGTTGGTGTATGCCAGTTGATTTTCACTATACATTGGATGATGTGTAACCATAAATGCTGGAATCTTGACAGCTAAATGAGATGTTACCATTTGCAATCTTCTTCTGTGAAAATAATTTCCATATTTTCTCTATTGTGTATGCAAGTTAAAGTCATCTGTGGTAATATTCACGCCTGATATGCTGACTAATGTAAAATAAGGCAGCAAAACTGCTATAAATAACTGATCTGTTTAAACATCATAATAGTAATAGATTCTAAATGGCTTTTGGAGTTGATTGTATAATTTCAAGGAATGAAAAATTGGAAGAAATGATATTAGCCATGTTGTTTGTTATGGATATCATTGTGACTCTTGGATTAGTGGAAAATTTATTCTATAATAATCAATATTTACTGATGTTATTTTTTATCAGGAAGCACTTCAGAGTTTGGCTTCTGATCCTGGTCTTCATGAAATGCTACCCAGGATGAGCACTTTTATTGCAGAGGGAGTTAGGGTGAATGTAGTTCAAAGCAATCTGGCTCTTCTAATTTATCTCATGAGAATGGTGAAGGCTCTCCTAGATAACCATTCACTCTACTTGGAGAAATATGTAAGTTTTCCACTTTTAATTCTATGGCTTTCCAACATTATTATTCCTAACATCAAAGCTTGATGCCATATGTTTAGCATGTTGAGTACAGGTTGGAGCTAATGACCAGCAACCCCACATAAAACCCAATTGGTTGTTAGAAAGGCCAAGTACATGGTGAGCTCTACCCTTGCTTGTCATTATCAACTTTCAGGTTGATAACTATGATATACAGGGTGAGACAATATAACTTCCTTTTTGAAATGCACGCCAATCAGGTTGTAGAGGTCATAGCTAGGTAAGAGTGGTCTCATTTGATAGCTGGGGTTCTAAAGTTTTGCCCCCACCCCGGTCAGTCACCATCTTGTCTTGGAACAACAAGGTGCATGTGTTTGCCGTCGAGGCCTACTTTTTGAATGGAAGTTCTGTGATTGCAACCTAGCAGGCCTTCGGAAATTGCTTGCTGAAATGTGGCACCGTTGGGCCCTGTACCAGACTAGAAATCAATTGTTACGTGGGTCACTACGTTCAGACAACCCGTGAGTGCAACAAGACAAAGAACGAGTCTCTCGGCCCATCAGATCACCTAAGAACATTGAGGCAGTGAGAGCCGCCATCTTGCAATCCCCGGAGTGTTCTGCGTGCAAACATGCATCAGCCCTTGGACTTTCTCATTGTTCAGTGAGGCGAATTCTTCTCAATGACCTTCATTACTATCCTTACAAGTTGGTGATTGTGCAGGAACTCTCCGAACGTGATTTCAATTTTTGGAGGAGCGCATGTGAGTCTATTCTTGAAAACATTCTTGAGGATGCAATTTTGTTTTTTGAAGTGGATATGTCAACAAACAGAACATGCACTACTGGGTTGACACCTATCCCCGAGAATTGCATGAAATACCTTTGCGTTCAACTTAAGTCACAGTGTGGTGTGCAATTTTTTCAGTCGGTATTGTTGGTCGTTGGTATTTTGAAGAAAAAAGAGGTCGCAGTGACAGTGAATTCAGACTGCTATGTAAGCATGCTGGAGGAATTTGTTTCCACAACTTGATGAATTGGACTTGGGGACATTTGGTTCCAACAGGACAGCAACGGCTCATACTTCAAGGGCACTGATGGCTGTATTGAGGGAACGCTTCCCAGAGCACCTCATCTCAATAAAGGGCGATTTGGAGTGGCCAGCGTGCTCCTACAATTTGGCTCCTTGCAATTTTTTAATGGGGCTATAGACCCTAGAAGACCGGAAAGACAATATCTGGTCAGATATTGCCAACATACCCGCTGCTATGCTGGTAAGGGTCATGACAAACACCAGAAATGGGCTTATTCAGTGTATGGACAATGGGGGGCATCACCTACTTGATTTGATTTTCAAAACTGCGCAACAAAACTTTAAATATGCCCCTACATTAAAAAAAATAATAATAATAAGATTCTGTTTCATAACATGGGTTTTATTGCATTTTGAAGAAAGGAAGTTATGTTGCCGCACCCTTTATAGATCACATTTGTAATTTCTTGGGAGATAGGATGTTTAACTTTCAACATTGCAAAACTGTACTGAAAAGTAGTGTTAAGTACTAGGATTTTGGCAGTGCCTGTGAAGAAATTGAAAAAAAAGTCCTTACTCAATAGAATCTTAAATTGAGTGTCCTCCATGCATCTTATCATTATTGTTGTAACTGTCACTTGTTTGCTCATGGAACCCTAGAATATCTTAAATTAATAAATAATTCTTTATGAGTAATTCTCTGTACCTTTTACCATGTAGAGTAGTATGTAATGGACACAAAAGTCATTAGACAATGCGCTTTGAGTGTTTCCGTGGTCTTCTTTTCACTGCCGTTAGATCATATGTTCCTCTTTGTGTGTAATAAAGTTAATTTAAGTTCATAATTATTAAGACCAAGACTTTCTTCATCCAGATTTCTTGCCAGCTGCTTTAGGAAGTGTGCAGAATAATTTTGTGCATGGATTACTCTCCTCAGTTTCAATATCAGTGAAGGCCAAGGAAACTCATTGTAGTCATATTGTCTTTGAATCTAGTACTGGTAATAGTTTTCTAGTTTTCTGTGAAAGCATTATTTATAGTAATTATCTTTTTAATCTTGCAATTTATATTAGCTTCATGAGCTGATCCCATCAGTGGCAACATGTATAGTCAGTCGTCAGCTCTGTATGAGGCCAGAGATGGATAACCACTGGGCCCTCCGTGACTTTGCATCCCGTCTCATGGCTCAGATCTGTAAAAATTTCAACACATCTACAAATAATATACAAACAAGAGTGACTAGGATGTTTAGCCGAGCATTGCAAGGAGATAAAATGCCTCTTGCATCTTTATATGGAGCTTTGGAAGGTGAGTAACATCATATAAGGATCTGATGCAATTCTCAGTTGTATTGTCATCAGAAGGATCATTTGTAAAGTTGCAGCTTACTGATTTTCATAAATAATCAACACTTAGCTATTAAGGGTGATGACTGACAGATGAGGCAATTAGGGATAGGTGGCTAATTTGTTTAGGGTGAGGTGTTCAGGGAATAAAGGAAGAGTAAAAAGAAACCTGGTATCAGCATTAGCCTACTCTTAACAATAGGCACCAAGGGGTCCGGAGTTTAATGTTCCATCCAATTGGTGGAGTACTCCTTGTGGTACTTTCAACGTTTAACCCCAAGAAGGGATCGGAATATCAGTGAAAACCCTGCCACTTCAAGAGTTCAAACCTGGAGTTTCAGGGTGGGAGGCCAGTACATAAGCCACCTCACCGTCAGAACCCTCTAATCAACCCATTCTTAATTTCCCAATGTGTTTCCCCTTTTCTGCTAAAATGCATCAAAATTTTCAGTTCCTGTTCATATCTTAGTAACTCATGGTAGATTTGAAGTAAACATATTCAGTGTAGGAAGGCTAGTTGCTTTTCCTTGCTGTCTACAATGTTGTATCAACCAGATCATAGACCATAATAATTTTATGGATTTACCCAGATTGTCAATGAGACACCTTCTTCTTATTCAAAAAATACTCAACCTACTAGGATTACATTCTGTTGAAGTTTCATCATCATCCGAATTTGACTAAATTTCCATTGAATTCATTGTAGAATTTTTTGAACTTCTATTATTAATACCCGTATTTTGGCAATTTTTGGGAACAACCAATATGAATGTAGTTGCCTGGCCACAATACTTTTTTAGAATAAGGAGAAATTCAAGCTAGATTTGAGCTATTTCTAAAAATCGAAAATTATTCACAAGTGTACCTATTTCACTCCTAAGGCATGTAAAGTACCTTCTCTTTTTACTTAAAGTCATTCATGATGATATCAACATGTAAAATGTCCACTGAAAGTCCAAAGAAATGCAATTTTCCTTTAAAAGAATTAATTGTAATGATCATATAATATCACTTGTTGATGTTGTAAAAGGGACTTTGCATTAATATGAGATATGTCAACCCAGTGGGAAAGTGCAATTTTCAGTGATTATTTGTATTCCAATTCTACAATATCATACCTGATTCTACTCTGCATTTTACGGAGACTAACTGGATTACATGAGCCCACAACTGTGAATGTGACCTAACCCTAATTTTTCTGTGGCTAAAAGTAATGTAAACTGTAAAATGCTATTCGAAGAAAGTTCTCAGGAACATCATGGTATATTAATGCCAAATGGCTGTAAAAAAATATTTTTAAAATTTTAGTTGCTTGTTGGATCATAGATCAACAATTAATCCTAACCTAGTCATTGCCATTGTTCATCACTCCATCAGAAGTCCCAAGATGTCAATTGCCCCTAACCCATTGAAAGAATAATACTACTGTTTACTTCTTTTGAAGAATGAAACTCTGGTCCTTATTTCAATCATGACTAGTATGAAGCTGATAAATGAAACTATGCATGCATTTCTTTCATTATTTTCCAGGACTTGCTGAGTTGGGTCCCGAAGTAATGAAGGCCTTTATAGTTCCAAAGCTAAAAGTTGTGTCAGAAAGGCTAGAGACTTGCCTAGAAGGTCCTCTACTCAGCAATGTTGATAAAATTGCTGCTGGCCATGTGAAGCATCTCCTTGTGGTAAGATTTACAATTTATGGTTGCATGCAAGTAATGACAGAGAATAATTACATATTTAATTTCAGTCACTGAATTATGGTTATGCTTAATTTTAATTGCTACTGTTGGGCAGGTTTGCCTCCATCAGTTGACATCTGATCCTGTGTAATTAATCAGGACTAGGCAGGTTATGTATGGAAGTGAGCAAAGTGATGTTTTATAGTTGATGCTACAATGATTTTTGGCATACCTCCTTTTAATCCTATCTGCAGCTTTCTTTTTTAGATAAATCGTGTAACATAATTTCTTCTAATATGCCATTCTCTTAAAAATATATGTTTGTATGTCAATCATCATTTCTCAAGTCTGCTTTATTAAAAATCTGTAGAAAAATTATTTTCATCCCTTTTCATGCATACAATTTCATTTGCTCTGAGATAATTTGTGCCTAAATGGAAAAGGAATAGTTCATCAAAGAGGTCCTAAGTAACTAAGTGGCCACTCAGTCAGTCGGGAAATTGAGAAAAAATTGGAAATTACTTAATTTTTTAAATTAGGGGCTAAATGAGAAAAGAGCCTAATATTTTGAGAAAAGTCAGGAATTTTATTGTCGTATTGCAATTATAAAATGTGAATCAGAAATTCCTGATAAGTATATTGTTCCCTTTACTTGTGGTATCAGTTTGTTTGTCATTGGGCATCATGCATGCAGGCACAAACCAAAACTATAAAGTAGGATGAACTTCATTGATATCAGTGGCCTGTGCAGTGAATAAGTATGTTCCAAATAGAAAATACCTCAATTTATAACACTTGGGAGAAAATTCAGGGAAAGAACAGCATATTTGTCGGGAAAATCGGGAAAAGGTCCGCTACTTCCAATTTTGGGAAAAAATGAGAGGTGCGGAGAATTTAATATGTGAATATGGAATATGATATGGGAATTGGGAATGATAATCCTTTAATTGTTTGGGACCAAAGTTTAGTTCAGAGACCAGTTCATGTTAGCCATAGGCTATCATGCTTGCAGGTCCAGGAAGAAACAAAAATTATAGTTTTGGATAGAATTCAGTGTTATTGGTGGCATGCAAAGGAGGATGATCCATGAAAAAATACCTGATTAGGTTCCACGCTCTGGCGAACGATTGGGAAAAAGGATGCCGTATTTGTCAGGGAAAATTAGAGAATGAGAAACCATGAAATAAGTGGCCATCCTGATAAGGGAATGATGTGGAGTTCAACTTGAAATGAAATAAATTAGAGGAGACTAGACACATTCTAGTTTATTCAGAGGCCAAAAAGTTGTCAAAAATCTGGTGATTTCTTTGTTCAACAACATCCTCCCAGCCCCCATTTTGCCTTGCATCTATGTTAGTTATTCTCAGCCTAGGGCTTGGGTGCTTTAAAAAAGTCTACAATCTAATTGTTCTATAGGGTGGACTTAAAATAAATGAATTCTCATGATATGGATACATTGATAGGGAAATCAAAAAAGAATTCGGTCCATATTCCATCTGATTTTTCAAAATAGTATTTTGTTAAACCAATGCTTATTACTAGCTGTGCCAGTATAATTGGTAGCAGGCCCATGTGCCAACTGAAAGGTCATGGTTCAATTCCTTGAATGTATGTGTGGTGTCAGCTTGAATGGCTCAACCCCGGGGAAACTTAATGGCAAGACAAAATGGGCTTAAAAGATTCTCAGTGAGCCCTTCGGCCACCTGGATCATTGGAAAGGAAATGCAAAATTTTGTGATAATGTATTTCTTTTATGACAGAAAGTTCTACCTCCATTATTAAAAGTGATGCGGCAACCTCCTGATCTAGTGGAAGAGTACAAGGCTGAGTATGGTTATTTGGGCCCTGCACTACATGCTGCAGTTGTGAAAGCCAGATCACAGCCGCCTCCTCCATCATCATCATCAGTTGGTGGTTCTTCTGGTATGTCTTATGTCGGACTTGCATGTAGAGGAACAGGGATTCTGGTCAAAGTCAAAGCTTAGGTATTTGATCTTATTTTTCAATCTTGAAAGATTTATGTAGCAATCATCTAAATTTATAGCTTAATTTGGAGTAGAGTGATCTGGATTTGGAATAAGCTATTAATAATTTTAAAGTAGTACAAGCTGTCATGCCCAAAAGTATGTTGAACCAATTGAAAAAGTAGTCCATCCCATTTTACTTAATTTTAATATGCAAATATCTTCATTGTCTGATCAGATAATGTTAAATTATTCACATCTTATGCTAATATATAATATGCATGCATTATGGGAAGCTTGTGCTTCTAGTATAAATAGATGTAAATCATGACATCATGAAAAGTTAATATCCTTTCAAGTTAAAAGGACATACTACCTTGATCAAAAAGTTCCCGGAATAACCACCGCATGGCGCTCCCATTGTTCCGATTTGAGTTCTGTTTTTTTTGTTAAATTGGTACATCTGTTGTTGATATTCCCTTTAAATCTTAGTGTCATAACTTGACATTTGCAAAAGTTACGTAGCCAAGAGTACATCTATCTCTGTGTGTGTTGGCGATTTTTTACAATTTCAGAAATGGATTTAAATTTGCAACAACGAACTTGTATTAAATTTTGCGTAAAAAACGGATTTAGTGGCGCACGGACGTTGGAAATGTTGGAAAAGTGTTTCGGCAACGATTCTCTAAAAAAAACGGTCGTTTACCAGTGGCACGAGCGGTTCAGAAGTGGTCGTGAGTCAATCGAAGATGATGAACGCAGTGGCAGACCATCGACATCGAAAGTCGGTGAAAAAATTGATAAAGTAAAAGAAATGTTGGTCAATAACCGCAAATTAACCATCAGAGAAATAGCGGAGGACTTGAACATTGCCTATGGATCCGCCCAAGACATTGTGGTTAATGATTTGGGTTTCCGTCGAGAAGCAGCAAAGTTGGTGCCAAAAGACCTCAATTTCATGCAAAAAAGAGACCGTGTTGACGTCGTAAAAGACATGATTTGCGAGGCTGAATCCGATCCCACATTCATCAAAAGGATCATTACTGGAGACGAGACGTGGGTTTATGAGTACGACACGCAATCCAGACATCAGGCAAGTGAATGGCGTTCACCAAATGAGCCGAGACCAAAAAAACCACGTCGTTTTCAGTCAAAAAAGAAGGCAATGCTGACGGTTTTCATGGATTACAACGGTGTAGTGCATCATGAATTTTTGCCAGAAGGCCAGACAGTAAACAAAGAGTATTATTTGGGCGTTATGAGACGTTTGCGTGAAGCAATTCGCCGAAAGAGACCAGAAATGTGGGCAGAAAACTCGTGGATTTTGCACCAATGATAACGCACCGTCGCACAGTGCTATCATTATTCGTAATTTTTTGACGAAAAATGCAACAAATACCATCCAACAGCCACCGAATTCACCTGATTTGGCTCCCTGTGACTTCTTTTTGTTCAATCGAGTTAAAAAACCATTACGGGGAACGCGTTTTAGCAGCCGAGAGGAAGTAATGGAAAAATCGCAGGAAGCACTGATGGACATACCGAAAACCGACCGTAACCTTTGCAAATGTCAAGTTATGACACTAAGATTTAAAGGGAATATCAACAACAGATGTACCAATTTAACAAAAAAAACAGAACTCAAATCGGAACGATGGGAGCGCCACACGGTGGTTATTCCGGGAACTTTTTGATCAAGGTAGTAGGTTCATTGAGTGAGTAATGCATGCAGCAATTATCCAATACCCTAAATTCCTATGTCTAGTGTATTTATGTACACTTCTCTCATGTTAAAATATAAGATTTATATAAGATAAATATTTAGTGTCAATGTAGAAATTTTGCTACCCTGAGTTTAATGCTCATTGTTAAGAAAATGCCTGAGCTGAAAGCTTTTTTGATACTTTCGGCTCATCATTTTTCAAATACGTGTTTTATTTTCATTTTTCCTGGTTAAAAAAATGTTTGTTGCTTAAATCAACTACCAAAAGGAAGTAACTTGAAGGATGTGGCTGAAACTTGAACAGCATTCAAATAAGAGAGGAGGCTTACTAAAAGCAAACCTTTTGCAATACTATTAGTGCCATCTCTTGGATTTTCTAAGGACCTCTAGAATGACCAACATATTTATTTACTTCATGAAATAGAGAATTAGCTTTTTAATATCGAAAAATTTCTATTATTTTAGTTATTATAGTTTTATTTTACAGAGATTAATCATCTCAAGAACTGAAACATGTGAGGCTAATGCTTATTTGATATAGTAAAATTGTAACATTTAAAAGTTGAATATTCACAGATATTCTTCTCATGATAATAGAAGGATGTTGTAAGTGTAATGTATACTACAGAGCCACTCTGTGGTAATACATTAAATGGTTGAATGCTAATTAATATTTTAATCCCTGCAATGGGTGCATATTAACTCCCTATACCTTTATGCTATTCATTGTTAGGAATCTTTGAGAAGCGAATCAAATTGAAATGCTTGCTTTTCTTGCCTGGGTTTTCCTGGAAGAGGAGACTCATTTGTCCTATTAGCTTCTATGAACAATTCTCATTTCCCGTGGTTAAAACTACTGACCTAACTCAATTTTAATTTTCCAAAGGCTATGGCCTCTTTTAATGTAATTTTTTACAGTTAACCTTCTGGCCTGACTGCACTAGCAAGAACATTGTATGCATTATTGGCATGAAAGATCTTACAGTGACGGCACACGGCTAATATGACTTTTTTTAACACATTTGGCAGCATAATCACTTACAGTACCTATTTTAAGCACATTTTTCATTACCATGACTTCTGTAGTTAATGCAGTAGTGTTGTAGTTCCATTCATATCTATATTATGAAGCATGAAATAATATAGAAACCTTTTTGCTGGAATTGAAGTCAAAATATATAGTGTTCATAGTGTAAGAATTCATATGCAACAATTTTCAAAGTGTAAAAATCATTCGCCTTAAAACGAGTGATTTTTACACCTTGAAATTTGTTGCATTGTGATGCTTATTAGAGGATGACTCCGTTAAAAGTTACTGTTGCTGTATCCCCTGAGTTTCTTTGAATTTGAAGAAATCAAATGTTGTTTGCCTAATATTTTACTATTTTGAACTTTATTGCATAAGGTAAACAAATAATAATTCAAGGTATGATTGCCAGGGAATATTAAATTCAACCAAATATTTTCTCACTCTTCACAGGCATGCCATAAAAAGTAAATTGTCGATATGAACGAAAAGTTTGACCTGAAGATGATACAGTGTATCGAAACCATGGTCGGCAATAAAGTTTTAACTGTGGAAAATTGCAACGAAGTTTTCATTATGTCGATATGAATCATGTTGTAAGGATATGGAACTCAAAAAAGAATATACTCTTGTTTTGTTGCATTACGTTCATTTTCATTAGCATGAACTAATTTTGGCTCTGGCCTCATTTTGTCTGAAGTTAAATTCCTTGGGTTTTACAATGCAAAAATTTCAAAGTGTGAGAATTATTCACCTTGACCAATATCTGAAACCAGTCAAGGCAAATAATTTTTACACTTTGAAATTGTTGCATAGTAAGGCGCATAAGCGAATGGCTCAGTTAAGAGTTACTGTTGTGGCATCTCCCCCAGTTTCATAGAATTCCTCAGGTTTTGCCTTCCTTAAATAGTTTTATTTCCAGATTTTACTCCCTGGAACAAAATAATTGAAGGGTGATTAGTTTAAATATCTCTGAATTTCAGTTACTACACCTAATCTGTAGTAGTTGGTGTGTGCATAGTTGCATTTTCATGTACATGCAAGTAATGTTTCTCTATTATTTGTTGTAGTTGTATTCCTCTCAGTACCTTGACATTCATTATAATGTAATCATTTTCATTAGGGTATATGAATTCAAATAGGGTACTACTTGAGGCACAAAAATGTACCAGGGGGGACCCAAAAGTAATGGGAATTGGGCTGCGGTGGGAAGCGAGAGTGGGGGAAGCCTTTGCTTGGCCGGTCGTATGTCAGGCTCTTGCCTACATCAGTATGCCCAGCGCCGTCGCTGTGATTGGTCCATCTGTGAGAGCTGTTTCAGTGAAACAACTTCTATCATTTCAGCGAAAAATGTGATGGCGGATTATCAAGAACAACATGCTGCAGTGAAATTTTGTTTCCTGTTGGGGAAATTGGCTGCGGAAACTATTGTAATGCTCAAGACTGGTTATGGGGAAGCTGCCCTAAGCAAAACCAAAGTCTATGAGTAGTTTACATCTTTTAAAAATGGTTGAAATGTCAATTAAAGATGAACCCCGTTCAGGGCGCTCTTCAACATCAAGAACTGACGAAAATGTCGACAAAATCAATGCCCTCATTCGTGAAGACCATTGCAGAACCATCGATCAATTCTGTGAGATGTCTGGATGTCATGGAGTCAATTCAGAGGATTCTATCTGAAGATTTGCGTATGAAAAGGGTTGTAGCCAAATTTGTCCCTTGCCATCTCGCTAACAAGCTAAGGGAGCGTCGAGTTCAGGCATGTTTTGAGCTTAAAAATCAGCTTGAAGAGGACCCTGATTTTTTTTCCAAGGTGATTAGTTGTGATGAATCATGGTGCTATGGATACGATCCTGAAATGAAGCAGCATTCAAGCCAATGGAAGACAGCTGGCTCTCCTCGTCCAAAAAAAGCTCGCCACGTGAAATCAAAATTCAAGACAATGTTCATTTGTTTCTTCGATTGCAGAGGTATTGTGCACTCGGAGTTCATTCCCCCAGGTCAAACTGTGTACCAGAAGTTTTACCTTGAGGTTTTGAAGAGATTGAGGGAGAGTATCCGGAAGAAAAGAGCAGATCTTTGGCACACAGGCGACTGGTTCTTCCACCATGACAACGCGCCGGCTCATACTGCCCCATCTGTGATGCAGTTTTTGACAAAAAACGGCATGACATTGATTGTCCACCCCCCTACTCACCGGATATAGCTCCCTGTGACTTCTTTTTGTTCCCCAGACTCAAAAGGCACATGAAAGGAAAGCGTTTTGACACTGTGAAGGAGGTAAAACAAAAATCCCTAGAAGGCCTAAAGGACATCCTGATATATGAATTTCAGAAATTTTTCGAATGATGGAAGCATTGTTTGGAGAAGTGCATTGTGGTCAATGGGGAATACTTAGAAGGTGAACAAAATTTAATGTAAATATATTGAGAACGAAATAATCTATTACAACATTCCTGTTATTTTTGGGTCCCCCCTCGTATAGTCGCAATGTACTTAGTAAATCTATGAGTGCTCTAAATATCTTTTCCAGCAAAAAAGTGGTTATTTCTCCATTTTTTACCCCTATTGTACCGTATAATTGTTTAAAACTATCAATTATGTTGAATAGTTTGTATAACATTGAAATAGGGTTTTACTTCAATGTTAAAATTACTTTGACTTTTTGGCAATAGGTTCAATTGCAAACTTTCAGGTATTCATTATAGAGGTGCAATTTGACCCTGGTCAAATTACATGCGTTGAAAAATTTTTGATCTTTTTCTTTTTATTTTGAGAACAAAGAGAGTGAAGTTAACCTCTTGATAAAGCCTATTGCTATTCGAAGCTATCAAATTGGACCATATCTGTCTTTCTTTTACACTGTAACCCTTGATTCCTTTCATTCATGACATTCCTTGGTCTTCTCCCACCTCTTTTCTTCATATATAACTGCAAGGTTTTACTTCAGATGGAATGTGCATAAGTATTTTGGTATGAGTTAATGGGTAAATTATGCATTTCTTCCATGTAGACATGGGGGCCATGAACTTTTGTAAAAACATATAGTGTTTATCTTGCATGGACATTGGTGAATGGTTTTGAAATTAATGAAGTGGGAGTTTTGTATGGAGTGTGACATATTTTGTTTAAAAAAAATACCTCCTCATTATATTTGAGAATTGGCACATTGGGTTTCTTTCCTTTGAAATTTGATTGGAGATAATATCACTTTAACACTGCTCAGTCCATTTCATTTTGTAACTCTGCTGTATCCCAATAATTTTAATATCTGTTGCCTATGATATGGTTGCAGGTGTCTGTGCTTATGCTAATGCACAATTCTAAGATTGTGAAGGTCACAGTTTTAATCAATATAATTTATGGCATGAAGCTGGAAATCAACTAAACCAGGGCCTGGTTAACTTGAAATAGGTTATCTGAGATTGATGAAGCTGAAAATCACATTTTTTTATTGCACTGTCACTTAATTATTATTTCATATGAATCTCCAGCTTAGATTTTATTTATGATTTACAGTAAGCCCTCGCTAATCTGGACCATATTGGGCTGGGGGTTTTCTAGATGAGGCAAAATTTAGATTAACCAGGGTTTTGACAAACACTACCTGAAGGAATAAAAGGGGGTACTAAAAAATATCCAGAATTATCTTTTAAAAGGTATGTATTAAATTTTTTTACAAAACAACCTTATCACCTGTAAAGTCTGTTACACTTAATGCGTTTGTCCAATCTGCAATTCCTTTCCTGGAAACATATTTTAAAGTAATCTGTTTTGATGCATGACAGCTCCTGCCTCTTTTTTTTCTTAATGCTTCCACATTATCAAAATGCTGTCCTGTCATATCCCTCCTTATTCGAGGAAACAAGAAGAAATCGCATGGAGCGAGATCAGGAAAGTAAGGGGCGTGGAGCACATCACTGCTGCATCTTGTTACCCCTTGATGAGCGACAGGCAGTTCATGACGGTACTGTTTGGGAGTCCAGATTAGCCAGGCATTGATTATAGGGTTTAGTGTATTTAGTGGCAATTTGGGTTGTTACCTCAATAGGGATAAATCAGGCCCAGATTAGCATGTATAACTTTGAGGATTAAATTGTATCTCTGCACATTCACATTTATGTATCATCAGTTGCTATATCACATATTATGTGCACATCAGCTTAATGGGATTGGGCTTGCATTAATCAAAGCTGCTTCTCTCTGGGAACTTGTGGTTGCCCTCTTCTATTAAGCTATTTTCCTCCGACTACTCACAAAATTTTCCATCTGGTTTTAACTAGCTATCAAGCAAATCAGTAAACTGCCTGGGTTTTCAGTCGGAGGCACAGCAAACCAGCAGGTGCAGCCTCAAGCGACAAGAACTATAGTAGTAGGGAGTGCTGCTGGCAGTGTGACTGGAGGTGTGAATGCTGTGGTAGGGGGTCCAGGCTCAAGAACTGTGCAGGCACAGGGTGGGTCTCAGAAATATGTCATTGTCACGTCAAGACCATCAACGCCAAGTCAAGTAAGTACCACAACTATATAATCTCTTAATAAATTTTAATGGGACCTCAGTAGTAATGTGGCATTTCTGATAGTTACCAAAGCCTCTCTGCCGTTCATTCAAACTACGTACTAGTGACATCATTTATACCTATTCACAGATTAACACTGAATATCTTCTATAGTGTGTAAATATTTATAGTTAAGCAACATTCTAAATTACATTTTTCAAATTGGATCAGTGGGTACTTTGGTGGCATGCCTATGAATCTCAGGGCTGTTGGGAATATTGGACAGGTTGTAGATATTTAAAAATTCTGTAGTTTAAAGGTAGTTGGACTGGCAAGCCATACGAGGAACACTCACTTTCTCAGGACTTATTCTTATAAGTTCAGGGTTCAAAGGAAATGAAGTTCACATTGCATATGCTCAGCCCAATCCATGATCATCTACATCTACATAATACCCCACAAGCTGCTGCAAGGGCATGTAGTGCGGGGTGTTAGGTCGGCACCCATAAAAAGGAACAGTACCAAAACAACAACATGGAAAACTAAACCCACAGCAGCGAACACACTCATGCAAAAATCCCTTCATCCAATACTCATGCAAACCTATATAACATATACCTTAAATCAACAAACAACTGCACCTCAGGATGTAGCACAAAAGCCGTCCTGGCTTGTATGTTGTTACATGCAAGCCAGGACACAAGCAAGAATGCGAAACTCTATCACTACATAAACATGCAAAACAAAATGCTCTCACTCCCGAGGAGACTGTCAAAGGCAGGAAATGCGACCTAACGTTGCAGGTAGCGGGCTGTTCCTCCCGCGGGAGGGATTGAAGGGGAGACTCAATAACAGATGAACAGAACCCTAATGAGGTCATTCGGGAAGAATGAGTTATGACAACAAAACACGCAAGGTTAGTGAAAGAGCATGCAATTGAGTAGAACTAATTATTCCCTAGATGTGAGGGTGGCAAGTGGAATTTTTGCTATCTATAACCCTGCAGTTGCTATCCCGTATTGTCCGTGGGAAGAAGGAGTCCTTGAGTCGGCTAGTTCTGGCATCTATTTCCCGAATTTTATATGATGATCCAAGTGACCAATGTATGTAACAGTGCAAATAATTTGCAAGACCTTGGTGCTGAAACATGCAGATCTGAATTTATTTAGTAATTTCAATCTTGCATTGCATCGTCTCTCATCTAATGATTCCCACCCAAACTCCATAAGTATTTCGGATTTCGGTGACGCTTTTCGTTTTATTGAAAGAATTTTTAACAAAATGGGCTGCTGGGCATTGAACCTTCTCAATTTCTCGAATGAAGCCTTTTTACTCGGATCCTATACGCTACATGCGTATTCTAAATGAGGCAAATTTTTATCAATTGCCTGTTTATGTTTGTGGTTAATTATAATTCCTGTTCAATACCGACAGTAGCATAAGATAAAACTGGAAATTCACTTATTCAAATAAACAAGGCTATAATTTTTAGATTTCACCCTACATATATTACATCATGTATTTGAAGATTACCTGTTGAAATAATACAAAGCGTGTAGAATTAATATTTTTCCTTAACATCATTTGAAATTGCAACCTGATCGTCAATTTTTCATTATTAAATCTCAAGTTCATTCTCCATTGGCTGATATCTGCAAGTCAGAAATTGTGTTTACTCTACCGAAATGATTTTAATATCCATCACCAATGCACCAGATGGAGAATCAGCTTCCAGTTGTAGAGTTCCTGCCAGTAATGGGTTTATTGGTGGGTGATGTTTGTCACTGGTAATATGAATTGCTCCAATATTGTGACCCCTAGAAAGGTTGATCACATAGTAAACCTCTCTACAGGTCATGTTTTTAGAAATTTTGGAATTGTCTTGGAAATGCTGATTTTTATATTTTGCAATTGAAGTGTGCTAAAAGTTGTATGTAGTAATTAACTATACTAGTTTGTTTGCCTGGTTTGAAAATTTGCTTTATTATTTTGCCTTTAATAATTTTCCGCAAAACAACAATCATTTTGCATTGTAGAAAACAGTTTGTACACAGTGCATCACCTGGTACTGTAAACTCTCGATAATTCATGTGCCAATTATCAGTTTTGTGGCTTATTTGTTTCTAATCTCTCTTTGTTATTGTACTATTCACTCCTTCCTGTTGTTTTGTCTGCAACAAATATGCCATTAATTAAGTGTGGCATTATTTTAATGAGTATGGTGGGACGAATTTGTCTGTATTCGTCCTTAGACAATTGTTTTTATTTTGTCCAATTATTCTGCCTACGTGTTTATTATAGCTTTCAGGCAATACACTCTGCTATCCTCTTAGTGATGGTTTTATTCTTCTAAAACAGTAAATCTACCCTTAAAAAAATGAGATAAAATGTGTTATTTGTTTTTGTTAATTGTGTCCATTGTTAATAAACTGAAATTATTAACAAGTAATTTAAAGGGAGAGATCATTTTATCATAATTACAGTTAATTGCTTAAAAAAATTATTTTGATCAATAAGAATTGAAAAAGTTTATATCATGATCATATTTTCTACATATTTTGGTTAAGTGTTTTTTGATTATTTGTGCATCATCATATATCCATTAGCACATATGATCGAGAATTTACTGTTTTATATTTATGTACTCTTTGCTCTCAAGCTGTGACAAAATCATTTTTTTACACTGAAATTCTTTCATGTGTGTTCCCATCTGTTACGGTTACTTTTGTGACATTTCTCAGTTCCTTTGAAATTATGCTTAAAGACGTTTCAGAGCACTTTTTAATTAGTATCTTATGAATTTTTCATTTTTTCATGTTACAAATTTTTTCTCGATTTCTTTTATTTCTGGAAATGATTTACATACCTTGAATTAATCGGCACTGTTTCTTTTATTAAGAGGAAAAGATGTTTTCTCAATGTTTAAGGTATAACATACCACATTATGGTTTTATTTAATGTACAAATTTTGCAGCCCTTTTAATTTCAGGGTAACATTGCATCATACAATTATACAGAGGGATTCCCTTAACCTGGAATTATCGTATTTCAGTACATTAATATTTTAAAGATGAGTTTCATCTTAATTGCCATCCCTTGGAGAAGTTCAATTTTATTCCACAACTGGATTTTGATTGCCTTACACACCAGACTCATTGATGCTTATTTGGTGAGCCATTTCAATTCAACGTTAAAATGTTAAAATATTCCTTCAAAAACTTTGAAAGGGGCATGACTGTTGTATGTATATATAGAATGAAGTTGAATGGCATTGTCCCCAGATTATCACAAACTTGTTTTGTGAGAAAAAATTGTCTATATTAAAAAAGATAGTACAACGACAAAACTGCATCACTTGGGGTTCCCATTAAATTTTGAAGTTGCAATTTCTTCCATAGATACTTCAGGCCTCAAACACCACGGGGCAAGCAGCAGGCACTGCTGTTGTCACGCTCGGTGGTGCTGGAGCTGGCATTGTTGGAAGTGGCATCACTCAGAAGGCTGTGAGCATTGTAGGATTATCCCATTCGGCTCATTCAGTCACACCTGCCTCATCTGTACAGTCTGCATCTTCTCCAACGGTGGTGATGTCAAACGCAGGGCAGCAGTCTGTCGGCACTCCAAAATTGGTAGTCGTTGGAATGGGTGGGCAAGCCACTGCCTCGATAACTCCATCTACATCTACAATCACACAGGTGATTTAACTGCAGTATAATATTTGATGATGATGATGGTTAAGCTTGATTCTGAAATGACTAAAATATTTGTATGGATGTAAGCAGTGCTTAGGCCTGCTATATGCATATTTATAGATTACAAATGATTCTTAGCAAAACATTTAATTGTGCAGGTTGGCCAGCCAGGCTCCACGGTTGCTGTAAAGTCTATGTTTATATCTTCTCCTTCAGTTGTTAAAGTAGAACAAGTGAAAAATGAACCAGAGGAGGCAATGATCCAGGATCCACCGAGCCAATGAAGTGCTTTGTTAAATGCTAATATTTTAAGGACTTTGTGTTTATGACAGCACGTAAGACACACAGTTTTAGTGAAAGCTAACTTGCTGAATTTATGGAAGATTCGGGGATTTTCAGAAAAAAATAAACTGCCATCTTCAGCAAAAATGGGATTTAGGTGAAATCAACTTGACAAGAACAGTGACTCAGGATTTATATTCTCTTCATTCTCTCTCGCCTGTAAATCTGTTAATAATCTGAATTCACATCTAAGCATATGTCATCCAATTCATAAGCATTAAATAAATCATGTTGTTGACTTTTCTGCGAGTTTATTATTTTTCTTTGAATAATCATGTAAGACTTATGTCCATATTAAATGAGTTTATTATTTTTCGCAGACTTTATTTTATGGTGCAATGGGTTACACCGACTTTCAGAATTATCAGGTACAAGGTACACATATAGCTGTTGAATGTATACCCTTTGGACAGAGGAGAGGGGGAAGTTGAAGGTGTGGGTGGTCGGGTTTTCTGGTACTTCAAAGTCGGTGGTCGTGGCTTTCCCAGTTAGAGAAGAAGAGGCAGTGACGCCTCACTTGTGACTTTGCATCAGGTCTTGTTCAGGGTTATGGGGGGGGTGGGGACTAGGGGCAGATGGCTATGTAGAACTTTTGGATATGTTTACCCTCAAGGAGAGAGGTGGTTGTGCTGATTTTTTTGGAAGTGAAAGTTGGTGGTCGAGGAAAGAGAAAACAAAATGGAAAATGGTGGTGTCTTGGTTTGTGACGTTACATAGTCTGGTCATGGTGTAGATGCAACTCAGTACGTTGAATCATTGGATTTATATACCCTCGAGGTGAGGGGAGGGATGGGCGTATAATTGCTCATTACAAAGTATTGCATTGTGGCCTGCCAAGTGCCTACTAATCTCGTTCAGCTAGAGAGCATCCATTTTTAATCCTTTAATGAGGATATGCAGCATTTCTGGGACAAAATTGCTCTTCTGTTTACAATCTCGGAGGTGTTTAGGGAATTGGGTTTTTACTTTTTGCTACACCTGTGGCCTGCCAAATACCTACTAATCTCGTTCAGCTTCAGAGCATCCATTTTTAATCCTTTAATGAGGATATGCAGCATTTCTGGGAAAAAACTGAACTTCTGTTTACAATCTCAGAGGTGTTTAGGGAATTGGGTTTTTACTTTTTGCGACACCTGGTGTGTTCTTGAGCTTGTGTTTTGAAATTCCTATCCAGTTTGAACGACACGATAATGCTGCGAGTCTGTGAATTGCATACTGTAAAATAAGATACAAGGAAAATTACAAACTCATTTAATATGGACATCAAACAATTCTCCCAAGTGGCACATGAAAATGTAAAGTATATATGTAAGACTAAGTTTAGATACAGGCATGATGCATCTGTATCATTTGTGGAGGAAATGTTGGGAGGATGTAGCTTCCTTTGCAGCAGTAATGCTGTAGTGTAACACGGCACTGGATAGTAAATACAATATTTCTCTGTGGTTCACTGAATAAAAGCCATGGTTTGCTTTCCCTATTTTTATTTAAACATACCGCTTACATATTTTTCAAAAAACCAAATGAAAGAACTCGAATACACTCCACAGTTTGCCAACATCCTAACTAGGTTACATTTTCATTTTTCTTAAAGGAAAATTGCCACATAAAAAGAGCAGCATATGAAGATACGGAAAGGAAATACTATGGTGTATAGAAGTAGAAACCAATTTAATTTTGCACTCTGAAAGTAATACATAAAAATACTTCTTATCACTCTGCATCAGGATATATATATTCAAAGGATTCAGCTTCTCACATATGATAACAGTATTAATTATCCAGCACAGAGAGTATTTTCTTTCTCGGTTTTAGTAGAGTACATTATTAAATATAGCCACAAATTTATCAAATCTGTCACATAATTTTACTCACTTTATAATGGTCTCCCTTCCTTTTTAACGTTCAAGGGGCCAGAGCTATAGGCATTGACTTCCCACATGGTCCTTCAAAGTGGAATCTGAAAAGGTAAAGGTGACTTATCTAAAGTCTTATCAAGTATACATGCCCAACAAAATTAGTGAGAAAATGCTTCACTCATCAAGGAACATAATTATATGCTACATTTATGAAGTAAACCAGATAGAGCATGAGAATATTAATTTATAATTATTGGACATTAATGGCTTATCTAATTTATGAAAGGCTACTTAACCATTTAGTATTATCTTAAATAAGATTCCAAGGGAGATGTTAGATATAAACTCCAATTTATGGAAAACTTAGCCTATTCAGTGCTGCCTGGTTGCTATTCTGTCAGAAAAACTATATTTATGCGCTACAAGTTTCAAGGAAGTTTCAAATTCCTTCAAGAATGTCAAAATTGATGTGGAGTCACACCCATTTCATTACATATGATACATAACTTTGTGTAGTGGTGTTGCTAGAGAAATGAGTTTACTCTCTGATATTCTTTTACATAGCTAGTGAGGAAGGGACCCACAAAATTAAGTTTTAAGTTAAGAAATCAGTTTTACTTCACTGTGCAAATAATATATGTTGAATATTCAATACACGAAAATTGAAGAATTATACATAGACATAAACATATTGCAAAAAATAGGAATAGATTAAAGGGATAGGAGACCAATCCGCAACCTGTACATGTCTTAGACACCTCGGGTATGAGTGATGTATGGAGAGTCCAGACGGGCGGTGTTAGGAAGGGGAATAAGACAAGGGTATCCATTGTCAACTGTACTGTTCAAGCCATGCATGGAGGAAATGGTTAAAGAGGCAAGGAAGAACTGGACATAGGAATGAAAGTTGGTGGGGAATTTATAAAATCAGATTTGTGGATGACCAAGCTTAAGTTTATCATTCAGCCAAGAGGTTGCAAACTCTCCTGAATGCATTAAAAAGACTGCAAAAGATAGATAGAGGTCTTTATTTGGGCAAAATTGAGACCAAATGGTCCCTTCTTCCATTTAACCCATACACTAATAGATATGGGATGAGAATAAAATGAAACAAAGGTTATTCATTCTCCCAGAAAGAGATAGGTTAAGTTAAAATAGGGGGGCACAAACTAGAGGAGGTAGAACAGTTTAGGTATCTAGGAAGTGTTTTGCACCAAAATGGACAAAGTAGTAGGGACGTAAGGAGAAGAAGTGCATTAGGCAAAGGAGCCTTCACAAGTAGAAGAGAACTGATGAAAGGGGCTTTGAGTAAGGACATTAAGAAAAAGCTCATCAAACCTTTGATATTAAGCATGGTATTGTATAGCTTGAAAACATGGTCACTTAGTGAAGTAGGATAATAGGTGAAGATTGGAGGTTTTTGAAATGTGGTTGCGCAGAAAGATGGAGAAAGTTAAGTAGACACAAAGGAACACAAATGAGGAGGTACTAGGCAAAGTGGGGGGGGGGGGGGGGAAGAGGGCATTATTGGGAGAAATCATAAGGACACAGGAAAAATGGATGCAAAGCATACTTATCAGTAATGGAATATTGAAGACTGCGAAAGAGGGAAGAATGCTAGGCAAATGACAGAGGGGCAAGAATAAGATAGGAATTAGGGTAAAAAAGAAACTTTACACCTTCACAATAAAGATTTAATATTTCACGACCATGGTTTCGATGCTGCGCTTCATCATCACCTGATGATGAAGCACAGCATCGAAACCATTATCGAAAACATTAATGTGTTAAAATAGGTAATCTACTGGTTGAGGTAGGTTTTGGATGGACACAAATACCAATTAAAATTTCTAGTTTCTCCGACCAAAAACAGACGCAGAATCCCACACTACAACCAGCTCCTTTTAATCTCTGTATAAGTACTTCCTCCCTACTTTCAATCCAACATCCCTATCTTAAACATAACAGTTTTAGGTTTAACTTTGTGGAATTCCTTCATGATGAGGGTAAAAAAGAAACTTTACACCTTCACAATAAAGATTTAATATTTCACGACCATGGTTTCGATGCTGCGCTTCATCATCACCTGATGATGTACCTCGACCATTTCATCCTCTCAGATTACCTTCCTCGATGTTAATATTACCCTCAGCAATAACAAATTCCTTACCTCTGTTCACACCAAACCCACTAATAAGCAGCAATACCTTCATTACAGCAGTTGTCACCCCTCCCATACCAAGCGCTCCCTCCCTTACTCCCTCTCTATCCGCGGTCACCGCATTTGCAACCATCCCGAATCCCTTAAGAAATACCTCAACAACCTTCACCACTCCCTCCTCCAACGAGGATACCCTGATTCCCTCCTCCATAAAAAAATACTTAAACATTCCTACACCCCCAAGCCTGCCTCAACCACAGACTCCCAGCCTCTCTCAATCTGTACTACCTACTTCCCAGGCATTCAGTCTCTCAAATTCATCCTCAAAGACCTATTCCCCATCCTCAAAAATCACAACACTTCCTCCAACCTTCTTCCCAAATGCCCCTCTGTCACTTTCAAACGTCCCGCCAACCTAGCAAATATCCTCAAATCCACCAGGCCGCTCTCAAAATCCCCTCACACCCCCAGAGCCATACCCACTCCATGTCATCGAGCAAGATGCAAAACCTGCCCTATTTTCACCACTCCACCCCACTCCATCCCACCATTTAACTCTCTCCCGCCCTTCCCCTATTCCTCTTGCACTTCCAAGAATGTAGTTTATCTTCTTACCTGTAAACTCTGCCCGTCATTTTACATAGGCCAATGTTCCACACCACTTAACATTAGGATTAATAACCACCGCGCCTCGTGCAATCCCTCCTCCCCGTCCGCAGGTCTCCCCATCCCTAAACATGCTTCCCATCATAATACCCCTTTCAACCTGTGCTACAATGTTTCCGTCATGGCCTCCCTTCCCACATCCGATAACCCTATACAATTAAAAACACTTGAAATGGCATTCATTTACATCTGTATGGCCTATCAGCATCCGGGCCTCAATGTCGTTCACTGATGGGAGTGGCCTAAAATTGTTACTTTGTGGAAGCCCACCCTCACCCCTCCTTTGCCTCCCGTTCTCCCCTTCTCCTGGCCCCCTTCCCTTTCTCTCGCACCCCTCACCTCAACAACTCCAGCAGTTATTAGTTCTATATCTTCAGAGGAAGACGGATTGTTTCCGTCGAAATATCAAGAAATAACGTGTGAGTGTTCTTCTTTTTTTGTGTTTCTATATTGCGTGTTACTGTGTATTGTACTATATATATATATATATACACACACACACACACACATCCCACTACTACACAGTAACTCCAACAATTAATAACAAGACACCTTTGATAGTAAATTTAAAACAGCTATGCTATAGCTTCATTAAATGAAGTCAGTGGTTAACATGCTCAATGAAGGGGATATATTAATAAACATGGGATACGATGTTAGGTGAAGCAAATTTTAAAACTTAAGTATGTCGATATATAATGAAGATAAATATTTAAATATTTCTCACTACAACATTTCATCTAAAGAAGTGAACTGGAAAATAACGCTTTCCAAAAGAACACGCTTAAGCATATGAAAAATTACATATAAAGAATCCAGAGAATCAGGAATTATTTTATTACAATGTAGACAGCTTTACTGCATAAAACCAAAGATTCGAAAATCACGCAAAACTATTACCACAGTTTCAAAAACTCATGAAGCACCCTATTTCTTTGCATTCCTATCCACTTCTAGAACTCCAACAGTCTACTTAATCTGATATCTCAAAACCTCTTTCTCCTTTTCATAGTTTTTCTTTTCTCTAGCTGCAAGTACAGAATAGTTCACTTGTGTTATTCTATATCAAGCTTACTTTAAAACTGTTTTTGAACACAATAACAAAATCCTTACTGTGTTTAACCTGTTTTCTAAAAAACTTGAGTATAAACCACCATTATAATGGTACCTGCTATAACAAATTCTTAGTCAGTATTTTATGTACTTAAAAAGTTTAATAAATAGTAATTGATTCCCTCCTTTTGTAAATGCTTATATTTCTATATCAATTCTTTTCCTTACTAGAAATGTTTTCTCCCATTTCCCTTCATTATTCAGAACAAACATAGGAACTGTTCCAACAGGTCAACTCAATTACGATCATTTGTATTTTTGTCTAGATATTCATTTAACCATGATATGCATGAGAAATATGTCTCACTGAAAATTATCCGTCGCAGGTGTTGTTTCAAGGTTGAATTCTGCCACAGGGACACCTCTGGCAGCTACTTGAGGTGCAAACATGGCAGCTGGATACACAATAGATGATGTACCGACGACTAAGCAGAGGTCACATGAATTCAAATGGCCGGCTGAAATAAATTAAGAAACTTAACTTAGTAATTTAATGTATGATATAAAACAATTTAATAGGATTCGTAATTTCCTATTTGTCTGAATGAGTATACATGTAATATGATACCAACCAACTTCATCCAAAACATCATCAAAGAGAGATTCGCCAAACCAGACCACATGAGGACGCAATAACCCTTTGCAATCATCACAATGAGGAAGGTCTTCTATTTTTATATTTGCAGAAGTCGCACCAGGATCAGGAGCTCTGTTCAAAGAAATATATAAAACATTAATACCCTTATGTGCGACTGCAAATTCAAGGAGGGATCAATACTTACCCTTTATCTTTCAGCGAAGGGCATATAGGGCTGTCAGTGTTGACCTTAACGGAACCACATTTTGTACATCTTGTTTTGAACAAGGAACCATGAAGTTCGATAACATTCTGACCTCCTGCCCGTTGGTGAAGACCATCGATATTTTGCGTGATAATGATAGCCTTTTTTCCTTCATTGAAGAATCTCTTTTGGAACTCAGCAATTGCTGTGTGTGCCTGCGAATTTATATTACCTTATACATTCTTGGAATGTTAATTGCTTGTTAAAATTCCGGACAAAAACCAGAAACTAACTGGGTTTGGCTCCTTAGTTAAAACCAGCTCTCTTCTATAATGATAAAATTCCCACACCAATGATGGATCTTTAGTAAAAGCTCCTGGTGTCGCCAAATTCTGCGCTTGATATTTTCTCCAGAATCCTCCGTCGCCCCTGAAAGTAGGGACACCAGACTCTGCGGAAACTCCAGCGCCACTAAGAATTACTACATTCCTAGATTTTTCCAATTGCCTACGGAAAGCTGCCATATCAGATATTGGTCGCTTCTTCGAGGCCATGACTGCCAATAAGTCTTTTGATAAGTAATAGCACCCAGTCCCAGATAAACGTACACCAGCAGCAATTCTAAGCATTGGAATAAAAATACTATTCAGCAGCAAAACAACAGGATAAAACCTTTAAAGCAGTTGCAAGCTTCAATATGAGTTGTTACCTGCTATTTAATGTCTTTCTAAAATTCAATTTGTTTAATTCGCTGGATTCAAACCATACGGCTGTGATGACCTACCCTTGGAATGACATAATCGTGTGTCATTTCTTTCACACACGAAGCGAAAATTGCGTACGCAAACCAGCTGATTACGGTACACTTGAACAGTCATGGCTTATTTAGCCAAATTACACGATGGTTTTATGTTGTAAGGAATTTACTGAGCTACTCTTTCGTCTGTTGGTTATTATTGTGCCACAAATATTATCCTTCACTTCCATGGCCTTCCTTTTCAGATACACTACTCCAGAAAAGTTTTTCATCGAACCAACCTGTGCTTCGAATGAACTTCTTATTATTGACCGAGTTAGCCAAGAAGTCTGTGTTAAAGGTATTGGAACTAAAATTAAATTAAATTTGAATTGATCCTTACCTCCGCATGTTTGTTTAGATATAAATAGTTGAGTACAGTGTGTCTTTATCTTCAACAATTTTAATTTTCAGCTAATCAGGGACAAACCCTTCCGATATCTAGTGGGAAGCCAATATGTGGAGTAATGGGAACAATACGGTTATTAGCCGGCCAGTATTTAATAGTTATAACCAATAAAAATAAAGTAGGAGAAATTAATGGCCAATCTATCTGGCAAGTTGCAGAATGTGACATTATATCGTATACGAGGACGTTGTCACATATCACTGAAAAACAGGTCAGGTGATATAATTTTCAATAATTGTGTTCTTCCGTAATTACGACGCTAATAAACAGTACTTTTTACAGATACAAGAAAATAAAGTTTATCTCTCAATGGTTGAAGCTGCCCTGAACGTCCCATTCCTGTATTTTTCATATACGTATGATATTACTCACACATTGCAAAGGCTTCACAATACTTCACCGGAGTTCTTACAGGTATTTGACGAATCCCGAGTTGCCATGTATCCTCTGCAGACAACATTGTATTGGATCTTTTGGGAATTTAGTTTTGTTGGCCAAACCATCCATTAATGTCTTGTGATGTTTCAGATGCCCATACATGAACGTGCTGATACTAGATTTGTGTGGAATGGCCATTTGCTACAGGAGTTTTCCGTTCAGCAAGAACTTCACCCATACTGTTTGCCGGTGATGCATGGTTGTATCCTTACTTATTTCGTTCTTGAATATATGCTCATATTTCGTTAGAGAAATGATCGTTTATTCATTTTAAGCGGAATATCACATTTTCAATGCCTTAATATGTTTAAGATTTTATAGTCAATACGATTAGTCATAAAAGTACTACAGTAATGTTTACATGACTTATTATTCGTTTGAATGCACCAAATGATACATCCATGCCAAAATACACTCAAGTGGATACCTACCAAAAGCAATCATTTCAGTTTAAATCTATATTGAATCATACCACAACTATTAGCTCAAGTTTTGATTGACTGGCGGGGGCATAGCTCTCCTTGGTCATAAACCTATGGCATGTGAAATTCATTTATCAAGATATGGGAGCAATCTCCTTTCCTTGTTTCTCCTAAAGTGTCTTCAGAAAATTAAATACTCTATCAAAAAGACGAAGATTTACCTGACTGTGTCTAGAAACTAGTGACTTGGATTTGAACCCATGGCCATACCATCAGTAGCAAAATTCTGAATAATATGAAAACTCATTGAGGAAATTTGTGGTATGTATTTGGATTCTTTCAGAGAGTTCATACATTTTTGTGGATACTAAGGTTCATCGGGTGTGCCATTGAATTTCTTATTTTTTTGAACTAATAAGTTGTGGTAATGGAAAGGAGAAATTGAGGTTCTTATTAATTTTTTAAGACTGTATTAAATGTTTTTTCCTTAAGCCGTAAAGGGTTTGTTTAAAATTTGGGGTAAGTTTGGCAAATGTGGAGCTACCTCCAATATGAGGATATGGGATTAGAGTTAGAATTTTGTGTTCACTTAATTATGGGTTTTATCTTTGACCTATAAAATATTCATAACATCCTTATTTTCCCTTTTAAAAAGTTTATACATAACTGGATTAGCAATTGTTGTGCACTGGTAAAATTATTGTGATTTCTGTAGTTTGCATGCATGGCTTTCAAAAATAATAAAATCTGAGAGAGTAGTTTGTGCCTAAATTGTCTCTATGGCTGAACCATTTTAGTGTTTCAGATGATTTAGCTTCGAAATATATTTCCTTTTCTGTGGGTAAAATAGGAAATCCCTGAAAGTGGTAATGAAGTTTTTGGATTGGGTACTGTGGTGGCTTTTTCCTGAGGGATTGTGTTCAAATCTTCGCATTGTCAAAACTTATTAGTAATAGCTGTACCTATCTGAGTGCCATATGGAGATCACGTCAGGGTGGGTGTGCCGTCTGTTTAATGGGACACTGAATTGTGGGCTACTTGGTATCTTTCATCATCAGCAGACTATTTCCAGTACTGATTTTCTTTCCACCAGTCCACCCATATTTCATTTCACTACTTGTTTCAATTTTATCACAATTTATTGGTAGAAGATCTAATGCATATCTTTTCTCAGGGTCAAAGACCTGTATGAGATTGTCCCAATGGTAGAATCTTCTAGTGCATTAATGGCAACACATTCCATACAGGTTCCAGACCTGATTCCAGATCCCAAACATGGTCTACAACTGTGAAGGTTATTGGCACAACTTTTTTAAGAGCATATGCAGAGTGCGTTTAGTCTACAATTTTGTCTGGTGAACATAAGATTGTGTTGCCACAATGAAAACTCTCCTGCTGTTTGTTGTTACTTGCAAAATTTTCCTTCATTTCTTTTTGATATTGCAATTGTACATTACTTATTGTTTTCAGTGTGGTTCTCATTTTTTTTTAAAACTAGTGCATTATCTGGTAATGGAAGTGTTAAAAATATTCCTTAACATTATATATCAGTTATTTCCATCAATCAGGGTTGTCTGAATGCAAAGCCTTTTACATGGACTTTGGTGTCCAGGAGATGCTGCTACAGAGCAGGGACAAGGCTTTTCATGAGAGGTGTGGATTCTGAGGGCCAAGTAGCTAATTTTGTAGAAACAGAACAAATTGTGGAGTACAATGGTGACCGAAGCTCATTTGTGCAGGTGAGTTTATTTTGAATGCTGTAAATAGGTCTTTACATCCTTTTAAGACTATGACCAAAGTGAAATTATATATGTACTTATTTAAATGTAAATGAATCAATTGAAAGTAAATGATGACCCTTGAAGATTAATCAGGGATTATTTAGGACGGCTCCATTATCTTTTTTTTTGAGGCCAATGTCATTATCATTGAGCTTGGATAATGAATAAAATTGGAACTTTTCCACCAAACAATTATTGGAGGGAGTACATGTTTTTCAATTAAAACTTCCATGTAGATCACTCTAAGTAATGATATAAATTACTATCAGCAAATAAAATATTTTGAAGGGTGTTCAGAAGTGAGTGATGCATCAAAAGGATTTTGTAATACTTGAATATTTTCATTGTTCTCCAAGTCTGAATTTTAAATGCAAATATATTTAGATGAAAATTTTTTGGCAGAACTTTTTATTTTTGCAGAAATTTTATTTTTGAAAAATATCATTGTGAATAATTGAAAAGCATTTGAAATCCATGTCTAAGAGCAAACAAGTGTATTATGTGAAATTCTTATTCTAAGATTCTGACAATATTGAAGCTATGTGTTGCCCTGCAACAATTCCTCCCTTTCCTGATCTCACTTATCCTTTTTCTCAGTTTCTCCTCACCTTCTCTCTTGGTCTTTCTCCTAAGGAGGGCCTTTCATAATGAGTTAGCTGTTTTCCCCACCATTTTGAGTTTTCTTCGAGAGATGCCTTGTAACCTAAGCATTACGACCATGGATTTTAATTTCTATATTAAAGCTGGATTAAGAGCTCATTAGCATGCTTCAAAAACCACTGCTGAATGTATAGTATTGTAACTAGTGGTTGTAGCATGTTTTTGTTTCTGTTTGATTATCAAAATTCCTTTTAAATACTTAATTGATATCAAATTTTTCAAATTTGCAGCATTAATATATGTTTACATTCTGAGTGATGGTACTCTGATGACATATTTCACAGAGAGTGATATTTATCATTATGATTGTATCAAAATGCTGGTGTTGCACATTGAAAAAATATTTCGAATGCCTTTAGTATCAGAATAACACTTAAAATTGGTGTGCATGAGTTAATAGTATGACAGTTGTTGTTTGCGAATAGTGGTGTTTATTTCAATATAAATTAGCACAAAAGTTAATGATGACTGACCTAATTGAGATTTTATTCAATGAAATAGCTGTGGCCATATTTATATAATAATATTCATCCTGAGATTTCAAATCCATGCTGTGTGAAGCCAACAATGAAAAGACAAAACATTAAAATAAATTATGCTTCCTCGTCATGGAGCTTACTTTAAAAATTAATTCACAGGAAAAAATACAATGCAATTCTAAGAAATTATCATAAGTCCATTTTGAAAGTCATAAGTTGTAAAGGAAAGCTGAATCTTTATTTTTCTTCTTCAGTAGTGCTTCAGCATGTGGAAATATGTAGGAAAGCTCTAATATTATGGCTCCCAAATAAATACTTGGCAAAGAAAATGAATTGGTCTTAATCATTGTAAAATTTTTTGCCTCCGACTTAACTTAATGGAATTAACATAACATATTGAAATGAAATTATTGACTTTGTAATTCCACACACACTTTATTTAGAACATGACCCAGGTTTCGATGTTGAACGTCATCATCAGATGGTACTCACAGAAACCAACTTTGTATAAAGGTATGCCTTCTGACTGGAGGAGGGAGGTTGGTCAGAGAGGGAGGAGGGTTGAAAAGGTTGAAATGTAAATGGATGGGAAATGGAATTACAGCTAATGGTGGCAATTGTTGGCTATTGATGGGGGTTTGTTTGGGATGGGGAGCACTGGATTTGAAAGAGGGGTAGATCTAGAAGTGGGGAGTGGTAGGGATACAGAATTTCAATGACAAGTTCATCCTTGCAACGGACACGTTTTAAAATTTCCAACTACTCCAATTGATCAAGGGGATCGAGATGGTGCAGTAGCTAATGTACTGGCTTCCCCCACCCAGAGGGTCCAGGTTCGAATCCCGGAGGTAGTAGGTATTTTTTAGTGGCATCTCGATCACTACTTGAGGTGCTTTGTGGAGGGCACTTTGAGTGAGTACACTCTCTGTTGGATGGGACATTAAGCTGCGGACCCCTTGTTTCCTTTCATTAAGAGTAGGCTTATTCCAATGCAGGGTTTATCTTCACCCTTAATCCTTTCTTGTCCATCCTTAAGGTGTGAATGATCTCAGCTGTTAGATGCCTCCCCTAAAACTACTACTACTCCAATGCATCGAGTCTGTGACCTTCATTTTCAAGTGGCTAAACATTGTAGTCTTTTAGTGGTCAAGTTGAACTACTCATGAGGGTTATAAAAAAGGGCAAAGTATTTATTTCGTATTAATTGCTGTAAGTTTGCTTATTGGTCAGAATGCATTGACTGCTTAGTATTGAGGCAGCAGTTGCATGTCATTAGTTCTTTTTCCCAAGTTTATGTGCCTGTCAAACTTTTCAGGCATACTTTATTATTCATTGATTATAAAGTTGAAGGTTGATGTGATCAGTGAATTGTGTTATGTTTTTTATGTTTAAGTCAGTATCCACACATATCATGATGTCTTACAAAAATGAGTCAGTGTGTGTGTATCAAGTCTCTGTATAAAGCTTGAAAAATTATAAACAGAGACACCTGGACTACTTTGTCAAGCTTTTGTTCATCAGGCTTCAGTTGGTAGACAGCTTAAAGATTGGCACTCACATTTCAAGGGTAGTCAAAGTTTGATTGAAATTGATGAGTCTTGAGTGATGAGACATCTGCCCTTGAAAATATCCACAAAATTTGACAAGTTGTTTTTATCAAGCATTTTCCAACCACCCACAAGAAATCTGATATGATTGAGGCCAACTTCACCCAACTTTTCCACATCCAATTTCATGCTGGTATAAAAGAAGTATTGTGCTGAATAATGTCGGATACATTGTTATTTGTTATGAGAAAGTGTTGTTATAATGGTCTGCTATTATTCCTATGGCATTTCTATGAATTGAACTGTCCTTTTTGGATGCTTACATTTTAAATTAAAATAATAATGAAATCTTTTAAAACTCTCATTGGTTTGTGATGTAAAGGGAAAGCAAGTCATGCAACTTAAATTTAGCTGAGTGTATGTTGTTCAATTAATTTTTTTTACTCCTTTCAGATCAGAGGCTCTATTCCCCTCTTCTGGAGTCAATATCCCAATTTGAAGTACAAGCCTAGGCCAAAACTGAGCCCGAATGTTAACCATGGAGGAGCTTTTTGTAGACATTTTGATAATTTGATATTTAACTATGGAAAACAGGTCCTGATTAACTTGGTAAGACTTGAAATATTTCGTTACAAAACCATTTTCCTGTGGTACAGCTACCGGTGGTTTCAGTGGTGGGCAGTAGGCTCCTGGAGCTTACCCATTGTCCTGCTTTGTCTTTGCTTTAAAAGAGACAGCAAGGGACACACCGCAAAACCCCCTGCACATAGCATGCTCTATTTTACTCTTACACCATATATCATACTTTTATGATCTTTTACTCTGTTGACTTCACTAAACATTGGCATTTGCTGTCCTCATTGTTGCTTAATCTTCCATTATAATAAAGTTGTGAAAGAAAGGTTTCACAAGAAAAAATGTTCGCAGTCAATTAAATGACCATAGTTTCTTACCAGAGTGCTCTCATTAAGGTAAAATTCACATTTATTGGCCCCTTAGATATAAATATGAGATTGCCTAACTGAAATTTTACTTTGAAAACCATGTTGTTTGTTGAAGTATTGTTTTGTAAGCTAAATTAGTTATAATAATTGATGTGGTATATCATTTCATTGCAATGAAAAATCATATATTTTTGTAGAGTGATGCCTGAGAGACTCCTATATTGCTTGTTCTTGGTCACTTTGAAATCCATGCACTTACCGCTGCATTTGCAAATACATAGTTATAGATCATCATTAATGAAGCTTATCTAGTAGAGTAAAAGAAATTAAATAGAGAGAGTGGTCAAAGGTTTTAAAGTTGATCCGAAAGGAAGCAATCAGATAATTTTAATATTGTGCAAGTAAATTACAGTTGTCAGAAGGTGGGCTTAGTAAAATAATGGTAATTATTAGGGGTGGCCTTTGAAATTATATTTATTTATTTGTTATGTGTATTTTTCAAAACTATCCCTCTCTCTGATATTTATTTACTAATTGCTATAATGTACCTATTTTATTTTTGTATTTCGCAAAAAATACTGATATAGCATAGAGGGGAGAATTTACATGCAACAATGACTATCACTCATTCTGAAAATAAATAATCACCAGGTAAAGAAAGATCTTGGTTGTCAGAATAGTCAAAGGAGTAATCTTCATATTTTCAGTAACTTATAAATTAAGTCAATATTTTAAGCCCCTAAATGAAAAAGTTAAAATCAAAAGATAACATGAAATGAATTTTGACACATTCTGTTACTTCTAAACTATTGTTAACTGTAGTGATTTTCTTACTTTCTCTGAGTAGTTACAACCATATTTCTTAAGTAGTTTTATGAAAAGATATCCAGGAAAGTCAAACGGGTATTAATTGACTGTGCAAAACTTGTGTCCCTGTTTATAGAATTTAAAATATTTAGAGAACAAAAATCTTGGTTGCCTCATTGTATTACTCACCAAAATGATGAATTGGTTCCATAATGTTTTCAGCTGAATTTTAGAACTAACATTTATTGGTATTTATCATATACTAGGTCTGCTCAAAAAGTATCACGACTTTGGTGTTTTTTCAAAAATTATTTATTTATTCATGAATATCTATTTTGTCCCCGTCAAAGTCGTCCCCAATATATATTATACACTTGTGCCAATGTTTGTTCCAATCCTCAAAGCACATCAAAAAATCATTTTTTGTGATCTTGTTCAGCTCCTCCTTCGATGCAGTCTTTATCTCGTCAATCGTAGCATAGCATCGAGGAAATTTTGGTCGTCGTGGACAGAGTCCAACACCTCAATAGCAATGTTAGTGCGGTGCTGTTTATGAATGAAAATTTGAGTTTTTTGGTTAATTTGGCCACCTCTAGCATGCATAAGACATTTGATAAGAAGGCTATACCCTTGCAATTAAATTCATTACTCATAATTAGAATTAGAGCTACCTGCTGGAAATTACATAGTTCATCAAAATGTTTAAAAACGTTATAGGTAGTATGGGATCCATTTTTATCTCTCTGTTCTCTGTGTACTATCACTTTCAATCTCAAATTTATGTGGTTTTAAAATATGAAATTCTACAATGTTTTTCTTTTAAGTCTTAATAAAGTTGGAAAAATTGTTTTCATAATATTATAAAATTTTTTATACATATATGTGTGTGTATGATTAATTTAAGTTAGTTTCCTTTATTAACAGCTATTGTGTCATTAATTGCCAGCAGTGTATTTTTTTGGAGAAAACTCATTGCACAACCAGAAGTTGAACATATGCTATTGTAACTTCCTGGTAGTGAATTAGTCATTGCAGTAGGTGTAAATCTTTAAAGAAGTATGTATTTGATCAAATAATAATTTAATTTTGTGGTTAAATGAGAAATGATAATCAATTTCAGATAGACCATAGGGGAGCAGAAGATATCCTTGAAAAGGCTTTTAAAGAAGAAGTAGACAGACTAGGAAACCCAAATATTAGGTATAGTGTTTGAAATATTTTCTAACTCTGCAATATACCTTTACCTCCAATGTATTCATTTGTTTTTTGTGCAAATTTAAGTTCACTGTCACAATATCCATTAAGTTTTACGACTGATATGAATGAGAATGAATGCCCTTGTGAGATTGTTCTGGAAATTGCAATTGGTAATCACTCTTCATATTATATTGTTTTCAATTTAGTTTATTGGTGTAATGATTTGCGATATAGATGAAACAAAAGAGTAACACTTTGATGATTGTTAAATTTTTGTTCTACATTAATCTTGAACCAGAGAAATCTTTATTAAGCTGGGTTAAAATATTTTTGATTCATGTGTTGTAGATTGTGTCCCACAGAGACATATTGGACCTCCTTTTTTCTCTTTGTTGATATGATAATTAAAATTGAGGTATTTTTCCCCCTCATTACATTCCTCCTTAGTCAGCTACTAATATATTCAGCCACTCCTGTTGAAACTTCGAGTGGAAGTGACAGTGATTGCTTAGAAGTGACTTCATATACATTAATGATTGCCCCTTGTGCATGTTAGAAAGAAGTTGTTTGATGGTTTGGGATTGTTACCTGTAATGGAATAGACTTAAAGAATAGACTTAGAATAATATTTTAGAATAGTCTAGCTGTATTTTAGTTCAAGTGCCAAGATCACAGTTCAAATTCAAGTAATTAAGTTAGCAAAAAAGAAATATCTGCACTGGGTTCAATGCTTTACTGATTAAGCTTAACTTAAAGGAGTAGGGGGTTAATATAACCCTTTATTAATGGTGCATTTTAGGATTTTTTCTGGTCATTTTTGACCATTTTTTACCTGTAGAGTAAATTTTAATTTTTATAGCTCAACTTTTTTTATGGTTGTATTCACAAATTTCATAGGAACTTTTTCAATAGCACAAATGACCTCAGCTGTCAGGCACCTACCCTAAACCTACTACTATTGACTTCTTCAATTGGCTGCCCAAATGTTAACAGCGTAACCCAGAAATATGGTAATTTATTCATTTAATTGCTGAGAAAAAAATTGTCAAATTCTGACCTGTACTAGTGGATCCTAGAATTTGAAAAATCAATCTTGGAACTAGCTGGGCATCATTGCTTTGAAGTCAATCCCAGGATCATTCACAGAGCTAGAGTTCTTGGTGGGTTCAGGCCCTGGTTACCATATTTCCCGGCCTATAAGATGCGCAGCATAAGACAGGGTGCATAAGGTGCATCCTGATTTTTGAGGTTAGAATTTACGAAAAATACTTAAATCAGACAGAAAAGGATCATAGAATAATGTAAATCGAAAAAAATCTAAATCGAAGAAAATTGATTAGATACATTAAAGAATTAGCACCTTCACCTAAATCGATTTTATTATTATTACTTATATTTACTATTGTTACTAATTGTAGAACCCTAGAAATTTGTCATCACTGTTCCTAAATCATCTCCACTATTATTTTCACTGGGGTTATCACCCAAGTATAACCAAACTATCGTTTAAATGCAATGCTGTGTAAAAATCTTCTCTCTTAAAATCCCATTAGGTTTTTATCATTTTATCTTATGTGATGCTAAGTGTCTGTTATTATTGTGATATCATTGAACTTTGTATTAAAAGCAACCATTTTCCTATGCATTTACAACACTTTCCTACTACTAAAGTTTAAATGTCTGTAGACTGGGAGTTAGTCATGAGAGGTATAATGTATGTATATATTAGCAGAGGGGCAACATTCCTGTTAGCCCTATGTGTATTGAGTTTTGCAGCTGCACCTCATGTGAGATGAAACTAAATGTGCTACATTATATACATTTAAGATTTATTTGGAATTTTTTTAGGAAGTACTGTCAAGGAACTATTAAAGTTTTAAATATTACTAAATTTTTACTTCATTGGTTACTTCTGGTTCAAATCACCGTTATGATCAAAATTTGTAATCAAGGCAACAATTTTCTCTGCCCGATTTGGTAAAAAACACTGTATAGGTAGTTTTCTAGAAAATCAGCTTGCGCTTATAGGTCGAAGTTACCTGTATATGGACCATAAAATGCGGGCTTATTTTAGAGCATATATTGGAGTAAAAAGGTGCATCTCATGGGCCATGATATATGGTAAATGTTTTGCCTAATGATATATAGTCATGATGACTTGAAAATTGACTGAAATTGTAAGCAGGGAATCATATTTAAAATCAGATGGATTTTTTTTACAGATATGAGTCATTTGATTTCCACCATGAATGTCGTAAAATGAGGTGGGACAGGTTGACTGTTTTGGTTGACCGAGTTGCCCATGAGCAGGATGAAATGGGCTGCTTCCTGCAGACAAGAGATGGTGCTGTTGTTTCCCAACAGGATGGAGTTTTTAGAACAAATTGTGTTGATTGCTTGGACCGGACAAATGTAGTCCAGAGCATGCTTGCCAGAAGAAGTCTTCAGCGTGTTCTTGAAGTATGTAGTGTATTGCAATAAGATGTAACACCAATTTTGTCCAAATCACCAGTGTTCCTTAGACCAATTAGATTTATGATCAGTTTGTATCTCAGATAATTGGTCATACAAAGAGGTTGCAAAATATTTATTGTCTAATTGTTTATTGCATGTCCTTATTTATGTTTGTCACAATGTGGCCATACATTTCTTTTCACAGAAACAAAAACATTACATTAATCTGTTGGTGGGTTATAGCTTTGTATTATTAGTTTATTAACTGCTGGGATATTGTTTCATAATTTAAAACGTTCATTTTTTACTGAAGGTGTTAATATCATCCAATGTATTCTAATTCAAACATTCTTTGCAATAAACAATAGGGCACAGGAAAGCTAAGGTGAAAATTGCAGCTATTAAAACCTCTGGTTGATGAAACTCTTAAGAGATACAGTGAAATTTTAATAATGCTTACTTAGAGTTAATTGAATGGAAAGCTTTGGATTAATATTGTCAAAAACATCTTGCATTGCTGTATTACCTCTGTATTTCAATGGTGAATTAATTTTTCACTTGTAACTTGTTTCAATGTTTCAGAAATTGGACATCTTGGCACCTGGTCAGCAGGTAGAGAGTCAGTTTGGATTTGAAACACTTTTTAAAAATGTTTGGGCTGATAATGCTGATATAGTTAGCATTCAGTATTCTGGTACTGGTGCCCTGAAAACTGACTTCACACGTACTGGAAAGAGGACTCGATGGGGGCTCCTAAGAGATGGTGTCAATTCCTCCATTCGATACTATAAGAATAATTTCGCTGATGGATTTCGCCAGGTTTGTCTGCATTATCATAATAGAAAACCTTCACTGAATACTGGATAATATTTAGAGAAAGATGAATGGCTTCCGTACTACCTTGATCAAAAAGTTCCCGGAATAACCACCGTGTGGCGCTCCCATCGTTCCGATTTGAGTTCTGTTTTTTTTGTTAAATTGGTACATCTGTTGTTGATATTCCCTTTAAATCTTAGTGTCATAACTTGACATTTGCAAAAGTTACGTAGCCAAGAGTACATCTATCTCTGTGTGTGTTGGCGATTTTTTACAATTGCAGAAATGGATTTAAATTTGCAACAACGAACTTGTATTAAATTTTGCGTAAAAAACGGATTTAGTGGCGCACGGACGTTGGAAATGTTGGAAAAGTGTTTCGGCAACGATTCTCTAAAAAAAACGGTCGTTTACCAGTGGCACGAGCGGTTCAGAAGTGGTCGTGAGTCAATCGAAGATGATGAACGCAGTGGCAGACCATCGACATCGAAAGTCGGTGAAAAAATTGATAAAGTAAAAGAAATGTTGGTCAATAACCGCAAATTAACCATCAGAGAAATAGCGGAGGACTTGAACATTGCCTATGGATCCGCCCAAGACCTTGTGGTTAATGATTTGGGTTTCCGTCGTGTAGCAGCAAAGTTGGTGCCAAAAGACCTCAATTTCATGCAAAAAAGAGACCGTGTTGACGTCGCAAAAGACATGATTTGCGAGGCTGAATCCGATCCCACATTCATCAAAAGGATCATTACTGGAGACGAGACGTGGGTTTATGAATACGACACGCAATCCAGACATCAGGCAAGTGAATGGCGTTCACCAAATGAGCCGAGACCAAAAAAACCACGTCGTTTTCAGTCAAAAAAGAAGGCAATGCTGACGGTTTTCATGGATTACAACGGTGTATTGCATCATGAATTTTTGCCAGAAGGCCAGACAGTAAACAAAGAGTATTATTTGGGCGTTATGAGACATTTGCGTGAAGCAATTCGCCGAAAGAGACCAGAAATGTGGGCAGAAAACTCGTGGATTTTGCACCATGATAACGCACCGTCGCACAGTGCTATCATTATTCGTAATTTTTTGACGAAAAATGCAACAAATACCATCCAACAGCCACCGAATTCACCTGATTTGGCTCCCTGTGACTTCTTTCTGTTCAATCGAGTTAAAAAACCATTACGGGGAACGCGTTTTAGCAGCCGAGAGGAAGTAATGGAAAAATCGCAGGAAGCACTGATGGACATACCGAAAACCGAATATAAAAAATGTTTCGAGGATTGGATCAAGCGCTGGCATAAGTGTGTTGCAGTCGATGGGGATTACTTTGAAGGGGACAATATAGATTTAGATGAATAAACTTGTATTTTTAATTTTCTGAATAAATTCCGGGAAATTTTTGATCAAGGTAGTATTTATGTAAATTACTGCTCAACAGTATTTGATGTTTTTGTATGCTGAAGTTTTAATTGTATTAAAAATATTTTAAATATAATGCATAATAATAAGAAGTATATTTGATTCCATTCTTTAAATGAATATTTATAATGCTGTAGACTTGGAGGGTTTTCACTTTTGGTGATTAGTTCCAATCTTAGAGGCTAATGAAGAAAGATTATATCCATCCATAATAAATTCGGTGGGAATATGATAATTAGAGTTGTTAAGACTTAGGTAAAGGAGGATAAATGTGCAGAAGATCTTAGTGGTTCAACATTTTAAATACCCAATTCTTTTGAAGCAAATTTAGGATAAAAGTAGTATTATGTTCCAAGCTTGAATTTGTGGAATATCTTCATACAGAGTAAAAGAGCTTTAAAAAACTATATCAGTGGAATTTATATTGTTAAAAAGTGTTTCCTAGGACCAATGTAATGAAAATATTGGATGAAAGAATATTTTGTTCCAGAAACTGTCAAGTCTGGAGAAACCAAGTGTCCATGAATGCTGAATCTATGTGCTATAGGCATTGAGAGGTGATATGATATCTAGGAACCAGAAATTCTGGAAAGCTAGGTTGATAACCTCCATTCGAGATGGCAGGCTGACAAGGGAATTAGATTTAATAATTCTCCCCGATGGTTTTTCTTGGTTTTATTATAACTGGATTTAATAAAATTTTGCACTCTCTTAGTATTTATTTATATATTTTATTTAAAAACTTAAGGTGAGATTGAGACTTCTTAGCCCCTTCTTTCACCTAATCCCTACACATTACAATGAAGACAATTGCCATGCCCTAAGTGAAGGAAAACCCCCCTAGTAGGGAATTAAACCCACGACCTCTGGCTTGGCAGGCGAAGATGTTACCATGCCATCGCCAGGGCTGGCAACTATTTATGAGGAAGACAGATATTCGGTAAAATGGACATAATTAGGTGAATACTAATACCATCCTAAAAAAATTGGAATGTTAGTGTGTGCATCAATGGGACAATAGTTTAATTTACAATGAGTCCTTGACTCTGGTCATGAGCTCTGAAATGGGATACTATTGACTAGTTGTGAATATGTGTTATTTTGCTTGGTTATTTTGGTTTTTGGAATGCCTAATAAATGATCTTTTGGTGTTTTTACCTTGTGAAAATAACGTATGTCACATTAAAATCCAGCCGAGTAATGCATTCCTTGTGAAATATTCGAAGTTATTTTTAGCTTATCTATTCAGTATTTATCATTCTTCTCTAGGTTATGGAGTACCCAGTCATTTAGAGCTATCGAAAATGATGTTGATGTATATTTTTGTATCTTTATTTGCAAAACTACTCAAAGTAATGCACAATAACTTGACATTCCATGGTTAAGAATAATTGTTGGTACAATTTATTATTTTAGTCTGATACCCATAGGGTTCATCATTATGTATTAATGTTTCTATTGATCTGACTGACACTCACTGCATTGTCAGTTCTCATCTTTAAAACATGATTCCTGCAAATTTGACCTAAGAGGACGGTACATTTTAAACGTGCCCATTTCCATACCCTGAATTTAACCCATATTATTGAATATTTTTTTAGCTCTTCAATACTATAAATATTGTTGGGTCATCTAGTGTTTGTTGAAATTTTTTAAGTTAAAAAAGGCAAGATTTCAGTTCAATTGACACGACTTCATTGGGAGAAGGATTACCTTCATATGCATTTTTATTTTGTTCTCATTTGACCTGATGCATATTTTTCAAAAATTAATGTTAAAGGCATTGGATGTTGATGGATAAAAATTATTTTTATCAATGTAGGTATACATCATTATTACTCAGATAATTACATTTAAAGAACACTGCATTTTCATGACATTGCTGTGCTGCCTGTGCGTGATAAATATGGCAGTGTTGCGAGAAGATAATATCTTAATGATTTTGTTTTATATTTTGAGCTATTTGCTTGCTGACTTTATTTCTTGCTTCTTTAGATTCAGGACTTAAGCTTGTGTATATTTTATTTTCCTTTTTTGCATTTGTTTGTGATAATTGTTGGCGTATTTTGTTGATAGAATAATGGTTAAAGGTTTTTTAAAAATTTGCTCTTCCAGGACTCCATTGATCTTCTCCTTGGCAACTATGTGGTTGAAGAGGGTGAGGGGTTAAATAAACCATGTCCCCTGGAAGTTGAAAAAGGATGGAAATATATTACCGTGAGTGCATATTCATTTCATTAATTTATTTGCCCAGAAAATAATAAGTGCTGGACATAAAAATACAATAATTATCTGTGTGAATGTGATAAATTTTGTATTTTATTTCCTTTTTTTTTTTGGAAGTTTGTCCCAAAAATATGAGTGAATTTGTATGGAGGGAAGTTTTATTTTTCATTAGGTAGGCCAATATTTCCTTTCCTTGAAATCTTAAAAATTCTTCAAAATATAAATACATAATAATTTTATTCTTAAATTATGGAACCCCCTATGATCAGGGTCTCTGCCAACCTATAAAACTAAGGGGACTTAGTTTTTCTGTAAATCCCTGGGAATTTGGTCTATGTTTTGGAAAAATCAGTTTATGACACATTATACCCAGGAAAATTCCCCACCGGTATTTAAAGTGTACAACTTGCTAGAGTTGGTACTAATTCATTCTTGTCATCTGTTAGTTTTCTTCTGGTTCTCCATCGAAAGACAACCTGTCCATAATATCATTTGCATGTATGTGTCCAATTTGTCAATTATTAACTTCTGTATTATGTCAATGATATAATTGTAAATTATATTCAGCCAATAGTCTGTGTAATTTTATCCTAAAGACTCAACTGAATCATTCTCACCCCACATATGACTTCACCAGACACTTTCATCACAAAAATTGTCTCCTAAACCATGATAACCAACCACTACTTCCTTTGAATTTCTCTGCAGGGAGGT
The DNA here is from genome assembly GCF_022747635.1 of Hetaerina americana. Classification (NCBI taxonomy): domain Eukaryota; kingdom Metazoa; phylum Arthropoda; class Insecta; order Odonata; family Calopterygidae; genus Hetaerina; species Hetaerina americana. The sequence goes on from NW_027287095.1 coordinate 42,550,946, forward strand.
GCTTGGCAAATTTTTGTGCTGCATCTTAAATTTTTGTACCATTAATTCCTACACCACTAAATTGCTGCTGTGCATACTACCGCAGGACAATTTCTTCCTGCTTTTCATCTTGTGTTTTTGGAAGTTTCTAGTTGATATCCTGGGGTGCTAGCATGTAACTTGGGAGCAATTACCTTTATTTTATTTCTTCTTTTTCAGATCTGACTGTCTGTTTAGTGATTTCAAACTCACAAACTGAACTAGTTCTAATTTATGTGTTCTATTTTAATGCCACACTTTTTTGTCTTTTTTTAATACTCGTTTTACTGCCAGAATAACTCAAAATAATTAGGTATCTGGTTCAGAAGTCACAAAAGCACTTTTAAAGAAGTGACCATTTATTGTAAACAAATGTCATATTTACATAACATGTGGCATTTTGTTGATCATGTGGATTATTTGCTTCATGCTGCACTGGTAATTCATGATTTACAACACAACTGGAAAGGTGATGATTGATTTAAATGTGGCTTTCATCCATGTCCATTGAAAATTTCAACCAATACATATTTTTTTGGCAAAGCACTTCAGTGCAGGTATGTTGAGCCCTCATAATAAACCACCTGCTCTGGTCAGACACAAATTGTGTATCTGGATTAAATGGGTCTGAATTAGTGTGGATTTAATGTATGATGGCTTTTGCTATGTACATTTTATAGCTTAAAAAATTATTTCAGTGCATTAGGAATGCTGTTATTATCTACCTCCCTTTCGTTACATTTCAGTTTCCATTGGTTCTGCTGGTGGCAATTTCTATGTTTTTTGCCAGTGTTCTTACACCTTCAGGTATGCTTGGTACAGGTAAAATTAATCATAAATGCTTAATCAGTAGTGCCCTGGTACATATTTATATTGATATTGTTTTGGAAAGGTAGGGGTTTTGACTTTAGTTCTACCAAATAATAGCATTTCTTATTGGCAAAGAAACTGAAAAAGATCCTGTAGTCACCATACACAGTTAAGATTTGTTAACAAGGCTTCCATGGTTATGTACAGATGACGCCAGGATTTTTGGGTTGCTCCCACATTATTCTGTTTGACCATGTCCATTTTATTGGCATTGCAGTCAGATTATTCAGGTCTGAAGTGATATGAGATAGGTCATTTATCTCTTGCCTAATGATGATTTAGAATATCAAACTTGGCACTTCTTTCTGCTGCATTAAATGGTTTATGTTACCTCTTGTCATAAAAGTAAAACATGATTGATCTGTTCTAAAAATGGGACATGAATAGATTATGTACTCGCCGAATAAGTGAACTTTGTATTTCTTCACTCTTAAACTTTATTTCAATTCTGTGTTTCACAACTGGTAGAATTGAAATAAAGTTGACTGTGAAGAAATACAAAGTTTACTTATTCAGTAATGATGATTTTTCACTAAGGAGAGCTTGAAACCTTTGAATTCAGATAATGAACTACAAGAAAAATGAAGCAAAGGAATATATTTAGGTAATCCTGAAGGTTTGCCATGGAATATATTTTAGCTATATTTTAGGAATATATTATTGCTAGCATTATGAAGCTAACATTACATTTGTTAAAGTTTTCAACCTCACTTATAATATTTTTTTTGAGTTTGAGATGTGCATTAAATTTTGTTTTTTCTCACTATTGGAGCTAGTTCTACTATTTGAAAACTATTGTAAGTGTATAGAATTCTAAAAAAAACATATGTACCATCTCATAAGTATACTTGATAAATGTCTAAACATCTAGTGGTATCAATAGGGTTGGAGTAAATGAGTAAGCATAATAATATGAGGACTTAAAAACTGATGTGTACCTTTGAGAGATGGTCCCTGGAAGTAAACAAAATTATGAATTAAACTTAAATTCCTGTGCATAACAAGGGGCATATTTTGAATGAGGTTAGATTGGGATTAAGTAATGAAAGTTGGATTTAGTACCTGTGAGTTTTTGACATATTCATCATCAGCACTTGCAATAAAAAGTGATTCCATCTATTGAAAAATATTTTGAATAAATAATCATTCATTGAGTAATGTTAGTTAAAGGGTGATTAATAGCTTAGCAGAAAGATAATTGAGCCTTTTCACTTAAAGAGCTGGGAGTTTTATTTCCTGTCAACATAGCTTCATCAAATCTTGATTCATCAATTGCTTGTTTATGCGCTCTTTTTTCTGAATAATTTATTTAAAAATGCATGAAAATTTTGCTACCTGATGAAATCTTGATGATAATACCCAATTTTGTTGGGACCATTTATACTTGTGGGAATAAGTAAGGTGTGGAATCAGTCTTGTTTGCTAGAGTAACCAAAACTTAAGTTCAAAATTCAAGTCAATTCAATATACTGCTACTACAGATGAGCTTAATTGACTGAATGCACCCTCATGAAAATAACGCTATTTCTGCTTGTCAGACATTCTAATGTATGACATAAAAGTGCATTATAATATGGGAAAGAGAAACGATAAGCCAGTACCGTGGCATCACCAGGGTCGGCAAAAGTTTATCCACCAGTCATCTGTTTGTCCCCAATCATTTTTCGAATATTGATTTTTCCCGGTTTAAGATTTTAAAAATTACTCATTATTGTCATCCTTATTCATTGTTAATAGTACATTTTTCCCCCTTTTTGGCCATCACATTGACCAGTAAATTAACACCAGTGATAAAGGGTTGTCGTTTTTAATAGAACCTGGCCTTAACGAGTTTCATAGGCAAATAGATAAGGGAATGGTAGGCTTACTTTAACCAATTAAATCAATAATGTGAAATGGCAATTATTTAGAAATGTAATATCGAAGTACATACATTGTATTGATGTTTCACTAGCAATTTTCATGTAGTTTCCATGCCATTACCATTAAAATATTATTTCCACCAAAAATATGCTAATATTGAAATGAATGGTTGACTTAGTTTTCCTCTGTTCACAAAAATATTTTTTGATAGTGTAGTAACTTTTAAAGTTTGTCCTCTCTTTAATAAATGACTGACTTAGTTGTCCTCTCTTTGCAGAATACACCACAGAGTCACTCCTATTTCTGCTCTTCTGGGGTAGCATGGTTGCTTCAACATTTGCTTTTATCATGGTATATGGCACAGAGTTTGTGGACCACCCTAAACTTTGTAAGGTTTAGGTGGACTTGGATATTCATTTTGAATTAACAATTATTAAATTCTTTAAACTGTACAGAGATGGTCCATGTGGGTTGCTGTTTACGTTTTTGTTGGAATTTTTGTTGACTAATTTAAAAATGCATTTTTATAGCAATAATGTCTTCATTTGTTGAGAAGAAATTTGTTAGCTATTAAATGAAATGATATTTCATTGATTTTATTAAATAGAAGCTCAAGCTCATTATTAAGTATGTCATAGAAATGTCACGGGCCTTAAGGTCATAAAATTTGCACATTATTTGTTTTTAACATTCCCACTGGTAGTCAAAAGCAGTATGAATCCATCCAGGTGTTCATAAAATAATTTATAAAATGCTTATGTTTAGCAAAGAAATTTGGAAATAAAGCTTATTTTAATTCCAAGTTTTTTAGCTTAGCATGCAGCTTAAAAGTGGCTTAATGAAACTTTCTCTCTTTGCTCAGAAGATTCACGATTTACAATTGTCTTTCAAATCATCCTTTGGAACTGACTGCATCTTGTATAGGTTGTATTTATGTTTAATATTATGAAAAGGCTCATGATTGGTAGTGTTGAACGTTTATGTGTGGAATAAAAGAAGGCTACATTTTTCTTAATGTAAATGGTTGTATGGTTACGGATAAATGGTGGTGAAATGTAAATATGTGTGTCTCAGGATCAGTGTAGAAAATGAAAATATACTTTACAAATTTAGAATAATAAGTAATTTTTATAAAAGTATCTTTTTATTTTCACCTTAAAATGTGCTATCCAGTTTTCAAGTATAGTCTTTCTTTTTTTTTCTATGGGAAATGTAGAGGGATCATCTGTCAGTACACGTCTGCTTTTATTCGTAGGTAGTTATCCCTTCACTAACCCATTATAATGCAATGCCTATGTTGGCACTACATTCTAGCAATAAATTGCATTGTCACAACTGGCTTTGTGATGTATACTTAGTCCATGACAGATCTGGGAAGAGAGGAATATCTTTAAATCAAATTTTCATCTTAGCAATATATGCATTGCTATGTCATTAATGGAACATATTTTCTCAATAATTTCTATGATATCTACTCATAGAAGTCTTTCACATGTCTAACATGTCTTAACATGTGATAATTTATTTAAAAATGCATGAGAATTTTGCTATATGATGAAAGCTTGAAGGTAATGCCCATCATTGATTAGAATTCTCTATGGCCTAAATAGATGAGTTAAACATGTGACCCAATGGCCAAAGCAATTTGAAACACCAAGCATGCTTAAATGAAGCCTAATTTTGGCCTTATATAAGGGCGGTTCAATAAGTACCCGTGTTAGAAATGAAGAAACCATTTCTTCAAAAACATGAACCATGGAGACCTGCTTTATATAGTTTATTGGGAAGAAGGGGGTTACAGGAGAGAAAGTAATGTTAAAGAAAGAAGGTAAGAAAATGGGAGTCAATAGGTGACTACCTTGGAAATTGGGGCAAGTACAGGATACTAGCATTCATTAATGAGGGAAATATCAGATTACCAAAGTCTCACTAAAATTTCCAGCTGTTCTAGAGTGTTAGGCTCTAGAACTGTTATTGCTACAATTCAAGTAAGTGAAAATTAAAATCTTTACTGTGTACATTGTTTGAAAGGTGTTTGGAAAACACATTTTTTCTCCACATTTCTCGAAGGCATTTAAATGATCTTCTGTCCTCGGGTTAAAGTTTTAGTTGTTAGTGCAACAGGATGCGGTCTTCTCTATGTACGCACCCATCGTCTTCCACTGGGTGCATTGCTATATCTTCACTCATTCCACGACCAACGAAACGGATACTTGGGGCAATAAGAACATTTGGTAATTACTTTTCGGACGGCGGTCCGAGGTTCTTCGAGTGCAGGACACAACCAGTGGGAGCCTCCCGCATGCCTCTGCTTCTTCGCGTCGACAATCAGTTTCCCGTTCCGTCTCATTGTTTTTTTTTTGTCCCGTCTTCTGTACTCTGCGTTTTATTCATGCCCTACACTTGCATACTGCGTTATAGTGGCAAGTCGTTGGAGATAGGAGGTAAGGTGTACGGGGATGGGGGAGGAGGCAAGGAAAGGTCCGTCTGGGCCCGAGCGGTGCCTCCGGGGGAAGCTCATTTGCGTGAAGGCCTTGCGGAGAGGGGGGGAGGGTTTGGGATTGAAGGGAAAGAGTGGGGTGAGAACAAGGCACGGCAAAGACAGCTGGGTGGGATCTCGCCAACGAGATGGCACGAGGGGAGTGAGAGACAAAAGGACCAAGCCGAGGGATCCTTTCCTTTGACCCATTTCCGTGTCGATTCTTTATTTTTTTCCTTTAATCACTGTCACGCCAGGACCGTTTCAATGTGCTTCCCTTTTGTTGTCGCAGGCGTCATCGGAAACCACGCGGTCCATGCGGGAACGTCCCCGAGGGACATTTGCATCAGACATTCTCATTAAAAGATGCGCTTTTCATATTCAGGGAATGTGTCGCCGTCGTGGAGGGATAAAAGGCGTTGAATAAAGCTTCCAGTGATTTAAGATTTCGGTTTTACGGGGACGGAGATGAAATATTTTAAGGAATTGTTTGGGCGTTCCTGGGGATCTTGGAGGTAGGACGCTCTGCGTACTGGGCAGAGCGCCCGGCCGGTCCTGGGTTCAAATCTGGTTGATGCATGTTCTTGAGCTCGGCCCGATCTGTGAGATTTTCCGACTGCCTGAACCTTCTGTTAAGCCGAAGAGAGCACAAGGAAGGGATGAGGTACACCCTTTCTTGAATGTGTGAATACCATTCGCCATTCGGCTTTTGTTGAGCTGTAAATGTAAAAGAGAGCGTAAGTTTTTCTGGATATTTTTTATTCACGACTCTCTTCGTCCAAAAAAAGCTCAGGAGGGAGGATCTTTTGGGGAAATGTAGTCGGACTGTAACGGGAACATGTGGAACTTAAGAAAATAGATAGGACTTCAAATCATTCATGCAATTTTAAGATGGCGCCACAAGTAGCTCTCAGTTGTGAAAATAAATTTCGATAAGTTTAACATAACCATTTGAAAGAAATGACCAAAGAAAAGCAATCGTTTATTGCCAAATTATTGATTTTCACTTGTATGAAAACTGACTTACGAATTAAGTTAATAAGAGGATACAGTGAAATGTTAACATTGTTTCTTTCTATTTTTTTATATCTCTACTAATTAGATTCGATGCCCCCAAATAAGCTGTCACCCAGTTTGGTTATCATTGTTGTTGATGGAGCCTGAGTATGAACTCTTGCCGCGTATCAAATTTCAGGTCGATGACCGTAATTGGTTTGCCCTCTCATTGTGATATATATCTTTGCCATCATTATCGTCAATCAAACGTTCACTCCATGCTTTGGTTTATTCGGCCGAGAGAAATGTCTTGCGGATCGCTACGGGGGGAATCGCAGCCCACCTCGTCCCGCTTTTCCGCCAACGGAACACGTTTCTAATGGTGGTGACACCTATCATGAATATTTCCCCTTTTTGTTGTGGCTCCTTGATTATCTCCTTTGGTATTCGACAAAAATAAACTTATAATTGGATATGGTTTGCTCTCTGCGCTAATGTGTTCACATTTGAGGGTTAATTTGCTGTTTGTTTATTTCTATAAATACACCTATAGGGGAAGAAGTATTTTCGCATAATGATTTCGTTTAATTTAGCACGTGGAAATAAGTATTATCTGAAAATACATGGCAGACAAGGATAAATGAAATACTGGTAGGCATACATAGTTTCTCTGACTGAAATCAAGCCAGGCGCATTGGAGAACGCATTTCAGTATCTAAAAGGGTCCTTTATTTAAGCGATTTCAAGACTATATTCCTCACAAAAATAATTAGTGCTCGTAATGATAAGTCATTTTGCAATTATTTGCATTATTAAACGCTAAATTAGTTTTTTTGAATGTCCATGCATTTGACCTATTGTGACGAAAGACTTCAACATGCCAAAGTTAGATCAAAAGCATAGAACATCTATTTTATACGCCAGCGCCTTAGATTGAATTGTTTTGGAAATCTCAATAGGCAGAGTGTTGTTAGATTTGCAGCGATTTATTTGCTATAAGTTATTGCTGACAGGTATATAAATGTAATTAGGCGAATCTAAGCTTGTTACAAAATGAATAACAGCTTCAAAGGAATATTTTAAGGATTAAACGTCTTTAACGAGAATAGATATGTTTTAGGTAATGGTCAGAAAGCAGCGTTGACCTGCGAATTACTTGATGGAAATATTCACTGCATCATCTTTGAAAACCGGGGACAAATAGTAATGCGAACTTATTACTTCAATCAAGAAACGCTTCTTCTACTTCTGTAACAGGCCTGGTTCCGTCAAACCTTAGTTTAAATTAGATTCAGCTGTAGGGGACGTTGTAATCTAATTTGGGTTGCAAATGCAGCGTTGGATAACGATGAAAATGAACGCTTCACTTAGGCTTTGTACGTGTATAGGCCCACGCCATGCACTTGCTTAATTTCGGGAGCTGCCTACCATTTTCTTGGTTTTGTTTTATTTCGGTCGAAAGTTTTCGAATGCTCTTGAAAATATGCATGGCCTGTTAAATAAAGCAACGCCTCCTCAAAGCACACACATGTATTGCAGCGCTCTAAAAGAGTGGGATACAACAAGGGAGGTGGCTGCCCGGGCAGAACTTTTGCTTTGAATTCATACATGTATGAATAAATGAGTGCGACGCGAATAACTTGCCTTTATTTAGATCAAGAACATAATTTGATACTTCTCATCATTTAGAGAAAACAAGAACGTATCGTGAAGGGGAGAGGGAGGGATGTTTTTTTAAACTGACCCCGCGGAATTTTGCTCGCCCAAAAAAAAGAAAAGTTTACGTTCCGCTGCATTCGTGCATCAAAAGAGTGAAGAATTGTGTACAAAAAACGTGGGATCGTGTGTCGTGCAGAATACTATATTTACCCTCGCTTCATTAGCGTTTACTGTGGAGGAAGATCGAACCCCCTCGCTCGCGAATTTTATGCTAGCGTGAAAAATTGTTTATTATGTTTATATTATGAGAGTTATGGTAAACATTTCAAATTAAGGGAATTATATGTGAATAATTTCACACAAACCTTACACGTACTAGTGTATGTATATATATATATATATATATATATATATATATATATATATATATATATATATATATATATATATATATATATATAAAGACACAGATGTAGATTTTTAATTTTTAAACCATAGAAACACAAAGTATATATATATATATATATATTTTTTTTTAAGGTAATCTACCGGTTAAGGTAGGTTTTTCGATGGACACAACTACCAAACAAATATTTTGTGGCTACTAACAAAACACAACCCTAAATTCTACTCTACACCAGGTCCCTCTTCATCTCTGAGTACTTTCTTCCGCCCTTCATCCCGTCCAAAATCCCTATCCTGTTCCTTCCCTTTCCTCTTTTGCCCAACATTCTACCCTCTATCACAGTCTTCAACATCCCACTGCCGGTCAACACCCCCTTCATCCACTTTTCCTGCCTCCATAGGATTGCTCCCAACAAACCCCTCTCTTCGCCCACCATACCAAGTACTTCCTCATTTGTTTTCTTCTCTGTCCATTTCACCTTCTCCATTCTTCTCCACACCCACATTTCAAAAGCCTCCAGTCTACGTCTATCCTCCTGCTTCAATGACCACGTTTCCGCGCCGTACATAGCTACGCTCCATATCAAAGTTTTTACGAGTCTTTTCTTAACATCCTTACTCAAAGTCCCCGTCATCAACTCCCTCCTCCTTGTGAAAGCCTCTTTGCCTAGCGCAATTCTTCTCCTTACGTCCCTGCTACTTTGACCGTGTTGGTCCAAAACACTACCGAGATACGTAAACTGTTCTACCTGCTCTAGTTTTTGCCCTCCTATTTTAACGTTAAGCTTGCCCTTTTTCTTTCTAGAAAATCGCATAACCTTTGTTTTATTAATGTTGATTCTCATCCCATACCTGTCGCACTGAATTTCCAATTCACTCACCAATGCTTGCAGCCCCTTGGCTGACTGACAAACTAAAGCTTGGTCATCAGCAAACCTAACTGATTTTACGAATTCCCCGCCCACTTTCATTCCTACCTCCAGTTCTTCCCCTGCCTCTTTGATCATTTCCTCTGCATACAGGTTGAACAGCAACGGTGATAATGGGCAACCCTGCCTTACACCCCTTCCTAACACTGCCCATCCTGTCTCCCCGTTTCCCACCCGCACCTGAGCAGTCTGAGACATGTACAGGTTGCGGATTAGCCTCCTTTCCCTCCAATCTATTCCTATTTTCTGCAGAATACTCATTAGTTTTTCCCAATTCACTCTATCAAACGCTTTTTCGAAATCTACGAAACAGGCAAATACCTCCTGGTTGTGTTCTATATTCCTCTCGATTAATAATCTCATTACTGCAATGGCATCACGCGTACCTCTCCCCTTCCTAAACCCAAACTGATCATCCCCTAAGTAATCATTTGCCCTACTCTCTATCCTTTTGTTTATGATCCTGAGAACAACTTTAGCTGCGTGGGATATCAAACTAATTGTCCTATAGTCCTCACATGACGTGGCCTTTACCTTTTTCGGAACCGGAACTAAAACTGCTCTCACAAAGTCTTCCGGCCAGATTCCCTCCTCATAAATGCTACGGATCAGCCCATATAGCCTCTTCCTCCCACATTTCCCTAAGCATTTTAAAAGTTCCACGGGAATGTTATCTACCCCCACGGCCTTATTTAGTTTCGTCTCCCGTAATGCCCTTTCTATCTCATTGTCTAGTATGCCTGGACCTAAGCTGTCTTCCTCTACGTCATATTCTTTTTCAATGTCTAACTTTGTTGGTCTGAGTTCTTTACTATACAGTTCTTCTATATACTCTTTCCATCTCTCTTGGATCTTTCCTGCGTCAACTATTACCTTACCCGCCTTATCTCTAACTGTTAGCATAGCTCTTCCTTTCTTACTTCCCGATAACGATTTAACTTTGCTGTACAGCGCACCGATTTCACCCTTCCTCTGGAGACTTTCCATATCCTCGCACTGCGTCTTCCACCATGCGTCTTTTGCCTTATTTGTTGCCCGCCTCAATTTATTGTTCAATTCTTTGTACTTCATTTTGCCTAATTCTGAATTTATATTCTTCCATTTTCGCCGCTCATCCATCTTTGTAATCATCTCATCCGTGATCCATGGTTTCCTAGTCCTTTTAGCGTAAACGGTTCCAATAGTGTCTTTTGCGGCTTTAGACAACCCTTTTTTGATCATTTCCCATTTTTCTTCGATAGTAATAAGCCCTTTACCATCCTCCATGATTTTCTCTACCGCCTGTTTGTATTCCTTCCTTTTCAACCCATTTAATGCTTCTACATTCCATTTTCTAACTCGCCGCCCCTGCCTTATCTTTTTGAAACGTACGCTACATTTCATAACAACTAAATTGTGGTCTGAGTCCGCATCCGCTCCCGGAAAGCTGTGGGAATTTATCACACTATTCCTAAACCTGTGTCTAACCAGGATATAATCTAGCTGATATCTTCCTGAGTCACCTGGCATTTTCCATGTATACCTGCGTCTTTTGTGGTGTCTAAACCAAGTGTTGGTGATGACTAATCCCTGTCTCCTGCAGAACTCAACTGCTCTCTCCCCGCGGTCATTCCTCGTGCCCAAACCGTAGTCGCCCACCTCATCACCATCTCTTCCTTCGCCTACCGTCGCATTCCAATCCCCCATCACTATCAAATGTTTCCCTGCAGGAACACACGCGATCATGTCCTCTAACTGATCGTATATCTTATCGACCTCTTCTTCCTTATGGTTGCTCGGTGGCATGTATACCTGAATAATAACTAAGTTCGTCGGTTCTGCTTTTATCTCCACTAGTAGTATTCTATCCGTTACCTGCTCTATGTTGACTACGCTTCTTCCTACCTCTTCATTTAATACTATGGCAACCCCTCGTTGGCTCTCGTCCCCACCGCTGTATATTATTCTATACTTATCACTCCAGTAATCCCCGCTATCTTTCCATCTCACCTCGCATAGACCTAAAATATCTATATTTCCCCTTTCCATCTCTCGCTTAACATTCTCCAATTTCCCTGTCCTCATCATTGTCCTAACATTCCACGTTCCTATTCTAACTAATTTGGTCTTCTTCTCCTGCGTCTTCTGTCCTGCTGCTGCTGGTTTTCCCTTGCAAGGGTTTCGTGGGATGACGACCGCGGAAGCCTTGCCTCCCCCGCTGCCGGGCACGACACACGGCCGATTGGGCCGAGCCCCGTGGTTGCCAGGACTCAAAATATCTCTATTGTCCATCATATTTTTCTAGGGAATGATAATTGAGGTGGTTTCCCGTTGCCTTCCTCAATAGTGTTTTTAACGTGACACCATCACTTACTGGCCGCCCCACTGGGGTCAGACGCCATTGCAGCCGCCTCACTGAGGAACAGACGCTGCGTGGACTACCTTTCGTCTGGCTCCTAACCTTCGACCTATCTGGCATGGGTGACCCTACCAGGAGCAATAATTATTACTCCCGCCAGCACAGCTCTAGGGGTCATCGGAACGCACAAGCCCTTCCACCACGTCAAGGTTGTAGTCCGGGGAGGGATATATATATATATATATATATATATATACATCGGTATATATATGTGTATATAAATATATGTGTATGTATAGATGTGTGTATACATATAAATAAATAAATAAATAAATAAATAAATAAATAAATAAATATATATATATATATATATATATATATATATATATATATATATATATATATATATATATATATAAGTGGGCGAAGCGAAGGGCCTGTTATATTATTTACATTAGAAAGACATTGTGAGAAAAGTAGAAAGTTTTCCTAACCTCACGGACGTTTTGGGGCAAGGAGTCTGCCCCTTTTTCTTCTGTTGATGATGTATGTATGTATATATATGTATATGTATATATATATATGTATATGTATATATATATGTATATATATACATATATATACATATATACTACCTTGATCAAAAAGTTCCCGGAATAACCACCGTGTGGCGCTCCCATCGTTCCGATTTGAGTTCTGTTTTTTTTGTTAAATTGGTACATCTGTTGTTGATATTCCCTTTAAATCTTAGTGTCATAACTTGACATTTGCAAAAGTTACGTAGCCAAGAGTACATCTATCTCTGTGTGTGTTGGCGATTTTTTACAATTGCAGAAATGGATTTAAATTTGCAACAACGAACTTGTATTAAATTTTGCGTAAAAAACGGATTTAGTGGCGCACGGACGTTGGAAATGTTGGAAAAGTGTTTCGGCAACGATTCTCTAAAAAAAACGGTCGTTTACCAGTGGCACGAGCGGTTCAGAAGTGGTCGTGAGTCAATCGAAGATGATGAACGCAGTGGCAGACCATCGACATCGAAAGTCGGTGAAAAAATTGATAAAGTAAAAGAAATGTTGGTCAATAACCGCAAATAAACCATCAGAGAAATAGCGGAGGACTTGAACATTGCCTATGGATCCGCCCAAGACATTGTGGTTAATGATTTGGGTTTCCGTCGTGTAGCAGCAAAGTTGGTGCCAAAAGACCTCAATTTCATGCAAAAAAGAGACCGTGTTGACGTCGCAAAAGACATGATTTGCGAGGCTGAATCCGATCCCACATTCATCAAAAGGATCATTACTGGAGACGAGACGTGGGTTTATGAGTACGACACGCAATCCAGACATCACGCAAGTGAATGGCGTTCACCAAATGAGCCGAGACCAAAAAAACCACGTCGTTTTCAGTCAAAAAAGAAGGCAATGCTGACGGTTTTCATGGATTACAACGGTGTAGTGCATCATGAATTTTTGCCAGAAGGCCAGACAGTAAACAAAGAGTATTATTTGGGCGTTATGAGACGTTTGCGTGAAGCAATTCGCCGAAAGAGACCAGAAATGTGGGCAGAAAACTCGTGGATTTTGCACCAATGATAACGCACCGTCGCACAGTGCTATCATTATTCGTAATTTTTTGACGAAAAATGCAATAAATACCATCCAACAGCCACCGAATTCACCTGATTTGGCTCCCTGTGACTTCTTTCTGTTCAATCGAGTTAAAAAACCATTACGGGGAACGCGTTTTAGCAGCCGAGAGGAAGTCATGGAAAAATCGCAGGAAGCACTGATGGACATACCGAAAACCGAATATAAAAAATGTTTCGAGGATTGGATCAAGCGTTGGCATAAGTGTGTTGCAGTCGATGGGGATTACTTTGAAGGGGACAATATAGATTTAGATGAATAAACTTGTATTTTTAATTTGCTGAATAAATTCCGGGAACTTTTTGATCAAGGTAGTATACATATATATATACATACATACATCATATATATATATATATATATATATATATATATATATATATATATATATATATATCTTCTATAAGGAATGCTCTTCAGCGGCGACACAAATACATAAAAACTTTGTTGAGAACACATATTCACAGAAACACAGAAAGGATCATCATCCTTAGGATGTATATATGGACACATAACAATTGTTGAAAGCAGCCATTCGGATGCACAAGTCTTGTCTCGAGGGCAGGACTAACAGTAGGAATACAGAAAACAACTTCACGAAACTCTCATATTTAAATTTTCGGGCTTCAAGCCCTTCTTTAAGATGAATGGCTAAGGGCTGACTGTCACTTCCCAGCCGTCTGGAAGAAGGATTAGAATCACGAAAATATAAGTTCGACCAGTCCAGAATAGGATGAGGTGGAGCCTTTCCTTTAAGAAATAGAATAGAATAAGAGATAGAATCACGAAAATATGAGTTAGACCGGTCCGAAATAGGATAGGCTCAAACTCATTATATGTCGTAATTATTTGAGTAGCGGCACAGAAAAAAATAAATTTAAAGCCTATGAATACCGCCCCGGATGGGAATGTATTTTGCTTGCCATTTCTTCACCATTGTATATCGTCGTCGTTGGGGATTTTTCATGCCCGCTCTTGAAGTCAGCAACGGGGGATGGAGGGGGAACTTCCTCTCTCTCTCGACCCACAGGAACCGTAAGGCACGGTGCCGCACAGGTAGGACGAAAGCGAAGCCAATTGAACGCGAATGGAATCGCGGTGGTTGGGTTCAGGGGGGCTGGTTCTCTTGCCTGTTTCCGTCCACGCCTTCGACTTGGGAGAGTGAAAAATTTCATTGTTCCTCGCTCACCTCCTCCCCTCGTGACGAACCGGTGCCGGGACGCTGTGAACACAAGCGACTCTCTCCTCACCTCCGCTAGCCACCTCTCTCTGCCTCTCTCCCCCTAAATCCTCACCTCTCTTTCTCACTCAACCCTGTCCCTACCTTCTTCTGCTCGCCCCCAACCTCATCACGTCCTCAAACTCATTCCCTTTTCTACTCCCCGAAGGTGGCCCCAATATTTTCGTTCTATTTCTTTTTCCGAATTAAAAATGATGGAGGAATCTTTTCCTCCCTTTATTCCATCGTGTTAGAGGGTGAGAGAAAGAGAGAGAGAGATAGAATTGGGGTTGGGAAGAAATGGGGACGTAAGTATAATCTCTACTCCCGCCTTTGACAGTTCCCGTTCAGAATGCCTTTCTCGGGTCCCGTTCATTTTAAATGGGGAGTTCGTCGAAGGGTAAGAGAGAAATAGAGCTCTGTCTATTCCTTTCTTTTGCCACCCTTTCTCTCTCCCCTTCTCCATCTCGGTCGATCATTTTTTTTAAGCCTGGGTTAGTGCAAACGGAAATTTCTCTCAGAAAAATTTATTTTTTTTGTTACGATTCTCGAGAGCAGTTCTTGAACGTATTTCAGCTTAATTTTTTATTTTAATTTCACGTCCTTTCCATACGTTCGTTGTGGAGGTACGTGAGCGTGGATGTATTTAATGAAATGAAGTCATTGTAATATATTTCCGATTTCATTTCTTGATTTGGTTGGGTGTCGGGAGAATCTAGTCGCTTTGCGAACCATATGCGAATCTTATTGTATCCGTCTTATTCAAGAGCATTCTCGAGGATGAAACCTCGTTTCATTATGGTATTCGGAGCTTGGCAATGATTCCCCTCTCTGGAAGAGATGGCGAAGACCTAATCAGATTATTTCTCTGGCAGGGGGAACAGATCCTTCCTTCTCTCCCGAGGTAATGCCATGAAGGTTGACAACCCGTTGCAGTAATGCGACTTATATGATCACTCGACCAAATAAATCAGCACCTCGCGT
Source organism: Hetaerina americana (assembly GCF_022747635.1). NCBI lineage: Eukaryota > Metazoa > Arthropoda > Insecta > Odonata > Calopterygidae > Hetaerina > Hetaerina americana. The sequence continues at coordinate 42,566,355 of NW_027287095.1, forward strand.
CTCTCTGCTGCAAATCAACGACAAGAAATCATCCCCTTACGCGCTGTCTCATTACAAACCGACTCCTAATGATCTCTTCTATCGATATACTATTTTCGAGTCGGTTATGTCATAATTTAAAACGACGGCAAATCTATTTCGGTATTACCAATTAAAGACTAGAAGGAGGCTATCATTGAAAACCACTAAACAAATAGTCACTATGGATTAATAAAGTAAACAATTGCGTAAAAAATAATTACCTCTTCGTCGCTGTTTCCCTATCTGTGTAATAGTAACCACCTTTTGTGTGTGAGGCTGTTACTAAGGTGGAATGGCCATTAGAGAGATGGTGAGGTATTAGAAACACTATTGAGGGAGGATACAGGAAACCACCTCAATTATATTACCACGACAATATGATATACACACAGGACAGAGTAGCGATAGCGTGTAATCGCATCAGTAAACCCAAAGCCCTTAATTTGATTTTAATACAATTACTGGATTTCATGGTTCATCTTATGCACATGGGTGAACTGTGGATACTTGAGCTCTTATGATTTCCCGAAAATACGGTAAGAGGATCTTGCTGCTTTTGCGCGGGGTTTCGGGCTAAGGACTATTAAGTCATCATTTTCCGCGTTCCCCAGCTCTGAGCATACGGTATATAACCCTTTGTATATATGGATTATTCCACCAAGATGACGTCAACAAGCTCATACTACATATGATGACTTCTCTGCTAGTATTGTCTAGTTGGGGGTTCATTGATCCTACGATTAAAGCCGTAATGACTGGAATGTGTCATATTTTTCTCGCAATTTTCATTAAATTATTTTCCAATCTCTAGAGTATCATATAAAAATTAAGGTAATACAGTGATGTGCCTTCGCTCCTTCAAAATACATTTTTTTCGACCTGCGCTTGAGAAAACGTTATGAATATTTGCAAAATTTTGTGTCTTATTGTAAGCCACGACCTAAAATTCTTGAAAAGATCACAATTTATTTTTTTTGTTATAAATATTTAAGCCAACTATAATACCTACCTCTCGGATTCTGTGGTTGTATTCAATTTGTGGAAATTTATTTTAAATAAATGCCTTAAGTGTGTATTTTTCCACTATACCTTTATTACAATGTACGACGCGTTTCGAAGGTACTACGTCATCTTCAGATATATGCAAATATGTATTTGAGTAGTCGACACTATATAGAGAACTAGTGTAAGCGGGCGTGGGGCGGGGGTGAGGCCAAGTAAAGAAAGGGATAAAAGTGGGTGCGAGGGGTTGTTGCTGTTTTGAGAAGGTATCTTACTCGTATATACGAAAGAGTAATAAAAGATGGAGCGGGGGAAGTGAAATATATCAGTCAATTGAAGATACTGGTATGTGAGGGTGTGATGACGTGAGAGGCTGAAAGTTTACTTCAAAAAAGATTGAATGACTAATGAAAGTCATATCATTCAATGGGTTGCCTTTCTAATTTTGCTGAACGATTTTGAACGTTCCAAATCATCAAACCGTCTTCCTTTTGTCTCTCTTCGTCTTGTAGGGGTAGTATATGTGGTACGAAAGAACAGCCATGTACCTTCTCCGTCAAATGTCTTGCCATTATTGAGAAAGATTAGGGAGGATGACTTGATCGTATAGCTAGTAGTTTTTAGGGGAGGCTAACGACAGCTGAGGTCATTTACGCCATGAGGGATTGATGGGAAAGGATGTAGGGTGGAAGGAAACCCGGCGTTGGCATTAACCTACCCTCGACGAAAGGCGCCAAAGGGTCCGCAGTTTATCGTCTCATTCGACGGAAGGCGTAATCACCCGAAGTGCTCTCCACAAAGCAACTCAAGTAGGGATCGGGATGCCACTGAAAGTATCTACCGCCGCTGGGATTCGAAATAGGGCCCTCTGGGTGAGAAGCCAGTTCGTTAGCCACCGCAACATCCCGATCCACAGGACGACTTTATAAAATATTAAGTGTCAAGACTACAATGGAGAGTAAAGAAAAAGCGGAGTGTATTAGGTGAAGCTCAACAAGTGTGACCAAGTGTGCATTGGTCAAACAGGGAGGAGCTTCGAAACCCGACGCAGGGAGGATGCATTGAAGTCAGCGCCAAGGATATTTCCTTCTTAATGGCTAGATATTTCCGGAGAAGGCACGTGGTTCTACTTTCTCACCACATATACTACCCCTAGAGACTAAAAGAAGACAGTTATATGCTTGGGAACTTAAGTAATCGTGCAACAGAATAAGGATGAATACCCATTGGATGGTGTGACTGTTATTAATTATTCGTCCCTTTTAAAGTTAACCTTCAATCCTTCCCGCCATCAGACCCTTACATACCAATATCCTAGCTGAAATGGTATGCATATAAAAATAATAAAGTAAAAAAAATAAAAGTAGCCCGATATTCTATAGGGTCAGACGAAGGTCACCGATGGTCGGGTCGGGAGTTAAGAGTCGCGCTTCGGGTATGGGTGCTAATCAAAACTGGTTGTCAGTCACATGAAAAACACGTGATGCGTCCTAAAAATGGCTTAAAGAAATACCAGCGGCCAACAGAGATTCCGGGGAAAAATTAAGAAAAGGATTAAAATGGTAATTTCTTGAGCATGATCAACTGGCCGAGTTTGTACGATGAACAATCTCGGAACATACCACGTAAAAACACGTCTCATGCGCTAATTTTCTGTTACTAACGTGTGGTTGGCACCTAATGAAATTTTCAATATTTATGATCGTGCAATTTACGTAATTCGATGATATTCTCTCACAATGGCAGCAGGGGTGTTAATGTTCACTTGGGTGTGAGCATCGGGTCCACCAACCATTGAAATTGATTGCATTCACTCTTCAATCTATGCGCTATAGAAAAGAAAAAACTCTCCAAATTCCTCCGGTGGCATTATATAAGCCTCAGTTGAAAATTTGTTTGGGAAAAAGCAAAACTCAAATCACTGTATTGCTCGTTGCGTGTTACCTCTGTCGTTACCGCATTCGAACTAAACATGCTCCAACTACTGCCGCTGACGCAATCCTGGAGACAAACCAGCGAAATTAGTACCACGTGTACATTACAAACTAAGAGGATGAAATAATAAAATTACTTTGTTGAATATAAATAATGCGAATAAAACTGTACGTTCACTCTATATTGAACATCCCACATGTGCTAAGCTCTAACATTCCAAAATGACATATTAGCGAATCGGGTTCGAACCTTCAATTGCGTATATCACCCTAGTAGGTACTGTGATGAAATGAAACAATATTAATTTTGAAAATAATTTTTCAGTAATATTACTAAAGGAGCTTTTACTAAAACGATTTGATTTCTCCATTGTATATCCCGCGTAATCGTATGTCCAGCGGTTAATGTATTGATTGATCGGTCCATTTAAGTGCCCCAATTTTCCCTATGGCACTATTTATCACTTCGGAATAATGGTCAAACAATATGTGATATGAATCCATCATTTTCTCCTTGGGAGTCAAATAATCTCACCCTTCGTTTACCTTAATGTACATATATGTATTTTCATGAATGACTCAATAACGGTGTTTTTATCAATTAAGCCATTTTCAACAAAAAACGTGCTTGTAGTTTTCCAGAGTGTAAAACTGAAGCTTGTTTCTTATCTCAAATTAACAGTTCCACTACATCACAACCAATACTAAAAAATACACGCCATATACGTATATTGGTCGAATGTATACAGTGTGAATTTATAAAAGATGAAATTGTGATGACGAAACGAGATTTCACTGTCGGTTTTTTAACAAAGGAACTCGCAAGGGGACTGTTGTTGTTCTGGAAGACATCGGGAAGATATCGCCCTCTCCCCTTTAAGGCCAAAAAATCATGGCGGAGGCGATCGTGGAATAATGAAGAGAGATAATTATTACAAACAAAAGCGAACGAGGATTCCATTTAAATCCAGAGGCTCGTTTCACTTTAAAAAAGAGGCCCACTTTCCTCCTCTGAATGCCCGGGGCTAGAGCAGCTAGCATTCAAAATTTGCGAGAGTTGCCATTTAATTTCGACGGAAAAGGACCTGCCGATAGGACCCCGAGTAATTTTGAGCGAGATTGCCGTTAAACTTCCAAGCTCGCGATATTATATTATCCGGAAGATAAGCTGTCCTGAATCATAACGTCGACCGTGTCCCATGCTGAGGGAAGGGGGGGGGGAGGGTGGTTTTTAACCGAACGCTCTTATTCGGGTGACGGGGGAAGCAGCGGACGACGTGGGTGGGGGGATCGACGCTGGTAGGTGAGGAGTGAGAGCGCAGGGACTGAGCGGGAGATGACGGGAGGAGTTCGGCGGCATTGACGGGCGACGCCACCGATGTGACGGCCCCGCCGCCGTGCACCCGCTTTGCAGGAGACAGGCGGACAAAATTGCCGAGTGGTGGGAGGCGAGAGCTAATGCGGGCTCAGAGGTGCGGTGAGCGACGGAATTAAGGGTCTATTTGTGAGAGTAACGTTGGATACTAAAGCATCAAGTCTTTCATTCAATTAAGGAAATTTTTTTCCTTTTTTTTACGGCGGAGTCGTTCTCGGCTAAAAGGACTCATTTTGCCACGGACGACCTATCCCGGACGGGGTCGTTGTACGCTTAGAAATACGCCTGAAATGGATGTAAGACTCCCGATGAGAGTTAAGTGCGTGCGTCAAGTTTTAAAGTATGCAACCCAGGACGACAAACTCCCTTCTTACCCATTAAATATTCAGTTGAATGCGGTGTGTGCGTCTTATACGAAGGTATTGTTTATGCAATCATCCACTCAGGCGTGTCGGCAGCATGAGGTAGTGGTGTAGGTATGCTTTTCATCGGCGGGATCTTCGTGGTTTCGAAGTTTTGTTATTGAATGGCCTTGTTACCTTGTACCATACAGTGAGGCTCCTGCGATCTTAATTTTTGTTTAGCGAATGTTACTAGTCGTGAATAAATGTATCATAATATGGAATTAATTAATTATTCATGTCTTCCATTGAGCATTTAAAATCTTCGAGATATTTCTGGGGAAATTGTTCAAATGATTAGCAATGATACGGGGATAATTTATCCTTTTACCTCTCCTTTAAATTCTCATTACCTCTATTCTAGCAATGTGCACTGTAGTTCTATGATTTAGTTTATAACGATGAAACGTGAGGACCTCATAATTATTCCGTCAGCATGTAAGCATTAAGTAAAATTAGGGTGAAAATATGTACTAATACTTGACGTATATTTTCTTTATAGTGTACGTTAAAGATTCGGAATCGGAAGTGCACCAGGGACGTTATTTATTGCGACCGAATTATAAAATTTTAAGATAAAAATTTGAAATAGTCCTTACTCTCACCCATGTTTAAGTAAATTTCGTATTTGCAAGATTGATCGAAAAATAATTGAATATTTCTCAAGTTGTTGATGATAATCTGGATCTCTGTTAGTTTCTAAATTTTAGTTCAAGGGTACTCATTTTATCGTGGCGGCAAATACACCTCCGCTATTTCTTACTTTGCAAAAGTTTATCGTTGACTCATTTTTGGTATATCCAAGGATTTCTTAGGTGTATCATAAGGTTTTTTGTGCATAGTTCCAAAGAATAAGTCGTACGCTCCCTTTAACACTTAGTTAAATCACTTATTAATATTTATTATTATTCTATTGTGCTGCAGAAGAATGCTAAAAATTAAATTGATGGATAGAGCAAAAATTGAAGAAGCACCTCGAAGAGTGTAGGCTTGAGTCTGGTAAAGAGATATGGCTATGGAGAACATATACATGAAGAGGGAAATCATTTGGTTATGTATTGAGGAACGGTAGCGTATTGAAGACCGCTAATGAAGACATACGAGGGGAGGGGAAGCGTTTCAGGGGGAGGACAAGGAGGGGATAGGAAACGAAAAATGAATTCCAGAGAACAGTGGGATTGGAGGGCTACTACAAACGAATCTTCGGTTAGAAACCCATAAAGATAAGCTTTTGAATAGATCGTCGAACTATACCATGATATACACACCCAGAAAGACACGAAAACGAACTCCAATTCCTCTGCTCGACGAATCAAAAAAATGTGGCACTATCAAGGATTGTATTATTTTCTCGATTTGCATTATGTCGACCAGATTCAGTGTACTTATGGCAATGGAAAGGTGATGGGTATCAGTGATTGCCATTTTTCAAAATTTGAAATTTTTATCTTTATTCTTCTTCATCGAACAAGTCTTGATTTACTAATTGTATATTATTGCATAAATATTCCTCTAAAATACTAATCAACTTTGTGTTTAATTTGACACAATTACGATCATTGGTGCTAATTAGCTAATTATCTAAACATTGTCACGCTCAATTTGGAAGTGTGGGTGCTTCGGCATTTCGTTCATGTGGTAAAGGCGTGGGAAATTATGGAAACATACTCGTATCAACTAATTTATTTTACTTAGTTACATTGATTTTTTCGGGATACGGTCAAAACGAAATTGTACAATTATACTTCTCCTACGCATCCTCGCCGTCTAGGACATCGCGCCTCCCAAGGAATGACATAATGATTCAATATTAAAAACTTATTTTTGCCTTCCTGAAAATATGCATAATTTGAGGAGAAAATATTCCCATGGAAGCTGCGACTTATGCTGACATACAACGGGAGAGAAGAAAGTACAGTGTGGGAGGATGCAGCATTGAGAGAATGTATCATTCAAAACCAGTGTACAAATGTGTGCGAGCGCCAATGTTAGTGAATTTTGGCCTCGTTGCGAATCAGTAGGTAACTCGCCTGCAATGAAAAGAAATGATTTAGATTTTGCAAAAAATGCAAATGGTTTTGTACTTACACTCCAAGGGCGGACTGCGTCGCCATTTAAATAATAGTATCTTAGTTATTTTAAGTGCTTGCCTACAATGTATGTATATCGCCACACCAGTTTTCCTGAGCTATTTAGCTGCATTTTTGACCATTCTAGGCATTTTACTCGCACTATTCTCGGAAATACCCCATACGATATGATACTAGACAGTCTAACCAAAGAGAGGGGAATTCCCCGGAAAAGAGGGGCACGAATGGGGTCGGAGAAAGTTCGGCGTCGTACTGAGTGCGCCCAACTTTTGAACGACACATACAAAAAAATAAAAATTAGTGACTCTCGTACTCTTTCTCGTGAAAGGATAGATAGTTCACTGTGGTTTATAAATTTGGTGAACATTTGCAAAAATATTGGAATATCAAGGGGTAGTGCGACGTAATATTTGGGGGAAGGTGCCCAGGATTGAAAACAGATAAGCGTGTGGCGTAATGCATATTTTACGCAAGCCCCTTGGCGCGTAACAGACCTAACAGTGATACCAGATTTGCTGTTTGATGTTACAGTCAAATTTCTCACTTTGAGTTTATAACTTGCCCTGTCGTCATTGACACATCTTTTGTGTAAGTTTTGGTAACCGAGCTGTGTAGTTGTAGGTACTCTGACAAGATGACGAGTGGGGTAACAGGTGCATACAGTACAGCACAATAGTGTCAAATAAAATAAATCATTCTTCATCATTGCATGTTTTCTACCTCCCTTAATTTTATCCAAAATAACTTTTCTTTTTCTCCCTCTACCAAACATTTCAAGCATTCACCCCTTTTCTTAAAACAGTATTCCCCTCCCGAAGCAGTCTTCAGCATAGATACTTTTACATTTTTATCTCCTGCGTCCAATTGTCCTACTTTCTTCGAATTTCTCCAAACAGTCGTATTTATTCCACAGCCATGCTAACAGCTTCATCCTTTATTTTAATTTCGGTGCCCGTCATCATTCCCGCCTCATTCTAAGGATTCTGCGCATAACGCAGTCATTCTTTTCATGTCCCGACTACTTTGCCCACCATCCTCCAAAACTCGTCCTCCGTCGGTGAACTTTTCTTTTATAAAACTAATCATACTTATCCTAATGTAGCTGGAAAATCACTCATTTGTCTTCTATTTTACGTTTTGTTTAGATCATCGGATGTAGATATTAAGCCAATTATTGAATTGATCCAGTAATCTTCTCTTTTCTCTCATTGCCTTTTAATATTTCCGAATGCTCTTTGAAATTATACCTCATATTACACATAGCTTTCGACGCGTTCCATTCGTGTCCTCACAACTTAATTCGTCCAATCTCCTTTCCTTTCTAGACGCTATATTTGCAATGCCATGACTTAAATGAGTATTTCCATTAAGCTCCTCTCTCCCTCATAGCAGCATTCTCAGGTATTATATTTGTTTTCCTCCGTGTATAGGACTTCTCCATTGATTATTTGCTTCTTCCATTTAATTTTCATAATTATTCTTCAATACCACACGTCACATTACTAGATATTATTTCCATTCACCATATCATTCCCTTTGCAGCAGAACACTTCCGCCGGCTTGCTTAATGAAATTACTTTAAGAGTAAGTTTTTCGACTGTTGAATGGCGGTAGCAGCCGCGGCATAGGGAAGAAACAGCACTGCTCCTACCCTTAATGCGTGAATTTCACAAGCCGTTGAGGTTAGCAGGCGCCTTGGCGGGCTGTCATGGAGGGAGAGGAGTATGGGGGCGAAAGGTCGACGGAGCTTCCTCATTAATCATTACTTTCCCATTTACCCGGGCTCCTTTTACATGGATACCATTCTCTTCGTGCATATAATCGTGGTTGGCTTAAATGGCTGTGTTAACATAATAAATCATTGTATATTTAGAATATACGAGAGCATCGATAGCTCAATGGAGTAAACGATTCCCCCGTCATCCCCTGTCTGAGGGTTTATTTTATTTTAACCATAATAATGGTTAAACAATATGCCTCATTTTCAAATAGAAATACACAATTAGATCAATTTAATACTACCTATTATTCATTTGATTGATTATTTTAGTCTATTTAGCTGAGTTACATTATAATCAATTGACGTTTAGTATGCAATGAGCTATCCGTTTTCCCGGCCGATATATTAACAAAAAGAAAGTGAATCAGATAATTTTCATGCTAATATTTGAATTTTCAAAAATCTTTGATTGTAGTTTAGGAAATAAAATTTTGAATAAAAGCTTATTTTTAATGAAAATATTGCATGTATTCCGGGGGCAATAGAAATGGGTATTTAAACGGTCTTCATTATTCACAGATTGTAGGGAAAGGTCGCTGAAATCAAAACTGATCTTAGGTCTCAATATCCCTGGACGTTTTGCTTTGGCAAATTATCCACTTCAACTTTTTTTTATATAAGTAATATTTCAGAATAAATACCTTGATGTACCGTGGAAGAAAAAATTGATCACTCATGCATGACGTTTTCACTTTCCAAGATAAAGATATAATGCTGAATTTTTTTTGTTAATTGTTCAGCTGTGATCCATATTAATTTGTTGCTGATGCTTTCACCATTAGGGGGATGAGCTAACAAGCCTCACATTATGCTTACTATAATACCGATATGACGGAACAATTTTCTTATTTGCTTTGCATTGTTCAGCTATGAATGGGCATATTTTGGTGAAATAGACTATGAACTACAATGAACGGCTATGAACTATGATGTTAAAAAGGTGTATATTGTCAAATTTTTAATTAAAAAGATTTACAGATAATAATGTCTCAGAATTCGTTCTTAATATTGTTGATCAACAAATTGTAGTCAAATTTATATTACGTATATGTATATTGGTGCTAGCATGATGTGATTTATTCGTCAAAAAGTTTTTGTGTGCAATTAATGTTCAAACTGCAGGTATTACTCGTCACACTAAGCAGTAATAATGAATCGCTTGAGTGAACTTCAGAACTCTCTTTATTAATCAATGTGTCGACAGGTGACCGTATTTAGAGCGAACAAACTGATTTTGGTGGTCATTTAAAATAAATATCATTTGTGTGAGTGAACGAGAAATCAAGAGGGAACCAATTAAGTTTTCTCGGGAAAGAAGAACGAATTGCACAACATCGGAGCTATTTCAGTCAATTATTACTTCAATTGTGTGTGCATGGAGAAGTCGGGATCCAATTTACTATTTTTTCATTTCATTAATTCAAATTGATTTTAATTTGTGTGCATGGTGATTGCACGATCCCTAATTGCTAACCCTTAATCGAAGGTATTTAAATACCTAATATTAATATTTTTACTTGTCTTTTTCTCCCCCAATGACGAAAATTAACTAATCCCGCCGCGTTTTCGATATGTTACGATACGCATATGATACAGTGATGATCTTTTTGAAAAAAAAAAGGTTTAGTCCTCTTAAAAGCTCAGTGGTGATGTTTATCATAGGAATAAGTTAAAAAATATTGCACGGAAGTAATATGAATGATATGGGTCAATATTTTCGCGTCTGTATATTAGGGTAACGTGAGCTATTTTCCTGATCTTTACATTGGCGTAAAATTACGAGTATTTAATGTATTTACTTGGAAGAGTGGACTGTCTAAAGGTAGCTCTTACAATAAAAAAATTGATATTTATTCCAGACTTGGGGATTAGTTAGCTTTAATAGTTATAATTGTATTGCACTTCACTATTACGAGTTATTTTGACGTTAATGACTAAGTTCATTAATGTGATGCATTTGGCTTCTGCTGGTTTCGAGATGACGGAACACGTAATTTTTGCACAATGAAATCTGATTTTGTGCAAATAAAATTTTGCATTTGTGATACAAAATTTTTCCAAAGCCTAAATCCTGCTTATAAGTAAGCAATGAGTTTTGGAAAAATTACTTTTCCGTGAGAAATGAAACAATCTGAAATTCGCATCCCTTGCGGCTGCCATCATAGTTTTTTAGTAATTGTTTGCCTTTTTGTGTTCCTCAAGTCCAGGTTTTTTTTAAATAACTAGTCACCTTTTTATAACGTTTCGTTCAGTTCTCGGATGTATTTTTTTTACATGATCCAAAATGCTCGCCGAAATATGAAGAAAAAAAGGCATTTCCCTTCTCCCTTTCGTCGTTATATTTTCCCATAATTATTTTCACAGTTACTGACTACTACAAGGTAAAACCACACATATGCTGTATCTTCTTTCATTCAGTCATATGTGATAGTTGTACCCAAGTAATTGTTTAATTAATAAAATCTGCTTAGGCGTGTAGTGTTAAATTCTTCATTGTTTATCGAGCATACACAGCACTAACGTTTGAATCATTTAATGCAAGATCTGTTATCCCATCCTCAGTTCCACAGAATTGATAGTCATGCACCGCCATTCACAAATAATTGTGGATTGCTGGGGTCATTTTGATTTTTTATTTTGACTCCTGAGGCATTCACGACAAAAAAAATGGGCCAACATTCTCTATTTTAGATACCACATGCCGAGCAGTCTGAGCGGAATGGTCCTTCAGTCTCGGAGGTTTTTTTTTATTTAGGCTTTCACGAGACCCAGTTAATTGAAAAGGCCATTTGAACATACATACTCAATCCGACTGGTGGAAGAGTTTGAGCGGCAAGTTTTTTTCGCATCGTGGACTCGGCGCTAATGCGAAATACCAATCGCTATTTGCTGCTCTCAGGCCCTCTAAAAAAAAGTGTGCAACGAATATGCCCCCAAGGAAGAGGAAAGAATGGGGCTCTTATGACAAAAAAAATTCACGATTCCTATAGAAGCGAAAACAAAGATCTCCCCTCCGAATACGGGCGTCGCTATGAAAATGTTCTTTCCTATAAGCCTCAGAATTCTAATATAGGAGTCGTTTAGGCAGTAGGAATAATGCCTGACTCTCTAGTCAAAGGACGTACCTAAATTGACGATGACTAAAGGGAGGATCGATTAGGAAGACATTCGCTTGATGCAACGAATGTGGAGTGGGATGTTTAATGAAAAAAACTTAGTTCAATTTGACGGAGATACGGTGTATGAATTTATGATTTTCGTCGTGCTACGGAACTTCCCTTCAAAGTTTCACAACACATACTGTGCCTATTTTGGCCAGTGCATGACATAAGATGGGTAAAGTTGTAATTTTTTACGTTGCGACACCCAAAATGACCTCGTATAAAGGATACCCTCGTCTCTCCCCTTTTCTGATGGCAATGATAGGTGTCCAAAGCCGGCGGTCAATCGCTGCCTAAGGAATTTGGACGCCCTTAAAGGTGGCCTCCTGCCTACGAGGGGAGCATTTATGCGCCTAATTGGTGAAATTGGACACGGATTATGCCTCTGGAAAATTCAATCATCCTCTATGTTGCGGCATTAAGTAGCTTAGGTATCAGCAGCATCTCTGGCAGTAGGGGAGGACCGGCCACGGTTTCCCAAACCGTCCGAGGCCCTTCTACGTACTCTTGCTCTCCAAACCAGCCATTTCCCATCCCCCAATCAATTTTTGATTTCTCCAGGTAAAATTATTATTTAAAAAGAAATTTTTATATTAGGTCCAGTGCCACTGAGGAATTTATGAAACTTAATCGAAATTTAACCGAGCTTATTACATTGAAATTAACGTTGGCATCTCATTTTCACTATCTTATGCATTGTTAACGGATAAACACGGAAATTATACTGTCGGTAGAATCGTGAGTGCTTTTTTGAAATTAGAATAGGTTGGTAGCATGAGATGGTTCCTGCCTGGCCCCATGATATCAGAAATACTAGTCTGGGAGTGTTTGCAATCTGGAGCTTCTTTTAGGTTCGTTCTCCCATTTTAAGTGGGAAGCAATGTAATTATTTTCTGTTTCCTTATTGATTTATGTTTGCTGAACGTGATATGGATCACTGATCCGTCCGAAATAATTATTTTCTTTGTCAATTAGGTTAAGCTCAGTAATTAAAGGAAACATTTTGAATTAATCATTTCCAAATTGGAGCATTTATGTGACAAATAGAAGCTTCAATACTATGAAGGTAGATTTAGACCTTCTATGTTCGTACACATGTGAGAAGTAATTTCATAGAATATAATTATTTAGGTTCCCGAGGAAAGGTACTGAATCAATCTATTAATGAACTTCATTTATAAAGTAATTAACTAGCCGATTGCTTGACGATTTTGACTTAGAGGCGATGGTTCAGGATCGTACTATTGTTGATAAACATAAATATAATTATGAGAAAATTATTTTTAAGTCCTCCAAAGGCTATATTTCCTTTGATAAATAATAATATCTATTCAATATTCCATTGATTTAAACACTGTAAAATTATATGTATTATCGACTTTTAGTACACCGGAAATTAGTTTATGAAATTGTGAAATAATGTTAAAGACGTTTATTCGGCGTCTAGTTATAAAAAGTTGCATTTCATGATATCCATAAACACAGTAATTAACCCGAAAGTCGATTTGATAGGTAATGATTTGTAACCCAGGTTACATTTTTACTTAAGATGCATACACATTTGGCAGTCAAAAAATAGGTCTTTAAGTCAAAGTTAATGAATTCATAGGACTTAAATACATTTGGTATTACTATATTATCATAATAATTAAAAATGATTCAATAGAGTAAACATTTAACACAGAAATTAATTACTTGTAATGTATTCCTAGGTTACCATGCGGTGGATAGCATTAGGTGAGCACATGCCTTAAAAAATACTGCTTCACTTATGTAAATAGTGGGGACATGGTACTGGTATGATTGTTTTAGCTGATGATATATTGTGTGCGTAAACCATCACTACTTATTATTCTACATAATGATGAGGTACTTCCAAGTAACCGACTTCCAGCTATTTAACTGAACCATAAATACAGTGATCAGCCCGAAGGTCGGTTTGGTGGGTGATGGTAGAGTTCACCCAGTACTAAGCCCGACGGCATGTGAAATTCAGACAATAGGGTAGCCAGATCCTTTTCTTGTGATTACGGTTTCCCAGGAAGATCTGGTACCCGTAAAATCACAAAGCTTGGGTGGGCAGAGAGGCTTGCTTGCTCGGGCATTGAACCCGGGCCCTCCGGTCATTAGGACAACGCTCTACCCCTGGACTACCGCGAACCTTTCATGATACCCATTTGATTAAAACAGATTTGGTAGGTACTGAGAGTGAGCAGACGTAGTGCTAGTCCTTCATAATTACTGATACTAAAACTGATAACTATTCTACGCAGTAAGTTAAGCAAGTGATTTGTATTATATTTTTGGGATTAATTGAGAGAAAGAAGTATGCGTTTTTATATCAACTGAACCTAGTAAAAATATTAAACATAGAATTACAAGATGACATTTATTCAGTCATGAGCTGAACTGGCTGGCAGGGGAAGGACACAAGGGAACTCAAATTCGTCAATAAAAATAGGATTTACTTATTAAAGGTTTCAGAATTTTTGTTGTGGAAGTAAGTTGGTAGATTTATCAGAGATTTGAAGTTTTGATTGATTAATATAACTTCATTTGGGGCGGTATGAAATAAAACATTGTCATATATATACGTTACAATAATGCCTTCCTTTAGGCATGTAGTGGATATTTTCTCTGGGTGTCACTATTCTCAAGTCTATTAGTGATACTTATTCTATGATCTCACTCGTTTCTTTGGCGGGTGACGGACGTTATTTTCCAACATGAGCAATGGGGAGCTAGCATATTCTAGTAATCGACGATTGGGAAATCGGTTTCTTAAATGAAAGTTCATTCCATTTAAGTTTTCGTAAAACAAAGAAATTAAATTCAAGTATTTTTGAATTAATTATAAGTATCACCACGCTGTGGATTTAGTATTTTTTTAAAAATAGAGTTGCTATTTAGTTTCATTTTTTTTATTTTGTTTGAGATTTTGCATGCCTATTTCTACTACAACTGCCTCTAGAAGAATAGAGAGCAACAGCTTAGTTGAATTTGAATTACAAAATAAATTCCAAAGAAACTGCGGGAGATGCCGCAACAGTAACTTTTAACGGAGTCATCCGCTAATGTGCATTTCAATGCAACAATTTCAGAGCGTAAAAATCATTCGCCTTGGCTGGGACTCGAACCCAGATCCCTCAATATCCGGTCGAGTGCTTTAGCCACTTAAGCTACCGAGGCGTCCTCTTAAACTCTGAAATTTTGGGGCTTTTAAAGGAACTAGATGTTATGACGAAATACCGTACATACAATGTCACATGTATTCGTAGTCGTGCGCGAGGCGCCACTGTCCACGAGGTTAAAGCCAACTTTAAACATGTATGGTGTTTTCCCTTTGACAAATTCCAAAGAAACTGCGGGAGATGCCGCAACAGTAACTTTTAACGGAGTCATCCGCTAATGTGCATTTCAATGCAACAATTTCAGAGGTAAACTTGGGATAGGAGTATTTCACCACTATTTCTTAAAAGAATGGCTGAAAATTAAATAAAAACATGGGAACGAGCTTAATGCTAGAGAGCAAAGTGAGATAAAGGGATAAGGAGGGAGAAAGAATGAAAAAGAGATTGAAAGAGGGCTTTATGGCCTCTGTTTCATTCTAGTCACGCTGAAAATTCCATTAGAATGGAAAATGTTTCTCTTATGAAAAACGGAGTCGCGAACCGTCATGGGATGAATTAACGCTGAATGACACAGATATCCCGGGCGTCCCAGGGGAGATTTCTTCCAAAGAAAATAGTGCAAGTGGTTACTAAAAGTAGAGTAGGACTTTAATCGCCCGGCGTGTATACTAAATGAAGCCTCCCACGTCAATTTATTTTCTTTACGTTCTCCACCGCTAAGTTAAAAATTTGCCTCTGCTCCCAGCGTTATCTATTAACTTTAGCTGGTTTCATCTTGTTGGCATTCAATTTATGTTCTTCTCTATAGATTTTGTAATAATAATGTAGCATGCATTGTATTCACAATTTGACTTCGCCAACAAATGTTTTCGAGATAATCGTATTAGGATTGACAATTCTATTCTGGAATGGAGTAACACGGAATGATTTGAATTATATTATTGCTCCGTGATCTGCATTGCTGGGTCCTAATGTTATCCAACCTTTTTGAGTCAATTGTTGCTTCATACGTCGTCGGAAAAAATCTCTGTCACTCTGCATACAATATCAATCACGGTCTTGTCAGGTATTTTTTACACACTCTTTACATTTCAGGTTGAAAGTGGCAGTACGCTGGTCCTTGTTTAGGGTTGTTACATTTCTTAAAATTCCCACTATATTTCGTTTAACCTTACTCTCACTCCCTAACAGGTCAAGTTTTAGCATGTATATTAATTTGTCATGTTGTTATTTTCGTGCCATAGGGTGCCAGTGGCTGCAAACTAGGCAATGAAGGAGAAAGGGGCACCGAAGAGAGATGGGATGAACTGAAGAGGGCAATCGAAGAAGTTGCAGAAGAGCAACTGGTGAGAAAGAGAGCCAACACAAGGGAACTATGGATCACGACGAAATAAAGGGAACAAATAGAAGAAATCACAAGAACACCGGGAAAGATGATCAGGAAAAGTTCTACGAGAAGCTTAAGAACCAAGACAACCGAGAATGCAAAAATGCTTGGGAGAATTGGATAAAAGGCTGATGCGTGGAAATCAACGAAAATATGAAGAAGGGGAATACCGACACTGCATGCAAACTGTTGAAGAGAAATTTCGGAGAAAGGGGAATGAAAATCAACAACCACAGGGATGTAAACGGGGATATGCTGATAGACGGTGAAGATATTGCGTATAGACGGAAGCAATGCATCGAAGAACTCTACCAGGGTCCGAGGCCGCTGGAAGAAAACCTGATGAAGGACGAGAGTGAAACGGAGACGAAAACCAGGGCCCATACATACTGAGGAGCGAATTTCCTAAGAGCAGTTAAAGACTCTAAGAAAAAAAAGCTCCAGAAAAGACAAAATCGACTGAGACATCATCAAGGCACTCGGAAACAAAGCCAAGAAAAATCTGTATAGAATAATCAAAGATAGCTACACAGACGGACGACTTCCTGAAGACTTTTAAAGGTCGTGACTAATTAGTATTTTCGAACTCGTTTTTTTTTCATTTTGGGATGAACCATACATTTTCATTGAAATACTACGTAATTTAAACCTGATGCGACATGTTATTAGGGAAATTACAATAATCAAAGCCATCCCCATAAACTCCAACCTTGACAAGCTGGAAGGGTTGGCTTGTTCTGATGATCCCTAGAGCTGTGTGGGTAAGAGCAGTGATAATTGCTACTGGAAGGGTTACCAATGTCAGATCACTAGAAGGGAAAGAGCCAGACGAAATCCTCGCAGCGTCTGTTCCTCTTTGACCTGGTTGCAAAGCCCCTACTCATCTAACCAGTGGGGCAGCTTTTTTAGCATTGGACTGTAGAATGCCACGAAAAAACACCTCAAATATTTATCCTAAAAAACACGGAGTTAATTATGGGAAAGAAAGCTTTTAAAAGGAGGCAGAAGTTGATGACAAACATCTTATGCAAAGAAAAGACCAGTTAAAACGTTAGTATGGAGTTTAGTTTTGTATATCTCGGAAACCGTCGTCGAGGAAAGGGGATAAGCGTGAATTGGAGACTTTTGTGATGTGGGTTTGGGGAAGACTGGAAAAAATAAAACGGACGGAAAGAAAAACAAACGATGGAGCTCCAGACATGGTAGGGGAAGATAAAAGTTGGCTGAGAGAAAATCGAAGATGGCAAGACATGCGGATGCAGGGGATGTTGAGAGGCAATGGGATGCTGAAAAGACAGACGTACTGGGGAGTAAGTTCGGAAATCAAGGAAGAGGGAAGAAAAAGTAGGAATTTTGAATGGGAATAAGGGAGGTAGAAGGTATGTTTGCAGAATGATAGAATGGGTCGTAATAATTAGTGTCGGATTCAAGGATACTTAGTGTTATGTTACTAAGAGTTTAGGAGAATGGTATCCTGCAGTGCTAATATCCATCGCGAAAAACACTATCCCGATTTACTACACCTAATAACGATAATAATTATCAAATATGTGGCCATATAGTGGTCGGGGATTTGTTCTACTCATTTGGAAGTCCGGTGTGGAAATCTGAATGATTTCTTTGGACACTTTCAGCCAAAATCAAGTTCTTTGATGCTAAAGTGGTTTCCATGTATTTATGTGACTGTGGCGAGAGGAAAACAGCTTTCCCTTCATTCTGATTGTGTCAATTTAACTCTCCGTAGGACTTAGTGCGGAATAGATTCTCTTCTCACGCATCAGGCCAACTCTCGGCTTGATAGGTGAGGTTTTTTATCTTCATTAAGAATTTTTCTTTGGAGAATCGTAATATTTTCGCCGAGAAAGGAAATTATTTGCGCAAATCGAATGTTTAAAAAAAATCCAATTGAGGGATTGTTTTCTGCCGTAATTTTTTTCCCGTTGTGCATTTTGATGACGTCGAAGGTAAAGCACATCAATTGTATTCACCGCTTGTATCCGTCAGGGATATTTACATGGAAATTCGTGCGGGTTTTCGTCGCTTTTTTTCAAATTTTCTTGGCCGAGAGAGAATAATTCATTCCATTTCCGATCCAAATGATTCACAAAGTTCGTGTTCACATCTCAATTTAAAACAAACCGTGCATGCAAATCAAATGCTCGCCGCCGCCACTCGTTCCACTCCGCGGCATTCTGGCTTGGCATTCGCGGGCGCTCGCAAGGCACGCGCGCGAATAGGAACTTCATGCCTGCATCTCCGTCATCAACCGCATATCGAGGTGACCGGGGGGAAATAAAAAAAATGAATGGGAAGGAGAGAGAATACTGAGTACGTAATGGGCAACTGAATGCCCAGAGTACGCCCAACGTTAAGTTAGCCCTACTCTGGGCATTGCATTAAGGACTTTGCAGGAGTATTTATCGGGATTTACTCTCGGAGTCGAGATACAGGGGTACGCTATTACCGACAAAAGAGATTTGAATCAGGGCCGCAGATCGTTTTGAGCTTTACTCTGCTAAAGAAAAACACGGAGTTCAGTTAAAGCAGTTGTAAGGACAAATCGTATCAGTCATGTAACGCAATCGGTGAATTTAGTTTATTTTCTATGATGACTCATTATATCGCACTCTCTTTTACACCTTTTACGAGGGTTGCCTTTTATATTTTGAGCCTACTAATGAAAAGACAGTAATTTATTGTTGAAATGGCTTCATTATTTATCGAAGTATTGTTTATGATAATCAATACACGTTTGCATGCGATCGAAACAATCCTCGTAGCACATTTTCCACTCCGATTGAGGTACCTCCAAAACATGGTTATTGAATACATCAACGGCCTCTTCAGGCGCCGAAAAACGTTGGCCACGCAATATTTTTTTGATGAAAGGGAGTGAAAAGAAGTCATTTGGTGCTAAATCAGGGCTGTACGGAGAATGATCCGCCAATTCGACGTTTTGATCAATCAGATAGGTAGTTGGTTCAGTCGATCTGTGAGAGCTTGCATTGTCATGATGAAGAATGATCCTTCGTTCGATTCTTTTTCCGTATTTCACCACTCACTTCTGGCAAGCAAATGCTCGGGTACCGTTGAGAATTCACGGTTCTACGTTGCTCCGACGGTACGGTTGCCACGTGTCCAGTACTTCCAATGAAACAGGCGATCATTTGCTTTGATGTGCTTCGTGCACGAATCACTTTTGTCGGATTTAGCTCATCTTGGAAGACCCATACAGTGGATTGCTGTTTTGTTTCGGGCTTAAACGCATAGATCCAAAATTCGTCACCTGTGTGGATGTTATACATAGCTTTTGATACACCGCGATTGCATTTGTTGAGCATTTCTTTGCACTAATTGTCTCGAGCATCTTTTTGAGCTTTTTTTAAATTATGCGGGATCCAACGCGAACAAATTGTTTTCATAGCTAAATGTTCTTGCAGGGTCTTATTGATGCTCGTCATACTAATCCTCAAGGGTGCCTCAATCTCAAGATAAGTCAAACGACGATATTCCTTTGCTAGAACCTCCACTTCAATGTTTTCTGGCACAACAACTGATTTTGGACGACCTTCACGAATTTTGTCGTTGAGTGAACGGCGGCCATGATGGAATTCATTATACCAGCGTTTCACAGAGAAAAAAGATGGGGTTTCATCGTCAAAAGTGGAAGTAAGTTGATCGATACACTTCTGTCTTGATCATCCACGTCGGAAGTCGTAATTTAATCATTGCACGAAAGTGTTCACGAGTTAACTCCATTTTTTCGCCGAGACAAAATCTTCAAATCACTGTAAACAACACAAATTATGAACAAACGACAAAATGTTCTGGAGAAAGTTAGCGTTAAAATGGTCAAACTTTCAGATGGAAACGTCAGATGGTGCCTAAAGTTTTAGTGTTGTCAAGGCTATAAATATAAATAACAACCCTCGTAATAATTTAATATTTAAATCTGTTTTCTCTAAAATTCATATAAATATAACAGATATTTGCCCTACCAATAATAAATAACACCGGAACCCCAAATGAGCAACGCGTGAGCGGATATTTTATAAACCATTTGCCTGGGCAAAATTTTGCCCTACCATTTTAGTCCTATCTGGGATGCAAGATTCCATTAAATCTATTTCTGCAGAGATATGATGATCGCATATAGTATTCGTCGCAATTTTGTTGAGGACCATATCCACTTGTCTTCAAAAAATTAGACAACCCTATTTATTTCCGAAATACAAGATAGCCGATTGGAAAACAGATATTCATGATTTTGATGTTAACTGCTCATCCGTCGCATCATACTCGTATTATGTTTTTGCAAAAGCTCCTGCTAAAACATTAAACTAAATAAATTATTTTAAATTTTTCTGTGCTCTTGGAAAGCACGAGAAAAGTGGTTTGCATCATACAATCACTGTTAGCACTCCTGTGGTCTTTTTCTGTGTGCACGCTTGTGTGACGATCTCTACTTTCAATTTTCAAGTACAACTCCCGCTACTTTCAATTTTACTACGATTTCATTGTATTGATCTATATTTGCAGCATATAAAGGTTTTAAATGACCGTCTGGCGACTGATAGTTCTTCTATTTTACTAATACTAATCCACTGAAGATCCTGAAAGATTCATAAAATTTAAAAAGTATATACAAGTAATTTCGATTATTTTGAGAGTCTAGAAGTTTCAAATTTCCGAAATAAATACACCCGAAGTAAACTTGTCCTATCATGTGCTTGATGCTTTGAGAACAGTGTCCGTGATCAAATGGCATTGCGTGTGAATTTCAGAAATAATACTCGTAGGCTAGTAAAATGCTGAGAGGAGGAGAGAAGGATGCGGTTTGTCGCCGTGGGCGTTTCAAGTTCCGCGCCGGGGAGACGTGGTCGTCGGAGAGGGTGAGGGAGCGGAACAAACCCCTGCCCCCACATCAATGCCTTGAATGGGGTGCTCGCTCACTCACCTCTAGCCAACCCCACACGACCCGAGCGCCACTGCACGGCTCGTCGGAGAGCGACGGGTTTTTTTTTTCTGTGAGCGGTGGAAGGTTGTGGCGAAGGTATCCATTTGTAATTGACGGTAGCAGTCAGCAGAGGCACCTCGCATAAGTTTCAGAGTACTGGGGGATGGCTGCGGGTTTACTCCAATCTCAATTTTTGTGAATATGATTACTTCATTTTATTCCCTCCTTGTCTCTGCCGTTGATGGATGAAATGGGAATCTTCTAGAAGCTCATTTGAGTTAAATGGTAAACAAAGTGGGTTCGGCATATTTGATGATATTGAAAAAATAAGTAAAAGATTTTTGCAGGTTTGGCTTAAGAATAGGTCACCCACTTCTTTAGGGTATTTCTTGAAAAATGCGTATCAACTCTCCCTTCTCATGAGTCATTTTTGCTCAAATGATCTAGGATATCGGTTTATGGCCAAATTGGAATGAGATGAGGAGGCAGGTTGTCGATGGCTAATAATTTTTTATTTCAAGTATTCATTTATCGGTGATTTCGATACCTAGGCTTACAAATTTCTTATTTTGTTATTTATAACATTTCTCATTTTCCCATGATGTGGCATTATTCATAAAACCAGCACATGCATCCACTATGCGTTTAAGGAGTTTGGAAATGATTTTTGTTAATGAAATGTCACTTTTAATCCCATTAAATATCTTTGCCAATAAATTAAGCAAATACGTACAAAGAAGGTTCTTACATATCCGGGCTAGTACGTGTACCATTGCAGACCCTGAATGTTAATAATACTGCGAGAGCTGGTACTGATAACGCCCGAGACCATTGGAGTTCCCGATACGTGTTTCTTGAGAAAGGGGATTAATGGAAGGGATTGTGCAGTTGGAATTGTACTCTGCCGCTGTTGTAGCCCGGACGTTTTAGTCCACGCTATCTCTTGGGCCCATAAAAAACCGTGGTAAATAAAATAATAAAATATACACCATTAATTAAAATCCTTCTCGAGTACAGGACTTTCAGGCCAAGAAGTTTTATAGCACAAGCAACCACTGATGTCAACAGTTTGAGTATTAGGAAATTTTATGCAGAAGGGGGATTGAGTTGAGATTTTTCTGCATCGGAATTAATGCATTCGTTTCTAAAAGATTATTAAGAGTCAAATTTCAATTTTTCTCTTGAAGCTTTGGCGTGTCGTTAAGTCAATTACTGTTCAGGAACCGTGAGCGTTTTGAAAGTTGCGGTACTTCCGTATTGGCTACATAACGACCTTATCTCATGACCCACTTTATTGGCATCAAAGAGTATAACTCGGGTAAAGAGCATTTTGAAATGAAGAAGAGTAAATTCCTGCCGGCTTATATTATTTAAATTTTTAAAATTACCCTTTATATTTATTACCGCTGTACGAACGATTTCCTGATGCGGCGTCATCAGTTATATATTTCAGAGTATTTTCTGAATTGTTCGTACCTGATGATTCCTGGTGAAATCGTACGGTAATAAATTTGTGGCGGAAATTTGCAAAGTTCAGCTTTCTCATCATCATTCAAATATTTCACCAAGGAACTTCAGATAACTAAGTCATAAAAACATGGTATCTTTTAACGGACTCATCCGCCAATGCGCAATACTACCTTGATCAAAAAGTTCCCGGAATGACCACCGTGTGGCGCTCCCATCGTTCCGATTTGAGTTCTGTTTTTTTTGTTAAATTGGTACATCTGTTGTTGATATTCCCTTTAAATCTTAGTGTCATAACTTGACATTTGCAAAAGTTACGGTCGGTTTTCGGTATGTCCATCAGTGCTTCCTGCGATTTTTCCATTACTTCCTCTCGGCTGCTAAAACGCGTTCCCCGTAATGGTTTTTTAACTCGATTGAACAGAAAGAAGTCACAGGGAGCCAAATCAGGTGAATTCGGTGGCTGTTGGATGGTATTTGTTGCATTTTTCGTCAAAAAATTACGAATAATGATAGCACTGTGCGACGGTGCGTTATCATGGTGCAAAATCCACGAGTTTTCTGCCCACATTTCTGGTCTCTTTCGGCGAATTGCTTCACGCAAACGTCTCATAACGCCCAAATAATACTCTTTGTTTACTGTCTGGCCTTCTGGCAAAAATTCATGATGCACTACACCGTTGTAATCCATGAAAACCGTCAGCATTGCCTTCTTTTTTGACTGAAAACGACGTGGTTTTTTTGGTCTCGGCTCATTTGGTGAACGCCATTCACTTGCCTGATGTCTGGATTGCGTGTCGTACTCATAAACCCACGTCTCGTCTCCAGTAATGATCCTTTTGATGAATGTGGGATCGGATTCAGCCTCGCAAATCATGTCTTTTGCGACGTCAACACGGTCTCTTTTTTGCATGAAATTGAGGTCTTTTGGCACCAACTTTGCTGCTACACGACGGAAACCCAAATCATTAACCACAATGTCTTGGGCGGATCCATAGGCAATGTTCAAGTCCTCCGCTATTTCTCTGATGGTTAATTTGCGGTTATTGACCAACATTTCTTTTACTTTATCAATTTTTTCACCGACTTTCGATGTCGATGGTCTGCCACTGCGTTCATCATCTTCGATTGACTCACGACCACTTCTGAACCGCTCGTGCCACTGGTAAACGACCGTTTTTTTTAGAGAATCGTTGCCGAAACACTTTTCCAACATTTCCAACGTCCGTGAGCCACTAAATCCGTTTTTACGCAAAATTTAATACAAGTTCGTTGTTGCAAATTTAAATCCATTTCTGAAATTGTAAAAAATCGCCAACACACACAGAAATAGATGTACTCTTGGCTACGTAACTTTTGCAAATGTCAAGTTATGACACTAAGATTTAAAGGGAATATCAACAACAGATGTACCAATTTAACAAAAAAAACAGAACTCAAATCGGAACGATGGGAGCGCCACACGGTGGTTATTCCGGGAACTTTTTGTTCAAGGTAGTACAATGCAACAATTTTTAAGTGTAAAGAACGACAGATAACGTTCATTTCATGAAATTCCTAATTAAAAATATGCACCGTTAACTTTCCACGTGATTTCCATACCTTGTGAGAGAGCTATGCAAATGCTCCTATTTAATATTGCGTTTCCTTCGGAGCTCAACAGTTAATAAGGGTACAGTCGTTAATTCCGTATCGAAGACCCCAAAATTTCACGTTCTCCGTCATACGTGCCTAATTCACATATGTGCGCACCCTCGAGTGTACGCACACGGACCCACTGAGCGTGGAAACTGCAGCGTCACGAACCATCGCAGCTCAGCAATTAGCGGGAGGCGGAAGAGTGAGTGGGTGGGCAGGTGAAGAGTGAGGATGAGAAGGAGATGCAAGGAGAACAAGGGAGGAGAGGCAGGAAGTCAATCGATAAGAAGCCCTCCTCGCCGCCCAAGGACGACTCACGATGAATATTCAATTTGGTGCTCAGGTTGGAGTGGGTCCTCGGGTTTAGAAGCGCCGGATGCCGGTGAGCGGGCTAGGAGGGGGGTGTGGGAGTTTTTGAAGTGGGGCACCTGTGAGACGTGGTGTGGGTGGTAGGGGTTGCGGAGAGGAGGAGGACTCAGGGTCGGAGGGCAAGGATAGAGGGAGAGAGAGAGAGATAAAAAAAGAGAGCTAAGGGATAAGGAGGCTCTCTTCATCGAGCATCGAGGGGGCTTTTGTAGCGTCCGATCCGGTTATCGGGAGTACCTATCCGTGGGATCGGGAGAGGGGATTGTCGAGAGGGGCGAAGGGCCCACCATTCATGTTCTCAGTCTCCAATAATTCTCGAAAGAGATATTTAATTCCCTTAATCAGCGGAAACGATTCATTCCTCGGCGGAAAGTTCTCGGGTGTTCGTCCACAAAAGGTCGCCGTTGAACTTTCCACTGCAGGCGCGTATTTTTAGTCCGCTCCGCCCTCTTCCTTCCCCCCTTTTGCCCTCTCGGCTTCCGCAGGAATCCATGTGTTATCTCGCGGGAGGCGTTTCCATTATGGGGCTTCCTCGAGGTAATTTTTTTACGGTGGACTACACGTGTTTCTATTTTTTGAGAGGAAAAATCGTTATCGATCTCGCATATTTTCTCATCATGGACCAACCCGAGCCCTTGGAATCTAGGGGGAAGTTATTTGGCCTTATCAGAGTGGAACGGACAAGCCACGTCGAAGGGTTACGAAGCAAACGACGATTTGATCTTTTATCGACGCCGGTGTTTTTGAGAACAGGTGATCCCGGGGAAAGAAACGAGGGGTATTGTGCATGAAATTAAGAGGAAGCTATCGGCTCCGGAATGAATAAATGGGGCATTATTTCCGTTGGAAGATAATTATTGTTTGCATTCTTTTATCCTGAATTTGTTTACGTTCATGAATGAAAAGCCAATACGAAGTTAGAAAGAATAGTTTCGCTGGTTTGAAATCCAATTATTGTTGTTTGTAGGGTAGTGCATGTTTATGTGGCACCCAACTGGAAAGACTCAATATCTGAAGGATAAAACTATGTTCGAGTGAAGGCATCCTCTGAAATAGAATTAATGAGAGTAGAGATGAGGATCCCGAAAGTATGTTGTCCGTATAAATTAAATTGCACGTTTATTACCCATTTAGGGTAATGGACGCTCGTCCGTTGACGTCATTCTCTCGCGGTTTGTTAGATATGCAATTCTGCAAAGGCTTACCACAGAACTATTACGAATTATCTTTGCTCACACACAATGTGGATGCTCGTAAAGGCGTTTTGTTGTGTAGTTAAAGCATTTGCTCATAATAAGCCGACGATCGATATCAGAAAAAAAAGTAAAATGTTCAGTAAATACTCTTTAAAATGTCTGTAGCTACTGTATTTTCCATTGGTGGGGAAATGTAGCTTGTTAGGAGTTAGTTCTCTCTCATTTGCCTCATAAAACCTCTTTGAGACGGTAAAAAGCTGAATTTTATACCTTTAGTTCCATTCATTACTTGCTAATTTAGTTTTTTTCTCGTTAGAGAAATATTTTTGAGATCGTTTCAATTAAGGATATTAAAACAATATTTATAAAATAAATGGAATACCTAGGAAAACAATGATTTGGTATTATTCGGTTTGGTGTCATACTCTATTGCTTAGACTTGCTGGTAGTTTTTTTTAAATATTTTTTGTATGTCGAATGATCCTCGTAACTTTGGAATGGCAAGAGTAGGTGTGCGTAGCGGGGGGCACAGGATGGACCTTAAAGAGCATATTCGAATGCGCGGGAAAACCTTCCATACGCCCTCCTACGAACAAAATTTTTGAAGAGAAATATGAGTCATTGCAAAAGTTTAATTTGAACATATAAGGAAGTTAATATGGGACAGAATTATTATTTGTAAAGCAAGAAGCAAGTGGTTGATTTCTGACATTGTAGACTCCACATTATATTTCGCTTACTGTAAGTAGTTATTTCAAACCTGACGACGATTTATTCAAGTTTTTACTTCCTTCATCGTAAGGAAAAATTATATGAATAACTTCTTCATTAATACTCCAAAAAAATTATCTCCCCTCACTGGATCTGGGGTCCTGATGGTAATCTGAGCTTCAATTTACCACATGATAATTTGGAAGCTAATCCCCATGCGTTTTCACGTGTATTCCTTTTCTCAAACAAATTTGACCAAAGGTACAAACTCTTACTATTTCATAATTATTTTTCGTATAAGATGTTTTCAGAGATCAGATATGCCAAACGAACAGTCGCAAAATATATGGAAGGAGATTTAGATGTAGGGACAAGAGCTATTGTTGAAGCGTTTAGATTCAAAAGCACTGTCGTCGAATTTGGTCCGTAATTAGAATTTCGGAACAGCAAAAGACGTAGACCTCGCGGCGACTGTGATCCTTCTGTGGGGAGGTGGCTTGTGTCCGTGGGCGCCTACCCCCTTGCTCGGAGATGTACGGTGAAGGGATACAAAAAAAACACTGGCATTTAATATATTTAACTTCGCAATTGGTTTCGACCGTTTCAAACTTCATTCACATGAGGGAATTATTTCACAAAAGCAGCGCACGAATACAACTGTGGTGAATGCGGAGCCCGCTCCGGGCTATGGGTGATTCGTCGAGGGAGCCATTACTTTCATTTCGCAAGCAGTGCCAAGATTGTGCTCGCCTCATCATTCAAAAACATACGAGATTGATGAGCTTTGCCTTTATGTTTCTAAAGTCAAAAAGCTCTGCGTCAATTGAAACAAACCAGCCGTAGGGGAAATCTGAAATTTCCCCTTTGACAAAGACACGCATGGAAATCCGGTGCTTGCGATACGAATCATGAATGCCAGTCATGAAAAGAAAAATTAATAAATATATTTATTTTTTTTGACTAAGAATTACTCTGGAGCCATTGCAATGAGGCCATAGAAATGTTAATAAAACCTTTGAGGAATATGTAAGACATCCTGCTATCCTAATGGATATTTCAGATTTATTACTTAGCATTTGCTCCTCGTAGAAATACTTTCACCGCTTCTTCCTCGAAAAGGTTTTAACTCAAAATCCTTTTTATGTTTAGTTGTAGAGAATTATATATGAGGGAATCGGACAAAAAAATATTCGGAAAAAATATTTTGGAGTGTGATGGTGAGCTCTTATCAGAAGAGCTCTTTCACGTTAAAGGAGATATTCCAAACTAGCCTTGTCAAATTTCATTACCAATCGCAATCGCGTTTTGATAAGTATCTTATCATGTACCAAAATCAACGCAAAACTGTTACTCAAAATATAAAAAAAATTTGAGACGGTGCAGTAGCGTCGTGCTGCTGAAATTAGTTTTTCAGTTGCGGGAATACACATGGGAGAAATATGAGGAATGAATTTTGAGGAACATTTGTAATTCTAGGATTAAAGTTGACATAAAATATAATTGAAGTCAGATACGTAATTTCTGATTTATCGTCAAGTACAAATTTTATTATTTGCGGCAGGGTTATTGTGAGTAATTTATCAAAGTCACAATCGATATTACGAATTTATTGGAATTAATTATTAGATGTCAGAAATTTTCGACATGCTTGATCTTGCGCTGTGCTAGAATAAAATATAATGGAGAGGAGGTATTTTCAATGTGGTAATAGTAGTGTGTAGACACCGGGGGAAGTAATTTAAAAATGAGGTTATCTGCGTTTGTTAGTTCGGAGGCGATGGAATTTAAGAAAGACAAAACTTGTTGGAACGTAACCCAGGGTAGGTATTAACCTGCTGTTAATGCCAACGGTTTCGTATTTCAACGTCACATTCGCCGGATAATATTATTTAACTGGAAGTATTCGCTATAAGAAATCCAAGTAGAGCGTCCAAAACCCCCGCCACAGCGTAGTTTAAAAAAGAAACCTCGTTGTAAGTAGCAGAACTCGAAGGCATTTAAATTAGTTTTATTTATTTATTTAATTGTCTCTTGTTATATTCTTTTGTCTCTATAGCACACTAATTACTGAAGATTCTGTAATACCATATCTTGTCGTGGGAAATATTATCAGCAATCTCGTGATTATTTAATTATTTTTTTTGCTGGTTAGTACTTTACGCCGATGATAACTTTTTTAACATCTGGATCACATGCTGTTTGGTAATCCATTTCGTTAATACGGTGGGGACATACTATTATCCACTGAAAAAATGCCTTTGGGCTATCAGTAAAGTAAACAATGGGATCCTCCAAAGGTTATTTTATTGCTACCCTTAAAGGTGATAATTTATCGTGCGAATATCATTGAAATTGCCTAAGAACCACTTTGGCGAACCCCCGCGATTACGATAGACTTGAAGATATCATCTGCGATTTTGATCATCACGAGCATAAAATGATAGCTGGGTTACTTAAAATGAAATTGCACTAAAATTCAATGAATTTATCAAAATTTCAATCTATGCTGCTTTATTACAGAAAACGACCAAATCGTTTTGAATAATTACCCTTAGGACTTAATTAGACTTTGGGTATAAAAAGCGTTGAAAATGTTTTACCATATTTTCAATCATAGCTTTTATATATATTGGGAAAGATTTCTGATTGAACTTTGATACTTAGTTTTGAAGATTTTCCTATCT
The DNA here is from genome assembly GCF_022747635.1 of Hetaerina americana. NCBI lineage: Eukaryota > Metazoa > Arthropoda > Insecta > Odonata > Calopterygidae > Hetaerina > Hetaerina americana. The sequence goes on from NW_027287095.1 coordinate 42,595,656, forward strand.
AAATAGTTTTCGTACTCTACTAATTTATCCATTAATGAAGCACGCCTTTGATTTTAAATCTTGAGTTAGGAATTTCAATTTCGCCATTGACAAAATGTGCCTGCCGGCGAAATTTTTTCCCATAAAATTAGCAGACGAACTTAAATATCCTTTTATGCAATAATATGCTGAGGAATATTTTTATTTAGTCTGAAAACTGGAAGTGTGTTACTTTTTATTTTGAAAACTGTCCACTCACGCCAGTATCGCCAACAACATATAATGGGGTATTTGTACAACAGAATATAGCGAACAAATAAGAGAGACAAGAATAAAAATAAACTTCACAAAGTGTCAGGAGACATGTAAAGAGATGATAATGAGAGCGCTAATTATTTTCAAAGAGGTGACCTGTGGTCAAGTTTTAATTAATGTGTTTGAAGGTAGTGAATACGGGTCAATTCCTTTGGATATTGAATTCAGTAGATTGGAGAATAAAAGTGTGTGATAATCTAAAAACGGAAATATGGAATAGTGAGAGCGTATGATTAGGTGTGTGCTGAAATTCAGAAAATTAGAAGAAGTTCTGAACAGGCATTTTATGGAGTTAAATATATCAGTTTTAGGTCGGTAATTATAGAGATTACCGATGGAGAGTGATAGTTAATGGCATCATTGGACATAATGCTGAATTAGAGTAATCTCTGTTTCAGTATTTTTCCGAATAAATGAGTAACAAGGTTTTAAGATCGGACGAAGATGAGAACGACTAAATGGGTAATCAATGCGTAATGACGTTAAGAAAAATAGTTGAAAAGTACAATTGCAAGGCAACGAGATTTCCGATTTACTTGAAGCGGTATGCGTAGGAGGTTTCATTTTAACTGCCTGTGTAAAATAAAAAAATATTAAATGTGTAGTTAATATACCAGGATCCTTTAAAGACGACACGATTCAGCGACGTAGAATTGAAGGTTAAGTAAGAAGTAATTGGGAATGTTATTTAAAAAAATAAAAGCTTATATGGCGCTGATCTTGATTTTATATATCCACAAAATGCCAAATTCTGGGCTTCTATTTCAAAAGTCTATTGTTTTGTAAGTTTCAGCAAGGTTCAGCAAGTAAGTATCATCAAGGATTACATTTTTTTAGAGTCCAGTGACATAAACTTGCAAATGCTCCCGAGCTAATTTCTCTAATAATACAATAACCAATCTACACACTCGTTTTAGTAGTTTTAGGCGAGGTGACCGACAGCTAAGGTCATTTGCGCCATTAGGGATGGATGGGAAAGGAAGGGCGGAGAAAAATCTGGTGTCGGCATTAGTTTACTCTTGTCGAAATGCGCCAAGGGGTCCGCAGTTTAACGTCCCATCCGACGGACGTCGAACTCACTCAAAGTGCTCTCCACAAAGCACCTCAAGTAGGGATATGGATATCACTTAAAAAAATCTACCGCCTCCGGGATGCGAACCCGAGCCCTCGGCGGGAAGTCTACACTTTAGCCACCGCACAATCTCGATCCCCTGCACACTTGTACTACAATGCAATCCTCCTCTTTGACATATGACAAGCGGGTTAGGGGATCAGGCATTAGGAAAACTAGCCATTTGATCAAGTGATTTTGAAAATGATTAGATAATTCTGTATTAAATTACTATGAATCGTTTTACCCATTAATTTATAAATTTTGATCAAAAATAGATTTATAATTTTTGATCAAATTTGAACTTTGAAAATTGCTCACAAAATAGCATCCCTCATATTGATTATTTCGACAGTACACTAACCTATGACTTTTCCATGTGGTCAATCAATCTTCTGAATCAATTTAGGGCGGGGTTTAAATCATTTCTGAAGTGCCAAAACTAAACTCCTATAAATGTTGTCACTATCACTCTTAAATGAATCACTTCGTGTGTGTGCTTATATAAAAATAGACAATAGAAAGGTGCGTTAACGTAAAAAAATGAAGGCGTACTCTCGGCGCAATGGTGACCTAATTAGAGCGATTAATCGAGAACGCCGTGGAAAATATCATAACTGAAATAGCATTTTTTCACTAAGGACGATTGTAAGTAAGAATTACAAAATAACCTTCCTGGGGAACTTGATTATTTTTAGCGCCACACATCGTCGAAGGCTGGAATTCGTCGAAACTTTCCATAACGGAATGGGAAAGGAACGAAACAAATATTATCCGCTGAGAACTTTTATTTTCAGGACGTAGACTTCAATAAATCGCGTCATCTTCAGGTGACATAAAATATTTGAGCTGTCATGTGTCTGAATATTTGCATTTACAAATCTCGGACCCCCACCCAGTGAATTTGTATACATGTATACCAATTCAAATGTTCCTTCTCCTTTGAATGTGACGCGATATGTTCACACCCAGGCCGTAAAAATAAAATGCCTAAGTATAAATTAACCGTATTTCATTTTGCCATTCGTAATGGGGTGCTGAATTACTTTTATTTGATTACTAACTATTACTGTGTATCTTTCAGCTCCAGTCAGTGTGTTCGATGGCTTTGATCGTTATGATAATGAACTTTGAAGATCATTCATTTTTAAACAGTGAGAAATTGTTAGAATGATAACCATCGAAGGTCACCAATACGATCCCTTGGTAGTGATGATCTTATGAACTTCACGTATCATTATGTGGACATTGGCCACCATAATAGCCATTTTCCCGCCCCAAGAATTAATCATTGATGAAACACAATACTTTGGTGATGAAATTCGAAGAACCTACGGCTTTCGTAGGAGCAAATGCAACATTAGTGACCTTGGAGACTGGCTTTGAATTGAAAAATAATTTTATGATATTTTGGCTTAATGTGTGATCTCCGAATTCCGTGAACACGGTCATTTTGGTTACTTGGTCAGCTATGGAGTTATTGTCATTGGGAGTAATACAGATTAAAATAAAGAAATGGAAAAACGCTATTTTATTAATTTTTTTAATGACATCATTGGGGCGAGATTGAGACTTTATATTTCCTTCTTCCACCTAACCCTTATATATTACATTAAAGACAATCGCAAAACAGCCTTGGTGGAGAAAAACCCGCCTAGGTGGGAATTGAACCCGCGACCTCTTGAATTGGTAGGCGAGGATTTAACCCCGCCGCCATTGAGGCTGGCAAGGTAAGTAAATATCAGCTGGTGGAACACTACACATTTGAGCATTATTTGGGGGAAATAAACAAGTAAAGTTATTGAAATAAGATATTTGTTATTGAAAATTACATTTATAAAAATATATAAGGAAAACAAATAGTGAGGGGATCGAGATGGTGCGGGGGCTAACGTACTGGCTTCCCACCCTGAGGGCGCGGGTTCAAATCCCGGCGGTGTTGAATATTTTTCAGAGGTATCTCGATCCCTACTTGAGGTGCTTTGTGGAGGGCACTTTGAGTGAGTACGGCGTCCGTCGGATGGGACGTTAAGCTGCGGACCCCTTGGCGCCTTTCGTAAAGAGTAGGCTAATGCCGACGCCGGGTTTCTCTCCACCCTTCATCCTTTCCTATCCATCCCCTATGGCGCAAATGACCTTAGCTGTCGGTCGCCTCCCCTCAAAACTACTACTACAACAAATAGTGAAACCTTTGGTATCGGTCCCGCAACCATCCTTGCGGAAAGAGAATAAGGAAAGATGAAGGCTTTTGCGAGTGTAGGATTGGAGAAAATAAGCTGAACTGATAGGAAGAATTACAAACATTTGTTAGTCATGCAATAGGCAGATAGGAAGTTCAACCAAGAAGAAAGAAGAAGGAAAAGAGTGTGAGTTTATGATAACATGCAATGTTTAGAAATTATAAGGTACAAAGGGAGGAATTAATGCAACGAAAAAGGTATTCTGAAATATTATAGAAATCCATGCTGTTCAAGTTTTTATAGACAATAAAATATCTTATTTGTAAACTACCTCTAGTGAGGAATCGGACAGATTATGATGGCGCAAACAGGTAGTAAATATTGAATTTTTGGCAGCATCGTCAATTGCATTCTGACACTACCCCAGTCACTATGAAGAAATTACTATGCTCATCAACGTAATGGTTGATGGTAAAAAAATATTCTATTCTATACCGTTCAAAAAGATCTGAGTTTTAATATTTGACAAGTGTGACGCGGTATACTTGAATGGAGTGCCTGCATGCAGTCACTTATGCAACACAAATGTCATCAACATTAAATTTTTGACGAGCTATTATATTTTCCTCGCGAATAGTTTATTTTTTAAGGTGCTACGATCAACTTTTAAATGTGTGAGTAACGAGACTACAACCGGAATGCTTTAAATTACGTCTTACGCGATCAGTAGGATTACTCACCACGCCCCGTGAGATCTCACAGCAATCCTAATGGCGATGCTCAACAGTTCTCAGTTTCAATGAAAGCGAAGCTTCACTTGAGGGAGAGGCCGTGGCGTGAACTGTGTGGGATGAGAGAGAGAGGTGTGGTGAAGGGTTGCTTGAATTATATTTCACGTTCGAATTTCGCAACGGTTTCGCTAGCGAGCGATGGGGCAAACAAATGATTCCGCGTGTTCATCCCGGGACTCGTTCCCGTCCACACGGAAGAGATAATGTCGTATCTTATCGGGTCCGATGGACCAGGGATAGGTGATGGGTGAGGCGTGGGGAGAGGGCGGGGAATGAGGCGGTGAATTGCACCCAATTAAAAAGGAGGAGGAGAAGAAGGAGAATAAAAAGGGAAGGTGGAAACGTCGCTCACGGTCGGCGTCGAATGAGGTGAGGATGGAAGCACCGGGAACCCATTCCTCTCCTCATGGCACTCTGAGCGGGTGTATGCAAGCGAGAGGGAGCGAGTGGAGTGTGCGAGGGTGGGAGTAGCGGAGGGGGTCCCGTCGGCACCGTTCGCCGATGATCGATGGTGTGTTTCGCTCCCCAAATCTCACAGTGATCGCTGTTGTGACGAGGGTGGCGTAGCTGCTGCTTCGCCCGTGAGAAATGATGGGGGTTGGTGAGGTAGGTATTGGGAGTGCCGGTCAAAGTGACCGTACCCTCCCACTCCGCCTCCCGCCAACGAAATTTCATCGGGTTGGCGCAAGAGAGAGTGAGAGGCGTCGACGTCATCCATTGACATTTTTCTCGCGTAGCTCTGAAGGGCCTTGTGGAAAGGGCCAAACATCCATCGCCTCCCAGGGTTTCCCTCTCTACTCCTGGTTACTCACCCCAAACTCCCTTCCCCCTGCCCGTTGAGCACCTCCCTCACGACACCGTCGTACCGTCCCTCATTATCGCGTGCTTAAGAATTTTCGAATTTTCCGCGAGCGGGTTGCAGGGCGGAGAATATGAGATTTATTAGGATGTCTCACGTCGTCCCTGCCCCTCCCTATCCATCCCACTCAATTTACTTCCTCCCGAACCCATACCTTCGTACCCTGGTGGAAAATTTCCAAATTTTCACCCTCCACCGTTGCGAGTGGCTCCTTTCGCTCGCTCGCTCTTGAACTCTTCCGGGGTGACTTAGGCGGGTGATGTTCCGGCCGAAAACCAGGTGGGTTCAGCGATCCCAGTTTGGCCTGCACTTTATTTTCTTGTGAATGAATTATGAATGTTACGAGAGGATGGAAAAAACATGTGGTGTCATTTTACTGCACTGTATTGAATGCCACATATCAATATTATGTGCCGACCGTCAGTGAAACTGTGTATAGCGATCTTACAGTCTTTGAACCCGGAGAAAAAGATGTTTGGTGCGAGGAAGGAGACAAAAGTACCGAAGGAGATAAAAGTACCTCTTGGGGAAAAAATCCAATATCCTGGCTATACATAGGTGACTTCAAATTTTTCTTTTCCTCGGCTTTGAATTTCATCCACACTAAAATCAGTACCCATATATTTAGCAAAGGCAATACTTTTGAAATTAAATTGGCAACCAATGGCTTGGGAAAAATGTTTATATGTGTGTTATGGTTAAGAATATTCAGATCAATTTATGCAAATCCCTCGCCACAGATAGAACTTTTCAGTAAGGATACTTATAAATATGTATTTGCTATTAAATGGATTTACAATATTGAAGTTACATTTTGAACAGTAAAGGTAAAGGTTTTAAATACGCCTAGAGTTTATGCTCTAACAAACTTTAGCCCTTGACCACAAGTAAGTTCTTTTATAATGTTTCCTCCTTATTTTCGGGTTAACCTTTTTACAAATAATATTTTTACACTAGTTATTTATTATTAGGCGAGGATGTTTTTCGGTATTAACAGATGTAGCTTCATTTTGTCATCGAGGACTGTTACTTCACATTGTTATCTACATTGTTCTAGATCTAAATCTTTAATGCTCAAACGGCAGGGGATCCGATGGGGTCTCTGGTTTTCTGAAACCCTTAAGAACACTACTGTACCTTTCCTTTTTTCCACTGTAACTCGAAACCTGCTTATTTCTGTGTCAGTTATTTCGATTTTTTCGCGTTGAGTCACATTCCGGGGTTAATCGTGAGTAATGGAGCGTATGTAAGAGAACGGCTAGGGAAAATAGGAGAAAAGGGGTTGATATAGAAAATATTTTGAAAAGTGGTTGGCTAATTGGCGGCCAATAAAAAGAGAGGGATATCTTTCATAAACATTCAGCGACTACATTTCCCAAAATATCATTCCTGAATGAAACATTTGAACCTATATGTATTATTTGAAAGTCTATCGTTCAAGGTAGGTTTCAGATGAATGCAGACTCTGACACCCCGCACTATAATAAACTGCTCATTATTAATGCACGACCCCTAATTTCCACCCAATATTTACTGGATAAATTTTTTATGTATTTTACCTTCATTACGGATCCTTTTCCTCAACCTAGTAAGGTTCTGACCTCTAAAACAGCCTTTGCAACATTCCATCCCCAATCAAAATGCTCTTTATTTAACTTTCATTCTTTCTTTTAGTCTCTCCCAGCAATACTGTGTTCTCCCAAACTATATTTCGTAGGTAAAATTTTTCCCTTATTTACAAATATAGGTAATTTAATGACGAATTATTTTTGCGAAGTGAATGTGCCTTAATATGTATCAATGTACATAGATATATTCAATACTTCATATATATATACACACACATATACTTGTATATATATATATATACATATATATATGTATATATATATACATATAATTGACCTCGGGACCCTCCGGTCAGCAGCCCAACGCTCTACCCCCTGGACTACCGCGACGCTCGTATATATGTGTATAAATATATCTATATATATGTGAATATATACGTATATATATATATATATGTGAATATATACGTATATATATATATATATATATATATGTATATATATATATATATATATTCACAAACATATATATGGATCGCGATAGTCCAGTGGGTAGAGCGTTGGACTGCTGATCAGAGGGTCCCTTGTTCGATTCCCGGGTAAGGCACTCTGGGCACCTGCAGCTCCACCCAAGCTGAAGTAATTTTTCAGGTACCATATCATCCTGGGAAACCATAACCGTCACAGGGAAAGGAACTGGCCCGCCTACCCTGATGTGTGAATTTCACACCCCGCATAGGGTTTAGTATTGGGTGAACTCTACCATCCTCAACCAAACCGACCTTCGGGTTGATTACTGGTCGGGTTGATTATATATATATATATATCTACCGGTTAAGGTAGGTTATTGGATGGAAAGAAGTACCAAATAAATATTTTGTAACTCCTAACAAAACAAACTCATGTATCCTACTCTACATCAGGTCCCTCTTCATCTCTGAGTACTTTCTACCTCCCTTAATCCCGTCCAACATGCCTATCCTGTTCCTGCCCTTTCCTCGTTTGCCTAACATTCTCCCCTCTAGTCTTCAACATCCCCCTGCCAATCAATACCCCCTTCATCCACTTTTCCTGCCTCCACAGGATTTCTCCCAACAAACCACTCTCTTCGCCCCCCATACCAAGTACTTCCTCATTTGTTTTCTTCTCTGTCCGTTTCACCTTCTCCATTCTTCTCCACACCCATATTTCAAAAGCCTCCAGTCTACGTCTATCCTCCTGCTTCAATTACCACGTTTCCGTGCCGTACATAGCTACGCTCCATATCAAAGTTTTTACGAGTCTTTTCTTAATATCCTTACTCAACGTCCCCGTCATCAACTCCCTCCTTCTAGTAAAAGCCTCTTTACATAGCACCATTCTTCTCCAGAGGTCCCTACTACTTTGACCGTGCTGGTCCAAAACACTTCCGAGATACGTAAACTGTTCTACCTGCTCTAGTTTTTGCCCTTCTATTTTAATGTTTAGCTTAGCTTTTTTCTTTCTAGAAAATTGCATATCCTTTGTTTTATTAATATTGATTTTCATCCCATACCTGTCGCACTGAATTTCCAATGAACCCAGCAATGCTTGCAACCCCGTGGCTGACTGACAAACTAAAGCTTGGTAATAAGCGAACCTTACTGATTTCATGAATTCCCCGCCCACTTTTATTCCTACCTCCATTTCTTCCCATGCCTCTTTAATAATTTCCTCTGCATACAGGTTGAACAGCAACGGTGATAATGAGCAACCCTGCCTTACACCTCTTCCTAACACTGCCCAACCGGACTCCTCGTTCCCCACTCGCACCTGTGCAGTCTGAGACATGTACAGGTTTTGAATTAGCCTCCTTTCCCTCCAATCTATTCCTATTTTCTGCAATATACTCATTAGTTTTTCCCAACTCACTCTATCAAACGCTCCGTCGAAATCTACGAAACAGGCAAATACTTCCTGGTTGCATTCTATATTCCTCTCGATTAATAATCTCATTACAGCAATGGCATCACGCGTGCCTCTCTCCTTCCTAAACCCAAACTAATCATCCCCTTAGTAATCATTTGCCCTACTCTCTGTCCTTTTGCTTATGATCCTGAGAACAACTTTAGGTGCGTGGGTTATCAAACTTTTTGTCCCGTAGTCCTCACATGATGTAGCCTCTACCTTTTCCGGAAGAGGAACTAAAACTGATCTCACGAAGTCTTCCGGCCAGATTCTTTCCTCGTAAATACTACGAATGAGCCCATTTAGCCTCTTCCTCCCACATTTTCCTCAACATTTCAATAGTTCCGCGGGAATATTATCCACCCCCACGGCCTTATTTATTTTCATCTCCCTTAATGCACTTTCTATCTCATCGTCGAGTATGCCTGGACCTAAGCTATCCTCCTCTACGTCATGTTCCTTTTCTATGTCTAACTTTGTTGGTCGAAGTTCTTTACTATGCAGTTCTTCTATATACTCCTATCTCTCTTGTATCTTTCGTGTGTCAACTATTATCTTACCCGCCTCATCTCTAACTGTTAGTATAGATCTCTCTTTCTTACTTCCCGATAAAGATTTAATTTTCCTGTACAGCGCACCAATTTCACCCTTCCTCTGCAGACTGTCCATATCCTCGAACTGCGTCTTCCACCATCCTTCATTTGCTTTATTTGTTGCACGACTCAATTTATTGTTCAATTCTTTGTACTTCATTTTGCCTAACTCTGTACTTAAATTCTTCCATTTTCTCCGCTTATCCATCTTTGTAATCATCTCATCTGTGATCCATGGTTTCCTAGTCCTTTTAGCGTTAACGGTTCCAATAGTGACTTTTGCGGCTTTAGACAACCCTTTCTTGATCATTTCCCATTTTTTCTTCGATAGTACTAAGCCCTTTACCATCCTCCATGATTTTCTCTACCGCCTGTTTGTATTCCTTCCTGTTCAAACCATTTAATGCTTCTACATTCCATTTTCTAACTCGCCGCCCCTGCCTTATCTTTTTGAAACATACGCTACATTTCATAACAACTAAATTGTGGTCAGAGTCCGCATCCGCTCCCGCGAAGCTGTGGGAATTTTTCACACTGTTCCTAAACCTGTGTCTAACCAGGATATAATCTAGCTGATACCTTCCTGAGTCACCTGGCATTTTCCATGTATACCTGCGTCTTTTGTGGTGTCTAAACCAAGTGTTGGTGATGACTAACCCCTGTCTTCTGCAGAACTCAACTACTTTCTCCCCGCGGTCATTCCTCGTGCCTAAACCGTAGTCCCCCACCTCATCACCATCTCTTCCTTCGCCTACCGTCGCATTCCAATCCCCCATCACTATCAAATGTTTCCCTGCAGGAACACACGCGATCATGTCCTCTAACTGATCGTATATCCTATCCACCTCTTCTTCCTTATGGTTGCTCGGTGGCATGAATACCTGAATAATAACTAAGTTCGTCGGTTCTGCTTTTATCTCCACTAGTAGTATTCTATCCGTTACATGCTCTATGTTGACTACGCTTCTTCCTACCTCTTCATTTAATGCTATGGCAACCCCTCGTTGGCTCTCGTCCCCACCGCTGTATATTATTCTATACTTATCACTCCAGTAATCCTCGCTATCTTTCCATCTCACTTCGCATAGACCTAAAATATCTATATTTCCCCTTTCCATCTCTCGCTTAACATTCTCCAATTTCCCTGTCCTCATCATCGTCCTTACATTCCACGTTCCTATTCTAACTAATTTGGTCTTCTTCTCCTGCGTCTTCTGTCCTGCTGCTGCTGGTTTTCCCTTGCAAGGGTTTCGTGGGATGACGACCGCGGAAGCCTTGCCTCCCCCGCTGCCGGGCACGACACACGGCCGATTGGGCCGAGCCCCGTGGTTGCCAGGGCTCAAAATATCTCTATTGTCCATCATATTTTTCTTGGGAATGATAATTGAGGTGGTTTCCCGTTGCCTTCCTCAATAGTGTTTTTAACGTGACACCATCACTTACTGGCCACGCCTCTGGGGTCAGACGCCATTGCAGCCGCCTCACTGAGGAACATACGCTGCGTGGACTACCTTTCGTCTGGCTCCTAACCTTCGACCAATCTGGAATGGGTGACCCTACCAGGAGCCTAAACCTAAATTATTATTACTCCCGGATGCACAGCTCTAGGGGTCATCGGGATGCACAAGCCCTTCCACCTCGTCAAGGTTGTTGTCCGGGGAGGGGATATACGAGGGTTATCCGGAAAGTAGTACCCGTTCGTGAAATAAAGACACAAAAGTAAATATTAACAAACATCAAAAATTTTATTTGAAAGAGGATACTTTAAACTACTTCTCAACATAATCTCCAAGCAAATTAAGGCATTTGTCATAACGTGTGACAAGTTTCTGTATTCCTGCTGCATAGTCCTTCGCCGCCAGCTCATTGAGATACGCGAGGGACCCATCTTGCACAAATTTTTGCATAATGCAGATGGTGTTTAACAATGTCATGAACAATTGTTCGAGAAACATTGGGAAAATGCTCACAGATGTCATCAATTGTGACGCGCCGATCGTTCCTCACGAATTCGTCAACTGAGCTCACCAGTTGGTCTGTAATGACAGACGGTCTCTCCGAACGCTCATCGTCGTGTGTGTTCCCCCTCCCCATGTTGAAGTTGCGACACCACCGCCGAACAGACGACTCGTCCATTACATTGTCTCCATACACCTCCTTTAATTGGCGATGAATATCACATGGGCGAACGTTTCTTGCATCGAGGAATTTAATCACTGCCCTCACTTCACAACTGGCGGCGTTCTCAATTTTTTTAAACATTGTAAACAATCACAGAAACAACACAGGCAATGCTAGCGTCACGCAACTTGGCTCAGAGAAGGCAGACAAGCCACTGAAGCTATCTGATCTCGTCCAGCGGCTACTCGCGTCGTCAGCACTTCATGCGGCACGAACGGGTACTACTTTCCGGATGACTCTCGTATATATATGTATATGAAACCTTTTCTGGCATTACTAAGGCCGTCGCATGGTGCAGAATCCCCTGTTTATGGGAAAAGAGCGGGGTGATTGCAAATCCTGAAGTCAGGAAAGTCATTTTGGGGTATCCCGCTTTTTGTCCCTGTTAAAATTAATTATGTTAAAAATCAACCTATTTAAGGAATATTTTAGGAGTCCCGCTCTAATTTAAATTTAATGATTATAATTGCATAAAATGGATTTTATTTTCTTATTTAATTTTCCCAAAATCCGAAATATAGTTTTATTTTGAGCATCAATGTAATTATAAATGGTTTTCTTGCTCCATAGGCAAGGTCATTTCCGGTGGCTTGCTAATGCAGAAAAATACATTTGATGTGGGAGGGGAGTAAAAAAAGATCGTAGATCGTACCAGTTGAAACAAAGGTGAACTCTGAACTGAGGAAATTCTTTTTTATGCGAAAGAACATGGATTTCTGTTATAATTGATGGACCCAAAATTTGTTAAGGGATTTCTAGAGAAATTGTCCTGTTTATATTGCATACGATCTCCAAATCTACTAGGCTGGTGCTCATATGAATCAATTCATCATGCAAAGGGGATTCATCATATTGCTGCCATTAGCCATTGCATTTCTTTATGAACTTCCTACCTATTGTCATTCGTCTGGTACTTTTAATTCCCAAAACGTATTTCACCGATTGGGCTAGATTGTTATCGTCTTGGATGTTGTTTATAATGCTCTGATTGAGTCAATTACGAAATAATATCCCATTTTCCCACAAATTCTCCGATTTCCAATCCTGGCTCAATAGATACCATTGTAAGCAATTATTTCCAGTAATTTTAATCCAACTCTTCAAAGCTCTTTAACGTCTAAACAATATTTATTTCTGCCATGCGAGGCATCGCAGTCGTAATAAGGTGGTCCGAGCTTAGGTACGATCAACGTTCAAACAGATGAACTCGGATAGTTTTTTAAAAAGATTTATCGAGTGTCAAGTCCATTTTCGGGTACCCCAAAAAATGTAGATCTTACAAAGACCCTCCTAACGCGCTGGGGAAAGTAATTCACAGTGTGATGAACGCTGCTGTAATGAATACGCGCTGGGCTAGCGTTTTTTCTACTCTTGGGACAATGGAAGTATTTCGGGACAGAATCTCTTATCCAGTGCTTAAATAAGGCCTTTTCCATGCACGGAACTCGTTCATTAGTTCAAACTTGCCTGTGGAAAAACACTTCTTACCCGACCTCTCGGGGTCATATGGAGGTATTGAAAAGAAATTTCCTGACGTGATTGTTGTATTGTTTATTTTAATTATCCGATTAAGAGGTTTGAAAGAATTATATTGCGTTATATTTTTCTAAAGTATGCTCACGGTATTACAGCTAAAAATATTTTTAGTTTCTATATGTATTTCGAATAATATTTTTGACTTTTTTTATTAGACTTGTTTTGGGTGATGGACTATTGTTTTCGGCAATATTTAGTTGACAATTTATGCATAATATATTTTTGTAGAAAAGGAAAGAAACGCACCTTTACTCCTGGGGTATGAAATTCTCTTGAACAGGCTGCGCGTTTAAAAAACTGGTTAATGTAGTAGGTGAAAGTTTTTCAGAAAAAGCTATCTAATTTATAAGATTTATAATTAGGGTCGTTAACAATTGGCAACCACCATTTTAAAATTGTAAATAAAATATTTAGTTCATTCAAAATACTCAAAACAAAATTTACGAAGTTTTAGAAGAGGAAAAAATCAGATATATGGACAAAGCGTAACTAACGGTTTAAAAATATTTCGTGTGGCTCTGAACGTGCTGAATTCGGTGTGCGGTTAGTATGTTAAAAATTATAGCCTAAACCGAGTCCAGAATGATGGTGACTATATTTAAAATACATTTTTATGCACTATAAAAATAAGTACTTCTTAGTTTCATTAATATCATTAGAGTTAATATATCTATCGACGTTATGGATGCTACTGTCTCTGAAAACTAATACGCATTACATACTGCATGTACTTTCTCTTGCTGGCCTCACATTATTTTATTTTTCAGTTCTTCATCCTTCCACCTGCCTTTATGCCACCCAACAAGCGTTTTATATTCCTTTCTCTTTCCCTTTTACTAAAACCTCAGCCTTCTATCACGACCTTCAACATCCCAGTATCTCTCAATAGCCCTTTTTCCTTCTTTCTTCGAATTTCATCCGGCCAAATCCGCCCATCTCCCATCCTATTTAAAACTTCTTCTTTAGTCTTCCTCTATGGCCAACCTGTTTCATATAATTCCGAGTTGGAGTTCCCAGAAAATCAAATTTGACCCGAAATTTGACCGAAAATTCGATGATTTCACATGAACTGACCCTTAACTTAATTTCACTATCGGTTCTCGCCGTTCTTTATCCTTCTCTCTCTCTCTCTTGCTCTCACTCCCTTAAGGCAGCTTGCAAGGCAATGCGTGGGAGTGGAATTGCATGAGCAACCGCCATCATGGCTCCCTAAGCATTTTGAGGAAGGATGACGGGAAAATGGCGGGGGAGCAGTGCGTGCGTGCGTGCGTTTATGGCTTCGAGCGATGCTCCTCGTCTGCCTACGGCCCACGTGTGAGATCCTCTTCTGTTGCTCTCGCATCCCCTGCCATAAACCCTCCTCCTGCCATCAATCCCCTCCCATCGCATCCACTCGTCCGGCTCCTCGTGATCCGTGTCGTAAATCGCAAGGGCTTTTGTCGAAACGATTTGGCAGAGGAGAAAAAAAGCAGATAATTTATACGCGGTGATTTTTTCGAATAAAACGTGTCCGCGGAGTACCGACGACAATGGTGGCCGGCGTATCTGATGGCGGAGGATGACGTGACAGACAATGCTCGAGCGCAGCGGGACGTCATTCTTTATTTTTTGGTCGATGTGATGATTTCGCGGCCTAATGGATTGAATTATTTTTTTGTTTCGTGAATCCCCCTGTACGGTATTTTGGCCATGAGTGACATCTTTTTTTTTGGGGGGGGGGGAGAGGAGAGTTTAATGTTTTATGGATCTGGGAAATATTAATCCTCTTCCTTACTACTGGCTTGTTGAAGAAATAGTCCTTTTTGAAAGAGACAAACCAACACCGTTAGTAATCAAGCAGTGTGATTTGAGAACTAGTGAAAAAAACTATGATGCAAATCTTTCGCGCTAAATTTTTCCTTTGGGTTGGATGTGAGAATACGAGTATAGAGCGAAGTTATTAGAATTGAAAGGCAATGAAGTGGTATGGATTAAAAGAGGGATAATTTAAAAAAAAAGTTTGCGATAGTGTGCGGAGTATAAATTTCTAAGCTTCAGATTATTCAGTTTAAATACATTTATCTAAATTCGCACTGGAATTAGCATCAGATATGATGCATCTAGTATAACGTACATATATTTATTTTTCTCAGACGGTTCCACGAATATTCTTTAGTTATTTTGGTTATATTTTTTAAAGTACCGTTCATTTTAGTGAATCTATCTTCATCATTCCATTTGAAAAACATCCTATCAAGAAATTATTCTCTCCACAGAGTTTAATTTAGTAGTAATGAATGATTTTTCTTGCTAAATGATATAATGTGTAGCGCATTGCTTTGAATCCATAAACTAATAGCCTATGTTATGAATACTATTATTGCGTGTTATGCTGTAATTTTGTACATGAGACACTATCTCAGGCGTTACTTGGTGGAAGTCTTTCATACTAGGCGTAAATGAGGGGAGACTAAATTTGCAGATTCCACCAGAATTTTTATTTTGCACGACCATGGTTTAGCTGCAGGGCAACATTTTGAGGTCACCTGATGATTTCACCTTTTAACGAAACCATGGCCGTGAAAATAAATATTGTTGTAGGATTAGCAAAGTTAGTCTTCCCTCGTTTACGTAGGGCGTTTACGATGTATATGATGCAAGAATGTGGAGGGGATACTGAAGTTGATGTGTCGTCACTTCCATGTAAATTATTTTTGAAGTACTTGTTTGCTGATATTCTCCAATAAAATAAGAACTTTTAAGAACCATGGCAACATTCCGCGCTATGCTATGGATGCAGGATATTATGAAATAAATAAGTTTATCCTAATCTTTTCGATTTCGAAATCTCCATTATCTTAAGGGGCTATATTTGAGACACTTGGTTTCATCAAACAATAAGCGGGGAGATATTTGAGGGCAAAAACCTCGGGGGAGTATTTTTTCCACATTTAGTAGACCTGATGATAAATAACACTTCAGCATTTACGACCCAGTGCTGAAAGGTTACATTTCTAAACCAAACTGAAAGAAAGCCCGCCTGATTCGTTAAAGAAATACTAAGACCGAAAGACCAGTAACGAATATTTATTAGAAAATATTGGATGGGAGACTCTTGAAGCGTAAAGATTAAATTAATAATTAAACAAACTGATAAAGTACGCATGGTACGAGTTTCATTATGAAACCGAGGCATTAGTTAAAGCCAAATTATGTTGTTAAGCGCGGCAGCCTTGATTCGTGAACGCTAGCCGAGACAAAAGGTTGGTAAAGTTATTTTAACTACCTCAGAATAAAATATCACCCGAGTAGTCTAAAACTAAGGGAGATAGATTCCAGGACAGATAGGTACAAATACTCATTCTTTCCCCGAACAATCAGAAATCATAATAGTAAGAAACCGAAGTCACTTTAGAAATATTAAAAACGTTGAATTTACAAGTCGGAACAAAATTAAACACTATAGAGATGTTAGGTATACTTGCAGGTGCATGTGTATGTAAGGTGTAGATTGAGTGTTTGCATGTGTGTGGGGTGTAAGTGTTCATGCATGAATTTATGCCAAGTTTTTTTTTTTTTGGATATATGATTTTGTGGTTATTGCATGCGGTTTTTTTCCTCTTTCTTTTCTAAATTACGGGTGGTGTCCTAACACCCCCCGCCACACAACCTTGCGGCGGCTTGCGGGATATTAAGTAGATGTAGATGAAACTAGCGATAAAAATGCAAATTCCACTAATGAATAGTGGCCTATTCTTACACTTAGCTGCAAATTCTTGTGGTAGCTTCCTAAATAACATGAAAATGTAAATGGAATTATGAGAGGTATTCCGGCTGATGAATAGTGTGGACATCAAAGTTGTCGCATGAAAAATATTATTCCTTCAATGAAAAATATCTTTTCAAGAACATCATTCGAATTTTTCATTATTCTATCAAAATTATTGAAACCTTTGTCAGTATTCACCTCATCCTCATTATTGTAGTCATTGGATTACACGCGTTTCAATCAGTTAAGTTCGAATGGTAGGTCACGGCCGCATGAAGGGAGAAAGTTGTTAAAATCCGTTTGACCGAAACACGGGAGAAGGCCCCGGTGACTATTTTTTACACTCGCTGGGCACCTGCTTGGGAATCACTCTCCGTTCGTGCCGTTAAACTCTGGGGAGGAAGACAGCGTGAAGAGAGAGAGAGAGAGAGAGAGAGAGAGAAAAATGGGCCACACGCCGAGTTTGCGTTCACCGGGGGGAAGGTTGAAGTTTTTCTGGTAACAATTCAGGCAAGTCCGGGAAAATAAATAAGAAAGTAATCACGTAGAGTTGCGACTATGCCGGCGTTCAAATTCAAAGGCTTTATTCACGGTGATCTTGGGTCTTTCCCGTACAGAACTTCCATATTGCGCGAACTTTCCCAACAAAACCCCCAAAGGAAAGCTTCACTTTGCATAGTGAGGACCCGGGGTAAAGCAACAAAGCCAGTGCTAAAAGAACATGACGATATGGCGGCCACAGGGACGTTTTGCACAAAATACTGCAGCTTAGTGTTAAATTTGGTTAACGTGGGAAATGCGACTTTCTTAATTTCGTATTATGTAATGAGCATCAAAGAAAAATTACGACCAGTTACGTGCCTCTTTTACCTCTGATTTATATTGCAAAAAGTACTGGAACAGAGTGTAAAATTTGAGCAACATAAAAAGGAACTACTTTTTAAATTCTATGAAAATTAATGCCTTTCAACACTTAAGAAATTAAGTGTGCAAAAGGAATCATTTTTATGTGTATTTGGAATGAAAAACCACTCTGTTTATATTTCGAATATCACGTAGTTCAAAATCATAAAATAGGTAACAATACGGGTTAGATTTCTTTGAACTGCTATTTAGTTATATCGTCAATAATCATTAAAAACGTGACACTATCGCCGACAAAAGTACATGCATATTAGGTATGTCATGTTATATTTATCTTAAACCAACCTCATTCAATAAAATTACGCGGAGCAATTTAGGTCGGAAGAGGCGTAAGGAAGGCTCTAATGACAAGGACCGGTACTTACAGTCCCATGGTACTGATTTTACAGCAAAGACTAGAACTATTACGTCCGAGAGCGTTGCTTGTGCATCGAGGTATTTCCGGAGGAAAGAGGAGAAGAACGGAGGAGAAATGATAATGGTCGCCGCGTTTTGCGGATATTACGGCGGACTACCGGTGAGCGCCTGCGCTATCTGGTGAAGAGCCGCGTTTCTGTGATCAGTCACTTGGCTAAGAGGCAGACAGCGTTGAAAATGGGCGCAAAAGCTGAGATGTCAGCGATTTATAAAGTCACTGATGAGGATGATTTTATTTTATGTTAAGTTGTAAGTGTTATGTGGTTCGAAGCGGGTGTTATAGCGAGGGACCCCTTTTTTAGTGCGGCATCGTGGAATTTGACCAAGAATTATTGTATTCCACGCTTTCATCACTGCCTTGTTAGAGAATGCTTTGAAATGTCGAGGACTGATTTTCGTTTAATCATTTCCATTAAATTCATTAAAATGCCTGAAAATGATTTCCAATTCCATTTCAATAATTAGTGAACTTATGATAAAAAGTGAACTTAAAAGGACTCTAAGGTGTTTCCAAGAGGCAATTTAGTTGTTAATAAGCTATCATTGAATTATGTGATTTCAATATTACTTATGAACAGAACCGAAATTAAATAATTTAACATTTTCATATTCACGAGTATGTTAGTGAGAATTGAATACTTTGCTTACGCTTCTGTAAATATATCATGGTATAGGCTGTATTCTTATTAAACTCATCACTCGTAAAATCTTTAAATCAGGGGAAATAAAAGTTAAGATAATATTTTAAGTACATATCGCCTTCCAGTAGAAGTGAATGTGCCAGTGATGTAATTATTAATATTTATTATTTTCACAAAATTACACGTAGTTGAGCCAGGCAGGACTCTTCGGAAATGATAATTATTATTTCGTAGTTTATCGCTTAAGTTAGGTTCTGGATGAACATACTATAGATCGAGCATTGCCCATTTTCCTAAGATTCGTCTAACAAGACGCATTCTTATACTGATAACTTATATAAATAAACTGTTCCTTAATTCTACATATATTCTACTTCCATTCATTCCGTTCAGCATGCCTCTCAGTTTTAATTCTGGAATCTCGCTTGCTTAAAATCCTTCTATCTATCACATTCTTCAACATTCCATCGCCATTCAAATGCCTAGCGTCCAACTTTCCTACCACTTTGGATTTCTTCCAACAATCCTCTCTCCTCTATTGCCATGCCCAGTAATTCTTTGTCTGTTTTCCTTTCCGTCCATTTTACTTTTCCATCCTCCACACCCTCATCACATATCAAGGTTTTCACTAGTCTTTTCTTGTCCTTGTCATCAACTCTCCCTTTCTTTTACAAGCTACTTTGCTTAGCGAAATTCTTCTTCTGATAACCTTACTACTTTGACCATCTTGATCCAAAAACCTTCCAAAATAAGGAAAGTTCCCATCGGCTCTTGTTTTTGCTTTAAGTTTAAAAGTTTAACTTAGACTTCCTCCCTATGAGAAATCTCATAATAATATGCTTTTTTTACAATTGTGCTTAGCTCATACCTATCACGCTAATTTTGCGATTTGCACACTAATGATTGCAAAACTTAAGTTGACTGGTTAAGTAATGCTCCATCATCCGCAATTGTAAATGGTTTTGTGAATTTCCCCCTGCATTTCGTTCCTATATCCAGTTATTTGCATGCCTCTTTTACCATTTTTCCTGCGTATACAAAATATTGAAGAGCATGGGTAATAATGGACTGCCCCATCTTACCTCACGTTTTACCGTTACCCATTCCGACTCTTCATCCTCCACAACCATCTGAGCAGTTTGAGTCATAGGGGAGTTTTGGATAAATTTCCTGTCCCTTCAATCTGTTCCTATTTTCTGTAATTCATTCATTATCTCTACTCATTTACTCCGGCTTAAAGGGCTGCTCGAAAGCGTGCTCGAAATTTACGAAGGAAACAAAAGACATCTTTATTTTATACTAAATTTCTATCTATCATTTCTATCATTCACCTCATCACTGCTACGATTTCACGCGTACCTATCCCCTTTCTGAACCCAAACTGTTCATCCCCAAAGAAATCATTTTCATTCCTCGCTATTATTTTATTATTTAACTCAAGAAGCCTTTTAGCTGAGTGCGAAAATTATATTTTCCGAGTCCTCATATACGGCTGCCTTTTTCTTTTTTGGAATGGAAGCTTACACTGATCGATCATAGTCTTCCGGCTCAGCTTATCCCTAATTAGTGGTATTAATTAGCCCATAAAAATCTTGCAAGTTTTCCTGAAACCTAAATTAGTTTCGCGGGGATGTTGTCTATGCATACGGCCTAATTCGATTTCAATTTCTTTAATGCCCCCTCTCTGTTGATCAGGTACGTCTGAACCTGTGCCTTCTTCATTGATTTCATATTCCCGTACTATTGTTAAGCTCGATGCCCTAGTGATTTTTCCATGTTGCCAATCTATGAGAAGCAGGCAATTGAAAATCTAACGGACGAAAGCATTAGAGCAATCCTCGCACCAACAAGGGCATAACCCAACAACTACGTGTGCCTGTGAGCTGTCACTATGCAGTTCTCCTACCACAGTGATATGCCATCGATACGTAACCACAGCATTACCAACTTTCTAGCGGACTATGCATGGGCGGGTGTTGAATTTTTATTTGGCTACCCCTTGAATACAAGGTCTGTTCCAAAAGTTGTATGACTTATTTTTTCCCGGATAGACGGACGAACGGGTGGCGGTTTGTCTGGCTGGGTTTAGGGAGGGGAGTCTTACGACAGCCTGGAGGCCGGTGGCAGTTGGCTCCCAGCCTTTACGGAGTGCCGATCGTTCGTTTGCGAAACCTCTATAATGTGACCTCGTTACGCTCCGTCATGAATCAGCTATTGGAACAGCACCACAAAAGCCAATTTCCGTTAAAAATATAAGGGAAACAGAGAGACCTGTGCGGTTGATGAAAAAGGAACTTTATTCTGTGGTTCTGATACTCCCGATATTTTCTGAGCGTTAATAGGGCTGCGGTGTCGGAACCAACGTAAATGCTCCTGACTAAATCCCCCATGTTGGCTAGATAGATCAAACCTTGGTATCCAGACGAAAGGTAATCCGCGCAGCGTTAATGTGGAGGCTCCAAAGACATCTGATCCCAGTGGAACGATGTGATTTTCAGTGACGGTGTAAACGTTAGAAACACCCCTGTAAGAGGCAATGGGAAACCACTTCAACATTTCTCTCACAATTTTAAGACGGACAAAATTATTATTATTAAATAAATCTTGCGACAATTAGGCAATTATCCTGGTGGCAACGGTCAAGTCTGGTCAACGGCCACTCTTACAATCCACATGCATACATAAGGCGGCACGTTAAAGTTCTCTTTGTATTTGGGAATAGAAAAAAGTCACACTGAGCTATGTCTGGCGATTATGAAGGCTGAGACATCATTACAGTGTTGGCTTTGGCCAAATATTCACGAAAAATCAGTGAGAAGTGTAAGCAGGTGCAATATTACGCTGCAAAAGCCATGAATTGTTTCGCCGCAAATACACGTATGGGCGTTTTTTTCGTATATATTAACGAAAACGGCGTTGAACTTGTTAGTAGTGCTCTTTATTGATCGTTGGAACTTGTGGTAAGAACTCATGGTGTCCTTTGCCGTGCACTATGCACCATTCGAAATTACAAAATTCCCATTAATTTTTAAACACACATATCGTAAATGAAGATTCTTCTCGAAAGAGACAGCCTTTTTTCCGTATCCTGTATCCGTTGCAAAAATAATTCACATCAATTTCAAGAGCATTGTTTCAATTCAGAACCTGTCTGTGTTTCCTGAGAGAAAAGAACCTATGACTGCATCATAAAATCATGTACATCCACTTAATACCTCACATGCCGACACAAGGGCGTGAAGTGGGTTGGGGGCTTTACGACACCTGCCATACATGCACACATATAAGGTCATACATACGTATGCAAACACATTTTCTGATATAGACAAACTCTCGTGTACACAGTCTTTAAATAAAAATGTTCGGATGCTTGGGTTGGATTTTGGTATGATAATGTACTGTGCGAGGGAAGAACGTGTACTTGTGTTTGTTGCTGACGGTGAAATTTTTTCATATTTCATCCCTGCGGTCAAATCTGCGCATGTAACTTGGTACCATATTAATAAACTTTGCGTCGCTAGAAAACTCCAATGCCCTTCTAATATTTCAGACAGCTGCTCGAAAAATCTAAATCCAACCTACAATGGCATTCTACAGTATTTGTGATTTCACCCTGAATGTTTATGTTCACGTGCGTAGGAATAATCATATTAGTAGACGACATGTTGGGACCAGCCATTTCTTTTCTCGACGTGTTTCACCTTGCACGATTGGCAAGGGAAATTGACATCTTGAGTGACCACTGTTTTTTTTCTCGATGGGAAAACATGGAGTCTGAACAGTGGCGTTTCGAGGGTGAAAGAGTTGGAGGGACAAATCAATCTGATCTGATGCAGCCCAGGGATACGCGAGTTCTGTCATTCACACTGTGCAAGAACTGTATCTTTTTAAAATTTTCTTACTGGCACTTTGCAATCATTCGTGAAAATAATGGCACTATAAAAGAGTGGCTCAATAAAATAATTCTTTCAGATTTCTTGATTAAGATTCACACTCCTTCAAGTTCCTTCCTATGCGGTGAAAGATTACGAAGAGGTTGAATGTTTGAACACATGTTTATGGGTCAACCATTTATAGGATCTCACTAATGATTAAAAAAAATACGTTTTTCTATGTATTGCTAAATTTTAAAGGATAGTATTATTTTGTGTTGTCGGTATGAGATGCATTCTAGATATTTTTTAATAATGCAGCAAAATGATAATTTAAATTTCATGCCGGATATAAAAATCAAGTAGCCATTTTGTGACGAATAAAATAATGCGTTGAATATTAGAATACATTTTTGAAAGTGACGTCATACTCCTTGGAGGCATGTATAGAGTGACTTGTGTGGTAGGTAGAAACTCTAGGAGGGGAGAGGGTTGGATAGCATATGAAAGATGGGCCTAATGTGTGACAAAGTTTGATGACTGTGGGAAGGAATATGTGTGCGAATTTCATTTACGACCAGTTTCAAAACATAGTGTCATTTTCTGGCATAGATCATGCATATATGGCAGTTTGTATGCCCTTTTTGATGGGAAGAGGGGTATTGGGAGGGAGCCAGGAGAGGAGGAGTGAGGACATGGAAGGTATTTGGAAATTTTTGCGGTCCCCGTTCGACACAGCGGGGGTAACTTCTGTGAAAAAGCAAAGTTTCTAGTATCTTGTATCACCATGAAAGAGTTCCACCAAGTGACACCTAGTACCATTAAGCGAATGAAAGATGTCGTGGGTTGACTGCAAGATTTGAGGCAAAGCCTTTGTGGAATGGGAAGAAAATTTCGTTGTGACAGTTTTCGTTACTCTAATTTTCTCACCTAAGGCCTTCGTGTTCTGCGTAAATCTGCTGTTAATGAGGCATTAAAGTCATCCTCGGCAATCTTGACTAGACCAAGACATGTAACACCCCTCCCCCACAGTTTAATGCCGCAAGGCAGCAGCTCTCTGCGTGGGGTCAGACTTTGGAGGTTGGAGGGCGTCAGCTGTCATACCCCCCCCCTTGCTTACGCCGCCGGATCTTATCTGTAATATGTTGACTCTCTGGAGAGTAACTATGCAACGTTCCGTAGAAAGTTGGATCCGGTGCCTCAAGTTTTGAGTCCGCTGGACGCGAACAATGAAATCTAAACGGGCGTATTCTCTCCTTTGTCCGCGCGTCCTGTTTGACGAGTACCAGGCAAGAGATTTGGCGAATTGAACGCCGCTAGAGTAAACAATTATAATGAATGTTGGCAGTCCATCGATTAGAGAGGAAGCGGTAATAACCCCCAGAAACTATTACGCGATGAACTTTCAAAGTACCTCTACGCAAAATTAAACAACTCTTTAGACTTCCACAGCTTATACGAAAGAGTTCCCAGCTTCCTGTGAATGTTTATCGTGATGAATTAAAACGCGTTATAATTCCACGTCTAAAATTTCATTCACGACAAAGGTTTCCATGTGGCACGTTATAGTTAGGTGCTGTTTGAGAAGAAATACAAAGAAAATTAAGTTAAAAATTAAAATAAAATTTTATCACTTAAATTAAAACAATCTTTGACAGCAATCTCTTGCATTATGGGCATATATATAGTATATGCTGCGCATGTCACATTTTCAATTTTAAATCATCAGGTTTTTATGCAGTGCATAGAAATTTTTGATATTTTAAATGTCGGACGTATATACGGATTAAATGGAATATATATATCAATTCCTAGGAATATAGCTGTTTGTTACAGCTGTTAAAAGTATGTTGTATATATAATTCGGCAATAAAGTAATGCATTCTGTATATATACCACATACATTATAGCGATATGTTTGACATGTATTCGGCGTAATTAATTTCCATGCATAATAAAAATTAATGGCGAAGATCACTTTTTTGAGAAATTCGTGACCAAATTTTATCGTATCAATGACAAAGGAGTGGATGAGATATAGTTTCACAGGGAATCCACCTCGAAGAACCAAACAGAGATTAAAATTGGAAAAAAACGATGTTCATTTTTAGTGCTCGGAGGTGCAAAGTTACGAAAAGAGTGAAGAAAGCTCTATAAGCGAGTAAAAGAACACCAGACGTGTTTCTGGAGTAAAATGCATCATCTCAATTTGAAAATAACCCTGACTCATGGGCGAAGCAGTTCTTCCTCCTCCGAAACCTTGCATTTGTTCGAAAAGGATCCCGGTTGGACACACATATGTAGTTGGGATTTTGAAGCTCGCCCGTTCTAATCACGAAATAGGCCAAGACATACTATATATGACATAGAGATATTTTATTCTTGATCAGCCCTCCACCACCTCTCCACTTCCCATCCTCCCTCCGGTGGTGCGTGGACACAACGATTTTCCCCCTTTCAACCCAGATGATCCTTTTATTTCCCCCCGTCCCCCTCTCCATGGAAATTAACATTATCTACAGCCCTCCTTGAACCTTGAACCCTCCCCTGACCCCCATCTACTCCACTGCACCTTCACCCTATGGAGAGAGCAAGTTAGAACAAATCATTTCTATATTTTGAACCTGATGACGATATCGCATGTCTAAACCTAGGTTATCAATGATATCTTTAATGTGAAAATACGAATTGTTTTAATCCACCTTCGCACTTTATCCTGCAAAAGCCCTTCATACTATCTATCGTCCTTTATACGTTCAAAATACCTATTTTTCACTTCCACTTTACCAGCATCCTTCCTTCTCTCACAGTCTTCAGCATCCTATTACCTGTCATTCTGACTTTTACACCACCTACATTTTCTTTCGTCTTCGAATCTCATAATTTTTTTAAGAATTATTTAATATTTACTTCTTAACAATTATTGGCACGTTATTTTTATTTTCCACTCCTTTCAGTTTATATCATACCATACCGTACCATAGATACATAAATATTAGTTCACGCTTACATTTGAATGTATATTTGTTCATATATGTGTACACAAACATAACTAAATAGTTAAATCATATAATAATTGCTGTGCTTGATGTAATCATTAAATTCGCTCCATAAACAAAAATACCTGGGTGATTTTTTTCAATGTTATTATGATTGTGTAATGTGCGATTTCCTTCAATATCAATGTCTCAAACACATCTCTGCTTGAATAAATCTGTGCTTATTCTCTTTCCAAAAAAACAAATATCCAAAATAATGAAGCCCTCTGCGTCACATAATTGCCTATAAGAATATTTTCGGTCAGCTTTAACCTGAAAGAGCACCGGCCAACGATTTCCTCCTATTTGTGGATGCTTCTTTTTTTAAGGTGATTAATCTCATAATGATCTTATACAATGCTCATTTTCACCCTAAATGCTGCCCAAATAAGTGGGTTATTCAATCTGCTAAATTAATGGTCTTTCGATTTAATGTTTGCCTTAGTATTTGTACTTGCTAATAACATTTATTTCTTGTTTTACGATTTATCGCATACCCAAAGCCTCTTGTGCTCGTTTTTTGGTGTGGTCAATAGTGACAGAAATTCCAAGGTCTGACTTGCCAAAACTTTATTGTCCGAAAGTATAAAGGGCCTTACTTTGAATTTTTTGCTAAACATTTCATAAGTGCATCATACCACTTATTTGAGGTATATATATGAATTGGTCTTAACCTACCTTAACCTTCTCTGCCATAGGTCATCACATTTCATCATCCACTATTCTAATGCACAAAATAATTTTTCCTACCTATTTTCTTCAAGACATCCAAGAGCATGCATGTATACATAACATAACAAACCACCTTCGATTGGGTTTCCTCTCTTATACCGCAATTTTAAAGTGTTTAAATCAATATCTTTGACCAGGATTAGAACCCGATATGCGGTCGTGTTTTTAAGCCAGTTAAACTATTAAGGCGTCATATAACAAACACTTGGAAATTCTGGGGGTACCCAATTAGTTAATTTCTAACAGTGTTAAAAATAGCAAAACGTGTTACACACGGAGCGCAAATATAAAAAATCGCGCGTAACGCAGTTTTTAAAGATAAAAATAGCGTATTCTTGTTTTAATAACCTTCTTTCATCTTTCCAACGCATAGCAATTATGGAGCCTCAATTTATCTAATCACTCGTATTCCCACATCGCCATCGCTCTCCGTTTCCCCTTCTCCACGTCCTTCCTTCCCAGCAACCCCTACACTGGGTATTGCATCCATTCCTCATCTTCATAGGG
This sequence comes from Hetaerina americana, assembly GCF_022747635.1. NCBI lineage: Eukaryota > Metazoa > Arthropoda > Insecta > Odonata > Calopterygidae > Hetaerina > Hetaerina americana. Next base: position 42,622,574 of record NW_027287095.1, read on the forward strand.
ATCGTAGGGGCTCTACACAAAGGAAACACAAAAGTCTTTTCATTGATTTTCCTCCCCTTCTTCGAGTTCAAAGACATCGGCTACCAGTGAAATTCTATTAACTCTGCCAAAGAAAGCCTCAGTAGTGCTTATGATACCTCAAGATCCCGCGTGCGCCAAGACTCGGGCCGGTTTCCTTGCTTGTTTCAAGGTTTAAATTTGATTTATTTACGACGCTCGGCAAAGAGACGGCCGACGCGATTGAGTGTCGTTTTCACCCTCCCCCACCTTCTTCCCTGTTTTGTCACCGGGGGAGATGAAGGGGTGGAACTAAGGGTGGAGTGAAGCGATGTCCGTCCAGGCGTGAATTGTCAATCGAGAATGCGATTCCTTTTTTTTTATCACTCATTTTTTTCCCGTAGCATCTCGGCGGTGGTTATTTCGGGTTGGAGGCGGCGGTGTCGCACATGGGTGCAAAAGGTGAGAACCGAAGAGGGTTTTTCAGTGGCGCCGGTCGAGGGGGAGGGTTTCGCCTGCTGGTTGGGGGGAGGGGGCGTGGGGAGGATGCTGGAGAGGTGGGGAGGGGGATGACGAAAGGAGAGGGTGGTTTTGGTGTGGGGGGTCGGTGGACGTGAGGAGGGGCCCAAACGTGTGGGGGGGGGGACGTAGGGGAGTGAGAGTCGGGGGGGATGCGGCGACTGCGTATGGCTGCCGGAGCGAGTCCCTCCTCCTCCCCGAGAAGTCTCGAGCGCTCGGCGGGCGTCGGCGCGGGGAATCGGCCCAGCAGTCAGTCGCGGAAGTTCCGTTCTCGGGGTCGGGTCGCCGTGCGCGTCGCACACCCTCGGCCCTCGAAAGAGCCTTCTCGCCCGCCAGCTCGCCTCTCTCCCCCCCCCCCGTGCGGCCGTACAGACGGCTTCCCCGTCAAACCCCACCCTCGCCCTTTTCCGTGCCATACTCGCCCGGTGGGGTAAGTCGGAGCGAGAGAGTGCGTGTCCAAGGCGTGACCCTCCCGGAAAGGGGGAAAGAGTTCGAAGAAGAGGGCAAAGGACGCGGTAGCCGGCGGTCCCACGTTCGCGCCCGTTGACCCACCCCTCCCTGATCGACTGACTCTCCTCCCGCAAGAAAAAGTGCAGTTCTTCAAACTCCCGTGATCGTTTCCTCTCTCGGGAACTTGGGAGTTTCCGGAGGTTTTTCCCGACGCGTCGACCAGACCGAAACTCTCGAACTCTCTTCCCCGGCGACCTGACTTTATAAAAGCGCTTCACGCTCTAGTTTATTTTTCCTCCGTCGGCTCCCGTGAAGGGCCTTAAATCACTCGGCCCTTTTCTTCCCTTAATGCTTTCCCCCTTTTTTTTATTTTTCTTTAATACCCCCAGAGAGTGAGACTCCACCTCCATTTCGGTAGGGTCTCTCCCGCCATCCCAACTCGTTGATTCTTCGGGGAATTTATTTTAGTTTTGTTCGGGAGGTGAATATTGTTCTCCGCTCCCGAACGTGGAAGACTTTCTCCGGAGGCTTCGCTTCGTGATGCCCATAAAAGGGTAGGAGAGAGATTAAAAGGAAAAGTGTTTTTGTGGTGTGTGGAGGAGACGGGAATATTTCATCGACGTCGACTCCGTAGTTCTCCCCACTTGATTTGTTTCCGGGAAAGTTTCCTTTGGAGAGGGAAGCAAACGACGTTCTCTTCTCGGTTATCGGGAATCGAGCCTGCCGGTGGTGTCCATTACTCCCTGGATTTGACTAGTCTGTCAATTGTTCCCATCTGGACAAGGACCCATATGGATGGTTCCGGTGGGGTCATGATTTTTCGAGTTTGAACTCGTTCGGAGGTGAAAGTTGCTGGATTGAGAAAGAGAACTGGAGGAGTCAATCTTCACATACCTCGGCGGTGAATTGCTTCCTTAAAGGTAAGCATTCACTGTTTTCATACAAGGAGGGATGCGTACTGAGCACCAATATAATGTATATCTTTCTTGGAATTTGAAATTCTATGCGTTAAAACTGGGTTGGTTAAATTGGTACTGATTTTTAAGAACTAAAAGTATTTAATAACATGTGCTCGAGATAACTGATTGTATTTAATTTGGCGTCCTTTCCCAAAGAATAGTTTGTGAAGATTCCGTCTGTATTTGACTATTTTCGTAATTTTGGGCTTTACAAAACGATATTCATTTTTGAGTGCATTAGAAAACAGGTGATGGGTGGTTCAGAAGTAAGGAAATTAAAAATCAGGAATTGAACTTAGGAATAAATGTTCGAAATGAGGCGTTGGAACGAGGAAAATTCTCCATCCGAGCCAGAGGAAACCAATAATGAACGAATTCGCACTCACTATCTTAAAGCTGATCATAATTTCATTTTGGATCCCATCGAAAATTTAAGATTACTGTATCTTAAAATTTTATTTGGATTTCAGTTTATTTGATTTACCCATGTAATTAATTTTTCAGGCAATGTAATTGGGTAAATTTGATAAATACTAAGTGCAATAAATATGAAGAGCGACCTTTCACACACAGGCCTTCTCGTGATAGGCACAGCTTATTAAACGTGATAAATGCAGAAATGTCTGCTCGAAATTAATCCCCATCCCCATCCGCTCTTACCCAATTATTATCATCTTTTATTTAGAACTTATTTTTTGAAAATGGATATTTCGGAGCCACCTAGGGCCAACCACCCGTGGTTAAAATCAAACATTTGGTTCCAACAGAATGCTCCATTGTATTTTTAATATCAGCTTTTTTGTTAGTAATAGCCAAAATTATTAATTTCCGGGGGGGGGAAGCGATATTTATTTTGCATTATGTTGCCAAAATGCATATAAACCACTTCTCTGTTAAGTTTACGATATAAGTTACGTATATCTAAGGATTAGCATTTCTTCACCCCACAAAGGAAGACTAGACTTAACCAGTCGGAACGTAAAATTCGTCTAATGAAGCAGGGTTCGCAACTGATACAAGTATTTCGATGAACCAAAACTCAAGTGTCATTCCCATTTGCCGAAGAAAAACAACTCTTGCTTAACATTAGCTCACTGCTCACAACCGCGTATCGGCAAGGTATTGATTGGCAGCGAACACTGAAGTTTGGCAGAGCACTGGACCTTTTGAGCGTCTCGTTGTAGGCGGTTTCTCGTGCGAGTTCAAACGGCTGTAGTTTTGGCCATTGTTTACGCGCATCCCGTCGAACAAAAGCCGTCAAAGCCCATTAAATTCGCCATGCACCGCACATCCTTGGTTCAATTGGTCAAAAGCAGCCGAGGCGTACAGAAAGTGACTTGTATGCGGTCTCTTCGCTTTCCTTTCATCCTCTCCTCCCTCTCTTCCTGTCGACTGTATCAGGCGGATATATATTTGTATATTTAGAGAGGTTGTCGGCCGTGCCTCGCCCGGGGTCATGCCGTCCGCAAACTGGGTTTACCCCGGAATAATCGGGAGAGTTCTTTTTGTTTATGGACGCCGTTGGTTTGTGCGTTGATGTCCCACACTCGCGCGCTCTCTCGCTCTCTCATTCCTTCGCTTTGTAGGCAGGCGTCCGATTCGACTTTACAGCGCTCGGGCCGCCCGGGATTGAAGCCCGCGAATGTTTCGTGGTCGTTCCCCGTCGAATAGCACTGGCGAATGGACGAAACGAACGAACGAACGGAGCGGATTGGCATTCAAGCGCAAGCGAACGGGTGAATGCGAGAAACGAAGGTTATTCATGCGAGCAATGGGCGGAAGAGCAAAAACCATAAAGCGGACGAACTGGAATAGGTATGCAAAAGGTACAGATCGCTTTGGTCATTGATCGGATTCTCAAACCGAAGGGCACAGAATTTGATTCATAGGAGTGGAAGATTTTTTTAGCCTTAGGGAGTCTTATGTTTGTTCCATCGATGAGGCAGTGAATGCATTAGCTTTCGGGGTACCTATCGCCCAGAGCAATGCCAGATCCCTCAATAGGAGCGTGAGCAACTTGCTAAGGGGACTCGAGAAACTGGAATAAAATTTAAAAAAATTTGCTACTGGATATGGTCATTGCAATTCATTACTAAATCTAGAGTTTCGGTTACACGTCAACAATAAATTAATAATATGAACCATGATTAAATCTGTATATAGATTCCCAATATTATAACTTCGTGGGGCTCCAGAAATAATTAATCTATAAAGTATGTGATATGCCAACGCCTGATTTCCAAGCTCCACGTCCGCTTTTTCATTACATCCCTATATCCTTTTTGACACGTAACAGTTAGCGTTTACGTTGTATATGTATCCTTAAGCGTGAGTAGCAATTGGCTGGGTCATAATGAAACGGCTGCTGTTATCAATTTCTACTTCTACATTTTTTATGTTCCTTTACGTTATTTGTCGAAAAAATTCCACCATGGATAAGTAGAGAAGAATTATGATGCTTAGCACAAATGCCTTAGGAACTATTATTAGGGGATAAGAATTTTGCGATAGCTGATGTGTATTGGCTTTCCACCATGAGGACCCGGTTTCGAATCTCGGGAGAGGCAGGATATTTTTCATTGGTATCCTGATTCCTCCTTAAAGGTACTGTGTGGAGAGATTTTCAATTTGAATACGCCGTCCGTTTGATGGGACGTTAAACTGTTAATCTCATGGCGTCCATCATTTTGAGCAGGCTTATTAATCCAAAGTGGGGCTTTTTTTCACCCTTAATTCTCCCTTAAAATCCGACCTCTATGAAATTTCCCACATTTTTATAATGGCGGAAATGATTTCAGAATTCGATCAACTCACCGTAAAATTACTAATAATTACTGATACAAATTAGTCAATCCCACTTTTACGCAATTTTAACAGCAACATGACAGGTTTTCTGTTGAGGACACCCTGTCAAATACAGTTTTGTAACGTCTCTTAAACGTAAAATTTCTCCGTGAATATTTCCAGGATAAAATAGCGTCATTGGTTCGCGAGTCACCACGATGTAATTCGACCACGTCCAAGGTACTTAGCTCTCTTTCAGCATCTGAGAAATAATTCCAACTCACAAAGGTGAGCGAGAATAGTGCCAAAAATTGTATTCTGCGGAGAGCCCCAAACAGCACGCTGAACGTGAAGAAACGAGCGAATGAATGCATTCCTTCGCGTTGAAAAGGGAGCGGAGGAGATTTGAGGTTGCACTCGATGGGAATGAACGGGTTGAAGGTGTGTTGTCTGAACTGCGAGTTTAAGGCGGGGGCTCTTTAACTTCTTAATCCGTTTTCCCGCTCGAGCAACGAAGCCTCCGGTTATCCCACCGTTGAATTCCAAGGAGTCGGAAGCCATCTCGCCTTGCCCTAAGCTTCTGAGGGAAATGAGTCGAGGAGAGGTGAAATAAAAAGGACTACCTAGATGGAGTTTGAAATTTTGGTTTGTTTCCCCTTTCGGGCGGGAAAGGCAAGGTCGAAAGTCTCCGTCCCTTTCGAAAAGAAGAAAAATGAGATAGAGAGATATAGAGATAAGATACGGGTTGGCACAATGGGAGGAGGATTGGGGGGGGGGGGTCCCAGTTGTTTCGCATTGCGTAGGAAAAAGGAGCTTCCATGAATTCGACACCTTCCGTTTCGTTTACAGAATCGCGTTCCCTGTTTCTTCCACCCCAAAAGTCAGTTATTTTGAATTTATTAAAACTTTATTCCCGGAGGAAAACCTTGCACCAGTCCGAAATTTGATTTGAAAATGTTTAGGGTTAGGGAGACTCACAATTCGTTGAGTTATTATGAAGAATTTAGTCAGGCTGTGAAATATCAAAATACAGTGCCGCTGGCGAATCTTTTCGGAGCTCAGTGGACTGAAACGACTTTTTTCAAAATTTATCTTATTGTGATATGTGGTATCGTACTATGATTCACCATAACAACCTCAGTTCAGCTTTGATATATATTTGCTATATGTTTATTTTGAACGCTTAACTGATGTTGCTAGAGAAGGGTATTTTATACTGATTGGGAATAGGCTAACAGTGACTCACCTAGAAACTGTTCGCCTCTAGTCCGGAATATGAGATGATTTTTTTCTCCCTCTGCCTGCTCTTTCAACTGTGAATCCTTTATTTTTTTGAAAAAACTCTGGGATATTTTATAATTCCTCTACAGCGATGATTAGATTATTTCAAATTAATAATTGGGCTTGATAATAATATTATTTTAACAAATATACTTTATTACCATCGCCAATCACCTCCAAAAAATAAATCAACTTTTTAAATATGACTGATTTGAAATCTGTGGAAAGAGATGTAAAGAATATAATACTATATTTCAACTTTTGTTTGATTAAATTATTTTCCAATCAAATTATTCCCTTTTTTAAATGCTTAATTAAACGTTCGATTTATACTACGAATAAAAATTTATCGGTTTAAAATTTTATAAAAGATATCTAATTGAACATTGTTATCCATTTTCAATGTTCATGTCCCAAAACCATGCCAGATGCTTCTGATGGGATGCAGAATTGATTATTTAAATCACTTCGTTAATTATTTATACGGAATTTACATTTTGCCATAGACCACCAGCAAAATATTTGCCAATAATTTATTTAATATGTGATTTTGTGGCAAAATAATCTTAAAATAATATCTTTTTATAACTTGAGAAAGGATAATGCTTTCTTTCATGACAAGTTCGTGTTTTCATGCGTCAAAGAAGGCTCTTTCATTGTTCAATTCACTCAGGATTCACGTAGCATGAGTTTACTATTTATTCTTATGATTTGTGAATTGAGAAAAAGCAGAGGTATCGCAAAAAAATGGATAAGTCCGTCCACACAGTCTAAATGTAACGATTACTTGGAGTGATTGGGATATTTCGGAAATAAATTTCCGGCTTACAAATGAAAAATACATAAAAGGTAACCGTTTAGGGCATTTAGATAACTTTAAATCGATTACCAGATTTATAAGGGCCGCATATAAAATAAATGATTTCATATTAGACATGTGAGTGAATGGACAGGTGTGATGTAATATTGGATGGGGTTTGACATATATTAGGGAGAAGACCAGAAAATGTCAAAAACGTGTGATACACGTAGTTCCTATCTTTAGTATGTAGTCCCGCATTTATTTAATTTATTTTAAGGCTTCTCAATTGTTAAATTCCATAGTATATCCTAGGAGTTCTTATTAAAAAATAACATCGTCCTTAATTTTTAAAAAATTCATGCTCCTCTCCAAGGGACTCTTTTGGGTAATTATTTAAGGAATTTCAATACGGAATAATAAAACTAAATTTCTAATTATATATTGAAGAAAAATATGCAATTAGTTAGCATATTGATTTTTAAGCGTAATTCAAAACTAAAGTCACTAGACTTGAAGTAATGGCATTGAAAAGTAATTGAAGGGAAAAAACTTTATTTCATACGCATAAATTCTGGTATGTGGAATTTAAGTTAATTGAAACAAATTTAAAATTTCTAAGTTTTTCGTTTCCTCTGTTTTTTTTTTTTTGAGAATCCCCTGGAGTATTTTCACAAGGTCGAGATATCATCCTGACATTCTCTGTCCTTTCGGGCGGACTTGCCATGAGAATCTTGGCTGGAATCTTGGAAAGCCTAAGGAATCGAGACGAGTACCCAGGGGAATGGGGATTGTGCTCTTGTTCTTCGTTCCGCAATCTTCACCGGCGGTGATTGTTGTAAAGAGTCCGCGATTTGGTAAATAAAAAAATTAAAATAAAGGCTATAATCAAGTTATTGCTGCATTAAATTATGTTGGCAAGGTACAAATTTAAATTCTTTCCAACTAATTTACATCAACTCTTCTACTTCTGGCTTCACTTCGTCGAAGTTTTGAACATTCATTAAAAAAGAGCAACCATACGATTTCACGGAAAGACTATTGATTCTAACTTGTTTATAAAATTTCTTTGGGTGAACAGTGCGATTGTTGTTTTTGAATGTAAATTTAAACTTGTTGTGTTAGTGGATATGAGATATTTCATCTCCAGCGCTAGTTCCAAGGAGTTTCTCGGAGAGCAATTGGAGACGATATGGCCGAGTGCGTTCAAGAAATTTTAAACAACGCGGAGGGAACAGTATGGTAAAACTGTGGGATGCCCTTTAGCTAGGCTTCGAGAGGTAATAGGCGTCAACGTTGGAAGGCGACATCTGAAAGTGCCAAGTTTCAAGTGATACTACTCTGTCGCAATCCGACGCTGATACCACTTTTCGAGCCCAGCGCACAAATAGGTACCATGAGTTTTCGGTGCCGTTGCTCCGATCTGATTGGGGCGCGGCCGGAGTCACCAAAACCGCCGCCATGCACTCTTGTGATCACTCAATGGGACTACGGGAGCGCGGTAGGTCTCTCCTCCCCTCACTTACTCCCGAGCTTCCCGCTTTCCTCCATGCCTTCGGGCGCTTGATCCTTTCGTCTCACCCGCCCCTCTAATCCCTCATTCCGGATTTGTCCTCGGTGTCGGACGTGTCTGAGAGCTCCTGCGGTCAGTCCTGCCGAGGGTCCTGCGTCGCCTCTCCCGTGCAAGGGCACGGCGCGGAGACCTTCAAAACGCCCGCAAGCCCAAGAGTACCCCCTCGCACGGAGAGGGCGGGATGTGCTCTACCTTCCACACTCCTTTCCCCATCCTTTTGTATTCTCATCTCTCTCTCTCTCTCCATTTCCCCTCTTTTCGCTCTCGGCCTCCCCTCCTTGAACTGTCCCCGGCGTGACGTGACCGAGTGCAGCAGACGTCGGTAGAGGACGGCATGAGTGCTCGCTCAGGGCGTATAGTACACGTATTTATGGAAATGTATACAATTTTTTTATCTTTTTCTTTTGAACTCTCTTCTATCTTTCCTTCTACCTCCACCTCCCCAATCTCCACCTCTACTAATTCCCTTCTCTCGGTGGTTGAATAAACGGCGGGAGACTTATTCAAAGGCTTTTTGCGGAACATTTTCGAGCGAATTTAAACGACGGCAGAAGGGTGTACAAGGACTCGTCGAGAGGATAAGGTCCCTGATTGATCCAAAATTAAAAATATTCCCCGGCGGTTACCAGTCATCGTGGACCGGGGGGGGGCGGAGTTCAAGGGGCGGGGGCCCACTGATGGAGCTCTAATTCGATTAGTCTTTTATTTTTATTTTTCACTTTCTGTTTACCATTTCCCTCAGCCAGTATTTTTAAACAAGCGATTTTCGAACTCCCGCGAGGGCCATCGCTTCGCTCGCCAGTTTTTCCGGCTGTTGATTCTGCAATTCCCTCCGAGCATATTCCGTTTTGCGACGAAGGTCTTTCGTCCTCCATGTCCGCTTGAAACGTTTTTCTCTGAGTCGGGATGGGGGAAAAAAAATTGAAAATGAATGTCATAACTGACCGTCGTCGTCCCTCCCGTAGTGTTCAGATTTGGCGGAGATGTATGGTAAAGCAATATCATTCCCTTTGAATTATTGAACTGATGTGTGATTTGAGAGGCTCCGGAGAAACTAATGCATACCAAAACTCCGAGTTAGGGATATGTGAGAGTTGAAGGAGCAGCAGCCAAAAGGGGGGCCTTCTTTTTACGCGTAAAGATTGTGAAGATTTTTAATTTTCTGTGATATTGGGATCATAATTTTTCCACTTTCATCCCAATGAAATTTAAAAGGAAGGGTAGACTGCAGCCATATTTAAAAAGAAACATTGTGAAAGAAACAAGCATCACGTTGCTGTCACATTTTATGTCAAATCATTTAATTTAATTTATTTATGATCTTATTCCATAGAGCCTATTCTGTTGGTTTTTGGGGAATTTTTATGTTGGGTGACTTCACGTGAAAATAATGACGAACAAAATGACGCGTCGACCCGAAATTCTAGCTCATAAAGACGCCGATGACCCTCAGCCTCCGCGTCCGTGGCGGTCCTTAACGGGATTTTGTTTCCTTTAGGATTAACCAGCCGCCTATAAAACGAGGTTAAATACAAATCTGGAGACTCAGAAATGAAACTCGTTAAAGCATGAGACACATGCTTATTTAACGAATATTCAAATCTAAGGCCATCATCCCAATAAAAAATGTGTCATACCTCTAAATTTCCTTTTGTGGGTGTAAAAAGGATCAACCGCTAGAAAGGACAAATTGTTCCGCAAAATACAAAAGGACGGTGACTTGGGAGCGTTCGTATGAAAGCGACCAATTTCTTCTTATCTCTGCATAAGGTCATCCGAAGGCGAAGGAACATATAGGGGTTTGCTGCCAGAGGGAGAGGATGATGCTTTTTAGCTAGAATTCAACAAAGACCGTGACTCCATTTGAGGGGATGTCTTGTTTTCGTTGTCCTCTTTTCACTTCTCATAGCATCCTCTTCTCTCGTCTCTGAACTCTCCTTTCGTCCTTTCGATGCCATCCCCTTTCTCTAGCTCTGCTATATCTCCAACTTTTGTCCCTTCTCCCTACAAAACTTTCCTTTGCTCCGCAGCTTGCTCTCCCGTGCTCGTTTTATCTCAACTTTTTGTCCTCGTCCATATCCCCCAAAACCTAATCGTCTCCCTTATTCCACCTCGAGTCATCTAGACTCCGCTTACGCTGAGACTGCGTTTGAACCTTCATACAGTTACAGGGAAAGAAAGCGATCTGAGAGTATTTTCTTTATTATTATTATTATACGAGATGACGCTTACTTATCACTAAATATCACGCTGGCCTGCTTTAAATATTAACAGACTAGAGTCGTAAATTTTCCAAGGAAAAATAAGGAAGTATGATACTGTTAAATTCTGAATTTGCTAACTTAGACAAAAAGTATTTATTTTTGACAAACTGAATTAGAGGTCAAGAGTAAACACTTGGGGGTACATTTGTGAAAATTAAAGATCGTAAGGCTTAGTCGTAATTATCATTTGTTATTTGTTATTAAATCTTTCCGACTACCACCACCACAGTAATTAGCTCGAAGATGGAATTTCTGAGATGGAGCTCACCTAATACCTTACCCGCCTACTCCATCATAAAGCTGCAAAATTGATATTAGAAATGCTGTAATAAGAGAAACAAACAATTTATTTTAATTTTTTATTCAATGACCTGGTTAAAATGAATGGTCCTCCGGGAAACGATGATATATTTATCACAAGACATCGGTTTACCTGAAGTTATCTAAATGGTGACATTGATTATCTATCTCTCCACTAGGGTATATCCAACGTTTCATTAGAATTTGGTGATAGACGAACTAGTTTTTGGCGAAATATATCCACCACACTCTCTTTTGGTCGTTGAGAGATTTGATTTCGTTGCAGAATAAGCACAAGATTCTGCGTTCCTAGGCAACCTTCTTGCCGAGAATATTGCGTCGTTGCAGAATTACCGTCATTCTTAAAACCGATGGGAGTTTCGAAAGGCATGTCCATAAAATTGGTCTGCGCAAAGACGTTACGCCTCGGATTTTTATCCTCTTTCGGTCGAGCATATAAAAATTCTTTGCTCATTTGTGCGAAAAATTCTGTCTGAAATCTCCTATAACTCCGTGGTTCCAGGATTGAAAGGCAGTCCAGCATGAAAATGGAGACGTTTTCTTTTGATATACAACACTTAAAGGCGGGGGACGACTGGTATACGACCCTTATATCCCTCGCGGATGTAAATATTGGTCTGAAAAATTTGTATAGGCTAGGTACCGATTTCGTATCTGGCTAGGAATAAGCAGTTATTTTGTAGAAAGAGTTGGTTAAAAGAATAATCCCCGATGGCTGCATTTTTAATTTGGGGAAAATTTGCAAATGAATTACTCCATTCAAATCGATTAACTTTAGAAATAGAAGTACGATGGAACAAGATCGGCTAAATTAGTCAAAACTGTCGTGTACCTCGAATGTTCAATGGAGAAATTATTATGTTGTATTATTTAAAATTTAAATTATGGAATGACGTTTAATCAATGCAAGTGATAAGAAATAGTGAGAAGTATGTAAAATATTTACTGAACTTCGGATCAGATCGAATTGGATATCGGGATGAGGAAAACCCTGAAATTCGGTAAATAGCGTGAATAAATCCACTTTGTGAATACCAGTTAGGCGAGGGCACAATGCAGTAAGTGCAAGCCCTAATGAGAACGGATGTGAAATGAAGATGATTGATTTTGGAAGAGAGAAGTTAAATTTATTTCTGTCACTTGCCGTTAATCGGAAAATACGTGCTCTAGATCTGTTAGTTCAGGAATTTATATGCCTCTATTTTAACCTTTAAAACTTGTTGACAAATACATTTCATTTTGGGGATGGATTATTAATTGAACTTTTAGATTCAAACCCATCCACTCTAATTTTATTTACAATCAAGTCTAAGACTACCCCTTGTCTCATGATGACAAACCCAGCTTTGCGAACATCATGGAGACACTTATAATCTTATCCTAGCAGTTTTTAAGAAATCTGGCTACACTAGGCTGATATTTATTCTTTATATAGCCAGATTAAATTTTTATTCCCGTATTAATTGTACGAAAAACATGGATATGGTCAGTAAAATACTGAGGAGCAACGTCCTCAAAATTTCCAATCAGAATAATATGGGGTTGAAATAATATCTACATGTAGTTAAACTCCTAGGCCGAAATAACGCATTCACATCAAACGAATTTGCCATAATTCCATTCAAACACACTGCGATATTTGGAGGAGAGTAAACTCTTAATTTTTAATCAGTTTCATTGATATATTAGTCAAATTAGTACCTTCTCTGTCTCTCACATTATAGTATTTTCCTCTATGCCCCCAGTAACTGTCAAATCATTTCTGTTGATGGAAGCATTAGATTAAGCGTTGGAGTTGTGGAGGGTGAAGATGTCATCGCTCAGAGTGATCAGATTATATTATTTCGTTATATTTAATGAGAGTGAGAAATTTGTGTCATTCATATTAAAAGGCGATATTTGCATTTAAATTGCTGAACATGTCTAGGTTTGGTCGGAAATTTTGCAAAGTTAATATTTTATTTAACTATATATGATAACAAGGAAATAATTCAGGCAAATTTTTACTGTAACCACCGCAAGGGGCAATCAAGACAATCACCCTATTGAACTTGTTTAAATCGCAGCACAGGGAGATCGCGAGTTCACCCAAAAACTATTAAATAGTCGGGAGCATATGAATCAACTATCAGGGGCCTCTAAAGTCTATCGAATGTTTTATTCACGAATTATTTTTGTATTGAATTTTTGAGTTATTTCCATCATTTGCAATTTCGACGGTTAATAAATTGTTTGAAATTTGTGTATGGTAGATTTTCATTGGTGATTTGTACCATTTAAAACCCCGATCAAAAACATGCAGCACATAATTAACATGCTAGACGCTGAAAAAGGATTACGTTCATATAATGGCTAGATCAATTAACTTGAAAGCAATACAAGCTTCGGTGCAAAAATTTGATTTACTGTACTATACAGTATATTATTTTAAGATTCGTGCTGCATTAATGTATTTTTTAAATAATTTAGTTAATATGGTTATATAAATAAATCATATGGTTAATAATAAACGGTAAATAATAATCATATGGTTTTACAAAATTAAAGGCTGATTTCAATAGCTATTAGACTTACTACTTAGACGTTTTGCTAGAATAGTTTATTTAGTATAGGAAAGTTTGGATAGTATAAGTAACGGATTAATGTAACTTTTATGCATTTTTAATGTAATTTATTTTTAATGAGCGTTCACTGGCAAAGAGTCGGCAGTGCGAAGAGTACCTGCCGACTCCGAAGGTTCCTCTCAAGCCACTGTTCCCTAGGAATCCCTTTCCAGATATCCTCACCTCAAGCTTCAACTGTTACTTCACAGTCATCACTCGCTTTGTTTCATTTGGTACTTATTTATTATTTGCTCAATTTAACATAAAATTGCTGAATTTTTTAATCCTCATTTGACGTTAAATTAACTAGCATTACATTTAATGTATTCGGAGATATTTTCCAGCTAAAAAACAAACTTTTTAAAACTAAGCTAATTTTTCTATGTGGAATCGAGAATGCTGAAATGAGCATATTTTCTAACCACATTTGTTAGGTCCTTATTTATGTATGAATGTTTTAGGTATATTTAAGTAGATTACTCTGTTTGAGTAGGTGCAATAGACAGAAATACTATCATTAACTTGAAAATCGTTACTTTCCCCTTGAAGTTATGCCCTAGCAATGTGGTCGGCAAACGTTCATATTCGTAGGACAAAAAGGTTTTCTTTAGGAAGGTAAATATTTTTTTAAATCACCGGCTCCTTTAACAAAATAGAACTCAACGCTGGTTCAAAGCACGAAAGTCAGAACGATAATGCAGTGAAAATATGGCTATGATTTAAAGAAATGGGTCGTATAAATCATTTGAAAACAAAAATCGCTTTTCAACAAAAATATTTTCATATTTTCCTCAGTGATACGAAAAAGTCAGAAATAACAGTTTCAGTTCAGTCATCTGAAATAAAAATTCCATAGATGTATTTTATCAAAGCCTCAACACTGTAGTGTTATTTTTATTTTTTGTTGTGAAGTCTTCGGTATGAAATATCCTGCCTTTAGTTCACTATTGATTCTCATGATTTTCAGGAGGGGATCAAAAGTATTTTCTGGGTTAGAGCTCGGGCCAATTTTCCACATTTTTTGATTTTATTTTTGGCGGTTGTGCGACAGTAATCACGTACATGTCAAATTCAAACGCCTAGGCAAACTGGATGTGCCCCAGACATCGGTGAGTAAACATTGTACACATCAGCGAGTGTTAAGCCAGATGTAGCCATGCATCTGTGGGACTTGTTTCAAAAAGGTACCGAATCCAAAATAAACAAAAACGAATTTTCATAAAATCAACGAGGGATGTTTTTATTTCTTGTTGTGACACTGGAAATATTGAGGCCTCTTGCTTAGGACGCAGTACGTTTAACAAGAAATATTTAAAGGTAGTTCCTAACCAGTAGTACACATGTTCTGACAACAACAAAGAGAGTTAAAAAAAAGATTCCTTTGTTAAATAATCGGATTACACACCAACTGGACTATTTTCAGAGTTAGACAGATAAAAGTTGAAACTTTTCTACTCTTTGATGGCAAACTGCTCGGCATTTGATTCTGTGTTCCATTTACATGGAGGAAAGTCCTTTTTCTGTGATAAAAACACCGTCTATTAGCGATTAAATCCTTCCGTGTAAATGGGGCTAAATCTACCAAATCTCACAAAAAATTAAAAAAACATTGTTTTAAAAGCAGAGAAAATTTATTATAAAATGGATTTTATCTTCTCCTTCGGGGTTATTTCATAATTTGTTTCTAATCTGTGAACCTATTGAATGCAGTTGAGCGGATTGATATCAAGAACATGTGCTGGAGTGGTGAATATTATGTTGTTACAAAAATGAAAAATGGTAGAGCATCCATTTCGAAATGAAGTAAAAGGGATTAGGTTTAAAATGCAAATTAAAAAATAATGCTTATAAAATATATAAAATAAAATTATATTTGTAAAATATATGAATGTAAATCATATGTGGATTCGAAAATTTTACAATAAAGTAAGAGATTTAATGTGGCGTCTGGAAAGAAAGAAGAGACAGCTAGATTAATTTGTAATAAGTAATTTAAACTTCAAAGAGAAATGTTTTGCTGGGAATAATATTTTCATTTGACTACATGCGATTTAATTAGTTAATTAATGCTTTGATGCCGAATCTATCGATTGAATGGATTTGTTTATTTCGATTAAAATCAGTTAAAGCCCTTATCAGAATATCCCGGTCCTAACTTTTCATAAAATGAAGGAAGACGCGATTAAATTACCATCTTTCTTACTATAGAAATATTTTAAGAAAATATAGGTTACCAACAGTATATTTTATTTATCGTCATGTTGGTATTTTCTGAAGTTAATGCATGTTGAAATGGTGAAGATATTGGATGCAGAATTTCCTTTTTCATGAGAGAATGGGCCCGCAATCGCTGCAGGTATTCCGTAAACAGCTATTTCACATGTTAACGGTTACAAATTGCTGGCAATTTATGCCCATGCCCGAGATTAATGTTGATTGACAGTCATGATATATGATGATATATTCAGAAAGGTGTTACCTTCATGAAATGAGGTTTAAAAAATATACTCCTCAGAAAATTTTAATAAATGCGTGCATGATGGCGGCGTATTTCAGGCTATTACTACGAATATAGGTATGATTTACTGCATAGTTATCATTTTACATTCAGTTTGTAACTTTTGGTCTACCATAAATTTACGTCTTGTACAATAGTCAGGAGTTAAGTTTATGGTTGTCCTGTACTATTAACAAAGTAGGTACAATCTAAGCGCTTTGACTCGGGTTTTGATTTAAAAAAAAGTATTTTTCCGTTCGGATGTTTTTTTTAACGGGGCGAGGCCTGTCTAAATTTGATGGAATTAGGCTCTTCTTGAAATTTCATGATGAAGAGAGAGGCAAACAAATATTAGTAATTTATAATTATAAAAACGACCAGTTTATTCAAATATTCTACATCATTAGGTACAAAATACAGGAAAGTTGACGAATATAGTCAAGCGTTAGAGCGTCAAGTCGAAGATCCGTGGTTCGAGTTTCAGTCAAGGAAACTTTTTTACGTTTGTGATCTGCTGGATTACACATTCCCCACCATTCCTATGTCCGTCTTTTACATGTGTTCCTATCACTCTTCCTTATATCCATCTCTATGAGAATGAATAAATATGTATACTATATATAACAACGATCCGGAATCTGGATCCGAAGCAGTCTGGCCTGAAGAAGGTCTCAGACAAGGCTGAAAGCTTAAACTTAATAAAATGTGGGTCTTTTACGTGTTTTCAATTTGTATTTTCGAGTTCTATTGTGCCGTTTGTAGTGTATCAATTTCCATGCCATGAATATAATTCCCTTCCCTCTTACATCGATTACTATTCCTTTTCCAAATATTTTCGCCGCTCTGCTGGTTTTCGTGTTTGAATGTGTATTTGGCCAATATGGCTCATAACCTTCTTCTGTCTATAGTTTCCATGTAGGCTTCCGCGGAGATTATTGATGTAGGAAGTGGTTCTTTCGGGTTTTCTTCCGCGTGTATCCATTTTTCGGACGATATTTCGCCAACGTTCCAGTTGGCTTCCTCAGGTCCACTTCAGTGGACCTGAGGAAGCCAACTGGAACGTTGGCGAAATATCGTCCGAAAAATGGATACACGCGGAAGAAAACCCGAAAGAACCACTTCCTACTTCTTCTGTCTATGCTTACCTTTAAACGCCTTACGCTTACCCTTTATGAAACAGCATGATTGCTCTCCTTATTTTCCTTACCTATGGTGTGCTCGTCTATTTCTCCGGTAGTGGAAGAGACAACTCTCGAGCGCCATACATTTTAGACCAAGAATCAGGGCACTTGGTTGCATAAACCCCCAAGGATTTGAGTTTTATACATATGTATATGTATGACTTATAATCATATAGATTATACGTGTGTTTGTGTATGCATCATTTTATTAGCAGATTCATAGCGAACACAAAACAAAGCCTAACATTCTTAGTAGTTTTTTTTCGGTGAAAGTACAGCCAGATTTTTTTTAGAAGGAATAGTAGGAATATTTATGTACGTGTGTATATGGCATATAAAAAAAGACACATGTGGACACAAAAACTGGCACACACACACATATACACATACTCGTGTAAAAACATATATATATATATATATATATATATATATATATATATATATATATATATATATACAGAAACAGATATAAGGAAAAGGGATAGGAACACACATAAAGTACGAACACAATATATATATATATATATATATATATATATATATATATATATATATATATATATATATATATAAGGTACATATGCACAGGTAACTCTCGTCGGTCCTCCTCCCTTACCCACTCCCCCCAGTTCCCCGCTCCTTCCATTTGCTTAATGTCTATTGGCATATCTTCTACTTATGCGATGGAGCCGCGATGGGGTCCTTCTCCGCGAGAGATGGGATGGAGGATATCTTCCCCCCCTCCGTCATCTTTCCCTTCCCTACCTCCTCACTCTCTGGGTCTCCCCCTTTCCCAATTGTGCTCTCCCATCACAATCTACTCCAACCCTTACCCTCAATTCACGCCCCCCCCACCCGCTCGTGAATCTCGGCTTCATCCTCGCTCTGACCCATTTGGCATCTGCATCCCCAATCCATTTCCTACAGTTTTCCGCAGAGCCATCATTCCTGCCCACCTCCGTGCGAACGCTCCATGGGATTTCACACGTGCGCGCCTTCGTGTGTGTGTGAGTGAGTGTGTTTGTGATCGGGCCAATGTGTTCCTGTCGCTCTCCCTCACCTTCGGCGCGTTCCCTCCACCCTCTTCCTCCTCGTCGTGCTACACCCGCCTCCTCCGCACGCCCCTCGGGCTTTCCCGCGTGCCGTGATTGAAGCGCCCCGTGAGCCTAGCTCGGTGCAATGTTCCCGTGCGCGTGACGATCGCCTGCATAAATAAACGCTTGATCCCGGGTGACGTGGTGGGAATTTTTGGGTGAAAACCAAACAGAACGAAGGGGAATATATTATTAAAAGCGGTCATCGGGCATAGTTAATGGCAGACACCGTTTACAACATTCACTCCCCACCTATCCCTATCGTCTGTCATGATCACTTAGCCGAGACGGTCATTTTCGATTTAGGTCGCAGCAAGAGTAATGCACTATTCACGCGAGTAAAAGGGTTTAAACAATGCATATTTCCTCGTAAGAAAATTGCGTATTGCCTTCACAGTACCTACATTAATTACGTGCAATGCGTCCACCGATAATTAATATTTTCTGAGAGCGAAAAATAAGGAAAATGTATTTTTTTTGAACGAAAAATACATTAAAAATTTTGAACAAATTCCAAAGGGATATCAGTAACTATTGAGGAAAATTGAATCATTCACTTATGGTATGAAACAGAAACTACCTGAATTCATTTCCGCCAATAAATTCTCTGAGAATATGGGGCAAATTTCTATCTATAATGCGTTTGTTCCAAATTATATGTACCACCCACCAAATTCCTGGTCATCATAGAAACCTACCTAAAATGAAGGATTTATTGTGCTCGGGCATCACGTTTTGTAACCTCTATTAAATACCTTGGCTATAGAATCCTTTATGAATACCCACTATTGTCTTTGACTCATGCATTACACTGATAAAATCAAATTTTTTTTTTTTAAATTTAAACTGATTTTACTACGTGATTAGATTAATTTTATATTTCAATTCAGTTTTCTTTTAATAAATTCCGTCAAGAGATCATGTTTTCAAGTTTGAAGATTGTAAGTATACCTGACAATCATATGTTTCGCCGTAAAGCAATCCTTCAAGGCTTTATGTGACTGCTGAAACAAAATAAATGTAATCGATATGTTGTATGTCTTTATCGAAAGATAACTGGACAGATACAAAACAAATATTGAATTTTAAAGGTTAATATTTGTTGTTATAGATAACGTCATGACTATTATTCGTTTTAAATCGTAGCGGAATATTTTATCCAAGTACAATTTAGATATAAATTATTGTAAAAACAATCGGCTAATATCTCATCAATATTAACAAAGCGCTCTAGTATGTAGATATTAGGAGATGAGGTTGATGTGGTGCCATATGTTTAGTATCTTTTCCTTTTTCTGGGCTAAGAATCAGGTGGCATTGACTGGTGGGAGTATATCCTCTAAATTTTTCATTACTGAATGAATTTTCACCAAAATAGACTCCCTTGAATCATAGAGATAGTTGACGAGGGAGATTGACAAATTCCATGTAGCTATACTTACATTCAAATTATGAAAATTACATTTCTCCTTTCAAATTATGTAACAGCTCGCCCCAACATCGGCATATAAAGTCATGGAAAGGAAAAGTATGTCCTTCTTTTCAATGAAGTAACGGTCGCTAGTGAAGACTTTTATGCAAACAGACATTTCCAAATGCCACTCTCGCGGGGGCTGTTGTGAGGTTGTCTGGTTTATACGGATTCAGACCGATCTCTTCAGACATTGAATCTAATATGGATATTTGGGGTCTCTATTTGTTGAAATATATTTGTAAAAATCTGAAAGCTATGAGGCGGCTATATTTTATAATTTGGTATCAATTTCCATAAAAATATATGTAAAATTATCATTTTCTTAATAAATCGGAAAATTAGCTTCTCAAATTGGAATATAGTATATGGATCACTTAAACAAATTCTTTGGGCACATATGGGATAAGCGTATTATTTAATTTGTCAATGGATCGTTATTTTCAGTGATTGAAACCGATTGCAAAAGCAGTCGTACCCTAGAGTTGTCAGTAAGTACCCCTAATTACTTATGAGGGTAATTATGAACAAGTTTACACTATGATTCCGTAACACAGTACTATAGACAGTGAAATCCGTGGAGCAATTTGAACTGCAATCCAGAGTATTGGGCTACAAATATTTTAGACTAGAAAATAAGTGCTTCTAACCGCTGAGCTTCAGAGACTTGTCTCTATAGGTATTTTTATCCCTACTTCAGTTTTTCCGCCTGGAGGACACTTCAAATATATTCCGTCCTCGGATAGAGAGTTCAACTGCGTGATTACTTGGTGTCTTTATTTCAATACTTGGATTTCTCTCCCTCCTTGGTCCATCAACAAACTATTCCACCACCAAGTCAATCTTTGCTTATCAGCAAAACTTAGATGCCCGTTACCGTCCGATATAACAATTTTTAATCCTGCATAAATCCGAATTATCATAAGGTTAAACGTAAATTGAAAAGCCGTTCAAAATGGAATGAAGCAAATAATATTGAATTTGTGAATACATTTTTTATGTTTTAATCAGTCTTTATGTGAATGCGCAGTTAGTACGTCTGCTAATTATCATGACGGTGGTAATATTTTATAAGAGTTAATTACTCGTGCTTTCCCGTTTGCGCATGGACTTTGTCAAGGGAAAATTTCCGGTAAATATAATTTTTAGTCACCATGATAAGCGCAAGGCCAAATTTTAATTACCATCGGACTGTTTGAAACAAATTGCGCAAATACTTTGATGGCACGTGAGAGAATTAAGTGCACTTGGCTCACTTATTTCCGATTCACCTTTAACATTTAAACCTTTCAGCTGCAGAGGACACTTTATCCTGCCTACCTCGGTTTTGCTATAGAGGAGAAGTAAGAGGAGGAAAAGCTTTCAGCTAAGGCAGCAGAGTGGCAGTTATACCTTGCTCAGACCTCCATTTGTGTTTTAATAATGAACCTCAGTTATGATATGGTAGCAGTGTTTCGGATTCCGAAATAGCATCTACATCTACATCAATACCCTGCGAGCCACCAAAAAGGTGTGTGGCTGGGGGTGCAGCACCAGGAAGAAAGGGTAAGGGATGAGGGGGTTAGATGGGGAAACCTACAAAATAAATATTTATGTATAACTATGTGCAGTCCCTGCCTTGTAGGTTAATACATATTGTGTCAAACTGACTCCTGGGGGATTTCCACGACAAGCATTCTAATCTCTTATTGTTCTGGGGAAAAATGACATTTTAAACCTGTCAATCTTGCAGTCTATCTCTCTAGTCTTGTATTCGTGATCCCTCCGACCGTAATATGTTGGGGTTCGTATTATCGTCTTGATGTCATCGGGAAAGGACCCATATTTTTTTACACCCAAATGTTTTTAATAAGTTTAATCTATATTGTAAACGCCGCTGTTGTAAGGGAATCCCAGCCTAAATTTTCTAGCAAAGTAGTTACGCTACTGCGTTGGTCATAACAATGTTTGACCAATCCAGCCCCCCTCCGCTGAACTCGATCTAATTCCAAAATCAAATTTAAATCTTGCGGATCCCATATACTGGCATCATACTCTAGGTGGGGCCTGACTAGGACAAGAAAACATCGTTCCTTCAATTTTTCGTCGCATTTTTTCCTAGCATAAAAACATTGAGACATTAATTTGCAGAAAATTTCATCAAACATATGTTTTATCACTTGTTTCATTGTTGGTTTGGAAGTCAAGATAGTAGAGCGCTGGGCTGCTGACCGGAAGGTGTGGGTACCCTCAGCTTAACCCAAGCTGTGCGATTTTTCGGGCCCGACATCTCTATGAGAAGCTTCAAGTGAAACAGGGAAAGTAAAACCCTCTCCTACCCTGATGTGTGAATTTCACCACCGCTGGTCTTGGTATTAGGTGACCTCTACCCTCACCTCTCATGCGCAGACTTTCGGGTTGATTATTCTGATACTGTTTCATTATTTTTCAGCCAAAAAGATTACAGAATGCATAAAACATTTTTGATTGACAACCTTGAACGGCATATTAAATGTGCTCATACATTAGTAAGTAATTTGCTCATAAGTTCTATATCATAAGTTTGGTCCTGCCTATCAGTCTTCGAAGTTTGAACGAGGAGGAGTTGCTGTGTGGACTCACAAGGCCGTGTAAATAACCCGAAAGTCCTTAGTTTGGTTTTTAGCATAGAAATAACTCTTATCATATCGGTGAAAAACCGAAATTTATCTCATAATGGGATTTTGGTGGAGGAAACAGGTATTATCCATCTATTCCCATTGTATTACGAAAGACTTAGAGGATTTAACTGCTCTCAGTAAACATTATTTATAATTATTTAATTATTGATTCACAATTTTCCGAATGGTCTCTGTATGTGTGTACGAGTACCTGTGATTATTCTATACGTTTTTGTGAACATGACAACACAAAATATTAAACTTGAGTGGCAAGACATTTTATATTTGCCTGTACTGAGAGATACTGAACTGACGTATTAGATTCATGTACAAATCAACCGACTGGAAGTGACGGTTTCGTTCTTCTTAACAGCTGGTTTTAGTGACGTCGCCAAGAAAACCAAACAGTGTGTGAAAGACTTGAGAAATATTTTTTGACGATATAGTCTTCCCAAAACACCATCCAAACGGAGCAGGAGATCCTAGGGCTACATATTTTTACTAAAATTTATAAGACTTCCCCCTAAATACCATTTTGTCTCTCTCCTATTTATTTATTCAGCATGAATCGGAAAATAGTACTTTTTTTGTCCTTAATAACACTTTTTTATGATTACATTAATAATAATACACACAATTATAAACATTAAAGCCCTAGGTGGACAAAAAACACACCAAACGCGGAAATTGAACCCGCGACCTCTGACTAGGGAGGTAAAGACGGTACCCCGCCGCCATCGGAGTCCTTTAAAATATATTATGATTCATTGGTGTGGAACATGAACAATAATACTGATTAAGAATTAAATATTAGTACTCCATTTACGTAGGGACGTGGTATTTCATTATTCGTAGTGCTGGGTTACGGACTGGAGGGTCCTGCTTCGATTTCTGTTGACGCCCCTGAACAACCTCAGCTTTATCCAAGCTTTCAGTTACCAAATCTTCCTGGGAAAACATATTCGGTGTAGGGTAAAGGATCTTGCTCACAACTCTGATTCGTGAATTTCACACGCCGTTGGGCTTAGTAATAAGTGACCCCACCATAGCCCATCCACCAACCAACGGGTTGATAGTAACTTTGGTGGTATTATCATTTTACGATTTATTGTAGCTCATACAACGGAGTCATGAGAATTAGTTCATATGCGAAATTTTAGTCTTGTTTTTGGCCCATAGGAATGTGGTCACTGTAAAATCCTGATTACTGTCCCGGCTCATTTATTCTCAGGCCGAACACCGAGTCCACTCCACCTTGAAAGAAACAAGAATTCTAAAATTGCTGCGAGTTTAAGAATAAGATGTAAGAGAAGATGATTAGGAAATTATTACTTCACTTCGCCTTGGAGTAGCGCAAAGAAAATATTTCAATATACCTGAGTTATGAATTAGGTCACCAACAATAGGTAATGCTGTGCTCATAGGGTAACCTCGGTGGTGGCGGGGTAACGGCCATGCCTGCGAACATAGAGGTCGGGGGTTCGATTCCTGCCTAGGTGATTTTTCTTCCATTTAGGGCTTAGGTGTATGTAATTGTAATATTTTTATATCATTGTTTAAAGTCCGATGTAAAGCTTAAAGAGATGTTTTCGGACTAATGCAAAATAAATAAATAAATATTTAGTTATAAAAAAGGACAGGAAGAGTATACTGGAAACAATTGATTGTTATATATCAAATAACAAGTAACTGAGCAATATATTTAATAATTTAATGATATGTTGCCTTTTACAGTAGGTGAAGGTTATGAAATCTCATTTATGATATCAAGTTAAAGCACCGATCATCTGGTTATTTAGCGAATGCATAATAACAAAATTAATATTTTTTATAATTTATATTTTCAATACCTTTTTCATACCATAGATACCTTTTCTATGATGCTGTCATACAGTGTGCATATTAACATGGTTTTTTACGGCTTTATGCGCATGCAAGTTAATAATTAAATCGCATTGAAGAATATGGAATAATCATTTTGTTAACAAAGATTTTATTTTAAAGCGCTTTAATTAGTTGATATCAGTTAAAGTTCCCTTGATCCGTAATGACGCTTCGCCACATGTATGATGGCACTTTAAACTCATTTTTTACGCCTTTGATCTTTGAAATACCGAGCTGGGAAAATGCGATATGGTAAAAATAACAGAATAGAACATTGTACGCGTACATCCTTGGTATTGTAGCGGAAATAATTTCGCCGGTCAACTATTTACTTTTTTCTCATATTGGAAAAAATAGTGTCGCCACAAGTGCCCATCTTGTCATCCATTTATTAAAAATATTAATTGAGGAAAGAATTGACCGTAGGAGCAATAGAAAAGCAAAACATATCAAATTTTAACGGAAAATCAGTTAATCATTTCCAGTCGTTGAAGTACATAGCATAGTGCCATTCATTTGAGTACATAGTTCACATTTATCAACAGAGACTTCTCCAGTACATAACTGTAACACCATTTAAAAACCCATGAATTTCATTTACTTTATATGCATAAAAATAATATTAATATGAACTTTTCCTCGGTGAGCTTTAGTTCACGGTGCAAGCGGATTAATGCATTGAGTGGAGCAAGAATGAAAAGAGTGAATTATCAATACTGGAAGGCAGGTCAAATTCATTGGTATACGTAATTAACTACCATTCTGGGTGGAGATTATTAGTTCGACATAAGAATACATTTGAAATGGGAAATATATTCCATCAATTGCCTAATTCATGAACTAATATTTATTGGGGTGATTTAATTCGAGTGCGTGCGTCTTAAGATTCATTACGAGCTAATTTCAAGAAAAGAACATCGTTCAGCAGTGATTGATTATTCCGCACACATCACTCGAAAAAAATAAATTAATTTGAAAGATTTTTATGCGCAATCACGATTCTCATTTTGACTCCGTACCGCTTCGACGAGAAATTTTCCACAGGCCAATCTCCCTTTTCAATATCCTAAAATCTCAAGCATCATCGACGAAAGTTAGTTTTTGACGAAGATCAAATTAGTTCAGGCCGACGCATGAATTATTGATCTATGTTTTTTTTCCAACAGTCAGTGCAGTGGGCTTTTAAAAGGTCCTAACAAGGAAAGGCTTTTACAAAAGTCTTTAAGACTCCCCAGCCTGCCTGTTGAATACCGCCATCATTTTTCTATTACTCACCTCTTCCACTTTATCGCGCGTGCAATCTCGATGTCTCTCTTTCTCTCTCTCTCCCCCACCATCCATCTCATTCCGTTCACCCATTGCAGTAGCGTGTTTGTGTGGTTTCGTAGGTGTGTGCGTGTATGATGTGTAAAGGTTATTGGGAACACTTAGCCTCACTCGGCTTTCGTGTGGATGGATTGCTGACCTATCGCACAGCCTTCATTTATCATGGAGGATAGAGCGTGCCTCCCACTGCGAAGCGAGGGGAGATAAACCTCCGATCCCGCAGGTTAGCTTGCTCACTCACAAGAGGGGGTGCACCCGGGGGTCACGGGGAGGTGTGGGAGGTTTGCTTTCCAATGTTGCGCTAAGGCGGACGGTGACAACGACGATAGGAGAAGCGAAAATCCTTCGAATCGTGAGCACTCCCGGGCGTTCCGGGAAGAGATCCATTCCCCATCCGTTAGAGACAATTTCGAATGCACGCACCACTCAACGCCGTTTGCCTTTGCCGAAGGGCAAAATTCATTGCGCTCTCTGCCATTTCCTAAATTGTGTACATCTCCGGGTGGTTGCGAGTAAAAATTGCATGAGAAGTTGAGGGAATATGTTTGGAATTTACAACTAAGGCGAGAGCTTTCGGAAGTTAAAAGTTCGCGTATAAAATTAAATGTTAAATGCGCATGTACGTGAATCAAGGTTGAGTGGATGGGACGTGACAAACAAAAGACATAGATCATGAAAAATGAACGCGATGTTCGAAATTTTCGGTGGCGCAGCAACCTTCTTCAGCGGAAGAGTGGGAAGGGTCTGTTTCCCTCTCCCGCCTCCGCTAAAAAAAAAGTTGGACAAGCCACCAAAAATTACGAATATCATATAAGTTTCCATATTTATGTTTTATAGGCTTTATACACGCCTTATTGGAGTGACTGCGGGAAGGAAGCAAAAGAATTCTGTAGGTGACAAGCGTTAATACTCGCAAAAACTTGGTTTAGGCACCTAAAAATGCGTTGGTGCACATGCAAAATTCCGGAGGATTCAGGAAGGTACAATTTGTATCAACTAGACTCTATAATGTTTAGTCAAAGGTTTAGGAACAGGGTGATTAATTCGCACACTTTTCCGGGAACGGTTGTGACCTCTGATCACAAATTTGTAATTATGAAATGCGGCGTACGATTCCAAAAAATGGAAGAGGGAACATGGTTAAGGAGAGGGAGCGCAGAAGCACTAGTCAGATCGATCGAAAAGGTAGGAGTATCAGCAGGCTGTAGAGAAAATTATGAGTAAGAAAAGAGAGCTGAGTACTTAAGAGGAAAAATGAGGACATATCAAAAAAGGTATATTGAAAGACGCAAAAGAAACTATGGTATTAGTCAATAGGAACAAGGCAAGGAAATCATGAATTACGGACGTGATAATTGGAAAAATTGACGACGGAAGGAAATTGAAGAAGATAAACACCGAATTAAGTAAAAGGAGTACAAAGATTTCAATAATAAACTGAGGTGCGAAAAAAAAGTAAGAAGGAAGCGTGATGGGATCCTTAGTGGGAGAATATAGAAATTCTACTAAGAAGGGGTGGAATTGGTACATAATACAGCTCTCTCAGGTAGTAAAAATGGAACAATCGTTGCAAAAAATCGATGATAAGTCAAGAAAAATACTAGTTAAACCAGAATAGATCCAAGAGATATGGTAGAAATATATGGAAGAACCGTATAATGTGAAAACATTAATTCAGTAAGGCTTGACAGAGAAAGAGAATACACGTATGACGTAGATGAAGATAGCTTAGGTCCAGTATTACTCCATGGCTATATAGGAAGGGCATAAGGAGAATTGAAATCAAATAAGGCTGCGGGGGCTGAAATAATTTCCACGGAATCATTTAAAAAGTAGGAAAGAATCGGATGAAGAGTTTATATAGACTAATCCATAAAATTTATGCGGGAGAGAGATTTGACCAGAAGATTTTGCCAGATCAGTATTGGTTTCTATGCCAAAAAAAAAGAAATACAAGAGTATGTTAGGAATACAGAACAATAAGCTTATTTCAAATTTTTGATCAAATGATAATATAAAATATCACACATATTGGATGGAGCCGAGAGTGCCCAGAATGGAACCCGGGCCAGTAGTCAGTAGTCCAACGTTCTACTGACCAATGACCTAGACTACCGTGACCCCTTAAATATACATATAAAATATGGGTATATATATATAATACCATGTATATATTATATTATGTAGATATATACATGCATGTATCTTTAGTTATTACTGTATGAATAATTTTTAAAAACAGGAACCCGCTTCCAGTTTTTCTTTCAAATGCCCTAAATAGAGGTACATTTATAAATTGACCATGACAGGTAATTTTTCTGATGCCATTTCAATTGTCTTCTTGAGTTTTGGAAATGCTTACGGCTCGTGACATACGGGACAGCTGTTTCACATTAGGCATTAACTAGGGCGTTATCATTTGAATAATACCTGTATATTAAGCCCATCAATAGAATTTACTTTTTTGTAAATGGGAAATTGAGTTTATTTTAAATCTAATGTACTTATAAACTATTCACTTAAGCCCTTTTGTTGATCAATGTGAAGTGTGTTCTTTTTCCTTCCTTTTGTTTTGACCTAATTCAATTTTTATTTTTTCTGTCCAATCTAAAAAAAATTCCTCAATAGAAATCTTTTTTCAACAGAAGCAAATGTGGTAGGTGAACTCTACATGCTTCAACTTGAAACGGCTGCTTTAAATACTCAAATCAAAGAAACTTTTACCATATATACATACAATACGGTATCAGGATTTAATTTTTGCATAAATAATTATTTGAAAAATATATGTAATCTTTCTTAATTGGACAGCCCTTGTATTATTCAAGAATATCTCACAAAGCTTGAGTTCATTCCAGCTAGAGGCTAAAAAAACTGAATATAACTTAAAGTCGCGTATTGTTATTTAAATACGATAGTTCTCGGACAGTAGTTTTCCACGTTCATGAGGTTCAAACCTTACCAAAATCGATTACCGGAATGTTGACTGATTATCCTTTAATACAATCTACCACCATTTTTGATTGATCTTGACAACATGTGTTCGTTCCTTTAAACTTTACAAAACTGTTGAAATCCCAATACCTATTGTATACCTATTTAAAGATTATTTACATTTTTTTAAACATAATTTCTCTCTTATTTCTGAGCAAATATATTTACTTCACAATGGATGCTTGAAATTATTCAATCCATGGGATAATCTGTATCATATATGTTCTTATATTAAGGTTAAGTCAGTGAATGGATTCCGCAGTATTTCAATGCCCATAAAATGCATACTAAACAGTTTAAACTCAATGGAATGAGAATTTGGTTAATAATATTCATCTTTACAATCGTATATTCTGCCTATGGAAATGAATTTGACTGAGATCACAAAGTTTTAAAATAAATTACCTCAATGTCATTACGTGAATGTTAAAAATCACCCAATTCTTCTAATTAACAATATCCTTTGTGCATCTATATAATGTTGATATTCATCGGCGATTTCGAATCCAGTTCTTTGAAATTTGGTTTTCATATGATCTAAGTAAAGATTAACATTGACTCATGCAAATTTCATGTCCCAATCGGTACAAAAAATATACTTCGATCATGTTACGCCATTTCGAAAACATTTTGATTTCTAATGCATATTTTTACTTATATCATTTACATTATTTTTCTATGAAAATAATATTAACCCCTCAAGAGTCTACAATCAAGCTTAATACTTTCCTGCTCAGCATCAAACGGGTCAAATTGCATTGTAAAGTTGGCCGGAAATACATGTATTAAGCCTAAGTTCCATTTGAGGGAACATGATTAGTTCGCTATGAAAAACTTTTAGCTACTGATAGGTAGGATGGATAGTATTTTATTGATCATGGTCACGAATACTATAATGGGAAATGTTTTCATTGAAATGCTCTTGCAAGGTGTCAACTCTTCCAATTACTGCGCGAATTTGGCCTCGCAGGGCTCAGGGGTGGTTTAAATGAACATAGGTTTTTTGATCTAGTGCTTCTATAATATGTTTAGAAATGATCTATTTCGTAATCATGCGTCGTACTTTGGCATTAAATTTCAGTTGTGGACTGGTAGGGATTTCATATATTACGATCATCCTTTCATGTAAAAAATTGGAGCACCGTATTTTTCTCTAGATTTAGCTGCAAAGTAACGATTGCCTGGGAGAAAGGGCCGAGTCACGTTTGCTAATTGGCCTCCTTTTGAGAGCTTTGATTACTTGCGCTTTAAAATTTTTCATGAAAATATCTCTTTAAAACAACGCTCTGCCAGTGCTATGCAATGTTTATGACCCGAATGTAGGAAAAAAATTAATGTGGAAGTTGCGACCAGGCTATTTACATGAGCGACTCCAAATAGTGACCCTTTTATGTTTAAAAAAGGGAATTTTTCAAAGTTGTAACAATACATTTCATCCATTTCAAAATGCTACTCCGTAACATAGTCTAGTAAAAAGTAGCTCCAGGTTCAGAATCTTCTGGTAAAGGCATAGACCAATCTTAGTAGGTTCTTTTTGCTTCGCGAAAAATGTAATTATCGGTAGGAATAGGAGGATTTTCGATATAGAACAAGATTGATGTCATTGAAATAGAATATCGTTTTTTTCCTCGCAAATATCAAGGAGATTGAAAAGTCTTGATCCCGTAAAATCTTTTAGGTCAAATTTTCATGCGATTGCGGGTAAGGTGGGAGGCAAGCCTTCACCTTAATCTCGGCTAACATTGTGCATATCTTATGTTCCGAAGTGTATGATAATATTATTTCCTAAATCCGATATCAGACACTGAAATCAAAATAATAGCCGTTCTTAGCATATTAACCATATTGGGAGTCAAACGATGTGAAAAATGTAAAATACTGTGGTGAATAAAAGCAAAAAAATTATCCTGAGAGTCGATTCTTGGGAATGAGTTGGTAATTCATTATCCACCTCTTTAACTGGTATCGAAAAATTATCCTATCGTGAGCAGAGTCTCTTTGGAAAATAAAAATTATGGAAAAGACAGTTCGTGAATAATTTATAGGCTTAAAATGCGGAGCTTTCCGTAGCTTCAACATGGAGGGGTTTTTGGGAATTAAGTGCTCTTTTAAAACTGATTCATACACCATTTATATTTTTCTGTTATTGGCATTTCGGTAAAGAGCATTCGTTGTAAATGATTGATGAACATATCAATCGTGTTTTGTGATGAAATTGTTTTTCCGATATTTTTTCCATATGGTTTGATAGTAATTGCCACGAATAGAATAAGTAGGTAGTGTCAGACCTATCTGAGCTCTACCAAGGCGAAAGAAAAGATACCTCATAATTTCATCCATTAAATTCGGGAATAATATTTCTCATATTGGATTGCTTGGGAATATTTTTTCATATTCCGAGCGAACTGAATATGATTTGGTTATGCCATGACACTTCTTCTGTTTATAAGGTCTTCTCAAATGATTATAATGAGGTGATGGTTCAATACGGTGCGTCCTAATACAATGGGGATACGCCGTATTACGCAAGACGAGGCGTAAGAAATCAAATCTGAATGATCTAACAAACGAAATAATAATATCTGCAACGTATTTGAGAATGTATTTGTATTGATAAGGATTAAATATTTTTCTAGCTCTTTTTTATACATTTCTATCCAATATTTTGTGTGTTGGACGACGTCATCGAAATTGACGTCAACTTTTTTTAATATTTTGCAAAACGTGGAAATTTTAATCATTTTAGAATTCTTCGTCGTGTGTACTCCCAAGCAAGTATCCTGGGAGGTGTGCGGAGGTCTTCATGGATAGGAAATACGTCATTCAAAAGTATTTGTGTTCCTCTGCTAATTTACAAGTTTACCAGTTTCGTATTTTGGTCGTTAGCACATTTTCAAGTAAGTTCACTGATAACTCAAGGTGGAGATGTTACGTGGGCGGTAGGAAATTTAGCCATTAGTTTACCCCAGGTTCAAATTACACTCGAACCGTGCGATTTTCTGCTTACCAAAACTTATTGGGAAGCTGATGCAACAATTTGAGAAGAGGTTTCTCCCTAACATGATGTGCGAATTTCGCATCTCAACCTCAAGAGGAGAATGAACAACAATTTTAAAGGGTTTCCGTATCACGGTATGAATGATAATTATTTCATACTGCAAGGCTTTCCATACGTAGAACGGTAATCTTCCTCAGCAAATACGACTAACTTCAATTCGCCTATGTTTGCTTTTCCAATTTGTTTCAAGCGTAAAATTATCTTTCACTGTCTATTTTCTTTAAAATCATTTCCAGGTAGAAAATCTGATGCATTCAACACGCTCTTGTACAGCGAGTTTATTTGAAGATCTTTCTAACACATCCTTTCTGCTAGCATTCGGTGAGCGTAACAAAAATACGTCGGTGTATTTTAAGGTGGTTTGAAATCGTCGGAAGCCGGGCATCGTCAGGATCAGGGTGAAGTAATTGCGACGACGCGTCGCGGCCCATCAGAGTGACGTGCTCTGGGGTGCGTCGGTCTTTGGAGATAGCGGAATATTTGTGACGCCGAGTCGCTATCGCAACGTAAACAAATTGGCGTCGTGATTTCGGCTCACAGGGAACACAATGCCCCAGCATCCGTAGTAATTTCGCGCGGGAGTCCGCGGGGACCTAGCGAATAGGAACAATAGTCTTTGGCCCCTAGATAATCGGATATATGTTCGAGTTATAATTGGTCGTCGTCTGCTTCTGAAGCAGGCTCGGCAGCCATTTACTCCTTTCTTCCCATTGCTGCCTTGCCTCTGACATTTCTTTTATTTCACAACAGTGTATTCCTTTTACCAAGTCATCCAGTATCTCGATTCGCCCTCTCTCTCTTTCAACCTCGCCCTTGACTGCGCCCTTGAAAAAAACTGTCACCTCGAAACACATGGCCAATCAGGTTTGCTTTTTTCTTCCTTATTATACCCAGCAGCGTCCTTGTTTGTTCTTTCAAAACTTCCAAATTTTTCGTCTTATCTTTATAATTGCACTTCAAAATTCGCCTCTGCATCCATATCTCAAAAGTTTCAATCCTCAATGGTGTCGTTTCTTCATCTCATAGAAACAATCGCCATGATAAACACAAATCTCGTATTTAAATCCAAATGTCAATGTTCGAGTATAATCTAAGAAATAGATCGCTACATTGTGATGTTGGAAATTAGAAATGTTTTCAAGCAATTAGTTTTGTTCACTTGTCATTTTTGAAGTTTTGGCTGTCCAGGGGACTCAAAATATTGATCTTCCTGAACGCGAGTTTAGCAGTGTATGTTAAGTGAGAGAGGCGTGATGCACAGTTTTTTGATGGCTAAACAGTTTAACTTTTTTATTTGTAATCATGCAGGTGTCTAAGCGACATTAAAACTGCTACTGATTTTTGGAATTTACTTGCGCGTACTATAATCCTGCACGTCCTTAAAGTTCTCTTTACCGACTTCGAAGGTCGAAGAACTCTTTTAATCATTTAATCGGAAAACATTGCCTGTTGGGGGGCGAAATCGTCATAAAAATCAAAATTACATTAATTAATTTTAATTTCACCTTTATAAGCAAAAATTCACAAAATTTTTGACGTACTTGAAATGTTCATGTGGAAAACATGAATCAAGTCATGAGGAGGAGGGGTCGCTGAATGAAAATGTGGTGAGGGTACGTAACAGTTTTTGAAAAAAATATTGTGTTTAAAAGAAAATTTGGTGATTGCTCTGGGTCGAAGAAAGTAAAAAATATCATTTAGACCCTTATCTCCCCTCGAACTAAAGTATGAGCGACTAACCATCCACAAACATATTTCTATTAGAAGAAGACCATAGCGATGGCTTCCGCCACGGGCAGTAACCATCAACCCCAAACCGTGTCGGCCATGGGCAGTAACCCTCAACCCTAATCTTTGTACGTACATATTTGTATTCGGCGATTCTAAATTATTATTTGGAGAATTCACGGGAAGTGAGTGAAACACTGACTATTTTGGACACCATATCAGTCCAGGATAACAAAATGGGAAAATTGGGGGTCCTGGGCAACATACTATATGTCACACACACATTCTGTCTTAAGAAATGGCATTCCACTTCATTCAATGCCAAACCCGCAATCCATCATCTCGGTTTCATTTCACTGTCAGACAAGATGAGTGGAAGAAGAGACGTAAGAGTGGATGTGGCGGCATGAGGGGTGGGCACTTGACCTAGACGTTAACGTTTGGGAAGAGGGTTTTTAGGACATTATTGCCACTTTGATCGGCCCTTGCCCAGACATTTACTATGTCTGGGATATCCAGAGATTAGGCCAAATAGTTTTAGTTTTTACTTTTATTTAGTACCCTGGGAGCTACCACTAGGGTGCGTGGCAGGGAGTGATTACACTCTTCGTACCCTTGACCCAGAACACCTTTCCCTCCTAGCGCGGTCGGATAAACATTATTTAATTCTGATTTAGTTCGTGGGAAAAACGACATCTTAAATCCATTTGCTCTGCCCTTAATCTCTCGAATTTTATTGACATGATCTCTCTAACCGTAATATGATAGCGCCAAAAATACATTTTCAACATCACTGCTAAAGAGACCACCTTCCAATCATGTAAGTGATTTAATCTGTAATTTCACCTTCGCTCCGTGAGTGATTCCCTACCTGGCTTCTCTAATAATTTTGATACGCTACTCAATTTTCATAAGAACATTTTACAAATTTAGCTCCTCTACGCTGCTTGCGAATCAATTTGCTAATCAATCCCAATTCGTGAGGATTCCATATATTAGCAGCATATTCAAAATGAGGTCTGACGAGTGAAAGATAACATTTTTCTTTAACCTTTTCATCACATTTTTCCAACACTCTACTAATAAATCGTAATTTTCTGTTAGCTTTTCCACATATTCCCCGTATATGTTTCACCCAGGAGAGATCGTGAGTGAAGGTCGGTGAATCGAGTCTATACTTTCTATTTCGGTGTTCCTGATGCAGTAGGCGTTCGGGTGGGAATATCCTAACATATCTGCGCATTCGTCAATAGTGAATTATTGCGCTAAGGTTTTATATTTTTTTATCCCTGAAACATGCTTCACATGCATAACTGCCATTCAATTTATTTGAATTGACTGGAATACTGAAACGACAGGCGTAATCGTGTTCAGTTCGGCTAATTCGGAGAGATCTATTCGGGAGTAAAGGATTGAAGGCACTTTTCCGAGCTACATGCATCACGTGAACGATGCAGGGCGGAGTCGCTTTATTCCGTCGCTTGTAATCCTAATGAGAGCAATGTAGGTAATGAAGATGGGTGGGAAATCCGTAGAGCTTGAATCGGATGGCGTCGCTGATTGATGCCTCCGGGGAAGAAACCTGCTTCTGCAGAAACACTTTTGGGATCCTTATTATGGGCGGTTCACTCATTTATTCACCCCGGCAGGAGAAAGGGTCTGTAATCGTTAGACGACGTTAGATAAGGGGGATGGGTGGGTTTTTGACTGTATGATATCGCACGAAAAAAGAACTTTGCATGACAAACACGGCAGAATGGTTTCCCCTCTGAAAATATAACTTTCATGGTCCTCCGGCTATAAATATCTAAAGTAAAAAGTAGTTGAAAGTATTGGCTCATGTAAAAAAACAAAGCCGGCAGAAAGTGCCAAGTATGGCATTTTTTGTTCAGGGTCGACCCGAGGTATTTTTTCGTGACTCCTAGTGGAATGTCCTTCCTGTGTCTTTCTGAAAGTTATCCTTCTGTACATTCCACTCAAACCAAAAATAAGCAAAAATTTCGGATTTTTTGTTTTTTTTTTGAGGTTCAAAACAAAAAATATATTACTTAGAGAACATTAGTATCTACAGGGTTCGTCTGGAAAATAAGTGTACTGATTTTTTCCCGCCGCTCCAGGCGCGCCCAGCACCGCTCTGACGGGCTGCGATTGGAGGGGGGTATGTTGGCAAGCGACGCTGAAAAGGGCAGTCGGCTCTGAGCTGTGGTGTAGTGAGGAGCTCTGTTAACGCGAACCTCCACGCTCGACCCACGTCACGGAACGCGATGCCGAAGTTTTTGGAGCAGCGTTATTCCATCAAATTTGCGGTAAAGCTTAGGAAATCGTCTACCGAAACTGTCGGTATGATTAACCAGGCTTACGGGGAGTCAGCCATGTCCAGAAACATGATCTTTCGGTGGCACAAGATGTTCGTGGAGGGCAGAGAAGAGGTCGACGACGAACCACGGCCTGGACGCCCATCAACGACACTCACCGACGAAAATGTGCGAAAAGTTCGTGATATACTGAACTCTGATCGTCGTCTTAGTGTTCGGATGATAGCAGAGCAGTGTAATGTGCCAAAAACAATAGTGCACGAGATTATTAGGGAGCAATTACAGATGCGAAAAATTTGTGCAAAGTTGGTGCCGAAAGTGCTCAGTCATGATCAAAGACTCAATCGTTTGGAAATCGCGACACAACTTGCGGATCACTGCAAAAATGATCCACATTTTTTAGAGAACGTTGTTTCGGGTGACGAGACGTGGATCTTTGAGTACGACCCGGAGTCGAAGAGACAAAGTGCGGAGTGGCACACCCCATCATCACCCCGTCAAAAGAAAGCTCGCATGAGCAAATCTCGGATCAAGGTGATGCTCATTGTCTTTTTTGACAAGAGGGAGTCGTACACTACGAATTTGTACCTGAACGACAAACTGTAAATGCTGCATTTTACGTCCAAGTGCTCGACAGGCTTCGAAAACGAGTCGCCCGCGTCCGGCCAGCGATCAAAAACATCTGGCGGCTGCATCACGACAATGCGCCGTCTCACACCGCGCTTGTCGTGTCGGACTTCTTGGCCAAGCACGGCGTGGCAACGCTGCCGCACCCGCCCTACAGCCCGGACTTGGCACCACCGGACTTCTTTCTGTTCCCGAAGATAAAGAGGAGTTTGAAAGGAACGCGATACGGGACTTTGGACGCCGTCAAAGAGGCCGTGACGACGTGTCTTCGAGAGGTTCCCGATGATGCCTTCGCGGGAGCGTTCCAGGAAGGGGAACGCCGCTGGAACAAGTGTATCGACTCACAAGGGTCCTATTTTGAGGAATATTAGCTTAAGATATGTAAAAGTGTAATAAATTTTTTTTTCCTGAGCTCAGTACACTTATTTTCCGGACGAACCCTGTATGTCACAGCCGAGTAATATAATGCATTATTACCAATAGTATTTAAACTGTATCATTGGGAATCCACCAAAAATTGGAATTTCATGAGCTGGGGTTTTTGGAGATTTTTATCGCCGTTTTGTTCTTAGTATTAGAAATCCATGATGGAAGGGAATATTGTTTCGCTTTTTCCTTCTCAAAAGTATCAAATGTAATCGTCAGGATGTAGGTCCGGTCGGCTGCTCAACTCTTCCTAAGTTCGGTAGTTTCTGACAGTGAAACTCGTTTCTTTCTTCATTTTCAACGACGGTGTCGGAAACAAAACTACTAACGATAACATTAGCAATTACTCCGGTAGACTGATAGATAGGCAATCGTCTTTATTTTAGGGTGAGATTGAGACTATATAGTCTCTTCAACCGCCTATACCTTTTGAGAATAAAACGGACTCTATGGACAGTTCCTTGTCACTTAAAACCTCTGCGCAGGTGATTTTAGAAGGATTTTTCCAGGAGTCAGTTTATTTAGGTCAAAAGTAAAAGATAATATTTATCTTGTAAGATCGAAATTTGATTCGACATTTACAAACTGTCTAAGATTTGCTCTAACGCACATTCTCATCAAAGTTTTGAGCGGAGATACGGTATCTCAGAAACAATATGTTACCCGAACTACAAAAACATCGGTTAGCCGAGCGCATCCTCGTTCATAAACCTACTTTCAATAATAAAAATAAGCAAAATATAATGTTCATAAGATGAAAATAGCAGAAATTTTTTTCGTGCCCGTTTTGCATTTTTAAAGCGAGGAATAAAATTCGTACCGAGAGTTTTAATTCGGAGCTTAATGAAATTATAGCTACTCCAAGAAACAGCGGGAGGTGCCGCAGTAGTAACTTTGAACGGAGTCATCCGCTATTATGCATTTCAATGCACCAGATTCAGAGTGTAAAAAATCATTCGCTTTAACCGGGATGAATGAAATTCCGATCGAGGCGCATGATTTTTACTCGCTGAAATTGTTGCATTGAAATTTTAGGTAGTCTTCATTGAATTATCTATGATACATGTACATAGAGTTGCTAATATTTAGCTAGACCCAAATGGTTCTATATAGTTCCGACCGTAAAAAACTTGAATTGTCACCAATTTGGCGCTCAAGTTCCACTTTCAGAGTCTTCAGCAGGACGCTTACGTTCTAATCATATATTCATCATTACTATGAAAATTGTGTACCTGTCCTAGGCTCTTCAATCCTGTTTCCTTCTTCAAAGATTTCTAAATATTTATCTTTTTACGCCCGCCTGCAACTTTCCTTCTTCCTCTTCTCTAAACTACATCCAAATGGGAAATATTGCCGTAAATCGATGACCCCTCGCTAGAGAAGCGCCACCTCCATTCCAATATCGTGTGAGGGACTACCGTGTAAGCCGAGACCCATCAAATTTGACGGAGATGTATGGGTGGTAAAATTGGAAAAAATCAATACCGATTGAATTTCCTTAATTTATTTTGTTTTTTAATGACGGTGTAGGGTATAACGATTTAAGAGTTTGAGAGGAAATTTTGAACTGTGCGACGACAACAGATCGCAGTTGGACAAGATGCGTGCGTATTGAGCACATTTCAAGGAAAACTATCAACAACAAATAAACTTTATATTTGAATCAGTGAGAAGTTTAAATCATAGGTGGTGTCTCTTTTCTAACTTAGCCTTGGCTTAAGCGAAATATAGCGTATGGTTCCATCCAACCTGAAACTAACGTTGAGGGATGTGAAGCGCCTTAAAGCAATCATAGTTTCTCAAGCTTCTTCTCAGGAAAATACTTGATGTTTATTAAGCGATGATTCAAGTACAAGGTCACCTAATTTTTTCAATGGGAATTGGGAGTTAGTAATGCAAATGTGGTTGACTTTGAAATACGTGGGCTTTCTTTATAAATAAATAGTATAGCTAACACAAGAGTTAAAACCGTTTTCAATATTTTAAAATAGCGTCAATTAGAGTCCTAGAACAGCGTGCAATGCGGTTTATTGTCTTTGGTGGTTTAAAATGCCTCTTAATTCATCGGAAATTAAATGAGGAATATAATGAGGTGAAAAATGTATGTTCGTGGGATTGAAAGTTCAAAGAAGGCCGAACTTCGGGTGGCAATGGACCCTCGAATCCTTATATTAGAAGTTTGAACTTTCTGGTGTAAGCAGTTTCTTAGAAAAACTCTAGGATAACCTAGAACTTGTATGCAATGATTTCCAACCTGGCTCAGACTGAAGAGAAAAAAATAGCATAGGATTTAATTGAGTTTGAAATTAGCGTTGAAGGATCTTGATTGAATTATAACTACCTTGGTGTTTCAGGTGTCACTCCAAAATGTGAAAATACTCGATTACCTTCATAATAAAATGAGGAACTAAGCACCAACATTGTTTCAATACTCTGTTGAAGCAATGATCGGCGAAAGAAACGTAGTATGAAAATTGAAAATGTTTAAATTATCATAGTAAAATATCTATTATTTTAACTCTTATCTTCAATCACAGGAAACAAAAAAATCACACGAAGTAAGGAATTCACCCAAAATATAGTCAATTAAAAAATTTTCCAAACTGAATGGAAAACGAATCATCTGATTATACAGCCATTGACACTCCTTCTACGATGACATACCTACTTCGACGAAATTTGGTATCGGTAATGCAGATTATATTTATAGAACCACGGTTCATCGAGTTCAGACTTGTTAATGGTATCATAAACTTAAAACATTATCAAATACTAATGGCCCACTACTTAATCGTAAGTCCCACTGTAATCATCGTCAAATCACTTAGTATTTGCCATTAATTACAACAAAAGAAAGTGGATGTAGTTGGCTAGACTTGAGTGAATATTATTTTTTAAATTTGACGTTGATATTTTTCTACAAATCGGATTTCGCGTAGCTGAGATGTCGGAGCCTGGGTAGTGTTTACCAGGCTCACTCAGTCCAAGGTCCCCTTTCGCTACGGGTGGGCATTATGCCGTGGACGGGGCTCACTTCCAATCCCATTTCGTGCGGCCGGAGCACTTCAAGCCACCACCGCCGATGATGTTTGCGACAGCACCGCGGCAATCCGAAAACGTCGGCAGCAGCATCGTCGCGATGAAATTTGTCGTCGACGGGACGAGGCGCGGGGGTCACCCCCAGTCATCCCCTCGCCGTGAAGCGGTAACCAACAGCAAAACGAATTCAATGTCAGCAACATACCCGGAGCGTTCTGATTTCCCAAGTTCCCCAAGCTCAAGCAGAAAAAAATAGATCCCTCGAGTGCTAGGCCCCCAGCGATGCGACTGGGGTCACCACCATCACAATGGTTGCGCACGCGCGGTAGAGAGTCATGTTGCCTGCTCAAACTTGAAAGTAGCTCGGGTTCTATAGATTTTGGTCTCAGTTTTATTAGCTAGGTCGTACTGTAATTACATCGGTACTTATTTTTCGATCAGAAGCTGTGCATTAAGTTGATTGCCTGGTGGTTCTTTATGTGCATAGCAATACTTTTAAGAGATCTTTCGTATTGCAATGTATATTAAACTATGTTTTATGAATTTTGGTATTATTTGGTGACTGATGGTAATTTTTATTGTTTATAACAATACGTTACTAAGCTCTTTGTTTTTGTGCCAATGAACATTGAATTTACAGTTTTATTTTGTTGTGGGACGACGGTTACTGCGGGTATTTAGTGGCTGTTTGGTACCAATTTGTAAGTGAAAAGTACTTCATATTAGTTTCCATAGTTCATTAACTCTTATTTGATGCAATGTAAAGTGATGCCGCCATTGGATAAAGTTTTCAACATTGATTTCATCATTCGTGTTACGTTACGAGCATGGAAAAGGAAGGTACAGCATATTTTATTATGAGTGGATCGTTAGTTCTGTATCCATCTGCCTTGGAGCTGAATCTCTAGGTCGTGTTTTTCAACATTGAGTGAAATGGTCAGTGCCCAGCATCGTAACTCGCGGAGCAGCACGAAGAAAATTTCACTCTATGTATATTCGGCAACAAAAAACGCATAAAATATCAGCTTAAACTTGGGTTTCTCAGCCGCTATTTACTTAACGCATATCAATCAATTTCCAAGAATTGCGAATCCGTGAAGATTTATTTCATCTCCTTCCTTGCTAAAGGAAATCCATTCAACCTATTGATTGTTTGCTGGGGTCCATGAAAATGATAATACCAAAAGTAACAGTTAGTGAGATAAAGACCGCACAGTGATTCGCCTTAAAACCATTTTATTATGTGCTATTTACAAATATTTGCCAAATGAAAAAATTGTGCTAAAACGTATTAAAATTCTTTTTTTTGTGCCACACGAGCTTTTAATCTGCGGGAATTTCAATATGTTTCGGACTTATTGTTATTGAATCCAACTCGCACACTTATATTCCCGAAGGGCTTCGCCAGGCCGCATGGTTAGCCGCGTCGGATCAAGCCCTCGGGCCGCATGTTGGGCGCAACCGCAGTCTTCGCTACGGGAGTCCATAGCCTCGGGCTAACGGCAGAAGGAGAATTTCCATCCGCCGACTGTGGTGCTAGGGGGGGACTCCAATGCCGGCGGCAGAGAGAAGGTGGGGCAGGAGGTGGGTTGGCCTCTCCGGGTGGAGAGGTGTGGGGCAAGCCGAACTCGAGGACGTCGCGGAAAGGGGTCGCACAGAGAAAGAAGGGGGTTGAAAGCGGAGGACAGTGTGCTTGGTGGGCGGAAGGACGCAAAGAACAAATTGATTCGAGTCAGTGCTGTTGCGCGAGTGCTTGGAAGACGGATGGTCGCCGCGTGTTGGGATTACAGACAATCGCATTCTCAGGAAGCGCCATCGATCCTTCTCCCCACGATCCCCCCACCCACGCCTCTTCATCCCCCGTACAAACCTCACCCCCCCGCCCCTTTCCCAGCCCCAAACGTCGTCCTCTCTCTTCCCTTACACTTCCCCCCTCCAACTTCCATCAACTGAGAGAGAAAAAGGGGATACTACTCCACCCACCTCCCCAAAAGTGTCACCTCTTCATGCACACCACGATCTAGTGATGAGAGGTGAATTTTCTATTAGGTAATCCTTCCAAACCAACGCGCTTCGGTATCGTCGGACCATACTAATTTTCAAAGTCATCTAGGTGACCTTAAAATAATGCTCTCCCTTGTAATTTCTTCGAATTATTTCCTCCGAATGATTTCAAGGGAAACACGAAAAAGTGATCGAGAGCAATAACTCTCAATGGAAATTGGGGGAAAAATTGAAGCGATTGGTGATCTGGGTTCGACTTCCGATTTAATCGCACATACTCTCATGTTATGTTGGTTCATTTGCTTAGGTGGAGCTCATTTCACATTTCACCTGTAACATTAGTTAAAATATAGTTGCATAAAAGTAGGTAAGTATACTCACATCTCTTCATTGGCATATCATCCAATCCCCAGTAAATAACTTCTTAGGGCTTGTGGCATGTGTGAAATTAACAGATTCAAGTTTCATTGAAGTGAACTGCCTTTCTTCAAATAGCCTGCAGTTTTTCTAGAGAGTTCCGGTAAACCTTAAAATCGATGGATTTAATAATGTATGGAGATGGAGATTAAGGCATTACCCGGGATTTGACCCCGAGACTATTCCATCGACCGTGGTTGAAGATACCGCTCTTTACTCAGCTACGCTGTTAGACCTCAAACGCAGATTTTATATTTTTTGTCTCAATTATCATTGTTGGTTCTTTTTTACTTAACTAAAAAACGAGTTGCCTTTTAGTCAGGCCGTTCTTCTGCTTAATTTTCAATAGATGCTCCCAATACGGAGATGTTTTCGAAAATTATATTGCACTGTCTGTAAGATTGAGATCGTGTCAAATTCAGCGTATTTCACTCGAAATGCGTCTACGAGTGTACTATATCCGTAGCTGGAAATGAGAGAGATCCGATTTCGCATCAAATTCACCGGGAAATTACTTCTATAAATAATCCCAGACAAAAAGAACTCCTGTAGTACCAACTGCTACAGTTCAAAGAGGTCTTCCGCAATAGGAAAACTCTACCTCATTTCTACGAATGATGTATTGCCGACAAGAGTTCCTTTAAGCGGCGAACCGGTCAAAAGGCCAATTCAGTGAAAGGAGGGAATTCATCCCAGACGGCCGAACCCACCGCCTTTGATTAGTTTATAAATACCTCACTCGAGAGACGAGCTCATTCATTTATCCCTTAGTACGAAGGAAAACGATTGCAATCATGAACTCTTCCCAGGAAAAATAATTCCTTCCAATGAAAACTTTTTGAGGAGGGCGTTGTAAATTTAGCTCAGTGCGTATAGAGCATTTGGCTCCTCACTGGAGGATCTCTGGATCAAATCTGCCTGATGAACCTTGGAAAAATCCAGCTTAGGCTGGGCGTGTGACTTTACGAGTGTCAGAGATTTTCTTGAAACTTCAATCAGTGTGGAGAAAGGAACCCCGCTTGTCCCGCGTGTTTAGCTTTAACACTGATTCCAAAGATAGCTTAAGAGTTAATTTGTAAGCTCTAGCCTCATACATGAAAGTGAATGTGGGATGAATAGCATTCTCAAGTGCAAGCCATTTGGCAAATAAATAAATGAACAAATCTGTGGAAAGAGCGATCAGAATGCAGAAAGTTGTGCCATGAAAAATTGTGAGGCACGCCAAAAGTTTACGACGCATATTGAGGAAGACTTAGATTCACGCTTAGCCAATGCCACGATCTCTCTTCTCTCTCTCTCTAGCTAACTTTTCTCAACCCTTTCTCATTAACCGTTCTGCAGCACTTTCGCTTTTACTTCCACACTCCCTCGCTCTCAGTCCGTCTCACTATTTCTCTCTCTCTCACTCACACCCCCTCATTTCTTCGCCCCTCCCCCCTCCCAAAGGCATCCTCTTACGGAAACTTCGCTTTATCCGCAAAAACTCTCCGCCTCCTCAACCTTCCGCCCC
Source organism: Hetaerina americana (assembly GCF_022747635.1). Lineage (NCBI taxonomy): Eukaryota > Metazoa > Arthropoda > Insecta > Odonata > Calopterygidae > Hetaerina > Hetaerina americana. Next base: position 42,666,334 of record NW_027287095.1, read on the forward strand.
GCCACCATCTTTTTAATCTACCCTCCCCTCACAACCTCCCCCTCAAGAACTACCTCCCTCTCAGCCCTTCCGCCTCCGACCCCTTCCCCACTCTTCTCTCCTCAAGTCGTGGGAGGTTTCTCTTCGCCCACGACCCCTTCCGCACCATCCCCCACCGCCCTCATCCTTGCCCGTTCTTCCTAAATCCTTAGGCCGCACGCGGACTTCGCTTGGTCACCCGCCCGCCACCGACTCCATAATTCATTAGGACCAGAAGGAGCTGTGCATGTTTTATCGTTGCCTCCATTTCTCTCCGTCCCGCCGCCCCCCTCACCCTCACCGCGCCCCCGCATTCTCATCCACCACGTCTTCCCCATTTCCCACGTGAGATTTTTGATCCCTCATGGGGTGGGATGGTGGGATCTCAGCTTGTCGAGGGGGAGTGGGGCGGCCGGAGAGGTTTTTTGGCGCCTCGCTCCGCGCCGGGGCCAAGGGGTTCCGCCACTCTTGCTTCCAGGGGACCGCAGCATCGATCGGAAACACATACATATATGTATATGTATCGCTGGAAGGGTATTCGAGCGGAATTTCCGAAGGACTTGCTGAAATATTTTTTTTTCAAGTAAGGCCGATGGAAGTTTTTGGGGCAATATTTTTCGCGTCGCTCATTAGTTTGATTCATATAAAGTGGGTGATAAGGGTTAGCTGCGTCGGAGGAACCGAAGATTTTAGGCCAGGAAGCGAAATCGAACGGAAAGTGATTTATCATGGGTGGTGATTACTTATTGAATATTTTGTGGCTGTAAGAGCATGTTGCGTTTCAGTTGAGGTTACGTTAGTGTGTAGATTTAGTCAAAGGGGAGGATTGAAGTGATTTCCTGGATTAAAACTGACCTCGTAAGCAAAGAGTACTTTCTTATGTACGAAAGAACCTTCTTTAGTCCCACAGAACAAGGATGATTACGGTGTAAAAGAAAAAAAGATAGATTTCAAGGGTTTAAAAATAATTTGAGTAAAATATAGATATAGAAATTAGTTATAAAGCTTAATTTAATTGGAAATTCCGTCCCACGCAGTTACTTGAGTAAGTATTCAAAACTAATATGCATAGCTCAAGCACTGCTCACTCTTTATTCTGAACCACCCGTCTTCCTATTGACTAGAAGCAGAAATCTCTCAATGCTTGTAAAATAATAAAAGGTGTAAGTTATATCTTTATGATCGCTGTTTTAACTAAGAAATGTAGCCTCTTGTTATTCGGCGTTATTTTTATTATCTTTTAATGATTATAATGTATAAAAGACAATATAACAATATTCATGACAGCAAAAACTTGTAAGTGGCATTAATGCGGCCTTATCAATGGACTGCATATTTTGCTGCTTACATAAATTCGTACGTTATAGTTTCGTCTCACTCTTGGGCGTTGCGTGAACCTTGTCAAGAGCCATAGAATAGGTAGAATTACGGTGTGCAAGAAAAAAACGAAGAAGATTAAGAGAAAGGAGCCGAGGAAACCTAAGGGCAATGGAGTGTTAATCAGGAATTCAGTGGCACGCTGGTCATTAGGACTGTAGGCGAGAAACGAAAATTTTAATTATCTATTTTTGGAGTCCAATGCATCGTTTAAACTGCTCTCAGTGATCTTGGTATACGACGTACTCCGAGAGTTGCCACTAGAGCTTGATGTAGGTCATTAGGATCCAAGTCAGTAAAGGTGTAATTGAAGAGTGGATAGTTTGTTCAATGAAGCGTTTTGATGTAAAAAGTAACCATAAATTGTGCGTAATTCACGTGCCAAAAGTGAGACAATCAATTGCGCTATGCTTATTTTTTTCTCTTATTAACGATAGTTGCACGGGGAGAACGGTGAAGTTATACGGCTGAGCCTGAAGACCAGTGACGCCTCCGGCTGGTATGCCAAAGAGGCTCGAATTCCGAATCGGGTAAAGGTTTTGAGTTTGCCTTAATACTAGGACCAAAGTTAAGAGTATCGGTATTTAACGTGAGATATTTTAACGTATAATTGTAATTTACTTTCCACGAAAATATGAAATGGTAGGTTTACTTGTTATTTTAGACTGAACGATTTTGATAATGGACATTGAGTTAGTACTGTGTGATTGGTGACTGGTGTGATTGATTCCCACCCAGAGAGCCCGGGCTCGAATCCCCGTGGTGGTATAATTTTTCAATAAGATCCTTATCCCTACTTTGGGTGCTGTGTGGAGAGCTCTTAAAGGGGAGTACCCCCTTCGTCAAATGGGTTGCTAAATTTTGGTTCCATCGGCGTATTTCGTTAAGATTAAGATAATGTCGGATTTCTCTCCATTTTGCATTCTCTGAGTATCCTACCCCTACCTATCCAAATGCCGAAAATGACCTTCGCCGTCGGTTCCCTCCGCTAGTAATTACTACTACTACTACTGCAACACATCAGGGTAGGAGGGCCAGTTCCTTTCCCTGTGCCGGTTATGGTTTCCCAGGAAGATCTGGTACCCGAAAAATCACATAGCTTGGGTGGAGGTGCAGGTTCCCAGCGAGGTTTTCCCGGGAATCGAACCCGGTCCCTCCAGTCAGTAGTCTAACCCCTGGACTACCGCGACCCACTAAAATGAGAGTATATAATCAGTTAATTAACTTCTCCAAGATATGCACTTATAACTTCAAAGATCTAGATCACCTCCAGAAGTATGAGAATTGTGAGGCGTTTACGAGACTCAAGACACATCTATAAGGCGTAAATGCCATCGCTCACTTGAAATCAAATGGGAGTCAATATTTGAAGAAAATCGATCAAAATTGGCGAAAAAATTCATTAAAATGAAAAACAATAGGTAGAATAAAACTAAATACTCGCTAAAGGCACTCACAGCCAAGCGGATGCCACCCTTCTCGGACGAGAGATGAGGGTCTGATTGTACAACGAAAAAACGATTACCTCCTCTTTCCACATTTTCTCAATACCTCATTTTCAATGACCAAAAGGCACAACTCATTCATTGTATTAGAATTTGTTTAAGGTATCAGAGCCCCTGCAAAAAGTAGTGATTTGATCGATTGAGAAAATGTTATTATATTAGTTTTGGTACTTAAAGTTGCCACCGTTGAATGGTTGATAGCATTTGAGCGAATATAAAAAATAATGGAAGTTGCACTTATATACTTGGCAAATTATTCTATTCCATAATAGGCTTCTTGGGTGTAATATTTTTGATCTCATTAAATGTACGTTGGTTTTTCGCGAGCAGTAGAATTTACGCTGCAAACAATAGCACTGTTTTCTTTAAGGCATTTAATTAAAAGAATTATATTCGGAATTGAAGTATGTTAAGAAATACTTCTTTGAGAAAGAGTCTATTAATTCAAATATTCCTGGTCATCATAGTGATGAACACATGAATAAAGAAATGGTGAACATTGGTTTAGGTTAGTGATAGAAACTATTGTTCGCTAACACATGATGCAAAAAAAGCTATCCTGAGATTTCAGGCCCATTTGGAAAATACTAGTAAAAATAGAAATTACTTCGTGTATATGAAAATTAATTATGTTGTTTACAGAAGTAGGTGTATAAAAAAACTGAACACAGGAATTTTGAATTATATTTGAATAAACTATAAATGTTTTATTATTTAAATATAAAATAATTTGTGAAATTATTATATGTTTAAGCTAAAAAAATCTATGTTAAATTTACAGTGTATTTTTAACGCTCTTTATTCTTTAAAATTTTCGTGTACCTCTTTGTTCTAAGAACTGTACTTTTTTGGTTGTGGACCGTATAGAAACGATGGAGGGACACGGGGTATGCACCACTGATCTATGGATTTTCAGCTTACAGTCTTTGTATCAGTAGAAAAGATTACAAGTCAAAGTTGCGTTGAGCAAGGCTTACACGTGGTTAAGGGTGATACCTAAATTTATTTACGAGCCTTCAATCTGTCACCTTAGAAAACATGTATTTTTACTGTTTATCCACGTGAGAATTTCGGTTTGCAGAGGATTTTTGACAGGCCCTTTTTTTGCCTTCATATATGTCAGCTTAACTACTCTTCACATGATGGAAAATGAAGCATTGTGTAAAATTACTACACGCGCTGAAGGGTACCATCACGTCATTTTCGGGAAAATGGGCTACGGTGACATGTCAAGAGTTTAGAACGTGCGATTCGCCTCCATTCCCTACTCCTCCCCCCTCCCCCTTTAAGCCATTACACCTGCAGATCTGATTATTGAGCGCAAGGTCCTTCGTGCGCTTCGGCCACAGAGGCGAGAGGTTCGTTCCCAAAGGATGGAGGGAGATTGGTATAGGTACGCGTTTCCTATACATGGGTCGAGCTCTCTTGACGATGGATTACGTATTCGTCCGCTTTGCCGAGTTCAGGCGACCCGACCGATTTGCAATGAATTTTCGCCAAAGGGTCGTTCTGAAATAGCATACTCCCTCGCTGAAAATTACGATGCTAAGCCCATTTAAAAATATTTAAATTTTTTCGCCCCGGCGAGACGGAAGATTTATTTTAAATAAAATATGATAAAATTTCAGTCACTCTATTTAGAGCGAAAGGTATTGATCTCTTTAATTCGTTTGATCAAGGTCTGAATGTCCTTTGAGGCAAGATGATGAGCAGATTGAAGTCTTTTGGTACGTGGGCGTGGCAGGAAATTGAGGAGAAAATAGACAGAAAGGAGGACAAATGCAGAAATTTATATAGGATTGGCGAAGAAAAGACATCCAAAAGAGGCACAGAAAGGTGAAAAATTGGGGGAATATTGAAAGATAGTAAGTTGTTGAAGGGAATGAGAGAAAAGGGAATGTTGGTTAAGCTTTCGAAAAAAAACCTAGCCTATCCTTCCTGTAGGAGGGATAGGCTAGGTTTTTTTTTCGAAAGCACGAAGAAAGGCAGAAGTTACACAGGAATGAAAAAGGAAATAATGAAGGGAAAACAAAGGGATTTTCTTGTTATCGATAGATAATAGTCTTTAGCGACCACTCAGTATCTCAAGGCTATCTTTAACAGGTAGAATATCTTGGAATATAAATTTCGAAGGCCCCTTTCTTAATTCATCTTTGAACAGAATCTGATTTACATGACATTTGTCATTCTGCGCTGTGTGCGCAACTCCCTAGCCACTCCGAAGGTTGGTTTGGGAGGTGACGAGAACTGAGAGCTCATCTCGCGTACTGAGCTCTCTAAAATTCATGCATTCGTTCTTTGGGACACTGTTCCTTTTCCCGCGCCGCCTCCGAGTTTTCATTGATTTTTTTTTAACTCTCAGAACCTAATATTACCTGGAACTCTGGGGATTTCCGGCAACAAGACCGTCATTTGAACCTTGTGGAGGTTAATAACCGACCACTGTACACACTACTTTCGGATTCCAATTGGCAGACCGGGCTTTAGAGACTTGCAAATGCGTTATCACTTTTCATCGGAGAGTACACGTACATGAAAGCGATGATGAAAAAGATTCAAATTTTTACTTACTCCATAACATGTCCAACTGCCCACTACTTTATCTTTTTTTCATCAATCTACAAAAGTATTATCCAAGCAATTATATCACAGAGGGACCAATGAGAACGGAAAAGTGTGTGTTAACCCACATTCCATCATAAATTTCTAAACATTCATTGTGTATATATATTCGCGAAAATTTAATCATGAACGAGAAAAACATGAGTTTCCGATAATACATAGATTGATACATGAATGCTGATTCCATCAACAGGTACTGAAAGCCACGCAGGAGCATTAAAACTATACCCAATTAAAACCTTAGTGTAATGATACTTTTACCTACTGTAATAGGAGCATACCAACAGTGTAACCTAGGGAATATAAATGTGCACATATTCTCATAGCATTTTCGGACCATCCTCTTCACCGGCATATTATCAGATTAGTGCCGTCATTTCAAAGGGGTTTTCACGTCGTCGGGGTTAGGATAAGGGGTGGTCACTTCACAGAAGGCTGACTCAAGGTATTGATAGGCAACAGACTTCGCACTCATCGTCCGTAATTCCCTTAACTAATGCCATTAGGCAGCCCTCCATGGGGTGACCACCTCTTATCCAAATCCCATCGACGTCGTGCCTGTTAATTATCGTCGTCGATGCGAAACGGACAGCCTGAAGCTTCTGCGAAATGATCCATTTTCCGTCATTGAATACAGGATATGCACCTAACGTCTTTGATTCTTAAATGTCTAGACGAAGACGTTATTTTTTAATGCAAATATGTGACGTCAGGGCACTAGTTAGTAAACATCTACGTGTATCGCAATGCAATTAGTTTTTGATCGCTGATCAAGAACGATGATTAAACTATAATTTTTTCTTTCTCTGGATTTTTTTTAATGATATGGATATAAAAAATGCTCCGCGCATGAAAAAAATTTGAAAGCAAATACAAATCATATCGTTTATTTTTCCGTCCTTTTGGCTGTATTCGGAATCTTATGAAAATTTAACAAAGAAGTCGTGACGGAATTGCTTTTACGTTGTGGCTTTGAAGCATGGTTGATTATTTCAAAATCCGTACGAAGGCAACTGATATCAGGGTTACACGCTTTCGATATCCAAGAGTAAAATTATTTTGAATATGCAAGTAGGCTACCACATCATACTACAGTTTTATCTCCCGTAGTATGACGGAGGTCGTATTCATAGCAGTAATATCGCAGATTAATCATTTGTCGTAATTGGGTTTTGAAGACGTTCCGACGGATGAATTACGTAGCATCGAGCATTCGACCTTGGAGCAGCACCCATTACATGGGAACTTAACACCCATGCCCAAGGCGGGATCCGCATCTGCAACCTTCGAGTTACCCGGAAAGCTAATTACCCTTTGGGGACAACCAGATCGGTGCAACGTAATTATTCTGTAGAGATGCAGAAACTTGTTAATCGTGCAAAGAATAGAATAGGGAACTGGTGAAGCTTAGGTAACACTGTATGGAAAGGAATGGTGAAAATGAAATTTATATTGTGAAACGAAATTCATTAGTTTTACGAAGAGTAGTGTAGTAAGTCATTATTTTGGAAACGCTGAAAGTGAGAAGAGATGGTATGACGTTAGTCATACTCGGAGAGACAACTGTATCCGCAAGATAGTAGGAGTCGGAAGATTAAGGAATAAAACTATCAAAGAAAGCCGAAAGGTATATGTTAATGAAAAATAGATTTGGGTTGTAAATATGCACATCAAAGAATTCGTTACAATATCCAAAGCAATAAATCAGAAAGTATAATCACCAAAAGAAAGTGATTTGGAATTTGTAGAAGTGATTTAGGGGATTTATTAAAAAATTGGGGGACATTATTAATAGCACTTTATGCTTGCGCAAAAGCATCCACAAAATGCTCAGTGCTGGTGCCCACTTTTATAATTTTATATTATTTTTCCAATCGGCAAATATTAGTTGACATTGTGGTTTGATCGAACTGAGAGCAATTACTCCGAAGGGAAAGGAGACGAAGTGGAAATAAATATTTCGCTATCTCCAAATGTATAAAAATTATGACTGCTATAGCATTCAATTTTTATCCTGTAAAAAAGCTGCCATTTTTTTTCTATTCTCCTTAAAGAATATAGATTTTAAATTGTAGTAGGAATGTGTGAAAATTCCATCCAAATTCTTAGTTATTTAATGTAAGAATACATGAATTATATATATATATATATATATATATATATGTATATATACATTATTATATATATATGTGTGTGTATATATATACATATAAATAAATATATATATGTCGAATATATAACGAAATAAAAACAGCAAATATGTGAGCATATATGAGAGCAAAAAATCTAACCCAATTTACTTTCAGCTTGAATAACATTTTCCATCATTGCCTCCTGACGATCTTATGGTAATATCGAAGAGAGTCACCCTATCATAGACGCGATCACTAGTTGCTGGTTCTTGCTTTTCTCTGTGACATTGTTCAAGAATTGTGGAGTTCCCTTATTCAGAGGAGTAGGGGTGTTTTGGCTCCGTAGGGAAGGAACACTTTGGCTCCATAGTCGCATTCATGTAATCGGGGTTAGCTCTGACATCTTTCAGCGTCCTAGAGGACCATCACCAGGGTGTCGGTTCTCTTCCAGTAAACCTCCCCTCTGGACCCTCAACCTCCCCGCCACACAGTAGTGTTCCCTTCCTCTTTCCTCGGTTGGGCAATGCCTTGTCTTTAGTATACTGCCACCCCCTGCACCCTTCCCTACCAACCCTCCCCATTCAAACCACTCTCCACTTCCTTCCTATTCCTTTAACCGGTCTCAGTGACAGCCACTTACGCCTCCAGCCCTCTCCCTGCCTCCCGTTCGACGAGTGCAAAACTTTTCCCGTCCCACGCTCTCTTGCGCGAGCATTCCAATGTCTCTTCGTTAAACTTTCATTCGAGAAATTCATTCTCGCCTCTCTCTCGGCTTAAACCTCGTACCCCCTTCCTATCTTTATTTCTTCTCGTGTCACCGTAGTGAAAAGGAGCGACCGTGAGATACTCGACAGAATGTTTGGGTTCGGGAATGAATATAAAGACTGGAGAATTTAAGCGGGAATACGGAAATGAATTCGGTTGCACGCTTTGATGGAAGAGAAAAATATTCTTGAGGAGGCAACTTGATTCATGTTCTGTCGACGCGATTTTACCACCAGGAAATTTGGCTCGCGCATCAGTTTAAGTGAATTGAAATTAAGAGTGGATTTGGAGTCGTTCTTATCGGGCCATGTTCTTTGAGCTCTCAAAACATTTTCCACCTAATACTATATTCCACCTTATGGCTCTTTTTACGAGACATTTCCCACGAAATATCCCAAGGAACCCATCTGCATCACGAAATGCCTTTTTCGCCAAAAAAAAAAATTCCGGCGGTTAAATCAAAAGGCGATTAGCCGCCAAGAAGGTATTACTTCAGCAAAGTTTTGATCAAGCTATGTTTTACTTCTACTAATACGTGTCTCATAATTTATCGTCTAGCCATGCTCAGTTAATTACTGTAATATATATAAACTAATACGCTTATAATTCCTATCTTGGCACGTGCTAATGGATGGCATAATATTTTTAAAGTGCGCGTCGATACTCGTTTATTTTTAATACTATATTTTTATTATTTTAGTAATTATTTATTTTCATTTGTTTATTTGTATTATTTCACTTTTATTAATTCATTTTTTATATTTATTATTTTAAAAGTTTGTTATTATTAGTAAAATTTCGTTATATTAGTTTATTAGTGTGATTTTAAAGTCATTTAATTTCAGGATTAATTTAAAGCTTACTCAAAGGCGTTATGATCGATCTAATATATAAATCTTTTAATTCAGAATAAGTAAGAAAGATGCCAAGTATTTTGAAGTGTGTCGCTAATTAAATTTCTTGCTCAAGTAATTGGAAATGCAGCCGTATGTTTACCAAAGCAAATCTAACGTTTGCTTTGGTAAACATACGACGTTCGTGTAGAAAATGTTGACTGGAGAATCTATTTGGCTTAGGAATAACAGTTCACATAGACTACAATTGAAACAAAATCGGCTCAAGATAATGCTAGTAAAATAGGTATTTCTATACAAAGACTGAAATTTATGGTCCACTTGTTTTGGTATGATTCCCGGGACTATTAGGCGTATCTTAGTTTCAGTGATAAACGTATCATTAGTATTCATAGATAAGTAGCAACATGCTCAAGCTTGGTGAGACGATTTGCATTACATATCATTCTCTTCACTACCTCCTAGCGCAAATAACTTTGAGATCACTCTTTTTGAATGTATATAGGTCTATTTTTACTCGGATGCCAGATATTTGGCAATCAAATGACTTCAATAAATATCGCTGCATTTAGGTCAAAAGAGCTATGAGGTCATGAATACATAATAAATGGTTGCAAGGAATCGCTTCGTTGATAACCGTATCACTAATAATAATATACTGATAATATTCTTTCAGAAATAAAAGAAATTGAATTAACCACTGCGTAAAACAAACTACAGGTCAATACCGGAGGCATATTAGTAGTCAATCCATGAATAGTTTTGGAATTAATTGATCTGCCCCTATAATAATGATAATTTATTCTTTGTAAAAATAAATGTTCTCATCTTAGGGCCTTCGGCGTAAAATGTGCTTTCATGAGCTTTTAAATTTATATATTCTTTGGTTACATGGGTATTGTTTATTTATTTATTTAGACAAAAATCGAAAATTAGCAACTGCCCTGTGATAACGGCTTCAATGGTATTTAAAAATCATATAATGGCATCAATAAATTCATATTAGTAAGAACCAAAATTAAACTAGCTTATTTACCTTCTAAGCTTTGATAGATATTGTAAAAGCCTCTTTAAATTTCCTTATTACTTTCAGGAAAAGGCCTGAGGCTTCCTCGGGTAGGGAATGCCGTTTTTTACGTTACTGCTTAGAAAGGAAAATGTATCTTGTTGCCTTTCTGCATACATGCTCCAATTTTGCCCATTTGATTTGATGAATATGAGACAGGGCAATTTTTTAATCATAAGGTTTGCTGGCTGATTTTTTTATTCTGGGTATAGTCCATTTTGCTCTTTCCTATCATTAACGAGAATCATTATAATGCTGTTTTAAGTCTTTTCTTCTGATGACGTCATTTATTTTGTGCTACGGTAGTGGTCATTGCATCGATGCTTAGGCGGATATGATGTTCCGCCTGTATGTCGTGTGGTCTTACCAATATCTAGGGAATGTAGTCTTTATAGCCTTAGTAAAATAAGATTGATTGGTTCACGGTGATTATGCCACAATTTAAGTAATTATAACAGCTAAGACGAGCACAGGGTTGTGAAATGCAGTGAAAACTGTTCAAAGTTTGTGGTTGCGGACCGTCATAATTCTAAAACTACATTTCAAACGTGGTATTTTAGCAAACTTAGATGCTAGATAATCTTATTATTAACATCAGTTTCATGAAAAAACTCTCTTTTATTTATTTAAAGAGTTGAAACTCTCAATTTGAAGTAAGGTCAAAAAATTATCAATAAATTCTTAAAAATTCTGTAGCTATAGCTAACGAATTGCTGCCGTTTTATTCACTATTTTGTGGCGTTGATCTGAAAATATGGACATGGAAAAATAAAGTCTCCTATCTTTTATAGCGTTTCATTTTGTCGCGAACATAAGCCACACGTAAACCGCCCGGCGCGGTCACTGCCAATTACGCGATTATTCTCCCTAGGCCACCCTCGTAAATACGCTGGGAAAAACTTTGCGTTGGAACATTGGATAGATGAAAAGTTTTTGTGTCACCAGCGAAAGAATAAAACAGAATTCATGTTTTCCAATGACAGACTTTTTCATGTAACTTTAGGAAATCTGTGCCCAACAATATCCTATTTCCACTGGAACGGAAGTCTATTGTATCCAGCCATATTATCCTCACCTTACCCTCTAATTTGAAGCAGAGGGCAGTAGAAGTTTGGCTGGTGGATGAGATATAGTTGAAAATGTATATGGCATTACCTAAGCAGAAATCCTATCAAATAGATGGCGTAAAACTTTCCAAAGAAACTGCAAGAGATGCCGCAACAGTAACTTTTAACGGAGCCATCCGCTAATATGCATTTCAATGCAACAATTTCAAAGTGTAAAAATCAATTGCTGCATTGAAATGCATATTAGCGTTAGACTCCGTATTTGCAATTGTATTGTAATTGTAGCAATAAGTAAAACTTTTTCTGGTGGAAGAATGTTTCCCTTGGCCTGTCCCAAATGTATGTCCCTCCTTCCTTCAGCTCTAAAAGCGTGTTAAATGCCTACCTACCTATGTTTATGTGTGGTGCTCGTATGCATTCTGTTCGATGGTCTTGACCAGCTTACGTACATACATTACAACGAAGCGCGGATTAGGAGGCAAACTTCTTCCACCCAAACACAAAGTTTGTTGCAGTCGGCTGATTCGTGTTCTATTCGGAAGTAAATGATCCATTTTAGAGCCCCGCAGGTGTTTATCCCACAATGCCATGAGGGAATACGTTGTGCAAAATTAGTGTGTTTTCATTCAGTAGGAGTGGTAATTGCAAATTAATGAGGATTATTGTTACTGATTTCAATTCTTGTATTTCAGTCTGAAAATATTTGTTGTCCTGTTTTAGCTATCCGTATGATATTATGATAAATACAGCAGAGGTAAAATAATTTAGGATATGATTTTGCGAGAAATGAATCTATAAACTGTAGTCTTCCTAGAATATGCAGCCTTGCTTGGAATTCTAATAAAAGTAGAATGTAGTAGCTGCAGTAAACCAATCCCAGGATTGAAATACTGATAATGATGAATCGTTAAGCAGTTGCTTTTTTGATGCAGTTATGTAGGATTGGATATAATTTAGGAGTCATTAAAAATATAAATATTTGGTAATTACAATATCTTTGCACAAAGCATGGAGGGATACAGATTTGTCCAAAAATAAGCATCGTTAGTGCTAATGGGGGACTAGGATTTGCTCCTTCTATGCTATCAATCCATAGTGAGAGCCGACCCTCTATCAACAACACTGTTTACCGTTGGTGCGGTTTTGCCCGTGTTATATTACGGTATTTTACACCCTATCGGTTTTGTTTTCTCTCCAATCTCTATTCCACCTCACCAACATCAGTGATGAAATCCTACGACTGATTTACTACAGCCCTTCATTCTTCTCTATCCAGTGTTAATTCTCTCACACCCTAAGAGCTTTTCTGTTTACGCCCTTTTCAGATTATTACACTATTATATATGTATGTATAACAGATGTAATGTATATTGGGATAATTTCATTGTTCAAATGTTATAAATAAATAAAAATATATGTGTATATATATATAAATAAATAAATAAATAAATAAATAAATATATATATACTATATATATATAATATATATATATATATATAATTATATATATATATATATATATATATATATATATATATATATATATATATATATAATTATATATATATATATATATATATATATATATATATATAATTATATATATATATATATATATATATATATATATATATATATATATATATATATATATATATATATATATATATATATATGTATATAGTTAGATCTTAATCGGGAAGTAAGAAAGAGAGATCAACGATAGCAAGATGTTAGTTGCCGTAGGGAAGATCCAAGAGAGATGGAAAGAATATATCGAAGAACTGTATAGTAAAGAACTTATACCAAAAAAGTTAGACATAGAAAAGGAACATGGCGTAGAGGAAGATAGCTTATATCCAGAAATACTCGGCGATGAGAGGGAAATGGCATTGAGGGAGATGAAACTAAATAAGGCCGTGGGGGTGGATAGCATTCCTGCGGAACTACTAAAATGTGTAGGATAATGTGGGAGGAAGAGGCTATATGGGCTGATTCGTAGTATCTATGAAGAAGGAATCCGGCCGGAAGACTCTGTGAGATCAGTTTTAGTTCCTATTCCGAAAAAGTTAAAGGCTACATCATGTGAGGACTATAGGAAAATAAGTTTGATATGCCACGCAGTTAAAGTTATTCTCAGGATCATAAACATAAGGATAGAAAGTAGAGCAAATGATTACTTAGGGGATGATCAGTTTGGGTTTAGCAGGGGGGAGAGGTACGCGTGATGCCATTGCAGTAGTGAGATTAATCGAGAGGAATACAAAATACAACTTGGAGGTATTTGCCTGTTTCGTAGATTTCGAAAAAGCGTTTGATAGAGTGGATTGGGAAAAAGTAATGAGTATATTAAAGGCAATAGGAATAGACTGGATTGAAAGGAGGCTAATCCGCAACCTGTACATGTCCCAGACTGCTCAGATGCGAGTGGGCAACGGGGAGTCCGGTTTGGATAGTGTTAAGAAGAGGTGTAAGTCAGGGTTGCCATTATCTCCGTTGCTGTTCAACCTGTATGCAGAGGAAATGATTAAAGAGGCATGGGAAGACCTGGAGGTAGGAATGAAAGTCGGTGGAGAATTCGTAAAATCAGTTAGGTTTGCTGATTACCAAGCTTGAGTTCGTCAGTCAGCCAAGGGATTGGAAGCATTGCTGAGTGAATTGGAAATTCAGTGTGACAGGTATGGGATGAGAATCAATATTAATAAAACAAAGGTTATGCGATTTTCTAGAAGGAAAAAGGCTAAGCTTAAAATTAAAATAGAAGGGCAAAAAATAGAGCAGGTAGAACAGTTTACGTATCTGGGAAGTGTTTTGGAACAACACGGTCGAAGTAGTAGGGATGTAAGAAGAAGAATTGCGCTTGGCAAAGGGACTTTCATAAGGAGGAGGCAGTTGATGACGGGGACGTTGAGTAAGGATGTTGAGAAAAGACTCGTAAAAACTTTGATATGGAGCGTTGCTATGTACGGCGCGGAAACGTGGTCATTGAAGCAGGAGAATAGACGTAGGCTGGGGGCATTTGAAATGTAGGTGTGGAAAAGAATGGAGAAGGTGAAATGGACAGAGAAGAAAACAAATGAGGAAGTACTTGGTATGGTGGGCGAAGAGAGGGGTTGTCTGGGAGAAATCCTATGGACGCAGGAAAAATGGATGAGGGGCGTATTGATCGGCAGTGGCATGTTGAAGGCTGTAATAGAGGGGAGAATGTTAGGCAAACGAGGAAAGAGAAGGAAAAGGATAGGGATGTTAGACGGGGTGAAGGGAGGGAGAAATTACTCAGAGATGAAGAGGGACCTGATGTAGAGTAGGATGCTGGATTTTGTTAGGAGTAACACAAAATATTTATTTAGTAGCTCTGTCCATCCAAAAACCTACCTTAACCGGTAGGTTACCTAATAATAATAACAATAATATATATATTTATAAACATATATATGTCGGAAATAGAAGGCTCTTCGGTGACGCACGCAGATGTAGATTTTTAAAACATAGAAATACAAAGAAAGGACACTCACAAGTTTTGACGTTTCGACGGCATGACCGTCGTCATAAGGATGACGGGTCATCAAAATCTACATCTGTGTTTTTATATATATATACACATGTATATGTTATATATATATATATATATATATATATATATATATATATATATATATATATATATATATACACGGGGCTCGGCCCAATCGGCCGTGTGTCGTGCCCGGCAGCGGGGGAGGCAAGGCTTCCGCGGTCGTCATCCCACGAAACCCTTGCAAGGGAAAACCAGCAGCAGCAGGACAGAAGACGCAGGAGAAGAAAACCAAATTAGTTAGAATAGGAACGTGGAATGTTAGAATAGGAACGTGGAACGTGGTTAGTTAGTTAGGAGAAGAATGGAGAAGGTGAAATGGACAGAGAAGAAAACAAATGAGGAAGTACTTGGTATGGTGGTCGAAGAGAGGGGTTTGTTGGGAGCAATCCTATGGAGGCAGGAAAAGTGGATGAAGGGGGTGTTGACCGGCAGTGGGATGTTGAAGACTGTGATAGAGGGTAGAATGTTGGGTAAAAGAGGAAAGGGAAGGAACAGGATAGGGATGTTGGACGGGATGAAGGGAGGAAGAAAGTACTCAGAGATGAAGAGGGACCTGATTTAGAGTAGGATGATGGATTTTGTGTTTTGTTAGGAGTAATAAAATATTTGTTTGGTAGTTGTGTCCATCGAAAAACCTACCTTGACCGGTAGATTACCTAAAAAAAAATATATATATATATACACAACTCTTAAACGGCATAATTGAACACAAAAATAAAATGGATAATGCATAAAAGGTCACTCACATTTCAGAAAGTCGAAGCTTTTAGCCTTCTCTGATGCCTTTTTCAGGTCAGAATGCATGTATATGTGTGTGTGTATAAATACATATGCACACACATACATACATACTCCTTTGACACTCAATTTCATTTAATTGTTTTTTTGTCATGTATACATTGAATAATGCTGGCGAGCGTTTCCATCATGGTCTGACTCCTTTGTTTATTTTGACTTCTTTTTTTCTTCCGATTAACATTGACATGGTTTTTTTCTGATTCTTGTAGATGTGATGTATTATTGCTCTATTGCTTTTGTCTATTTCAAGTTCATCTAGTTCCTTGGATATGTGTTTGCATATGTTTACGTGTGATTTTTATGGTCAATATCCTCTATTTGAGCATTGGCTCCCTTTATCATTGGTTTTCTAAATCTGGATTTGTTGTTTGATGAAATTTTCTTCTATTTTAGATTAGATTCTTTGGCTGGTTATTATCAGTGTGGGTATATTGGATACATGAGAAATCAGACTCAAGGTATTATTTTCCTCGCATTGATCTCTTCTTGGTTTCTTCGAAATGGCAATCATGACACTCTTCTCGAAGTCATCTGGTATTTTCTACTGCCTTACCTGTTTTTGATTATTCCAAAGAAGATATTTTTCCTTTGATCCTGATTTCCTTGTTTATTTCTCCGTTTAATGTATCAACTCCTGGTATCTTGCTCTTCGGGTCTTTCACGGCTATGTAGAATTCTCAGTTTTTCTGGGCCCCGGTCATTTCCTTCTGTAAAGATTTCTTCTTTAATTAGGTCACTTTTAAGAGGTTTGAACCTTTGGCAGAGTTCTTCCATCTCTTTCCGATGCCTTCATCTTTTATTAGTATCTTTCCATTAGCATCTCGGACGTTGTGTGAATTTTTTTCTGTCTCCAAATATTGTCTCTTTACCAGATTATAAGTCCCTTTGATGTTTTCTTTCTTCATGTTGTCATTGATTTCTTCGCAACAATCACCAATTTTCCTTTGCCTTCTTAAGCTCTCGTATGACTCGGTTCCACAAACTTTTAATAAAAGGTTGCCTAGGTTTCATTAATGAGATACATGTATTCTTTCTTGACTCTACAAGTTTTCTTAATTGAGCTGATATCCATGGTCGTTTGTATTTTCCCATCTCACTCACTAGTTGCTCATCTGCGACGTCGGTTATCACAATCTTTAGTTAACTCCGTCGTCTTTTTATGCCATTCGCATATTTTGCTTCCTTTTTTTTCCATGGTGAAGTTTTCTCTCGCTAGTTTTTCCTCAAATATCTTTGTGTTTCATCTGGGTCCCTGTAACGCGTTCATTGTCTTTCGGTATGGTTGTCGGCGTTCTACGACCACCAGGTTGATCATCATTATCAGTATTATCATCCTAGGGATTGGTTTACTGCAATCCTTCATTTTATTCTATTTAATGTTAATCCCTCAATACTTGATACCTTCTCTATTTTACGTCCTTCTTAATTTGTCCAATGTACACGTCTCTTGGTCTTCCTTGCAGAATCTTCCCTTCTATTTTTCCTTCTTTTATATTCCTAGTCAATCCATTGTTTCTCAATGTGTGTCCAATCCATCCATTTCTTCTTTGCCGTAGAGTTCTCTATAAGTTCCTATCTTCATCTGCTCTTCTATATGCTTACTCGTTCCTTACTTTGTCTGTCCCTTTTTAATCTTCAGTATTCCCCTCCCGCACCATGTCTCAAAAGCTTCTTTTATTCCAATGTTCCAAGTCTCGGAACCGTAGAGCGCCATGCTACAGGTCTTGACGGATTGCTTTCTTGTTTCCAACCTTAGGTTCTTTGAAACATAGAAATTGATATCGATATTAATATGTGTAGTGGATGGTTTTTACGTTTCTTAACTTGGTTCTTATATTTCGCTATGACAAAGATGTAATCAATATGTTTATTTCCTTGTCCCGCGGTGTTATCAATTTATGCCTACCTCTTTGACGTAGTTCAAAGAGAGTGTGTACCACTGCTATACTTTGCTCGTAAAATTATATCATCTCACTTTCTCCTGCGGCGTTTTGTTTGCCCAATCCGAACTGTACTCCGCTGCTTCCCCGTCGGCTCCCTCGTACCACAGCGTTCCAGTCTCCGGCACGTTAAGAATCTCCTTCCCCACTACCGCTTCTAGGAATCTTCCAGGATGTCTATCTTCCATGCCTGTCCATCTCCATTTTAGCAATTTCAAACTCCCCACCCACTCATTGTGAAAGAAAGATATAACTCGCTATCCAGAATTTGTTCTCCTGGACTGTTGTGCTCCCTCAATCAAAAATCCGCTTGGGGGACTATTTTCCCAGAATATTTAACCGGGAGAAATACCATCTAGTCATATTTGAAAGCAAGGCTGTATCTTCTAGGGATATTATTGCCGTGTTTTTCCTTTGCTTTCCACATTCTGGCAGTACTGTGACTAATTCCTTGACTAATAATGTCGGTCATATTGTGGCATTTGATGCTGGACCGATCATCATGATCCACACCATCAATGTCCTATGGTGATACCGCTGCACTTCGCTATTGGAGCAGAGTAGAATTTGGTGCAGGATAAAGTAAATATGATTGTTTTTGGTGAAGGAAATCGTTTGTTAACAGGAATAGCCAGGGAAATGATAAAAGAAACATTTCTGCTCCCAGAAAAAAAATGGTCGTTATATATCAATTTTGCAAAAAAATACAGAAACTCAGCGCAGCGGGGTTATCCGATCGATAAAACCTGGCGGGTCCACATATTGAATTAATATTTCAAGAACCTATATGTATATTTTAAATATATAATATATCAGTATCGTTTTCATGATTTCATCGGTTGTTATGTTGGTGTATTATGCGTACGTTACTTTTTCGTTACCGAAGGCAGTCACATGTTTTGCTCGGGTAATGTCCTTAAAAATGTAATTATTCCAGGAGGTGAAGTTTAAATATTGTATTTGGAAAATATTGCGAGAAATATATCCAGACAGCTGAAGCATTGTTCCAATCTCCGTTGTGAATGATAGAGATATGAGCCAAACATTTCGCTCTCCAGTTACGTTGTCTCGGGAGAAAATATTGGCAATCAATGAAATCAATGCTCGTGCCAAAATAAAGTTGCGCTCTATTCCGACATAGAGGGAATTATTATGATGACAAGTTATATTGATATTCGACCACAGGGATAAAAATTAAAGAGAGACATCGTCACCGACAGATTCAAGTACTCGTTCTTCCCTCGTGTGACACAAAATTATAACAATATCAATTTAAAATTTGAACAAAAAATTGATGGAACAATTGGCAGCGGACAAGTGCAAGTTTAAATGTCTCCGGTCTGATTATAGGGATTCGAATTTCAAAGAATGCATTTATTTCCTCCGTATTCACGTGTTTATTTCCGCATTGCATTTGGGACAATTAAGGCCGCTGCCGTGTGTCGTCTTGAAACTCTTAATCCTCCAGTCGATTTAGCCAAAATGCAAAGTATTGGCAATCTATGGTAGGGAAAAAATATTTTTCCCGAGGTAACTAGGAAATAATGCAATTCTTCAAGTTGGAACTCCTCATAACCTTGTTTTAGCTATGCAGAGTTTAAGTTCCCAATGTTGTCGCTCTAGCGTGAGGAGTATTAGCGGATCTCCGAAGAAATAGTTAAAAATATCGCAGTCGGTATGCAACGCATTACGACGTACAACATCTCTAGTCTGGTTGATGGCGGGGACTGATTGCAGCTGCGCGCGGGGCTCTGCTTTGGGGAAGATTGCTTTTTCGCAGATTTATTTTCGGGAGATCCCTGAGGGAAATGGAAGCGTGGGAGACACATTTCTCAAGAGGCGCTAAGAACCACTCTGTATCGCCCTCCAGCCAGCACACGTGACTTTGGTATTACTTCTGGCTTCGGGGGTCGATAGTTGCCAGGGGTTATATATGAAACTTTGGTGAGGTGTCGTGGCGCACATGCAGTGACCCATTGTGAAGAAAAGTGTGCTCCTTATCCAATAAAAAAAACTATTAGTTACACTTCTATTCGGCTAGAAGTACTCCGCACGCTTAAGAAACTAGTCCGACGACTTTGACATATACATTGGGGTTTTCTCGTCTCCGGAAAAAATTCATTATTTACTTCCACTTTTTGAAATTGCTTTGGAAACACAGGATTTTAACTGAATTTGTATTTTCTCCATCATTATTTAAATTGTCCTTCCCCCATTTATGCATACAGAATTGCACATTTATGTGCAAGCCTCCACAATAGATTGTGATAGATGTGGTAGTGGAAGCCGTTTATGCATAAATATGCACCCGCACATATATATATATATATATTATATATATATATATATATATATATATATATATATATATATATATATAAAACTATATTTAAATTGAATTCGCAGCTCGAAGCATTAAACCCTTCTCAATAATGGAAAGCCATCAAAATTGATTGTGCCTCCTCTCGATCACATCTATTACTATTCAATAGGTTCTCTAGAACTATTCAATAGGTTTCTCAGTCACTGAGCATCTGTTTTTGACCTATTTCCTGACTTCTTCGTATCATGAGCCCCTTAAGTGGTAGCTGTTGCTGTTAGGTAGTCACAACGACAAGTATGGTGCATTGTGATGCATTTTTCTTGAAACGACAACCCTTGAGAGAGAGCCTCGAGCTCTCCTGTGTTGCCTTTGAGGTTATTTTCACCAGGTATAGATGAGTGGATGATGAAAGAGGTGTTGCCGGTTCTGGTGGAGTAGACAGAGGTGCGAAACGGTGTTTGAGAGATGATGGGAGTACCATTCTCACGTCGCGTACTCAAGCGTTTCGCCGTGATGCTTACCAAGGGAAGAAACACTATTCCTGGCTTTTTCGGCTGACATGATTCGTCAAGTGCGAGATCAGTCACTCTTTGTTGTTTGACCTCTCTAATTTCATAATGGATAAACTATTACTTGTACGTCTGCAAAATACCGTGCAAATCGGTACAAGGGCGTATGGCGGGGGGTGATAGAGCATAAGCCATGGAACTATTGGTTCACACATGCTTTTAAGTGTATAGTAGATATACATAACACTCGTACTCATGCATGCTTTCATAGATCATGAAATAATTAACAGATTTATTAGATGCTTGTCTTTTAGTAAATATATTCGATGATTTGGCTCGATAATGTTGTTGTTTACCGTAAGAGGGAAGACAAACTACTTGAATAATCTTTCGGGAACAGTGTTTATCTCTCCTATTTTATGCTGGTGGTCTAATTTTTACAGTATAATATGGTGGCTCACAATTCTTTCGGTGTCTCAAGAAAACTCAAGTGTCGTCTACTTTTAAAAAAGGTCTCGATCTCGCCTGCTCTTTTCGTGAATCATAAGGCTCCCAACCGGATTCCTCCAATATAACTTCCATACTTATTCTATTACTCTATCAATTTACATAAATGTGGAGGATTTCCTCTGAAACATACACGTACTCATTTCATGAATAAACGATTTTTAGGAATTACTTGGCTACTTTTGTGCCGTCACCAAATTGATTATCTCTTCAAACGAACGCAAACTGATTTATACTCAACCATTGCTATTATTACTGTCATGATATCATAAAAGATGATATTTAAACAGCCAATCATCAATAAAATGAGATTCTATTTGAGATGAGAATACCATTTTATTTGTTGTAATTCCCTATCAATGACTACATCAGCAAATTATACACCCACCGTTTTTTTAAGGGATATTGAATTATTTTCCGAATACATTTGTGAGAGTAAAGTTTCAACATTGCACTTACTACAACTTATAGTGTACGAATGATAAGGTAACTTATTGAATTGAATAAATCGAAGATCGAAGTAAGAGTGATAAAAATACTGATGGAGGATCACATATAACCAGAGGAAGGATATGCACAATTGACGGGAAAAATGTTCAAATAAAGTTACTATGCATAATTTTTTATGAGTAATATCACAAAAATTATTTTCTTTGGTAGCTATCAAATCCAATTAAACGTGCACGCTTATAAGGAAAAAACGCGTTCGCATAAGATGCGAGTTCGAATCCTGTATCGGTAATGCTTCCTATATCGCCATATTTAGATTATTTATTGGTTGTGTCAGTGATGAGTTGTGATTGGTTAGAATAGAGATGAGATATGGAATGCGTTACCTCAGTCGGACGGATATCTAGGAATCCTAATTACCAAAGCGAATTGAGCACATGGAATATTGACTGGTCTTGTGTAATGAGTGGAATTAGAAATACATATGGAAATTTAAATACGTTGAATATTTACATGCAATTTCAGTATTTATTATGCAAGTTATTTAATTTCTTTGTAATATAATTCATACATTTAGGCACTTGTTGAGAGAATATGTACACATACGTATTGACAAATGAATTTTGAATGAAATATTTTCCCTAGTTTCGGAAAGATATGTTTTTATCTATTATTATTATTTTCATGGAAAACAAATGTATCCCATCTAATGCTTTGTAGCATCAAAGAAAATGCACACTTAAAATCAATAAAATTAATGGATGGAATAATTACTTCGTTACGCTTCAAAGGAAATCAATGTTGAATTGAGAAATACGAGTATATCATCAAAATATACATCAAATTCCATAAGCTAACAACAATATTATAATCCATGGAATTTTGCTAAATTTATTTGCGTAGTCGATTTACTCTAGCAACATTTGATATCGCAGAGTTTAATTTAGAGTATATGTAGACCACTTGTATCGCGTTGTATAGTGTAGTTACAAGAATGTAAAAATACAAACCAAACATTTTCCTGAGTTTCCTGTTTGTAAAATATAGCCATTAAAAGCGAAATACCATGAAATGCATTAGTTTCCAAATAACCTCATCCCCAACAGCAAAATTTTTCCCACATGCACAGGCACGACCTATTAGTACATATACACTGAGCATCATATTCATCAGATTGCTCAGCGGGCCGCACAAAGGTATCAAAAATCTCGCCAGAAGTTTTACGAGTATAAGCCGATCCCTATAAATGGGGAAACTTTGTAATTTGATGGAATGAACTTCCAAATGCTGAAATAAGTGTGAGTAGTTGCGCCGCCACGAATCATTTCTTCTCTCTCTCTCCTCTCTCTTCGTTATTGCTGCACATTGGTGCGAGCACTCGGAAGGAAAGTTACTGCACTTCACCCAAAAGAAGGCACCACGACCCACCAAACTCCCCCATCTCACCAATCCAATATATCACTTTTTCCAAAAAAATGAATGGGTGTGTGTGTATATAAATACATGTGTATACGTATATATATATAAATATATATATATACACACACACATACATACAAATATATACACACATGTGTATATATAAATACATACACACACACACACACACATATATATATATATATATATATATATATATATATATATATATATATATATATATACACACAAACACTCGCACCCGTGTGTGTGTGAGTAGGTATACGGACACACGAAGGAAATGGGTGAAACTTTTTTCCTTGGAAACTTTCGACTTCCCCCCGCTGAGAAAACTTTCCGATGGAGTTCTTCCTTTGCTTATTTATACGCCCTCCTCAGCGGAGGAGGGGTGGTGGTTGGGGAAAGGGATAGAGTGGGGGTTCTGGGGGTTTGAGAGGAGGGGGCCGCAGAATAGGAGGCGACGGTAGAAGATTCGACCCATTAACACACTCCACGTCCTGCCCCCGCGGATTCCGAAGGGAGGTCACTGCGCCGGGGAATGGGAGGTAGGTGGATTGGGAGAGGGAATGGGGAGGGATGCCATAAGGGCGGGAGACGGAGGGAGAGGTGGAAGAAAGGGGTGCAGGTGGGGTGGTAGGAGTTGGAGAAAAATGAAGAGAGGACCACTCGACATCCTCCGCCCCTTTTCCTTTCCGTCCCTTTTGTTTTCGGATGCGAGCGCTCACACACACACACACACACACACACACCCACACAAACAGACACACAAATACATACACACACGCAAACCCCTCGTCGCGCCCTTGTTCCCTCTCGGTCGCTCTCTCGAACGAACTGCGAAGCAAGAGGAGTACGTTAACTTGATGATGTTCAGAAAAATTTCGCTGGAGGGGGGGGGATGTGGGAGAAAATAGAGGTTTGGGAAGGTAGGGGTGGTGAAGAAAGACGCCGCGGGAAATTTTCCCCTCGTTACGTATTTGGCGCGAGGCTTTTCCCCCTCTTGCCTCCCTCCCGGTTTGCACTAATGAATGCACACATACGGGTACTCTTTCCATAACGTTTATTTTTCCCTCTGTCTCGCTCGACTTTAACCGAGATGAAAGGTCAAAGGAGGAATCAAGAGAGAAGAATACGCGACGCTTGATCACTCGGCACCGCCTATTTCGAAGCGTATATTTCGTAGTGAGCAAACTTGTTTCGGAATGTATACTTTATTCACGCCCAGAGAGTGTGCTAGTTTATTTTTGTGCCGGAGACATCTTTTCTTGTCGTGGGAGTGTTTTCCATTTTGTGCAACACGCAGTGAGCTTGCAGTGTGTTCCAACATTGAGTTTTCTTCTTGAACAGAGGTTCTTCACCTTTGCCTTGCTAGTAAAAAAATTCTAATTTTATTTGTACACCAATTAGTAGTCATAAAAGTCAATAAATAAGAATGCCCCATTCCTATTCCCATATAAAGTTTCTGCATTTCAATATATTTGCATCAGATCTCGAAGTATTGGCGGCAGTTAGTAATAGAATATTTTGATAGGAACATGTCGAAGGAGTTCAAGTGATGTCACACTAAAATTACCATTATCAATCATGATTTCAGACACTCTTTAGAATTCCCTACCTTACTGCTACAAACCAACAGGTGCGAAATAAAATGTTTTATTATGGAATCAAATATCTAAATCGAACGTTTAACCTCATGGGTTAATAAAAATGCCGAAATCGTATATAATAAAAATCCTGTTAAGTAATTATTAGAGATTGGGAAACAGCGCTTCATTGGAATTATTAAGATGGTAATCTACTGGGTAGTGTTTACAATTAATGACCGGAGGCTCAGGGTTTCATTTCGGGTGAACTTGATTACCCGAAATATACACCCACGAAATATAAGTTTTACTCACATTTTCTGGGATACCGAAGGTAGTAAGGAGAAAATTTCTCCTCCAGCGTCCTACTCTGGAGTGAGTATTTCAGGTGCCCAAGGGATTTGTACGCCTTTAGTCGTTAGGAAGGTTAGGCTTAAGTTAATTTTTTGCATATTGTTAGCTTAACCTTTTTGAAAATAATTAAATCAAAGATAAGAATGATTTTCCAAGCATATTGCATCATTTCAATGACAGCTTAAATTTGTGATATATATTATGCATATATAATCTGTGGGACTTCGATATTTTAAGCCTTCAAACGCCAGGATGATCCGGTTGGACTTTGTTTAAACGTCCCACTGGATCAAGTCGGAGGATATATAAGCTATTCCTTAAATATTGAAGAGGCACGCTGAGCATGGAAAAAAATGTTTGTTTTGGAACGGTAAACGATATCTATTGAATCACCAAAAGTTATATTTTTGCTTGAAAATATGAAGTGAAAGAAAAAAGTTTTTTTTCGCGTGTTTCCAGACAAAATCATTTAGTTTTTCCATAAATTTTCTCAATCTTGCATTAGTATACATATACGAGGGTCATCCGGAAAGTAGTACCCGTTCGTGAAATAAAGACACAAAAGTAAATATTAACAAACATAAAAAATTTTATTTGAAAGAGGATACTTTAAACTACTTCTCAACATAATATCCAAGCAAATTAAGGCATTTGTCATAACGTGTGACAAGTTTCTGTATTCCTGCTGCATAGTCCTTCGCCGCCAGCTCATTGAGATACGCGAGGGACCCATCTTGCACAAATTTTTGCATAATGCAGATGGTGTTTAACAATTTCATGAACAATTGTTCGAGAAACATTGGGAAAATGCTCACAGATGTCATCAATTGTGACGCGCCGATCGTTCCTCACGAATTCGTCAACTGAGCTCACCAGTTGGTCTGTAATGACAGACGGTCTCTCCGAACGCTCATCGTCGTGTGTGTTCCCCCTCCCCATGTTGAAGTTGCGACACCACCGCCGAACAGACGACTCGTCCATTACATTGTCTCCATACACCTCCTTTAATTGGCGATGAATATCACATGGGCGAACGTTTCTTGCATTGAGGAATTTAATCACTGCCCTCACTTCACAACTAGCGGCGTTCTCAATTTTTTTAAACATTGTAAACAATCACAGAAACAACACAAGCAATGCTAGCGTCACGCAACTTGGCTCAGAGAAGGCAGACAAGCCACTGAAGCTATCTGACCTCGTCCAGCGGCTACTCGCGTCGTCAGCACTTCATGCGGCACGAACGGGTATTACTTTCCGGATGACCCTCGTATTATCGTAAAAATCGATTTTTCTGTCAAAAACACCTACCCGGCCTGTGAGTTAAGGCGCATTATAAGAGGCGTTTTTTCGCTGTAAGGTGACGTTAGCCATACCTCATATTTCCACGCAAAACTTGGCGGCCAAGACAAAAGGAAGGTTTCCACTTTAAGGCAGTTATTAAATACCACTAAGGTTTACCAAATAGCTTTAAACTTTGGGTATCATTTAAACTTTCTATTCTATATTGATTTTCGACCGGACAATCCATATCATTAGTGTTTTTTGTGGTCTAAGAATGAATTACTTTTTAAGAATCAATCAGTAGCATACTTAGTAGCACTTAGTACAAGTTACGATTTCAGGTAGGTTAGTTAAAGAATGGAGATCATTGCTGGGATTAATTACCAATACCCAATAACCTGAGTTACCGGAAAATGGAGAAGTCTGCTAAAAAATTTGTCCTGAACGAAAATGTATATTCATCTACATCTAAAGGCTGCCTTCAATGCCATTTTCTTAAGAGAAACACTCCATCATTACGATCGTTCTTCCTTCATATGGCTGGCATATCGTCTGTCATATATTTATATCCTCACTCTTCTAACCTCAGGGTTATTTTGTTTATGGAGAATAATCCGAAATTCCAGAAATGCCAATCGTCTTCTCTGTTTCATAATTATTTCTATGTGCCGAAGATGACCTCTCATCTCAGTTTAGTCTCGCTCGATCCAGATTTTTCCCATCTACCCTCACAACCTACCACCACTAATATGTAATAGTGGGTACCACCACCACTAGTAGGTAGTAATCGGAAGGTTAGCGGGAATTTTTTTCATGGTTTATTTCCAGGATTTCCCTTACAAGATAGGGCATTACTATGCTGCGTTCATTGACTTGAACGTAAGCGCCTCAAACCAGCCAAACACAGCAATTGATTTTCACCAGGGCAGTGTACGCTTGAGGGTAAATGGGCAACATTCGCGCCCCAAGAGCGACTGTCGACCACTTCACCGCAGTAAGGGGTTCCTTCCTTGTCGTTCATTTTTATTCACGCACAGGGTTATTTTGTCACACGCTTGTGATTGTAAGGACTTTTTCCCCAAGTCCTTTGTGTGTTTCAATCTCGAGACAGTTATTGTCAGTATGGTACGCGAGAGGAGCATAATTTAACCTGAGCTTGGCAAAGTGGCTGTCTGTCTCCTTGTGATGCGAGTGTTGTACCAACATCTTCTCATAAGAGAGCCCTATGTTGGGACAAAGAACAAAGGTTTTAAGGTACAGAGGCTTATCCTTAGTTTTTTTCTATGTCATGGTCCTCTTTGGTTACTTTGTAGGCAATCAGACGACCATAACACGTGTCACAGATACATCCAAGGCAGCAAAACAGTAAACAATGATAAATCATCCCGTAATGCTCGTATTTCTACTATTTTAGATTCTGCATTTTAAACGCATGAATTGCCAAATAGTAATTCCTAACCAAATATATATATATACTACCTTGATCAAAATGTTCCCGGAATAACCACCGTGTGGCGCTCCCATCGTTCCGATTTGAGTTCTGATTTTTTTTTTATTGGTACATCTGTTGTTGATATTCCCTTTAAATCTTAGTGTCATAACTTGACATTTGCAAAAGTTACGTAGCCAAGAGTACATCTATCTCTGTGTGTGTTGGCGATTTTTTACAATTTCAGAAATGGATTTAAATTTGCAACAACGAACTTGTATTAAATTTTGCGTAAAAAACGGATTTAGTGGCGCACGGACGTTGGAAATGTTGGAAAAGTGTTTCGGCAACGATTCTCTAAAAAAAACGGTCGTTTACCAGTGGCACGAGCGGTTCAGAAGTGGTCGTGAGTCAATCGAAGATGATGAACGCAGTGGCAGACCATCGACATCGAAAGTCGGTGAAAAAATTGATAAAGTAAAAGAAATGTTGGTCAATAACCGCAAATTAACCATCAGAGAAATAGCGGAGGACTTGAACATTGCCTATGGATCCGCCCAAGACATTGTGGTTAATGATTTGGGTTTCCGTCGTGTAGCAGCAAAGTTGGTGCCGAAAGACCTCAATTTCATGCAAAAAAGAGACCGTGTTGACGTCGCAAAAGACATGATTTGCGAGGCTGAATCCGATCCCACATTCATCAAAAGGATCATTACTGGAGACGAGACGTGGGTTTATGAGTACGACACGCAATCCAGACATCAGGCAAGTGAATGGCGTTCACCAAATGAGCCGAGACCAAAAAAACCACGTCGTTTTCAGTCAAAAAAGAAGGCAATGCTGACGGTTTTCATGGATTACAACGGTGTAGTGCATCATGAATTTTTGCCAGAAGGCCAGACAGTAAACAAAGAGTATTATTTGGGCGTTATGAGACGTTTGCGTGAAGCAATTCGCCGAAAGAGACCAGAAATGTGGGCAGAAAACTCGTGGATTTTGCACCATGATAACGCACCGTCGCACAGTGCTATCATTATTCGTAATTTTTTGACGAAAAATGCAACAAATACCATCCAACAGCCACCGAATTCACCTGATTTGGCTCCCTGTGACTTCTTTCTGTTCAATCGAGTTAAAAAACCATTACGGGGAACGCGTTTTAGCAGCCGAGAGGAAGTAATGGAAAAATCGCAGGAAGCACTGATGGACATACCGAAAACCGAATATAAAAAATGTTTCGAGGATTGGATCAAGCGCTGGCATAAGTGTGTTGCAGTCGATGGGGATTACTTTGAAGGGGACAATATAGATTTAGATGAATAAACTTGTATTTTTAATTTTCTGAATAAATTCCGGGAAATTTTTGATCAAGGTAGTATATATATATATATATACATATATGTATATATATATATGTATAGTAAGTACATATATGTATATATATATATATATATATATATATATATATATATATATATATTTTTATGTACTTAAGAGTCTTACTTGAAGAAGGTCTCGGAGAATGCCGAAAGCTCAAACAATTTACCGTGTGAATGTCCTTTTAATGTTACTATTTTATTTGTGCTCTATTGTGCCGTCCCAATATTATATATATATATATATATATATATATATATATATATATATATATATATATATATATATATACAGAAACAGATATAAGGAAAAGGGATAGGAACACATATAAAGGACGAACACAATAGAGGTGGGGAAGGCGGAATCGAACGGATCACAAGAGTAAAAATATTTCCTCAACCGGGACTCGAACACCGGATCTTTCCACTTGCCGGGCGGATGCTCTTAACCACTTGAGCTATCGAGGATAGTCAATTTACCCTGAGATCCGTGGGTCTAATATGTCGCCAAGCGCCCCGATTCTTTCAGCCAAGAGATGGCGTCAGGGGGCTGTATCACCCACCAAAGGAGAAATAGACAATACACAAGGAAAGGAAAGGACAGTGGGTTAGAATTCATACAACATCATACAGGAAAGGAACAGTGCGTTTCGTGGCACGCATAGCCAGAAGAAAGAGATGAGCCACATTGGCCAAATACACATTCAAACACGAAATCCCGCCAAACGGCGAATAAATACTCATATATACAGAAACAGATATAAGGAAAAGGGATAGGAACACATATAAAGGACGAACACAATAGAGGTGGGGAAGGCGGAATCGAACGGATCACAAGAGTAAAAATATTTCCTCAACCGGGACTCGAACACCGGATCTTTCCACTTGCCGGGCGGATGCTCTTAACCACTTGAGCTATCGAGGATAGTCAATTTACCCTGAGATCCGTGGGTCTAATATGTCGCCAAGCGCCCCGATTCTTTCAGCCAAGAGACTATCCTCGATAGCTCAAGTGGTTAAGAGCATCCGCCCGGCAAGTGGAAAGATCCGGTGTTCGAGTCCCGGTTGAGGAAATATTTTTACTCTTGTGATCCGTTCGATTCCGCCTTCCCCACCTCTATTGTGTTCGTCCTTTATATGTGTTCCTATCCCTTTTCCTTATATCTGTTTCTGTATATATGAGTATTTATTCGCCGTTTGGCGGGATTTCGTGTTTGAATGTGTATTTGGCCAATGTGGCTCATCTCTTTCTTCTGGCTATGCGTGCCACGAAACGCACTGTTCCTTTCCTGTATGATGTTGTATGAATTCTAACCCACTGTCCTTTCCTTTCCTTGTGTATTGTCTATTTCTCCTTTGGTGGGTGATACAGCCCCCTGACGCCATCTCTTGGCTGAAAGAATCGGGGCGCTTGGCGACATATTAGACCCACGGATCTCAGGGTAAATTGACTATCCTCGATAGCTCAAGTGGTTAAGAGCATCCGCCCGGCAAGTGGAAAGATCCGGTGTTCGAGTCCCGGTTGAGGAAATATTTTTACTCTTGTGATCCGTTCGATTCCGCCTTCCCCACCTCTATTGTGTTCGTCCTTTATATGTGTTCCTATCCCTTTTCCTTATATCTGTTTCTGTATATATGAGTATTTATTCGCCGTTTGGCGGGATTTCGTGTTTGAATGTATATATATATATATATATATTTGTATATATATATATTTTTTTTATAGTACAATACACAGTAACACACAATATAGAAACACAAAAAAAGAAGAACACTCACACGTTATTTATTGATATTTCGACGGAAACAATCCATCTTCATCTGAAGATATAGAAGTAATGACTTCTAGATATAGAAGTAATCATTACTTCTATATCTTCAGATGAAGACGGATTGTTTCCGTCGAAATATCAAGAAATAACGTGTGAGTTTTCTTCTTTTTTTTGTGTTTCTATATTTTGTGTTACTGTGTATTGTGCTATTCGGCACGACCGTGTTACGTCTACGAAAGCATATATATATATATATATATATATATATATATATATACATTCAAACACGAAATCCCGCCAAACGGCGAATAAATACTCATATATACATATATATATATATGTATGTATATATATGTAATGTATATATATGTATATGTATATATATATATATATATATATATATATATATACATTACATATATATACATACATATATATATGTGTATATATATATATATATATATATATATATATATATATATACATATATTAAAAAATGAGGGACCTGATTTAGAGTAGGATACTGGATTTTGTATTTTGTTAGGAGTCACAAAATATTTATTTAGTAGCTGTGTCCATCCAAAAACCTACCTTAAGCGGTAGATTACCTTATAATAAATAATATCAGAAAATGTTATCTTTAAACCGAGAAATTTATTTATTTACACAATTACGTTGCAATTAGGCAAATTTCCTGGTGGCAACGGTCAGGTTAGGTCAAAGATAACTACTAATAACGAAAATTACATACGAACACATAAAAACAGATAAGAGACAAAATATTTTTACATAATGACATTTCCACATCACATACAAACAAACTTCCACATCACATACAAAATGCCGTCCACATCACATACAAACAATATTTTTAAAACTACAATGAAGTTTATTACCCAGTGGCTACTTTACATTTCAAAATAACTATTTCTGTGTCTTGAGGCGGTTCAAAGTACAGCGAGTTGCGCATGCTTCTCTTTCCCGTGAGATAAACAGTATTTAATCTGATTGCAGTAATAACATTTAAAGACATATATTGATTAAATCATCAGTTTATACCCTTTTTATTCCTTTGTGTGATTCATTTTCTATTTCATTCGAAATTCAAGCTGTACACGGGTGTCAGAAATATTATTCTTTGCTAAAAACCAGTTTACATGTTTAGGCATCTACATCCTTTTCAGATATAACTGAGAATATAATGATGCCCGGACGACTGTGGAGGAAGATCCTGAAAAACAAAAGTAAACAAAAATTATGAATAAAATTAAATAGTTTTTACGAGGCAGGAGTTGGCAAAGATCATGAACCATACAAATGAATTATAATTACAGTTTAAAAGTGCTTGCAATGGTAGGAATGGAAAAGGTAGAACTTACAATAATTCTACATCATGGAACACCTTTTAATTAAAAACAATTTTTTAGTGAAATGGAAAGACCCTGGGATAGGGAAAAAATATTTTCAAAGAGCTAAGCTAAAATGGGTAAATGAATGTATGCCACTATTTTTTTACAGTGTCACTCGGACTCATTTGCTGGTATTAATGCCTGAAAGTGTATTATTTTATGGATAAATACTTCATAATGGTGTGGAGTGGAATTTTTGAATATCTTCAAGAATATAAATTTGCGATGATTAAAAGCTGTCCTTTATAGGAAGATCCTCTAAAGTTTTGGGCGAGTTAATGACTATATAAAACAAAATACAAAACAAAGTTATAGATATTTTTCCTATATCGAATGGAATAACACTAAAATTATATATGTACCGCCATTATCTCACTATTCTATCGATACATGAAAATATCCAGTGCATTGGGACTTTTTGTGTACACTTGATGATGACTCGGTGAGTAATAAATGACTGCAGTTGACGTTTTTTTGATAAAAAGATAGAAGGTGACAAATTGTAATCTAACAACAAATGCTTGTTTGAATCAAGCCGTGAGAGCAAGGGTGTGGGTAATTTTTTTAAACTTTTATACGTGTTTTCGGCATTTCCCTCGACTGATGGAGTGATGGATAAAAAATCCAATAACCGCGACTTCCGTCCAGTCCAGCGAGCGGGGGAAAACACGCTTGGAATATTTGCAGAGCTGCAGGAAAGAAAGTTGTTTTCATCGGGTGAATTGCACGGAAATTTTCGAATGAAATAGCTGAGTGCCGTTATTTCCTTTTGGTGAGACCTCATCTTCAATACATCTCGAGGATTTGAGAACTAACGCTACATGAATCACTTTTTATTTATCGGCAGTAGCATACCGGTTTAGATTAAGTTTTCAATAGTCCCAGTCACTAAACACTACTGTACTTTTAAGCCCTGGCAAACAAGACACAAAATATTCTTAAGCCTCAGAGCACATATTACCAAAACTCTTTCATTAATTTTAAATACTTTTTATGTCCTTTAGTTTCATGCAAAATGCTAGTATTTTCCTTCTTCTAACGCTTTTCACCGGTATTCTCTCCTCTTTGATCGTCTTCAGCAGACCCTTTCCTCTCAATATCTCCGGCATCCAATAGCCTTACTTTCTTCAGATTCCTCACAAAAATCTAGGACCTCTTTACTTGCGTTCCTCAAAATTAATTTTTCCTTTCCGTCAAAAATCGATGCACATCACTTTTAGGGATGCCAAGTTCATCAAAAACCATGCAAACACATAATCTGCGATCCCTGTCGAACAAAGCCTTCACTCCTGCAAAAATTTCCTCACTTTATGAGGTCCACGGGCATCCTGAACGCTCGGCGTCTTCAACATCTGCCCTACCCTCCCTAAACAACTTGTGCAACTCATAAATACCCGATCTACTCATGGCGTTATCACCATTAGCTGCCATGCGCATCTCAAGAGTCTCTTTCCCGGTTTTGTGCCGTTTCACGCAAAATTTGACAGCGTAGCGCTGTTCCAATAAACGGTTTATGACGGAGCGTAGTAAGGTCATTATTAAACCGTTATGGAGGTTTTGCAAGCACATGATCTGCACTCCGCAAAAGCTGGAAGTCAACTGTCATCGGCCTCGAGCGCTGAGACTCCACTCCCTCGTATCCAGCTTGGGAAATCACCGCCCGTCCGTCTATCTGGGAAAAAACAAGTCATACTACTCTTGGGACAGTTCTTATACGTGTATCTTAACATCATATATATTGAAATATAAGATGAGTTGGCGATATTAATGGCTTCAACGTTGCCAGGAGTCTCAGTGCCTCAAGACGAGTTTTTCGTGTTACTGTTACATTCATATTAGTTACATAAGATTTAGTTAAAGTTCAATATTTATTTGAAAAATTTAACCAAGGAAGTCGGTCTTGTTTGATGAATTATTTCATTTTCAAAAAAGATCTAGATTCACAAACCATTGTTATGGCGTCTGGATTATTTGAGACCTATTTTGGGAATTACTCACAGAACGGAGAATAAATTACAAACAAAATCTGTTGCATAAAGTGGAAGCAGCTCTTTTTTGTGACCATGTTGAAAATGTATTATAAGTCCATCTTGTTAAAGTAGTGAGGAATTATGTTAATAGAAATAAGAGTTCAAATTTAGATCCGTTAGATTTAAGGTTAAATTTTGTATATCACATTTTCCGCGAATGATAAGCGATCGAAATCGCTGCAAACGACCGTAATAGAAAAATTTTGATCCTAATTCTTCATTGGGGTAGCAGTTGTATTCTTAAAGATAAATATTTTTCCCTTTGAACCGTAGCGCATTTAAATTATGATAAAAGTATTCTCTTTTTTTTTAAATAGTTTCACATATTTGGTAGCAACTAACATAAAGCAACCTTTAACTTTGATTATGGATGCCTGTGATGTTAGATCCTCCCCTGTCACACATCCTAGAGGTTGCCAGAATGGTATCAAGTAGTTTTAGATGTGGAAATGCCTGAGAAAATTTCTTTTTTACCATAAGACTGGAATAAAAAGCCTGAAAATTGAATGACTGAATTTTTCGGTAAAGAGCCGATGAAAATTTTACTTGAAGCTATTTATCATATATGGAGGCATTGCTTATAATATGAGATGAATTATTTCTAAAAAAATTGAATTTAAAAATTCGGTGCAATGCAATCGCACTCACTCACAGTTTAATTAAGGTTGAGCTCGCTTATTAAAACCAGTCTACGGGCGATTAGTAGAAGACGATGTGACTGCGATCATAAATTTGAAAAATCCTTTAAAAACAATCAGTTGTTGAAAGAGATGATTATATAAAATTTGCAAAAAAAAGTAGGTGTATCATACAAGCAACTCGATAATATATTTCTACCCCGTAGTTTCTTTACCCCTGATGGTCACATCACAAATTCTCCCTTTATATCCGATACTCCAGCAATCGCTCCCATGAGCCTTCTACGGCGACCTGCTTGGTGAAATGTAAATTCAGATGATGAAATAAATCGGTCCACGGAAAAAATCGTCAACGACAGAAAATGGGAGCGGGACCGCCTGAAAAATGGGTTGGAATTAGTTTACGGCCCTCGAGCAATGATACTCGGAATTCACATTCAGGACTTAGGGCTTCAACGCACGATTTTCGCGGGATATTTTCTAATTCCCATGTTATATCTTTTTTCGCTCTCGCAACCCCCTACCAGGCTCGCTTAAGACCTTTCGGGGGCGGTGAGGCACCGGGCCGTGTCAGATACGCCGATGGGGTCGCGTCGGATTCCGATTCACGCGATGAGGTTGGGGGTAGGGCGTGCGGAATGGGGATTGAGGTGACCGAGGAAGGGGGAAATCATTGTTTGGGGGAGGGGAGAAGAAGGAGGTCGAGGTTTTTTTGGGAGGGGGGCGGGAAACTATATTCCCCCCATCTCGGACGTGTCGTGACTCAAGAGAGCTGGCGCGATTCCCGTTCGGTGACAGCGGAGGGGGTTTTTGAACTAGGTTTTTTTTTTAAGATTCCAGACGCAGCCGGCTCGATTTTGGCGGTCCGAATTGGTGTGTGTGTGGGATGAAGGGGCGGAATAGTGGCAGGGCGAGGGGAATGGGAGCTTTTTTGTTGGGGGAGGGGGGGGGGTGGGAAGTTTTGTATTTTCTGCCATCTGACTTTACCTCATCCATCCACCCTCGGAAATGGATTGCGGAGCGCGAGCGCAATTGATACCATCCGCGGGCGGGTGGCTTGGGGATGGGATGACTATAGAACGTCGCCAACACAAAACGGAATGGTCGTGATGTCAAACGGGGCCACGCCGCGGATCTCGCCGATTCTCCCTGGAGAATTATGCCTTTGCAGCAAAAACCTCCTGCCGAGGAATGATTCCAGCAAACCTTTCACATTTGCTCGTGAACTTAACTCGTGATGGTGTTCGATCCATTCTCGCGGCGTTCGGCATCGGAAGAGATACATCTTTGTGGGGAATTTTTCTCGAACGTGGAGGATTTCGTCAGCGGTAGTTTTTATTCTGATTAGAAACACATATTTATAGAATGGATCAATCGGGAGATGAGATTTTTATGGGACCGAAAGATGAAAGTAGTAACGCTGGAAGAGAGCGGACAGAATACGAAATCAATCTTTTAACGACATTGTTATATTTGCAGTGGCTAGCTTATGAAGTGAAAATTTATGTAATTTAAAATGCCATGAGGCTTGCTTATCAAAGTTTAATGATAATGTGCAGGTTCTGATAGTTTGCTTGAGCGAAATTTCTATAGAAATTTATCATCACTTGGTTCTTATTTACCTAAAATATACAACATTATAAGTATTTATAATGATTTTTTGGATCATCATTATATCCAATAAAGAGATGCTATAAACCTCTAATGGAAAAGAGAAGTAACTTGTGAACTAAAGAATGTTTTCTGCTCGAGCCGTTTATTTGAATGCTGAAGTCATTTTTGTGTAAGGTTGGAGTTACTTATTAGAGAAAGTTGATACTTAAAGCTATAAAAAATATTTTTTACGATGAATATATTTACCTATTTAAGATTTCAATGACCATATATCTTTCCAAATGTATTTACTAAGTATTCTGTTGGTGAAAATAGTCTTTATTCGAAATCCCTTGAGTTTTTCCTACGAGACATTCCTATGATTTTTTGGGTCATCTTTTGATTACTCGTTTACTCTACCTTCGCCTATTCCGTATATTTCGTAAACTTTCCAAACCTTGCAGTTGAACCAAACTTTATTCTTAGTCCGTTGAGAAGGTGGCGAATATTTTTACATGCATTACAGTTACAGTGTCCAATGAAATGCGTATCTATTTCTATAGATTTTGAGATTCAGGGATTATCACTACACAAAACTCCGCGAGTCACCGAAAGGACTTGCGGCGGAAGGTAATTCGGTACCATCCGAACATGCATACTTTTGAATATATATTCGACCATATACAAAAATAT
Organism: Hetaerina americana; assembly: GCF_022747635.1. Classification (NCBI taxonomy): domain Eukaryota; kingdom Metazoa; phylum Arthropoda; class Insecta; order Odonata; family Calopterygidae; genus Hetaerina; species Hetaerina americana. Next base: position 42,703,443 of record NW_027287095.1, read on the forward strand.
TCGTACTATAACACGTTTGTATGCCCCCATAGATCATGCAGTAATTATTTAAATAACTGAATTCACGTTTTTAAACAAATATAATCGGGTTCTTGTGTGCAACATCTTTATTTTTGCTTATCGTAAAAGGGGAGAACGAATGCTTTAATTATAAGTCTTTTCTGAAAGCCTACGATTTGCCTGCTGTCTTGCTGAATCAAGAGGCTATCAGCCTAATACTTTTAAGATACTCGTATATTTCATGCTTACTCTCTTCTTGCAGCAATTATTAAAAAATCTTCCGGATTTTCTCTGAAACCTTTCCAATTCCTGAATCAAAGTTTTCTCCTATGAATCCCAAATGTTTGCTGCGTATTTCAAATGTAGCGGGGTAAAACCTATCTCCTACTTTTTCATCACATTTTATCCATAACCAGTCATGAATCAAAACTTTTTTCAGGGCTTACCCCTTTGTTCTTGTGATCTTTGTACCACATTAGAACTTTGATGTCAGTGTAACATACAAGTATTTCGCCTGTTGCTAGAGCTTCGTTCTTTTCACTCTATTCTTCTATTAAATGGAAGAAGGGACCATTTGGTCTCAATTTCGCCCAAATAAAGACCACTATCTATCTATCTATCTATCTATTCTAAAGTTTAACTCTTGATTACTTTCTTCTATTCCAAAAATTCAGAACTTTGCATTTTCTGATATTTTATTTATAAGTCCTAATCCTTACGCCATTCCGATTGCAGGAGTAAATCTCTATTTTATAAACTTACTACCTGCCGGTGCCCCTCTTTCTTGGTAAATAAGTACCATGTGCAAACATCTTAAGGTTGCTACTAACGCGGGAACCCAGGTCGTTATATTTTACAGGGGAAGTGCGGTCTCTTAATCAATTTCCTATGGTACTTCTGACGTTGAGTTCTCTTCTAATGAGGTCAACCTGTCGATGTCTAATTTTTGTTTCCAGTTAGATATGCAGTCCTTAATTCTAGGTCACTTTCTCAATGATACCTGCATATCTTAGTTTGCTTATCAATACTATGTGAGAAATTTCGTCAAAGGCTTTCTTGAAATCTTAAAATATACCATCTACTTGTGTATTCCCCATCCTCCGAGTGTAGGGTGTCATAAATTAAAAAAAAACACTACTATGTTTTCCGTAATCTGATTTCCCAAAAACCCGTGCTGGTTACAGCACAGGAGGTCCTTTTCTGCAATCGGGAAAGTGCATTATTTTGCTAACGATGTATTTTTAGATTTTGCAGGATATCGATGCAAAAAAGGGCTTTAATTACTTAGGTCTTCCCTGTAGCCGTATTTACAAAGAGAGAATATGTGAGCTATGTTCCAGTCGTGAGGTAGGTACGGAACCTTCTTGTATTGACTTATAAGAAACTGTTCAGTGTCGTCAGCAAGTTTCTATATTATTCTAGCGCGGCTTGCTTTCGGATGAGGGGTTTTTTTATATTTTGGAGCTGTTCCTGTTTTTATTTACTTACTAAATGCCGCTATGAATTCATTGTTGCGTCATCTTGTTTTCTTATAATCATGTTTGCATCTGAGTGGAATAAATTTCTTTGTCTCGTCACGTATAGTATTCATAAAGATTTTCCATATTCTTCCCTTATATAACACTGTGGTGGCTAATTCCCTTATCTAAGTAACCATTTTATCATTATATCTGATATTAGACATAAATAAGCTTTTTCCTCGTCTTGGAAATTTAATTTAACTGTATGTTTTGAGAAGAATCCGGCGAACATATTCTTAAGGTTACGACATGAAATCCGTTTTTGTCGGTTTTCCTTCATGCCCACTCTTTTCCTAATCCAATTATCTACCTGCGTAGTTCACGATCCATCCTGTAATTAAAGTCACCTCCAAATGTATTTCAGGGTGCTCTTCTGTCATGGCGTAAAACTCCCTTCCGTCGTAAACACCTTTTAGAATATTAAGGTAAAAGCAGTTCAACATTATGCGGATTAATTTTCTTCATTCTACCCTCTGCTTATACAAATTTGTTGGGAGCGAGGATGACCTGAACGTGTAATGGGTCATTTCCGTTGCAATAACCGGCTTATTGGAGAAAATACTTCCCTTGTACACACAGGAGAAATAGGGAGAAAGAGAAAAGAGTAAAATAAATGGCGATCATTGCTAGCCTAGTTTACTGCAAAGAAGAAAAAAATACCCAACAAAGAGCAGCACGAACTAATGGAATTTCCGCAAATTAAATACTTGGCGGTCGGTATTTTTGGGGCCATCACCGGACGTGGAGAAGCAAGAGAAAACTTGGAAGCACAACACATGGGCTCACACTCAAACACATTGGCGGGGAACTAAACAAAGCTTCAGCTTTTCCGTCGCTCGGCACCACCGCCATCCTCTGTCTGTTGATGACACTCTCCTCATATCCAAAACGAAGCTTTCCAAAATTTTCCTTTGAGCGCGGTACAAATGCACTGACGAGAGCGAACCGATAAAACTGCACATCACACGGCCTGGTTTGTTGCATCCACGGTCTCCAATGGTCTCCCCCTCCCCCCCTTCTCCATAAGAGCCTTTTAATTTTACATTCGGAGTACGGGCGACGCGCAGTACTTGAATATGGTTTTCTTCGGATATTCGCGCATTATTTACATGTATGTATTCATCACGCGGCCGGTGGATGTCACATGAGTTTTAGCGACGGATTGATGTCGGAGTGCGTTTGAAAGATGATTAATTCGAATGCATATGTTTCATAAGGGGAGGTTTTTTTACTCATCTGTCATGGATTCGTTATTTTGATATATATGTCGAGAGAGGAGGATATTTTACTTTGAATCTCAAGTCGTTCATAGATACAAAAATGTCTGGCTCGTAAAATATTTGTATTACTGTTTTATGTAGTTTTCAACCCACCTTGGCCACGGTTCTTCCTACTTACCCCAATGCAGTTTTTTGTTCCACTTCCATTACATTTGATATAGGAAACGCAGTCGTTGCCAGATGAAATGTGAACCACTGGGGATAAGCGCGAAATCCCTTAGTTTGCGGTTTTAAATTATGCCACATCAATGTAAAGGAATAGGAACAACATATGAGAAATTTCAGGTGCTCATTGATGTAGCTGTAAAATATTGGAATCAGTGAAAAATAACCATCAAGGTGTATTAATCAAAATGTCGTTCATTTCGTTATCATGAATCCTTGAAATTTAACCAACCTGTTATTTCCAGGCGATTTTTGAAAAATCTCGGAATCTGCATCCGAGGTAATGCAACTTCCGTACCTGAGGATGACGCCGATGCGTTGAGACTGGTCATATCTAATAAAAAAGTGGTGGAAAATGCATTGTTTTTTACCTCAGTCATAATGTATTTCCACAAAGTTAAGGCTGAAAACGTCGAATGTAATCCACCATGTTAAGCTAAATTTATAATGAATCCATTTAAATTTGAGGAAAATTTTAGCATCATGATTTCACCTTTTCTTCTCAAAGATATTATTTTCGAACATAAATCCCTTGAATTCATACATCAGCTGATTATTTCGGCATAAACTCTGCCGTCAGGCTTATTTCATTTGACATGAAAGCTAGTGTTCGGATGGGCTTTTTGTTTTAGATATTTGGGTACAATTAATAAGATTTGATAAAAATAATACAAGTACGCGCTTATGCTGGTATTAATGCCATAATTTATATTGATTTTCGTAAATAGTAAAAAACAACAAAAAAGATGAAATGTATCAAAGTCTTACATTTGTAAGCATTGTGCAAAGGTAAAATATCAGTAACAAGTGCACAGCAGAGGCAAAAAGTGCAATCAATATTAGTACTAAAAGCGAGCGGTTTTTTCAGCATTACCTGCCTCTAATACAGCTCTTTTGCTAAATTAATTCCACTTTCATCCACTAGTAGTGAGTGTTTTACTTTTTCTACCTCTTTATTTTTATATGTTACATTTAAATTTCAATGTTATTGTTACCCACTACGTTATCTTTAGATTATAGCTTAATATCATGGTTAAATGGTTCGTATATTTTTTTGTTATAATGGGGTGCAAGTCATTGGGCTCTTATTTTAGTTCTTTAACTCTGGCAGCATTTTGGAACTTGTTGATAAATTCAGAGACATAATCAATTGATTTCTTAGGAGCTCCTACGACTGAGGTCACTATTCGAACCGTCAACCTGGCATAAAAGTCACTTTATTCCCTATGCAGCATTTACAACGAAGGTGAAATATCAAATCAAGACTTTCGGATTAGGACACAAATATGTTACCCTGCATTGCTGAAATTATATTAAACTGTAGGTCAATTCTTAGTTTTTAAACAGAGGAGAGTACAGCAAAATATTAAATTATGGTAAACTCTCGCATTTTAGCCCTTGTTAGTAAACGCGGGCTGAATTTAAGACGATTGAAATTATTTGCATTTAATGTTCAATGCCTAATGTAAATTTGGAAAACCAAAACTAGAAAACTGCTGCCATTTTGGTGCCTCAATTGTTCATTTACATGGTTAAAATATTTCGTCATTCAATATTTGTACTTTTCCATCGATAGGAAGAGTTAAAAATATTTTGCTAACGCTTAAATTAGGTTATGTGAAACACGATTTTCTTATTTTTATGTTGAAAATAATCTTAATAAACTAGTATGAATATATATATCGTCAATAATACCCTACCCTCTTAAAGTCTAGCTCTATTAGTGTTTCTTTTGCAAATTTGGTGTGTAAGATTTGATGAGTGTAAAATATTTTATGAATATTAGTACAAAGTACCCTGAAAGCTACCCCTAGTCTGTGTGGCAAGGGGTACACACCAGACTACTTTGACTGTCACTCGATACACTCCTCCCTCCCTAGCGCAGTCGGACACCGTCATTCTTATCGGTTATCGTTGGTGGGAAATTAGCATCTCAAATCTTTTCGCTCTTAATCCCTCTAACTTTATTTACATGATCTCTCCTACCGTGATACGATGGGACTAATAATATATTTTCAACATCATCACTAAACAGACATCAATATGAAAACAATGCAAGGCATTTAATCTGCAATTTAACCTTCTTTCCATCAGTCATTCCCAATCCAGCTCCTCGAATAATTTTGATACGCTACTCAAATTATCATAATAACATTGTACAAATCTAGCTTCTCCATGCTGCGCGCGATCCAATTCAATAGTCACTCTAACTTCATGAGGATACTCCATATAAATGCTGAAGCAGAATGGACTCCCTATTAAAAAAATCACTGAAGAGCGCGCAGGTAAATTAGCGGAGTGAAAGTAGCAGCGTTAGCTGGGGAAAACAACGCCATTTTCAGTGATTACCAAGGAGTGGTCTATCAAGCATCGAGGCTTTGTCGTAGACGCGTTCTTCAAGAGCAATAATAGTGTGGTGACGACGCAGAGAGCACTGTGGTCTAGCGATGAAGCGCATTCTAATTTATAAGAGTTGCACCAACGTTGTACAGCATTAAGATCATCTGTCAAGGCTACTTTATTCTCAGGACTGTCTCTGTCAATCACTGTATCATTGGCAAATGAACGTATCTTACTATTGACTACGAAGTCAAAGTCATTCACGTAAAGAAGGTAAGAAAGAGGTCCGACAACACTTTCCAGAGAAACGTATCCCGTGGCTTTGGCTCTCCAGGGAGTTCTGGTAACCGAAAAATCACACTGCTCGAGTGAAACAGGATACGCAGAGAGATTTTCCCGGGAATCGGACCCAGACCCTCTGGTCAGTAATCCAACGCTCTACTACTGGACTACCACTTCCCATTAAATTTTAATATTATCGGTAAATGCTAATGATTACGGCGAATTTTTATGTGGTATTTTATAACCGACGATTGGGCGTTTTTGAAATATTCTTGCCTATTTATTTCATAGTCTGAATTACATAAAAGCTCATGGATCTGTAATTATGAGAAATTAGTTCAGAAATCAGTAAATGAAATGTTAAATTTTATAAAGATCATGGGATTAAAAAAAATACCGGAATATAAAAACTAAGAGATGAAATATTCTAACTTAAGTTGCATTTTAATGGAGGAATTAAAATTTTATCTTGTATATTTCGATGAATGTATGTTACATTTAGCAAAGAGTGTTTCAATCAGTCATCTTTGACTGGTGTTACGTCATCGTTCGCAATTCCTTGAGTTAGTATATTTTTTGTCGATTCAGACAAAGCTTTTTTCGGCGAAGTTTTTCAAGACTGGAGGCCAATCAAGAATGAAAACAGATTGTTATTTTCTCTGAGAAAGAGTCGGAATAAAATGTCGGAATAATTTGGGTCCCACTCTACTCGTTCATCTTATATGAGCCAAGAATGTCGCGTAGCAGTTAGTGGCGATGTCAAAAAGATGCCGAGTTTTTTTTACCGGAAACTAATTAATTCTCTTGGAGCTGATAAGGTTTTTGTTACATGTCGGAGAGGGATGCTGAATTTCTTTCGTAACCAGGAAGATAAAGTAATGGAGTAGTTGGGTAAGAAAGATAATGAAGAGGAGAATGAATATATCTAAAGTTAGCACTTGATCTCTCTCTCTCGACTCTTATCATGTCCAATGGAGAAAAGCGATCTAAGTATAGTCATTTCATCAGAACTATACGATAGAATTCCATGCATGTTGTGGGAGGTGATCACAGGAGAATCAAAAGCCAAAGACTAAAACGCAACTAAAAGAAAAAAAAACTAAAAAATCCTAATTTTGCCCACAGGTTACCTTTCTCCTCAACTATTACCTCACGATGCTCCAGAGAAAAAATTAATTTTCAAACATTTAAAAATATAGAAAAAGATAACTCGCTTTATGATTAATCTCCATGCAAGGGCACACAGAGGTACATCATTATTATCTCATCCGGAATCTTGGATAAATAACAACTCGAAACTCAGTTGAACCTTTTATTAAATAGGCTTCATTGTGATATTTTATTGTGTCATCAGAAATAATGCAAGACAATTAAAATCAGGAATTTGAGAAACAAAGACAGGAATGGCGTTAAAGAAGTTGATTCAAGGTCTCCTTTATCCATCGCGTATTTGGAGAAGTCAAGGGAACGGAGTGCTCAGAAAATAATATGCAGAAAATAATCACAAATTTTTCCACTCCTATATCATGGCTTGTGTCCCAGTCTTTTTATTTACAGGTCGTTTTGACAGCTTGTGGAATACGTGAGTGAAAGTAAATATGCAGGATAGCACCCAGTCGTATTCCGTTGGGTTTCAAAATCTGAAATTTAGGGGCTGGAAGTATATTTGAATGGCTCCCTGAAGAAATTTTGTGTGCGATACGTGGGGTTTGAATCCTAATGCAATAAAAAATGAGCAATCTTTCAAGCAAGTGAATGTGACTTTTTCACGACGAACGACCGGTGCAGACGCTTACAGAGATTTAACATGAAAGATTGTGAGAGACGACGATTTTTTCTTGCTCGGCTAAATATTCTATCAAAAAGTCAAAAAGAGAGCATCCTGAGAGAAATGGGAAAAGAATCCCAGGCACCAATTTCTGCTAGAATCAAATTTTATCTCGAGTTTCGTACGAGAAAATAGTATTTTTTTTGCTGAAAGGAGAAAGTGTTCAGCGAGAATGTTGGATTAGTGAGCAACGGCAGAAATTTTTTCGATTGCTGCACCAGAATCTGTGAAACCTCGTTATGTTAGTTCCTGTGTGCTCAAATCATTTGTCAAAAGGAACAAGTTCGGTGGACGTTGCGAATCATCATTACTTTGACGTCATCGCAATTTTTACCACCAAACAATAACGCGAGATGAGTTTCTCGGTGGTGAGGAGCGTGGGGTGGAATGGATGGGAAGGGATTGCATTGGTTTCAACCGCTAAATTTTGCGATACGGCAAATTTTGAAACCTCAATTCCGTCAAACATCCCGAGCCAACAGAAGTGTAGACTGTATGGAAAAAATTGTAATCATGGTAATTTGCGGTACGAAGTTTTAACCTTCTTGATTTAAGGATCAATCGATTCGGGTTACTTGTTGGAATAAAGTGATTGTTCATTATCATTAGATTCCGCCTAAAAAATTGACAACGAATGCTCCATTGATTGATGACCATCACCCCTTCCGATCTCTGATTAATGTCCTCGCAGATTCAACAGACGGCGATGACTCCGTGAGCAGGGTGCATTTCAATTGGAAGTTCAAATAGCAAAATGCGCAAGGAAAAGAGGTCGAAGGCGGTTGGCAGTATTTATTTCCGCTTCCGAGATCCCATCTGGGGATAAATACCGTCGCGGCCGATGTGAACACCGGGATGAATTGAGACCGGGCAAAGCGACTTGTATTATTACCCTGCTCGCCATGCAACCTCAAACTACGGCTCCCTCTGCGGTTTAGCGTAGAATACGAGAATCTAGTTGTAGCACATAGTTATACGGTGGATTTAGTCTTGCATTCATAGCATTCCATATTAAAGTGTGCAAATGCTCATAGCTTAAAAACTCTCATACACCCAGAAACATAACTGTGGGAAATTTTACAGTATACATATATTTTTATTTATTTATTAGAACGGCACATTCTTAAAGGGTACACGTGATGATAATGACGTTCAAACTATTATAAACGTATCGAAGGACCAAAAATAAAAATTGTTTGAGAAATTTAAAAAGTTGAAATATAAATTCTCAGTATACCTATCCATCAGATCCAAAGTTTATGTATCTTATTTTATACTGGTAGACTGAGCAGCCAGTATGATACTAGGTCCTAAGAATAGCATCGGTGTCACATTAAATCATAGAAGTTGTGTTTCCCCATACAAACTTCCTTATAGGATGATTTTTCGAGTTTGTGCATCATCCCCCTTTTCCAGTTAATCTGTCGCACATTTTCTTTCTTTTCAATGATTCATACATTTTAGAACATCAGTTCCTTTAAAAACTCTTTCACTGGTAGAACCTGGAATTTTGTCCTATATTCCTAATGTAGCCCTATATTTCAAATGTGTTATTCTAACTCACGACCTCTCTCGGGTGAAGTATGTCAGGGGAAAATAAATTCTAATTTTATGCCAATTTGTCCACATACTCCTCCGGAGAAACATATATACCCAAATCCTCCTCCGTGGAATATATGTCCACGTATTCCAGGTCTTTATGTGGAGAAGCCGCCGAAAAATCAGTATTTATTAGAAGAGAATTATGGAGGTGCGATCTGAGGGTTAAAGAGCGATGATAACTTTCTCTAGTTAGTCCTCGTTATGGAATATTTTGCTGGCATAGGAGATCCTCAAGGAGTCGGTTTGTCTTAATTAGATCGTGAGCAGTGAAGATGAGCTTTCTAAAACGCTGTCATAATAAACTTTGTTGTGTATCTAGAGTATTAGCTAAACTACGTTGAGACAGATGACATTTATTGCATGAAATGGAGTGCATAATAATTGCACTAAGGGAAAACGCATCAGTGAAAAAATATTTTTTCACAATTAAAACGTATCCAACCACATTGTCATTATTTCCTCCAAACCTTATTTTATTTCAATTATTGTTACCACAATCGAATTATAGAATATAATCGTATGTACGTATAAGCGATGTGGATTCGATGTGCTCTGTATATTTATGGGGTTTTCACGGTGTTCATTGGAACCGGCTGAAAGCAGTTACCACAGCTTTCCAACTAGCGTAACTTTAGTCAAAACCCAAGTTAACAACCACGGTAAAAACCCAAAAAACATTTAGAGCTCGTATTTAATTGTATCTGTCAATTTAGCAACACTGAGCTTTGATGTTACATGTCTGACTTAGAATGTGGAATCGTCCCTTGCCACACACCGTGGTGGTGGCTTTTAGCGCATTACATAGGCGTTGATGGCCTACAAATATATGTGAAAAATATAGCAAATATCCTTTACTCACTCATTACATACAGCTAGGGTTTCATAAAGGTAAATCTCCATAAATTTAAATAACTATTGGAACATAATCTAATTTCTTAGCTATAGAATTCACCGATGGCGTCTAACAGTTAGCCTTATAATCAATATAAGGCCTCATTCTTACAAAATTACATACCATCTTTGCTTGTTTAATTATTATAAAAATATTCGATGCGCTTAATGGGGTGGAGAACTTGATAAAGATTTTGACCAATGACAAATACTAAAAATACATTATTGAAAGACTTCCCTAAGTGTGGTTTTGTCCTACGTATCACCTTACGCATTCCAATTAGCATGCATGCTGTGGAAACGTTCTGTTTTATGTGAGAAATTTCATGAAATAGAAGACATGCGTTTGTGCATCGCAGTCATAGCATGATCTATTTTTGATCGAATGATTCCCGGAATTATCAAATACTGGGAGTATGCGAGGGTGATGCGGAAAATATTGGTAATGGGACCACTTTGTCTCAGTGGTTGCGTTATACACCTTTATAACCAGTTGAACTGTGGACTTGGGTCGTGTTATCGCATAGTCATTGGGTATTTTTGTAGTCAAAGTGAAATATTTTTTTGGCTTCATGGAATTCCTCCTGTTTCGATGTTTCCCTTGCTAAAATTGTACCGGGACAACATCCGCTAATAGCCACGAACATTCCAATAGGAGATTCGAAAAAAAATTGATTTAGAATAAAATTCCGCTTCTCCATTGCACTACGATGGATATGTGACATGGTATTTGCCGGATTTACATTCCATACATTCCAATCCCTAAAAAAATTCAACGAACGAGAATTCGTCTCGAGTTTCGTCTAGTTTGTCGGATTTTGAGTGATATCACACATGGTAGATATTTATTTAGGGCCTCCTGCACTATTTTTCTATTAAATTAACAAAAAAATGTTTTCCTAATTTTTATTTTCTTAAATGCTATAGTTTTCGCTTTTATCATTCTTACTAGACTTATAGCTTATTATATATACTTATAGGTGTAACTTATTACTAGTGGTGTCCTTTACACACCCCTGCCATAGTATGTAGGTGTTTATAGCATCTTTGAACTTATATTTACACGGACTTATTAAGTGTATGTCTAAAAATAGGGATAAAGTCGTTAAATGAATTAATTTGGAGAAAAATATAAATTTCTCACGAATAAAATCTTGATTTTCTAAGAATAAATTATTGTTTACCAGTTAAATATCCACGTTTAATGTAAATAAAAATACCCATATAATGTTACTTCCAGAAATTTAATGGCTACATATTATACCAATTCAAAACTACACCCGGGATGGTTACAAATAGACTAATCGGCCTGATTGCCATAACTAATTTTTCTAATCATCATTGTGCTGATTATAATATTCATCAATTTAGATCGGAGAGTTTTTTAAATTAACTTAACGATATCAGCCATCTATTGGTGGAATTGAGTCATCATGAATAAGCACAACAGTCACTTGGACCGGATTATTTTACGTCTCAACGAAGCCTCGGTCTTACTAAAATAAATGTTCGTGGAATGCTAAGTAACTTTTGCTTTTTTTCTATTTCCATAAAACTTGTATTTGTTAACATATAATGAGTACTTTTGAGTGAAAATACTTTTAATTTATTTGAGCATTAATATATATTGGGTATGGAAAAAGTAGAACATTTTAGATAGAATACCAGACAAATGGAAACCTCAGGATTGTATTTTAGGCAATATTTTGTAATTTATAAATTGAGAGCAGTATGTAATTACATGGCTTGAAACAATGAAATATAGCCATTACTACTTTTTTAGCCACTCTGGTTTATTATATTTTAGACCTGAAGTTGCACAGTTTATTCATTGTTGTCGCTCTGTGCGAATGCGGTTTCGACATTACTACCTATTTGCATCGGTCGGGAATTTTTAAAGGATCGACGCACGGTGAACACAGTGTTTCAAAGGCTGCAGGTAATAAATTTACCAATACGTATTTATTTTACATATAAGTAATGACAAAACAAATCACCCCATCATGTAGGACTTAACGTGTATTTTACTCAGTTACATATGTCGCATTAATTCGGACATGAAAATGGCAATAATAGCCCACGTGCAAAGAACTTAGGAGAGGGAGTTGTGAATAATATCAGAAAAGAAAAGTTGAACCAAATTAAAATATCGTTAGCTCAACCACTCGACGCCCCAAACATTTAAAGTTTTCATTAAATTTATTATCTTTTAGACGTTTTTGTATACATGGACACATGTTTATGCATGTATAAATATGTATATATTTAAGGTAAAATTAAGTATAAATGTCAATTAAGTGATATGGTGACATTAAAATTCGAACGAAAAATCACCGGAAGAATTATAAGAAGCATTAACTTAAAATTTTATTAAGAAGACGTCTTATATCAAACTGAATTGAAACTTAGTTAAAATTAATTTAAACTTAGCAAAATCAATATGCAACAGTAGGCATGCAATTTCTTCCAAAAATTTCTCTTTTTTACGCCATGGCCTCGGAAACACTGTAGTTGATCTGTCGAATCAATTCTTTGTACGCGTATTTGATAAAATATATATTTGATGAAATATGGTGGTTATTTTTGCAACTAATTTTTAGAAAACAAGAAACTTGACTCTAAACGAGATCTGACTACAATTTCGAGACCGTTCCCTTCCCGACACCTTTGTTATTGAACACTGTTTTAACTTTATCCAACAGTTTAAAATATCATGTGACCGGCTATCTTCAACCCATATTAAATTTTATAGGTGAGGACACATGGTGCTAAACACTAATTTAACGTGAAATGCATAATGGTTATGGAGGAAGGCAATTCTCTCCTCTCTGTTGTGTGGCTTGCTGTATTCTAGATTTAGTGGCACATAATCAGACCGCTTAGGCCTAGTTGAGACCATTCAGGTACAAAGAAACGAGCCCAAAACTCTCCGCTACACTCCATCCAGTTGATAATATCTCTAGCACCATGAATATGAATTTTATCATTAATTCAATGGAAAATAAAGGCAGATACCGTGAAATCTGCAAGAGTTAGAGATAAACGCGTACAACGATACTATTATTTTGAATATGCAAGGATAACTAAAATATATGCTGAAGGTATGAATATTCACCTTCGGATATTATGCAAAGTCTGTCGTCAATAGTTATAATAACATATTATTGATTTAACGTGTATACTATGAAATAAGTGAATACTTGTTTGCTAGTTATTATTTCAATAACAGATTTTCACGTTCTACTTCTTGTACATATTTATGAAATTCATTGCCGTCCATTTTTAATTGGTACCTTTGGTAATAGTGTTACTTTTAAAATTCTTAACATTTAAAAATATTTCCTTTGTGGTGCAGAAACTACACAATCAAGGGTATTAGTTTGTGCAATGAGACTAATATTATGACTAAATATTTTAAAGACAATGTATTTTATTTCGAAATATACATAGATAAAAATCTGATTTTGACTGATTAATTATCGCCATTTCAAAATGTAAATTGCTCCTATGAAGGGTAATGAAAAATATATTTACCCTGCTGTTCGAATTATTATAAATTTTTGTGAGTTTATGCTCTCCAATCCTCTTTTTTTAACGCTTTTATCTCCAAATTGGGCACCAACGCGCCAAATAGTCCGTCCTTCGAAATTTAGTCCGCTCCGTTAATTTTTTGGTAGTTGGCGCGCATTCAGGCTATCGTTTTGGGAGGTGAGGAAAGGGGAGGGGGATAAGTGGACGATTCAAAACGTAAAATCACGAGGGTTAAAAGGGAAAGAGGAAAAGCGTGAATATTGAAGGCAAAAAGTGCAGGTGTCACAATTAGAAATCAGAACTTGCTGGTTGTTAGAGCATATAACTAACGAACTGATCATCACTCTAAACAAATTCCAATCTTTGGGCTATAAATAGGGCGCCTGACACACCATGCATTCATCATTTCCATCTGGAGGGGGTCATGGCCTCCGCCAGAAAATATATACCCGTCATGCGCGACTGACTTCATCGCTTCCCACGCAATCGTCACTTTTCCCTCTTTCAAACTTCTCCCCATTACTACTTGCCGTGAGCAGCTGTTTATCACAACTTGGCACCCGTTCATATTTTTGACTCATCGCTCGACATTTCTGGGTCTCCGTATTAGTTACCGGACTGGAAAGTTTGGGAGGAATTTCACGGTAGCTATCCAAATGTTTTCCCGTCATCTTCCATTGAGATACCCTTTATCCCGCTCGCTCCAATCACCCCGCTTCATCCAGTCTCTCGCATGTAATTGCGGAGAGTTCGTAAACAGGTCGGGTTGAAAGGCATATTCGTCCGTGTTGGGGGGCTGATTAAAAATGTTAAGATCAATTTAATTATTATTTGCTTATGCTTTTTATGCTGTGGTACTTGTTCCTTTAAAGTTGTGGCATGTGAACTTCTGTTATATCTATTCAGCTTTTATGTGAGCGGTTTTTTAGGAACGTTGGAAGTGTTGAAATTCTTTCCTTATTGAGGACATATTCAAGGCACTTACTGTTGTCAAAAGCTGCGAAGACGAATTTCTATTGAAAAAACTATTCACTACCGTTCTTTACGTGATAAATATATCCATATACTCTTTGACCAAATAATAGCAAAATGTATCTGTATTTCAAATTTGCTCCTGATATTTGCAAATTATATATTTATTGGAAAGCTTGGAAAACTGCATGAAACTGGCTGAGAGGTTCGCTAAAAAAAGTTGAGAAGAGATTATACAAAATAATCATTCGACGGTTGATTATTTCCACCACTCAGCCTATTTTATTTATTCTACATATATGCATACATGTGGAATAAGTGTATACAAATTAATAGGATATAAATTTCAAGTAATTAAAATTAAAATAGAAAATGTAGTAGTTAAAGTTAAGAAAAAATCGGAAGAAAATTCAGAAAGGATGAAGAATAAATTGGAGAAACTTGGAGAAAAACCATGAAAAATAATGAAATAAAAATATTCTTCCAATACGGGCATTCTGAATTTAAACTTTTAAAGCTAGGGTCCAAAGCACTGGTTGTTCGGGAAGGATCTCGTGAAGATAAGCTGCATAGGAGGTCTTCTGAGCGATAATGACCATTCATTACGTCGTGGTTGAGCTTCAAGCCAGAAAAATCCAGTGCCAGTGGGGAAGATGGAAAATGCTCCGGGACAGGAGTTTTTTTTTATTAGTGGCGAGATGGACCGCGAATGAACGGTATCAGGGCCGTAAAACTTTTGATTCGGAAAAATCGGGTCGCGGAAGAAAAAGTTTTAAAAATTTCTGTTCCATGCACTCCCCACCCAAAAAATGCTCGGAAAGAGTTTAAAAAGCCACTAGTGGTCAAAATGGATCGTCGCATTAATTATCTGTCGCGGACGCAGTCTGATAACCAGCATAAATATTCCCTGCTATTTCACTGGGGTCCTGAGAAATATGGGATTTTCAAAACTAAACTTTTGTATTATTTTACTACTTTCGACCTTTAAAAATATGAATAAGAACCCTATCCTTTTTTAGTACAATATATATCGTTACGAATTAATTCACTGACCGAATGCTGAAGATCGTCCATAACATTATCCTCAAGGTAGGTGTGTTAGGCGATCACCATTTCCTTTCATACGTTTCTGCGCGGAAACCCTTTAAATCATCTTTGTAATTAATAACGGTGTTTGGTTAAGGAATGCACAACACCAGGTGTTCATTAAACCTATTTGATTTTAGAATTTAGCGTGTAAAATTACAATTAAATTTTTAAAAATACAAGAAGTTTTCAGGGCACATTGATTTATTGGAAAAATATTTAACACCATTCTGTAATCAGAAATAGTAAACAGCAATTGAGGGTATATAGGAATTACATTTTTATTTTGAGCAAACTAATTTTAAAATATTTTAGTTTGGATTTATCACACACTACCATTTACAGTTACGGTTCGGGATAGACTTATTCGGAGAGAGATTGACTATTGAGTCAGATAATGGATTGAGGATGTTATAGGCGTCGCTAATGAATAGTACTCTACATCTACCCAATATGCCCCAAGCCGTCGCAAGGACGTATGATGGGGTGTGTTGGGAAAGTAGCTATCCACACTTATATATTAGTTAATTTGTTACAATATTTATTTGTTCACGAACACGAACACTAGTTCACATAAACACACACATGCCTATTCGAGAAAATATCATGCGAGATTGACGAGTTAGGCTAAATGTACTGCACTGATAATTTTTTTCCTATATTTAGATGTCTACTGTGATATTGTGTGTTACCGGTGAATGGTGTTGATATACTGCAAGGATATCGTTAAAAGCCGTCAAGAATAACAGTAAAGTAGAAAGCATTGTGAAACATCGAGACGCACCTATCGTAAAAATAGCATTAAGGTTTACGTGAGCGGCTGGCACCTTGACGTCGTTCCTTTCGAGGTAGGCAAAGTAAAAAAAAAGCCTAATATAAAGTTTTAGCAGGAAATTTATTCTTTTATGCCAATTTCTTTCGTAGTACCCGATCCATATATTATCCGCAACTTCCCTCTTCTAGTCATTCACTCTTTCATCGGTGCTCTACTGTTTTTGAAATAATATTATGCGTCTTAATTATAACCTCGACCCCATTGGCCCTTGACTTTTTCGGTCCACCCTTTCCTCTGAAACCATTAATTTTTCTCTCAAATGCGCACATGGTGATTCATTACTTCCCTATTCCGGCAGCGTGACAAAACTTACTTCCCATACGTATTTCAGTAATGGCCATCGGCGCATGAAATCTATGAAGTATCTCTTCCAGTAAAGAATGGGGGAAGAAATACATTTTTACGCACTACCATACGTGGTATATCAGAAAATCATTTATGCATATACTCATATCACTGACGAATATTCTGCCGAAATTTGAACTCATTTGAATTTCGTCTACCCTCTCCATATTTCTATTTACCCATTCAGAATTCAGCCAAGCCCCCCCCCAAAAAAAGCTATTGTCCAATCATGTCGTCGTTTACACCTTATATGCATCCTTTACTCTATCGTTATCAAAATCCAACTGCATTCATTGTATACCCTTTATCTCTCAATTTTATGTTTTCTCAAGCTAAATACGGCTTCCTGCAGATGTTGTGGGCCCTTGCATCGTCGGCGGACGGATAAATGGGCGTATTTTCATTTATAATCATTAGACCTGCGTTTTCTAGGCTTCCTTCTCTTGCATAATTTTTTATTTAAAAATAAAACAATCCATGCTAATATTGCTAATAATCCATATTTATTTTAATTTATCCATGCTCCATATTGGAAATATTCATAGAACACGAGATTTTTCCCAGACTTGCTCTCCTTTTAAAGAGCGTTCGGGACCTTGGTGGGATTTTAGCCTCCGGAATTTTCCGTTCAGTGAAAATCATACCAATGTGCGTATATTAACGCACATACCTAAATTGAATCATAGTTTAATTCTTTTTGACTCATATATTTCGTTTGCCCTAATTTTAACTCAAAAGGCGCAATGCGTTAATTATTCACACCATCACTGTCCAAGGATTAAAGGTTTAATTTTACCTTACGAATGACTATTTATATAGATCGCTCTTTTAAAATTTAGTCTGTTTATTCTCTTTATATGCTCTCAAGTGCTTTCTCAGCTATCTCCTCTTTAACCTATCGTAAAACGTCTCAGAATCAAAATATTCACGGTACATTTTCTTTTGCATGTATTTCTTTAAAGTTTCCCGCCTCTATCGAGTATAAAACAACATTGCACTTCATTAATTTAATGGAATTTTAGGCAGCTTTCGTATCCCTTCACACAACACATTATCGGGCATTTACCCCGATAAACTGAAATGACTACTTGCTCTAAATTGTTTCATTCCATCTTTTCACCTTTCCTTTATACATTGGACAATTATTGCGTACTTCTATTCGTTTGATGCAACGTCAAGTTTTCGGACATATACAAGTATTATGTCTTGCATAAGTTTTAGCATTTAATGGGACTCGCTTGAAGTTTACGGGAGCTAAAGATGAATTTACAAAAAGTTTACAATATAAATCCTATATTAATTGAGTATGCGACTATGGTATTTGGGCATAAATTGCAAAGTATGTTTATAACAGGCAGTTCCAAGCGAGCTTTATCGCTTTGCTTCCAGTTATTATTCCATTACTCGTAAATATCATCCGTTAAACATTCGTCCATTCTAAAAAATGGGATCCCAGCGATCGGAATTTAAAAGAGAAGGCAGCGTGACACGATTCTATTGGATTGTTTAATGACATTCTCAGGTTGGATTAAAGTGACCGAGAATGGATTTCCAAACGCCTTGCACGGTAATACAAAGCCGATGTGCCCAATAAATGAACTTGCAGCGGTGGAATGCAGCACGAGATTTCAAAGCGAAGCGATAGCAAAAGTATTTTCGTGAAATGCAATTTTTCGCTTGGCCTCTGTGTGTCAAACCACTCGTTTGAAAACAGTGAAATCGGTCGACGAATATTTTTCGTAATTAACCACAGTGATCAACCTAAAGGTTGACTTGATAGGTGAGGGTACGGCTCACCTGCTGCTGAGGCCTATGCAGGCTGTAAAATTCCACATCAGGGAAGGGGGGGAGTTTTTTTTCCCTATACCGATTGCAGTTTTCCAGGAAGATTTGGCACTTAAAAAAAGTCACAGGCCTTGGATGAAGCTGAGGGTGTCCATAGGTGTCATCTGAGATTTAACCTATGACCCTATGCCCTAGTGTCTAGAGTTCTAGCATCTGAATAACCATACCTTATGACTTAAATTATTAAGAGTAAAAAAAATGTTTCCATGTGGCTCTTTTAACTATTTGATTATTTAAACAAATTCCAAAGAAACTGCGGGAGATGCCGCAACAGTAACTTGAATGATTTTTACACTCTGAAATTGTTTGCATTGATTATTTAAAGCTCTCGTTAAAGAACATCGAACTTTCGAATGGGAAAAAAATGAGTCTTTGCCTTGGAATTCGTTATAAGAAAAGGATTCAAATTGGACGTCGCGTTTTAAAAGGTGCTGTCTTGACGGGGATTGCACGGAACGCTGAGAGAGGACAAGGAGGGGTTGGTTTACACTGCCTGGAGGTAGGGTGAGGGTGGAAATATTTGAACCTCCCAACTCTCTCCAATGGTGAGGTGAGGGGAAGATGATATGAAGGGTCCGGGTGCACCTGCGGTGTGCCTTTATAACCATCGCACGGAAAATCCGACTCCCGAACCCTCCCGCCCCTCTCGATCCTCCATCTCTTCCATGCTCCCTCCTCCCCCGTACGACGGGCATTAAAACCCCAGGTTGTCGGAGGAAGGCGATAGTCGCACTTTGGGTAGGGGTTAGGCTTCTGGGGGGTTTGAGGGTGGGGTAGGTTTTGGCAGGGCAATGAGGGTTGCGAAATCGACCACCTCTGACTCCTGGAAGGAAGGCGGTGTGGGTGGAAGTGGGGAGTTATTTTTCTCCGTTTCGGGGGAAAATAAGTGTTCTTCTGAGTTTGGATTTCGTCTTCAATATTTTTTCTCTCCCTTCCCACTCATTCTCCGACCCCGGACGGGAGAGTGCTATAGGGAGGAGAGGGGGGGGGGAGCGATTAACTAAAAAAAGGAGTGCCGGAGCGGGAAATGCGATAATTGGATTTCATTTGAGCGTTGCTCTCGTAAAATTTCGTTCCACTCGCACCTCCACTCCTCTTTTTAACTCACCCTCACCTCTTTCCCCCGAGGAACCCCCCACCACAATTTTACCGGTGAAGGATGTTTTGACTGGTGTTTTTCCATCGTCACCCTGTCTCTCTCTCGTGGAAGCAAGCAAGACTGGAGGAAAAAAAACCTATTTTCAGTCATAAAAAAATGACTCGCTGTGTTTCATTAGATAGAGAAAAAAAAAGAATCGGAAAATATTGCTGGGGAGAGTTAAAAAAAATACATATTTTTTTCCCTTCGCACGTCACACGTATTATTCCCCCCCCCCCCGCCTACCTTGAAGGAACATGAATTAAAATTGAGTCGTAGTGGGGTTTTACTTTTTTATCTCCCCACCATCACTTCGTTCCGATTTTCGTTAGAACTTTCGCTTGGAATGTATTGGTGATAAAAAAATGGCGGTACGGGTGTTTGGTATTTTTGCGATGAATTAAAAATACATGTATTCGGCCGAGCGAAGAATAAAGGGATCGATTCTTTCGTGGGAGCTCCGGGGGCGGGGGGAAGAGCATGGGGAGGCCCCAGGGCTAGGATCCGACGAGGAGGGAGAATTTGGCCCACCCTTCTCGAGATGAAGAAAAAAATCGGAAGTTTAATTAGAACGGAACCGTTGGAAAAGTTGTTGTCGATTCAATTTTCATTTGTGATTCCTGCCGTTCTTGAAAACGATTCAGGCTGCCGCGCATATCAATGCGTCCGACGACAAACGCCGGGAAATTATTGAAAAATATATAATATATTTTCAACGTTAGCACTGGTCCTGAAAACGTTTTTTTTTCCTCGTTGAAGAAATCGAAGACTTTCACTTCCACATTTGCAATTCAAAGGTTTCAAGAGATCGAGGTCAGTCAAGTCTTTCGTTTATTTCTTCTTTGCAACCCCCATTCTGACGATCAGAGCATGATTGTTAAGTTATGGCAGGTGGAATATTATAATTTATATATATATACATTTAAAGTTGATTACAAGCTTTAATTTATAATCATCTACTCACGAAATTTGGGCATAACTTTGAATAAATTTTTCTTAGGTAAAAGTCAAATTTCCACATGAAAAGAAATGGCAGAAACGTTTGCGAAGGCCGGTTGCAACTTTAAATATATTCTAGTCCACATGCAAATGTGCATGAATTTTCAAGGTTTTACTCCATAAAACCGCATTGGTGACCTTTAAATATAAAAAAATGGTTTTAAGTCCTATACACAAAGTCAATATGCTACTTTAATATTATTTTACCATTTTTTAAAACATTAGTTTGTAACTTGAAACCAAATAGCAATGATTAATAAAACAAACAAGTTTTTTTATTGATGAAACGATTGAAGACATAATGCGTTGCACCGGTAAGAAAAACGAATCGTGAATCTGGTTTCTCTATGGCACTATTCGATTCAGTCATTATTGGCGGAAAAATGATCACTAATTCTATAACATAATCTATTCCCTTTTACCAATGGAGAGAGTAAATATTACAGATTTTCAGCTTTCTCACTGCAAAATGTTACCGGCAATTTCATAGGAGAGTCCGTGTTTACATACAACCTTGATCAAAAATTTCCCGGAATTTATTCATAAAATTAAAAATACAAGTTTATTCATCTAAATCTATATTGTCCCCTTCAAAGTAATCCCCATCGACTGCAACACACTTATGCCAGCGCTTGATCCAATCCTCGAAACATTTTTTATATTCGGTTTTCGGTATGTCCATCAGTGCTTCCTGCGATTTTTCCATTACTTCCTCTCGGCTGCTAAAACGCGTTCCCCGTAATGGTTTTTTTAACTCGATTGAACAGAAAGAAGTCACAGGGAGCCAAATCAGGTGAATTCGGTGGCTGTTGGATGGTATTTGTTGCATTTTTCGTCAAAAAATTACGAATAATGATAGCACTGTGTGACGGTGCGTTATCATGGTGCAAAATCCACGAGTTTTCTGCCCACATTTCTGGTCTCTTTCGGCGAATTGCTTCACGCAAACGTCTCATAACGCCCAAATAATACTCTTTGTTTACTGTCTGGCCTTCTGGCAAAAATTCATGATGCACTACATCGTTGTAATCCATGAAAACCGTCAGCATTGCCTTCTTTTTTGACTGAAAACGACGTGGTTTTTTTGGTCTCGGCTCATTTGGTGAACGCCATTCACTTGCCTGATGTCTGGATTGCGTGTCGTACTCATAAACCCACGTCTCGTCTCCAGTAATGATCCTTTTGATGAATGTGGGATCGGATTCAGCCTCGCAAATCATGTCTTTTGCGACGTCAACACGGTCTCTTTTTTGCATGAAATTGAGGTCTTTTGGCACCAACTTTGCTGCTACACGACGGAAACCCAAATCATTAACCACAATGTCTTGGGCGGATCCATAGGCAATGTTCAAGTCCTCCGCTATTTCTCTGATGGTTAATTTGCGGTTATTGACCAACATTTCTTTTACTTTATCAATTTTTTCACCGACTTTCGATGTCGATGGTCTGCCACTGCGTTCATCATCTTCGATTGACTCACGACCACTTCTGAACCGCTCGTGCCACTGGTGAACGACCGTTTTTTTTAGAGAATCGTTGCCGAAACACTTTTCCAGCATTTCCAACGTCCGTGCGCCACTAAATCCGTTTTTTACGCAAAATTTAATACAAGTTCGTTGTTGCAAATTTAAATCCATTTCTGCAATTGTAAAAAATCGCCAACACACACAGAGATAGATGTACTCTTGGCTACGTAACTTTTGCAAATGTCAAGTTATGACACTAAGATTTAAAGGGAATATCAACAACAGATGTACCAATTTAACAAAAAAACAGAACTCAAATCGGAACGATGGGAGCGCCACACGGTGGTTATTCCGGGAACTTTTTGATCAAGGTAGTAGCCTACTGTAATAATTTAATGTTCCCTTCAACATGCATTCTCTAGTGATCCTCTCCTGCTTTCTAAATTTTACGTTTTTTCGCCAGCGGATGCATCTTGTAACTTGAAGTTGAAATTAACCAGCATTAACGTAAACAAGTAAACATATAGTTTCTTCCTAATTAGAGGGATTAGGAAAATTATGTAAAAAAGTTGTGACATTAGATCAATCGCTGTTTGGAGAAATAGTGGAGTATTCTTTGAAAAATAGGTCATGGTGAACGCAAATACTTTTGGTGAACATATTACTTTGGTTGAAAGAGCATTTTATTTTCCTCAATTATTTCCTTTTCTTCTCATATAATCCATTTGTTTCAATTTATGTTGTGAATTACCCTTCCTGCTCTTTCTTTCTGCGCCCCCACTTTCCTTCTATGAAACATTTTCGCACCTTTTTTCAGCTACTCTCATCCTTTCTTAGCATTTTTTCAAACTCTACCTGTAATTCTTTCCCTTGCGATACAATTTATACTCAAAATGACACCTAAATTCGGAATCTGACTCTGTAATGAATCTTAAATAAAAAAAAATTACTTATAATGTTTTGACTTTTCATTGCGTAAAAATCGAAAATCCCTAGGTTGCGTCACAAGAAAATTAATATTTTATTTTGCCTGTGGGCATAGCTTTATCATTTAATATTCTAAATGCAATCATTTTCCAGACACAGTCCTGTTGTGTTGTATGAATTGAAGTTATATGCATCTACATGGCACCCAGCAAGCTAATACTAAGATGTGTGTAGAGCGGATTATTATACTCGCGACTTCAAAACTAAGTATTTGTCAAATTTTAACTACCTGTACCTATAGAAATGCAAAATATTTCAAACAATTCATGTAATTTCAACTATACATGCATGCACTTCGGCATCTAATTGTAACATTCTTCTTAATACATCTTTCCATCATTTTATATTTTGTACTATGATAATAGCAATAATTTAATGTATTACAATATAATAATTGCAATAATTTAAAATTATACTATAATTGTATTTATATGTACTTACACATGCATTGGATTTATTTTTTGATATAAATACATGGAATGAATATAATAAAATAGCGTTTCGCAAAAAAAAACAAATTTTTCGGAATTTCATTATTCGGTCAAGAATCTCGGGGCAATCGCCTTTAATAAGGCCGCAGTTATATTGCTTTCTTTACTCTATCATATATTTCATCAGGAAGTACTTCACACCCGGATTGACCGTACAATTTTTGATTTCCTTGTACGATAGGTAGCCGGGTTGTCACATGAAAGTTAGAAAAGATCGTGCATATCTAACTTGCATATAAGTGTACTTGCATTAGGTATTATGTGTGTGTATGTGAATTTTAACTCATCGTATTTGTCATCAAATATGAATTCATAAAATTAGTTTTATTGTAAAATTAATTTTAATCCTGGTCTAGGTGAATTATTTTTACGATATGAAATTGTTGAATTTCTATGCCTCGCATACTGACACCAATAGCCCTGGACTGGCACTCCTCATGCAATCAGAAACGCTTTTAACTAGCCATCATCATCGGCAAGAGCTCTGATCCAGACGATTAATATTTGAGACCGGAGGAGATGCATACCTTTTACCAGATTTGGTGTACCCATTCAGGTGTATCAAAACCAATCAGTCTTTTATCGATTGTTAGATTAAGTAAACTCAAGCTCTGATATATATTCGATTTATTTCCTTATTTTTTTCGTTGTGTATTCAGCTAATTGTGAGCTTTAGAGCAGTATGAATGATTAAACAATTAAATCTTCCCGCCATGCTTTTATTAGTATTCAATAAGGAATTATTTATGCCCGGAGATTCGACATCTTCGGAAAGAAACACATCACGTATGTCAATTTCACAATCCTAAATATATTCACTCGTTGCTACTCTATCTGTGACTTTTTAATGCTGATGCGTGTTGAATTGAATTAAAAATTAAGTCGAATATTTATGAGGATTTTCCATATGCGGACGAAATATAACTCGTCTTCTTTTCATAATGATGAATGTGTTCACGTAGTGTTCAATTTATAATATTTTTATCGCTTTCATTGATTGCCTTGTGGGGACGAAAAAGTGTCGTGTGAAAATGTGTGAATGTCTGAACCAGGTCAATGTTTTTCTTATTTCCGTAACAATTGCGTTGTGTTTGTCTCCCTCCGTTCCTCGTGTTGACTACCGTGCTCTTTTTTTTCCGGGAATACATTTTTAAATTTCGCGTCCCAAGTTTCGAAGGTTTAAATCTTTTATTAATAATGTAGAGAACTCCACTGACGTGACGGCAAATAAAATATTTTCGAACGATTCTCTGCACGGAGCCTGTTTTATACCTTTAACCTTTAGCGGATTGAGAGGAAAATTCTCCTCTCACCAGAGTCGGGATGAGAGAGAGAGAGAAGGAGAGAGAGTAGCTTCATTTCGATTCGCATTAGCTTGATTATGTTCCCCGAGTCGACGTCAGTATTCGCCTCTCAACTGGGCTAGGAAAGCGGGGAGTTGTTCGTGTACGTTCTATTCTGGTTCTTATGTGCAGATGGAGAAAACCCCGAGGGGCCCGTGCCGCAATACGCGCTCGAATCCGGAGAGGGGAGAAATTTGTGGCGGGAGTAGTTAGAGCGGGAAGTCTTCCCAGTTGCAGACCAATATAATGCATTCATTAACCCATTCAAATACATGAAATCTTGTTGTATGGGATTTAGGCTGCTAAACGAGACGCCAAAGGCGGGGTGTGAGGCAGAGTGAGGATAGCATCTTTAAGAGGGCAACGATTCGGAGTATAAAATAGAATATTTTGCGTCAAAGTGCTGAATTTTTCATTTATGTTCGCGCGGTATTGCGTAGATGAATGCATTTCCCGGCGGAATAAATGGCCCGTGGTTCGATGTCTATTTTTCGTGGAAGTATTTCAGTGGCAGTCAAATTCTCATCCACATATTTTCTACTTCGCCAACGTGATTTTCATTTTTGGTGGATGGCATTTTTTAGCGGGGTCTTTCGACAGTTTATTGCAAACGTGGAGAGAATGATTAGGTGGCAAAGGAGGTATAAATGCTGATAGACATCGCAGACAGAAGGGACTGACTGATAGGAAAGGATGACCGAGTGTGGTTTTGTATACCCTGTATCTAAGAGATCATTATCACGGTTCATTTCCGCGCCGCAAATTCGTGGAAAATAGTAGGAAGAGGTGAAAGTATGGGGTTATGCCTACGCTTTGGAATCAATATTACCTCAAAATAAATTTGGTTATGGCCGAGCGGTTACTGCTGTTGCCTAACGGGAACATGCTTGGGCTACTCTTCAAATGAATTGGGGTTGGTGAAAAGGGGTATATTGTTATTCACATGTAATGAAAAGGATTTAGATTAATTAAATCTAATTCATAAGGACATAATCTGCAATTTCGTGAAGGAATCCGAGTAGAATTAGTAGCCACGATTCAAAGCGATCGTCGCTTTTGAACTCGATTTGTAGGACACCATTTCTGGTTTCACTTGACGATGATGCTCACACCTCACTTAATGCAGCGAGGCAATATTCGTTTATTAGTCGTTAATAATGAGTTACACTTTTTTAATACCTAACCTTGCGATGGCTTACGTTATTGTCACCATGATAACACCAATTAGAGTCAGATTATGGATTTGCCCTGGAAATTATCTCACAGAGTTGTTCACTTTCAGCTATTCATCGCAACATGCCATCTATCTTACACTCTCTCCTTAGCTGGGCAGACCCACATACGTTATATCTTATGTCTTCATGAACGCCTATCCTTTCCCTCCCTCTTCCGTGCTTACACCACATTTCTCTTCTTTCACGGCCTTTTACGTCCCATTTCCTCTCAATTAGTCCCACATCCGTCTTTTTCGAATTTCTTCCAGCATTTTACTCTCTTCCCCTGCATCTTCTGGTATTTTTTCGTTGGCCTTTCCCTTAGTTCAGCTTATTCTCTATAATTTTCCCAGCTTAAGCCTCAATAGACTGCCGCTACGCCAATCTTTTCCACGAGGATGAAGTTACGGGATAATATAAGTTGAAGCTCCAAATCAAAGTGTTTACTAATTTTTCTTTATGCCTTAACTTTCTAACTTTATACCTAACTTTATAAAATCTCTTTCTTCATATTCGTAAATACTTATTTCGATTAAGCTATTTTTTCGCTATTCCTTTTTCTAATAATATTGATTTTCTTAGCAACAGTGCCTAAATAAATGAACCAACTGGTTTATCTGACCTTCAATCTAATGATCGGTTTATCCTTCCTAATTATGGAGGATACTATTTCTTTTGTATCTATTTGATGCATGTTTTTTCCATTAATCAAATACTTACCGTGTAATTTGCTTCAAAAATACTAAAAAACATTTGGCTGACCAATTATACTATTAAATAAAGGTTGATGACCCACAAATATGCCTGAATTAACCTCCCCGCCCTCTTTTAACCCCATCCTCAGCTTTGCTTATCCACCTCTTAACAATAACTTAGGTTATAAATTTAAAACACGCTGGCAATGAAAATTGTCGTTTTCTACGCATTGAATTGAAAGCTGTGGCTATTTGATTAGATTTGACTGATTTGTGTTGGCCTGTCTTAGAGTTATCTCTACCCAGATTCCTCGCCGTTATTGTCCTCATCTCTTGAAAATAGCCTATCTTTCTAAGGTAATGGTTTTCTATAATTTCGTGTGTTGTTACTCCAAAGTTCCTAAAAAAATCGAATAAGATATTGTTACTCTGTTAAAAACCACACGAAAGAGTAAAAATAAATGGGACCTAAATGCTAATGATGTATATTTTTTCGGAGTCAAAGAGAGGAAGGATCAACATAAAGGGAAGTTTAACCTACAAATAGGTCTCCTTATTTGGCAAAATGCACGTTGGCTATTCGGGTATTAAAATTTGCTTTTAAGTTTTCTATAGTAACAACTAATTGCACTCAGAAAATAATGACGGTTTTAATCTCGAGGTCGTTGGTTTTTTTTCATAACCTTTTGTTCCTTCCTTCGTTGAGATTTTTATTGATGGAGAAAAAAATACGCTACCCGATTAAAATTATTAATTGATGGAGCCCTGAAGCCTAATTTAATCATACAATTTTAATTTTTGCACATTTAACTGAAATTCATCATCTATTTTTTTTGCTGTCGGAATGACCTTTTGAGGGCATGATCTCCATTGATGGTCGCAGTAGACTATGAGTGCTTAGAGTTACCATACAAAGTGTTATATTATGAAACTAGTTTGCAATTTTTCAGATTTAAATGCCGAAAGTCAGTTTTTAGATGAATTTAATAACATGTTACAAAAGAAAGAAAACATTCAGTTCACGAATTGATTCTAGGTTCGGCCACATATTGTCGGATGAATGGACTGATACGGCATGCAAAACTTTTTAACCTGAGCAGGTCGTTTTTGAGGCGCACACATTTAATTCATGCCCCACTCCGTTTTTGAGATTGTAGAAAAAGGTAAGAAATAGGGATATTCGGTAATGTGTTCCTCCAGCACATTAAAAATGTAAAAACTCGGTTCGAGATAAAAAAAAATGTAGTCGATCCTCGAAAACAGAAAGTTCACAGAAGATCGAATGCAGTTCTTATGGTCAAATGCGACTTACTGAGAATATAATAGCTCTATAAGTTTGTTCGCGCGCCATAAAAAAGTGCCTCAAGTTTTAAATGAAAAAAGTGGTGGAAATTTAGACACAGTTGAGAATTCAACTTCTCTGCACGTAATCAGTACCGAATACTTTTTCCGAGTTCCGCCAGTGCAAAAAAATGTTTTCTTTTAAAAAATAAGCCTTGTGGAATTTTTTAGATTTAAAATTTTTTCTAAAATTCGTCCAATTTTGAAGCACCCTAACTTTCCAAGTAATTGTTTGAATAAATTGGGGATTGTACCATCTCCTGGGGCACTCGAAATTATTTTCCGGGATGAGTGGGAAAAAAGATTTGGTTGACCTTAAGATATGACCTAGAAAATGAAAAGAATAATCTTCATGAAATTAGGAAAGACTGAACTCTATGATGTGATTCAGATGTAGAATAATGACGGTGGGATAGAGGAGTACTTTTCTTGGCTACTTCTGTTTGATATAATTTGCGGCTTGCTTAAAGAATAAATTAACATTGTTGCTTTAATAATTTTTCCCGAGTGATGTTTTTTGTCATGATCCTGATATCCTCATGTTGTTGGATTCTACAGTCACGAGAATGCAGGCGACGCATTGGGAACCTACTTGAATCCTTTTATGCTGCGCAGAAGACGCAAACTTTTAGGAGGAGAGATAATGGTGTTAAATTACCTCTCGGGTAATAAAAGGGAGGAATGCATTACGACTGCATTTGATGATACATCAATAAGGGCATTATTTCCGATTTGAGGAAAAACTTCAAGCATTCATCTACATGCTGGGAAATCAAGAGCAGAATAGAGTTTTTACCCGTCGGAAAACTTTGAGCACAAGTGATCATCGGGAATGATGACACTCTTTTCCATCCAGTGGTCAACACCTAAGGTATATGGATTGAGATTAGAAATTTCATTTTTTGTGACCTGGTCACGATGATCTACTAATAAATAGGTACCGTGAAAATATCGTAAACGCTTTACCTGGCCCCGTGAAGAACGGCCGAGTAGCAGTTCCGGGTGAATATAACGAAAGGGAATTAAATGTACTTCGTAGAATTTTCCTACATTATATTTGAAGTGATTTTGGGCGTTACGTAGTTCAGATATACAACATCTCCCATGATTCTCATATGCAAGAATAATTTATTAAGGGTTTTAGAACCAATATTGAAATTTTTTTGCAGATAATTTTAGACTCTCGACACTTCTCTTCGTTTTGATAACGTTGATGGATCCCAAAAATATTTAGCCTGCCAGGGACAAACGAACCGTTAAAATGAAAAGTTACTTCGAAAATTTCCTCTGAAAATTAATTTTTTTATGACTGGCCGGAAGTCATCGACGGTTGAAATTAAATTTCACTGGGAATCGACTTGTACATTTTAGCCTCAGACCATATTACGGCTCCGAAAAGTCTTATTTTTTCAAAGGCCACGACTACTACGACTTCCTCTGATAATGAGCCCTTGTCGCTGCAAATATGTTCAATCCGATCGTATTTAATGTATGTGACTTCTATTCTTGTTAATTATGGCGTAGAAAATCCACTAATAAAATATAATAACTTCTCATAAGATTATTCTCTCATCGGAAATAAATAATTAAAATTAGGAAGGTGAATATGAGTATTTTTGAAACTAAAGACGAATCCCGTCATTTTTTCAAAAAAACACATCATCCAGAAATTATTAAGAGTCAAATTAACAGGACAATAAATGAGAATGCGTAATGAGATAAAATACTAAGAGTAGCAAACAAAAGATATTGTTGTCAAGGCAACTATACCTTAGGGCGAAGAAAAAATATTGCTGGCGATTTTTAAAACATAGGAAAATATTTCTTTTGAAAACATTTCCACACACATGCTTATTTACTCTGAAAACCCCTATCTTTCAATCGCTTTCTTTTACATTAATATGTCATCAGCATAAAAGCCATTGGGTTACTTAAGTAAATAAGAGAGGCGTCACGGGTTATACACTGAACAATATCTCTATTTAATATTAAACAATACCGTTAAATTGACGAGCAATATTAATAGAATGTGAATTTGTCGTTTCTTTTTTATTCATGATATTCTTTATCCATCGGGATAACGGGGAAATTCCCGAATCGCTCATTATTATAAGAAATGTGACAAGGCATATAAGCCGCCAATGGAGGGATTTGAAAAACAATTTATCTCCTCCGGCTCATTGTACACTGATACGGTTACGTCAATAT
The DNA here is from genome assembly GCF_022747635.1 of Hetaerina americana. Lineage (NCBI taxonomy): Eukaryota > Metazoa > Arthropoda > Insecta > Odonata > Calopterygidae > Hetaerina > Hetaerina americana. The sequence goes on from NW_027287095.1 coordinate 42,733,847, forward strand.
CGGTAAGTCCGATTGGAATATTTATTGATTACATCATTTGTTACCATGGTGACGATGTGCGCAGTAATGGGTAGTTGGGAAGTAAATTATTGATTCTCAATCACCAAGCCTCCATCATAAATACGCAGTTTCAAGTTAGAATACATAGATACAATTCAAAGAAATTAAAAGCAATCAGCACATTTTCAAATAATATATTCTTTCGTGTATTGGAATATGAAACTTTAGTGATTAAGACATTGCCGGGGAGATAGGAACTAACTCCCATTCTCAACTCAAGACTTGAGACACACAGTAAGTACTGCCTCCTAGGCTTTGATTCCCGTTTCCTCTACACGACCCAAAAGTTCCACTTCTCCTCGACAGATATACATGCGGATACAGCGAGAAGTCCGAAGATGGAAGACAACACACGTCTCAACCCTATGAATACTTTTTCTGACGCGAGGCAGCGAGATAAATATGTACCTACTAACGTATGTACCTTTTTCGTAAAAGTATATCCCCTATATTTCTCACCCAATGTGCCTCCTGATTCCTCTTTGGATGTTCATTCCTTCAGCCTTAAGGCACTTTATTGTTCTCCCGCATACTCGAAAAGCTTCCAACTAATTTCTTTTAGTTTGGTTTGCCGAGAAATCAAGATTTCGAAATTTGCAATGTGTAGCACACAGAAAATGGATCATCATACACAATTTGCATGTGTCGGAATGAATACGAGTAAATATTGCTGCAAAAATTTTGCCGTTTGACATGTATATAAATTTAAGAGTTGGGTAATAAGTGGAGCTATACTGAAATAAGTTTCCTAAAATGGGTATTTTCGGCAATATTTTTGTTGATGATTAATTTTTCGTTAATGATAACATAAGGAATTGTTTCAGGCTTTATTTTATGGAAGTTATCACTCACGGAGGTAATGGAAAACTTAGTTGAACCAACTTTAAATGGTTTAAAAATAGAATTAGAAGGTTTCATCGTAATGAACAAATTAGTGGATTTTACTGATTTTCTCTTTATCTCTGTGATGATAAAATAATACACACCCCAAATTTACCGTACAATGGCCTTGTGGTTATATCTCAGAAGAAGTTAAGAAATAAATTTCGATTCTGAAATTTCCACTTTTGTCGCGAATTCCATTCTTAAAACAATATACCGAGAGCTATCCTCTTTACTCTACAAAGATAAGAAATGTTTTCACAAGAGTATTTAGATTCAAGAGGAATACGGATTAATTACGAGCTAATAATATTGTGAGGCTTAATCACCAGAGTAATCTGTGCTCGAAATATGGACAATTGACGTAGTTAAGGGATAGTTTACCTAGCTCTCTATCCCAAACTCAGCCTACGCTAATGCAGTTTTTCTACAGTGAATTCAATTGAAATTACTCCGCTTTTTTTTAAAGATGCCATTTCTCGTGCCCACCAATTTAATCCGATGACCCATTGATTTCTCTCCTAGTAATCAGTTTGCTGACTCTTCTCTTCAAGAGTTCCGTAGCCGTCCTGTTTTTCCTTGCGGAGAGCTTTATCCGTTCCGCCATCCTCCCTTGGCTTATCCTTTGAGCTCACCGTACCCCTGTAGGATTTTACCCACAATCCTGTCAACCGCAGAATCCTCGACTTCTACCCTTTCTCCAACTTGCTTGCCCCATAAGTCTCTGGAGGCGCGACATTCTCAAACTCCTCCTCCTCCGAAAAGTCCATCTCTACGGCTTTAAACAACCTTTTGTCTTCATCACCCAGAGTCTTCCTCCTTATCCCATTCCCCGAAGGCAAAGAACGATGCTCAGCTCCTGTGATGATAAACTTCTCTATGTTTCTGCCTGCAGTATTATCCCAAAAGGTTCCGTCCTAAACCTTTCTCATCAGTTCCGGGATTGTGATACCCTATTGCGCCTCGTTCCGCCCTCACATCTGCACTCGTTAACTGTGATCCCCTCCGTGAGGATTTAAAAGTTTTTGCGCCTCGCAGTCTTTGTCTCCTCTCCAATACCTTGGTAGCACTATAATCCAGGATTTCGTCCATTCATCGCCGTTCTAAGTCAATTTTAAGCAACTTGAATATTTCCTTTCAAGTCACTTTTCCTCTCGTTTTAAGTCATAGGAAGAGGATTTTTAGAGGTAATGGGAAACAGGGTACTCATTCCTGGAGCAATCGTGATAATTCAATTTTTTCGATGCATGGCAAACATATTTCATTATCTGCACTTTTCTTTACCGTATAGGCTTACTTTTTACGTGTTTCACTCAATTTTTTTCATTTCCATAAATAAACAAGAGTTTGCTGCTTCATTCAGCTATTAAAATAAAACCACGCCATGAATCTTGCTGAACAGCAGTCTATTGAGAGATGAGACTTATTAAAAACAAACCTTCTACGAGCGTCATCTATTGGATTCTTTATGGAATTAATTAACGGCTCATGTCCTTCAATGATACGATAATATGGTCGAAGATATAGAAAGCATTGCTAATTTAGCTTTACTAATTATTCTGGTCTTATAGTTTCTTAATGTCTCAACAAGACTAAATGGAGGAATGGTCTATCACAGTTTATTCCTAAGTATTAGTTTCCTCACTCGCCTAACTAATGAGAATCGGAAATGGTATTTCTCTAGTACGAGGGTCATCCGGAAAGTAGTACCCGTTCGTGAAATAAAGACACAAAAGTAAATATTAACAAACATAAAAAATTTTATTTGAAAGAGGATACTTTAAACTACTTCTCAACATAATCTCCAAGCAAATTAAGGCATTTGTCATAACGTGTGACAAGTTTCTGTATTCCTGCTGCATAGTCCTTCGCCGCCAGCTCATTGAGATACGCGAGGGACCCATCTTGCACAAATTTTTGCATAATGCAGATGGTGTTTAACAATTTCATGAACAATTGTTCGAGAAACATTGGGAAAATGCTCACAGATGTCATCAATTGTGACGCGCCGATCGTTCCTCACGAATTCGTCAACTGAGCTCACCAGTTGGTCTGTAATGACAGACGGTCTCTCCGAACGCTCATCGTCGTGTGTGTTCCCCCTCCCCATGTTGAAGTTGCGACACCACCGCCGAACAGACGACTCGTCCATTACATTGTCTCCATACACCTCCTTTAATTGGCGATGAATATCACATGGGCGAACGTTTCTTGCATTGAGGAATTTAATCACTGCCCTCACTTCACAACTGGCGGCGTTCTCAATTTTTTTAAACATTGTAAACAATCACAGAAACAACACAGGCAATGCTAGCGTCACGCAACTTGGCTCAGAGAAGGCAGACAAGCCACTGAAGCTATCTGACCTCGTCCAGCGGCTACTCGCGTCGTCAGCACTTCATGCGGCACGAACGGGTACTACTTTCCGGATGACCCTCGTATAAGCATTCAACTAGGCTATCAGAACTCTACAACTCTGTAAAACTGGCATTTTACAAACTTTTCTTACGATACGCGATAATCGCCGTCAAGAATAAGAAAAATGTATCCTTTATCCATAAAACTTTCCAAGTTTCACGCCAATGACTCAATTATATCACATTTGAATAAGAAATATAAAATGATGAATCACGGTAATTTTTTAAATTTCAAATAAAAATTTTTCTCAAATATTGTTTTTCACTTACTCGTAGTTTACTATATATTTCGGGGGTAGATACTGTGACATAATAGTTCTCCGAGCTCCCGCTCTTTTAAAATTTGTTTTGTTGGAGTCAGGCACACACGTCGATCAAATGGTCGGTCACTTCCACAGTCGGTCACACTATGAATTTCCCACGATTGGTAATATAATTCTCTTAAGGATGATGATTTGGTGGTTTGAATTACTTAATAACAGAATATTTTCCTCCAGCATATCACTCCTGAAAGTAAACAATTCATTGCCAGTGGCCTTCTCAGGCTAGTGCAGTGCAGCTGGTTTCAGTAATTCTTCCCACTGCTGTAGCGAGACGATTGTCGTTGTTCCCACCATTTAAATCTCTGCGTTTGCTCATGTAAAAGAGACCTGCTTCCCTCTTCTCCGGATAATTAGCGGCCTATTACTTGGAATCTGGCACTCGCTAAGTCACGGCTCGTTCATTACCTTTCGTAAAATATTTAGACCATTTTAACCAAAGATCGAATTCTATTTGCCCTGACTGCCAAGTGTACAAGGTTTATATAAAAAGTATCGGGACAAGAAAAAAAAAAGATTTATTCCAGATCTTACTACAGTGCCTCAACATTCTACAAAGTGCGCATTCTTTGAGCGTCAACATATTTTGCCAGCGATTTTTCGACGACTCGGTCTTCGCTAAAGGACACTTGACTCTGCTTTTTGCCGTCCGTCAAGACCTCCGGGATGAGTTTAGTGCGGATCTTTCTCATCGCCAAATTTTCATTAACAATGGTGTGCACTTTCATCTTATCCATGCCAATAAGAACTGTGATCATGCGCACACTCAGCCGACGGTCTGAAATAGTACTTGACGCACACATTGTTATCGGTTCTTGAAGTTGACGGCCGTTCAGCGCGGGAATCGTCCTCCATACTCTCTCGGCCATGTTTGAAGAGCTTGTGTCACTTAAGAACTGAAGTTTGTGAAATTTTGTCATCCTTGAAATCTGGGAAAATCATGCCCACCATTTTTGTACCAAATGTTAGCAGTTCAACGCAAATTTTGATGGCAAACCACTGTTCAATCGTTCGCTGATTTTGCAATTGTACTGAGTCACTCGACAGGCGCCTCTACTAAAAACATAATATAGCTGGAACGAATACTCTTTGGCAATTTGCGCTCGGCGCATGTTTAAGTTCAGATCCCCCACTACCGAACATACTCGGTGCGAACGCGCTCCAACGTACAGTCAGGTTAGAAAAAAAATTGTTCCCGATACTTTTTATATAAACCTTGTAGTTGTCCACAACTGCTAAATCAATGAGCAAAATCGCTTATGTCCACGCTAAGAGCTGCATCTAAAGGTTGATTCTCCATTTGAAACCCAGTAGATGCTCTCGATACGTACCTTGAAGCACAGTCACAAGATTAAAAGTTGGTTGAAATTTATTGATTTCCTTTTAATACCATAAAACGTGATTTCTTAAAGATAAGAAGACATTTATGGAAACAATAATGGCAAGTCAGATGAAAATTGCGCTAACCTAATGGCTAATCTAGAACTGGAGGTTTTGGAGATTCAGCCATTGAATCATCTAATGTAGTGTTTTCACCAAAAATGGGGCGTAAATTATACTGGTCCATTGGTAAAGAATTTTGTCTTTTGACTATTTTTTCTGTGTAATGGAGCCTAAGGAAGAAATAATTGAGGTAATGCATGAATGCATAGTGGGATGTAACTTAATTATATCTGCAATAATTGCAGATAAATAGAAAAAATAATCGAACATTTTATTTGCAATCGCTAGAAACTGGTGAAATGAAGATTTTGTTGGTATGTGGTTGGTTTAATGTTAACGAAGGTACTGAGCTGATTGTTTACAATATTGGAATATTGTTGTTTGAGACCCTGATATTGGAGTCAGATACGTAACAAGTAAAAGATACTGAGGAGGAAGGTTTGAGGGAAGAGAATGGAGAAGATAGAGTTCCTTTACTGTGGAGATAGAGAAGGAAAATACAAGCAGGTTGGCGTGCCCAGAGGAGAAGTTTTAAAATTCCGGAATGGATAAAAGCTTACGTTTTGATGGCCCATTGAAAGATTGGCAATTTCTGGCGCCATTTATTTGCCTATCTTCGTGCTTTTTGTCTGAAGGTAGCGGAAATCGTTGAATACTCCTAAGGCTAGTCACCTGTTTCCGTAGTGACATTCCGGAGACAAGTGGCTATGGAAGGAAAAAGGTTGAGAGGACAAGAGAAGAAGCGCTGCTAGGAGGGGGTAAATTTTATGAGGTTTGTTAAGACCCAGGTGTTGGAAAACCTTGAGGGCTCAGATGTACGTTGACTCATGCACACTCACCTGCAATGTTTGTAGCGGAATCTGGGATAAAGTCAAAGATTGAGAAAGAAATTTTCTCAGTAGTCTGTCCATGGATACGGATCGCATGGGGATAAGAAGAAACGACAAACAAGCGAACTAAGTTGAATGTATGTATATATTTATGCTAGAGGAAGGGAGTTTGGGCATTTTCCAATATAGTTTGAAGCCGGAGCAAAGGCTGAAAATGAGAATCTAGATAGCAGTTTTGGAAAGGAAATTGGTGCGGGAGTGGTGTAAACAAGTGACTTGAGGATGTGGGAGATTGAGGGAGAGAGGGTAGCGGAAAGAATGATAGGCACGTCTTATAGCGGGGTCGGTAACAGGTCGATGGTTGATGAAGGGAGGTGTCAAGAGGGCCAGTCAACGGTTTGATGGATTAAAAATTTTTTTTTAGGTTTCCAGATCATTTATAGTAAACAGAGGAGCAATTTTAGAACAGGGAGGAGAGGATGATGATATAATTTTTCCATGCTGCCAGTAATAATGTTTTCGAACATTGCAAATGCCAAAAGTAAATTGAGACTTGAAATTGACACATTGAAAATCAATATCTGCTTACATTATAGCTTTCGCTCATTAATGCGTAAATAAGCGCCTATAACAAATGCAGCTATTCTCCAAAACATTGACTCTAGAATTGAAATCTAATGTGGTGAAAAATACTTCTGGTAAATAGAAGTATGTGCGTGTGTAGTGATGGTAAAGTGTAGCACCACCCCATGAAGTTTTCCAATTCAGCTGGTGATGTAATGAGTGAAGTGTCGTAGAACTTCATGCTTTAAAGACCGATGCAATTTTCTAATAGGTCTATAACCATAGGTTTTCATAGAAGAGATAAACAACATAATTAGTGCTTCATATTTGAATCCATTCAATTAACAATTTTTTAAGGTATTCCACTCCTGCTTACAGTTAATATTTTTAATAAACTTTATCTTTCAAAGTATCCGTAAATTTAGATGATCGAAACATGAGCGCTGGGTTACCGATATTTGTCTCGCTTTTAGGTGCATATTTAACAATATGATCTGATGGCTAATGACGTTCAACCTTTCTTCATAGGTCTTTATTTTGAATAAACAGGTCAACGACTTATGCATTAACCTTGTGTTTTATAAAAATAGAGAGATTTAAAAATTCACAGCATATTTTTGATTTACTTTTCATCATTATTTGTACTTTATTTAATGCTTTGCATAAAATAATACAAGTAATGTAGCACAGGATTTATTATTAAGCTATGCTTTTCAGTAAAACCTTTATCAATTTAAATTTTAATTCTCTGTCCAGGGTGCCCGTATTTGGGACACCAGGTTTCGTGTGGAATCTAGTCCCTATATTTTTCCTGCATTATTCTAATCTATTTACAGAGAAATTTTAATAATTAAATTGACATAATTTTACTTTAATTCACGACGTAAATGGAAACATTTTATCTACAAAGTCTGATAACAGACAGTTAAAAATCCTGAGGTGTTTCCACGAAGTGTACTTTTCCTATTGTAACACCTGCAACTAAAACTGGTGTGTGTGCGCCTCTGTGTGCTGGGTTTTCTGTGTCGAGGATTTTTTCCGCATAGAATGTTACATTAGACGAATTAAAATTAATTTACTAATAAAGTCACCCTGATCCTTCAATTTTTCTATTGAAAAATGCCGTCTCTATCGTTTGTTTTACACTAGGCTGGAGGTTTGTGTCGATAACAATGTAAGATATCTGGAATGAATTTATTAGCTCCTAAGCAAAGGCCATGAATCAGTCACAACTTGCAATAATTCATGATATAGCATTAAAACATATTTTTACTATTTTTCATTGGAGGTGAGTGTTTCTGTATGGCTTAGTATGTATTTATTTCACGTGGAGGTTTTCTTATGTAATTAGCTTGGCGTGAGTGAAATTTATGTAAGTGCAGACTGCACCAAAAATGGATTAAAATCAGAATATTTTCCATTGCTAATTTTTTACAAAAAAATATGGGGAACTATTTCCATGGAGTACCTAGAGACCGCGATATTGATACCTGACTAAAGAGCTTGAGGCCTGGTTGAAATGGCGTCGTGACCAATTCTCAACCCTCTTGCAAGCTGTTAGAGGTTGATAGAAATGGTCAATGCTGATAAGTTAGAATGTTACTCTCCTTTCCAGACCTATCCAAGCCTTTCTACATTCCAAGTGGTAGCTCTAAATCAGAGGTAGACCATGGTAGATCTCCCCTCTTCAAGCATCAATGATTTGTTGATGTCACAGAGGGTCGTTCGTTTCCTTTGCAGCGAAAACAGATTGATGATTGACACGGAATTATTTTTAGTTCAACAGGGGGTTTCATATTTAAATAACTTATTTTTAAAATGAAATTAATATGAACGACGTTCTTCGGACAGAAAAAAATATCCTGAGCTGAATAGATGACTTGTTAGAATGTAAACTCCTCTGATATTTACTTTGTATTGGAAAGAACGAGGAATCATGTTTTCAATCTACGAGGGTCATCCGGAAAGTAGTACCCGTTCGTGCCGCATGAAGTGCTGACGACGCGAGTAGCCGCTGGACGAGGTCAGATAGCTTCAGTGGCTTGTCTGCCTTCTCTGAGCCAAGTTGCGTGACGCTAGCATTGCCTGTGTTGTTTCTGTGATTGTTTACAATGTTTAAAAAAATTGAGAACGCCGCCAGTTGTGAAGTGAGGGCAGTGATTAAATTCCTCAATGCAAGAAACGTTCGCCCATGTGATATTCATCGCCAATTAAAGGAGGTGTATGGAGACAATGTAATGGACGAGTCGTCTGTTCGGCGGTGGTGTCGCAACTTCAACATGGGGAGGGGGAACACACACGACGATGAGCGTTCGGAGAGACCGTCTGTCATTACAGACCAACTGGTGAGCTCAGTTGACGAATTCGTGAGGAACGATCGGCGCGTCACAATTGATGACATCTGTGAGCATTTTCCCAATGTTTCTCGAACAATTGTTCATGAAATTGTTAAACACCATCTGCATTATGCAAAAATTTGTGCAAGATGGGTCCCTCGCGTATCTCAATGAGCTGGCGGCGAAGGACTATGCAGCAGGAATACAGAAACTTGTCACACGTTATGACAAATGCCTTAATTTGCTTGGAGATTATGTTGAGAAGTAGTTTAAAGTATCCTCTTTCAAATAAAATTTTTTATGTTTGTTAATATTTACTTATGTGTCTTAATTTCACGAACGGGTACTACTTTCCGGATGACCCTCGTATTTTGGCTAATATCAGGTGAATGTTGTGAAAAGATTCGTTTGGTAAGGGCAGTTGCATAATTAAATGAATAAACAAGCATTGATGGCCTACTTCCCTTTCTAAAGGACAAATTTTAAATTATTACCTCAAAAAATTGTGGTTTGTTAGTTATACACAGTTTTACCCAGTGTTATTTTAAATAATTCCATTAAAATTCCACCGCATATTTCATCCAATGCATTGCATTATATAGCCATAGTTTATTTTATCATTTTGTGTTCCGTGTACATCATGTTATCATCATAATTTCAAAGAATTATCCTTCAAAATATGTTTAAGTGTACTTCTGGTCACCCAGGTATTTTTTGTTGCATTTTCTGACGAAATTACCATAAAGCTGTAGTGTTTGTAGGGATCCCAGTAAAGTATTCACTTGTAATTTCGGTTAATTACATGAATAGTTCTTGAATTATTAGCATTTTGATACGCCTAATTTAGGTTAAAGTTATTGTTTTTAAATGCTGGCCTAACTTTGACATATTATACTAGTTATAATATTTTTAATGTATTACTTAGGAACTCATTCCTTCTCTCCCTTGAAAAAGGTGGTATTGCCGCCAAAAATTCGAATTTTAAGTGTTTCTTTTGTGTGTGTTTCTGCGTTTTTGTTTCCTACTGATATCTTGGGGTACATTATGTAATATAAATAATATAATATACATATAATGTACACCAAAATATCTCTAGCAAACAAAAACGCAGAAACACACACTAAAGTAACATTCATTCACATGGAAATAGATATAGAGAAAAAGGGATAGGAACACATATAAAGGACGTACACAAGAGAGGTGGGGAAGGCGGAATCAAGCAGATCAAAAGTGTAAAAATATTTTTCTTGGCCGGTTCTCGAACACCGGATGTTTTCATTTGCCGGGCAATCTTTTTTCTAATAGATATGGAGAAAGGGATAGGAACACATATAAAGGACGAATACAGGATATATAAGTACAATGTGTGTGCTTGTGTAGCTGAAGTATATAAAGAAACTGATTAAGAAATAAAAAGCCGTTGCCACTTTTAGTATTATCTGCGGTTAAAATTATGAAACTAAACATTTTACCTCAAGTTTTCTTTGGAAAACAATGAAATTTACATCACAATAGCACAGGCAAAAAATGAATTATCTGCAGTTGTTATGCAATTCCACGGGGAGCATCTTAATTTAGCATATTATTGCATAGGGGGAAGTGTTTCGTCATGAGGTATCCAATTCCCAAAATATTTTCTATAAAATATGTCTAGATATTAAGTTATTGTTGACATGGCTAACGGCTCTCGTCTAGCATTAAGAAATGCCAAACCGTCATTCCCCTTTAGTTTATCGATCGCATCAATGCTGATGCCACGATCCAATTCCCAACTTTCGGTCTTCATTCTCTTTCCGTCTGCGACACGTATTCCCATGCTTTCACATCCAAACTCGATTCCTCCTGCTTCACTGAATCAATATTTTTTCCTCTCTCGCTTAACTCGGAGTTAAGAGAGACTATAGGGAAGACGACGCAACGAGAAAAATGTCACCGTCCCAGTGGAAGAGCAGAGAGGATTAAAAGTCATCACCAGAATCTGGATCGAGTTAAAGTATATGCCTTGTGTTTACCCCTGAGCACAATGTGGATCGCGATGAATTGTTAAGGGGTTGGAGTAAGAGAAAAAATTGTTCATCATCCTCCACAGTACTTCAACTCAATTATCTAAAAAGTTAACGCATGTGAAAATTATGTTGACATACATTTTTAAGCTAAAGTTGTTCTCAGGATCATCAACTAAAGGATAGAGATTAGGGAAACTGATTACTTAGGGGATGATCAGTTTGGGTTCAGGAAGGGGAGAGGCACGCGTGATGCCATTGCAGTAATGAGAGGAATATAGAATACAATTAGGGCGTATGGGTCGCGGTAGTCCAGGGGTAGAGCATTAAACTACTGATTGGAGGGCCTGGGTTCGATTCCCGGGCAAGCCTCACTGGGCACCTGGATCTTCACCCAAACTATGTGATTTTTCGGGTGTCAGATCTTCCTAGGAAACCATTACCACCACATGGAAAGGAACTGGCCCCCCTACCCTGATGTGTGAATTTTACACGCCGTATAGGGCTCAGTACTGGGTGAACTCTACCATCACCTAGCAAACCGACCTTCGAGTTGATTACTATTTTAATGGTGTATACATTTTTATAAGGCTCACCTGCTGCTGCCAATTGGTTTTCCTTGCCCATTTCATTGCAATTTTCGATTCTAGTGTTTTCTATCCTCTAAATAATGTATTTTACGCTATGAATAGCATAAAATAGATTTCAACAATTTCTAAGGGTTAAATACTGTTAAAAGTTACAGTCGCGGGATATCCTGCAGTTCTTGGCATAGCATACTTAATGTCCTTATCCCTTAAATGTCGGATATGGTGGATATTAGATTTATATGAAAACGCTGGCAGATGCCCGTATTCTTCGTCGGTAATTTTTTGTATGCCACATATCAATGCTTAATTAATGTCTTCACCGCGTTCAAATCTTTGCGATTTCTCAGAAAACATTGAGAAAAAGTGAAAAATAATGCCTAGGAGTAACTGCTACTCAAAGACAATAATGCCCAGGTTTCCTCTCCACGTTTTACAATACGTTGCAGGGAATGTGTTTATTTCAGAGGTAATTTTAAAATGGGTTGATGTTTGACCAATGTATGTACATCTGCGTGGCACAGTACAAGTCATAACTTGGTTATGACGGGTAACAGAGCCATAATAGCCATTGAATATCAAATTTATTTTTACTTAAATATTAGCTACCAATAAAAATACAAAATAGGGTATTAAGTATAGTGTTGAGTTGCATGATTTTTAGCCATTAAACAACATGGATCAATTGACATTGATGAAACTGGAAGTAGTGTTTTTGATTGGTAAAGTCTTAAGTCAAAATATCCTGCGTATCATGAAATATTGCAAAATTTGCGATTTTATATTCTGAATAGTCCTCTTAGGATCGAAACTAAATCTTATTTGTGTATTTCCAGAATTTAATTTGGCTTTGAATGCGAATTATGACAAGGTTTAAACTAAATAGTAGGTAAATTGGTATTAATATGTTTGGTCAAAAATATTATCATCATTACTTTTTCCGTACCAGATATGTGAAATGTAATAAAATACATCAATAAAATTATATTTTTTATATAAACAGGTATGCACCTGTATGTATATAGGGCTCGGAGGACATTTACTCTGGGATAGGGGAAAAATATACTTATCTAGTGATATTATTGAATATCGGAAAGGAAAAGTAATATTGCCACGATTCGCAATATATTCATCCTCTGAAAACATCTCCATCCTTTTGGTGCAAAATTACTTCAACAGACTTGTGCTCGGAGATCACACCATAGACGTGTTACATTGACTCCCATTGACAACCAAAATGGGTACAGGAAATCCGTGTGTGCTGGAATGGGAAGTGTGAGTTCAACAGCCCCCTTTACAAATTCCGGCGCTGTCGTATCAGGCATAAATTCTTCTTTCCGAGCTACGACGTTAATGTTCCATTCGTCATTGCTCATTATTCGTAGTGGGAGGAACCAAAAGCCTTCCAATGCGCCCTTCCTTTTGAGAGAGGAGGATTTAGTACCAAGAACTACATTGAAAAGGTGGCCTGGTAGGCTTGCTGAGCTAATTACTTAGAAGCAAATTCTCGGAAAAAATGAATTTTCAGAAAGAGATCAAGGGTATCTTAAAGGATCGTGGTGCGGTTTTTATGTGTCCAGCAAAATCATATTTTATACAAGGTCAAGTATTAAATTTAATTATCCCATGAAGGCTTCACCTACATCACTTTATGACGAGTACATTTCTTTTTGAATTTAAAACGTGTGCCACAAATTTTCCCTTTCTATTGATTTCCTTTTGACACATGATTGATTAGGTAAAAACGTATTTAGTAGTATAAAATTGTAGCATTTATGCAGTGATTTTACAAGACGAATGAAGGACGCACAAATTACAACCTGTCACTCTAAAATTAATAAACTCTTTCAATATTATACCATTTTTTCATAATTCTTTTGGATACATGACATTTTCACGCATGAGAAAAGCAAAATTTAAAGTTCATGAAACCATTAATCCGTTTTATAAAACTAAATGACTTTTAATAAAATCCTCCTCGTGGAGCTAATAGTGTCTGGGGAAGCATTAATTGAATTAGGGAACAATTTTAATAAAAATTACCTGTGTTAAAATTTTTATTTAGGTAATTGATACAAAGTTGAAATTAAACATTTTTCAATGCCACAAAAAATATACGAATTGCTGAAATATAATTGAAAAACTGTAATAGTTAGAATTGTTAGAATAAAAACAAAAAAATATATATGAGTAGTAAATGAAATTCAATATTGCCTTAAAGATGTAGGACTCTGGCAGAAAAACCTTTGTAAAACGAGGATTAGCATTAATGAGGGCAGAATGGAACTGTAGGCTTTGCAATAAACTTTTATAACTGCCATAGGGAGGCTACTTTGTGGTCCTATCATACGAACCATTTACCAAGATCTACGTACATGAGGATCCTCATTTCTAACTCTAATACGTTCCTCTCACCATCATTATTATCCGAAACAATAAAATTTTTCGCGGAAAAGCTGGAAAGATTGAGGATATTCATAAATTCAGGACTTCCCGAACCACGCGAAGACGAAAATCACACCGAGCTATTAAAATTGTGTTTACATTTTCGACTAAATTATGATACAGGAAACATTAAAAGTTTAATGAAAACATTTAGGGAGGGCAGACCATTTGCCATTGATTGTTGCCTCCATTAATATTAGCGCTAAGTTATTCAGCTCACGGTGAGCGCCTCTGTTATTTATGCCCCGAGTATAATCCACGGGCACTACTTATGCAAATTCCATGTTATGGAAGCAATTTTGCCGTCGAAATAGGTGCGCGTGTGCATGTTCGGCTTTCGGTGACGTCGTCGGGACGCATTCAAAGTTAATCTGAGCTGTGGCGGGTGGGTTGGGCGGAGAGATTGGGGTGGAAAAGGCCGTGGAAATGAATTAAATAATGATACTGGTGAGAGAGAATGGGAAGACAATCGCGATTGCACTAGGAGCCAGTTACGCCGTGTGAACACGCGCCAATTCAGTTTAAAACGCGCCGTGGGTTGATAAGGGGGAGCGGGGCGGGGGTGGTAGACGACATCCGGCCGCCCTTTTAGGGTTGGACCACGACGCTCGGCCACCTGCGCACTATTCCACCCCCCTTACGCAATCCCTCAATTCCCCTCTCTTCTCCATCCCCCCCTCCTTCCCTCCACCACTTCCTCGTACTGCGAGATTGCTGGGGAGAGGGTGGGGTTATTTGGTCTCGGATACCTTTGGCCCGGAAAGTAAACCCAAATAAGTGATGAATTTATCATTTGATTTTATGTCCGGCCGTATATTATCCCTCTTCCTTTACGCCCCCCGAGCGACCGGAGAAATAATGCGCATAAAATGCCGATGCCATTATTTCTGTCTGAGGTTGTGTCGGCGGGGGAAGGGGGTGTAGGAGGAGAATGGGCCAGCGAAGGAGGCGGGTGGAGAGGAGGGTGACGTGGAGGGAGTTGAACCTTTGGTTGGTGGCAGCGGCGGAGGATAGGGGGAAAGGGCAAAGGGACTGGGCGTGTGGGAATCGCTTCGGTTTCCGTGTATGTGTGTTCCTGCGCGTATGCTCCCGACCTGCGGGCGTGGAGAAGGGACCCCCGAGAAAGAGGTAAGAAAAAGGAAGGCTGCTCCTGGGATTTGGGTGGAGGGGGGAATGAAGGACGGTGGAAAAGAGAAAGAGAGAGATAGCCTTCGAAACCAGCGGGTGAGGGAATAAGTTCCATTTTCCCGCGACGAAGATGGGGAGAGTAAGGCTGAGCGGTAAATTACAGCAGATGGGAGTGAATGACTCGGCACTCCGTTTTGGAAAATGACTTTAATTTGATGAAAACAACATCCCTGAATTCGCATTGGTGCTCTTTGTTGGGGCGTGGTGCTATTGCGTAGACTTTGCTAAGGAATATGAGGAAGAAATTTGAAGCCGTGAAAACGTTGACAATTCAATACTTTATAACAACGAGTCGAATAAAATAACACTGAACTGGTTATTGTTCGGAAAAAAACACCTTGTTTGTGCTTGCTTGTGCCGTTTTTTTATATTTTCTTGTCTGTTCTGTAAATAACGTCAAGTAGAACTCTGCCTGAAATTGTAATTGCTGTATTTTTATCCGTTTTATTTTATTTCATTTTAACTTAATTTTTAAGAGGATCGTGCATCCAAAATTCAGTTTAAAATCCGCGTTTATCGTTTAATTCACTGAAATATAGATGCTCTTACAGGTAAAAGATTGGATTGCTGGTGAAAGATTATAAGAAATGTAAGAGTATCTTCAAATATTACTAAAAATCAAATGCTAACCAAGCTTAGGTAGATTTTTATATGTATCGTTTGTGTTACAAGAACCATTACAGAAATCAGTAAACAACAAAGAAATCGTCTACTTGGATGTGAGACATTACAGAAGTCAACTTGGAGTAGTTAAAAATATTTTGAAGGCACAATTTGGTAAATTCCCAGAAACTGCGGGAGATCCCGTGATAGTAACATTTTACAGAGTTATTCGCTACATTTGCATTGCATTACAACAATTTTAGAGGGTAAAAATCAAGGCAAATGACTTTTACACTCTGAAATTGTCGTATACTGTTTGGTACTCGTATCCAAATTTTTGTTTGCTACTATTTGCATAATAATTTTATAATAAAACCTCGAAAGGTAATTAAACAATTTACGTTAGCTTTGGGTATTTCTAGTTGAATCTATCATGGGGTAGTTATATATTTCTTTCCTCCAGTAGTCAATGATATCAACTGGAACCGTCAACTGGTCGTCCCAGTTATGTAAATATTGCATGCAGTTTCCAACGAAATGAAACGAATTCAAGGTGAAAAAAATCAAATCAAATTAAATGAATATGTTGATTAACATTAAATTACCATTTTTAGATAGAAGAAAATGATTTTACTCTCTGAAATTGCATATAATATAATGGAGGTATCTCCGTGGAGGAACTTCGTAGTGTGCGACCCATAGAAGAAAGAAAGTGCATGCGGTCTTTCCGCACTACAGAGCCCACTAAAAATTTCGTAGTTATCAAGATGCTGAAAATTTCTGTAAAGCGTCTCGGGGGTTCATTTATGATTAATTTATGAATGAGATACTCTTTGAAGGAGGAATAGATGTGGGGAGGAGGAGGAGGTCTTAGGCGCTGAGGGAAAAATTTGGAGTTGAATGATGAGAAGTGAGGGGGCGGGTAAGTTTTAGGAAACGAACAGGAAGGGGTTTGAAGATATCGGGGTCGCTGAAAGGAAGAGAGATCCGTCCTTAAAGGAGTTCTGAGAAATACGAAGATCCTTTCAAGGGTCGGAGGACAGGTTAGTAAGAGGGAGTGCGTCCTAGTGAACACTGGAATGGACAGGAAAATGAATTTTTACCATTAACCAATGGGGGCATTGGGGGGGGGGGTCTCTTTTACTGGGAGTAGAGTAAGAAATTTCGCCATGCATAAATGCCAAAAGAATAATATTATAGGGAATATTAGGAGGAAGAAGAATTGAGTGATAGACCATGATTGAGGATGGGTGTAATGGAGTCAGTTACCATGTGATGAAATAGTCAGCTGAGGCCATTAGATCAGCTCTAAAATAAGGTCTAGGTCGTGGATTGGTATATTAGAAGATGTATATAACATCATCTGTAGAAATGCTAAGGTAAATACTACATTTCAAATAAATTAAAAGGTCCTATGTACCTAATGTAATAATTGATACGCTAATACACTCCACGGTACCAATTTTAACACTTTTAATGCAGAAGAATATGGCTATGTTTTGACGTGAGATGCCGTGTTACTAGCCAAATTGACACGAAAGATACTTACCTTGGAACTATATGGGAATATCGGGTGTTGCCTATTGTACCGCAAAGACATTAATTCATAGCGGCGGAAATTTAACTTTAGTTGTTTATATCAATTGGAGGTAACTGGACACGTTCACTACACAGTCGTCCAACCTATTTATTGACGTGTAAAGAACAAGAGTAAGCGCTGAGGAATTTAAAGATTTATGATCCAAAAATTTTTGGTTTTTCATTTTAATTTACACGCAATTTATTCGACAGGTGTTCACTCAGTCGAATAAATGCGGGGGAAGAAAATTGTTAAGAAAACTCCGACAGAGTACCGAGGCGTAAGAGTGAAATCTTAGTTGAAATGTAATGGCAAATTGTTTTTTCACCCGGTGAAATTTTCGCGAGTGTGGTATATTGATTAAATTTTAAGCGCTGGATACGAATATTATTAGCATTTAATTTATTCGTTATGTATACAGGGAAACACATTCTCAGAGAAACAGAATGTTTCGTAATAAATGACCATAACGATTACGAATACCAGCTGGTTAAACTAGAATGGCACTAAAATTTAGGCTTTTAGTCATGGGATACGCTCTGGGGAAGACGAAGAAAGGAAAGGTTTACCAGATGGAAATGTGGAGAAAGTGAAAGCGATATCACTACGAATGAAAGGAGTGGAAGGGAAATGGGGTGACGGTTTTGAGGGAGGAAACCGGAGACATCCGGGGGGAATCGGGCGAAGGATGGGATACACGCTCAAAGATTACTCTGGGGAAGCTTTCATAGAAACTCGGTTCTTATTGTTTTGCAAAATATACGTAATGTATTGATTCAAGAAACGCTCTGTCGAATGAAATTTCGACCGTGGAGAGTGGAAACAAAGTCTTTTGTAAATTCTTTGTCGTCCACTGATACTCTTTTGAGATTAGATTTTTTTAAAGTTTACGTTCCAAGAATTATTAAATCCAGGCTTATTTTCATGGAATGGATGCAAGGGCGAGTTCCATGTTGTTTTGATAGTAAAAACATATTGAGAAATGAAATGCGAAATGAGCCTGTGAAATTGTTCGTATCCATTATTTAAATTTAAAGCTTATGAAAACCATCTGTGATTTCAGGTTTTTAGTTAATTTTAACACGTAGTTTTGCATACTTAGTATAGGTTCCATATGCTGAATTCTGTACATTTTTGCTATTCCGGTTACTACCTGTCCAGGTACTGCAGCAATATCAAAATATAGCTGACAGAGAGGCATTGAAATATATTGTACAAGATTATAGCCAGTATTCATTCAAGGTAGAGAAGTATATATCATCAACCTTGATTAATTTCATAGAAAGATATTTTAGTTCATTGTTTCAATTATCTCCGAAACAGGAAATATTTTTCTGTTTTTACGACAAGCCCATTAAGCTGTCTCTTTTTTAAGTCCAATTTAATACCATTTCTCACAATAAAGAGAAAATCATTGTATACTTGCAGACCTGAATGCTATTTGATTCGAAAAGTGTTATTTCCTGCTGTTTATTATAATTTAAACCATAGTGGCGTTAACTGACTGTTAAAGATTTGCTAAAGCTTGGTTTACCGTAGCAACGCATGATTTACGTCAAATATTAATGAGATTGTGCAAATATATCATGAGTAAAATTGGATAGTGTGTAATTTGGAGTGCACAATTACTTTATATCCTAATTAAAACATGATATTTCGATATTTTACGATAAAATGAAATACTAATACTTTTGTAGTAGTAAAGTTCATCGTGAAATAGGTACTCATGTTTATTCGAATGAGATAGCTAATACGGTGGCTAATGTTATTTTGTTTATAATGTAATCATAAATAATGGATAAAAATGATATGACTAAATATATGGCTTATTTATATAATAATTACACCACAATATGTTAATTTACCAAAATCAAATATTTACTCTACTTTGTATTTTTTAAACATTCAGATGTATACGATATTCATTTAATAACTAATAAAAAGGTATAATATTATAAGAAACTCTTTTTTTTAATAGGCGAATTTATTTACGAGATTATATCTTGATGATGTGTGCAACCATAAGAAGAAAATTTGGTTTTCTTTCTCTATGCTGACGTATTATAAATTCTATCAAGTGCCACCCCTCAGATAATTGAAGTACATTGGGTTGTTTATTCTACGTGTGAGATCAGTTTGTTGACGTCGATGATTGGAATATGGTTGTCAATTCCTTAGAGAAACTTACAAGAGAGGACGAAGCGTGATAATAAACAATCAATACTCTCCTATTGTCGATCGAATGCATTTATCTTCGAAGACCGAGGTCCAATATTTTAAAATAGGCGAGAGATCTGTTATTTTACAAAAGTTACTTGATTGCCTCCAAGGTTTCTAGAATTATTAAATACAAAAATGCATTGTCTCACGATTTCTCATCTATTAGTAAATAGTTATATAAAATATAGACAAATATATTTATAAATCGCAGGTAACAATTATTGATACATTTTTTATTTCCAAAATAAAGTTAACATGATCGTCTGCTATTATCAATTTTCCCCGTGACTATAGCGCTTATGGAATTCAAAATTTCGATCTGATATAAAAACAATTATTTTATTCCTTATTTTGTTTAGAAATTAACAAGTCAAAATAAAATACAAAGAAAAGCTTTGAGAGGTTATGGAAGAATCTATAAAAGCCGTGCACTATTATTATAATGAATAAATATTTAATTTCATTGAAAATATGTGAATTTGATACCACTCTGGTATTTATTTTTTTATATATTAGCAGTGGTACAATTATATCGCAGGCAAAAGTGCTCCTTTAATAAATAAACTTTGTTCTAGTTTAATTTAGTGAAATAATTTTGCCATATTTGATTTTAAATGATTTTTATTGAATTTTGTTGCATGTACTACAATTTACTGTTAAATAAATTACATTATCCATGAATTAAAAACAATATATAACGGTAGACTAGTCTTAATATGTATGAATGTGAAAAGTTTCCACCTAAGTCAGAGGTCATAACTAATTGTGATCCTTTACATTCACCGTGTATGAGCGTACTTTGTTTTAAATAGAGTAAGAATAGAAATTGGGAAAGAAAGGCGTAAGACAAGGACGTGAAATTTTACCTATCATACCAAAGATAATTCAAATGAGCTGCATTAACATGAGCCCTATATGAACTAGATTTGACAAAGAGAGATATTTGTATAGATTAAAAGCGACATGCATAATATGACAAAGACCAGGATCTTAAGAGGACACATGTTAATTTGTAGAAGGCAATGAAAAAGTACATCTTAAAAAAACAGACAAACCGGGTTAGAGGTCTTTGGGAAAAGGACGTTAATATATAGTATATGAAATTATGAAATGAAATGACTGGAGTGAAAATGATAGGGGCATTGGAAGAAATGTCAACAGCATCGTAAATTAACAATACCTGATTTTGAGTACACTCTCACTTATTAATAAAATAATTTCAATTTAAATACATTTTTCAATTAATTTACATATGTATTTTTCAAATTATTACTCATATCATGATGAAGACTCTAAAGAGCCTCCCCTTGCTTGCTTCCCTTTTACCCGCTTTTTTATTTATCAATTTATCATAATTTATTGCGGAGAGATATATAATTTCTAAATATCTCTTTCAGTAGTCGATGAACTTTTTGATATTTTATAACACTGGAATTTTGAAACCTACATACCCTTCCATTGCCTCCTTCTGTTCTCCTTCTAAATATCTGTATCCCTTTTCCCGATTGAAAAAACTTTTTCCGGCGGAGATACAGAAAGACGATTTGAGATCAGAATCAAACAAGTACCCCCGTGAACCCTACAATGCCAGTTTCTCAAAGCATAGAGGAACAACGTTCGGCTATATCTCTTCTTCCTAACCTTCAGTGATTCTTTCCCCCTTGTTTAATTTGTTTATCTCCCTTTTGTTCGCTTTTAGCTATCTCCCGCTAAGAAGTGAAGAGAGTGCTCATGTTTACTCAAATAAACATATCCTCAGAATTAATGTTAACATTTGATATTGTATGCTTACAGAACGGAACTATGTTACAAGCAACCAACAAAGGCACTACTTGGTCAAAACATGGAAGCCATGAATGTAAGCCCATACCCATGGTTTCTTTCTCGGCGAATTTGATTCTTGGAACTTGTTCTTCCGTTAAACCTGTTCATCATAATTCAAGCTGCTTGCCACAGCTCTTCACGAGAGCCCTAATTCCTTTCGACACCCTTTCTCTATCTCACTCATTTCCGGAAGATGTACGTAGAGGCTGAAAAAATCTAGGCGATAAAGTTATGACACGCCTCGCAGATTGTAATGTATGAGTTACGTGAGGGTATTTTTTCTGGTTGGAAATCTAGATTTACGAAACAGGTGGAAACAACTGAGGTGACTTTAGGCGTCGTGACCCGATTTTTGCGTCACGGGATTTTAAAGGGGCATCTCCCAATGCGCCGGAAATAAAAAAGTGTCACATCATCTTACTCACGCATTCCCCCACCTTCCACATCCGTATGGTCTCTTCCTGAACTACATTTAGCACGGTAACCCTAGTCGGGAAATCGAAGGGCACGTGCAACGAATATCTGAATTCCTTTCTCTGCCACGTATTTGAGGAAGTTACACCGTATATATGCTCATATAGAACAGTGACGATCAGCTCTCATGACCTAACTCCTCAAAATGATTATACGAGGAAGTATAATTCATGGATTGGACTCACCAAAAAACAGATGAATAATCTACTTTACACGATACATGTCTATGCCATCTAATGCAAAAAATATAGGTTGATAATAAGGCATGCTTAAAAGGCGTTGATTTTATGGCATTTGTTCTCGAACAAAGGCATAAATATCTAATCATTTCTGCATTATTTGAAAAATAGGTGAAGGTATTTTTTTTCCAAATGATTCTTCCGTAATTAGTTAATGCGTTAATTTAATAATAATAATATTTTTATCATTATTGTTATTGTATAAAAAAATGGGATGAGCTGTTTTTACGTTTGACAAAACTATTTAGGTTCTTTAAAATACAAGGTCTCTGCAAAAAGTATCGCGACTTTTGTGCTTTTTCAAAAATGATTTGTTTATTCATGAATATTTATTTTGTCTCTTTCAAAGTAGTCCACACATGATATTATAAACTTGTGCCAACGTTTTTCCCAATCCTCAAATCACTTCAAAAAATCATTTTTTGTGATCTTGTTCAGCTCCTCCTTCGATGCAGTCTATATCTCGTCAATCGTAGCATAAAGTCGTCCTTTCATAGGCCTCTTTATTTTCGGGAACCAGAATAATTTGCTGGCGGCCATATCTGGGGAATACGGTGGCTGCGGCATCATTAGCGTGTTGTTTTTGGTCAAAACAAGTAATGGTGTGTGAGCAGGGGCGTTGCCATGGTGCAAAAGCCAATTTTTGTTCTTCCACAAATCTAAACGTTTGCGGTGGATTAATTCGCGCAAATGGCGAATAACTTGCAGGTAATAAACATTATTTCCCGTTCTACCCTGTGGCAAGAACTCATGATGGACCAAGCTCCTCCAATTGAAGAAAACTGTATGCAAAACTTCCACCTTTGCCCAAACTTGGCGCGCTTTTTTTCGATCTTGGCTCGTGCTGCAGTTTCCATTGGGATGATTGAGCTTTAGTTTCCACGTCATGACCATTAACGCATGATTCGTCACCAGTTAAGACCCCCTGGAGCAAATTTGGGTCGTCGCGGACAGAGTCCAACACCTCGTTAGCAATGTAAATGCGTTGCTGTTTTTGGTCAAAATTGAGCAATTTTGGTACGAATTTCGCGGCGACCTGTGTCATGCCCAAATCATCAGTAAAAATCGAATGCCAATCGATATGTTTAGGTCTTCAGCAACTTCTCTAACGGTGATTCGACGATTGGTCATTACTATTTTCCTCACTTCATCAATGATTTCGTCTGCTGTTGACGTGCTCGAGCGTCCGGCACTCTCTTCGTCGTTTCCATCTTATCAGACCTCTGAGAACATGGTATACCCCTGATAAACATTGCTTCGGTCCAAGGTAGCTTCTTCATATGCCACAGTCAACATTCGGGATGCGCAAGCGCACTTCATTTCGTTTTTAACACAAAATTTGATTCAGATTCTTTGATCCCTTTTTTGGAACAGGCAAAAATCGAAGACAAGCCAAAACACGTCCAAGGAAAACATCTGTCAACAATTAACGGAGCATTGAAAATGACCGAAGTTTTCGGCATAATTTGAGACACATAAGTACCTACATAACGCCACAAAAAGATTGAAAATAAAATATAATTAACCCGAAGAAATTCAAAATTCGCAGCACATTTTGAACAGATCTCGTACACACGGGAATAAATATATATATACCTTGTATCGAGATTTGTATTTCAGAAGAATGAATGTTACTAGAGTGGAGTAAAAAATCAAAGAGTAATTGTAACGATATAGTGATGATGGCTATATGTTGTATCTTTCTTCAAGAGTGGTACAAAGTCCGTATCAAAGCAACATTCTGTGCACAGCATCGCTTTGCATGAGCTAAGACTCATATTACAAATTATACTTTATTTGATGTGTGTAGGAAGTTAGTGATAAGTTATCTAATTGTAACTGAAAGTAAGTTTTTAAGGTATAAATAGAAACATTTGATATCTTGCACTGATTTTCTCAATTATTTAGCTATTTTGTTATAAAGTTCAAAGGTTAAGATTCCCTCGAAATATTTTCTCTTTTCGTGACTTTGATTGATTTAACAGGTCTGATAACAAATTTATTAGAGTCTATTTATAATGCGCAATGAGAAATATTTCTGTATAGTTATGAAATGTCTTAGCTTTTTATTCCGATGATTTTCCCCAGAGGATTAGCCCCGTGAATACAGGCTACCTACATACACTAATGTAATTTCTGAAGTATCGTTCAATATTTCAGGCGCAAAGAGGCCAAATGATTTTTCGGTAATGATCTATTTTATTTGTACGTAAAAATAAATAGTCATTTATTATTCTAGCGTCACATTATAAATTAACATACAAATTTATTCTCAGTCATGAAAAATTTAATGATTGATATGAACTCATGAATTCGAAGTTCATAGAAGAGCATCCAATAGCAATGTCGAGAAGCAAGGTTGAAATTGAATCTGCAATCAAACATTTGACAGTTGTGTAGAAGTGTTAAAATTTCCAAACATATGGATCCTCTACCCATTATTTTGTAATTAGATAAATTATTATATTTAAGCCTTTTCCTTTCGTGAGTAATTTTTAATCATCCCGCTCTAAAAATAATAATATTAATTTTTAAACTTGGCACAAAATAATTCTTAGTTTATATATGGAATATTTTTATTGATAAGGATCTAAATAAACTTTTATTAAAACGCATTTAATGAAGCACAATTATTTTCCCTCATAAGTTACACCTACATGTATGTAATATTTATCGTATGCCCTCGTATGTCACTAGGCATATCAAACAAAGTGTGGAATTCTTGAAGCACTCAACAATTGGGGAATATAGTTATTTGATTACCAAAATATACAAGAATAAGCATGTTTCATTATATAAAGGTAATTTTGCGACACTTTGAAAACCATTCGTCCAACAACATTCATATTGAAACAAAGGTATCCATTCCATCAGGGAAAATGTAATATTAGTAAACATTTAATAAAATATGTATAAATGCTTCAAATTGGCTCCATAACATAATATTTATTTTACAGGAAAGGGAAAACACACCTTTTTGAGTAAAGGGAAAAAAATCAGGCGCTAGTTGAAATGCGTGCACAAAAGCATTATATTTTCCTCGATTCATCGGGAATATGTCTACATCGGGGAACAGCCATTCCTCCTTCATAAATTCTTGTGCAGTGTGACATCTCGACTCCGGAGTGGCCCCCAGTCGGTCGATCGTCCATTGTCTCGGTCACCCCAACCTATAAGGCATTCATCTTCAGCATCCAAACCAAATCTCAAGACACATATTCTCAGCTTCCCAGTCTTTTTCCCTTTCCTCACCTCCCTCACATTCCCGCCTTTGCCCTCGCCCTCCTCCTAAACCCCGCGATCTGTCCCTGGACAGCAATTCATCACCTCCTGCCCAACAACTATCTCCAATTCCACTTCCAAGCCTTTTATCTTGGTTTCCGTGCTCGCAGTCCTATGCTCTTCCCTACCTCAGCCCTTTCAATAAAAAATCAAGTAGTCGAATTCATGACTTGTATAGAGATATGTTCGAAGATTCATTTTCTTCGGGCTAATTGATTCGGGCTATTTTGAACGAAAAAATTTTGCTACTGAGATCTTTCTGGGCTAGATTTCATGTTATACAAATTATAGCTAGTTAATTTAGGTACGGAAACTTAATTAATGATTTTTTTGGATAATTTTAAAGGCTTGGAATATTTCATCCTGGGTAACGAGGTATTCCTCATTTGAAAGTGAGTTTTTTAACTGTGACGGTGCATGAAAACGCTTATTTTTACAAATACAACCCAATACTATATTTTGAATTTAATGTTACAACATTATAAGCCTTATGGTACACGGTAAGTACTACGTTTGTTCCATATGGGTTTCAGGGAAATAAAATATATTTATTTCAGTGTTTTTGCCTAAATTATTTAGAATTTGATTAAAAATATTTAATTCTACCCTTATTTGATTAAAAATGCCAAAGTGAAGTTGAAAAATACGCTCAATGGCATGTAAACATAACTAATAAGTCGCACATAGTACGAGGGTCTTGCATATGGAGTCCTAACCAAAAAAATAAATTAATCTCATCTCTTTTTCATGTATGCAAACACATATACGTATAACATACAGATAATATCTGGCAGGGGATTTCGAAAGACTTAGATAGTGAACTCAGCCAGTCGAATACGTACTCTGGGTCCGATTTCAATTGTTCGACTTTTCTCTGTCCCTTCTTCTGCTCCTAGTCTCCTCCCCACCCTCTTGTTTCTCACGCCTATGGAATTTTCTTTGTTTCTCGCTCCCACTGTTCACTCTCGCCTTCCGTCCTACAGAGCACTCACCCGCCACCGCCGTCCCATGCTCAGTTCAAGTCCACACCCCAGGGTCCCCCTTTTCTTATCCTCCAAATCCCTCCCCTCTCCGCTTGTCTTGCCGTCCTCCTCCAAACCTTTGTCCCTTGTTTCGGTCCTGCCCTTCTTTTTACCCCTTGTTATCCGACGAATGACTTCGCAGCGCCAGATGGCGCTCCGTGCGAGAGAAGGCGCTGTTGAACACGCCTCCTCAGAAGTTTTGCCATCATGACAGCGATCTCTGATGCGGACGACGTGTATCTAACGGAATGTTCTGCTTCTAAAGTCTTAAGCATTTGGTAATCAGGATTCATGCTTAATGACTTGAGAGAGAGAGTACCTACCTGAGATGATGATCATTTTAGTGTGCCAGCCAGCTGAAATAAGCGTGAAATATATCCTCTGTGAAGTGTTTACATGCATCGGAGTTGAACCGACAAAAGCCCGAAGTCTTTGTGACCATCAATTTTCATCATGCTATTCGACTCATGGAAGCAAGAATTGTCTCGCATCATCGGAATCAAGACGAATTTGGATGGATATGCATGGTGGTATTATCATATTGTATTTGAGATCACCGTTATAGAGAGAAAAACTTGTGCTACCCCAGAAAATTGACAAAAACAATAGAGCTCGTCTTCCGTTTTTATAAATTGATTTTATTTTATCAAATAATTTTTTAATAAAATCTGCAAGAAGTAGAATTTTTTTCTGGATGCATATTATCAAACATATTATACTGATGCTAAATTCCTTTAACTTTTCCCAGCGTGTGAATATGCTTTTAAATTTGCAAATTATTTTGGATACGTGTAAGTATTTTTTGCTTTTACCGGTGCTATTACTTCAATTTGAATAGTTAAATCTACATAATTCAAACCCTTTTGTTTGTCTCAGCTTAAATTCAAGAAATAAAAATTGATATATGATTGGCAAATTTGCTGTTGTATTTGTTACATGAATTATAATGGTATAAAACATTATAATTCAATTGCTTTTAATATTTCCAAGCGATCGTAATACATTAAAAAAAAACAATTGGCTACTTTGTTTCCAAACGCAGTGCCAAAATTCCATTTCTTTAGTGAAACATTTTTATAATTAATTTAAAAAAAGGTGTTGTGCATCCAATTTGTTTGCGCAATCGCCAAAGGATTATTTTTTGTATCATAATGGTACCCGAAACATCACCACGGGCAGTTTTCATGTCGCTGATTGATTTTTTTGGGAAGCCGCTGGAAGGATCATGCGGGAAATTTCGTGTATTGGCCCTTATCGACATTAATTTTACGATGGGTTTGGGTTTACCCACAGTCTTCACATGCGCGATTATGATCGTGAAAAAAAGAAGGTTAAATGTTGTGATCCTAAATTTATCCTCCCTTGTTTGTTTTGCTTCCCTAGAAAGGTAGTGTTTACGTTTAAAAACGTGTTTGCACTCTAAATAAAAATGGTCCCTGCCCTTTACCTTTTCCCTTATCGCGAGCTTTCAGATAATCACATCCCTCGTCGGCTCGCTTATTCATTTTACTACGCCACGCTTCCACGCCATCCTCACATCCCTACCGTTGTCACTCCCACCAGCCCCAGCCACCAGCCCCCTTATCCTCCGTCTCCTGAGTGTCAATTAGGAGTCCACTTTTTCATCATATTCTTCGTTTTTTTCACTGAAAGACTGGCCAATGATATCATAATATATAAAAATATATAATCATTTAATAACGGAATAATTTCCTGAATATCTGACCTTAATAGTGTTTCTATCTCCTGTTAACTCTTCTCTGGAGATATCTATTGATCGGAAAACAAATGGCAACCTGGACGATACAGCACTAGCTAAATGTGCCCCAAATCCGACGAATGCATTTATGAAATGCCCCGGAGCCTAGTTGTCTCCTTCATGGTTTGATAGAACACATTTTACCCTAGCGGTAGGAGGATTGCTTACATCATTTTAAATTGATTGGAAAATGGACACCAATTTGACGTCAGCTTTGCGCGTAGGGGCCCGAAAGTGAGTTATTTTCCTTCCGAGGTTGATTTTTTCGGATTTCTCAGGTTTTTCTTGACCGTATGCGAAGATTTGGACTTTTTTCCAGAAATTCAGTCATGTAAGTCGTTTCTGAAATGAATGTTAATCGTGTTTTAAGTTGGTATTAAAATTCATCGAACAAACTAAGCCGTGCCAATTTTACCTCAAAATGCTGTTATATTGTGTATTTTGATTTCCAATCCCAAAGACCGACAAACATCAATATAATATTTGATGAAAATGAAATGATAAAAACTCGGATACTTTTTGATGAAAAATACTGCTTAAATATCTAAATGCGAGCACTGAGTTTTCACTTTAAGGCGCATGTTGCCTGATATACAACACAGGTACAGATACAGGTACAGGTTTGACTATCAAAGTTACAGCGAGTCAATGCCTGTAACATTAGCACATCTCAACCGAAATTTTGAAGGCAATAGTCCTAGGTACCGAAAGAGAACTGGAAGTGAATTCATTTGACTCTTATATCACTTCAACGCTCACCCCCTGGGAACGTAACCGTATCCGCTCGAGGATGCTGGTAGGAACTTTTTTTTCTGGGTTGATGGTACTTAATCGTCAACCACGATTACGCGCCCTCGCGGGTGGTGCTTCCTCGCTTTCCCAATCAAATTGGGAGTCCCGTGTTATAAATGAGCCCCATTGTGTGTCGCTGAAACTTATGGGACGTGTCGTTTTGATTGGAGTAATTGGAAGCGCCATTCTCGGAATGGGGTGGGGAAGGGGTTGAACGCGAAGAGTTGGGAAACTGGGTCAGTTTTCGCACTCCTTCCCCCTCTTAGTGCAGAATTTCTGTCGATGGTGAGGCTGCAATGCGAATTTTAAATGTTGGAATCAAGATTATTTGCACTCCGTCATTGTTTGAGACCATTCGGTAATGGTGCGACGGAGGAGTGTAGCAAAAAAATGTGACGAAGGGATTCAATTTGAATCAATTGTGTGAGTGCCATTTCCAAACGCCTCACTCAAAATTTGAGGAAGAATTCCATCTTGGTCCTAATCTACGTGAGGGAATTAAGTAAAGTAAACAACTTGGCTTCCATGAAGAGGGATTTAATTATTTCAAATACGCGAAATAAAATTGGTGTTGGAGTTTTTTTTCTCTTTCTTTTCCATAATCGTGAATGAAAATCTGTTCTAATGGTGACTACACAAGGAGAAACGTTGATTACAGCAGAGATGTTATGTGATTTTTGGATTTTTAACGTTTGAATATTCCTGATGCCTTTTTCAATGTGGCTTGAAAGTGGGCATTTTAACGAAAGCCAAGTCGATTTCAAGTTATCCCTAGTTTCATCATGGTAGGAAATAGTGGGAGGAGGTTTTTCTATTAATAATTCATAAAATGTTTAAAATTCAGCTTTATCATCACCATTATCCAGTAAGTCTAGGATGCAGTTTATCGTCCGATTTTCCTCTCTCTTCCCTCCCCTTCTTCACGTCTAATGCTTTAGTCGTTTATTCTCTGTGCACTTGCATTGAAAGATTATTGAGTAAAATATACCGGCAGATATATTTTTAAGTAATACATTCCATAAAATCGAAAAGGTTTCTGGATTTTATTATTCATGCAACTTTGACTGCTGATGATCATAAAAGCATGCATGAATATATCTATACTAGTCTCAAAGTATGAACAATCCATTTATACCGATCGTATTAGGCTTAAGAGATTACGCGATCATGAATATTTATGTTCCTTAGACCATTTTTCTATTTATAAATTCCGCAGAATAATTTCTTCTGATCCGTTAGTAATTTGTGATATCCTGGCGTGCATATATTTTAATTGAAATTCTCAAAACTTCCGCTTATTTTTTGCATCGCACTATTTCCAGGCTATGACCGAGGATCTTTGTGTAAGTACGGCATATTTTGTTTGATGACACAAAGAAACGAAGTTAGATTTTTATTTTTAGTCATTTATTATTAGTTATTATTATATTATTTTAGTCATTTATTATTAGTTATTATTATATTATTTTAGTCATTTATTTATAGTTAGTCATTTTGATTTAAAATCAGGTAAAGGTCTGAAAACACACCTAACAACGTAGTCAGGCTGATAATAAATTCTTCTCAAATTATAGTTATGCGCAACTTCACACATATCTGCAGCCCTTGGACTGGAGAGAAGAGAAACTCTTTCCAATAATCCCCAAGTGTCGAACGCATTTCAATTTGATTTGTAAATACGTTGGTCATGTCCTTGCTATAGAGCCCGGGTGTATGGCGTCTGCTTTAGTACATATATAGACGTACCTTATCACGAATGAAAATTTTTTCAAAGCTCAAATGCTCGGATCGTAATCAATCGTTAAGTTCCATCGATATTCCGATACTCATCTATAGGGAAAATTAAGTCGGCTCAAATGCTAGAAAACATATAATCAGAGTGGCCATAATTTTTACTATAGGCTTTTTATGTTGCTGCAGTCGACAGGAGACTAATTTAACCTTAAAGAATTATCAAAAAGTGGTCAAGAAAGGGGGCTCGTTTCTTTTCTAAAGAAGGCACTTTTCCTTCTCAAAGGCAAAGCTCTTCCAGACTCACTTGAAACCGAGATGGACCCTGTTTCTGATAGCGTTGCAATTAACTCAAAATGGATTACCCTGGATACATAAATGTTTTATGTCACACGATGTTTGATCAGAAGAGGACTCATTCGTGAAAAGTGGCTGAAGGAGCAGGAAGCGTCCCGCGACTCCATTTCAGCCTCCGCAAACCCTTTCTTCCTCGAGGAGAAAACACATCCAAGCTTGCTCTCCGAGAATATCTGTGGAAGAAATAGCATCCAGGTCGGGGCAAAAAGTGGGAGAGCTCAAGACAAGCACGCCCGCGCTCAGTCTTACAGCCCTCGGGGTGTGTACACAAACGTGCGTGCGGGTTCTATTGCACGGGCGTGCGTTTCTCGTCAAACCCTTCCGCCTAACCGGGAAGAATGGAGCGGAGCGGTCGGCGGGTATAAGAGTGGGAAGAAGGCGGAGTAGACGAACGTTTCTTAAGAGAGGCGGTGCGGCACTCCGAGCACACATCTGGCAGGCTGGTGCCTGTGTGTGCACGTTTGGGATGGGTAAACCGGGGGTTCTTGTCAGAGTATGGGAAGGGGCTGGGAAAATGGTATTTGTGTGGGGATGGAGAGACGGAAGGGTTCCGACGAGGTTGTCAGTGTCTCACCATCACCTCGGTGATTTCCAGATTCAATTCCTCGAAGGTGTTGAGGGAATTTCTTTGAGCCCGTGAAACGGGAGCTATCTTGCCCTTTTTCTTTCTCTGTCTCATTCGTCGTTCCCGAGAGGTGAGACCTTTGAGAGGACGAAGTGGCATGGATGGGAGTGGAGATGAAAAGTTGACGAGAAATGCGATAAACAAACGGATAAAAGTGCCCGGGAAAGGTGTGGACAGACAAGCTTTGATGTGCGGAAGAGAAAAGGGTAAATATCACTTCAATATTAAAAGATTGGATCGGAAGAGTCGCAAGGAGGCCTTCCTGTCACTGGTTTTCTTCATATGTGGATGTCGCTATGAATGGGAGAAGAGATCTTAGGTTCTGGGATTTCAGTTCTAATTGGATCTGGTTTGACAATATTGGAAACTGCAAAAACGTCTTCAAAATTTTTATTTTATGTCGGTATACGGGACATCCCTTAGTTGGTATACATTTTTTAATCTAGCTTGTTAAAATAATTTTTATATTCCGGTTATATTTCCATTAAACGTGTACTCGTAAGCTACCTCAGATAACTGGGAGGAAGTGTTCGGCAAATATAATACGAAGTACCTCACCAAGGTTTGTGACCAAAACTTAAGTTTGGCCATCGTAATAGTTGAGCATTTGTATTGACGTAACAACTGACAACTGAATTGAACGATTCAGGTAAAATTTTGGGAAATAAGTTACTTGATGATCATGAAATTTTCCATAAATTTATCATTCAGTTTTTACTCATTTCCAGTCATGTGAGGTATGTAAAAATACTTAAATATTAGATGACCAAGTTAAGTTAGTAGTTAGTTTAAGTATTATAAAATTGCCATATCTGGTTTTTTTAACAATGAGTGTACTTACATTTAAGCTTTAAGAGTTTGAAACAAATGCTTTGACTTGGTGGAGAAAAACAGAGTTTTCTTAGTGTGAATTAAAAGCATTGGTGTTATAGCCATAACGTTTTCTTAGTGATTACAAAATATATATATATTTACATATATATACATATATATACATATATATACATATATATATATATATATATATATATATATACATATATATATACATATATATATATATATACATATATATATATACATATATATATATATATATATATATATATATATATATATATATATATATATATATATATATATATATATATATATATATATATATATATATATATATATATACATTCAAACACGAAATCCCGCCAAACGGCGAATAAATACTCATATATACAGAAACATATATAAGGAAAAGGGATAGGAACACGTATAAAGGACGAACACAATAGAGGTGGGGAAGGCGGAATCGAACGGATCACAAGAGTAAAAATATTTCCTCAACCGGGACTCGAACACCGGATCTTTCCACTTGCCGGGCGGATGCTCTTAACCACTTGAGCTATCGAATATATATATATATATATATATATATATATATATATATATATATATACGAGGGTCATCCGGAAAGTAGTACCCGTTCGTGCCGCATGAAGTGCTGACGAGGTGAGTAGCCGCTGGACGAGGTCAGATAGCTTCAGTGGCTTGTCTGCCTTCTCTAAGCCAAGTTGCGTGACGCTAGCATTGCCTGTGTTGTTTCTGTGATTGTTTACAATGTTTAAAAAAATTGAGAACGCCGCCAGTTGTGAAGTGAGGGCAGTGATTAAATTCCTCAATGCAAGAAACGTTCGCCCATGTGATATTCATCGCCAATTAAAGGAGGTGTATGGAGACAATGTAATGGACGAGTCGTCTGTTCGGCGGTGGTGTCGCAACTTCAACATGGGGAGGGGGAACACACACGACGATGAGCGTTCGGAGAGACCGTCTGTCATTACAGACCAACTGGTGAGCTCAGTTGACGAATTCGTGAGGAACGATCGGCGCGTCACAATTGATGACATCTGTGAGCATTTTCCCAATGTTTCTCGAACAATTGTTCATGAAATTGTTAAACACCATCTGCATTATGCAAAAATTTGTGCAAGATGGGTCCCTCGCGTATCTCAATGAGCTGGCGGCGAAGGACTATGCAGCAGGAATACAGAAACTTGTCACACGTTATGACAAATGCCTTAATTTGCTTGGAGATTATGTTGAGAAGTAGTTTAAAGTATCCTCTTTCAAATAAAATTTTTTATGTTTGTTAATATTTACTTTTGTGTCTTTATTTCACGAACGGGTACCACTTTCCGGATGACCCTCGTATATATATATATATATATATATATATATATATATATGTATATCAATTTTACTAATTGGAGTACGAATCCGTTCATTTAAAGCATTCAAATATTAAGATAGATTATATAGTATGAGAAGGAAACTAGTCTTGAGAATTAGCAGTGTGAGCTTTGGCTGTGCTAATGCTACAAAATCTAATTTGGTTACATTCGGAGAAAAACTTTTCAAAATCATGGTACTTGAATACCAATACTTTATAAGATATTATTAATATTTCATTAATAAAATTAACTGTGCAAACGGATAATGAAGATTGAGTTTATCCTGTGAGAATAGTCGAAGGTGAATTTTCAACTACTTTGATTTAGAGTTTGAGGCAAAATGGCACTCAGTTGAATGACTCAATTTACAGGAGTTCATTTGTTCGATACTGAAACTGCTTGGTTCGAGGTAAATGGGTCTAGTATTTTACGCGTATAAACTGAAACGATAAATTCATATGATGAGAGTAGAAGAGCTTACGCCTGGGACTTTTTTCCTAGTGAATGATTTACTTAAAATATTAATGTATTCTGCTTCATAGATGAAACTTAAGTCACCGATTTCAAGTTCATTCACTATATAGCATTAATGTGGTAAGGAGCGAGGAAACTAATTCGACACGGAAATATTTTTTTCCTGTGAGAGTTGGTGTAGATTTGAAATTTATTATATAGATTATATTCTATTTATTATATTGTATAGACAGCACCCCTTTATGGGGTTCGCTTATTCTTGATGCACACTATAAATTATAAATAGTAATAAAATGATTAACACAAACATTACTCGCTTCGATTCAACAGGGTATGAGAAGTCACTGATTGGAAAGAAAGGAAGCGAAGGAAATACTAGGAGGGAGGGTCAAATAGAAGTGTGTGGAATCAATGATTGGGTGTTGAGAGGAAGGTGTCACCTAATGGGAACAATTTAGTCCGGGAGGGTGGAAGGATTTTAAAATGATAAATAACTAACTAAATAAATAACTCTAAGAGACCTTAATTGTATTGGTGTGGCTGATGGTGGGAGGGAGGAAATAATGGATATTATGAAGCGTACTTGGGAACTGGGAGGGGGACGAATGGGGAGAATGGGTTACAGAATTCTCTGTGGTTCTTCTCATGTAATTCTCATTTGAAGAGGGTTAGGCAATTTATTTATATTAACTCCAAGCACAGACTGACGCTTAATTGCAATATTAAATGATAAACGTATTGAAATAATTACAATTTAAATTCATCAGTTTGATGTAAATGTAATATGTAATTCGTGACTTGCAACTCTGGTCAATTAGAGAAAAAAAATTCTCAAATATGGCAAGTGCATTTAAATGGTATATTTTACGCATATATTACAAAATCTGTTGGTGTTAGCAGTGAATGGGGTTTCGTGGTGCCTTCAGCGGCCCGCATCCCTCCTGGGAAAATAGGAAAACAAGTCGGATGAGGAAAATGAAAAGAATGGTGTACGTGACGGGGGCCTGATATTGGATAGAAGATAAGGCAAATACACTACATATGTAAGGAGGGTGTAGAGAACGAGTGGAGGCTTTTGGCAAGAGGGAGTCTAAAAAGTAGTATGTGCTTCTTATCGTTCCCCCATTCATCTGCCTATCTTTGATCCTCTTGAAAAACAGCGAAATGTAGGTTTCTCGCCCCTTCCCTTGTCGGACTCTTACGGGGAAATAGGAGTGGTTTGGCGTCGACCTCGGCTTCGAAACGAAAGCAAAGACGCCGGAGATTCGAGCTGACCCCGAGGGGCGCTGCTCCAGGGAAGACGACCGTCTTAGACGAGTCGGTGGAGTGGTCTCCACTGGGTTCTGTTTCTCGTGGCGTATTTTTTTATTCAAGAGAAGACCCTTGGGGCAATGAAGGTGGGAGTGCGATCACTTGGTGGTTAGGAACAACCTCCCAATGCCTTTCAAAATACCCATACGAGTACGTGCTCTTTGCGTACGAAGTCTAGCGAGTGTTCCGCAGAATAGCGAGGGTAGTGAAGCTGTGGTCAGCCTCTTAAATTTTCGAACTATCACACAAAAGACAAGAATATCGTCAGATATTAAAAAACAATGAGAGAAATCACTGGGTCCTTTACTATCCTCTATTACTTGAATTTCTGGAGAGTCGATAAAACGGAAGTGATACCATTTGTCGTCATTATTTCTGTTTTTTTTGCAGTAAAATTAACGATGTTGTGCTCAATGCAGCAGTTGCTCACTGGACATTTTTATTATTTTCTAACTAACAGTTGGATGGAAATATTTTCTTAAAGCATCTTTGAAAACTCCTTTTAATCCTAGAACAGATGCGGAGGCAATTGATTTTGAGATTTTGAGATTTGGCATAATTCTCAAAGGGATCAAGGACGAAGTATTTTTATCAGCAATAGTTTATCTTGTTTATCGTCAACATAAATTTAGATACCGTACATGGCCTATGAATAGAGCATGGAGAAAACTGTAATCATTAATGATCGATCGTTATTTAATGGACAATTTGTGATTTAGTATTTCTCAAGCAATTAACTTTTCAGCACTTGATTAAATATGAAGTCTACTCAATCTAAAAGAAATCTAAAATTCCTTACTATGTGTAAATGGGATGATTCATTGTTCTTTGTCCATTCACGGTGGAGGGGAGACATTTGTAAGTTCCCTTCGTCGGGGCGCGGCGGTGAGAGTAAGTTTGACGGTTGAGCAGGCGAGTGGTTCGCGGCTTATCGCATTTCACGGGACTGACTACATTGGACCCGCGTTGGCGCGGAGGATGTATAGGGCGGAGAGTGAGAGATCGCCGAAGAGGGAGGGGGAGAGATGGATCCCGTGGACCGACATCCAGGTGAAAATTAGGGGAGGAGAATTTGGCTCACCGTAGACGCTTGAAGCGGAGCACGCTGGTCCTTCACGCGTCGGCACACTGTGGGGGTGGTAAGGCTTGGGTAGAGAGGAGGGATTGAGATGAAATGTCAGGATGTGAGAAGGGGTCGATGATTTTATAGTTTCTGCGGCTGCGGGAGGGCTCTTGCTGTGTCGCAGGTGGGGAAAGATAAACGGATACCGGTCTTTTTTTGTGATATGGCTAGATGGGAGGGACATCAGGGTAGTGGCCGAGGGATTTAGCGATATATCGGGGAGGGATGGTTATGATTCGTTCATATTCACTCGATTGGAAGTAAAAATTTAAGGCCAAGGTATTTTGATATGAACGATATTATGGATCTGTGACCATATAACAATTATCACTAATCGGGTTGGACTAGCCCCCGTCAGAAAACAAGAATGGTAGATTTTCACATAAAAATTTCTCTCGCTTGAAATATATCACAGGTATGCATGCATCATTCATAAGTCTGAAAATTTCAGGGGAGTGCATGTTTTCTCAAAACTAACGTAATTTTAGAGATTTTATGATTTCCTTCGATGCACAACACTCAACCGCAAAATTATCCTCTTTATACCTCACAAATAACGTTAAACAGGGGTATTAGGGTTTGGCACTAAGTAATATGGTACTGCAGTTAGTACTACTACTTTGGTAATGCTTGATGATATCCTTTCAAGATTGAGAAATGAGTCACTCATATCTATATTTCCCCTCCCCTGGACTACAACCTTGACGTGGTGGAAGGGCTTGCGTGTTCCGATGACCCCTAGAGCTGTGCTGGCGGGAGTGATAATAATTGCTCTGATAGGGTCACCCATGCCAGATAGGTCGAAGGTTAGGAGCCAGACGAAAGGTAGTCCACGCAGTGTCTGTTCCTCAGTGAGGCGGCTGCAATGGCGTCTAACCCCAGAGAGGCGGCCAGTAAGTGATGGTGTCACGTTAAAAACACTATTGAGGAAGGCAACAGGAAACCACCTCAATTATCATTCCCAAGATTTAAATGATGGACAATACAGATATTTTGAATCCTGTCAACTACGGGGCTCGGCCCAATAGGCCGTGTGTCGTGCCCGAGAGCGGGGGAGGCAATGTTTCCGCGGTCGTCATCCTACGAAACCCTTGCAAGGGAAAACCAGCAGCAGCAGGACAGAAGACGCAGGAGAAGAAGACAAAATTAGTTAGAATAGGAACGTGGAATGTTAGGACAATGATGAGGACAGGGATATTGGAGAATATTAAGCGAGAGATGGGAAGAGGAAATATCGATATTTTAGGTCTATGCGAGGTGAGATGGAAGGATAGCGGGGATTATTGGAGTGATCAGTATAGAATAATATACAGCGGCGGGGACGAGGACGAACGAGGGGTTGCCACAGTATTAAATAAAGGGGTTGGAAGAAGAGTTGTAAACATAAAACAGGTAACAGATAGCATATTGCTAGTAGGGATAAAAGCAGAACCGACGAACTTGGTTATTATTCAGGTATACATGCCACCGAGCAACCACAAGGAAGAAGAGGTCGATAGGATATACGATCAGTTAGAGGGCATGATCGCATGTGTTCCTACAGGAAAAAATATGATAGTGATGGGGGATTGGAATGCAACAGTAGGCGAAGGAAGAGATGGTGATGAGGTGGGGGACTATGGATTAGACACGAGGAATGACCGCGGGGAAAAAGCATTTGAGTTCTGCAGGAGACAGGGGTTAGTCATCACCAACACTTGGTTTGGACACCATAAAAGACGCAGATATACATGGAAAATGCCAGGTGACTCAGAAAGGTATCAGCTAGATTAAATTCTGGTTAGACACAGGTTTAGGAACAGTGTGATAAATTCGCACAACTTTCCGGGAGCGGATGCGTACTCTGACCACAATTTAGTTCTTATGAAATGTAGCGTCCGTTTCAAAAAGATAAGGCAGGGGCGGCGGGTTAGAAAATGGAACGTAGAAGTATTAAATGGATTGAAAAGGAAGAAGTACCACCAGGCTGTAGAGGAAATTATGGAGGATGGTAAATAGCTAACTACTATCGAAGAAAAATGGTAAAGTATCAAGAGAGGGTTATCTAAAGCCGCAAAAGACACTATTGGAACCGTTTACGCGAAAAGGACTAGGACACCATGGATCACGGATGAGATGATTACAAAGATGGATGAACGGCGAAAATGGAAGAATATAAATATAGAGATAGGAAAAATGAAGTACAAAGAGTTAAACAATAAATTTAGGCGGGAAACAAATAGGGCAAGGGAAGCATAGTGGAAGACGCATTGTGAGTATATGGAGAGTTTGCAGAGGAAGGGTGAAATTGGTGCGCTGTGCGGCAAAGTTAAACCTTTATCGGGAAGTAAGAAAGGAAGATCTATGCCAATAGTTAGAGATAAGGCGGGTAAGATAATAGTTGACACGGGAAATATCCAAGGGAGATGGAAGGAATATATAGAAGGACTGTATATCAATGAACTTCGACCAACAAAGTTAGACATAGAAAAGGAACATGGCGTAGAGGAGGATAGCTTAGGTCCAGGCATACTCGACGATGAGATAGGAAGGGCATTAAGGGAGATGAAACTAAATAAGGCCGTGGGGTTGGATAACATTCCCGCGGAACTATTGAAATGTTTAGGAAAATGTGAGGCGGATTAGCCTCCTTTACCTCCAATTCCTATTTTATGCATTATACTCATTAGTTTTCCCCAATTCACTCTATTAAACGGTTTTTCGAAATCTACGAAACAGGCAAATACCTCCTGGTTGTATACTATATTCCTCTCCATTAATAATCTGATTACTGCAATGGCATCACCCGACCCTCTCCTCTTCCTACACCCAAACTGATCATCCCCTAAGTAATCATTTGCCCTACTCTCTATCCTTTTGTTTATGATCCTGTGTATGAGTCTTTCGGAAGACTGAGAGATCAGTTTTAGATCCTATTCCGAAAAAGGTAAAGGCTACATCATGTGAGGACTACAGGACAATAAGTTTGATATCCCACGCAGCTAAAGTTGTTCTCAGGATCATAAACAAAAGTTCCTTTCCCTGTAAAAGTTATGGTTTCCAAGGAAGATCTGGTACCCAAAAAATCACATAGCTCGGGTGGAGCTGCAAGTGCTCAGAGTTGCTTGCCTGAGAATCAAGCCCTAACCCTTCGGTCAGTAGTCCAACGCTCTACCCCCTATACCACCGCGACCCACGATAAACGTTTATTTATACATGTACATACATGTATATATATGTGTGTATTTATATATATATATATATATATATATATGTATATATATGTATATATATATATATATATATATATATGTATATATATATGTATATATATATATATATATATATATATATATATGTATATATATATATATATATATATATATATATATATATATATATATATATGTATGTATGTATATATATA
Organism: Hetaerina americana; assembly: GCF_022747635.1. NCBI lineage: Eukaryota > Metazoa > Arthropoda > Insecta > Odonata > Calopterygidae > Hetaerina > Hetaerina americana. The sequence continues at coordinate 42,773,968 of NW_027287095.1, forward strand.
TATATATACACGATATATATATATATGTATGTATGTATATATATATATATATACACACGATATATATATATATATATACACTCGTATATATATATGTATATATATATATGTGTATATATATATATATATATATATATATATATACACACACACACACACACATACGTATACCGTGGCCTCTTGTTTTATCTTGATAATTAAAAGAGACGTTTCAGGTGTGATACGGTGGAATATCATAATATATTAAAAAGTGGCAATTGTTAATTAGTTTTTATCTTCCTTTTTCCTTTAGCGGTTCCTCATACATTCTATCTGCACGAATTTGTCTAAAAATGCTATATTTTATGCTAATTCACCTACTAAACGTTCTAATTTCAGTAACCATATTTAACACCTCAGTGCTCCTCAATATCAATACATTTTCCTCACATTTTCGGCTGTTTTTGTTTTTCATAAAGGAAAGGTCTCTCGCTAAGCAGCAAGTTTAGAATGTTATTGTGTTAGTCTTTTCCTCTTCCCAACTTACCGCCACCATTTTAGTCCGCGCCTTCGGCTTGAGTGTCCAATGCACGCTCATTTACTAATTGCAAAAGACTTGCTTCAAACCCATGTAGTGCTAGACATATTTTTATCAAGGACTCGATTTTTTTTCGAACGTCAAGTGTCACCCTTTTTGGCTAGATATCCCACAAGGCTTTAGTCGTGCAACGGACGCAGTTGTGTACAGGGTTGTATATGGAAGAGTCTCTGGAGATAGGTCCTGTCTCTCTCTCCATAGAAAGGATGGCTTGGCCGAAACCAGGGGTGCGAGGGTGGAATGGAGAGAGGGTAGCAGTGCGCGATCCAACGGGAACAGCAAAGCGATCTTGGAGCGGGTGAAACGGAAAGGGGAGGGGGGCACGGCAAGGTGGAGGAACCAGGGGGCTTTGAGGTGGGAGTTACTTGTTGTTTTGTGGGGTCGGGGGACGAGGAGATGTGACGATGGTGCCTCCCCCGCAGGGCGCCGACACCGCTATCTCTATTGTTTTCGTCGAGATCTCTGCTTCCTTCTCTTCTCCCCCACCCTGTGCTTTTCTTCTCCATGTCCTTTCCAACCGCTCCCAAGTCCCAAACACGAAACTAATCCACTATATTTCGCCCTCCTTCCGTACGCCCACATCTTCCCGCATTTTTTACCCTCCTTGTGTTTATAATAACTGTTTTCGTGCGAAGAGAATAAAAAATAAATATAAATTCCGTCTTCCCATTCCTTGACGTCCCGAGTGTCATAAACGCTTTTCTTTTCCGCGAATTCTTGCTCCGGACGTGACACCGCTTACTTTGCTGTGCTAACTTGCCTCTTTCCATTCATTAAAATTGAAAGGTGTCTCCCCTTTCTGCCTTTCTTTCTATCCCTTCCATCCCCTTCAACTACGCTTCGTGTTGACGTCATTCTAAGGGTTTCCATGGTAACGCGTTCCATTGCCGCCTAACTGCTCAGAAAGAGCCACTGGTATGCTATTTTTAATAAAAATGCTGGCATACTTGGTGGTGCACCAAGTGTCAATTTCCCACCAGTTTACCTTTATCATTTCCTTCACCAGGTCATAAACTATACAGAAATTCGGCTAAATTCTCAGGCTATCTGCCGGGACCAACAAGATAAATGGGATGTCGCAGTATGTCTTAGGCAGATAGAAACTCAAATGTTGTAGCTGGATGAAGCACATGATGGAGGGATAGTCTTTTTACTTTAGAGTTCAAGGGAAATTTTATCAAGGCACACTCTTGCATAACCTTTGCCGCGCACTATAAATGTGAAATCTTCTAGCTAAACGTATACGTTGAGGGTAAAAAAATATTCAATGGTAAAATTAAGAGTCATGGACCATTAATGGGTTCCCGAAAAAAGGAATTAGTGTTCCGAATTCAGTACGTTATTTCGGAGTTTAACGATATTATTTTACTCATAAATGAAACCCTTTTCAATTTACGGTTTCTTTACTTCTTTTGGCATTTTTTTTATATTGCATGCAATTGTCATAGCTACTTTTCAGATGCTCCATGATATTCAATTTATCTATTTGGTGCCATTACACATTGATCAATATATTATAAATGTATTTCCTGATACATCTACACAATACCCCGCAAGCCTCCACCAGGGCATATTGCGGGGGTGTTAGGAAACAAGCCTTACATGCGTAGTTATTAATTCATACATGAATTTGAATGTACGAGCTCGTATATTAGCTAATACACAGAAGAAATTGAGCTCGTGCAAACACCAACATATATTTCCATGAATATCTGATGCAAAAATTGGTTAGCTTGACTAAATTTTATTTTATTATTTCCATATCGTGAAAGTGAAGACGGAATACTTGAACTGGTCGGTGAGGTTGTTTCTCTACATTATTTTATCTCGGCGTTCGAATCTACAATATAATTTTGAATCATAATAATTGCCTCTTGTCTCATGAAGCGCAGATGTCATGTAAACTTCTGATAGCCTAAGTCATACCTGCACTCTTCGAGAATAACGGCTTCCAACCTAATTTCACCAGCATACCCACCGCGATCACTCTCTTCTCCTATTTATTTGAAACAAAGCAGGTTTTCTCTGAATCTTAAATATTACCTTAGATAACATCTTATCCAGTGGCTCCCAGATGCTTGCCGTTAAACGCTGATAAGCTTTGTTCAACTTGTTTATTTTAATTTGAAGTATTTTCGTTCCTTTTTTAACTACTATAATTGTTCATCAGGAAGTAAGTTCCTTCTTAATTCATCCTGATCGTTTATGTGAGCTAGTCATTAACTAATGGTTTCGTTTTAAATCAATGAGAATAGAGGCTGACCCCGAACAAGGACCTTAGCCATGTCAAATTCACCTACCTGTTTAGGGTAAAGGTAGCTAGTTCTTTTTCTTGTTCACTCTTGGTATCAGGAAGTGATACAACATGAATTGTTTGAAAGTATTAGCTGGATACTGAATCCAAGACTCTCTTGTATTAGCCAAATACTTTATGTGTAAAGGCGACTAGGTTTATATAACTTTACAGGCTTGTTTTGCCTTAATTAAACAGGAAACTTAAAACATGGCCCAAGGTTCAATAATTAATAGATTAGGGTCTAGAATACATCAGCGCAGAAAAACTCGATATTGGCTCTCTTTATTTTACGTATGACATCCATACATTTTCTAGCTAATAATGAGGAATGACAGGGATTTTCGCAGGCATTACCATAATATAAGAAGTAGTACAAATGTTTACACATTGCGAAATACTTTCAATCGATTAACCACTATTCGCCAGAACTATAGTTGTGGGAGTATATAATTTAATGCTAGAAAGTATACCAAAAAATGAACATGCAATCTCACATAGGAAGTTCTAGGCCTAATGCATGCACTCCGAAGTGTTCAATTGAGGTAAATTAGCATGTGAAATATTTTGTCGCTATAGTTGCATTCGATTAAAGGAAATTTAGGAAAAGTATTTAGGAAAAATGAGTGCTAAACCTGATGAGGTTTTTATTTTTGGAAAAACATTAATAAATTTTGACAGCAATAATAATGTAGGAGAGAGTACAAAATATATTAAAATAGTATTAGCATAATCATAAAAAAACAATACAATTTAAGGTGTGTACGATGTAAACTTTTATATGATACGAAGACTAAAACGATGGCAACGACAAAGAAATGAAGATTGGAGGCAATGTAAATGTGGTATTACAGAGGAATCATGAAGATGGAATGGATAAATGGAGTAAAATATAAATTATTTCAAAGAGAGAGTCAAGATATAAGTTTATGAAGGGTTCATTCAAGTAAGGAAAAATGAATTTCACATATCCCCTTTAATACAAATTAGGGAAATTATAGAGACATACTAAGCATGGACTATGAAAACCAGATAATGAAAACTGTCGGTGCCAGGAGTTATGAGGGAATGAAGAGTTTGACAGTAAGCAGTATTTGGCGGCTGATACAAACCACTTCTCTTTTTGATGCGTAATGATCTCAGAGAAAAGTTTTTCGGTTCTTTTAAAACTATTGCGAATGAGCAAGAGGCGTACAAATATTATTGAGACGAATGACTATAAGAATAAAAGATTTAAAGACTTAAACTAGATAAACCGTGCGAATTTAATTTCAAATTCGGTATGGAAATAAATATATATTTCCCAGGAACTCATTCAGATGGGCTTGCGAAGGGCTTGATAATCATATGCTCATCTTTTCATCATTAAATTAATGATTGCCTTAAACTGAATCTAAACAACCGTAGAAGAAACAGTACAATTAACTTGGATAATAACCTCTGTGAAAGATACGTGAATGTTAGACCGAAGAGAAGTAAAATTACATTTGGGAGTGATGAAATGGATTGTGACTGATGAAAATTCTTTTCCTTAATGAACGCTTTCACCGAAAAAAAATTAAAAAGCCAATAGTCTGCTTAAGTTCCTGAAAATGCGTATGCTGAAAACGGATCCGTGTATCTGACAGGTCTGCCTGGCTCATTAACCGTTCAGTTAATTGCCTTTGCCTCAGGAGATCAAATGTATGATGAGCACATGCCCACGTATAAGGAGAAGTTGAGGGAAGAGTAAGTAGGTTTAAATGTAATTTTACTGCGAGCAAAAATGCGAGATGAATTGCCTCGGGGCCAGGGAAGAGAATACACTAAGTGGGTTAATGCTGTGTTCTCAACGCATTGTTTGTCATTATAAATGAGGGATGACAAAGAACTATTTTTGTTTAAATGGAAAAACAATATTACGATTTCATTAGTCATATAAACACATGATACCTGCGAGCAGTTTACTGGGAGGATATCTGCGAAAGTGAGTTTGGCAGAGAGGTTGTTTTTCATTTCCATTTTGATTATTAGTCATGGCAATTAGAATTTACTCAACTAATTTCCCGCCATATTCTACCTGAATTACACGAATTTATGAATTTAAAAATAAAATTTGAACATTGACTCATTCATACTGATACTTGAGTTTTATTCACAAAATGAGACTATAAGGTGTAAATGATGAACGACTATTTTAAAAAGCTCCAAAGTACATTTGGTCGAAGATGGACTATTTAAATTGCTTCCGAGCGGTGATTATGAAGTTGGAGATTTTATTAATTAGACAAGTGCTGAAGTGCTAAGCAAAGTAGAAGAGAAAGAGTTGTTGGGAGAAATCCAAAGGAGGTAGCAAATATGGATAAAGATCGCTTTGCTTGTCTATAGGATGAAAAGACTTTGATAGAAGGGTAAACGTGAAGCAATCGAGGATGGAATAGGAATAGAAAAGGTGTGATGGTCAAAATGATGGGGTAGTTAGTGTGTGGAGCTCAAGAGGGGCTTATCGAAATATCAGATGCCTGGCTATGTTTTGCTAGGACTAGGAGAGGCCAGGAAACGTCTTGTTGTATAGCCTGTATCTCTTCAAAACCTATTTTAGCAGTCAGAATATAAATAATAATTAATTACCCAGTTGTAAAATGACTATTCAGGTATTTCGTTTGGAGTTTTTCCATGAAAATATAAAAAAATCAAAGGACTTTTTATATAATTTAAAAATTTAGTTAAAATTATGTATTTTCTTACCTGTGAAACCGATTTTTTGTTATGCATAAAAGCGTGTCCAAGACATTAACGCGTGCTCTATAAAAATAAGCAATATTTACTTATAATTAACACCGTTATGTAGTTATGGAAATCACATTGATTTCCTAAGCCCTCCATGGATGAGGCCATTGGAATCTCTCCAAACATCTAGATATGGATATAAACCTGACATCGGTAATGGTTAAAATAAATTTAACATCAGGGTAACATACGAAGGCAGCATGGGGATACAGAGAGTAAAAATTTGATTAATTTTTTAAAAATTAGTGCTAACCCAAACTCAGGCAATACAGGGGGAGAGAGGAACTGACTTTTCACCCATGGGCGTGTGAATTATAGCGTCGAAAGGCTTAGACAAAGCGAACCTTATCTTCACCTATCAAACCAAACTCCAAAACTGGCTAACCAAGCGTGTTTGAAGGCCGTATTTCGGCTCTCACGTGATCATAGGCGACGCAAGTAGTACCGTAATCCATTGCTATTGTGATATGGCCATTGTACCATTGTTTAAAATGTGAAATCTTCAAATGCGGTTTTGGGGAAACGTTTGAGGGATATGCGAGATTGTAAACGCAGGTGTGAAGGGATTATGGCGCGGAGGAGGATGCAATGATGTCGCAGAGGGATGAGATCGGGGGAGAAAGCAGCGGGTGGCACAAAGCGTGCTCGGAAAGGCTCAGAACCCGATCCGTGAGGCGGGCTAGGGAGGAGCTAATGAATGAGCCTTGATGTTCGGCGGGGGTCTTCTCACTAATTGGCCCTTTGATGCGTCGTATCGTCATGAACTCAATTCGATGTCAACTGCAAAAATAGCGATTGTGTTGTTACGAGCCCCAGTCGTTGGAACGCCCACTTAGTAGACTACCGTGGTGCGGAGTGTTTTGTTTCCCAATCTTAAAATGGGAAATGTTTCTAACAGAAGACATCGTTATGGTGTCGCTCGAAATTCGAGATAAATAAGGTAATACTTAAGCTGTTTACCGGAGACCGTTGAAAGACAATTGCTCATTGATCCATGCGTCCAAAGTAACACTGGCTAAGGTAAAACTATTGAATCAGTCAGTGTATTTCTAATGTGATTTCGGTTCATACATTGTTTTGGTATACTAGCGTTTTTGTATTTTTGTCATTTATTAGCGATGGGTAGGGTAAAATGCATGAAGGTGACTGAGTATGGAAATTCCATTGATACGGATATTGAAGTAGTGATTAAGTGTTCGTTACTTACGAGTATTGCCTCTGATATGATGCCAGGTTGAAAGGATTATACCATTTCCTTCCATCAGGGCCCTTCGTAGTGTTATGGATGAAATGAATGACTCTTTTGGATTGGGTTTTCTTCTTGTTTGGTAAAACTCTCCAGAGACAGGCTTAAACTAACTCTCCTACCCTGACTTTGCCTCTTTTTACTACACCTTCTTTTCACTATGTCAGGCAACTTTTCTTACTCCTCATCTATTTTCTCTTTATTAATTGTTCTCAAAACTAGTCCCTTCTTAGCGCGCATCAAAAACATTTTTTTCTTTTTAAATACTCTCCAAAATACATCATTTTATGGCAAACATCTTTGATTTTCAGCTTTGTCACTTCAATTCATACTCTCTAATTTTTTTAATAACTGCAATTCAGAATGCTGAAGGATTTTGCTTTATTTCTTCTTTATGGTTAATGTGTCTAGGCCTTAGGAAACTATCTTCCGATTAAAACCTTTCTCGGCACCTTTTCTTCATTTCTAGTAGTAATTTACACTCTGTGAGGATTCCTCGTACTTTCGCAAACGTCGCTTTCTCTTGGTAAATCCCTGAACCTTGAACAGTCTTCCTTTTGAAGTGTTAAAATTTTTTCCAGTCCAGAGTCGTATCTCAGTATGACGGAAACTCTTCCGAATTCCAGTCTCTTTTCAACTTTTTTATGAGAATGGGAATGGTCCATTTAAGTGAATATGATAACACGGGTTTTCTCGTTCTCGTGGACTTCTTCCACCTCTAAAGAATTTTCGATTTCAGTCATGTCCCCTTTCCCCTTCGTCTCCACACGCTCCAGCGAAGCATTTCACTTTCAGCCCAACCTCGCCCAACTCTCCTCGTTCCCCTAACCCTCCCGACCCCCGAGGCCTCTCCAAACATGGCGACGCCCCCCATGACGCGGCGACCTGCTACTTCTTTCACGACCCATCATCGAGTGGTACCTCCTCCAGCTCTCACGAGCGCCTCGACGCCCCTCCGTTCCTCGCTTCTCATAAGACCCTCATGTGACTCTCACGCCCACACCACTTTCCCTCCCAAGCCTTCCTATTCGTCTCCTCGCTTTAGGCTCCCCGTGGTCGTGTTTCCCGGGTCATTGGGGTGGAAGGGTGCTCCGGACGCCGGCCCGACCGCTGCAGTTTAGTGTCAGGTTCGATTCCCTCAGGTCGTCGATGAATATTTCATTCTTATTCCGACTGCCCCCCCCCCTACAACTCACTTCCCCTAGAAACCCCAGACCTCTTCACGCCCCCCTCAACCCCAAAGGCCCGGCTCCTTTCCTGAACCGGAGAAGTGGAAAGGCCGTTTCAATCTTCCTCCGCTCCACAAGACGTTCCCGACGTGAGAGCGGTTGTTTTCGTGGGAAGATTCGTCCTCGTCAACGTCCTGGGCGATTTAATTTAGTTTGTCTATTATTAAATCCGAAGTCTTTATCGTAACACCCACAGTGTGATGTGGTATTCCAATGTTATCAATTCAAATAGTTTTTCGAATGATGAGAGTTTTCGAGGCCACCTGGTACTGAGCCCTACGCAGAAGTTTAGGCATCCAGGGAAGGGGGACGGCTGTTTTTGTTTCGCCGATACGGTTTGCCCAACAGAATGGTTGGTCACCCAAAACATCTACACAGCTTTCGCTTAGTTCAGAGGAATCTTTGAATCTGTACAAAGAATCTTCAGATGAGTTGTTGACAAGACTACCTGTGAGGTAACAACATCTTCTCCATTTAAATTATTAGAAATTCCACCCGTTATCTTGCATGTGATATTTTTCAATTTTCTTTCGCCACTTTCTGTAGTTCAAGCATTTCTCTCACGTTTTATTAATCAAGTTTTTATGACGAGTGTGATTTGAATAAAGATTATCAATTTTACAGTGAAACATATTGACTCAAATCTTAGGTAAAGCAGTTAGTTATTAAACTAGTGTTCATTTGTTTTCGTTTCACTTCGTAAGAGAGAAAATAACTTCTTGCAGACGTAAACATTTAGACTTATTCACGGTCGTAAAAGATTTTATTCGTCGACAATCCTATCCGTACTAACGTTTGATTGCATTCGCTAAGCAAAACATTCTGTGTGCCTGCGGGCATGTTGCTTGTTTTTGGCCCATAAATATGAAACCAATCCAATTAACTTTGGCAATTCCTATCTCAGGGTACTACTATTTAAAGAGGATTCATAGCTCATCTTATATTAAAAACAAATTTTCTTTGCTCTTAAATTCAGGCCAATGGTCGATGCAAGCAAACGATCACGAATTTTCACTCATACAAAGTGTGAACTATGATAGGAATGCATTAAAATAGGAACTTTTAAATTTGTTCCTATGCGGGAAAAATTGGCTCTAGTAACTAAAAACTTTTGTAATTGGTTGGAACCAGGCGCTGTGTGAACTAGAATAGCTATTACAAAAAACGATACATACATGTATGCAAGTGTATATGATTAGAGCGTAGGTTGGCACCTCAAATAGACGGACGTTTCACCCAAGATATTTTGGATTTAAAATTTTGTTCCTTTATTAAATTAATTTAGTTAGGCATCTCGGAAGGTTAAATTATTCCGTGATCCCTAATAACGTATCGAAACGAAATAACGAAACGATCGGAATTGTTTCTGTCGTTCTGTAGATCATTCAGGGAAGACCTTATTCTTATACCCTTGATTTATTTATGTTGATAATATATAAATATATACACACACACACACACACACATATATATATATATATAAACCCATAGACAGTAACCAACCCGAAGGTCGGTTTGGTAGGTGATGATAGAGTTCACCCAGTACTAAGCCCGATGGAGTGTGAAATTCACACATCAGGGTAGGGGGGCCAGTTCCTTTCCCTGCACCGGTTATGGTTCCCCAGGATAATCTGGTACCCGAAAAATCACATAGCATGGGTGGAGCTGTGGGTGCCCAGAGTGCCTTGCCCGGGAATCGTACCCGGGCCCCTCCGGTTAGCAGTCCAACGCTCTACCCCCTGGCCTACCGCGACCCATATATATATATATATATATATATATATATATATATATATATGTGTGTGTGCGTGTGTGTATATATATTATTTTTTTTTAGGATTAAGGCAGATATTAAACGTTTTGGCGAGACACAAGCTCTTTAAGCTTATCATATAATACACTTAACGGCCGGTCTTTGCAGCGTAGAGCGGATGAGGATTAAGGGAAATGACAGGGGAATTGGTTGGTAAGCGAGCTCACTTCCCTCCATTCCAATCTTTATTCAGCTTATGGCGTTCAGCAGTTATTAAAAATGTATTCAAGGGCTGAGCCCATCAAGGCTTTGCCTTTTGTTTGGCCCTTCTTCCCTCTTCCACGCTTCCTACTTCCCATTGACTATATGAGTTTTCCTTGGCCCGTGCTCTCCGTGTCCACGCTTGGAAAACCTCTTGCTTCCCCCAATCCATCTTCCCTCCACATCACTCAATTCCTTACCGATAACCTAGTCATTCCCTTTGTTCCATCCCTTTGGAGCTCTTTTCCACTGTCATGATAATTTTTCTCTTCTTTGATCCTTGTTTACTGAAATGTAAAGGGATTTGTTTCTTTTCCAGGGCTCGCAGCGAAAACAAAAATATTTTCCTCTCTTTCACGCTATGTTTTGAGGATGGAAAATAAATGATAAAGTGATTGCCTCCATAAATATTTAGGATTTTAGTCTCTATTATTTGAAAAATAACTATTAACCAATTTTTAGATTTCCCATTTGGTTTCTTTAGTAATTTTAAGATTTACGTTCAAATGTATATTTGTTACATGCTTTTTACCTAATTGTTTTACTTTGACGACAAAGAAAACGAAATCAGTTTCATTTTAGAAATGGCTTCGTTATTGGCTTGCGAAAAGATATCTTAACTTCGGTAATCCGAATGTTTCCTTTAGCCGATCAACTGAGGCGACGCATTGAGCTATGTCGGAATGTAGCTACGAGGGTCATCCGGAAAGTAGTACCCGTTCGTGCCGCATGAAGTGCTGACGACGCGAGTAGCCGCTGGACGAGGTCAGATAGCTTCAGTGGCTTGTCTGCCTTCTCTGAGCCAAGTTGCGTGACGCTAGCATTGCCTGTGTTGTTTCTGTGATTGTTTACAATGTTTAAAAAAATTGAGAACGCCGCCAGTTGTGAAGTGAGGGCAGTGATTAAATTCCTCAATGCAAGAAACGTTCGCCCATGTGATATTCATCGCCAATTAAAGGAGGTGTATGGAGACAATGTAATGGACGAGTCGTCTGTTCGGCGGTGGTGTCGCAACTTCAACATGGGGCGGGGGAACACACACGACGATGAGCGTTCGGGGAGACCGTCTGTCATTACAGACCAACTGGTGAGCTCAGTTGACGAATTCGTGAGGAACGATCGGCGCGTCACAATTGATGACATCTGTGAGCATTTTCCCAATGTTTCTCGAACAATTGTTCATGAAATTGTTAAACACCATCTGCATTATGCAAAAATTTGTGCAAGATGGGTCCCTCGCGTATCTCAATGAGCTGGCGGCGAAGGACTATGCAGCAGGAATACAGAGACTTGTCACACGTTATGACAAATGCCTTAATTTGCTTGGAGATTATGTTGAGAAGTAGTTTAAAGTATCCTCTTTCAAATAAAATTTTTTATGTTTGTTAATATTTACTTTTGTGTCTTTATTTCACGAACGGGTACTACTTTCCGGATGACCCTCGTATTATTATTTCCTTTAGTTTTTTTATGGAAAGGAAAGGTTATCTAATAGCTCCGAGTACCTTTCATTCTAATAAAAAGGGAATGGGAGATCGATTAATAGGGGTGAAGGGTGTAGATAATGTCTTACTCCTAAGGTATGAATCATTTCTTTTGGATGACATAGTGTGAAATTATTTGGCTCTCAATAGAAATCTAAAAAGGATTTTCCTAGAGTCATCCAATTTTGAATCTTGTTAGTTTTTGCTACGGAAGGAAACTCAATCAGTTTTGAACTGTGAAGATGAAACCACAATTTCTGACTTATTAATCGTATTCAAACTGAGAGCTACTTTCAGAACTCTTCATTTAGCGATTCTTATTCCATGTATGGTCTCCTCTCTATTTTTACTTTTAGTTTTGTTCCTCAACACTACATTTTTCATTTTTTTCCTTTCAGCTATTCCTTTCCCTTCCAAGTTGAACTATTGCCTTCCAATTTGTGAGCATATTTCCCACGCATCATTTATAATTTATGTAAAATTATCTTTAGTACCATACCTTAACATTTTAATTCATTTTATAAACATCGCACTTATTTCCTGTCATTTTTCGGAGAGACCTGGGATAACTCTGGGAGAATCCGACCGGCGAACGTAATCCTACCCAAATCAGTGACGAGGTCTTTAGATTCACTTTTTCACATGCACGCATCATACATTCTTCCCAATTACCCCAATTTCACATCCCTCTCCCCTCATCCTTTTCCACCGTCCACAATTTCCTCCCCAAAAAACGGCCCAAGTGGCCGCCGTCGCCGCTAGCAGCATTTGCTCACACCACCACTCTCTCCTCCCGCCCCCCCGGCGATTCTTTGGCCACGACTCCCAATCGTTCTGCCATTCTTCTAGGCCCATTTACTCCCTTCCTTCTCCCCCTCTAACTATGGATCCCCTACTCCCCTCCCCTTTACCGGAATCGTAAAAGTCGCCAAAAAAAAACCTTTACGGGTCTCGCCCATTAATCCGTTTCATAAATGGGGCGTGGTTTCTGCGTCAGAGGCATCGGTCCTCTCTCCGGATCCACGCTCCGTCGATGCCTCCCTCACTCCTAGAAACCCTCCCCCACCCAACCTCCTCACCCTCCCTTTTCCCTTCCGTAGGATCCTTGTAGCCCCCTCCACTCCTTTTTTCGGAGAAGGGGGGATAGGTTTGGCGGGTGGGTAACCCTTCCCCTTGCTCCTCGCCCGCTCCGCCCGGCATGCATTCCCTTGCTTCGCCCTCCCGAAAGCCTTCAGCGGTTGTTATTGATGGTGCTCGGAGAAGGCTATAACTCTCCCCCCGCAGTGTTCATTGCGCGGAAGGTAGAAGAATTTTTGTTATCAATTAAGACCGTAGGAGCGCTATTTAGAGGGGATCTCGAGCGCTATTTAACGCTCTTTTGTCAGTAGTTTTTTTCTTTTTGTGCTCCGCAAGTTTTTCCAGCAGCGGTGTTCAGGGGTATGAGGCTAAGTAGCGAAAGAGAGAGTTATCTAGATATGGTTCGGGGGCCGTTTCGGTGGGGCTTGCAATGGGCAGGTTCAGCCGGCCACGTTTTTCAAGCTGTTCAAGGTGTTCCTTTTGATCATGACGTACCATTCGGCAAATTTACTGTTGTAAGTTATGGACCAATTAATGGAATCATTTAACTTGATACCTTATTCCTACCGTTGTATGCAAACCATAAGGGTTCGAAGAAATAGGGGGTCGTTCAAAAAGGACTCGGTGGAATGCTATTTTCTAATGCTTTCAGTTAGTTTCCAGAATTTTTCGTACCCAAAATTATTGACGGAGAGACCAATGCAAATAGATGGGAGAAATAGGTATTATATTGAGTGATATAATAAGCCATAATTCGCCGTAGTTTGATTGTCAGCTCCGTGTGGCAAAATTGCGAAAAATATTATTTAGCCCTCCACATATTTTGCATATAATTAGACGGGATTGGTACGTTTTCACTATGGATTTTATTCTCCATTCAAATAAAGTTAAATTTTTGATTGAATATAACTTTTATGGCTACGGATTTCTCGTTGGAGAACGCTTGGGAAAGCTGTATTTAGCATTAAAACATGACTGACGTTCAAAGAGTTGCGTTGCTGTTAAAATTCATTGGTAATAAATGTAAAAGAAATGGAGCACGTTGTTTTTTATTGAGGTAGAAGCGAGCTTAATGAGCGAACGTACCATATTCCAGCGGTCACTCGAGTAACTCCGAATTTTTTCCAGGCCATCGTAATCGTAGTTTCTTTTTTTTCAAATGGTTTTACCTTGTAATTACACACCTCACTCGGCTCAGTTTCGGTGAATTCGTTAAACTTTATAAATGATAGCCTTTATCGTGCAAAAACGTGAGCATATTCAAGATGATGGATAGAATCTCAACAGATAAAAATACTCTTTCCATTGGCTCTTCACGTATCGAACGAGAACTGACTCATTATTAACAAAATTTATGTTTATATTTCCACTGTTTAACGACCTTTCCCAAAAGATAATTTTTAACATCATATTCATGGCGTATACTAAAACTTGACTCACGGTATAAAGTTTTTGAGTAATTGAGAATGTTAATTAATGATCAAAATTAATTTTCATATTATATTTTGTTGATTTACATCAAATTTCAATCCAGAATCATTTGTATTTGGACTTATTTAATTATTACGAATACCATATGGTTCCTTTTAAGTTATTATTTAACAGATGTGGCTTAGCTTCATACTGAGGAATGCACTGAAATACGTCTTTCAAATTAAAACCAATGAACTATTTTCCATTTATGAAAAGAAATTCGAAAATATATAAAATTTAACCGACAATATCTACCAAGATATCTTGGAAGGGCATGCTGTGTTTTTTTTAGCAAAAAATAATGATACTTAATGAATATTAATAAAAAGGTTGAGTGTTGATTCTTATTTTTATTTTAAAATATTTCTTTCAACTGGAATTGATAGCAACGTCCATGTGAGCCATCATGCAATAGCGTGGAAAGAGCAGCTGCTAACAAACGCTTTACGATTCCGCAGTGTTAATTCGGCTTGAAAAACGAGCCATCCTACCTAAAAGTCTAATTCTAATCAAATTGAGTGCTAAAACCGCGCAGCGTACAAATATTGCATATTTGAAAACAGTATGCTATTTTTAGTCATACGAATAAACGCAAAAATGAACACTCGACTATTCGTTTTCACATAAGCTTGAAAAGTTATACCTTATGTAATCTTGTGTATCAAATATTTTAATCTATAAGCGTTTTAGAGGATAATTTTTAGGATAAGATGGATGTAATGCCAAAAGTGTAAACTATTTCTGCAAGCCGTTGATGCAGTATTGCAGGGTAAGAGTGCGCAGGATGTAGAAGGCACTGAATGGGAGAGCTCTTGAAAACGCTTCCCACACTCGACCAGCATCGCTTCAATTCCGAATCGGTCGAATTTTTCACTTCACGGCTGGCGAGTCCGCTTGACTCAACTGACCGACCGATTGAATCGACAACCAACCGAAAGGTGAGGGCACGGCTGGTACACAGCGTGGCAGCCACCTCGATCGAGTACTGAGTGACTCGTCTGGCAAAACGAACGAACAGAGGAGTTGGCCAGGCGCGGGATTCATTTGACGCCTCTGATACGCACGTATTGGACGAATGGTGTGCACTCGACCGTTGATAGTGAGATAGTCTTCCTTCCGTTTATATCGCCTAAGCTCTTTCCGATCGCTTCCATGCAATATCACCGCAATATTGTGAGTTTAAAGTTGAATGAGAAGTATGCTTGAATAACATGATGATCCTTGGATTTTCACATTTTTTTCGAATCAACATGCTCGTATTTAATATTAAGATATAGTTTTTCAGATATTAACATGAAATGCGCTTTATCTGGCTAATAAGTCGACTAAAAAAATGTGACAATATTGCGAAAGATGCCTTTATTGTTGTTCAGAGAACACATGGCGCTAAGAAATACGCAGCAAATAGCCCCAATAAGTGGATTTACTAGCTAAACTTACTACTTACTCCAGGATAATTTACTGAAAAACTATTTTATTGGACAATAGTTTTCAATGAAAATAGATCAGCAAAATTAGCACACACACACACACACACACACACATATATATATATATATATATATATATATATATATATATATATATATATATATATATATATATATATATATATACCTCCAGATTATTAATCTAATTGTGAATTGTAGAATTTCATGTAGATGTAGCAATCTTTAATTCGTTCAATAGGTAATTGATATTTTCAAAAATGAGACGTACATTTCTTTATGAAACAATGTTCAAATTCAATCGGAAAAAGAATCTGCACTAAATATGACAAATATGCTTACTTTCAAACTAATAAATATTTATAAAGAATAAACGGCATACGTATTTCTCGTCATTATGGCAAAGTTCCACTCATTCATGCATGACCTCATTATATTTTAGCGGTATTAAATATTGGAAAATAAATGTCTATGTACTTTACACCTTTTAAAAAGTATGAATCATGTTTTTTGGCTTCCTCTGCCTATATTAATCACTCGGTTCTGCAAAAATGGTGAAATTGCTGCCTTCACTTCGGTCATTAAGGTTACTTACTACTCGAGAAAATGTGATCCAGCCAAAAGGGGAAAGAAAGGGGGTACAAAGGGACGCGCATTAGCACACCAAAGCGGTGCGGATGCTCATTTCTTGCCAGGAATAAAATAGAGGTTGATCCAAATTTCTGTGCTCTTCAAAAGCCTTGTCCGGGCGAAAACCACTGTGAAGCTGCGGTCGAGTATTGGATATTTGAACAGATGCACTCAAGTCAGCAGATGAATTCGCCTTCAACCGTTGGCGTGGCGATTGCCCGTTTCCAACCGAATATCCGTCTAGATCTCGTTTCTCAAAGCTACATGTCTGCTTAAAAGTCACAGTTTATCATTTAAGGTGTCTATTGATGTCTTTGGGCGGTATAAACACTACTTAGTTGCCTTAATTGCTTCGTACTAATGTAAACGTGAAAGTTATTTTATATTGAATTTATGAATTTTCGGAGAATTTTTAAATCTGTTTAAATGGCAGAATATATCACTGATTCTGTCTTCTTCTCATCAGAGCCATAGGTGTAGCACAACGTGACACTAGGAGTAAGTCAAACATAGGATACTTTTAGCCGTAGTATACCAGGAAAGGGCTTCCCAAACTTAAGTAATAATATTTAATAAGGAGATAGTGGCAATCATTTCTTGCTCAAGGGATAATTTTTAAATGCAAATACTCAAGTGCATGTGACAAAACTTTATTGAAAAAAATGTATTTTTTATTGATATTGGTCGTTGTCAAAATATTTGAATCCATTGGCTGAATACATGAGTCCATAATTACGTTTATTGCATAATGTAGAGTCATTGCATATTATGTATGGTGTATTGGAAAATGTATCCTTGTAAATTTGCATGTAACCTTATTTTGTTTCATGAATATCTGGTCATCAAACACTCCTCAACGCATGCACTTGCTACAGTTTACGACGTATTGTCTTGAGGCAGATGTCTGTAAAAGATCTTCAAAGTGATAAATAAACAAAAATTCGTGAAAATACTGGGAGTAAGATTAAAAGTTTATGTTTCAGGAGCTGAAATGTAAGAGTATGAATCGTACTTCTCCACATCTTATTATATAGTAGTGAAGATTGCGCGGGCCAGAATAGGCATATCGGAAAAATGCGATGGATATAGAGTACATACTTGAGGTTATTGGGAAGTATATTAGAGGTAGGCTTAGAGATAAAAGAAGTCATGTCCATAGGATATATGTTGATAGAATCCATTCCGATTGAATCATCTATCAAAATAGATATTTGAGAGAGGAGTAAACGGTCTCATAGGAAAGATGTTGGTGGAAAAAGATGAGAGTGAATTGGAGTGAAATAGAGAAGGGTTATTTAGTGACTTGGGGAAAAAATATGTGCGAAGGGAGTGTTTGAGTGCAGCCAGTAGCGATTAGAAGGGGGGGTTTACCATATCCTACTTCCCGTGAGGTACTTACCATGATATGATATTTTTTGATTGGATTAAAATTAATTCATTAAAATTCCAGCATCAAAATGCCGATTTGAAATTTCATTTCACAAAAATTACCATAAATCATAATAATGAACAAAATTATAGCACCTTCTCAAAAGTAAAAATAAATTGGGGCCAAGTTTTCATTTACCGTATAATCTTCACGTGAAAACATTTGAAGATGATGTAGCACAACGAAACGTGGTCGGTACTGTACTTTTTAAACTAATGGAAAATGGCTATAGTTAAGAACAATCAACATGTTCTAATTCCACCATATCACATCTGTGACTATGTAATTCGTTTGCAACATTTCAATTATAAATGATTTTGGCTTTTTCCATTGCAACCCTCAAAGTTGTAATCAAGATGCTCAAATCTGAATTGGGCCATTGCTTCACTGCTAAATGAGGGGGAAGAAAATAAATTGAGTTTAGCACTTTGGTTAATAAAGGTTCAAATGAGAAATTTAACTGAGGCATTATCGGAGTCTGTGCTGATTTTGGTTCAATAAAATTGAAATGAAAGGGCGTGAATGTGAGTGGGCACACAAAGCTACCGGACATATGCATGTATCATGTGATCGAAAACTGTCAGAACAGGTCTGAAAAAATTGCAATTTTGATATAGGCTATTCGCTTATGAATACGGAAATATAATATTCCCAAGTTTAACTTAAATATTCCCATGGATTAACTTCTAAAAATTCGCCGGGCACTATTATGCATACAAGGGTTGTCCAGAAAGGTACTTATGCTTTGAGATAAAATATGACCTAGTGACAAGACAAAGTTTTATTGTATATATTTGAAGGTGCATACTTAAACTATTTTTCTGCATAGTCCCTATTAAAATTAAGGCATTAATCATAACGATACACCAACTTTTCAATTCGCCATCTATGAAGAAATCTGCCGTCTTACATTTAACCACTTGTTTAAACCAGCATGCAATTCTGCATCACTGTCACTCACGAATTTTCCGTGAATTTTCATCGTCAGTTCATCGGTCACAAGACCAACCCTACCACTACGGTCCTCGTTGTTAATATTGCTGCTATGGCCATTTTTAAGCTGAATGCACCACTGCTTCACTCCATCTTCACCCATTATTCCGTCTCTGAACATATCATAAAGTTACCAATAAATTTTAATTTTCCTATTGCTTTTTCCAGTAAAAAACCTCATAATAAATCACACTTCACAGCTTGCGAGGTTTTCTATTGCACCGCACATTTAAACAGTTTGCAGTGAGTAAAATAGAAGAACAACATTCTGCATTCTCATTTTATCCAAATGTCTTTACTATTATTATTTAAAGTAGAATATGTATCATTTGTTATAAAATAAAACGGGAATTAATTAATTCTGAGGCCTGAAGAACTTCCTACTTGATGAAGCTATGAGAAAACTCAATGGTTACATTGAAAGCTAAAATTAATCTTGTAATAGTAAGAATTTAAATTAATGTTGATACCCTTTCTTGTATTTGGCCGATTGAAATATTGATTCAAACATGAAGGCATTAAAGAGAGTGAAGCGGTGTAGAACCACCATATTAGGTTAGAAATTATGGAGCAGTATTGAACAATTGCGTGGCACAATAGTTGGATAAAATTACTTGAATGATTTGGCGTGTTCCATCGTAATTTTTCACTGTCCAATTGAGAAATATCCCAATACTGCGTGCAATCATGAACATGAAAAATCTTAATTTTTGGAAACAATTGCGTGGTTTTAATTCACAATATATCTATATAACAGTTTGAAATATCTATATTTTTATTTTCGCTGTTAAGAACCTTTCAATTTCAATAAAACTGAAAAACAATTGTGCTAGTTAAGTTATATCAGGTGTAGGTTGAACAAAAATCATCGTTGATGTAGCTAATATATTGTGGAAATATGATAATAAATTTTATGCGTAGGCTTTATTTTATCGCGATTCATATTTCCGCATCACAAAAGTAGTTTCTATAAAAGCTTATGTAAATAATAATGACAGAGAAAGCTGAAATAACGGAGACTACACTGTAAAATATTTATAGACAATATTTATTTATTTTTATTTCGGATAAACGCAGTTCGTATTACAGTTAGAGGGGCAGTTATAACAATTATTTCTTTCATGAGAAGGTTAATATAGAATTCTCGGGTTAGCATATTATTTTAGTCGAGATAATCAATGCTCTCGGATTCCGTTTTAATTAAGCTACTATTGTCACAAAAAATGAGCTAGTTTATAAAAACCCGGTTCCTTTCTATAAAAATGGATGTATGTCTTTTACTACGAGTATGAGTTTTTTATGGAACTATGACATGATGTCGTTTTGATAATCAATTACGTGACCATGCCAGTACTCTCTGTTGAATTTCAAATTTTCGTTTTTAGAAAATCGAGTTGAGTGGGAATTTTTAATTTTCATTGAAGGGTTGGAAAGCGAAGTGGAATTGCTAAATAAACGTCATTTGTCACCGATAAATGGCTACCAGTTTCCGCAAGATATCAATTCTTTCCCTTGTATTCAGCGGCATGAATTTAGAGTCAATTATAAGGTAGTATTTAAAATCATTTTGGGGAATGCCGGCGTGGCCACAAAATATCACAAATTCATCGGTTATCTTTCCATGTAGAAGGACCAGTGTTTTAGTGTTTATCTCGATTCTTGATTTCCTCGTCGAAGAAATGAAATGTTGACCAATGAATCAGATAAGAAAAGTTTTGATGCTTTTGACACATGACCAATTATTTATATATGCAAATGTTCTCCAATTTGAACGCCTCCTGTGGCATAAAAACATTAAATGAGTTCATACTATCATGATTCAGCTACATTAGACTTCCAGATACGTAGAGATGTGATGACGTTTCATCTATTTCAATTAAGAAATAATAAATAAAATACGCATGGATTTTTAAAAGCTATTGTATAAGTTACTTTTAAAAAAAAGCTATTTGAAAAACTCATGCACTTAGTGTCTAACCTATGGCAAATTCCGCACCTCCTCTCTTTATGAATTTTGAGATTCAAGTGCATAGAAGTAAGTAAATAAAGTAAGTAAAATAAGTAAGTAAGTAAAGAAATGAATCAGTAAGTGATAAGTAAGTTAAGAATAAAAAATAAGTAAGTAAATAAAGAAATGAATTTGGTTAGTTAGTTGGAAGTAAAGGTGAGTGATCGTTACAAATACAAATGATCGACTGCTGCTATGCACAGTTCACGATGTTTGTGTAGCGTGTGAAAGCCGTTTTCAATGCCTAAAATGGCGTCGTTTAGTGCACAAGAAAAGCGTGGCCATCCGTTTTCTCCACTCCACTTTCGTCATGCGGTTCATACCTCATCGAAAATCATTATAAATGCCAGTTAAATTCGGCGTTATGTATGCAAAGATATGCGTTCTTGGGTTAGAAGTTTCACAGAATGTCGAACGTTGCCTGACAACTAGACCAAGAGTCCTCGGCCACCAACCAGACAGCTTTTCCAGTGGACAAAAGGTACCCCTATTCATGCGTTCTCTATGGTGGTGAAGCAATGGAATCAACTTTGTGAACGTTCTGTACGTATACAAAGAGTTTATGAGGAGAAGTACGGAAGTTTCAGCTTTATAGCTAATATAATTTATCGGAAAAAAGTGAAGACCTTAAAATTTGACCAAACCTCGTTAAGTTCCGAGCATATGATAACAAAAGCACAACTCAAAAATTTGTGTATCGCGTGCAAGAGGGAATATGAATTTTGAGTGAAAGAATTATGCCCTGAAGCATATTATATGGAAAAAATACGATTTCAAGGCCGAAACGTAATTTATTGGTCCTGCTTAAAGTTCTTCGCCTGAAAGGAAAAATATCCTCTCCTCCTTTTGGAATGCGTTACTTTTCCCCAAGAACAATTGCCACACTCTTCTTCCACCAATTCTTGGATATGCATTTAGGGCTGTATGTGTAGAGGTACGCGTTCCTATATTCATTCGCATCGATTATACGTTCAAATTGGAATGAAGTGAATATTCATGAAGCTCGGGGACGACTCTCTCCTTCACCTCATCGAAGGGTGGAGGGTCTATGGACTTTACGCCAAAATAAACAATTTCAAAATGCCCGGAAGAGGCGCGCCTCAACGAAAACACGTCCTTCATGCTCTGAGAACCGGGAAATAATTGAATACACTACCGCGAGAGTGAATTGCTTGTTCATTGGTCGCCATCGTCGGTCGCTTTCTCATTTTGAGACTCCTTGCGCAAGAAGACGAGAGGGCGAGGCTCCGATCGCAGGGAACTCTAGTGGGAGCGGCGGGTGGGTGTGACGCCTAAAATTATATTTTCCTTCCGTAGGACGTTAGTTCGTATTTTTATGGGTTAAATGGAAGAAGGGAACATTTGGTCTCAATTTTGCCCATATAAATACCTCCATCTATCTATCTATGTGAGACGTTGCCATCGACGGCATTGCTCGTATTCTAACGCGCGAAGAGGACTGAGCACGGATAGGTAGGTGGGAGGGGTTGAAATGAAAATGAAAGCCGTGGTCGACGAACAACAGGATTAAATCCCCTCCCCCCTCCCTTCCCTCCCTCCCCTCCCTCCCCCCCTCCTCCCCGCATATTTCCTGTTTTAATTTTTCCCCACTCCTCCATTTTCCGTTGAGCGTGCTTCTATTATTGTTTCCCGTCCCTTCCACCTCTTCCGCCTTTTCCCCCATCTCCCCTCCGCGCCAGAGTAGCGGTGGAGTGTTACCATGACGACCCGCGACAAATTTAAGATCCATGGAGAGGACCGCGCTTCAAGTTGGCGTAATTTTCATGGGCTTCCACTCCCATGGATGGGATAGGTGGAGAATCAGTGCCATCCGAGAAGGGGGGGATAGAGATGGTTGAGGAGGGAGAGTGATGGAGGAAGGGGGTGGGTGAGGAAAAGGGGTTGTGGGGAAGAGGTCGCGGAGATATATAGAAGGCGGGAATGCGAGGGGGAGAAACGTCTGTTTTGTGGGTTGCGTCACCAGGCAATCGATGGTTTGCTGTCTTCTCCCTCCCTCTCCTCTCTCCCTCTCCTCTCTCCCCTTCCCCTCGGTTCCCCTCTTCCTCCCGCCACACACTTTGTGCTGTTCCAGCTCCCGTCCTCTACCCAGGGCCTTGACTCCTCTCCCCCTCGCCAGGCCTCCGCCAAAAGGCCTCCTCCTCTCACCCCCTTCTCCTCCCTTCGTCCCAGCAGTACAGGAAAAAAAAGATCTAGGCGATTCCGACTTCCGCCTTATAAATATATTAATGGTGGGTTGTTTGTATCCCATTAATTCGTTTCCTAGGGAGGTGAAATGGGGCGTTGGACGGAATTATTAGGGAGCGCAACAAAATGTCACGTATTATTTTTCCTTTTTTTCCCCTGCTTAAATGAGAAATGGTCATTAAATAAAGTCGTGCGTGGTCAAGCTTTTCCGCTTAAGTGTCGTCCTATACCCATTCAGAGGGGACGAGGGTGGTTCAGAGGTCATGGAACATTTCGTCATTATCTCATTTAATTTTCCCACTAAAAGAAGTCTAAACATTTGTGATTGGTAAGGAAACAAGATTCTCTTGATCCTAGTTGCGCCCATTATATTTGAATGAAAGGAGTAGAGCCCATTTTATATTTAAAATATCGTCTTTTCCTTGTGGTTGATATCATTGGACTACGAAGTAACTTGGTTTTTGCATGCTCTTTTGAATTGAATGTAATACTAAAGTTCATCGTAAAAGGTTTCATTAAGAGATACGAGGAGACACTAAATTTACCACCTTTCTCTGCGTACTTATAATTTATAGTTTATATTTACGCATTCTATTTCAAAACTTATTAAATTTAAAAACTTGAGACCTATCCTAATAAAAGAGTTCAACCATTGAATGGAAACAATTATTTCACAGAGGTAATTGTACGCCAGTAGCTAGCTATACATACATACATATACCTTCGAAATAGAATGCTCTTTGGCGACGAACAAATATATAAAAACACTGATATAGATTTTTAAAGCATAGAAACACCAAGAAAGGACACTCACATATGTAGGTTTGACTTTCCGACAGCACGGCCTTGCTATATTTGTGAAATAATGCATTTTTGTATATATATATATATATATATATATATATATATATATATATATATATATTCTTTTGAAAACGGACCTGTTAAAAGTATGGAAAGCATTGTTTTAAAATGAATACCATTTCATCTCTTTCAACTATCATCAAACAATTAGTTCAGTGGACTCTGTGGAAAATGAGATTATCATCCCAATGATATCGTTTGCGTTCACTTGAGATTAACTATATTCGATTAGCAGTTCAAACATTGACAATGATATGGATTGTCGGTGAATATAATGCACGCTGAGTAATCTCACTTCCAACCCGAGAGATACCGCGCTGCTGAACGGATATCTAGTTCAATTGAATGGCGATATGAGAGAGATTGAATGGAGGCATTAATTATTTATTCGTACACACCTAAGTAGTACATCGCAGCAAAGGTTATGGGTGCTAGCAGATTTAGAGGTCTCTGTTTGTGTTTCTGTCCCTTTTTACTGTGGCAATGAGTACTGTGAGGGGGAAATGGAATCCTTGGAGCTGTGCCTTCGGCAACTATCTCTTTAATTTGGTCACTAAGGACTGCAGTGACGATGCAATGCGAGACCTGGATTATTTATTCGAATTCGCTTTTGAAATAGTGTAGTCGATTCCTTTGCGCCTGGATTAATCCAACGTGTAGTCTTCGAGCAATGTATTGCTGCTTTCTTAGGCGACGGAATTGTAATTACGTAGCCCAAGGTGTATTTGCACAGCAAGAAATTCAATTGCTACAATTGAAACTGCGTAATCATACATGTCTTTGGATTAATATTGTGATTCTATAAAGAAGGTAACAGTGAAATATTTATAATATTGCGTAGTTTTTTTATGTCTTAAGGTAGAGTAATTTTTATGTAGATAAATTTGATTTTTAAGGGCTCAATTTCGCTCCATGTGCTTTATAAAGCGTGCCGTAAAATCAATTAATCAGTTTTCCTTGGAGTATATGTCGCGAAAAGAAAATTTTGTCTGTTAAACATTTTGTAATGCATAAGAAGTGTAATGGTTCACAGGGGGGAATAAGATTTCTAGATGAATCAAACATATTTATTAATGTGCGCTTCCAAATTCAGTTAATATTTTGACTGATCTTTTAAGATCTTTCTTCTTATGAAAAAATTTTACAAGGCTACTTTAAGTCCTTAGATTTCAAGAGCGTGTAATTCATTTAATCCTTAATGCACACTTAAGCTCGCCAAGCCTTGTTTAGGTTGTTACTCTTTTTCAAATAATTTTTTTCATTCCTCTCTATTTTGATGACTTAAACTAATATTTTCTTGCAAAACATAATTTTATCTGATGTCTCAGTTTTGTGCTAGTTTTAGCATAAGATAAATATTAAATTTTTAAAGGTTAAAAATAAATTTTGAAATTCTGGTGTAGCTTATATCAGAATTGAATGAATTTAGGTGTAAACTAAGACCTAATGACATATCATGATTTTAATATATATTTTTTTTTAAAGTAATCTACCGGTTAAGGTAGGTTTTTGGACGGACACAACTACCAAACAAATATTTTATTACTCCTAACAAAACACAAAATCCATCATCCTACTCTATATCAGGTCCCTCTTCATCTCTGAGTACTTTCTTCCTCCCTTCATCCCGTTCAACATCCCTATCCTGTTCCTTCCCTTTCCTCTTTTCCCCAACATTCTACCCTCTATCACAGTCTTCAACATCCCACTGCCGGTCAATACCCCCTTCAACCACTTCTCCTGCCTCCATAGGATTTCTCCCAACAAACCCCTCTCTTCGCCCACCATACCAAGTACTTCCTCATTTGTTTTCTTCTCTGTCCATTTCACCTTCTCCATTCTTCTCCACACCCACATTTCAAAAGCCTCCAATCTACGTCTATCCTCCTGCTTCAATGACCACGTTTCCGCTCCGTACATAGCTACGCTCCATATCAAAGTTTTTACGAGTCTTTTCTTAACATCCTTACTCAAAGTCCCTGTCATCAACTCCCTCCTCCTTGTGAAAGCCTCTTTGCCTAGCGCAATTCTTCTCCTTACGTCCCTACTACTTTGACCATGTTGGTCCAAAACACTACCGAGATACGTAAACTGTTCTACCTGCTCTAGCTTTTGCCCTCCTATTTTAATGTTAAGCTTGGCCTTTTTCTTTCTAGAAAATCGCATAACCTTTGTTTTATTAATATTGATTTTCATCCCATACCTGTCGCACTGAATTTCCAATTCACTAAGCAATGCTTGCAGTCCCTTGGCTGACTGACAAACTAAAGCTTGGTCATCAGCAAACCTAACTGATTTTACGAATTCCCCGCCCACTTTCATTCCTACCTCGAGTTCTTCCCATGCCTCTTTGATCATTTCTTCTGCGTACAGGTTGAACAGCAACGGTGATAATGGGCAACCCTGCCTTACACCCCTTCCTAACCCTACCCATCCTGACTCCCCGTTTCTCACCCTCACCTGAGCAGTCTGAGACATGTACAGGTTGCGGATTAGCCTCCTTTCCCTCCAATCTATTCCTATTTTCTGCAATATACTCATTAGTTTTTCCCAATTTACTCTATCAAACGCTTTTTCGAAATCTACGAAACAGGCAAATACCTCCTGGTTGTGTTCTATATTCCTCTCGATTAATAATCTCACTACTGCAATGGCATCACGCGTACCTCTCCCCTTCCTAAACCCAAACTGATCATCCCCTAAGTAATCATTTGCCCTACTCTCTATCCTTTTGTTTATGATCCTGAGAACAACCTTAGCTGCGTGGGATATCAAACTAATTGTCCTATAGTCCTCACATGACGTGGCCTTTACCTTTTTCGGAATAGGAACTAAAACTGATCTAACAAAGTCTTCCGGCCAGATTCCCTCCTCATAAATACTACGGATCAGCCCATATAGCCTCTTCCTCCCACATTTTCCCAAGCATTTCAAAAGTTCCACGGGAATGTTATCTACCCCCACGGCCTTATTTAGTTTCATCTCCCTTAATGCCCTTTCTATCTCATTGTCTAGTATGCCTGGACCTAAGCTATCTTCCTCTACGTCATGTTCCTTTTCAATGTCTAACTTTGTTGGTCTAAGCTCTTTACTATACAGTTCTTCTACATATTCCTTCCATCTCTCTTGGATCTTTCCTGCGTCAACTATTACCTTACCGGCCTTATCTCTAACTGCTATCGTTGATCTCCCTTTCTTACTTCCCGATAAAGATTTAACTATGCTGTAAAGCGCACCGATTTCCCCCTTCCTCTGCAGACTTTCCATATCCTCGCACTGCGTCTTCCACCATGCTTCCTTTGCTTTATTTGTTGCCCGCCTCAATTTATTGTTCAATTCTTTGTACTTCATTTTGCCTAATTCTGTATTTATATTCTTCCATTTTCGCCGCTCATCCATTTTTGTAATCAGCTCATCCGTGATCCATGGTTTACGAGTCCTTTTAGCGTTAACGGTTCCAATAGTGTCTTTTGCCGCTTTAGACAACCCTTTTTTGATACATTCCCATTTTTCTTCAATAGTACTTAGCTCTTTACCGTCCTCCATGATTTTCTCTACCGCCTGTTTGTATTCCTTTCTTTTCAACCCATTTAATGCTTCTACATTCCATTTTCTAACTCGCCGCCCCTGCCTTATCTTTTTAAAACGTACGCTACATTTCATAACAACTAAATTGTGGTCTGAGTCCGCATCCGCTCCCGGGAAGCTGTGGGAATTTATCACACTGTTCCTAAACCTGTGTCTAACCAGGATATAATCTAGCTGATATCTTCCCGAGTCACCTGGCATTTTCCATGTATACCTGCGTCTTTTGTGGTGTCTGAACCAAGTGTTGGTGATAACTAAGCCCTGTCTCCTGCAGAACTCAACTGCTTTCTCCCCGCGGTCATTCCTCGTGCCTAAACCGTAGTCCCCCACCTCATCACCATCTCTTCCTTCGCCTACCGTCGCATTCCAATCCCCCATCACTATCAAATGTTTCCCTGCAGGAACAAATGCAATCATGTCCTCTAACTGATCGTATATCCTATCGACCTCTTCTTCCTTATGGTTGCTCGGTGGCATGTATACCTGGATAATAACTAAGTTCGTCGGTTCTGCTTTTATCTCTACTAGTAGTATTCTATCCGTTACCTGCTCTATGTTGACTACGCTTCTTCCTACCTCTTCATTTAATACTATGGCAACCCCTCGTTGGCTCTCGTCCCCACCGCTGTATATTATTTTATACTTATCACTCCAGTAATCCCCGCTATCTTTCCATCTCACCTCGCATAGACCTAAAATATCTATATTTCCCCTTTCCATCTCTCGCTTAACATTCTCCAATTTCCCCGTCCTCATCATTGTCCTAACATTCCACGTTCCTATTCTAACTAATTTGGTCTTCTTCTCCTGCGTCTTCTGTCCTGCTGCTGCTGGTTTTCCCTTGCAAGGGTTTCGTGGGATGACGACCGCGGAAGCCTTGCCTCCCCCGCTGCCGGGCACGACACACGGCCGATTGGGCCGAGCCCCGTGGTTGCCAGGACTCAAAATATCTCTATTGTCCATCATATTTTTCTAGGGAATGATAATTGAGGTGGTTTCCCGTTGCCTTCCTCAATAGTGTTTTTAACGTGACACCATCACTTACTGGCCGCCCCACTGGGGTCAGACGCCATTGCAGCCGCCTCACTGAGGAACAGACGCTGCGTGGACTACCTTTCGTCTGGCTCCTAACCTTCGACCTATCTGGCATGGGTGACCCTACCAGGAGCAATTTTTATTACTCCCGCCAGTACAGCTCTAGGGGTCATCGGAACGCACAAGCCCTTCCACCACGTCAAGGTTGTAGTCCGGGGAGGGTTTAATATATATAATGCTGAAAAATGTATTTCTTTTGTTTTAAGCGCTGAAAATTATTTATCTGGTGCGTTCGCGATAAAGTATTTTTGGTTTCTAATTTGTGTCTCTATTATACCTGCCTTGATCAATTTTCTCTTTTTTCCAATGCTTTCTCTGCAAAAAAATTAATTTTCCTAATTCCTCCACTACTACTCTCATTTTCCTCCAAGCAATAAAAGCCCTAGAAACTAAACACATTTATTTAATTATATCCTTCCCGTATTGATGATTTAATCCAAATTACCACTTTCATAAAATCTCATTAATTTCGTTTTCTTTGGATTAATGCTATTTCATATCACTTAGCGTTTTGCTCCTATAATTTATTAAACAAAAACTGAACCTTGTGTTTATAGCGGTATAGATTACCATCGTATGACCATCAGCAAATCAGTATAAATTAATGAATTCCCCATGAATCTGTGATTCTAACTGAAGCCCTTTAATAATATTCACGCAAATATCCTCTGCACAACTCAACGCTAAAAATCTATGGGACTTGTAGGTAATATTGTTTTACTCACGTGCGTATAATTACTTATTCTGATTCTCTGCCTCCTCCTTTTTGTGATTTCTGATTCATTAGAGGAGATAACTCATCCTAAGGAATACGTAAGGCACGACGCATAATGCACAAGAGGGATTCCGTTGGCAAATTCGTAGAATATTAAGTAATTTTGAAGTAATCATTAATTTGATGAATATGACGAATTATTGTTGCTACATCACAAAATTTACTAAACTTTTAAATTGGTTATTGCGATAAATCTAAAAAAACCACACTAATGTTTGAAATTATAATGATGTCCAGGAGAATCATGATATTAGCTTTTGTCAATCCCTTTTTCTAAAGAGAGCGTATAAGATCGCATTATGACATAGTTATTTTTCATATTTAACACATAGCTCAGTCTGAGTACATTTGGCATTCCTCTCTTGGCCGTTGACAATAAAACGGTTGTAAACGTAAAAAAATCCACAAATATATGAGTAGAGTAGCTCTTAAATTTCGTTGTCAGTAAATATAATTTTCATGTCGATGGATATTGAAAAAAGGCAATTTACAATAAACCGAATTGATATATTTTGTCTCTTTCATATTTACAGATTGGGCGTTTATTTTGTCCGAAAGAACCAACTAACTCGAGAAATGGTGCCACTTTATGGATAGCCTAGTGATTTTCCCCTCGAAACTATGGTAAGTGTTTAAGGATTATTTTATTCCCAGATTTTATGGTTTTTGAATAAATTATTCTTTTAACATTAGTAATTAAAATTCATATTTTTAATATTTATATTGTGAACATGCATAGTCACTCGTAATAAATATAATGGACTGCAGGATTCAATTAAATGTTTTTTAGCAAATTTAAACAACATCGGTATCTGTCAATCGTAACGTTACAAAATGTGCCTGATGTATTCTTAAAAAATGAGGACTGAAAACTATTTTATCTTTAAGATATGATACTTATATTCTTCAGCTGCTGGGTGTAATGGATTAAAGTTTCATTAGGTAATCAATATTTTTTGCTTTTTTTGGCCTTGATTTCGATTGGAAGCTAGTAATAAAATGGTTTCACTACAATCATTGTGGCTTTTTTGTGCTTTACATTAAAGCAACTTTTTAAAAATAATCTTTCCACTGTCAGTATTCAAATTCAATCCCTTTTGATTTTAGAATAAATTTAATTGGGTCTATCTCTCTAATAATATACGTATTATAGGGAATATATGAAGTTATTACTCCTTCAGAGTTATGTTTTCTACTAGATGCACTGGCTGAAATTCCAAATTGCGATAATTTGGTCATGAATGTAGTCTGTAACGGATATACCCTTATATGGTTTTTACTATACGGGCTAAACTCTTAAACTCTTAAAGGGGTTTATAGCCATTAATGTTTTTCTCCAGCCACATCTATATAGGCTTCAAATAAAAGAAACATCTTTCAGTTTATGAATATATTTACTGAAAATACGAGAAACTTCTGAGTCTCGTGTATTCTTTGTATTGTATGAGCCTTCAAGGAACTATTTTGCGTGAAAAGTTATAAGGATGAAAAATATGGACAGATTTTTTTTTCAAATATCCGAGAAGGGTTTCCTGAAGCAATATAATTTCGTAAAAAAAGCAATTTGAATTAATTTCCACGTTGGAAGTAATCTGAAACAAATACGTGGATGATGTGCCTAATTTTAGATAGGAGATTACTTAAATTACAGTACTTAATGCAAAAGGATTCACATGGATAAACTTTCAACTTTAACTCAAGTAATTGACTTCAAAAGTGAGTTGCTTCAGTCTTTCATCTTTATTTAATTAACAATTTTACGACTTCCGATATTTTTGAGTAAACACTGAAGTTCTATTAAAATAAAGGACAACTCTACATTGCCTTTGATGAGATATAATTCCCTATTTCTTAGATTGAACTTTCTTTTACCGTTAAAGAATATAATATTCATCTTATTTTTTTCAAAATAACTTCCAAAAGAAATATTTAATTTTTACCACTGGATGGGATTCTTCTCCTATTGAATCCATTGGAAAGAACGGCAATCAACACTTAATTTAATATTTTTCTAGACTGATGTCTAATGTGAAAGGAAGATTTAATTTTTCAGTCTACCTAATACTTAACTAGGTTTTTGACCCCTTTCTTTATTCTATACTTGTAATCTTGATGTTAATTGGCTAAATGGTAACTCATCTTCTCTAACCTATTGTTTGGGTGGGGAGTTTCCTAATTATATGCATGAGTTATTCATTCGGAAAAATATATTATTCGTAAATGTTCGTTTTACATTTTCTAATTATCTCTCCCTTCTGAAAGCTTCATTATTTGGTAAATACATGACTGCCCATTACTTAGATCCCAGTGAAAATAGAATGGATGTTGTTACAATGGAAAAAAATTAGTTTTGTCACTAAGGGGTTGGAATTTAACCTAATGTGAGAAAGGAAAAATAAGTTTCAAGGCCAGATTATGTTTTCACTATGACACCATGCCATAGAAATTAACATTAATAAGTCGAGGTATTAATTTAATCTTGTAATTAACACGTATTTCCCTTGCATTACATGGTATATTGAATCAAGTAACAACGCACAATAAATATCGTGATCCAGTTAATTATAGTAAGGCTAGTTTGTTTAAAATAACAATATGATGAACTAAGTACATAAAGATTTTCGCTGTGAACCGATTTTTCTTAATTCTATCGTTTTCAGTTTATTTAGCATAGAGCGAATGAGTCTCTCTTGAGGATTATTTCTTCTAAACTAGAGCAATATCACAGGAGAATGCATTCATTTACTCGAATCATTGAAATGAACTTTCCCATGTGGTGCTCTAAAAATATTTCGCTCTTCTATTGCAGTAATTCTCTGAAACGATGGCAAACTCATGAAAATAACTGTGATATGTTTGTTTTCCGCTCGAGATGATAAAGTTTCCTCGTGAGAATTGTGTTTACTTACAAACCTATACCTCTTTACCGTTAGCCTCGGGTAGCGAGCGATTATAATCGAATTGCATGTAAGAAATTAAGCAAAAACTGGGAAAATTGAAGAAAAATAAGGATTCGTTTCAGAAATGCTTCTTACAGATATTTGAACCGTGTCATCATTTCAGCTGGCTTAGGTTTTTTGTGAAATCCATTACTTTGGGATATTTTTATACTCACGCCTTTTTTCACGCATATAGACTTCCGCATATTGTCTTTCACATATTTAGTTCCGCATTTAGACCATGTTGAAACTTTTTTACCACGAGTTTAAAGCCATTCTCAATAGTTGGTGTTTTAAAGGAATTTTTGCACTGATTCATTCTCTCCCATAGGGACAGAGAAGTCGTAAATAAGAGCTTTATGGCTACTTTACGAATTTGCAAATTTATCAGTTAATACTTTAAGTAACACGCCACTGATTCTAATCTTTTATGATACAGTTGAATGTTTGTGAGGCTATGTATTTCAGATGAAGAAAATTATTTTATTATACCAATTTTATCTCTCTGCTTAGAATATTTGCCAATAATTATGACTCATATTTACTCTTTTACTTTAACAATCACTTATACAGAGGTAAAAGTTACTGTACTTTGTAATAATTTAGCTTTCATATGTAAGAAATCATAAAAAAATATATTTTACAAAAAAATTATAGTTTACATATGTTGGGAATTACCACAATTTTTGTGTTTTGTTACGACATAAAGATGAATGTACCATATGGATTTACAATAATTTATCGAAAGAAAAATAAAGAAAATGTTTGAATAAATGAACTCACTCAGCTTATCTAATTGCCTATTGCCTTGCCTATCGTTAGTTACATATCTGAAATTTTTAAGGTATTTAGGACATCAGCAATTAAACAATTTACATTCAAAATCCATAGGTAGTTGTACATTATCAATACAGTTCTCTTAGCTTGAAGTTTTACGCAACGACAACAATTGAGGAATATCTTACAAAATTAAACAATTATTGCAAAATTTCTTATATATTTGGTAATTTTCCCTATAGGGGTCATTTTTCTGTAATTTTCTATAATAAACAGAGAAAAATATGCCGATAGATAGTCGTCTTTATTTTGGGGCGAGATTGAGACTATGGAGTCTCTTCTACCACTTTACCCTCAATGTATGGTCATGAGCAAATCGAATTCATTTAAAATAAATACGGATGAACCTTATGAGCAAAGGAACCGAACAGATAAACTGTTCGAGCGAGAGTACGACACTCATTCATCAGTTTAATAATTTTCCCACACATGCAAGCACTTTTTTTATTATTTTCACTAAAATACAAATATGAAAAGTGAAATGAGACCTTAAAGAGCAAATAAGACTCTAAAATGCCTTATATGAGACGTTAAATGAGGGAATTGACAAAAAACAACAGTAATGCAAATTGTAACAAAACTTCTCTGGTCTGCTTCATGAAGTAACCGTGGATAACCAATACCAAATCCTTTGGATAAGCGAAGTAAACGGAGATTTTTCATTAAAACCGATGAAATTTGACATTTCGTCCGTGAAATCTTCAACATTTGCAGTGATGATACCGCACAAATTTTCATATATCCGTGAGGAAGATGAAGGTTTAAAAACAAAAAGAGTTATTTTCTGCATCGCCATGATGTTATCTGGCTCTCGTAGGATTGCACCTCAAAGGTTTCTTGGCGTTAAAATTTCGTCGGTAGCTGCAAAACGAAGTTGATGGAGCATTCCGAGGAAAGGTTCGTGAAAAGAAAATGACCGACAGGAATCTCAAAGAGTTGATGAGTTTTTTGCATAGGATATCAATGTACCACAGAAACTATTGGAAATGGAGAAACCGATGGAAATCTGGTAATGCGTGTAAATGGAGACACGGGGCTCTCGTCCTTAAAATACAGAAGTACTTTGGTCTGGACTGGAGGCGATTAGGTTATAATTATTTTCCAACATAAGGGAGGCTCCGTATGGGATGAGATATTGAAAATCTATAATTTACGTTTCCGCGGAGGTCGAATGATGTAAAAATGCGGCCCCCTCATCTGCCCGAAAGTATTTCTCCCTCTCTACTTTCGAAACCACACCATTAAGAACAAACTCGGTGATCAATTAGCACTCAGAAACAACGAACAATGGAGGTCAACTAGAACCATTTGTCGTGGAGGGAGCATTTTGTGGCATGGGTGGGATTCTAGAAAGGGATTAGAGAACATCGGTGTCTGTAGGAGGAAACTACTTGAGGATGTGTAGCAAGAGGCTCATTACCGTATTAAATATGCACTAGAAATGAAGCTCTGCCCAAGCGAAATCTAGTGTAGCGTCCAATTACCGTTAAAATATTCACCAAGGCCACTGTTAAATGCCGTAGCCTCAGCATGAGATATTACTGAGTTCGATACTTACGGCAAAATCTGATTCCCTTAAAAACTGTTACCCTGTCTCTTTTTCGTCTTTCACGTGATATCGTCCAAATTGTAGCAAGTAAATATTTCTTGGGTTAATTTCACGAGGTTCATTTACGTGTAATTATTGATAAATGATGTACGGCAAACATTTAAATACAAAAGGCATCTACAGACAATCTGCATCATGTACTTTAGTAGTATAAATTGAGAGAGGTATAAATTGAACACTAATTCCAGTCCTGCTAAGAGAGTTAGTTCTGGTGTGAGAGTAGATGGCACATGAAGAAAAAAATATGTATGATAGCCAAGGCGTAGAGCGACTACTGACCGCAGGGTTTAGGTTCGATTCCCGGGCAAGTCTCTAGGCAACCTCAGCTTGACCCAAGCTATGCATTTTTCGGGTACCAGATTTTCCTGGGAAACCATAACCGGCAGAGGGAAATGAACTTTCCCCCGTACCTTGATGTGCGAATTTCACACGCCGTTGGGATTAGAACAAAGTGAACTCAACCATCTCCGGCCAAACCGACCTTGGGGTTGATTACTGTGTTTTTCATATAAACATATATCTACAGGGTTCGTCCGGAAAATAAGTGTACTGAGCTCAGGAAAGAAAATTTATTGCACTTTTACATATCTTAAGCTAATATTCCTCAAAATAGGACCCTTGTGAGTCGATACACATGTTCCAGCGGCGTTCCCATTCCTGGAACGCTCCCGCGAAGGCATCATCGGGAACCTCTCGAAGACTCGTCGTCGACCTCTTCTCTGCCCTCCACGAACATCTTGTGCCACCGAAAGATCATGTTTCTGGACATGGCTGACTCCCCGTAAGCCTGGTTAATCATACCGACAGTTTTGGTAGACGATTTCCCAAGCTTTACCGCAAATTTGATGGAATAACGCTGCTCCAAAAACTTCGGCATCGCGTTCCGTGACGTGGGTCGAGCGTGGAGGTTCGCGTTAACAGAGCTCCTCACTACACCACAGCTCAGAGCCGACTGCCTTTTTCAGCGTCGCTTGCCAACATACCCCCCTCCAGTCGCAGCCCGTCAGAGCGGTGCTGGGCGCGCCTGGAGCGGCGCGCCCAGCCCAGGAGTCAGTACACTTATTTTCCGGACGAACCCTGTATAATTTTGTAGTCATAAAACTACATATATTCTGTGCCGAGTTTTGTTCCAAGCATTCTGTCTTGTATTTTAATTTGCACATTATTTATTGGCTGTAACATTCTGAAATCCTTAGTTGTTACATTAAATATTAGATGCACAGTTGCCTCCATTTTTCTTCTACCTTGATTTGTTTGTAATTTTTTTGTTATATACGTCATAGTGCCCCTCAATGGCAATTACTTTTTTTCACGTCTCGTATTTAAAATATATTTGTTATCAAAATAGTTTCCTATTATTGTGACAGACGTAATGCCTGTCAACTTGGGATAGAAAATACTTTGTTCTTCCACATATATTTCATCATGCACGACCTAGGTTTCGACTGACAAAGTCATCATCAGGTGAAGTACAGAGGACACACAGCTTTCTATAATAGACAGAGAAGAGGAGGGGGAGGTGCTGGTAGAGTGGGAGGAGGGGAAAGAGGAGGGAAACTGGTGTGTGCGTATGGGGGTGAGAGGTAGACTGTTCTTCCACATGTGGAAGAACAAAGTATTTTCTTTTCCGATATGAATTGCTTCCACAAAGTGACGCCTCAAACCATTCTATTCATCCTGTCAACTTGTATAATTCCCAATTTCTGAAAGATATATCTTCCATCTAGAATATTTGCAATCTTTTATCCAACTCTTGTTTATCTTCTCATCGATTTTTCTCTGTTTCCAGTTTAGTATATTTATTTTTGAAAAACCTGTAGATTCCCATGCCGTATAACCGTATGTAAAAATACTCTCAACCAGTCCAAAACACACTAACTTGATGACATTCAAACTTAAGAATCTAGAAATGTAATGAACTTGGCGATGTTATTTAGTTTCATTTTCTTACAATATGTTCACCAAATATATTATTTTAATCAGCGATTGCCCCCAGATAATTATATTTTTTACTTGCTCCAGTATGGGACAATTACATTTATGATTGGGGTAAGAAATGTAAAAAGCGTATTTAAACGTAATAGTTTCCGTATGTACAGTTAACAGTTGTGAATTATAACAATAGTTTTGGGGAGAATACACAATGAGAGCAATTGAATTGAATGTCCCATAATTTGTTATACACTCTCTTAAAAATTTATTTGATAACAGTGATGTTAGATGTGAATATAAACGGGAAAAAGGTTCTTAAGGACTATATTTCTGTACAACTTTAATTTTTCAATTCACTTGCATTGGAGCAAATGCAATCGTATTGGCCTAAAGTTTATTTTACCGGTGTTTTTACCTGTAATGAGATTCCATAATTTTGTTAATAAATTCCAGTCTATCAGCCTTAAAATTGTTCATGGGCTTTACTCCATTCCTGAAAAATAGTCTGCGTGAAAGTAGTTTGCTTCAGTGACCCATTTAATTAATTTCCTCAACCAAGATCAAAGGTTAAATTTGTTAATCAAAATAATTCAATTTTCTAAAATATTTAGTGTCTGTTCGAAAATAAATCACACGTATAATTTCCATGACACTCCCAATGAATCCCGAAAGATAATTATTTCCATAAAATTGATGACACTGAAAATTGAAATTGAGTAAAATTGGCCTAAAACTGGGTAAGACATGTGGGATCCAGTAAAAAATCCAATATTATTATATTTTTGGTAAAATCATAGTTATTAGAGAATCTAATTATGCTTATAGAAATACGTTCTGTATTGGTGGTGGTATTTACGTACCATAGTTTAAGAACCGGTTGCTGTAAGGTCCTAGTAATTAGGGAATATCATCTCTGATTCATTGTTTCGTGCGATGTTAACGTCCACGTTACAAGAAAGATGAGAACTTATCAATAACTGCCTTTAACCCATGAAAGACACGACTTTTACATATTTAAAATAATATCAATTTAAATAACTAAAGTAAATATAATTTTAGATAGTCTTCAGTGATTCCTAAGGCTGATTCCCTTAGCCACGTATGCATATTGAATATTTAATTTCCATTTTTTCCAAACTTGTGTGCCCTGATTGCCGTGGCTTGCGATATCAACTTCCACGTGCCCGGTATGAAAACGTTTGATGCCTTCGTGCGGTTTGTACGTGAGAGACGTTAGGGAGTTGACATTTCCGCCAAAATTTTTGGAACCGTCTAAAACACATCTAATCCATTGCAATATTTTGTAAAAATCCGATAATACGTCGATCCGAAACACCTTTTATTTTTTATAACAGTAGAAAATACCCATATTCTATCAGGATAGACTTTTGAATAGGAACCATTGCTACTGTAGCCAATTTTTGTGTAGAGGTTGGTTCATAAAGGTATTTGTAAGAAAATATAGCAGACTTCTGCTTCTGATTTCTGCCTAGGTGCACGTGTCATTAGTTCGTAAGACAAATTTCAACCTGTTCTCTCAAGTAGTTTGTTTACACGTATTGTTGCAGTAGACGAATTTCCTGTATTTCGTTTAAATGGAAAAACTTGAATTTTGTGCGGTCATAAAATTCTTCGTTTTGGATTAATTAACCCCAGAGAAAATGCCTCCGAAGTTGATGATGGCGTACGGGGACTCTGTTCCTTCAATGTCAACCGTTAAAGTGGACAGCGGAATTTAAATGTGGTGGCACATCCTTCGCAAACACATTATGCGCGAACGATTTTCGAAGCAATGTTTGGATCAATTCAAGAGGCAACCAAGCAACCTTGTGAGGCGATTCGTCACCATAGATGAGACATGGGTCAACCACTACACACCAAAAGCAAAACAGCAGTCGAAGCAATGGGTGGAAGCAGCTGGTTCTGCGCCAAAGAAAGCGAAGTCGATCGTATCTGCCGGAACGGTCATGGCCACTGTGTTTTGGGATGCGGAAGAGATCCTGATAATTGATTTCCTTGAAAAAGGCAGAAAAATTACCAAAGAATATCACTCCAACCTTCTTGACTAGTTGGATACCGAAATTGGCGAGAAGAGGCCTGGATCGAAGAAGAAAAAAAATCATCTTTCACCAGGAACGCGCACGTGCTCACAATGGTTCGTTGGTAATGGGAAAGCTACGGGATTTAGGATACTGTTTGCCCGGCCATCTCCTCTTTTCTCCTGATTTATCAACCTCAACTTTTCATCACTTCCCAAACTTGAAGAAATTTGTTTCTGGGAAGCGCTTCGCATCCAATGAAGAAATTGAGAGGGCCATAGATGGATATTTTCACAGTTTTCCAGACTTTTAATTCCGGGAAGGAATACTGATAATGTTGGAGAAACGCTGGGACCAAGTCGTTTAAAGTCAAGGGATTTTATGCAGAAAAATAAAATTATTTTTTATTTGAAAATCGCAGTCTTTCATTATCAGGCTGAGAGGTTTTCATCTTACTCTCTTAGAGCATTTTGATAGCAACGGAACATTAAAAACTGTGCTAGAAGAGATAACCTTAGGCAAACGAGAAAGGAGTGAGAATAGGGTAAGCATGTGGGATCAAATGAAGAGGGGAAAGACGTATGCGGGATTGAAGTTAGGGTCCATTGTAATGTCAATCATCCGGTTGTGTTTTGTTAGAATAGGCAGATAAATTTATCGCCGTTCAGTCTGTGTTCATTCAAAACTTACCAAACGGTAACCCTATACGGTAGACTACTTAATGATAACAACATCTATTGGCACAAATTACCTCAGCTGTCGATTGCTTCATTTCATAACTATTACTACAATCTCAATCCCTGCCTATAGTACCTGTTTCTAGTCCTCGGTCCACTTTCCATACTTGTGTAATTTGATTCATAAAGAGTTTGATTCATAAGAGAGCAAAAATTAGCAACCTGTAGGGTATGACAGTATCTTCAACGTTTTTTATCAAATGGGTAATTAAAATTGATGGGATTTCGATGGTTTCGTATCGTCTCTTCCTCTTCCTATGCCAAAGACGATCATTTTTTTACAACGTAGCTGACTTTGTTCCTCAGCTATTTGGCATAAATTCTTATTTTCGGTCTTAGATGGTGCAATTAGGAAATCCATCACTTTAAAGCTCTCACTTTCCAGTGATTAATTCTGTTTAATGATGGTTTTAGATTGATCTTCACGAGACCTAGCTTAATGCCTTCTTCCGAATTTCTGGGGCCTAGAGTATGTAAATGGGACATACCTGTAAATGAGAAGCTCAACTCAAACTTTGTCCAAGAGAAACTTAATAAATTTGAAGATTCTTACTTTAAATTTTCCTAAAATAAAATAAAAAAATTCTATAGCCATGATAAGTTAGTACCACTCTCGTCTTGTCTTATTTTTTTGCTAACTTTGCCTAATTTGGGGAATATTCTCCCAGTAGTGAGGCTCTTTTTGTATGTGTTATTGTATTCCTGATGGCTTGCTTGTTGGTGTCAGCTCTGTGTTTGTCCCTGATGAGACATTTATTCCCGTAAATAGTCACTCTGTCTAGGATAGTGTGTATCTGTTTATAAACTCAGGTATCCTTTTGGTGTCCCTTTAACCCTGTGAATGATCCCAATTGAGTTTGAGTGTTTGGGGCTGTAGTTGGTCATTGGCGAGGAAGTAACATTCCCGCGAACTACTAAAGTAAAGTATTGATTGAGAGGCTGTGGTCGGTCGCTGTCGTGGATTTTTTCCCACAAACTATTGAAACCAAAATTTTGTTTTCAATGAGGTACGAGTGGTGTTAATTTATTACAGCTATAGGGGTTTTCATTTTATTTTATTAATTTACAAGGCTGTAGAGCCTTATATTTAAAAATTTTCTTTTCGACGGTGCTTCATATTTTTTCTAAAAGGTAGTTTAGTTTATACAATACCCGGGAAGTTGCCGCTAGGGTGTTTGGTAGGGTGTTATTGCGCATCAGGCTACTGTTGACCCAAAATACTTTCACTTCCTGGCGCGGTCAGACCACTTAACTCTGATCCATTGTCGTTCGTGGGATAAATGACATCTTTAATCTTTCTTTTCTACAATTAGTCTCTCTAATTTCATTGAAATGATCTATCCTGCCGTGGTACCATGGGGCTAATGATAACTTTTTCAATATCATCGCTTAAGAGATATCCCAATCAAGGTATCAATGAAGGTACTCCTCTTCATCAAAAATATTCAGAGAAACCGCCGCCCGTCCGCCTGCCAATCCGGTAAAAAACAAGTCATACTACTTTTGGGACAGACTTATACTTTTACTTTGGGAGATAAAGTTTACTTCTGATTTTCGTCGAGCTCAATTCCAGTTGCAAAAGAGAAATTTATTATTTTTGCTAGAATTCTACCATTCTCGAAACGTTCTTAACTTTTACCCTGATCTTATGGAATAGCAATATGCCAGTCAACCATACTTTTAGAACTTGAAACGTGGTGTGTGTTCACCCCATGCCAGACACCCTGGCGGTGGCTTTTACGGTAGTAAAAATATAAAGTAGAAAAAAGTAAACTTATGGATGTTAGCAAATAATCACATAGAGCTATGGCTTAATCTTTGAAAATCATGATCTGAAACAAATTATAGTATATTTCAAGAATAATGCATTTAGTGACGGCCCCGATTTAGATTAAAAACCTCATCAGCTGAGTAACATGAGGTCATTTCCGATCATATTAATCCGAAAGGTCAGCAGCAGTTGTCCTCAAAAGAATTTGGCAATTAGGGACTGTTGGGGGGATGACCTATGGGGGGGGGGGGAATAATGAGAGGGGTCCGTCCTTCATGAGAACTTACTTAGCAAAGGAGTAAAAATATTATAAAAGGGAGGTGGGATGCGTGCAAACATTTATTTATTATCACAATTGCAATCCTAACATTTCCTTTTTTCTAAATGTTTAAAGTTGTCCAGTCTCGGCCGCCTATTCGCTAAATTTGAAGTCTCTGGAATGACACGACTAATGCGTCAATTTTTTATTAAATATTGTTTGCCGAAAAACATTTTTGCTTTTACAATAGACCTGACAATTATTTAACTAATCTTGAAACACTCTAACCATTTTTGCAATGTCTACGAATTCAC
Source organism: Hetaerina americana (assembly GCF_022747635.1). Classification (NCBI taxonomy): domain Eukaryota; kingdom Metazoa; phylum Arthropoda; class Insecta; order Odonata; family Calopterygidae; genus Hetaerina; species Hetaerina americana. Next base: position 42,815,602 of record NW_027287095.1, read on the forward strand.
TTTCCCTGTGTAATGTTGCCTCGACTAGCCTAGAAAGTCGTTCTTTCATGTGCACGGTAAAACTCAACATCAATCAGATTAATTTAAGAAGTAATCTGAGCACATCGGGCAACAAAGAAATTTTTAATACTTTAAAAGTCAGATCTGGAGTGATCAACCAAAATGAATCCGGGCGTGACATTGTTGCGCTGGGCATCCGTTCAAGTGTCATCTGCACAGCTGGAAACGTAAAGAGGAAAAAAGTTCTTGAACTAATTAAGGCATCATTTCCCTGGGTTAATTATGAGATCGGGTACATGGAATGACGAACTTGGTCACAAAGATTAAAAAGTGGTGTAAAAATGAAGTTTTGGTCGTGGATGAACGGAGTTACTTGTCTCGTTTACTAGTAAGTAAAATCAGTAATGTACCGTAGGTACTAATCGCGGCATGCTAGATGTACGTTTTCTAGGTAGATTACCTAGGTTTTCATAATTTTTTCAATTTTTCTTCCCCCAATCTTCGAGATATTTTGGTCGGTGGCGGTAATTGGTCTCCGAGAAATTCTGTTGTTTCCTCGGTGGTCCTGAAGCTGTCTCTTAACTTGATAAATTCTTTTACCAAACCTTGCCAAGCCAAATTGGAATGTATTCGTCACTCAGACATAAAATTGGACATTAGTTGTATTAAATAAACTATGATAATATAAAATATGAGACACTTTTAAGTAAATAGATTTGGAACGATTACTTAACAGTCTGAAAAAATATGATTCATCTTCCATACATTCAAATTGAATGGATGAATGATCTTTTGTAGGGGTAGCTATGGCTTTCACCAAGAGGTCCATGAAGAAGTGGCATTAAAAATTTAATAGTTTTAGTGTGTCTATAGTTTTCCCTAATGCATATTTTTTAAATAATAATAAATTTTCCGTTTATGTTTGCTACTTTTAGGTTAAATCATGAGTACGCAGTTTGATGTGAAATATTTTTAATCTATCATATTTAAGGCCTTTATAGAGGGTTGTTTATTAACTTGAGAAATTCGATTACAATATCAACATGTCAAACTTGCTGCACTTAGGATTTCTCTCGTCACCTAGGGATTTGAGAAGTAGTGAAGAAGAGTTTCACCAACCGATACTATGGTTAACCTTAGAAATTACGAAATTTTTCAGGTCTTCGAAAGCCTGATTTCACCGAAATAGTAGAAAAAAGGGTACCGGCAAGTAGATTTTTAATACCTTGACACAAAAAGATATTCAAGATCAGTTTATATGATAAACGGAAAGTGACAAATGTAATAAAGTGGACGAAATTTTTGCAAGAAATTTAATCAGATAATACCGGAAATTCAATTCAATTCCCTTCAATTAAAATACATGTTCAGACGCCAAAACATCGTAATTTATTATGTGAGTGACAGATCTTACCGTCAATCCTTCAAAAACATCTTTCCCCGACCAGTTTTATGAGAATGGGCGGGAAGGTTAGTTGTTTATTGAAATCTCTGGCTTTATTAAAGTTGTTCAGTAGGACCCGAGGAAATAAAACGATACATTATTTAGCAAGCGGTGAATTCATTCATTAACCTGAATGAATCAGAGGTAACTAGATAAAATATTAGCAGTAGTAAACTAAAAATCTCAATATTATGGGAGAAACTTTTTCTGTGCAGAGCTGGAAATCCTAGTTCAGGAATTTTTATTCTTCAATTTATTTTTATTCCACTTTATTTAGCTCTCCTCTTTGAGATAGATACTCTATGATTACTATTTATAACAATAATGATTACAGTTAGTTCGGGTTTGTACACAACGTCGTTTAACATTCTTTTCACATACGTAACCTGCATGGTACGTTTTAGGCTATCTCTGAGAAAATTTCTCCACATCTATTTCTCGAATGCAGTTATTTAGCTCAAGCATGGAGAAAAGTACAGCTTTTAAGGAAACTTCTCCATTGTCTCTTCACCATATTGGGAGTAAATCGTAAAATAATTGAAAAAGATGAAATTTTTTCTTTTGTTAAATGTGAAATTTCCCGATGGTAAGTTTTATGTATTCATACCAGTATCAAAATGATTGAAAAATGTAGTCGAAAATTGACTTTAGGGTGCATTTTGATCTCTTTCCCAATTTATTTCACCCATAATTTTACAAATATATATATTTTAAAATCCCTTTGCGGTCAGTCAAGACACCACCTCTATCCATGTCCCACCGAATTTCATTTCTGTCAGAATGGCGGTTTTTTTGTGTGAAGAAGGTCCACAGTCAGATTGAAATACGGGCGCGTACTCTGATACCAACTCATTTTTATATATTCTTTTGTATTTCCCGTGAAAGGCAGCTGCCTCGGCTACTACGTATCTTATCGGCATTGTTTGCAGGAGCAGTGATTTCTTTGTGATCTTTTGAAAACATTTATCTTTAAAATAAATCATTCAAAAGGTCGTACCTCTCGCACATTCTGACTCATTTTTTTATCATCTTTCATTAAAGAAGTAGGTCTTTATGTCAAGAAACCTATGAGAGCTAAATTGTAAAAATTGTTACAATTTCTTTAGCTGCTGTGAAAGTCTTTAAAACCACAAAAAGGTTTGTTTTTTACACCCCAGCATACTATAATTTTTTTATACAAACTCTTATGGTTTAAGTTTGGTGAGTGAGTAACAAGCGTGAGTTATATACTTTTTTAATATTTTTATTACGCTGAAAACCACCGCTAAGGTGTATGGCAGGGGGTGAATTTACACCAGACTAATTTTTACCCGAATATTTTTACCCTTATTGTCCCCGTTAGGACACTTATTCTGATCCCTTATTCTTATTGCTAATATTAATTGATCCCTATTTACAAAATTGTGTAATTTACAGCTATCAGTGTATATATGTTTTATTTTATAAAACCTTACATAGTAACTATTCACAGTATTGGGAAGATAGAGACTCGCTCTGTGATTAAGTTCCTTCATTTGAAAGGCTACAGTGCAAGGCAAATCCACGATGAAATGATTGCCTTGTAATGTAAATGATAACTCGATATATGACACAGTTGTGAGGCGGAAATGGAACTTCCTAACTGGTCACATGACGATCCAAAAAGTGGAGGACTATCAGTTACGGACGATACTACGACAGTGAAGAAAGTGGAGACTTTATCCTATCAAACCGGAGAGCAACCATCCAATCGATAATAAATAAGACAGATCTTAATTGCCGCAGTAAATGGAAAATTATTCACGAACAGCTGTACACATCAGACATATCAGGACGCTGGGTTCCTTTACTACTGACCCCTCTACAGAAGCATACACGGCAAGATCTGCCATCGTAATTCGCAATCAAAGGGATGTGCCTTTGAAATTTTTACACATCCGCCATGCTCTCCCAACCTCGCCCAAGGGTTTTTTTAGTTCCCAGAACTCAAAAAATTGCTTGGTCGAAGATTTTACAACGAAAAAGACGCCATTCAAAAGGAGGAACAATGATTTCTGACGCAATCTGCTTAGTATTACAATGACGGCCTTCGAAAGGTCAAGAAACGCATGGAGAAATGTATAACTCTGGATGGTGACAATGTAGAGAGGGAGAGAGATGTCTAAATAATGACAAATAAAAATTTAGTTTCTACCTCGATTGAATTTTAGTAATAATAAAAAGTTTATTTTACTCCCTAGTATAATAAAATAAGTTGTAAAATATCTAAAATGATATCTAAGATGAGACGATGGTGGCCTATGCTATTTTTGTGACTCTAAGGGAGGTGGAATTCTAATCCCGGATTGCGATGATACACTAGGACGCATTGATTGGCTGAGGGAAAAAGGCTGTTGTGCAGACCGATTTAGGAAAATATTTTCCTTAGGCCAATCATGCCAACATTAAAAGAATGAACCGCAACATTCAGACTACTAAAACTTATAGTGTTCTCACGTCGCGCTCAAATTTTCATGATATACCTGAGGGTGTCGTTTATTGAGTAGTTGACCTCAACTCTTGCCCCTCCCTATCTCTTGTAGTAGCTTTCACGGTACTTTTTCAGTGCAGTGGTGGATTAAAATATTTTATAAATATAAAAACTACCAAGACAGTCTCAGGGCATCCGTAAAAGTAATGGGCATGGTTTGTATACGTTAGAGGTTACCTGTTAATAGCTCATTGATCGATTGGAGGATTTCATAATAGCCCGTCGTGCGACTCACCAATCAGTCCCGATGATTACAGTGCCCGGAAGCCGCGGAGAAGCGGCTCTCTTCTCCCATTAGTTCTGCGATCTCCTCATTAGATTCAGTGTTTCATGTTAATTGCTGGCAAAGTGATGTCTGGCTTCTCTCCACACGTGTACTCGGTTGATCCAGCTCTGTTCTGGTCGTTTGCGCTTCCACTGCGGGGATACTTCAGGTGAAGGCGAAGATTTGGGTAGGGTATTGGCTGGCATCCATCCCTAAGATATCGGTTGACTCCACTGTCGATCAAACAACCCCAAATATACGCTAATGCTGGGCTTCATATACTTACCTTTCTTAATCAAAGTTCCGTGTATTTCATTCTGTGAATTAAATTTCGTTCTGCGGCTTGCTGCACGATTTCCTGCCGTTTTACTCTCCTTTATATGTTATTCAACGCAAAAAGCTTCAAAGTCAGTATTTTGCAGTGGGATAAGCCGTTAAACAACGGAATACTAGTTGTAGGCCTTTGCAAAGAGCAGGCAAATTCTAATGCCTTGTCTCCACCCTTCCTCTGATTTTTAACATTATTCCTTCTGTCAATAAACGCGATAGAGAGTATCATAAATTAGTAGCTCCCTCATGGAATTACTCATTTAGATAATCATGGATTCATACAGAGTCAAATCTGTATATAAATGAAATTATGATCAAATATGTTCAATTTTGTACAACTTAGTTCCTAGCGTCCTAAGTAATGACAGGAAAAGTTCCAATTGAGTAAGATTATTTCATATATATTTATTTGGATTGAGACAAGATATGCTTGGATTTACTAAAATGCTGTATTTAATGCATTTTATTGAGTCGCTCTTTTTTCGCTCGCCCTGTACAGAAATTTTCTTTTATAAATTATGAGTAATCGCTATGATGCAGTGGAAAGATAAAAGGGAATTTAACTTTAAATAAATGATAATTAAGTAATAAATTAAATAATAATATTTTTTCTATGCTTGGCTAAACTTCATTTAAATCCGGAAAGGAGAAAATGTTTAAAAAAAATATTTGATTTTTTTGTGGAGTCAGATATACTCCCTTAAATATATTTCCCATGCAAACGTGTAGGCTACCATTATTTTTAGAGGCCCTTAATACAATTGAGCATTATTAAATGAATCTATCAGCAGAATGAATAATTTATTCAAAGAGTATGCGTAAGAAACGTAGCGGCTTTGAGGTGCGAATATTTAGTACGCCCGTTGTCAATGAAAACGTCTACCAACAGGCCATGTGGAAGTCAAGTAAATATAGGTTTTCCGCGATTTTGTACGTGCTCCAAATGTTTTCATGAAATAATATTACTGAGGTTGGTATTCTAAAAATAGAAAATACCGACGATAAGCTGACAAGGCTCTGGATGTGTCACAAGGCAGTGAAAGCTGTCGAGTTTGATAATTAAGAAATGAAAATTTCATAGCATTTCTGCGAAAATAAGCTTTTTGAATTCATTAAATCGCAGCAGAGAGTTATTAATTTTCTCTTTCATTTTATGTTAATTTACGTCAGTCTACTACTAAGCTGAGTTATATCTAATATCTTCTCATTTTCCTACGTGGAGAACGTTGCACTAAACGCTGTAAATACAAATAATAGTTCAAGTAAAATAAGCTTACATGGGTGTAATTTCTGTCTAGCCGAAATCACAAAACATAACATGCAGCTAGAGCATCTTTTATTTCTATATTTATGCATATTATATCATCCAGATTTCACAAAATGACTGTCATGCTCTTAATATCTTCCGATATTCAAAGCATAAGGGATATTTGCCGGCCCCGGTGGCGGCGGAATAACTTCCTCCTATGCCAACCCAGAGGTTGCGGGTTTGATTACCGCCTGGGTGGTTTTTCTTCCACCTAGAGCTTGGGAGTATGTATTTGTCAAATTGTTATGCAAATGTTCAAGAGTCCAACGTAAAGGTCGAAGTGCTTTTTTCGGGCTAATACAAAATAAATACAATAAATAAAAAAAGTATGGTAAGTTGTAGTAAGAGTAAGTAAGTGAGTAGAGAAACATTAAGTACGGTGTGAAGTTCTTTATGGCTAGGAAACGCGAATGCTAACACTGGGGATGATTTATTTGGTCTGGAGGAATTGAATATTAACGGAAAAAAGAATTTAGCAAATTAAATAAAGATAAGTTGATAAAAGAAGGATGGGGATGTAAAGAATGCCGGTTGGTAAAATACGGACGAGTATGAAGAACCTCTTGTGGGTATACCAAAAAGAAACGGGAAGCTGAAGTTTCCGGGTGATGGTTGATTATTCAGTAAAAGAGAAATCGGGAGAATGATGTTAGGTATCTCAAATATGGAGATACTATAATTAGAAAATATCCGGAATTGAATACGATAGTAAACAATGATCATATATTATATATTGCGTGTTTTTTTCTCTAATAAAGATTTATTGCTTTCAAGGTCCGCTAAAATACATTTTATTCATTCAGGTTTTTTACCTATTGAAATTTCCTACATAGGTTTGTACTGTTAATAAAAAATATTATCTCCTGCGTATTATTAACGCTTACTTTTGTAGACTGTTTGCTGGAAATCTAGAATACTCCTCTCAGGAAAGTCTTCTGTACTTACTTGGCACTTAGCGAAGCTTATTTTAACAAATCGAGTTTAATAATTGTGATAAGTCTATATTTTTCCTGACTGAAATGCAATTGCTTTTATGAACTGATCGTAAGGTTTTGTAATGAAGTTTGCACCAGTTTATTTTTATTGTATAAAAATGATACCATATTCCCCATGATAGTCTGCAACCAAAACATGGACCAATAAATAGCATTTGCGCAACAGTATGTGTACCATGAATTAAAGGAATTTTTAATAGGACTTTGGTACCATCCATTACATTTTTCAAACCTAATTATATTGAAAAGGTCTTTCGGCAGCTTCGTAAATAATTTCACTTGCTATACCTTCCCGCGCACTGCCAACTTCTCAAGTCCGTAAAAGAAAAAAAAAATTCCGGGCAACTTTCGAAGTTTTATCGGCCGTGCGTGATAAATATGGGCTCTTTCAATGATTATGGAACGAAGCTCAAGGTAATACCATCAATCGTTCCCGATCGCCTTTTTTGAGCGGAGTGGGATCAGGTGAATGGCGAGGCGGAATAACGCAGAAAGAAATAGAGGTGGGAGGGGTGCGTGGGCTGCGGGGGGAAAAATGAGAAGGATTGTCTTCCGGTGGGTGAGAGTGGCCCATCTGCGAGGATATACGGTGTCCGTGCCATCTCAACCGTGGACGATCCATTCCCACTGCTGCCGATGAATAACGATCGGGGCACGCAACAACCCTTCTACTCTGTCCTTTCCACATCCACATCCCCTCGTCCCTCACCTCTCCGCCCTTTTCCACCATTTTCCCTTCTTTATCCTCTTCCTTCCTCATCCCACCTAGTCCCCCACGCGCGCACACCAACGCATGAATGCCGTCTCTTCCCTTCTCCTCCCCCACGATAGCTTTCTTTCTCGGTCAAGCCCTTTCGCTCGAGATAATGGATCGGGTTCCGCCCTCTATTGTTGGACTCGTAATGGACTTGGGGAAAAGCAAAATCCAGAGGGCTCTCCGGTCCAACCCCGCTTCGTTGCAACACTCAGGGATTCCTTTGGGTAGCCGAAAGGGGATTCGCCACCACTCCCTCAACTCCCATTTGTGCGGGGGTGGGGTCAGAGCTGGAGGACTTCTCCCAGCGAACGTTAGAATCCGCTCAAAGAAGAAGAAGAGGACTTTGTTGAGCATTTTGTTGTATAAAGAACGCTCGTTTAGGTCCCCAGGAGACATGTATTAAGTTTCTGTTACATGAAGTTGAGAATGTTACCTGACTGTATAAATGACGTGCAAAAATGTGGAAATAGATTAAATTTACTTCGTCGAAAACATGACTTTAATTGCATAATTTTTTGGTAATTCTTAGCTAAGGCAGACTGAATATTTTTATCTCAATGGAGGATAATTAGTTACAAATATTAACCACATATAAATATTTAATTTTCTAAAATTAGTCAGTGTCATAATGCGGCTCTGCATTTGACTGATTTGAGGGTACTAACAATCATGTGTTTTCCTCATTTTTACATTAGACAGTATTCAATAAAAGATTCAAAGACAGCTCTTTGAAGAAATTGTGAGAGAAACTTTAAATCTTTTTTTTTTACCTATTCTAACTTTCGTGATCGAACAATGGTTGTATTAAAAAACAGTAGTTCATTCTTGTGTAACCTATTACTTCAATAATTTTAAGATAAATGCGAGCATATTTGAAATGAAGGATGAATAATAAAATTATCATTCAATTGTAAATAAATATATAAATAGTTTTTATGATAAATTCAAGATATTTCCTACTGAAATCATACCCAGACCTTGTGAAACAGGTCGTGAATGTTAATTGATTTCTTTACATGTTGAGTTTTTGTTATAGTGGAAAAATGGCTTCGTGGACTCAATAGCACAAAATAATTTGTTGCTAACCATAAGGAGTAAAACAAGTTTAAGATGTTGAATGCTATTCTACTAAGAACCCTTTTTATAATCATTCTTTAGACAGGTACTTAGGGTTTACGTATTACTATAATTTAGAGAAATTTCAGTGGAAAGAGTTTAATGTTATCGTGGGAAAATATCTCGCAATAGATAATGGAAAATGTGATTTAATTTCTCACTGCTTCTCCCATAACGGCAAGAAATAATTTGTCCGTGTAGGATGTCCATCTCATAAAAAAGGAGTGACTCTGTTTGGCATTTTTAATATCCAGAGTGAAACCCACTTCAAAAGCTAAATGACAATATTTAATGTGATGATTCGTAATCTCAGAGATAAAGCTTTTGTGTGGACGTTTGAAGGCAATTCTCGAATATCATTACTGCATTATTAAATTTATATGCTGAAATCATGATTGATTTTTGAAGCATTAGGCTCGAAAAAGATAAAAAGTTTGGGTAATTTTACAAAAACGTGAAAATTATGAAATAATGTGCTATTTGACGGACTAAATTTATGCATCAGCACCTCTCTCGCCGACGGATGTGCACGTATCACCGATTCGACAAAACAATTAAAGTCGTTATTGAAATAAAAAAAGTTATTTCTGGCGATAAATATCTGCCACTGATTCATATTTTATTTTTTCTGTATTATATGACATCGTGGTAATAAACTATTTTGCGTCACGAGGAGATTTATTTTACCTAACCGGATCGGTCATCAATATTTCATTAGGTATCTATTCAAAGAATTGCTGTATGGAAACTTTAAATGAGATTGATAAGTCGAAATGAGCTGCCTTCCTTTGGAAAAATTTTTAAAACATTGCCTGCCTACATTTTTATCAGTGGTCTCAAAAGTATTTTTGCAGTTATATAGGTTCATGTTTTCACTGTGTTACACTAGCATACTTCCAAGAAATATTACCATGGTGAACTTGCGTTTTTCTCACTTCTATGCCAACCAATTTGTTTATAGCTATTAAAAGATTGGATAAGTTTATAGCCCGAAGCGAAGAGATCTTGAATGAATATTGAAATTATACTGGAAATTTATTAACTTTCAAAAATCCCTCGAGAAAACCAGTATGCTTGCTTAGCCAAATGCCAGAACGTATTCAGTTTTTACAAATGTGGAATAAGTGAAGACTCTGCGGAGTTTTTATTTTTTAAAGTTTTTTTTTAGGGAAGGCGACTGTCATCTAAGGTCATTTGCGATGAAGTTCTTATTAGTGGCTCATGCTAATTTCACTTGCCATGCTACACAGAATTCAAGGGAGGAAAAAATTACCTCTTTTATATCTATTTGGCGACCTATAGCTATTGGAGTATCCAGAACTTGAGTTGGTTTCTGATTCTACTTAGGAATTTAAGTTGGTTTTCGAAGGCAAAATGAAGTCCGTCCTCAACAAGTATGTATCCCAAGTTCTAGGGAGACCCATTGACTCTCATCCTCTTCGACCTCCTAAAATACTTACCCTAAGGATCTGGGGGCCCTCGGAGATCAGCCAAGGGACTCCAAATTCCTCCCAGAAGTCCAAAGGAGTTCACTGAGATGAAAAGTCTTCGGGTCGTAGAACGCCCCGGGGTCGCCGTACTCCAAGGCAAGGAGATAGCCCATAACAAGCGGCCAGTGCTTTTTTGTCCCTCGGACGGCAAAAAAGGGGCGAGAGGGAGTGAGGGGGAGGGAAGAGAGGCTTCCGAAGAACTGAGACCTACGCAGGGGGAGCGTTGTTTATTCGCTCGGGTGATTGCAATGGGAACTCCGGCGAGGATACGGACTGGAAGGGAAGTCGGCTTGCGCTCGATCAGTGGACAAAGTTGGCGGCATTCGTTTCGTTCTGACGGGTCGATTCGGCAAAAAACATGTACTATATGTCTTTTGAATGAGTAATTTCCAGAGGCCATTGGGAGCTAATAGTGCTCATTCAGCACAGTGACCCGGGAAGTAGTTTGTTGAGTCTTCGTGTTGCTGGATTGCCGTTTCCTCGCCGAATCACGAAATATTTAAATAATTTAAGATATACAATTAACTTTAATAGCGTTTTTAGTAATTGAATTTTTCATGGAATTATATCACAAGGAGAAAAGAGCGGAGATATATGATAATGTGTGTGTGTGTGTGTGTGTATATATATATATATATATATATATATATATATATATATATATATATATATATATATATATATATATATATATATATATATATATATATATATATATATATATATATATATATATCGATTGTACGGAAAAACTCACACGAGCGGCACAATAATGGGCTGACACAATATAACACAAATATAATAGAATAGCAACATTTAAAGGACACTCACACGGCAAATTATTCGAGCTTTCGGCCCTCGGAAGAAGGCCTCTGAGAGGGTCGAAAGCTCGAACAGTTTACCGTGTGAGTGTCCTTTTAAATGTTGCTATTCTATTCTATTTGTTTTATATTGTGTCAGCCCATTATATATATATATATATATATATATATATATATATATATATACGTGTGAATGTGTTAATACATGTGTATATAAGTTGTTTTAATTTAATATTTTGAGCTCAAGTTCACATTCATACAAAATTCTCTGTCTTCATGTATCTAGAAAGATCCGTCTAAATAAGAGTTTCGAAAATAAATAAAATTTTACTGTTTTTGTTTTGGTCGTTAATTCTGTTATTTTTTATTTGATAGGTAAAGTAATGGTCGAGTGCATTTACCAGGTACTAATTTCCTTTATTTGTTTAAACTCATGCTCTTTTCAACTTTATAGTCCAGCCCAATCCCTTCCCCTCCACCTAAAGACCCCAATCAACAGCATCCTCCCTACCCCTTCATCATTATCAATAATCGATAGGTGTGATGTTACATCGAAGGACTGAAACTTTGCGATCTGGTTTCACCATTATTCATGCTTCCAATCTAAACAATCCCACGGCTCAGACGGATTATTAACATTTATTTGCAATACACTTATATCGCAGTACTGAACAGAAACTGTCTCATTTTAATTTTATACGTGTTTTAAGGGTCTTGGTAACTCGTATCCATCATTAAGGCATCCGCATGAGCTGGCTCTTTCCTACCATGTTATCTCTTTGCTATGCATTGGTGCATTATGCAATGGTTATGAGCTTTATAATACAATGGAATTTGTTGATACTCACATTCACAATTTGTATCGATTAGTTAAAATTTCCTTTGTTTTACTATGCTTACGATTTATTTTCCATTGGTCATTTTTAGTTCTCTAACAAAAACATAGACAAACCATTAAAAGCTGCCATTAAAAACAAGTATAACTCTGAAAACCTATCAAAAGTTATATCTATAATCATCTGACTTCGTCTTTTGGCAGATATTTAAGGTTGTTCGTCGTAAGATGTAATTAACGCGGGGTCGGCTTTGTTTTAGGATCACTAGCACACCTAAAAGCTAATGCTCTCTAAGTTCGCCTACCGTTCAATAAATGATAAACAATAATATTCTTTTTTCATGAATGATATACTTTTCAGTATTCCATAACCAAATATCCCGTTGATAAAAACTGTTTTTTATGGATTTCTCGAGGAATTTTTAATTATTAGGGTTTAATAAACGAAACTTTCTCGCGTTAAATGAAAACTTGCCAAATTTCATGGAATTCGTGCGATAGGAAATACAGTTCAAAAATCCAAACGAAAGGCGGCAGTATTTTGTCGCCAGTTTAACGAAGTTAAATAAAACATTTATCATTTCCATAGTAGCAGTCTCTTTTAACTCACATTTAGAGTGCTTAATTCTATTTAAGATGATTTTATTTTTTTACCCGGCGAAAAGTGAAAATTCATGTTTAACTTATTGTAATATATTATAAATACAAAAAAGTAATTTTCCACCTTGATTGATTTAAATAATAAATCGGGAAAACAAATACATTTCGGTCGATTATTTTGACAAGAAAATGTTATTTTTTAAAAATATATATAAAAAAATCAAAATTTTATTTTAATTAGTTCCTTTGAAGTGAAATTGTATCTGAATTTAGTTCATAAAATATTTAGAAAGGGTGAGCAATTCTATCAAAACTTTAAGCGCAAATTTTTTATTTAATTCATAAGAATTGAATTTCAGTTAGGTTCATATTAATGCATTGTGTAGGATTAAATCATTAAATGATATCCTCATTGTTCCTTTATGATATTATGGGTCATGTAAACAATGTTTCCACAACCATCGAGGGACAAACATTTTCCGGAATGATGCGTTGTGGCCAAATGATTACTTTCAAAATGAGCCAATTACAGGATTTTTAGCTACTTAAACCTGTTTCATTTTACCACTTTGCCAAGAGTAAAATTCCTTTTGAATTAACATGAAAGAAGTATTTTTATCCTTAGTATCACATTACTCTTCGATGCCCGATTCCAATGGCAAACAGCTAAATGGACAATTGTTTCTTCTTCTGTGTTCATTTTAATAAACGGTTGTCATTTCAAAAACTCTATTTGCTATTTTGATGTCTCTTTTAAATTTATAAATAAAATATAATAAATGTTAGCATTAAGCTAATATGCTACTGCCGTTTTGAACTAATTAAGGTGTTTTTAGGGGTAAATATCTTTAAAAAATATGCAAACCAATTGACTAATAATTTATTCAATTCCCGGTTTAAAAAAATATTTTCGTAATTATAACTCGTATTGTAACATTTTGACTGATTAATAACTTATTTGATATTTCAGTACTGTTAATTTTACCAGAAAAACAAAATTTTGCACTTTTCCACAGATTTAAATTATTATATTACTAAATCTATGGAAAAGTGCAAATTTTGTTTTTCTCATAACGACGAACTTCCACTATATCTCGCCTGAATCTGTTGAATATACTCTTGATTTTGATTATAAACCACTCGAGTCATGGCAAAAACGTCCATCTACTCTGAAAACATTTAGCGTCCACAATTGTCTCTCCTCTTCCGTCTCTGTTGCATTAAATTCTTTTAAAATCGGGTGGATTAATTTTTCATCCAAGTTTAACCAAGGTTATTACAACTCAAATAAAACTTTTAAGTAATTTAGTTAAGTTCTGGTTAATAAAATATTTGAGAATGTTAAAAACCTTCTAAAATTCTCTTCTGTGAATGCAGAAACACTTGAAATAATTCTATTAATTTTTGGTTCTGATAGTGCTTTAGTCTTGTTGCAGTTCCTAAAATATATGAGGACCGTATCCTATCAGGTTTGATCCAGTATTTCCTTTAAAGTCACTGTTAGCACCCACTTCCTTCAAAATCAGACCTTTTTCAGTGGATTGTGTGCAAATGCGTATGCTTGGTAACGGTCGAAAGAAATTCACACTATCTTCGCGACGCTGGCCAGAAAAGTCGGGGAGAACGAGGCGAAATACAGTATTTTGGAAGAGGATTCCTGAAAAAAGCAATAGGATTGACGCATTCCATTTAATGCAAATTATTCTATCCAATATACAAAAACCAATAGCGTTTCTCAGTGTTCAATACAAATAAGAGCTTTTAGGTTCCTCGATTTATCTTTTCCTGCCGTGATTAATAGCGAGGCTGGTTAGGCATTTCTTGCCATTTGGCCCCACTCGTACAGTGTTAAGCTTTGTTTCACTCAGCTGCGCATTCTCGTTCGATCTCAGTCATTGCTCGGGAAAGAGGACGGAAGGGGTCATCCCTTTAACTTGATGCCCTTCGGGTTACAAAGGGAGTGCCTCAGCTCTTAAAGATATTCGAGTATCTTCATAATCGTCCTTGGCGGAATTTAAACTGTCGTCCTCGGAGGAAATTAATGACTTTTAGCGCTTCATATTCAATCCCTTTGTGATGGAGTTAAAATATATTCGCGAGGATCCTATGCTCATCGGAGATTTCGTCTGAAACAATTTCAAAAAACATATTTCTTCGTGAGGTATTAACGATCTATCAACGCACAGGAGTGGAAGAACTTCAATTGCCCTACTTTTAACAGGAAGGAAATGAAGTATTTGAGTGTTATCAAGCGTTAAATGAGTAGATGCAGCAAAGAATCTTTTTTTTTAGAAGTTTATCGCAACTTGAAGGGTCTTAAGATCCTAGAGCGGCACCATTAATCAAGCAGCTACTAAATTTGAAGGGAATTATTTTTCGTAATAAATATGATATTCTTCTCGACTCAATTTTTTTCACGATTGAAATTTGGTTGCTCATTTTATATTTTCAATGCACACAGATAAACCATTTTAAAGTTTTAATTGCTTAATATTAGTGATTTTTGTGAAATGTATTAACCGTAGAGTTGTATTAACCGCCTCTCTTCCTATTTCCAGAACATGTTGGTATCTCATTGTATTTCATTGCAAATAAGAGAATCGAGACTGAAATGTAGTCAACCATTCATCAACGATGAATGGTGGAGTATGATTGCAAATTAAATTATAATTTTGAATTTATGTTCAAAAACACCTGACTACGTAAGTGTCGCTAAATGAGTTAAATAAGTAGGTTAATTATATGAATATTGGTGTTGGGTAGAATGAGATTTGTTATCGCTGCAGGGCCTCGACTTAGTGCTTCATAAAGGCTGGTCCCGAATGGCGACCGACATTTCATATATCTCCCACCCTTTTTAATTTTTTAGGTGTTGATAAACGCCAATCAATTATCTTTCAGTATGAATTGGGATGCTTAGACTCTTGATATAAAACTCTATCGTATTGATGGTAGAAACCTTTCTGATAAGGATCGGTGGGTAGGGCCGTTTTTCATGGAAGCAGGGTTGATCTGGGCCAAATAAGCATTACTCCTATTGACAGGTCGAGTCAAAAAGTTACCAAGTTGCATTTTGAATGTAGTATTTATGAAGAGTGTGCCGGACAAAAAGGAAAGAAAATATTTACCCAAATCGAATAATTTATTCACCATGCTTCTATCATAATAAGTGGTAGGTTCCACTCATGAAATCAAACTTCGACTTCATTTGTATCTTTTGTTTTTAATAGTAAAATGTGCAACCTTCAAATCGATCGAACCATAGGTAATGGTTTCAACCTATGAATATCTAGAGAGAGTTACATTCTAATTTAAGATGTATTATATCATCACTTGATGCTATTATAGTGATGCATAAGGTTTAAAATCTCAGTGTTTATGCTTTAGAGTGATATATGTACATCCACTCCATAAGACAGCGTTTCAGTCCTCATCCCAGGAAAGCAGTCTAAGGTCTTTTCTCTCTTCGATCGTAACATCTTATACCTTCGCCAGTGCCAACAAACCCACATCTGGTAAACAGCTCCGTTGTTACGGAAATTGTCTTGGGTGGAAAATTACATTGTTCAAAATTAAAATCACCCTGCATCGCGCAGTCAGCCGCGTCGCGGGGAAAACTCACCTTCAAGGCAGGCTCTACTGTCGTGGGGGAGTAGTCAAGTCATTTCTTCGAGGCGAAAGAACTTGGAGGGAGTCCTTACTCCGAGTATCATCTCCTGCTAGATACCTTGCACATCCCCGGGAAAAAAGGTCTTCCTTTTCCCCGATCCCTTTCTCTTTCCCTCCCTCCTGACCACTCCTTTCTTTCTCATACCGTTCCTTTCGCTCTCCCCGCAATAAAATGTCCTCTCCTCCTCCAATGCTCCATTCCTTTCTCTCTCTCCCTCTCCATCCACTCCAATTCCCCGCAATGTCCTCTTGACACGTCACTTCGATCCCCATGGGGAGGGTGCGGTGTGGAAGTGAGGTAAGATGCTGTTCTCGTCTCCGGCCGTTCCCTTAACTTACCTCCTCTTCCTCGCTCCCCATTTTCCTGCCCTATAAACGCCATTTCACGGCTGCACCTTCGCGTCTAACTCACTCTCTTTTTCATTCTCCTCTGCCCCCAGCCTCTTCGTTCCGCCACTCCGTCGCCGGATGGTACGCAAAATATTTGCGCCTATTTCAACTTCGGCTGGCCTTCCCTTACCTTTTTCCCATTATTTTTTCATTTTTTTGGGTGGGGTGGCTATTTTCGTCCTCTCCTCAATATCCGAGAATAATGATGCATCCCGCGGTATCGGAATACGTTTCACCAAAGTCAATTTCGAGTGTCGTTGCGGAAACAGAATTATTTTTTGTTTGCCCAGGGAATATCAAAGTTCAAGTCATGGTGATTCCGGGATCCAATATATTGTTTATGACGCAAAGCATAAAGTTAAACTGAACTTGACGCGCTCCCCGTAGTATTATCATCCGTTCATTACATAATGGTTTCCCATGGGTGGGAAATGATATTATGCTGATATCTTTTTACTGGAAAGAAAATTCTTTACGCGGATACTTTTTCGGCTTATGCCGGAAGGAAGTGCTAGTCAACGACTTTGATTCTCCAAAGATATCTTTCTCTCGTAAATTTTTGCTCAATTTGCTTCTGAGGAGATGGATTAAAGTGGAAATTTCATCCAAGAATAATTAAAGAGGAGTGGAAAAATTTCCTGCATCCTCTTTCGCGTTTACCATAAAGTACCCTCTCTTTTGATTGAGATGAACTGCCCGTGAGTAATAGAGAAGCTCGCCCTCAAGCTGTTTTAAACCTCTGGCTGCATTACGTTCGTTTTATGGTAAAATAATCATATTTCACGGTGCCGGTGCTCGTGAATGAAGCCTCTTAGGTAATTTTTGAAATATTAATGATTGTTTTAGGCTTGATGACTTCATATTACTACCTACACGTTTTTCCAAGATTATAGTTTTTCTTTAAAGTATTTTTAGGTGTACTTGGTTAGTATGAGTGTAGATATTAATACCGCGTCAAAAGATTTTGCAAAGTACTAAATCGCTATTGTGATGAATGTAGCATTCAAACGGAACTATACTCTTCGATATAAGTTATGAAAATTAACAAAATAAAGTATAAATCATTTGCACTGCATAATTACGATTTTTTAAACAAATTTAAAAATACTTAGATGTTTTTCTTTAGTAGGTGCCTATCATAATCTACCATATGAAGTTATTACAACAGAATCTCCATCTTTATATTCTTCATATTCAAGTGCTTATGATTTTCACCTATCTTCTACCATAAATTATGGTTATCAGAGCGCTGGACAATTTTTTATATTCGTTGGTTTTGTTTATGTATTGATTGGCAGTGTGTGACACAGAAATTGTGATAAACATCCTATATTCAACACTCAAGGGAGCTTTGTTTTTAGGTTGATCTTCAAGTTCATCTTCCCCTTCAAGTTTCATGTACAGGGTTCGTCCGGAAAATAAGTGTACTGACTCCTGGGCTGGGCGCGCCGCTCCAGGCGCGCCCAGCACCGCTCTGACGGGCTGCGATTGGAGGGGGGTATGTTGGCAAGCGACGCTGAAAAAGGCAGTCGGCTCTGAGCTGTGGTGTAGTGAGGAGCTCTGTTAACGCGAACCTCTACGCTCGACCCACGTCACGGAACGCGATGCCGAAGTTTTTGGAGCAGCGTTATTCCATCAAATTTGCGGTAAAGCTTGGGAAATCGTCTACCGAAACTGTCGGTATGATTAACCAGGCTTACGGGGAGTCAGCCATGTCCAGAAACATGATCTTTCGGTGGCACAAGATGTTCGTGGAGGGCAGAGAAGAGGTCGACGACGAGTCTTCGAGAGGTTCCCGATGATGCCTTCGCGGGAGCGTTCCAGGAATGGGAACGCCGCTGGAACATGTGTATCGACTCACAAGGGTCCTATTTTGAGGAATATTAGCTTAAGATATGTAAAAGTGTAATAATTTTTTTTTCCTGAGCTCAGTACACTTATTTTCCGGACGAACCCTGTAACAAGTGAGTTTCCGAGTTCAGCATAAAGCCTCCTCACATGATAAACAAGTCACTAGCCACCTTTTTTGAATCCGTAGTTCAATAACATTATGGGAGAATAATGTCAATAAAATTATTTTCATGGATATCAAAAGAAATCGGGATGGCAATTTACAATGTTTTTTAAGGCTGCCTGTGGGTATACAATAGGCTTTTAAACAGGTATTTACCCAATTCAATTACCATTTATTGAGATTTTTTTCGCTTTACTTGCTACCAATTCTGAGCTTACGTACAAGTAGGATCGAGAATAATTTTCCAAAACTATGGAGTCGATCCTGATGTAGTATTTTATCCTTGGTAAAAATCCCTTTTCCATGGAATATTAAATCTGAGTAATCGTCCATACCCTATCCTTTGTATATATATATAAAGCATATATAATAGCATAGCAAAGCATATATAATAGCAATAAAAATTGTTTATATATATATATATATATATATATATATATATATATATAAACAATTTTTATTGCTCTGGGAGAAAAATCCTTTGGAGAGAGCTAAGTGAAGAAAGTTTTATTTTAGGTATTTGGATTCAGTTAGGAAACCTGCTCTCTTTTACTGTTTGCTTCCACGCTGCCCTATGCATGCATGCGTCTTTTGCCTCTGTTTCATTTAATGATTTTTCCATTCATACCATTTTTTACGAATTTAAATATACCATATCATCGAACATTTTTTCTCGTGATTTTATCAGACTACTTCCACTCAGACCATTCACTATAGTATTTTCTCATTTACATTGGATGAGTAAAGTTGCATTCGTTACTGAGCATGGTCAAACTATCTGAGCTGATTTATTTAACACCTGCTAACAGTTAAGGTTTAACTTGGTTTTCGATTTTGTATGTCTTAGGTTGAATCACCCAACCAAACACACCCCAGCGACAAACTTATTGCTTACAGAATAAATAACATATAAAATAACTGTAGAACAAAATAAAACCCAAATACTCGAATATTTTTATCTTAACCCCAAACTTCACAAATTTATTTGAGTATTAATTCGAGTGATTTTGCGTTTCAGCAAATACTGTATGTGGCTACTGCATACACTACACTGCATACACTACAGTATTTGCTGCGCTACAGCAAATACTGTAGTGTATACTGCAAATGTGTGGCCTCATATTTTTGTGCATGCATGACAGATGCACTAACATCCCCCGCCACTTACCTTTTTGGAGATTTACGAGGTATTTTCTAACTATAGATGTACTTGTTTATTATGATGAATTAAACTACACGTTTTATTGAGCCACTTTTTCGTCACCATTCTTCTTCTATTTTTACCAAAACATCCTCTGAGAAGTACCTCACATAATTTGGATTTCGTATTTCTGCCATGGAGACCAATCAACCAACTATTTAAGTAGAAGTCAAAGAAAATATTTGGAAATAATTTGTATCCATCAATTTTACAGTTTTACTGTATCAATAAAATATGAAAATTGAAGTATTTTCCATATAAATGCACCTCTAATAAGTGTCTTGCAAAATAATTGGTACATTTTTTTTTAACGCCCATAGTTTTCGAAAATCAGGCATGAATGGACAACATCAATTTAAAAAAAATGCATTTTGTAGCTAATTATATTATTTCACCCGTACATGCTTTCCCTCTTTGTTTAAGTGGAGATCCCCAGACTTAATCATTCATCGGCTACCCCGTTTGTCCCTCGTCTCTTTTTTCACCCATGACTGTTGAGCTCTTCGCCGGCGTAAAGCACCTTTATCTCTCTCTCCTATCCTATCCCCTCTAACTTCTCCCCTGCGACTTCTGCCTTCATTTTTCCTTCGGCATCCACGTCACTTTCTTTCCCCCTCGCACACATTCTACCCTCTCATCATCCCCCAGGAGAATCTTTTCAAAGCCAGCTCAAAAGTCACAAAAAGTAATTAATTTTTGACCAGAACTCTGTGCCTTGGAGAAAGCACCTTATAAATAGAATTCTAATCGCATTAAATCGTAAATAGCCAAATTGTGCGTAAAAAATATGCCGTCATTTTTATCAGTGCCATTATTAACATCACGCAATTAATGACGCACAGCAACGGAAGGGATTTTTTGACTTGAAGGAAGTACTCTGGCGTTAACGCACTTTTAAGTGAGCAGCACTGTCTATTAAAAAACAGTGTAATATTCCTCATGAACGATTATAATGGCTCTCACGGTTGCTTTTGTCAATGATCCATTACAAATGAAACTAAACGCTTGAAGTTATAACTTGGTTCTTCTTAATTATAGTTGTATGTGCCATAATCATTTGTTGTGTTTTTGTTGTACAGAATCATCACATGTTTAAGTAGTGAACATTTGCGGACGAGGAAATCGTTTTGATTACCTAAGGACATTTCAGTAATGTTTCCAACCATAGCGAATTGGAATATGGAGATC
This sequence comes from Hetaerina americana, assembly GCF_022747635.1. Lineage (NCBI taxonomy): Eukaryota > Metazoa > Arthropoda > Insecta > Odonata > Calopterygidae > Hetaerina > Hetaerina americana. The sequence continues at coordinate 42,836,535 of NW_027287095.1, forward strand.
ATATCCGGTATAGTCATGTCAATCTAATTGGAGGCCAAACTCTACACTCGTCGGTGGCCTGTAGCAAGAGCTCTCAAATACCGAAAACTGGGCTCTCTCCAAAATAGTAGTTAACTGATTCTCTTTTAGTTATAATTATAGTTTATTTGATACAAATGACCTCGGTCAATATGCTTAAAATAAAAACTATTACTAGTTGATAAAATGTAGGACATTAATACAAAAAAACTATTTTTCAGTTATTGTAACACTGTTCAAATTAATTTTCTTACATTTAGGCACTTATCCAAATCTTTTAATAGATGCGGAACGATTTGGTAATGTACACGCATGTAACTTAAAACTGATTATCTGGTAGTAGAGCTCATGGGTGTATATTTGGGTCATTGATGTGGACAGGATACTTTAATTAATGTTGATCAATTTTTATAATTTCGTGAAGTGCGATGCTTGGAACTCCATTAGCATATTATAGCATAATTATTTTGCCAAAGACTGTTATTCTATTCTTGTTAGGAAAAATTTGATTAATTATTGGAGAATTCGATATCTTTAATTTATTGTATTTACTTACGCGGTATTACTAAACTAGTAACCTGGACTGCTTGTGCTTACTACTTTGTTTGTAACAGCGTAGTAAACAAAACAGATTTAATAAATAAAAAATAACCACATTTCCTTTAATCATAATTGAACATACCTTTAGAAAAATGTTAAATTCCTTCTAATTATGCTCAAATATTTTTGTCATTGATTAATTTCTGTCTTCTATTCTTATGGAAAACCGGAAAATTTCTCAGGCTCGATCAATGGAGACTGTTACGGAAATCCTGAATTTTTCAATAGACTTAGGATTCGCAGTCAATATTCATGAAATATTCAATATTCCTGGGTGGCTTGAAGTACATTAGACTATTTGCAAACAGGCGCCCAGGAATGTCGTTTTTTACGCTGGTTTAGAACTTTGAAACGATGAATATTCATGGAGGTGTCCCTTCATCAACTCCGTTTTCCGATGTGGTGGACCCAACTAATGGAAAGAACCTATTGTGTACCGTTGTGGGTCCAATGGAAACCCTGCGTGCGATTCAAATCTCGAGACCACTTCGGTATATTTAAATGAATGGGAAGAATAAAAATATGCATTTTTGAACGGAATTTCCAAACACGCATTATGATATGCATCGTCTGATTGGTTTGTTGACTCTCCTCAGACGTCTATTTCGACCTGCTCGGGCATAATTTTGGTTCAAAACGCTTGATTTTTTTAAAAATGGATAGCTTACCATTTTTAATAAACAATCTCCTTAATTACAGTGATATAAATTTTGTAATGGTATTCACTAATAAAAATATGTAAAAAAATGTTGGGAGTTAAAAGCTTGAGTTTTAAAATACTTTAATTTTGATAGTTTTCTATATTGGGTTTAATACGCAGTTTTTGAAACATGGCTACTGCGTTGTACTTGAATAGTGATAGAGATATAGGGTAGTTTTAGGATGCGTCATTCCTAGTGGAGTTTCGGGGAAACCGTGCTTTTGAAGAGTAGTAGGTTTGGCTGAGATTTAGTGGAATCATGGATGAAAATGTATTTGTATTAAATTCCACCAATGTCTATTTATCACACAACACGGTTCAAACAAAATAATGATAATACTATGAACAATAGAATACGCTCTTGGTGAAAATCGAGTCGTATGATACCTAACATTGTCGATGACATAGCTGAAATTTTTTGCATATATTTAATTGCACCAATGAAATTGATTAGTGGCAATGTGTGCGTAGTAATTTTAACTGATTTTTTTTTTGTCACGCCGCACATTGTGAAACAGCAAATATTACTTTTTCCATGATTCTAATTTTTCTTATTCAGGAATAACTAGTTCTCTTCCTTTCTTTACTCAATTGAATCATCCCACAGAATACTGAACTCTAAGAGCCTTACCTTTAGAAGTTTCAAACAAGTCAAAACGCTTTGGTGTCTATCTCATCTTCCAAATACAATGAAATATACGATCTTAAAGAAATGTAAAACTTTCTAAAGAATATTTAATTTCTCCTTAGCAGTTGGGAGGATATATAAAATCATACTAAAGAAGAGGTATTCTTATATTTTACTGAGGCAAAATTTGGAATATGCCATTGGTATTCAATACTTTCAGTACATTTATCGATAAATATTTGTTTGGACATAGTGTGAGCTAAGGAAGAGATAAAATTAAAAAAAAAATGTGTTAATTTTTAAGAATGGTTTAGAAATAATATGGTGAGTTAACTTGCAAAAATAACGTGGCAGTCCGTCCAAACATGAAGGAAGGAAGCAAGAACATTGGAACATTGTAGGACTCTTACTTATTACTGTTTCCTAGTCACACAAAAGAGGGAATGACTAGGTCTCCATATTTTATCGCTAAATTAGAACAGCCACATGAAATGGATAAAATATAACCTGACATAAATGGATTTTGATGCAGTCCCTTCGATCGCATAAGTTGTGGTCACAACAGGAGCAATTACCTAATACACATTTTTATTGAAATTACCACGACAATGATCGCAAATTCATAAATCTACTTTATCAAATCTCTTATGCGGGAAAAATCGAATAAACAAAACTGATTGACTTTTTAGAAACTAGGTTTCATCAGATAGGCTAGAAAAATGCCATGAAAAGTTAAGTAGACACACTCATATTACATCACCTTAGTAAGCTAACATTTAGAATATGCCACTAATATATCTGTTTCATGACAGGGAACACTAATAATGAAATTGCAAAAGGTCCCGAGAAAATCCGCTAGCCTTTTTAAAATTTGCTATTAGAAGAGCGTAAGTTTGACGGATATGCTGCAGAAATTGCGGTGGTTGGCCCTGTAGCCACGAGAAGAGCAAATAAATCTAAGGCTATTAGGGTGTACACTATAATTTCCTGTTGACAATGAGGGAATCATTAAGGACCTTCTATTCTTGAGTAAATTAGACCTAATGCGTAAAATAAGAGATATATTACAAGTGCTGAGAGAGAGATTCAAATACTCATTTCTTCCTCACACGACAGATAATCATAACAAAATAAGACGTAACTACTTCCACATTCTTAATGCATGAGGAAAAGTTTAAAAAATTGCTCGTTAAAACCTTTTATTGGTTTATGTAGATATCTAATTGTATGTACGTGTGATTTTATGCATATGCAAAATGCATCTGTATAAATAAAAGTTTGGTGCCATGACGGCCTCCACCTCACGCCTTTTTTGGCCACTTACATATATTGTGGAGATATAGACTAATTGGCGATAATCCTTTGCAACCTCTGCAATGACAGTGTTATGATAAAATACATAAAATATAAATGAACAACCTGTTTGGCTGTCCGACCGAGTCCTCTACCTAGAATGGGTATTAATGTGCTTGCCATACCTTCCCTTATTTCATGTACGGGGTAATATCGACTGACTTTGAAAACGTAAAAGAATGTGTATTAAGCGAACGGTAACTACGCCCGTACGAATATTATGGGAAGAGTCAACCCCAGTCGCACTCTTATAAATGGGCAAAGGATGGGTTAGGGTCATTAAAGAGGATATATCTAGTAAATCGATAAATTACTAACTGAAATTAAAAATAAAATTAAATAATAAAAATAAAACAAAATAAACTCGTAAACCCCTGACTGCTGTTTGACAAGGACGAGGGTCAATGCTATCTAGTAAACGTTAGCCAGACATATTTGGTTCTAACCTTTTGCGTTATTCATTTATTTATTTTATTATTTTTATTATGTTCTTTGTTTTATTTAATTTATTAATTGATTTACTACATATATCCTCTCTAATTTCCCTCACCCATTCTTTGCCAATTTATAAGAGTACGGCTGGGGTTTACTCTTCCCATTATATTAAAGAATGTTGAATGATAAAGAAATAATCTGAAAGAGTCCAATTTACTGCCTTTCAAATGTGTTTACTGTGCTCACATTAACTTAAATGCTTAAACCATTTCCAACCGTAAACATGTTTTCTTCTTTCAAGTAAGTGCTTTTATATAAAAGTGTTGTGTTGTTAATTAAGACGATGTTCATTATATTCATCACTCTTTTTTGATATTTATAACCTAAAACTGACTTCATCTCCCCTAATGTAATAGTAAAGGAGTCGAATGCCACTATCGTATATTTTGTCATACATTTAAAATAAATTTGTTATAATACCCACAGGTCAATTAACTATAAGTACAGCCAGTTTTCCCCTTATAAGTATTATCAGGCGCAATTGCCTCAAAACAGCCTCTAGCTACGAAGAAAGTTTATTTTAACGTGGGATAATGTTCCGTATTGACAAAGAAACGCCTGTCTCTTTGAGTATCATATCACATGCTTTAACTTTAGGGTCGTGAGCAGAAATAGCTTGGTAAAGCCTGACTTGGATGAAATCGTTATCTCCTTCTTTAGGTACCCGATCAAAACGTCCTTAGGTTCACTTACTCTGCGGGCACACATATAATAAGGTATATAAGGCCGTGAGAACCGTGTTAGCAAAGTTAGTTCCATGGATAAAGGCGAGGAAAATAATAAGTCCACAAAGAGGATGGCCCATTTCACTAGTTGCACAACTCCCGACCAGCCAGCCCACTGCCCAACGGAGAAGTTGACTTCTCTTCCCGTGGACAAATCCGACCACGACAGTATTACCGAGGACACACCGAAGACGAACATACATCAAAAACACTTATGAATTGAAATCATTAGCCCTCTTGTCTTATGGAAGGGCGAGATTTAATGACGAGGATCATAACGTGAAAGTGAATAAGAAGAAATCTAAAAACCTAATAGGCAGAAAAAAAGCAAAATTAATGTGATACATAAAAGAGGGAGACGAATGAAACCATTACCCGATTCGGGAACATGATGGGAACGGAATAAGCTTGGTGCTTGAGTATGAAATCGCTCGAGCCAAAAAATATTCGATATTAGCCATTTGGGGCCAAAAGGCGGTTTCGAGCAAGTAAAGGGTACTTGCAAACATTTGATTGAAGTAGCAAGTCATAGATGACAGTCTCTGAACATGAAAAATTTGACAAGTAAATAATAAAAATATTTGAAAAATAGTCCAAAGCCTAACTTTTAAAACTATTTTTAGAGGTAAAATATATGAGAAAAATGAGAAACAGCGTACGGAGAAGATTGGAATAGAAAAGGATCATGTGCCTTCAAAATGATATAAGATGTGAATAGATTGGGTTCAACTTGTGAGATGATTGATTCGCCAAGAATTATAAGAATGGTAAATGTATTCAGAGCTGGAACCATTAGGAAGACAAGTCACTCAGAAGTTGACCAATTAAGACGGAATTGAGAAGGAAGATGCATAAGAACATAAAAGAAACACCATTAAACGAAGAAGGACAGAGGGTTTTCCAGTGAACATATATTTGGATTGAACTATGGATGAATGTTTGAGTTTCCCATATTTTAACGTTATGTTCCGATTTTTTCCATGTGTGAAGCCGGGCGATAATATTACCGTTGCTATCGTGTGTACTTGATAACTTCAAAAATACTGGCCTGGTTATTCGACGTCACCTCCATTTCCCAGACGCGGCGTAGCGTTCTATAGCGTACCAGTCTTCCTTCTCTAAAATATCCTCTCAACCCACTCCCTTTTCATCCACCTCCCCACACCTAATCTCTTTCCCACGCCTTGCCCAACCTGCTTTCCCCGCCCCCACACCGTTTCGTCCCTTTGATAACCGCCATATATCACAAAACCAATTGCCATTTATTGCCTCAGAAATTCAGAGCTTCGGCCCGGCAAACGGTCATTCTTTCCATGCCACGGAGAAGGAGCGGGCGAGAGCGAGAGACGAGGAGAGAGGAAGGTCGGGAGGGAAGGAGAGGGGAAGAGGTTTAAGGAGGTGTCTGGCACAACCTCCTATTTCGCGGAAATCTATCTCGCCATCCGCCCCTTCTCCACTGGACATCTCTCTCCTTCCCTTTTCCAGTCAATTTTCCAAACCAATCTGTTAGCTTCATTCCCTTCCACTTCATGCAACGCTAATGCAATGAATTTGAATTCAAATGATAGCGTTAAAAATGATAAAATATCTGGGTTAATTTCTCTCAAATGAATCGTTTGCGTGAGTTTGGCGTTTTTGCAACACTTTCCTTTTCTTAACTTTGCATACATGTTCGTAGTCGTTTCTTCTGTAATACGTTCCTATTTAGTTCTCGATGGGATATTCTCGAATTGTCGTTTTAGAACTGCCGACAGCTTAATGCTCCCCTGGATAAATATCACGCAATATAACTAACGAATCGATTTCGGGTGTCCAAAATTTTACTCGTCCATATACGAATTGTTAACGGGTTAGGTTAAAATACTCGTCCACTTTGACGGAGAATTTCTCACATCGAAGGTTTTTAATGTTGTCTATCACGGAAGAGGAAGCACTTGCGATATTTAAAAGTAAGTAGCCGTTAGGGACCGTCTAATATATACATCTAATTTAATATAAAGCCTTAAATTAATGAGTTTTAACTGCTTGAAATAATTTAATTTTATCCCACGCAAAACCAATGGTCAGGCTTAAGTTCATGGAAATTCATCTTGAATATAGAGGGAACCAAGTAATTTCTTACTCACCTTCGTTTCGAGTACAACTAGTTTCAACGCATAGGTGTAATAATTAGTTACTGTTTTCTGTAGATTACGCGTATACGTTGATACTAGTTTTAATTTATGTCAATGCACGTAAAAATTACCTTGTTTTCCTTCATATTCGTGTCCTGACGTGATGTAAAGACAATATAATGCATTATGCAGTTGGCTCAACGATAACTTATTGGTTCATATATTGGACACAAAAATTTACTCTAGATGAAAAAAAAGAGAATTCTAGATTAGGGAAAAAATGAATTGTAGCGGGGGCAACATTATATTCTAGATTGAGACAAAATGTGATGCGGGCATTCCTAGTGTATGTACATATGTATGGGGTTATACACAATGGTTATTCCACGCCACTTTGGTCTCTAGCGAGACTCTCAGATTCAGATGAAAATCCCAGGACTTGTTGACCGCATTGTAAAAAATATAATTTGCAGAGTTTTGCAAGAACCAAAAAAAAGAGCGGAATGACGGCCATTTTTTAAATTGGCTATTTCCAAAAGCACCCAATTGTCATAATATTTGAACTTTTTAAATTTCTTAATGTGGGTTTCTTACATTTTTTAAATACTCCAACTTATAATAAAATGATTATTACATTACTTTTTTCGGGAGTTATTTTAAATCTAAAAAATATTTCTTTTTAATTTTTTTTGGCAGCATTTTTTTCAGTGCAGACTTATTTATTGCCGTATGTCTGGGGGTAGAATAAGTATAAGCAGAGGAATAAAGCTTTTTTAAATCTAAACGTAATATCAAATTTAATAACACCCCTTAAAGTTTTTAACAAGTAATTAATTAAACAGTGAATGTAAAAGCTTTAAATGTTTCAAATCTTAATGCAGTGCATTTTTAATTTTACTAATTATTGCTGGTTTAAAAGCTTTTATACCAAAACATTGTGCATACATTTTGAGCCTGTGATTATCCACCATAAAAGGGAAATAATTTGAATTTTTTCCCGTAGCGATTCGTGGACGCCGATTTACGGAGAAATTTGTGATCTATCTTCTTTTTATTATTATTGTTTGCCATTCTATATTCTACAGAAGAAGTGAAGTAAAAATTTGGTTGAAAAATATTTGTGATTAAAAACAAGATTTCCTTATATTTTACTTGAAAAATAAAGGCAAGTTAATCTGTCATAATGGAACATATTGCCTTTGGTGTCAGCTTTAAACTTTATTTACTTATTTTGCATTTTGATGATACTCTTTCGAGTCATAATACACTAAAAATAAGTTACGCAATTTCTGAGATCCGTGAAGCACAAAGTTTTTATTGTGAACAGTCGTCCTCTAAAGATTCATAACCGTGTGGTTTAGTTACCCAATGAGAGTTTGGGCACAGCTCAAGCTCTTCGCTCTCATTCCAAGGTCAGTGTAAGGATGAGGCAATTAAAGAATCGGGTGAAATATTAAAATTTTAACAAATTAGAGATGGGAGTTGAATGATTCAAAAAGCTATCAAAATGCTGGATGCCGCCGGATAACCTTTGAATATTTTCGATTGTCCGGAAGGACAAGGTTATTCTAATGCATCGTATTTATTCATTACAGCTGTTTTCTCCTCTTCCTCTGTAGAGTGATAGGTATTGATAGATAGATAGATAGATAGAGAGAGAGAAAGAAAAAGGGTGAGAGTGATAGAGAGAGCGAGACTGATGGAGAAAGAGAGATAAAGATAGAGAAAAGGATAAACGTAAATAGAAAGGTAGTGGATCCAATAAAACTATATAAAATTTCAAAACAGAGAATTGAATTACTTATTGAGGCATTCAAAAAGTTGTTAGTCAAAATATGTTAGATTTTATGCAATTATATAAGCTTCAGTGTTTTAAATTAAAAAGACAATAATAACAATCAAGGTATTATTTAACACTGTGCGTAACCACATGAGTCCAGAGGCGATAAGAGATCATGTTCCTCATGTTTTTAATGTGTCGCTAATTTAATATAAACACGGATTATCGTTGATTAAATTAGCAATTTTCCACAAAAATAAAGTTTAATGCGACCGGTTTCAATGTTACTACATCATCATCACCTGATGATGATGTAGTAACATTGAAACCGGTCGCATTAAACTTTATTTTTGTGGAAAATTGCTATTTTTAATTAATCATGATATTCCACCATATCACGCCTGAAACGTCTCTTTTTATGGATTATCGTATTTCATACTAATGCAAGCGGTATGTAAAGCACCGATTATAAGACTGAACTGTTTAGACTATATAATTGAGATTAATCCAAAGACCGTGGTTCCCAACTTATTTGATACCGTAGTAGCAATCCGCATCTCTGTAGGTATCTTTTTACTCTACGTAAAATTATGTGCCACTCTGCTGAATCGTGTCTTAATCAGCTCCTTAATGAAGGTGTTTCTACGGAGGGATTTTTGTTCGAGAAGCACACAAACATATTGAATTTCGGTGCCTGAGGTGAATCAGTGTCGAGTCTATTCTCTTCATTCCCGGAAGAGCACGTTGAAGATAACTCCGTACACTACACTCACTGTTTACTTGCGATTAATTCCACTCGAGGAAAGCTCGACTGAGGGGGAAGAATAGGGTATAGTAAGAGGAGGGGGCGAAGGAGTTTGGGGCAAGGGGGGGGGGGGGGTGGAGAGATCTGGGAAAGAAAATCAAACCAAGTCGAGAGAGGAAAGAGAGAGGAAAAATTATTTGGATAAAAGTGGGATAATAGAGCTTCATCTTACGTATTGCCCCTACATATAAGAAAATAAACAGAGGTAACACGGTGTGGGAAAGAGAGGATCAACATCGAACGGCGCACTGGACGAGTGAGGATGAAAGATTAAAACAAGGGAAACAGATACTATTGGTTCGGTTCTTGCAAAGAGATGTAAGATTAGGTTTTCCACCAATAATCGATACTCTTTTATTTGGGTAGGCACAGGTACACAAGACTTGAGTCTGACACCGGGGAGGGGGGATTATGAAGACCTCCGACCACCTTCCAGAATACGCGCAATAAGAACCCATATCGATGGATTTGATCGCCAAAAGAGAGCGTTTCTGCTGTAGTCTTTGTTTCTACCTAATAAATTTACATAAACTTATTGAGATGATGAATTTATTATCCCCCGTAATCACATAATAAAATGTTTGTTCCGATATTTCGTGCCGCATGCTCTGAGATGGGAGCGGCGCTTTCGCTGAGGACGCAAAGAAGAAGCTGCTGTACATCTAGAAGCAATCGAAAGGGAGCAACATTTTCACAGGAAAATCTTTGTCAAACCAAAGGAAAACGTTATGGAGAAACGACGGATGAAAAAAATCTATAGGAGGGGTGAGATATGAATAAATGAGGGAGGCAAACATCCTGAGGGAATATCATATGCAAGAGGGGAAGATTGAAGCTGATGTATGTGGATAAGAGGTAGAGAGAGAGAGAAAGAGAGGAAGAAAAAAATAACGTAAATAGCAACGAGAGGGGATGAGGCGGTCGAATCCAAAGCATGAACCGGATACTTTTTTGTTTCTTCATTTTTTGAAATTTGCCCTGGTGAAAAGGTTATACAAACACGTCGTAAAAATTTACGCGCGATGTGTTTGGCAAAAAAAGTTATTTTTCTAACCCCCAACCGAGACAGGTATGTGGGCGCGGAGGAGATGTTAAAAAAAGTGAAGAACGAAAGGATTGTGGGCAAAAATGAAGTGAAGGGAGAGCGATGAAGGTTGCCATGGGAAACAAAAAGGCGAAAGGCGCTGGAGGGAAAGGGGCAGGAAGATGGGCGGGAAGGGAAGAAAATTACTTGGCGAGGGAAAATGGGTGGGCGTAATGGGCGAGCATTAAACGAGAAAGATAGTGTACGCGACGGGGGTAGAGGGAGATTAAGTCAAGCGTTTGTCCTCCCAAAGATGTCGGGACGGGACGGCATAAATACTAAATAAGGAACACTGATGAATAACAAAGTGCGGCAAAGAAGGGACGTGAGGTGAGGAAGGGGGTAGGGTGGACGGGAAAGAAGCCAAAACTCCTAGTCTAAGTTGTTAAGGGAGCGATTTAAGAGACATGTCGGGATTTAAGGAGGAAAAAGGCGGAATTAAAGAAGTTACTGTTGCTCGGACAGGCAAGTGATTACATTATTTCAAGTAAAAAAATATTGATTTTTTAAAAGGACTATCCTGACAAGTAGTCTCATATTTTTACGTAAACTCATTATTTTACGTAAAGACTGAAGTTTGACCCTTTGCCTTTAATCTTTAAATTTCATGTAGATCACTTTACATGATTGTACAGGTGCTAAGTCTTAGGGGTATTTTTCAAATTCAGACACCTTTATGATGAATTAAATTGGAAGTTATTTTTTTAATAATTCAGAAATAGTATTTTTACTATAATAAAACGTGCTAAAAATTAAGAAATATGCAGACGGTAGTTTTTGCTGATTAAGATCACTAAATAAGGGTCCAATTTTTTAGTTAATCGTCATTGACGAGTTTTTATGATAATACCTGCGTAAAATAAAAGAGAAAGTCAATATTTTCACGGTGCATCGTACTTTTTATTAATCAGAGCAAAGGAGTTATTAATAGCGGTATTTATTTATGAAGCATAATGAAAAATTTTAAATGCAAAATTACACTCTCGGTAGAAAGAGACGTTTCAGGCGTGATATGGTGGAATATCATAATTAATTAAAAATTGCCAATTTTGCACGAAATATATATTTTGTGGAAAATTGCAAATTTTTAAATTTTAATTATACTCTCGGTATTATGTAGTAGAAATTGAATCTACTATGAACTATGCCCTGAATTTAAATGGAAGTTCAAGCAACGTAATTCTTGTTTTGCATCTTAAATCTCAAATATGCCTCATGTATCTAATTGTTGGAGCAAAGATTATTGCTGTTTTAAATCCCTATGGAAAAGAATCATCAATATGAGATTGGTTTAACTTGCATCTCAACTTTATTTCAAAGTCTTCCAGACAATGTGCCTCGTTATTTTTGTAGTTTTCACGTTTGCCGTTCCATCACCTGTTTTAAGTATGCTAGGCCGGAATCTTCCTCTGTAGTTCATTCCATTTACTGCTCACTATTGCCTAAGGCAAGTCTTTCACTCATGCAATTATACTTTTATCCCTTATTCATTTCAGTGCGTCTTGCGCTGAACGCATGTAAATTGTAATAAAAAACACAGAAAAAAATTCCTTTATTCACTAACATTTCTTAAAAAGCTTTTTGGGTAACTCGATTAACCCATTTTATTATTTACCACCGTCTGTAGCACCGTAATTCGATTTCAACCAATCGTCTGTCACTAACGTTGCACGTACCTCGCAAGTCTAGAAAAATAAATTACCTACTTTTGGGCCTATTTCATGATAGAACGTTCCTAAGGTGCCCATTCAATAAAGAGGTACTTTATAGTACTCTTTAAAATTCACTTAAAGCAATGAGACGCATAGAAACAGGCAATTTTGCATTGACAAGGAGCAACGTGGATCGTATTTACGACCAAATGCGTGAACAGCATATCGGAAGGAGTTTTAATAATAAAGAATCTACCGGTTTTCTTAGGAAGAATTGAAACGAAAAATGTATGAAGTATTTACACTTAACCCCCTTCCTTTGCCGTACTTCGACGAAACGTTAAAGCACAGTTATTAATTATATTGTTTGTCTGTATGAATTCAGATTATTTGGCTAGTGGGTAAAAGAATTATGCAATGCAATGTTCTGTGTTATAATCTGGGCTTTTAAATTTTAATAATTTTTATTTATTTATTCATGTACTCTGCAATTCACCGTTTGAGTGCGTGTTATGGGATGAATACACACCAGACTATTTTGGACCGGAATATGAATACCTCGGTAGGACATTGTTACATTGCTATTCTGATCCCTTATCGTTTGTAGAAAATATGGCAGCTTAAATCTATCTCTTCTACTCTTAATCTATCTAATTTTATTGAAATGATCTCGCCTACCTTAGTACGTTGGAGGTAATGGCATATTTTCAACATCACTGCTAAAGAGACGCCCTTCCAATTTATCCAATAAATTTAATCTGTAATTTAATCTTCGCTTCGAGACTGATTCCCAGCTTAGCTCCTTTTATATTTTGGATACGCTTTAAGTTCATCATAGCAACGTTTTACAAATCTAGCTCCACAGCGCTGCACGGGATCCAATTCGGCAATCAATCCGACTTCGTGACGATCACTTGTACTTGCAGCATGCCCAAAAGGAGACCTAACCAGCGAAAGATAACACATATATATTTGATCTTTTCATCACATTTACCCAGTACTCTTCTAATAGACCCTGATTTTTGTTATCTTGCCCACATATTGCCCGTATGTATGTCGCCCAGGAGAGATCGTGAGTGAGGGTAACGCCTAGGTATTTAATTGAGTCTACACATTCCATTTCGGCGTTTCCGATGCATTAGACGTTCGGGAGGGGAATTTCTTTTTTTTCCAAACATCTATCCCTACGCACTTTTTTAAGTTAATTCAGAATGTCAAGTGTCGCACCAGCGTTGTATTGTATTAAGGTCATCTGACAAAGCTGCTGTGTCCTCAGGTTCACGGTAATTACGGTAAACCACTGCATCGTCGACAGATAAATTTATTATAGTAGTTACTACGGTGTCAATGCCGTTAACGTAAAGTAGGAAGAAAATTGGTCCGACAACACACTCCTGGGGAACAGCTGAAGAAACTTTTGCTGTATTTGAGCTAAGTTAATCTATGACTACTCTTTGTACCCGACCATTCAAAGAGTATTTTACTCAACCAAGGATATTTTTGTTTATGCCATATGCTTGTTGCTTTGTGAGTAGTTTAGTTTAAGGTATTTTGTTGGAGGCTTTCTTAAAATCTAGAAAAATTGCGTCCACTGTAACATTTCTATCTCCCAGTATCTAATATTGCGATCTCCAATAAACCTCAGCATTAACTTATAATCGCGATCAGCCTGTTTAATATATGGCAAATAATTTTAGATTGGTATATAATAATTGAAAATCAGCGCGTTCCATCTCTTTCATTAAATTGCTGGAAAATGTAAGAAATAACACGTAAGAGTTTAAAGAGCATAGCATTTTGTTATAAATTTAAAAAATTTAAATTATGATACATTTAGTAAGAGTATTTTGTAACCGGCGGCTTTATTGTTATTGAAAACATTGTTTGATTCTTTAATTTTCGTTTATTCTCGAACTAATGCCAATTTCTTCCTAATCACTCGGTAAACACATGTGATAAGGGAGTAATAGACAACACGTCAAGTTTGGATGCGTTTTCCCCAGGCGACCGACGAGACACACGCGGAGCCCTGTCACTCGCTCCGTTTGGTGGCGCGTAGATGCTTTAGCTTACGCTCCGAACGTATCCTCTTACCCGTTCTCCGTCCGCCGCATCCTTATTCCCCCGATTAATTTGCCAAATCCAAGGGCATTACATTGTCGATTGAGTTTCCCCGCGCATATCGTCTCCACCGCGCCGTCGGGAGCATCGTATCTCCCGGCGGAATCTCCCGACTCACTCTTTTTTTCCCTATCCGCTCTTCGTCTCCCCCACTTCACTCCCACTATGGATGAGTCCTTTTGCTTAATTTATTCCCCCCGTCGGCTCCACCTCTCCTCCCGCTTCACAACCCTCCTCCTCGCTCCTTCTTCTCCGCTCGCTCTATCTCCTGCTTCTTTTTGACGATCTGTTTGCAGGGATCTCGCCGCTGCTCCCAGAGCCGGGGGGGAGGGGACCTCGATCGTCGGCTTACGCGCTCCTCCTTCTCCCTCCCCGCCCCCCCAAACCAACCTTCTGATTTCTTGCATCCCGCCGGGATCCTTCCGATTTCGTCCTCCTCTTCCCCTCCCCCCCCCCCCCACATCTAATCTTTCACGAATCGCATTCCTCTCCCGCTTCCACACCCTAATCTCATTCGTCCAAAAGTTCTACTCGAGTTATTCCTCTGTTTGTTGGTTCGATCTTATCTATGCGGTTTCATCCTTTGTTGAATTCGCTCAGGGAGCCAACTGGAGAAGAGGGCGGAGGTGGCTTGAAGGAGCCTTTTGAAGGGGAAAGATTCCAGTATCGAGCTCCACCCCGTCCTCCCACTTTCCTCGGTTCGAGGGAATAAGGGCATCGATACTTAGGTTTCCTTCGATGTTGAATCTTTCGATTCGTCCCTAATTGTTAAATAAATCCCTGGGCTGCTACGTATCTATCCCTTATTCTAAGCCGATCCTACCGATCTCTTCTTCTTACGGCTGTCGGTTCTGCCGGAATTTCCCATTGCCCACTCCTCATAATACCCTGTCGGCTTTCTCTACCGTAGTTCTCCCTTCTCACACGGTCTTCAGTCCGCTATTCTGACTCAGAATGTGTCCAATTAGTTTTCCTCTTCGTCTCATCGTCGCGGCCGTCCCTAGGCTTCTCCCTTATGAGCGTCCTCCTCTGGCTTCTCCCTTAATGAAGAAGGCCTCTCTCTCTCTCTCTCTTCCGAGTCCTTCTTCATTAGTCAGTGAGGTTCGTCCGTTTTACTTCTACGTTTCCTTCGCTTCTAATAGTCTTATATCCGTTTTTGCCGTCTTCCTACGTCTTACGGCCATATAACAGGGAAATTCATTTTGCACTTGTTCCTTAAAAATAGGCGATGTGTATAACTTTTTGATAAGAGGGATATGCTCAGAAATAAGTTGTTTTGGACTAATTCCGACGAAGTCTTCCTGTATGGGTGTCGGGCAGGAGGGGATTAAAACTTAATATAATTTATTTATTTATATACCGTCCAAGCCACCAATGGGGTGTGGTAGGGGGTGAATGCACACCAGAATAATTTTACCCGAGCATGACCCCACGATGGTCGAACAATGTTATTATGATCCTCTATTGTTCGTGGAAAAACATCCGTCCACTTAAATTAAACGCTCGCCTCCAAAATCGCAAAAACTCCTTAAAAATCAGAATTTTGAACATTTCCATGCGTGGTTTTGCAGGGTGAGCGGGAATCATTATTTATAAAAGATATTTCAAACTGTTTCTTATCCCTCTACACTTGTGATTTTGTTATTAGATGACTTTTTAACTAGGGAAACTTGAATATCAGCATTTTTTCTGACTTCTCTTGTTATTAATTTTGATTTATCTTTTAAAGGAAATTCACTAGAGCATATGTGAGTCACTACAGCTCCTATCGATTTTCATACACATCTGTCAAATTCATCGCCTGTGAATTTTGCGATAGTAAATGAAAACTTAGTATGGTAGAATTGTTTAATTCGAAGGTTGGGATTTCCTTGAGCGCTTTCAGTGGTTGGATCATCCTAATGCTTTGGTTGGCATTCCTTGGAGCGTATATGTAATTTTGCCCCGTGCATTTTCTATCACTTTAAAAAATTCATGACCTAAGATAAAAAGTGAAAATACCGTAAGTTTTCTATGGGTGATAACCGGATTCATTCAGTTGCATTAAAAATGTTTAGTAATTTTTTTATATCCTTATACGTATATATGCATCAAAATTTATTGTGATTTCACTCTCTTGCCATCTCTC